>NC_023753.2:29786924-31208174 GCF_000499845.2 Phaseolus vulgaris
AATATATCTTTAAATGCGTATTCCTTATTCTTCGGAGGTGTATCTTAACCACCTTATCTTGTTACATAAATATCCTTACATTTATTATGCGTTCGGTCGGTCGGCCGCGTGCGTTCGTCCGGTGCCTATAGGTACACTTGCCCCCCAGGCTCGAGGGGAATAAAAGCCGAAGAGTCGTAATGATTGTTGTGCATTTCGATGTGTCAGGCATTAAATGTAACGGAATGACGGGACGTGCTCTTTTGGTCGGATGGGACAGAGATCGATCCGACGGTGGAGATCGAGTGACGGTTCGACTTCCGACTGGCTGAGGTCGTAGGATGAATGTGCATCTGACGGTTGAGGGAAGAGGATGAATGCTATAAATAGCGTTCGCATTTATTGACGGCCGGTTTGGAGATTGCTTCCCACCTACTCTCCACCATCCCTACAACGAAGTTGATGGTGGAGACTTTAGAACTGCAAAGTCGGGCGCTCGTGGCGAGCCGAACGGTGATCGAGGAACTTGAGAGAGTTACGACCGTCACCGTTCCTCGCTTGAAGAAGGAAATGACGGAAGCAAACCAAGCTTCAAAGGCGTCGGCCGGGATGGTCGAGAAGTTAAAAGGCCAACTGGAGGAGGAGCGGGCGGCCGTAAGGGCGTGTGAAGAGCAAAAAAGAGGGTTTGAGGTGCAATTGAAGGATGGGGCCGACCGGGAGGAGGCCCTCAAAGCTGAAGTGAAAAAATGCCAAGACTTTATGCTCCGCATAAGTGAGGAGTACTTCCGGCTGGGTCTTCAACAGGCGGCTTTATGCTCCGATCACGTTAAAGTAATGATAATTCTGATGCCGAACGAGGCATAAATAATTCTGATTATGTTAAAGTAATGATTCTGATGCCGAACGAGGCATAAATAATTCTGATTACGTTAAAGTAATGATAATTCTGATGCCAAACGAGGCATGAATAATTCTGATTACGTTAATGATAATTCTGATGCCGAACGAGGCATAAATAATTCTGATTACGTTAAAGTAATGATAATTCTGATGCCGAACGAGGCATAAATAATTCCAATTACGTTAAAGTAATGATAATTCTGATGCCGAACGAGGCATAAATAATTCCGATTACGTTAAAATAGTAATAATTCTGATGCCGAACGAGGCATAAATAATTCCGATTACGTTAAAGTAGTAATAATTCTGATGCCGAACGAGGCATAAATAATTCTGATTACGTTAAAGTAATGATAATTCTGATGCCGAACGAGGCATAAATAATTCTGATTACGTTAAAATAGTAATAATTCTGATGCCGAACGAGGCATAAATAATTCCGATTACGTTAAAGTAGTAATAATTCTGATGCCGAACGAGGCATAAATAATTCTGATTACGTTAAAGTAATGATAATTCTGATGCCGAACGAGGCATAAATAATTCTGATTACGTTAAAGTAATGATTCTGATGCCGAACGAGGCATAAATAATTCCGATTATGTTAATGATAATTCTGATGCCGAACGAGGCATAAATAATTATGATTACGTTAAAGTAATGATAATTCTGATGTCGAACGAGGCATAAATAATTCCGATTACGTTAAAGTAATGATAATTCTGATGCCGAACGAGGCATAAATAATTCCGATTACGTTAAAGTAGTAATAATTCTGATGCCGAACGAGGCATAAATAAGAGTAATAAAAGGAATAGGAGACTTGGATTTTAATTTACAGTGCCTCGTTAAAACCTTCTCAGTCGTAAACCCTCCTTAGGGAAAAGCCGACCGAGCGAGGAAAGAGTACACTTTGATTAAGTTCAACTGTAATAAAATTTGAGATGCGTGGCATTCCACGTTCTTGGTATGTCCTTCCCAGATAAATGTTCCAAGTAATAGGCTCCACCAGCTGCTGTGTCTGCTATGCGGAATGACCCTTCCCAATTGCTAGAAAACTTGCCACCTTCCTTTCGGGCGTCACCTCGCATTCGCCATACTAAGTCACCTTTGTGGAACTGTCTTGGTTTAACTTTGGAGTTGTACCGTCTGGCTGCCCTGATTTTGCATGCTTCTTCGCGAATTTTACACTTGTCCCGAAGTTCGTTGATAAGATCTAGGCCAACAGAGAGACTTTCCTCGTTCAGGTCAAGATCAAGGGTTTGTCGGCGGAGGGAAGGTTCTCCAATTTCGACGGGGATCATGGCTTCGGTGCCATATGTTAGGCTGTACGGCGTTTCTTGTGTGGTCGTTTGGGGGGTACAACGATATGCCCATAATACTTCTAAGAGTTCTTCGGTCCAGTTACCTTTGGCTGGGCCAAGACGTTTCCTCAACTCGTTCAGAATGACTTTGTTGGCGGCTTCTGCTTGGCCGTTTGTTTGCGGATGTTCAACCGAGCTGGCAATATGTTTGATGTGGAGCTTCGCGTAAAATTCGGCTAAGGTGCGGTCGGTAAATTGTCGGCCGTTATCAGTGATGATGATCTGAGGAAGGCCGAAACGACAAACAATATTTTTCCATACGAAATTTTGAACGTTGCAAGCGGTGATTGCGGTTAGAGGCTCAGCTTCAATCCACTTGGTGAAGTAGTCTATGCCGACCAGTAAGAATTTACATTGGCCTTTGCCGGGGGCGAAAGGGCCAATAATGTCCATACCCCATTGAATGAACGGCCAGGGTGAGAGCATATAATGGAGTTCCTCTGGTTTTTGGTGAGACAGAGTACCGAATTCTTGACATTTAAGGCATTTGCGGATGAAGTTGGTACAATCACCTTGGACGGTTGGCCAATAGTAGCCGGCTCGGAGTACTTTAGTGGCCATTGTTCGCGCACCAGAAAGAGTACCACATATTCCTTCGTGCAATTCCTGGATGACATAGGAGGCCTGATCGGGTGTTAAACATTTGAGGAGTGGTCTGGTATATCCACGACGATAGAGATCGTCACCTATTAGGATGAACCAGGCAGTTTTCTGCTTCATGGTTTTCTCAGAACTGGGACTACACGTACCATTAAGCAGATATTCTTTGATGGGGGTGATCCAAGTGGATTCTGAGTCGATCATTAGACATTCTTGTAGATCGATGCTCGGCCGTGCCAGCGTGACATGGATTACTGACTGGTGTACTCCTTTTCTTTTTGTGGTTGCTAGCCGGGATAAGGCATTCGCGCGAGTGTTGTGATCGCGGCGGACGTGTTGCAAAGATATTGCTGAGAATGTATCCATCAATTGTTTGACGAAGTGGTAGTACTGCTGCAGCAAGCTTTCCCGTACTTCGTACTCGTCATTGAGCTGTCCGATGACGAGTCTGGAATCGCTTTTACAAATTAGTCCAGTGATTTCCAATTCTTGGGCTAAGTGTAAGCTGGCTATAAGGGCTTCGTACTCAGCTTGGTAGTTGGAAGTCTTGAATTCAAATTTCAAAGCTTGTTCAATAACAATCTCGCCGGGTCCTTCCAACACAACTCCCGCGCCGCACGATCGTTCATTGGAGGAGCCGTCAACGTGCAAAATCCAAGATGGACGGTCGTCCTTAGCCAAACATGGGCTGAGTTCGGCTGCGAAGTCAGCAAGGGCTTGCGATTTGATGGCTCCTCTTGGCTGGTACTGTATATGGAATTCTGATAATTCTATTGCCCAGCTAATCATTCGTCCGGCTAAGTCTGGTTTGGCCAGAATCTTCATGATAGGATAGTTTGTCCGAACAATGATGCGATGGTTTTGAAAATACATGCGCATTCGTCGGGCTGTAATGATTAGAGCCATGGCTACCTTTTCGATTGTCTGGTACCGAACCTTGGCGCCGTGGAGGGCGCGGTTGACGAAATAAACTGGACGTTCTTCGGAATTAATTTCTTGGACTAAGACTGAACTAACAGCTTCGTTTGAAACGGCTAGGTAGACTATGATCGGCTCTCGGGCGTCTGGTTTCTGGATGACCGGTGGGGAGGACAAAAAAATTTTTAATTGGAGGAAGATTTCTTCACATTCGGGCGTCCATTCGAAGTGAGATGCTTTTTTCAATAATCGGGCTATGGGTCTTGTCCTTTCTGCGAGTTTAGGGACAAACCTGGACAGAGCGGTGAGCCGCCCAATGAGTCTTTGAATTTCATTAATGGAACTGGGGCTCCTCATTTTGGAAATGGCTTGACATTTCTCTGGATTAGCTTCTATGCCGCGGTGGGTAAGCATAAAGCCTAAGAACTTTCCTCCCTCGACGCCGAACGCGCATTTGTCAGGATTGAGTCGCATTCGGTGTTGACGAAGAGCTTGGAAAACTTCTTTTAGGTCGGCGACATGTTGTTTACATGAGTCGGATTTGACAACAATGTCATCAACATAGACTTCAACGTTCATGCCGATCATGTCATGGAATACATGGTCCATTAGTCTTTGATAAGTGGCCCCGGCATTTTTGAGTCCGAAGGGCATAACTTCATAGTAGAAATTATCGGAATCAGTCATGAAGGCTGTCTTCTTTCGGTCGGCCGGGTGCATTTGGATTTGATTATAACCTGAGTAGGCATCAAGGAAGCTGAGGATGTGATGTCCGGCCGCCCCATCAACAAGACGATCAATGGTAGGCAGAGGGTAAGAGTCTTTTGGGCATGCCTTATTGAGGTCCGTGTAGTCAACGCACATTCGCCATTTTCCGTTCGCTTTCTTTACCATAACCGCGTTGGCTAGCCATGTGGTGTAGCGGGCTTTCCGAATGAATCCAGCTTGTAACAATTTATCGGCTTCGTCACGTGCGGCTTGGCGTCGTTCTTCGCCTAGATGTCTTTTCTTTTGGGCTATTGGCCTAGCTTCTTTATACAGTGATAATCGGTGAGTGATTACCTGTGGGTCTACGCCAGGCATGTCAGCGGCCGTACATGCGAATAGGTCGACATTTTTAACAAGTGTCGTGCCAATGGCCATTCGGTCGTCCGACTTTAGTGAAGTGCCGATATGTGTAGCGTGGCGATCATCACGAAGGGGGAACGGATGCAAGTCTTCTCCTGCCTCCATACGGGGATCGTCCATACGAGGGTCGAGATCAACAAGGGCTATCATTTGTCGACGGGACATGCGTCGTCCGGAATGTCGGGTCGGGGATCGTCCTCTTTTTTGCGGGAGTCGGTCGTCCGGATTGGTTGTGTAGAGCCGTCGAGTTGGCTCATTTTTCAAACTTGCGACGTAACATTCTCTAGCGGTTTTTTGATCGACATGGATTGTTGCAATGTCGTTATTTGCCGAAGGGAATTTCATGGCTAAGTGTGGGGTGGAAACAATGGCTTTTAACCTGTTGATGGACGGACGACCGAGCAAGATGTTGTAGGAAGTCTGGGCGTTAACCAGAAGATATCGTACGTTTATTGTTTTGTGGAGACCGTCTTCTTCACCAAAGGTTGTATATAAGTCTATATACCCCTTAGTGTCGACCCGTTCGCCTGAGAACCCTACGATTTGTTCGTTATAGGGTTGAATGTCTGCTTCTGGGATGCGCATTTTCTTGAAGATTTCCCAGTATAATATGTCGACCGAGCTTCCTTGGTCTACCAAAGTCTTGGCAATTGCGAACTTGTCAATTTCCACGGTGATTACCATAGGATCGTCTTGGGTTGGATCTATGGCTGTGAAGTCGTCGTCAGTGAAAGTAATCGGAGGTATGTGTGGACGCCTCCTCGTAGTGGCATGAGCGGACTGGATGTCCCGAAGATGTTTCTTTCGGGCGGAATTTGAGCACCCGCCACCGGCAAAGCCTCCGGCTATATAATTTGCTTCGTGGCTCGATTCGCCCAGGGTAACGGGTCCAACAATCATGTTGATGACTTCGCGAACTCGTTGGCGTGGGCGGGCGTTTCGGTCGGGACTTGTGCTGCGGGCGCGTGTACGCCGAACGGGGCTTTCACTGCGTTTCCGCGAAGCTTGGCTATGGTCAGTTCGGCGTTTGTAATCGTTATGGTATGACTGGTCGACACCACGGGATGGACGGTCGGTACTCCGTGGTGGGGATCTTGAATTCCTTGTCCTCTTGACGAATTGTCGCAAATGGCCAGCCTGGATGAGCTCTTCGATTTTGTCCTTCAACGCCTGACATCCTTCGGTTGTGTGGCCGAAGTTTCGATGGTATTGACAATGCTTAGCGGTATCTGCGTTCGGTGGCGTTTGATATCGCTTCAGTGTCGGGATTAAGTCCGTTTGTAGTGCTTCATCTAGGGCTCGTCCCCGCGGAACAGTTAAAGGGGTGTAACTGTTGAATCTGGGCATACGGCCTCCTCTATTCCGATCGGGCCTCTGAGTGGTTCGGACGGTCCGTTCGGCTTCGATTTCTCTTTCCTTACTCGGGATTTGATCTTTGAGGACTACGGATTCGACGGCCTTGAACCGTTGGTGATAGTCGATGTGTTCTTCGATTTGCATGAATTTGGTTGCTCGAGTGCGGAGATCTTCCATGTTTTGAGGTGGTTTCTTGATGAGACTGTCGGCAAAACGACCCGGCCGGATGGCCGAGACCAAATGGTGTAATGCAACGTCCTGTTTGAGTCCTCGGATATTCATACATGCTTTGTTGAACCTGTCTAGAAAGGTTCTAAGAGGTTCAGTTTTCTCTTGTTGCACCGATAGGAGAGACATGGAAGACATATGATGCGGTCGGCTGGTGGCATGTTGGGTAGAAAATTTTGCGGCTAGGACGTCAAAGTCATCGATGGAGTTCGGAGGCAGCTCTGTAAACCAAGTAAGAGGTTCTCCTTGTAGTGACGTTGGGAAAACTTTACACCACACATTGTTATCTGTGGTGTACAAGGTCATCTGTGTTTTATAAACATTTAAATGCTCATCTGGGTCGGTCGAGCCGTCATAGAGTTTTATGGTGAGACCCCTCCATTTGTCAGGAAGTGGAGTAGCGATAATTTCGTCTGTAAAAGGATGAGCCCTTTTACTCGACTTTCTTTCGATTGTTTCAGCTCTGGAAGCAGGATTGGTTTCGACCGATGTAGGTATGCGAGAGGCGGTTCGGTCGGCTGCATGGGATTGTCCTTCTCGTTCAGGATTATCGACCTGTCGCTGGAGTCGCGCGTTCTGCTCTCTCAATAAGGCGATTTCTTCCTCTTGGCGGTGTCTATCCTCTTCGTGTTGACGACGATCGTCCATCCCCTTTTGCCGCAGTTCCTCCATCTGAGTTTGGAGGGTTTGAATCATGGTCATCTGTTCTGCCATGGCGTCGTTGTTGTTCCTTGTTGCAACCATTATAGCTTTAAAAATTGAAACTTTGCCTCGGCCCCACGGTGGGCGCCAATTGTACCTGTTGTGGAGAGATGGGGCCCAGGCACGGTCGGTTGACGTAGTGTAATTGTTGACGTGTCGATCTTCTTCTCCTTCGGTCGGTCGTTCCTTCTGGGTGTCTCCTTCAGTCGGTCGCTCCTTCTTGGTGTCTCCTTCGGTCGGGCGGGGGAGGGTACCTGCGAAGGCACTCCGACGCTCAAGTGAGTATGAGATTCTAAGTGTGGTTTAGTGAGTGAGTGAGAACGTACCTTTCTCTGGCTTGAGCACGGTATTTATAGGATTACCTAATGGGCTTTCTACCCCTTTGGGCTCAGGGTGGTTATGGATAGGTCTTTGCCAGTCGTGCTCCAGAATACCCGGGGAATATATCTTTAAATGCGTATTCCTTATTCTTCGGAGGTGTATCTTAACCACCTTATCTTGTTACATAAATATCAATATATCTTTAAATGCGTATTCCTTATTCTTCGGAGGTGTATCTTAACCACCTTATCTTGTTACATAAATATCCTTACATTTATTATGCGTTCGGTCGGTCGGTCGCGTGCGTTCGTCCGGTGCCTATCGGTACACAAAGGAACAAAAACTACAAGCCCCAAAAAATATATACGACCAATCCAACAGAACTACAAACACACCTACCACAAAACATATAAATTCCTTACACCCAAATAAGGCCAAAGAAAAACCAAAACAATAGAATATTAAGAACAAAACTTTTTTCCTTCATTACCTCAGGATCTATCTCCAAAAACCTGCAATAAAGAACAAACTCCTTTTTGGCCTAAGACCAACATTAGTAGCACCCAACGAAGAATGTAAGACGATAACTACAAATTAAAAGCAAAACAAAAAGAAAAGACACATACGTACGTAAGTTCAGGAATTTTGTCCCACAAAAACCACCCAGTTGTACCCTTACTTTTTAATTGTCTTCAAACAAGCCTTATGATTCACACACCATTGGGCATAAGTAAACGAAACGCCTTTTAATTTACTCGTGAGCCAAGATCATGCCTTGAGTTGGGTCAAAGTAAAAATCACAAAATAGTTCACTCTACCATTCTCAAAGATGACAAGGTTCCTTTGTTTTCAAATTTCTCCAACCATAACAATCCACGTACACCCCCAATAACGGTTTATCATATGTGAAGCTAGCCTTGTACTAGAATCTTGTATCTTTTAAATTATATATTTATCCATATTTTAACATGCTTTCCAAATTTTGCCAACATATTTTAATTCCATCTCATTTTTATGTAGTTTTAAACATGAACTTTCTCCACTCATGTCAAAGATTGATCTAAAGTCAACCAAATTTAGATTTTTCCCTAACAAATACCATGATACTATACACTTTTAGTTGGGTTTAGTAAGCATCTTATATAACATTTGGACTAATATTACTCATATGTTAATCAATATATTATATACAAATATAGATCCACTTTTATCTATATATAAAATATATACAAACTTTTTAAGATAAGTTTTCAAAAGAATATATATATATATATATATATATATATAATATCTTTCAAACAAAACATCAAATCATCATTACATAGTTACATTGCGGTTAATTGTAACACATATCACACATCATTAATTATAAGTGAAGCATTGTCATTAATATGCAAAGTCATGGATCACATCCTAAGATGTAATTAGATTATTGTTACCAAGATGTAAGAATATTCACATTTTTAATGAATAGTGTAATTTGTCATTTGTCAACTTTTAGAAGATATATATTAAGAATATTTCAATAAAAGACAACATTAGTAAAAATGAACTTATGTTTCTTATGTTAAGTTAATTGGTGTACCTACTCATTTAAGTTTGATGGAAAAATCTCTTAAATTTTTCACCACCTAATATATTAATTTACATTAGCAAATCATCGATGAATCATTTGGTGAGTTTTATGTTTTATATCTCAACTATCGGGACTCATATCCAAGACCATCCAAGTATCTCTCATCACACACTCATAAATGACAACACACCCATGAGATAAAAGACACATATCAAATAAATATCATCTTATAATTAATTTGAAGAAATCTTAGTATTTTTTACTAGTTTCCTAATAAACTACCTATTTTTTTTGAAAAATAATTATTTTTCAAATAAAATAATTTCTCAAACTTTTTGTTCAGATTAACATGTTACAAAACTCAAAAGTGTTTTTTATTACAAATCACTAGCCAATAGGAATAACAAAGCAACTATATACTAAGAGGAAACAAGATTTAACACAATTTGTATTTTTTTTTAATAAAATGTTATAATTTGTATCAGGAACCAAATACAAATGTTTTGTAATGAGAGGAGAAGCTGACAACACTTAAATGTGGATAGATCATGTTGGAAGAGTGAATGACATCATTGGTTTAACTGAGTAATGGAAGTCATAAGAGACTTATCTTTCAATCTTAGAAAAAAAAAACACCCAAAAGACAAATATAGATAGAGATTAAAGCATGAACCAAGTTAAATACATTAAGTTTTTCTCTCTCACACACTTCTCCCTTATATACTTCTCCCTTATGAGTCATATCTCATAATCAAATAATAGGTAATACAATAATATTTAAATAATTGATTTTGGTCTAGTTTGATCTTATAGTGATTATGAAATGTTAAATTGTAAATCAACCAAAACCTTTTTGGTTATGAAAATCAAACCATAATTTATTCCAATTCCAAAAATCAATTAGAAATAAAACTTCTTTAAAACATTAAAAACTTGTTGATTGCACTTCAATAGAATAAATGTGTTTGCTTCAAATAAGTGGTGAGAAATGCATTAGTCATGTTTTATCATTTGAGAATTTTATTATGAATATTATAGGATAATAAGTGTGAGTTTCTCTTGAAAAATTCAAATTTTTATATATATAAAAAGTGAAAAAGAAAGAAAGTAAATATAATTTATCCTCATATACGATATAAATACAAGCAGCATTAGTTAATTTGGTTCTATTTTATTAGAGATTGTCAAATAATTAGGATATTAATAATGTGATGCATATTAGTTAAAGAATATAATATTTTTGAAACATAATAAATAAAGGATTAGTTGTGCTTGTTGCCTTTGCTTTTCATTTAACATGTATTTGAATTTTGAATTTTGCATGTGTTTCATTTTAAAGAATGATCTTTGGTTTCAAAACATTGCTAGTATTGAACCAGAGTTCAAATTTGGTTTGATGCTTTTGTTGGAAACAAATATTTTGATTTTAAATTATTGTTGTTATAGAATAATTCAATAGAGTTCAACTTTGATTTATTGCGATTATGGGAATTACTTTTTACAATAATGAAGTGAAATTATTAGAGATTGAGAATGTGTTTTGTTGTTGTCTTGTAAGATTTGGTTGATTGATTCTTTATTTTAATTTTTCTATTTTGTTACTATTTATTCACGAATTAATGTTGGCTTTCAATGTCTTCAAATTTTGTTTTCCTATGAAATTTAGGGTATATTTAAATTAGTGTATATATGGAAGGTGTTTTCTTAGTGTTCAGCCAACAAAACTTTATTATTATGTCCAAAAATAAAATCTATAAACCTAATTGCACAACCTCCCTACAAATCTTCTTCAACATCTATTCTCACAAACATTACATTGTGATAATTATAGTAAAACACATAAATACAAATAACATAAATTCACAATAACAACATTTATCTTGCAAGAGTCTCACTGTACAATCCCTACCTGAGTACTTAACATTCCTTTAAAAATATAATGTTTTCCTCTTTTAATAAAATTGATGTTTGGTAGAATGCTTTATCACATGAGAAATAACCTAAAACTAAAATAGAAAGAAAACAAAAACATGAGGATGAGAACAAACCTATAAAAAAAACAAAACAAAAACTCCTAAAAATAAATTAAACAACTATATTGACAGTTTAAACTATAAAAATAAATAAATAAAAATAAGAAGTTAAACAAAAGAACGTTTTGAATGTAACTTATTTATATGGTTTGGATAAGTTTTAGGTTTGTAATGTATTGTTAGTTTTTGTTTTTAGGTCTCGATTTTTAAAATTGGATTTGTGATAAACTAAACATTTTGGTTTAAATCCTTTTTTACCTAAACCAATTCTAGTACCCACATATTCATTAAATTGAAACATGTGTTACGTCATTTGGAAATGGTAAGAAATTATATATATGTATATATATATATATATATAAATTTTTTTGTTACTTATACTAATATAGTATGTCATCATGAAAAACATATATTGGTTGATTATGATAAAAATAAGCTGTGAGACCAATATAAGAATACGATAGCAATCTGTTAAAAATGTTAACATAATAATATTGATAAAAATTAAGTGAAATTTTTTTTCAAGAATCAATTAGGAAAAAAAAAAGATGAGATACTCTAAAAAAATCATATATATATATATATATATATATATTAAGAACCTGAAACCTATTTAAACTTATCTCTATTTAGCTATCTATTTATCTATCACAATTTTAAACTCACAATATTTAATAATTTTTAAAAAAATTCAAATTACTAAAATATCCCTAGTTCTCTTAGAATATAATAAAACTAATTCAAATAAATTATATTAATAAAAAGCTATTAGTTATTTGATTTATTTTACATTAAAAGTTGTTTCAATGTTAATCAAAGTTAAATTTTTATTTTTCCAATTTACTAATTAAAATAAATGAATGTTACCTATTGGAATATTGGAATACCTATTCATATATCCACTTTTGAAAATATATTAGTACTTAATTTGTCTATACATTTATATCTGTTAGGGAGATGTGATCTAGAGAACTATTGATGAGTTTCGTCTTCCTCCTTCCTAATAAGAACAATTAGTGCCCACTATGGGGTTCAAGAGAAACAAGAGCAATAGTAGATGGTATCAACCCGAAGCATGGAAAGGATGAGTGAAGCCGACCAGATGGTGTTGTTGTTGTCTTTGCAGAGAGAGATGGCCGAGATGAAGAGAAAAAATGAGGAAGGAGGAAGACGAAACTCGTCAATAGTTCTCTAGGTCCCATCTCCCTAGCAGGAACAATTAATTGTATTGGTATAGGCCGAACGATCAATACCATGGCTCGGCTCCCACAGTCGGGTCAACCGAATGACACACGCCTGTGTGGATCGACTGATACCTTCGATCCAATTACACAATCAAGGTACCCCATATTCGGTATTCTCTAGAAGACCGAGTCATCGAGTAGCTGAGACCAAAGGAGTAGCAAGAAGTTCAGAAGAGGAAGCAGATGCATTAACTAACCATCCGATAGAAAGAAGGAAGACAAAGTTCGTCAATAGTTCTCTAGGTCCCATCTCCCTAGCAAGAACAACATCAATAATGATTTTAATACTATATTCTTTATTGATGATTGTTTAAATGTTTTTTTTAATAATGTCACTATGAATGTTATCACCCAATTAAGAAAAAGAAGAAGATAGGAACATGAGGTATCAATACATACTTATAAAAAAAAACATTCTCAAAATATTAAAATTAAAAGAGTAATTAGGGATGTAAAATGTAGAATCAATAATAAAAGATAGAAAGGGTTGAATAATATCAATGTTGCAAGCTTGTGTTTGTGAATCATTGGTAGAAATTATAAAAGGCAAATCGACAAATTTTAATGAAGGAAGAGTAATGAAGGAAGAGAAGAGAGGATGACTACCATACATCTAATCAGTTGCACCATAGTTAATATCTTAAGGATCAAGATAGACTGAATGAGAGAGAAACATATGAATTATTTGTGTGTGTCACTAAAGCAATGTTACTAGTTAGTTAATTGGCTTGTCGCACACTTTTTTTTATAAAGTCTTCAAATGTTATGTAAGATTATCAATCTTGAATATAAGAAGAACATGAGATTGAGAAGTGGAAGTGAAATAGTTAACCACACTCGTCTCTTTAATATTAACAATATGGTTAAAAAAGATAGGAAAATCTACTTATAATGTTGATATGGTACTGGAGGGCAATTTTTATTAAGAAAAAGTAAAGGAAAAAAAATTAGCATAAGACATCAAAATAGCGATAGAAAACTTGAGTTGGTTAAAACAAATCCTCCGGACATAGTGGGTTCTACCAAGTAAAAAATAAGGAATGAGGGAACAATTAAAGTGAACATAGGATAAAGACTTACCAAACTAGAAAAAAACTTTACTACCATGTTAAAATATATATGAAAAGAGAAATATTGAGATAAACTTTACTACCATGTTAAAATATATGAAAAGAGAAATATTGAGATGAAACTATAGATTTTTAAGATAACATAGGTATTACAATAAATAAAAGAAATTTGATACCTCTAGTAAGAACACATGATACATGGATAAATAAAATAAATTCCTAATAATACATATATAATATAAATATTCTTGATGATAAAATATTAACTTTGTATTTCAATATTTTCCTGATTATATAAGATCAATTTTTTATTTTTATTATCATAAAAATAAATTAAATTAAAATGTCAAATAGAAGAGTTGATGATTTCCTAGGATTTTGGAGGGTGGGTGCGACGACTAGAGTTACATAGGTGATTTGTGGTTTTTCTTTCGAGTGTTAATCATGTAGCTCTTGGTTCGTTGGTGAGAGTGTTGCTTCTCCTTGCTCCAGCCGGCTTGTAGTGCAATATGTGGTTCTTTGGTGCGATGATTTCTTTGCTTTCATCTTATTCAATGGAGAAACCGTGTGGCTTGCGCCGATAGATGTTTGGAGGCTCTTGTTCTCCTCGTTTGTTGATTGGAAGGCTTACATGTTTCTTTTTGTGTGTGCCCTATTTTTGGTCAGTGCATAATCCTTATTGGTTTCACTCTAAGTGGATTTGGTTGTGTTTGTGTGGTTTTATGTTGTCGTATGTGGGTGAGACGACTTATTGGGTGTTGATTCAGTGTGTCAGTGTGAATGGCTATTTTGATTGTTTGGCTTTTTTCCAAGCAGTTATGATCACAATGGTTGCTATCTTTTTTGTTTTTCTACGTAGATTTTTTCGTTCGACTGAGTTGTTTTGCACTAAGCAGTTAGGGTTTCATTCTCGTGTTCTTGTGTGGGGACTTTTGGTTCATCAACGTTGCTGGGTGGTGCTTCCTATGCTGCTCGAGTAGGATGGCTGCTTGTGGACTGCTGTGTAAGGTTAAGGTTCTTTTTGAAGTACGTTGTTGTTGGGCTATGGTACGATGGGCACGGAAAATTTTTGTTTTCAAATTTCTTGGGGTGCTTCAAAGATCAATGCTACTCTTCACACAACTAGTCTTCCTATGTGGTACAAACTTTTGTGCATGCATTGAATAATTCCCGTAATATTCCTCTATCACAATTACCATTTTTGTCAAATGTGAGTTAATTTCAGTTCAAATTGATGAAGATGATTATTTTGTTGACCTGGAAGATTTAAAAAATCAACTTCATGGAACAATTATTTTATCTAAAGGTGACAAATCTCTTTCTCATATGGACTTATGCAAAAAACTTGATTTTGTTTGGCATTCATTGGCCTCTTAGAAGGCTATTCCCTTTGAAAATAGGTTTTATGAGTTTGCTTTTGCGTCTCTTGAAGTTTTGAGAAGAGTGCTTGTTGTGGGGTCTTGAAATCTTGGGGATTTTGAGAGTTTTTGCTTAGACTAAAGATTTTGTTCCTACTTCCATGAAGCTTATCAAAACCCAATGTTGGGTTAGAATTCATGGTTTCCCTCTAGAATATTGACAGCCAAAAGATATTTTTTCTATAGCAACAAGGATTGGTACTCTGCTGAATCTTGATGATTGGATAATGAATAAATATAGAGAATTTTTTTACTAGGGTTCTAGTTGATATTGGTATGATATTATCTTTACCTAATCAAATTTTGGTGGAAAGACCTGATTTTGCTTTCATTGCAGATATTAAATATGACAAGCTAACCCCATTTTTCTCCTCATGCAAAATGATTGGCCATGATTTATCTAAATGTATGAGACAATTGGATACCAATAATAATACAGGTAAATTCTCTATTGTTTTTCTTAGACCTGTTGTTGTTTATTATAAGTTTGTTGTTGCTCAATCCAAGGAATCTAGCATCTCTAACAACAAGAAGGAGGGTGTTCTTGTGATTTCTCAAAATCCAAAGATGGCGAACAAGTCAAATTTACTATATGCTGAGAATGTTTGAAATTTTGACGTTGTATTTAAAAAGGTTATTATTTTTACATTTGCGGTTGCGAAGCAAGTGGTAGAGCTTGGAAAATAAGTTAATAATGATGTTCTTGTTGTAACCATTTATTATTGTTGATATTGGTGGTGTTATTGTACAAGAGTATAATAATATTTTTGTTGGACATAATACAATTGGTTATGATGCGGATTTGTATATTGTTGCTAGTTAAAAGACAAAAAAAATTGTTGCTTCTGCTGCAGATTTTGTTGTTGTTGCTGCTATAATTGGTAAGTTAGATAAAAAAATATGTTGTTTCTATTGTTTTTATTTCTATTGTTGCTATAGGTGGCAAAATTGTTGTACTGACTCTCATGAAGATATTTTTTGTGGATATGCCTTCCTTAAGAGTGTCTATAAATTTTCGATTGTACCTACTATAAATTTTGGGTCATTTAAGGGTTCTTCTTAACAAAATTCACCGAATAAGGCTAAGCTTACCCAGTTTGTTGCTGCTAAAAGAGTTATTTCTAACTTTGTTTTTCAAGATTTGGTTTTTTCAAACTCTTTCAAGTGATGAACATGAGGTTGTTATCACTTCTACCTCAACTTGTAACTTCATAAAGGAAGCTAAATTAGTTTCAAAATTTTGGGTTGATAGGGTGGATGAGGAAAAATCTTTGAGTGAGGCAAATGGTGAACAAGTACAAACCACTAGAAAGGCTGAAGTCCTCCTAAAGTTGGAGCGAAAGGTAATAAGAAGGCCTCAAAAGCAGGTCAAAAAAAGAAAAAAGTAATGAAAGTGATGGGTTTGTTCTCGAATATTAGATGCATTGCTAATAAAAAAAATTTGAGGTTATGTTGGGGAGGCTTCTCAAATATATGTGCCCTCACATTCTCTTTGTCGTTAAGCCAATGGTTGCTTTCTCTACTCATTTTGCCTTCTTTTTCCAAGAATTTAATTTGTCTCTTATTGTGACATCTTAAATTAATCATAAATCTCCTAGGCTTTGGTGCCTTGCTAACCCTAATATGTTATGTAATTTCTCTATGCATTCACAATTTATTGTTCTTTTGGGTAATATGCAAGGAAATTATTTTAATTTTGTTGGTTTCTATGAAGCTAATTCTTATTATACTAGGAGAGCTTTTTAGAATGATTTGAATAATTCTTATCTCGGTCTGGGTTATTTGGAGGATGAGAAATGACCTAAGGTTTCAATAAGAAATTACTATTCATATGGCTATTGAAACAATAAAGAACTATGTTAGACTACAAGGCCAACGAAAATCTTGCGGCCAATCTAGGTTGTTTGGAGTTTTCCTTAGGTTGGCTAGATTAAGGTCAATATAGAAGGTATTGCCAAGGGTTCTTCGGGTGTGAGCGTTTGTTGGTGGGTTTTATTCCTTCATTCCTTGGTGTTCAATCGTCCATTTTTGTTCAATTCATGGGATATATCATTGTTATTGAACAAGCTTAATAGGTTGGATATTGTCATCTATGGTTAGAGAGTGACTCTACCCTAATATGGCTCACTTTCTCTTCTTTGCACTTACATATTGTTCCTCATACTATATGTAGTAGATGGAATAAATGTTTGTTTTTCTGTAAAATGATTGAGTTCAATTTTTTTTCATATTTTTAGAGAGGGTAAACATTGTGCTCATAAGCTTGCCTCTGAAAATTTGCTTAATCAACTTGAGTATGTTCGTTATTCTAGTTTGTCCTCTAATCATTACTTAGACTTTTTTGATAATAGGTATAAACTCACTATGTATCGTTTTATATAGATTCTATGGATTGATTTGTATCTCTCTGTTTGTTTTATGGGAGCTACGTATTAACGATTATTCTTTTGTTTATCTTCTTATTTTTATTTTTATTTTCTATTTTTTGGTTTAAACTCCTAATGTAATTGTTTAGGTTATTTTTAGGATATTTTTTATTTTTTATTTTTTTCCACATGATTTTGATCTAGTTCTTCCATGTTTTTATTTTTTATACTCTTTCATGTGATGACATGTGTTTCTTAACATGAGTTTTATTAAAAAAATATCAATTAAATATCATTTTATAAAACATAACTATAATTATAAAAAAAATTATATTAAACAAAAATTGACAAAACATAATTGTAATTATAAAAAAAAAAAATCATATATAAAGAGATTTCATAAAACATTAAAAATAGAAACATAAAACATTAAAAAGAGAATCATAAAACATGACATATATAGAAAAATTAAAGTTATATTAAAAAAACTCATATACAACATGACAATAATCATTTAATAATATAAGGTATATTTTATAAACTTCAACAAAAACTAATTTATGAGTTTCCAAGTCATAATTTACTACCATAATTTATTAAAAAAATATACATTACATTAATTAGTCATAATTACGAAGTTAAAATAGATAATAAAATTAAAAATATTATAATTTTTTTTTTTTTAATCTCAAAATCATAAATCTGAAAACAAAACTATGAACACTTGTCTTTATCTTTTATCTTTTTAGATGCAAACTTACTTAGATCAAATATTACATACAAAAGTATAATATAAAAAGAAAAATAATAATTAAACTGTACACAAATAATTAATAAGTATGATAATGTATCATTGAAATTTTTTCTTTTCCACCAACTTTCTTCACACCTAAGTATCTTTATAAAACTTTGAATAATAAGAAGTTATCAACTAACTTCTTATGTTAAAACATTTTGAAACAATAGTTCAAATATCAATTTATTTTTTAAATATTATGTATTTGATCCCATTTTCCTCACCATCCAAGAATATAAATAATTGCAGTACTAAAAATATAATTTCTTTAATAAAAATATAGAGACATCATAGTGAGTCGTATTTTCTATGACGGTTGTAGAAATAACCGTCATAGAATGTTTTGTCTTAACATATTATGACATGTATTTTGTACATTTTATGATGGTTCATAGACAACAATCATAATAAGTTAATTTACCATGTCAGTTTTTTAACCCACATAAAAAGTATAGAGTTTTTATAACTCCTGATTCTATGTCGTCATCAGAACTGTCATAAAAAGTCTTTTTTCACTAGTGAATCATACTTAAACTTTGACTACAATGTTGGTATAATTTACAAATGATAGTGATTAAGAACATTATTAATAATTAAAACATTAATATTAATCACTCTTAACTTAATGATCTTTAAAATATAAGTGACATAATTTATTTACATGATTAGTTTTAATTAAGTGCAATAATCTGTATTGTTTAGAAATAAGTATTTCTAACTATTTTATTTAATATTGTAGTATTTTTAAATTTGATAATCCTTTTTATGTCTTATTTCTAATGTTCTGAACAAATTTGTCATTGTTTACAAAATATATTTGACAAATAAAAGGAAAAACACATTTATGAAGTGACATTATGTAGTAAAAAAAATGTGAATTATATGATTCAAAAGTTCCAATCTAATATAAACTTCTTTTTGCATAGAATTCTCATCAATCACACACCTTATACAAACATATATACAAATTTCAAATTATCTTCAAACAAAATAAAAAAACATTTTTTTTATAAATGAATGCAATAACAAATATCTACAAAGTACATTTTCATATGATTTGTAATTAAAATAAGCTTTTTAATGAAAATAAAATATTTTACTTGTTGTTTTTCAAATTTTGTTATTATTCTATTAAAAATCAAGATTACTAAGTCATAGTATGTTATACATTCTAGACTTGGAAAGAACTTTTACTATACATATATATTTTATATACATAGATGACAAAAATAACTATAAAAAAATATATTTATAGGTGATCTTGCATGACCTTATCATTGATGTAGTGAATATCAAATAACAAAACCCTTCTCTCATAGTGGTTACTTACTTATAAGTTTATTTTCAAATCAATTTTTTACTAATTTTGTTTAAGAGTCTATTGTGTCCAACTTTTCATCTCCATGAATGTTAACATATAATCTTTTAACCATGTTTCAACTTAGAACTTTAATAAAAATACATGTTGGAGATCTCACGTGAACTAGAGATGAAGACATTTAATTGTATATAAGTGAGTGCAAACCTTACCTCATAAGCCAGTTTTATGGGGTTGAGTTAAGCTTAAAGTTCACTTCTTAATATGATCCCAGAGTCATTTCGAGTCTATCCTAACAAGTGTGGGCTTATCAAGCCACCCGCTATCGGACCACCTATAATATATTGTTCCACGTACGAGCTATCACTCTCGGCATGAGGGGGTGTGTAGGCACAAATCGATTAGAGATGATGACATGTTAGACTTATAGTCTTCTAAACTTGGTCATAATATTGATTATCTAATATTATTAAACAACTTTTTTTTATAAATTTGATCATATTTGTTACAATAATTATATATAGTATTTTTTCCATTGATTTTTTTCTTCTTCTTAAAATGGTTATAATCCATAGGTATATTTTTTTTCTTTTCGTCATCCATAATTCAAGACTATTGTTAGGAGAAAGGTTACTAATTGACATGAGGTCATTGTATAGACTTTTATTTAATGTAGGAATAACATAAAAGAGATATTATTTTTAGATTTATTTCAATTAGTCATTGTCTATATAGAATAATAGAAACGTAAAATGATTTTTTAAGGAAAATCAACATAATTTATTACATAGATATACAATATAACACTATAATTATAATTTTATTCATATCTATACATCTCTCTATATATTTAATATGTTTGTGCATGCCAACTAATACATTTTATAACATTTTTATTCTTTCTTTAGTGTTATTGGCTTATTATAACAAACAAATAGAAAAACATTGAACCAAACCGTCTATTATAGGATTTTGAGATGAATGTGAAATTAATTAATGGTGTTCCATCCCAATCCATAAAAATATAAAATGTTTAAATTGTAAATAAGTTAAATATAAAGAATATCATCAATGCATTAATACATTAATTTTAATAAATAATTTATTCTAAATGCAATTCATTTGAATCTATCATTGAAATGGTGAGAAACAATTTCTAATTAAAATTTATGCATGTGATACATCAGTGTTAAAAAATAACAATATAATTGAATAAAAGCTTAGAATAAATTATAATAATTCACAAGTTTAAGTTGAACTCCATTTAACCCAAATTTGGTGATAAGTCTCTTATAATTATGTGAGAGAAGGAAAACATGATGAGTGTAAGTGAATCCATGTTGAGACCTTAAGAAATATTTTTCAATCAACAAGAGTTTTCAATCCTTTTGTACATATTTAAGTTGGTTAATACATGTTTATGGAATCTAAGTATATGTAATAGTTATTTCACTTTGAAGCAAATTTTCCACTAAAGTAAAACTTTATCTTTATCTTTTTTGACCAAATGTTTCTATTATTTATGAATGAAGAAACAATTATAACTTATACAATGACAAATACTTATTCTCATCCATCTATAAAACAAATATTAAACATAAGTTATACTTCTATTTAATAATACTTAATTTGTTGCTACTTGTTTTAAGGAGAAGTTATATTCTATTTAATCATCAAATCCATACTTAATTTGTTGTTATTTGTTTTTATAGGAAGTTATATTTATATTTAATCATCAAACCTTAATTTGTATGATATTTGAAGGTGCTAAACCCTTTAAACAATTCACAGTCTTAAGCAATTAAAACAATTTTTTATTTCATAAAAAAGTAGTTGAGTTGCTTGGGTAGCATGTTAATATTATCATGCTTATCCTTAAAAAAAAAACTAATTTAAGAATTTTTGTAGAAAATATAAATCTTATGTTTCAAAGAGTAATACTCGTATCAAAATTTGATGATTAAATAGTACAAATAATCTAATAAATATTGAAAATATACATGTGTTTGCATATTATATTATATATATATATGATGTTTTAAATTAATATAACATTTTCTCTCATTATAAATAAAATATTTTCAAATAACAATAATACAAGTATAAATTCAATTTCAAATAGTTTATATCATTCACTTATAGTGAAAGCATGTTGATAACCTTTACATCAAACTCAATTAAGATATACATAAACCTTTCTTACAAAACCTTGGCTATAAATCAATAATGTAACTCTATGCATATAATATAATATTATACATACAATATAATATAAAACGTAAATTAGTATAGTTCAAATATAAATTGAATTAAACAAATGAAATAGTATTGAGTAACAATATACTTGACATCTACCATACATATGCATATTCTTGCACAACATGTTTACTTGCCTTTAAAGCATTAGTAGTAGGAAAATAAAAACTTTATTAGAAAAAAAACTATTTTTCATTTAAAATCATACCACAATTAAATGAAATTACATTTTACAATATTGGATTTGAGCAAAAGAATGACCAACCAACATGAGAAACAATAATGTTCTTTAGCCAATAGATTACTACACATATACATGTTCTTTGATTACATTTGTTCAACTTCAATCACCTTCTAAGGAATCATTCTATGATGAAATCTAATCGGATTTTCATGATTCTTGATGCAATGGAAACCTGTGTTAACCTATTTTCACATGGAGTGAATTGATCTCATCTCCAGCCAAAGCATTTCCCTCAATTAGGGAAAAACCTTGATAACATCACAAGAAAGGCCACTCATGACCATTGCACCTTCAAAACAAAATATCTCCCAAACCTTTGATCTATTCAACACGCTACACCCATCATCAGAAAGCTCATAAAATAATCTAGAAGATTAAAAAAATTTCATCCATTTTCATGAACCACAGCCGGAGAAATCCTCATATGAATCGAGCTTAGAAACACACACCAAAAGCAACCTATAGCACCCAAAACATTCTAACTAGCCTCCACGTTGAACAGCCGTTGATTATACCCCCATCCAAGGGTTGACATTCAAACTAAGACAGTGCCTCAATCCGTGTGAGGGTCCTGTGGACCAATCAGAAATAAGTAATTGGATATAGTCTCTGGCACACTTGACTATTTAAACCATCAAATTTCTCTCTTCTATCACACAGAAATTTCAATTACCATTACATTTCCAATTTCAACGTTCTCACACAGATCCCAATCTTTCTTCTTCCTAGTTCAGCCCTAACCCTAGCCTTTTCAATGGCGACAGAAGAACCTACTCTTGTTGTGGAACCCGCACCCGAGCCTGCTGCCACCGAGTCTCCTCCGGAGGAGAAGGAGGAGCCGAAATCTGAAGCTAAGGCAAAGAAGTCCAAGGAACCTAAACCTAAGAAGGTTACCAGGCCCCGTAACCCTCCAACTCATCCTTCCTATGAAGAGGTTTGATCTGAATTATTATTCTTCCCTTCTCCTCTTGCAATTTGTTGTTTAATTGGATCTGATCTCAATTTTGCTTGTTCAACAGATGATCAAAGACGCAATTACCTCGCTGAAGGAGAAAACTGGTTCCAGCCAATATGCTATTGCAAAGTTTGTCGAGGAGAAGCACAAGCAGCTTCCCTCAAACTTCAGGAAGCTTCTTCTCTACCACTTGAAGAAGCTTGTTGCTGCTGGAAAGCTGGTCAAAGTCAAAGGATCCTTCAAGCTTCCACCTACCAGGCCCACTGTTTCTTCCCCTGCCAAGAAGAAGAAGCCAGCACCTGCTAAGCCCAAGCCTAAGCCTAAGCCCAAGCCCGCTGCCAAGGCCAAGGATGTCAAGACTGCTAAGTCAAAGGCACCCGTTAAGGCAAAACCTGCTGCCAAGCCTAAGGCCAAGGCTCCAGCCAAACCCAAGCCCGCTGCAAAGCCCAAGGCTGCTCCCAAGCCTAAGGCTGCAGCTGCCAAGCCAAAGGCCACTAAGCCAGCAGCCAAGCCCAAGCCAGCTGCAGCCAAGCCCAAAGCTGCTAAGCCTGTGGCAAAGCCCAAGGCTAAGCCTGTGAAGGCTGCCAGGACTTCTACCAGGACTTCACCAGGGAAGAAAGCCCCTGCCGCAAAGCCCGCGCCGAAGAAAGTGGCGGCAGCTGCGAAGAAAACTCCAGTGAAGAGTGTGAAGCCAAAGAGTGTAAAGTCTCCGGCGAAAAAGACTCCTGCCAAAAGAGGGGGTAGGAAGTGAAGCGGTGGTGGTGGATAGGGTTGTTTAGGGTTAGTGTTGTGAAGTTTATTGTCCTTTTGGTGGTGTAGTTGGGGTTACAGATGTTCCTATAACATATGAAATCGATTTTATGAAACCTTTGTTGTTTTTTTTTTAAATTTTTTAGTTTGAATCCTTTTCTGGTTCGACCTAGGATTAGATATAAAGCTTCTAGCTCTGCTCTCTAGCTAAATGAGTTAATCATAAATGTACCTTAGAGTGAAGTTTCTCTCCATTACAGTATCTTTGATGGATCAATGTAGTATAAGCGCCCTTTCACATTGCAATGGATTTGTAGTTACATGTTTCTTTGTATGAATATGAAACACTGCATCTTCAATGTCATTGAAATCTCTCTCACATGAGTTCATATATAAGCTAGATACACATTCCTTGTGATTAGATTTCTGATTGATTGAATGCATTTGATTGCATCTCAATTTCTTCTTTGAGTTTACTTGGTTACTTGTTCCTTGAATTTTCATAAATTTCTGTGCATCCTGGATGCCTAATGAATGATATGAGTTTCTTTAATTGTGAGTTTGTTTAGTGGAACTTCAGAATAAATCTTTGTTTTTATGGTTATGTTATAAACCTATTGCTTTGGCGTGAAACAATATGTGACGATGAAATTTGGCGACATTGACTTTCTTGTGGTTGTAATGTTCTCGTCTTTTTGCTTTGGAATGCTTGTGGGAAATGGTAGCTACCCAGTTGAATGACAGAATTGGTGAGGAAATAATGTCAATATATATTCGTTCAAACTGTCTTTTATGCGAAAAGGAAGAGCAAACTTAGTCTCAAGCATATGGAGATGTGATGGAAAGGAATTTGTAAATTGTTTATGCTTGTACTTCTATTAGGTATCATGCGGTGAAATTTCAGTTGGTCATGTACTTCTTTCTGTGTTTCAGTAAACAGAGGAGTTGCTTGAAGAGTTTGTAACAATGTGAGATGATGAAATTTCCCAACATTGATGCTTTCAAAGCCAGCAAAATTGGCAACTGTTGTGACTTTGAGGTTTGTTCAGATTTTTTTGTTCCTTTGTGATTGATTTCGAAGACAAGGCAATACATACAGTGAATAAACTTTTGTTTGGTTATAGCAGGATGAAATTATTTTTGGGGGGATTACTCATGATTTCACTGGGATATTGGCTTTTGTGTACCAGTTCTTCTCTCTCCCTCCCTCTCTGTATGACCTTACTCCTAACCGTTGCATATCACTTGCACAATTATTCCCTTTTAACCATGTTACTTGGTGTTGCAAATACTGCTTCAAATCAAGATTTCTTAGGCTTAAAAAGTTGGCAATCAATAGATATCGGTTTGTTGTTTCCTGATAATTGTATCGAGAGTTTTGGTTGTGGTGTTAGTGTCAATGGAATGAATTTGAGTTTGGACGGAGAGGAAGATTCTGGGGAAGGGATCATATGCTTGGTGGTGGAGTATTTAAGTGTTTGATTCTCTCCTTAGTTGCTAGCTTTTGGGGGTGGCTTTCCTAAGTACTTGGGTACTTATCAGGAGCTCTTCTTCGATTGCCTGACTTTTCTAGAGTTATTGTAATACCCTGTCATTGTCTAATCTAAATGATTTTGATTGTAGATATAGGTATGCAAGACTATCAATGAGTTCAGTAAATGCTTTATCCTTGATTTTGTGGCGGCTTACTAAATATTATGAAGATGTGCATGTGTGGAAATTTTTTTCGGGGGACATCTGATTTGGACAATTCCTGACCCCCCCTCTCCTCTTTGATTTGAAATCTTGCTAAATTGCGATTTTTCTGTTCGACCTAAATTTTGCTTTGTTGCTGTGCTTGCTTGATTATTCCTCCTTTGTCATCGTGTTTGGTGATTTTTGCTTCTTCAATTCTGACCTGATTTGCTTCATCTTGCAGCAGCATGAACCTCTGAATGAACTCTTTTTATTAAACAAACAATGGTCCAGCTTGAAGCAATTCATGGTCTGGATGTCTATCTCCCAACGACTGTGCTGAAAGATGCTTCGTCTCTATCTTTGCCTCGACTCATCAATTGATGTGTAAATGTAAGTCTACTACTGCTTAAATTTCTTCAAGCTTCACAATTTCTTACACTTAAATTTTTTGGCAAGTGAACACTGTTTTGAATCTGGTGAAGTTTTTCGGTGCCAATTTAATCCCACATATATTTGCCAGGTAGTACTGAATTGTTTTGTAACTGGAGTCTGTGTTTTCGTTTTTTAATGATAAGAACCGACCCAAGAAGAATTCTTCATTGAATGCATGTAACTGGATCACAGGTTTTTGAGAGACCTGCACTCTCCATGACAATGATTAATTTTCCTCCTGCGCACCTAATTCTCAGCCCTTTTCTTATAATACCCACCTTGCTAATAACTAACTGAACGTTAGTAGTTGTTAACTATTTCTGTTACAATTATACAATAGCCTCATCTCGAGTCCTTCTTATTTCTCTTACTGTAGATAATAGGAGGTCTTAGCTACCTATCAACCCCCCTCCCTAAAGAATCCACCTTGTCCTTAAGGTGGAAATGGAATGCCTTCTTCTAATTCACTGCCAGTCTCACCATATGGTAGATGCTTCCACTTAACATCTTGATGGTCGGTGCCATTCTGTCAGTGTCCTCTTCTTCATATCATCCTCGTCATACTCTTGTACCACCATCACATTGTACTACTTATTCATGCATACATGATGGGCCAAGCTTCTCATCACATGAAACTCTCCTCTTTCTTTCATTTCTGCTTGTCAATCTCTTGAAGTTTGATCTACCTCTGCTATGAAAAGCCTAAGTTTTGGTCTGCTGTCTGTGAAGACTTAGAGGCTATACTCCTCAATTCAGATCCCTATGCAATGCAGGACTTCCAGTTCCTTTTGGGTTTATTATGTGTGAAGCTGCGATAGGAACTAGCTCCCTTCCTCCCTGATACCCTCCTGTCTTTGCCACTGTCGAGTTCTCTCTTCTGTTCTTAAGCTCATATCTGACAACATTCTGGACTCATTTGGCTTCAACTCTGCACTTATTTCTTCCTTCATCACCCCTGGTGTCTTTCAAATTGAATGATAAACACTTTCACAGAATTGGTCTCTTAAAAGCCACTAATAATTCGTGAGGATATCTCCTTATTGTTTGTTGTAATTGTTGAATAACTGCTTTTATGAACCCTTCCCAATATTAGTTTTGGTTACAAGATTCCCACGACCAATACCACCCGAGGCATCCACATCCACATCCAAAGCTACCATTACAGCATGATCTTCTCCCCTTCTTTGTACAATTCCCCTTGTTTTGAAACATTGCTCCCACTTGCTCACCCAACCATACCTATCTTCCACAAAATTGGTATCTCTATTTATCTTGATAGTTCTCTGTCCTAGAAGTCACCTTAAGACTCATTTTGTTCCTTAGTGGTTGTTTGTTCCTAGGAGTCACCTTTAGACTCATTCTGTTTCTTAGTGGTTGTTCCTAGAAGTCACCTTCAGACTCATTTTGTTCGTTAGTGGTTGTTGGGTTCTGGTTTCTTGGGCCACTTTTAGTGGATTTTAATCTTTCTATCATCCCTCCTAGCTTGTTAAGTCGCACGTTCTGGTGCTCAGAATGTGATGTCCAGGCCAGATCCTTGTGCGCTGGCCTTTCTTCCATTCTTGCCTTAAATCCCATCTTAGATTTGGCTCCCATTTGTCCTAACGCCACCACTCTTGATTCAATTCTTGAAGTTACCATGCCGCATTGCCCTCGAAAGAGCTATCACACCAATTTGATAAAAAGAACTGGAATAGACAATGAAGAAGAACGAATTTTTTTTTCTTGTTGAATATGTGTAATTGAATCACAAGTTGGGATAAACTTGCATCTCTTCTGCAATGACTTATTTCCCTCCTCTCCTCCTAATTTTCCCTCTCCTTATAATACCCACCCAACTAGTGACTAAATGTAGATAGTGCAATTACTTATTAACTATTTTTGTTACAATTATACTTAATTAACTATTTATGTTACAATTAAACTTAATGAGAGAAAATTTATTAATAGTTCCACACATATAAATGAATATTACAAGTATTCATAGTGTTTTCACCGATTAGCAATTGTGTGCTATCGCCTGGCACGGTTAGCAAATATGAATATTACAATGAATAATTGTACACTAACAATTCTCAGCTAGACACCTGTACATTAACATACAAGCAAATAACTTGACAATTGTACACTAACAATTCTTACTAACATCTCTCGCCAAACTCAAGGAGAAGATTTTTCGGAAGAAAAATTCTTCACGTTGAGTTTGCTTCGAAGAAGCGTAAATTGAGTTAAAGATAATGACTTTGTTATAGCATCTGCCCACTTATCAAAACCTTTTCTAGCACAAAAAACATCAATCTTCATGTGTTTAGTACGATTATGAAAAAATTGGATTGTGAGCAATGCTACAACACTTTGATTGCCACATAAAAGTATTGGAGTAGTATAGGAAATCTGCAATTTTGTGAGCGAGTAGAAATCCATGAAAGTTTAGTAGAGGTTTGAGCCAAACTCCTCTTGTACAAAAACATCAATCTCCATGTGTTTAGTACGATTGTGGAAAAATGGATTGTGAGCAATGGCTACAACACTTTGATTGCCACATAAAAGTATTGGAGTAATGTAAGAAATCTGCAGTTCTGTGAGCCAAACTCCTATATTCTACCTCGGTACTAGAGTGAGCAATAACTTGTTCTTTGTGAGACCACCAAGATATTAAATTAGGAAAATAAATGGTTGCTCGTGAAGAACGCTTATCATCAACATTTGATGCCTAGTCAACATCACAAAAAAAACTTTTAATGATAACAAATGATCAGGAGATGCAGGTTGAAAATGTAATCCACGAGACAAAGTTCCTTTAAGATATCATATTATGTGTTTCACCACCACCATTGAGTGATACAAAGTTAGATAAAAAAATAGATAAACTCCAAGCTTGGTAAGTTTGCAATTACAAACTGTAGGAGGAGAAGAAATTGAATGAGCTTCAACCAGACGTGTTTTAGGAAGCAAGTCTCAAATATATTTGGTTTGCATCATGAGAATAGATTTATTAGGTAAATACTTAATTTCAAGACCAAGAAAATAATCAAGTTGGCCAAGTTGTTTCAAAGAAAAAGTTGCATGAAGTTTTACTGTAATCTCTTGAATAAGAATAGGCCGAGTTACCAATTATTATAATATCATCTACATAGACCAAAAAAAATAAAAAACCCGTAACTCTTTTCTATAAAGAAATTGAACGAGCTTCAACCATATATGTTTTATGAAGTAAGTCTCAAATATATATGGTTTGTGTTCTTGCCCTACCTCTTGAAACAGAAGAGACCCTACCTGTTGATTGCACTCCGACGATCAAGTCAGTAAAGACTTACTTAAATTAAAGGAGTATTCAATTTTAATCTCAGAAACAACGTACCTTTACCTGGGCTCTCAAGTCCCTTTTATAGCTTACCTCCTCTTGTAATAATTTTCTCTCACGAGAATCTAATCTCAACTGAAAGCATACCTAACTGGAGAAACACATTTTGTTTAGGGGCGCCTTCTCTCAAGGTGCTACAGCAGAACGAAATATCGTCTCCAAGGAGTGTATAAAATAATAACAAAATAACCACCTGCCAACAGGGCACCAACTCATGCGCCAATGTCAGGGGAACATTCTGCTTACATGGACACCCTACTCATGGTGCAACATTATCTTTCCCTATACATGCAATCTAACCACTACATGCCCTAGAACACACAGGCTTAGGTTAAAAGTAAACATTTACTTAACCTAGACTCCACACGCACTAAACGTACCCCTATGTCCACAAATACCCTTTATTAATAGTCTTATATTTACGTATAAAAGGTTACTTCAATTATACCAAAATGGGTTTGCTGACCAAACTGGGACCAATCTCATGGCCCATTTTACTGGTCCAACAGTCGAGCTGACCTACCTACTCCACGCACCGAGATTCGACCTCTGAGCACTAAGTCCTGAGTTCTCTGTCTAGTACAGTTTGCATCATGAGGATAGATTTGTTAGGTAAATACTTAGTTTCAAGACCAAGAAAATAATCAAGCTGACCAAGTTGTTTCAAGGAAAAAATTGCATGAAACTTTGCTATAATCTCTTGAATAAGAATATGTGGGATACCGGTTATTATAATGTCATCTACATAGACCTAAAAATAGAAAACTTGCAACTCTTCTCTGTATACAAAAAGAGAGGAGTCACAAGCATGGCTCGAAAATCCAAGTTGATGAAGAGTAGTTTCCAATCAATCAAACCATTTTCATGGTGTTTGTTTTAGCCCATAGATAGCTTTATTCAGCTTACAAACAAGAGACTTATCATTTGCTTCAACCAGGTGGTTGAGACATATAAGCCATTTAAAAAAAACATTATTAACATGAAGCTGAAACAATTTCCATCCATAAGAGAAAGCAAGGGTAAGAATAATGCTGATTGTAATGAATTGGAGAAAAAGTATCATGAAAATCAAAACCATGGACTTGATAAAATCCTTTTGCCACCCGTCATGCTTTATATTTATTAATGGAGCCATTTGCATTTTCCTTGACTTGAAAAACCCATTTACATCCAACAGCTTGTCTATTAGAGAATAATGTGACTAAATCCCATGTATTTTGCTACATGAGAGCATCATACTCCTGTTGCGTTGGAACTAACCAATTAGCATCTTTAAGAGCTTGCTTAACACTTCTTGGTTCCGAATGAGAAATAAGCAGTGAAGGTTGAATTATGTGTTGTGCAATATCAGATTTGGACCTAGTTTGCATAAAGTGAGTATTAACTGTATTATGTACAAGTTTAGTAGTTAAGAAAGGTGCAATATTAGACATAGACGAAGAGGACTATTCCGTGGAATTAACAGTTCAGTAGTTACGAAAGGTGCAATATTAGACATAGACTCGGACAAAGAGGATTGTTCCATGGAATTAACGTGAATTTTGTGTTGAATGATACCAAATTTGGACCTAGTTTGCATAGGATGAGTATTAGTAGGAGGTGCTGTATTATGTACAAGTTCAGTTGTTATGACAGGTGAGTATTAGACATAAACTCATATGAAGAGGATTGTTCCTAGACTTAACAAGTTCAGTAGTTACGAAAGGTGCAATATTAGACAGCGACTTAGAGGACTGTTCCGTGGAATTAACAGACACATAAGCAAATGAAGTAGTGTTAGACGCTAGAGGTGGTGTAAGAATGGGATTTAAATTAAAATACTCATTGAGATCTTTAATAGTATTGAGAGTATTAGGAGTATTAGGAAAAAGACGAGAATAAGGAAATTCATGTTCATTGAATCAAACATCCTTTGTTAGACGCTAGAGGTGGTGTGAGAATGGGCTTTAAATTAAAATACTCATTGAGATCTTTAATATTATTGAGAGTATTAGGAAAAAGACGAGAATAAGGAAATTCATGTTCATTGAATCGAACATCCTTTGAAATGTAAACTCTTCCACTGGATGATAAACACTTGTAACCTTTGTGTATTTGAGAATATCCCAGAAAAATACCCTCCTGAAATATAAAATCAAGTTTATGAGAATGATTAAGTTTTAAAAAGGAAAACAAGCACATCCAATTTTTTTTGAGAAAATCAAAGTCTGGATCTTTATTAAAAAGAACAGAATAAGGAATAATAAAATTCAAGAAGTTATAGGAAGTCTATTAATATGAAATACAATTGTAGTAAAGGCAAAAATCCCAAAACTGTAACTGAAGAGAAGCTTTGTCCAACAAGGTAAGACCCAAATCAATAATATGTCTGTGTTTCCTCTCAACACCACCATTTTGATAATGTGTATGAAGACAAACAAGTTTATGATTTATACCACAAGTTAAGAAACTCATAAAAGGTCTATATTCTCCACCCCAATCCAACTGGATGTTTTTAATTTTGAAACCAAGCTGTAACTCAACTAGCTGTTTAGAATTCTGAAAAATGGACTACATGTCACCCTTAGACTTTATTGGAAATATCCAAGTATACAACAAGCATCAACAAAGGAAACATAATATTTGTACTTCGCATAAGAGTTAAATGAGCAGGTCCCCAAAGATAAGTAAACACAAGTTCTAATGGAGAATAAACAAATTTTGAGGCATGACTTAACAACTTAAGTGATTTACCAACGCTAAATGATGAACAAAAATAAAAATTAACTTTATTAGACAAAGAAATTTTACAATGTTTTAGTACAATTTGCATAATATAACTATTGGATGACCAAGTCTATTGTGCCACATGAGAATATTGTTGTATACAAAAACAAATTATTTAGATTAAAAGTGAAACATTTGAAAGATGACGACAACTGAGATGACTGCAATTGAGGCTGAAACTGGAGATTATTGAATGAATAAAGTTCATCAACATTATCAACACCTTATAGAAGAACTTTATTCGTTCCCTGAGATTTAAAACGACACTTGTAAGGATAAAAGTCAAAGAAAACATAAACTATCTTTGGAAAATTGAGTAACACTTAATAGATTTTTGGTGATTGTTAAGAATTGGGCTTTAAGTCTAACTCAACTTTATAAAATCGGCTTGAAAATGTGAGATTTGCACCTACTTATATATTATGAACTATCTTTATTTCTACTCTATGTGATATCTCTAACGCATCTCCACACGTCGAGACCCTCAAACTTGTGTATGAAACTATATATCCGTGGGTGGTCCGATAGTGGATAGCATGATAGACCCATAGACTTTAAATGATTTTAATACTATCTTAAGAAGTGTACTTTAAACTTAACTCAACCTTATAAACCAGTTTGTAAGGTCAGGTTTACACCCACTTATATAATGACATGTGAATCATAAGGTGAGACACACGAAGAGACACCAACACCACAAATTCTTAAACCTGCACCATTGCCTATAAAAATCTGGTCAAGACCATCAAAATTTTGAATGTTATGAGATTCACCAATAACGTGGAAACTTGGGAATTCACTCATATTCTGGAAATCAAAGAAGGAAGAAACAATATCAAGGAGTTCCTGTGAAGCATACAAGACAATGACTATTGTTACATGTGAAATTTAATGGCTAACTTATCTTTTTCAAAGTTTGTTTTGAGCAATCATCTCTTTTATATTATGACAATGACTCAACAAGATATATTGCAACAGACTCAGTGTTTCACGAGTGTATGAAACACATAGACATAAATTGTCACATTGTTAGGAAAAAATTGAAGAAGAGTCTCATCCATTTGCTTCCCATTTCCACCATAGATCAATTAGTTGATATTTATACCAAAGTTTTAAGTCCTCAATCTTTTAAGAGTATTTGTTTCAAGTTGGGTCTCAACAATATTTACTCTCCAACTTGCGAGGTATCAAAGGATATAGATGCAAGGCTTCTAAAATGAAGCTAATATTAATTTTGTTATTTTGTCTTTTTTATTTTTAGTTGTTTCTCTTTGTATAGATGTCTAGTCTCTATTTTGTCTTTTCTAATTTTTAGTTGTTTGTCTTTATACATGTCTTTAACCTTTATTGGTTCTTTGTCATTCTCTTTCTTTAGTTATACTTAGAATGAGTATACTATTTGTATATATTCAGATCATCTGTTTTGATTTTAGTGAAAAAGAAGAAGAAATATTCCTTCTCTTATCTTTTGTTTTTTTTTTTACTATTTTGTTATCTATATTCTTTTTTTTATAATATAACGCGAGGAAGGTGTGTTGGAAACCCAACATTAACTAAAGATAAGGATTTTTCATAATATATTAGTGGGTACAAATATCATCTTATGAGCTGATTTTATAAAGTTGAATTAGGTTAAAGTCCACTTTTTAATAAAATATCTTCTGAAAGAGTTGTGAGCATATTTGTAAGTGTACTTCTTCTAGAATTAGAGTCTGGCTGTTAGATCTTTGTTGATTGGATATTTCAAATGTTCAAATTATCTTGGATTTGATGCTAACTAAATTTGTACTCATGATATTAGTGAGTGCTTGTGCTCTTTTGAGCAATTCTTTGACTTCCTCCGAGTAGCTGTTATTTGTTTCTTTGTAGTTATTCAGCTTCTAACAATATAATAGTTTATTTGCAATTCAAACTCGGCAGCATCTTGTGCCTTAGACCGTTTCACTTCTGATTTTTAGGATGTGTAAAGAACTTAGTTTGCTTAATGCATGTCTGTAGATTACAATGAACTTAGGTAATTGAATCCTATTAGTTTGTTTATTTCAAGATTTAAAAGTTTTTTCTCGGAATGGAAACTAGGTTTTTTTTAGTTGGTGATTTTCGGTACATAATGTGATTCTTAACATACTCATGCAACTTTATTATGGAAACATGTTGACTTGAGATTTGTTTGTTTTACTTCATTTTTATTTTAAGGGTGACGGGTGATAAGGTTATATTACCCTAGGAGTATGAGAAGTTACTTTTTAACTCAATTATAATTTCCATTTCTATTTTTTTTGTTATAATTATAAAATAAATATAATTAAAAATATTTAGAGTATGTATGTATTATTAAGAATGTTTTTATATTCTAGTATCATATTTTTTATTAAAGCATAACAAATTTTTCTATTTATAGTATTAATTCCTTTTTGTCAATATTTTTTTTTATCAGTAAAAAATAAAATTAAATTAAGAGGGATACAAAAGGGGTATCCCAACCCTTTTACATAAACCAAACCACATTAAGAATCTCCAAGAATAAAGAGATGAACAAACACCCCAGAAGCAATAGATAAATAATGTTTGTTGCATAAGCTATACATCCTATTCCAGCTAGCACCGTGCTCGTATTGGAATGCTATAAGCACTGCAAACTGCAACTACAAAACCATCAAAATACACCAAAATATTGGTTATCTCCACCACCTCATTGACATTCCTTCTACCCAGCTTGCAGTGGCACAATTGTAGCACTTGTCACAAAATTAATCACTTCAATGCAGCATCTTCCATTCGCTCCTTTTTTGACTTTGGCTTCCCCCTGTTTCTCCTTTTAAGCTCACTTTTATTAGAAACCAACTTCTTACTTGCCAGGGTCCATCTCGCACTTAGATTGGTTGGAGTTTACAACTTCGACTTACATCCCCCAACATGTCTGAATTCCCACCACAACCTCTACGATCCACATGTGAGACCACTAGTTGATCAGCAAACACACTTAGGGATTTCCACAACAACCAAAACACCACATAAAAAACATAGTTTTTGTTTCCTGCATAAAGAACCCTGAACCAGCATACACCCTGCCTCTATTGGTCTATTATAAGACACATCAAAACAGAATCCTCCATCATGTCCTTAACATTCCTTTTGACTCCCTTGCATACACATATGTCCTTTCCATCTTGCACCAACACCTCCAACCAACTATAAATCCAGTATAGGCCGTAGTCTTAAAACTCTTGGCATCTGGGAGTCCTAATTATAACTTCTAATGCAAATCATTGGATTAAGAATCCAGTCTACGAAAGAATAAGTAAAGGAATGCACCTTGTGTTTCATCCAAAGCCAGGATTTGAGTTGAGCCTTCTGAAACACTTCTGCATCTACTAGCCCCTTTTTGAATACAATCAGGTTCCTTTGGTCCCAGATACACCTAATAACAGATGCCCAAACACCTTTCCATACCAGGTTTTGCTTCTTGCTAGCATTGCTCAGATAAAAACTTATAAAGTGCAGATTTAAATCATTCTGTTGAACAGAAAAGATACCTATCCATTTGAAGCTCAAGGACCATACCCTTTGTGCGTATTTACACTCCAAGAAGATATGTTGACAAGACTCCTCCTTAAGATGACACATTGCACATAGCGTAGATTCCACCATCACCCCTCTCCTACCCAAACTCACCCTTGTTGGGATTCTATCCAGCAACACTCTCCAAGCTGTCACGATCACATTTGGGAATGTCTTAGTCTTCCAAAGGAGATTAAACACATCGGATTGGGTTCTATGAGACTGCTTGGCAAGGCACTCATAAGCAGAATTCACAGAAAAAAGGCCTGGTTCTTCCTTCCCCCACACCTGCACATCCACGTCATTCCTTCTCATTAGTGCCCCTGATAGTAGTGTAAAGAGGTTTGCTTCCAGTGATGATTCCCACTCAAATTTGGCACGCCTCCATGTCAGCCTCCATCTCCAATCCGAATTAATCCACACGCCAACTTCACCCACTGTTTGCCCCTGGGGAGAACAGTCTAGGAAACAAGGATTTGAGATCAGAGCTCCCAACCCACACCTCCTCCCAGAACTTTACTTTGTCTCCACACCCTAGTTTCCAGCTTAGTTCTTCTTGAAACCATCATTTTCCTCTTCCCTCCTTGCACACTTTATAGAGATCTTTCCACCACCAAGATTGGAGTTTGACTAGTGTGGACGCTTCCAGGCTCCAACCCATACTTTGAGTACAATATATATTTGCAAATATATATTATACCCTTGGCGTGCTGTCTCAAAAACATATGGTTTCAACTTAATGTTTCTCTCTTGTCTAGATTTTAACATAATATCACATCTTTCTTAAGGCACAATGGACCAATTGTCTTTGGAGGATTTTTTTTTTGAACTTCTTTTAGCTTCGCTTTCACTTTTCTGGTATCGCCCCGAGTCAGTTTTCCGATGACTTTCTTGCAACCACCTTTTTCTTCGGTGAACACTGGGTTTGGATGGTGCTACATTGATCTACTTTCCCTGTCTTTAGTTTTTAAATATAATTATCCTATTACTGTCTAAAAGAACGTCTTCCAACGTCACATAAACCTTTGGAACAAATTCTCCCATCTTTTCTAACTGTATTGTTTGTACTGAGAACATGGACAAGTCTAACTTTTTCATTTGAGTCTCTGAAATGGGGATATAGTTAAGTGAGTTGTGCTAAAAAATTGCATAAGATGGTGTAAAGTTTAAAGCATTTGTTTTGTCCATTGAATTGCATATTCTTTAGTCTTTTCATGATAGTTTTAATAAATGAGCTTTTTCTCCTTTGGGGTCTTTCTCGTAGTGTTACTCCTATCGGTTTTAAATGTTTTGTTTCTTATGTTATATTGATGATTATTTTATATGTACTTGGACTTAGTTAATTAGAAGTGTTTTTTATATTTCAAATGTTTTTTTAATGAAATCAAAACATAATTTAGTATATCTATACATGATTTTTATAGTGACAATGCTTGTGAATATTTGTCTAATCAATATCGATAGTTCATGGTATCCCATGCTATCTTTCATCAAACTTGGTGTCCCAATACTCAACAAAATGGAGTAGTCAAATGCGAAAACGAACATCTTTCGAACACTTTTACAGAATCATCTTACTCACCATTTTTAAGGGATTTACATTATGTTATCTCTAATTGAATATCATCATCTATCCTCAATGATCGGGTACTTCATTGTGTCCCTTTTTTCTCATTTCTTTCTATGCATTCTTTTTTCATGTGTATTTGGTACCATATGTTTTGTACATAAACCTCAAACCTGTTGAGGTAATTCAAATGTATATTTGCGGGATATTAACACTAAAAAAGGTAACAATGTTTTTCTTCTATCTTGAAAAGGTATTTTGTGCCTGATATCTCTTTGAGTTTGTTCTATATTATACAACTATTCATTCTAATGACGACATATGTAGTTATTTTCTCGCCATTTCTTCATCACCACTAATTAATATTCTAGTACATTATGAATAATGATACCGTGGAGGTCATGCTTGATCCTTTCTTGACACCATCTCCCTTACTGGATCTGTCTCCTTTAAATATCATTGGTTTGTTATTGTTTGAAAAGGTATACATTTCACCTGTAATCCTTTACTCCATTATATAAACCTTAATTATCATTGACTTATAGTATATTATACTTGTTTGACCTCGTTATCTTTTATACTTATTTTATTTCTAATTTTCTATCGGAAGCTTTATCTAACCCAAAGTGGTCACCAAGCATGGATGCTCCACCCGAGTAATATATTCTTATTGGAGGTAATTCAATGTCATAGGAAGTAAGAAACAAAATATTATGGTAAGATCAAATCCAAAAGCAGAATACAATGACATCAACCACTTATGATCTCATATGGCTAAAATAACTCCTCAAAGAGTTTAAGTTTGAAGAAAGTTACCAATTGTACCCTAGATGTAACAATGTAACAACCTGTATGTAAAAAACCTATAGCCTATGTAGCAACCAAACAACATTACATATTATTAGAAAGTGAGTTTTAGGCCTAACTCAATCTTATAAAATTGATTTATAAGGTGAAATTTGCATCCATTTTTATACTATAAAATGTCCTTATTTCTAGTCAATGTGAGACTATATATTATGGGTGATCCGATAGCGGGTGACATGATAGGCCTAACAAACTCTTGCTAGAATAGATTTTAAATGAATCTAATGTCATATTAAAAAGTAAATTTTAAGTCTAACTCAATCTTATAAAATCGATTTATAAGATGAGGTTTGTGTTAGTTAGAATGTTTTTTATTTATTTTGGGTTAGTTATTTTTTGTTTGGGTTGTTTGGGCCTTGGGCCTTCTTTTATCTTTGCCACCGTGTATATTAGGCTTAGCTTTATTTTTACATTGTGACTTTTGTAATTCAGATTTTAATTCAATTTTTTAGAATACACTTTCACGTTTTCCTTTTTCCTCTAGTCTCATTCTTTCAACGCTTTTAGGGTTTATCTTACTTTCATCTCTTTGTCTTTCTCACCACAGGCCCCCCATTCACTATTTACGGTGTTCTTCCCTCAATTAACACATGGTATTTTTTTTGTTTGTTATGGTATCAGAGCTCTTCAAATCTTCTTTGAAGAGCTCTACTATGCACTATGAATTTTATCTTCTATGGTTTTCGTTCTTCTCGATTTCTTGTTCCAAATCTTGAAATTTTGTTTCTTTTTCATATATGACTGAAAGTGTTGGAATCGAAGAAACCACGACGCAATCGTCTCAGTTGAATGCAATGAATCAATCAGTGGAACACTTGAACCAAATGAGCAACTTCCTTTATCGCCATCCCAGTGAGAACCCTGCCGCCCCTTTGGTCTCGCCAGTGTTGGACTCCACAAATTATCACTCTTGGAGTAAGTCAATGGTAAAGGCGTTGATTGCGAAAAATAAAGTGGAGTTTGTCCTTGGATCGTGCCCATGTTCACCCAAGAACCATCCCACTTACTCAGCTTGGTACAAATGCAACAATATGGTCATTTCCTAGTTAGTCCATTCTGTCTCTACTCCCATTAGACAAAGCATCGTATGGATGGATATAGCTTTAGATATATGGAATGATTTGAAGAGTAGATACTCTCAGGGAGATTTATCTAGAATTTCCGATTTACAACTGAGAGTTGCTTCTTTAAATCAAGGTGAATTGTCTGTTACTGACTATTTCACTAAGCTGAGAATAATTTGGTATGAACTAGAAAATTTTAGACCTAATCCTATATGCATCTGTCAAACAAAATGTTCTTGTTTTGTTGCTTTTACTTTTGTTATCAACCAAAAAAAATGTGAAGATCAAGCCATGCAATCTAAGTACTTCTTATGGAGCCTATACCATCTATAACGGTTTTTTTTTCTTGTGAAGTAACAAGAACGTTATCTGGCTAGTAACTTTTCTGTCTCCAATATTAATAGTGCTAATTCTAATCACATCTCTATTTTTGTGATATGCACCTTTTGTGGTAAAAAGGGCCATACGTTTGTTTTCGGAAGTTTTTTTCCTAATCAAGAAAATAAGTCTTTCAAAGATAATAGGAATAAGAAATTATGTATCTACTGTGGAAGGAATGGTCACACCATAGAAACTTGCTAAAAGAAACATGGGTATCCTCCAGGATACAAGTTTTATGGTGGTAAAACCAATCAAGTTAATAATGTTGTTATGTCTCATGATGTGTTTTCTAAGCCTTGCCAAAAAGAACAGGAAAAAGGGGAATATCACCTTACAACATAACAATATTAAGTTTTGTTAGATTTGTTTAGACAAAGCACCAACAATAATATTGCAACCAATGTTCAAGTAAATTACGTGGGCTCATTCACTGCGGACACCAATCATAAAATGGCAGAGAGGTCTCCAACTAGTAATATTCTTAACCTTAAATAGTTCACAACATGGTAAAAATTATTGGATTCTAGATTCAAGAGCAATTGATCATGTGTGTTCTTCTTTATTTGAGTTTACTTCATACAAAAACATTAAACCTATCCTATTAGTCTACCTAATGGCCATCACGTGTTTGCAAAATATTTTGGAATTGTGATTTTTAATCACAAATTTTACCTATTGATGTTTTATATGTTCCTCAGCTTTATTTTAATCTTGTCTTTACTTCCAAACTTTCTTTAAATTTTAACTGAGATTTAATTTTCTCCTCCAATAATTCTTTAAATCAAACTATTATTCGAATATCCTTTTGCATGCATTTTATTACAATATACAAAATTAAATATTACATAAATTTATTCAATAATTTCAAAATTATTAAATTGTTCTATTAATAACAACATATAATTATAAATAATAAAAATAATAAAATAAAATTATAATATCAACAAAATATATATAATTATATAAAATAACAAATATATATAATAATAAATATTATTATCATAGATTTTAATATCTTTAATAAATTTATTTCAATTCACAAAAATATTTCTATAATATTTTTCTATTAAAAATGCAATTATGAATATTATATATTAGAAAAATTTAATTAATTAAAATCTACACAAAAAGAGTATATTATAATTCATTCTTCAAATATATTTTAAAAACAATGATAAATTTGTAAACTTATATTTTATACATTTAAAATTATTTTAAATTCTTTCCCAACTCTCAAATTTCAATAAACCATTTTCATAAATTCACTTTATCCTTCCTCAATCCAAACTATCTGACACATCTTCTCTAATCATCACAAATCTATTATTTTTCTTCTTTACAAATTTCTTCCTTAATCCAAACACAACAAAAATTACAACCTCGAGGGCAGGGATGAAAATATGGCGGGGTGGGGTAATAGGACAGAGTGGAATAGGTTTAGGTTTTACTTTCTGATCGCTATTGTCTAAATAAAAATTCATATTCATTCTCTACCCAATGAGTATGAAATTTTTGTCTTTTTCCTATTTCCATGTACTTGCCCCTTTCTCTTTCAAATATTTATTAATATTTTTTTTACAAAAAATAAATAAAAATCACAACAAAATAAATATGATTATATAAAAAAAATCAATGTCAAAAGGATATATATTTTTTTCAATATATCAAGAAAGAAATTATAATTGCGTAAATTTTAAATTAGAGTATCAATTATATTTTGGAAAAGACAGAATAAATGAGTAAACGTGTCTAGAAATAAGTTACAAAATAAAAAATAAAAATATTTATAATGTATAAATTCAATATGGAAATTGTTAGTAAAATTGGGACGAGTTTTGGATAATATACTCATCAGGATTTAACTCTAGTTTTTAATATTGTTGACATTTGTCACTGGTCATTGGTGTTAGTAGTTATTATATTTTGTCTTCATTTATCTTTCATCTTTCGGAAAGTGGTCAATTATACGGTACGTCAAGGAAAGTTCAGAATCTGATTGTATAGAAAAAAACATATTTAAGTTCGCAGTTCACAAATAAAAACCATTTATTTTTGTGTAAAATTAGGTAAATGGTAGTCGTCAAACTTGATAACTCGCCTAATCAATTTTGAAACCAAGTAGCTGTCTTTGGTAGGTGGTAGTCGTTCAATTCGATGACTGACCTAAAAAAATTTTAAAAAATCTATTTCAAGATTTTACTATTTGCTGTTCTTTTTGTACACTCAGTTCATATGTCGGCACAACAAACAAAATTTTCCTCGGTCATAAATTTCAATAAGCTATGTAAGCAGATTGAGCTTATCTTATGCTTTACTTTTGTAATGTAGATATGGTTTCTATGTTATGAACCTTATCTTAAAAGGTAAAGGTGGAAAAGTTTCATTAATGCTTCATAAAGACCTATGTTCTTAATCTCTCAATCTTTTGGATTGAATACTTCAGCTCTTTTTGGACGTTCAACCTTGAAGGAGATAGTACAATGTCTTTCCATATGGATCCAGCTTCACAAGTTGGGTTGGGGTGCTTGTAAAGTTCATAGATGTTGTTGGCAGAGTCGTTCAAGGTAGCAACCCTCTTCAAACAATCTATTTCATCTGGATCAACAAGCAATGTCTTGTCTCTATCTTTCCATCCTATCAACTTTACAACATATTTATCTGGTCAGTAGTGATACTGAATGTAGGGACCAAATAAGCCCCGTCATAGCAATGACAATAGTAAATGATTAGTAATGGAAATATCTAGAGACAGCATTCACAGTATATCTTGCAACTTGCAACAAATTTCATTCATTATGGTACATTTAAAAGAGAAAATGGTGGGATACAAATTTATTATTATCACTCGCATCTGTCCTTTAACACGTTCAAATTTACCCCTTCTTAAATTGCAGGTCTTTATCACCAGAGCAAGAATAAGAAATTTGAAATATGTGTACCTTAGGTGGACCTTCCAAAGAATTTGTACTATATAGCCTAGCATTGTCAACTAGCTGACAATAAGTCAGAAATGCATCAGCAAATCTCTTGTGCGATGTCAATTGTGACTTCACTCTCACTGCTCTTCTACACATGATAGCTCTCCTGGTTGGCATTCAAATTTGTTCAATGTTAGCAGAATACATTTCCACTGGGAGAATTATGTCTGGTCATTTGTCACATTAATACAAAGATTAGTGATGAATCTACCTTATGCCTCTAATGACAGCAAGGTAGGCATCACATATTACTCCAACCAGCTCTATCCTGTATGGTTTTCTCCTTTTGCCTTCAACTCGTTCTTGCTCTTCCTCAATTCGCTGCCAGTAGTTTTCAGTTACAGTTCCATCGCCATTCATCTTGTAGCCAGGTCCCATGCGGTAGCGGCGGCGGTGGACATTTCTAGCCATTGTTATTGTTTGCACAACAAATGGTAACCAGGAAAGTGTACCGTCCATTATTACATCACGCCCCTCATTTAGTGCTGTCACCAGGAGGGATGAGGCTGCGTCGGTAGATGATTGGTGTACCTGCTTGCAAAAATGACTTTATCATGCTATGACAAAAGCACCTAACAACAGTTAAATGACTCTCATAAAGGGAATGGCATGAAGAGCTTATTCAGAAATTATTTGGACCTTTGAAAGTGATTAATTTTTCTGTAAGTTCATTTTAGCTTATTTTTAAACAAGTTTCATAGTAAATTTTACCAAAATAAAATCTTTTATAACTCATTTCAATAACCATACAGTTTAAATTATGGAATAAACTCATGTTGTCCATGGTTGGCATTGCTTGTTATTTGGCCACTCATGCTGTTTGGAAATGTCTCTTATGGCTTCTCTTGTTGATGATGCTTCTCTGTCGATACTACCTCCATTGTGACTTTCACCACTATACCTGTTATCTCGTATGAAAAACTTATCGGTCAGCCAACTACAAGATGTGGGCTGCTGCTATCAAACAATATTTAAAGGCCACGACCGTGATAACCATCTGACCACAATGGTAGCACACATTCCAGCGAAGGGCTCTGCCCGTTGCCAACAAATTGATGCCTTGATGGGCATTGTAGTTTGGTTCTCTATTGTGCCCAACCTTCAACCGTCATTTAACACATGTTGTGCTATTTAAAACAAAGCCAAGAAAGTAAACTCTAATGATGTTCTACAGTGTGTTCACTTTGATGGCCATAAAACTTGAGAATATGGATAAGTAGACGTATCTTGGTAAGCTTGATCATTTGATGCCTCTCCCTCCTAATACAAGGACCTTTCAGTGGTAGTGTAACCAATACTTAATGGTTCTTGCTCATGCTGATTTGACACCCGAGCTTGATTCTTTCGACACCCAATATTCCTACGTATGATATAGTTAGTGAATAGTTATTGCGACTCTGTACCACACATGTTTTTGGCCAGTCCTCCACCTTTGTCTCGCACTCATCTAGTAGGGTGGTAATAGCGGTGGTCGTGCAAACAAGAGTTGTCGTTGCCATTATTGTAAAATCTATGGCTTATTAAAGTTGAGTGTCACACTAAATCTTAGGACCAATCAATCAGCAAACCTACCCCTTTTAAAAATTTCGTTACCTCTACCGATGACTATCACTGGTTTCTTCAATTTCAAGCAGCTCGACAATTTGCATCGCTTATCTCTTGTTACTGTTGTGGCTCAATCTGGTAATCGCGTAGCCTTTGTCTCTTAGCCCTCCTCTCTTGGACTTTGGATACTTGACTCTGATGCTTCCGATCTGATTTCAATTATCTTCATTAGAGTCTTTGCCTTTTGTTGCTTTTGCAAATGGCTCTCAAATTAAAGTTTGTGGCATTGGTTAAACTCACTCACTCCCTAATTTTACTTTAAATTCTATCACATTTGTTCCTGGTTGCTCATTCTATTTAATTTCCATTAGCAAACTCACTCACTCCATCAGTTTCTCTGGCTTGTTTGTCAATAATTTTCTTCTAGTTCAAAATTGAATTACTAGAAAGATGATTAGAGTAGGATATGAGTCTAGGGGATTATACCATCTTTGACCATTGACTGCCTGTGTCAGACCTTGACCATCAATGGCTTGGTCATCACAGTTTGGAAAAGTTGTGTTTTTTAGTTCCTAATCTTCCTTCAATGTGAGTCATGTCAATTAGGAAAATATGATGTCATTCATATAGTCCTCGAGTTAATGAATGTGCTGCATCATCTTGTGTTCTAGTTTAGTTCAATATTTGGGGTTTAGTCAAGTAGGTTCAAAAGGTATTGTCACATTTATTGATGACTTTTGTCAACGCTCTTGGACCTTCCTAATGAAAAATTATTTTAATGTTTTTTCTATTTTTTTTAAGCTTTTCACATGAAATTAATACTCAATTTAGAGATAATGCACAAGAATATATCTTTTCCTAATTCCAATTGATTCTGAAATCCAGGGCTTTCTTCATCAAACTTGTTCTCCATCACAAACAATGGTGTTGTTGAACACAGAAACCGCCAACTGGTTGAAACAACTCACACCGTTCGTCTCCTTATTATGTTGCTTTCACTTTTGGGGTGTTGCACTTCTTAGTACATGTTACTTGATCAATCACATACCGACCATCTGTTATATGCTAAAGTTTTGGGATTTGATTAATATTATTATTGGGTTGTTAAGATTTAATTAGTTAGGATTTTATCATTTATTTATTTTATTAGGATTTTATTAGGATTTCATCATTTATTTAATTAGTTAAGATTTTATTAAGATTTTATTAGGATTTTATTGGGATTTTATGATATTTAGTACTCTATAAATAGAGTATTGAACTATTATTTGATATATGAATAATATATGCAGTTTGTTTCCTTTTCTCAATTCTCTATCATTGTTCTTGTTCTTGGTATAATCGGAAGCCACCTAAAGGTTCCCTTTGTCCAAAGCCTAATCGTTCTTCGAAATCTCTTACGAGAGGACCTAGACGCTTCTACACACGATCGTTCATATCACCATCTTCAATAATCAGACACTATACTCTATTTTGTCCCCACAACGGGAATCACTTACTCTAACTCTCCATGTCTCTGGTTTTACCTTTCATTTTCATAAACTTATTCTAGGTAAAGATAAACTTTTTGTTGATGTTACTTTCTTTGAATCTATTTCATTATTCACGGATACTGTTGTCAATAATGCTCCTTTGGTTGCTCAACCAGATGTTCTAACTCGATCATTATAAATAATACTCCTCTGGTTGCCCAACCTGTTATTCTAGCTTCGACTATCATCACTAATACACCTTCACCGATTGTCTATCAGCAATGGTCGCAACATCCACCAATGCTTGCAACTACTGATTTCCTAACACCATATGTTGCTCCAAACGACCCTCTAACCACATCTGCCGAAGAGCTTCCAATTGCCCAGCGAAAAGGTATTCACACTTGTAATCCTAATGTTGAATATGCTTGTACTAATTTATATCACCTCTTATCTCCTTTCTATTTTTCTGTAATATCTTCTTTTGATTTTGTGTCTGTTCCTAAGTCTACAAGTGAAACTATGGCTGATCCCTGTTGGTGTGTTAGATGAGATGGCTTCTTTACATGCTAGTGGCACATGGGAGCTAGTCCAATTACTTCCAGAGAAGGCTACTTTTGATTTTCAATGGGTATTTATAAAGAAGGTTGGAGTGGATTGATCGGTTCAACGCTGGTTTGGTGGCTAAAGGCTATACTTAGATATTTTTGGTCTTGATTATGGGGCACTTTTGGTTGTATTGGATGTATACGGTGAAGGTTGGACTGGATGGGAATATTGATCGATTCAAAGGTAGGTCGTTTGGTTGCTAAAGGCTATACTCAGATCTTTGGTCTTGATTATGGGGCACTATTTTCTCCTGTGGCCAAGATTACTATTGTTCATCTATTTTTCGCCATGGTTGCTAATTAGATATTAAAATTATAGTCCTACATTGTGAGTTACATGTAGAGGTTTACATGGATCAATCCCTAGGATTTACTGCTTTTGTTGGCTCTCACCTCGTTTGTCTTTTGCGACACTCCTTTTATGGTACGACTGAATGCGAAGATATGATATGATTAGGCAGAATGTAAATAGGGATATAAGATAAATTTATAAGATATGTGGGGATTTTATTTTATTTTGTTACCTTAATCATCATGTTCATATATTATAAATGGATTAGTGTGTATGCTCAGATACACACGATTCCTGTAATCCTACAGTGATATGTGTGTCTATATATATGCAGAGAACAGAATACAGGGAAATAAACAGAGAAGAGTCCCAATCATGTCACCAGTTCAGCTGTTCGAATCATGTCCTGATGCCCTCTTGCACTGAGGGCCTTATAGATGACATCTGATTCTTTGAAGGCATCGGCCTCAATGATGACAGCATTGCCTGCTGCTCCTGCCCAGAAAGGTCTGTTTGAATTTCATGAAAACAGAATTAGGTTCTTGTACTTTGTTTTGATGGTTTGAGTATTTTACATCGTAAGACAGATTATATTATTGAAAAGCTTAATTATTCGTTTTTTGTGCCGAGAAAATGACTTCTCTTACTCTTTGAGAATGTCCTTGAGCACAGTGCTCTTGCCAGCTCCCATGCCACCACCCATGAAAAGAAGCACTGGGCTCCTATCACTGTGAGCCACTGGGGCCATCACCTCTGTGCATTGGGAGTCATCATTTGTCAGTCCCATTGCTTTCATTTCTTCCACTAATGTGTTGAAAACTCTAGCCACCTTCAGATTCTTGGTCACTCTGTCGATCCTTTGTTCCCTGTGCACAGGATACTATTTAGGTTAAAAAGGAAATGTGACATGTTCATTCTGTCTCAAACCAACAGGGATGCACCTTGAAAACTGACACCACTCACTAGTTACAGAAGATGGTTTATTCATAAACACTATTCTTTTTTCATTTGTTGCTACTTCAAAAAGGAATGGGAGAAGAAAGAAAGCTCCATCATAATTTCTTTCCTTATTATGTTTTGATATTGATTTCTAGGGGCAACTGAAATGGTAAAATCTTTTATCCCTTTAATAATATAGATATTCATATCCTGCATCACAACATGATCATCACATCGATTTCAAAGATGGTTCAATAAGTATTCTCAGATAATAGTAGTAATATATACCTAGTTGCCGCCATAACTATGCGCCTGAGCTTTGCTCTTGGTTCAATTTCAGAGCTAAACACCTGCAATTCCAAACAGCAACAAAAACAGTTTTTTTACCTAATAATATATCTTCAATTTCATGTGTAAATATGTTTCTGGATCCTCAATTTTTATTTATTAAAATTAGTCTTAGTTACTGCGTTTTAGAAACACTGATTTTACACTAATTGCCACATTACACAGGCTGGCACGAGTGGGTTGGGGTGAAGACTCCTTCCACCAATTTTTACAACATAAACATGAAATCGTCATCTTTATAACGTGTAGGGACAAGACAAAAATTGAGCAACTTAAAAAAGATTTTATAAACCGATATAAATGATTCTGACGCTTGTTTATAGGTTCACATAAAATGTAGATACCTGACTTATCAAAGCATCACCAAATCTCCAATGGAATGCAAAGTAGCTGAGAATGCATCTCTCAAACTCCTCCACAAGCTTCACAAAAAGCGAATCAGCATCTGGTTCATTCTCAAAGAAGGCGTAGAGATCATCTTCACATCCCTCAGATTTCCTTATGTATTCAGCAGCCAATTTACAAAGATGAGGACAGCATCTCCTATCTTTGAACCCCATTTGCCTAGCTGCACCAATTCAATAGCAGAATCTCACGTACAAGTATGATTAACATCATGGTATGTGACTATATAATATATATAAATGTTTATGGATCCATAATTTTATCTGCATGTGTAACTGATGAAAAATATTGGACATACATTATTATTACCTACGTAATGAGGGAATTTTTCAAGCTTTGGGGTGTGGTTTGCCTTTGATATTCTGAGTCGTGGAATGATCTTTCGATCTCTCATTTTCTTAACTCGATAATGCATTGCTGCAGCAAATATCAACCCAATGGAGGAAGCCACCACGATCTCTGTGAAGGTGGGCTTTCCATTATACTCTGAATTAACAAGATTGAGGTACGAGTTTCAATTCACTTTGCACGTTTGTTAATATCAATAAAAGAACCAAATACGATAATCTCATTCATTCATTCATGCATGCGTGCATACATGCATGCATGGTAGTTGTGTTGTGGGAGTTTTTTACGTACCTCTGTGCATGTCGGTGAGAAGTACAAGAAAGAGAGCATGCATGCACCACCGGAGTTGTAAGAGATTGTGAATTAGTGTGTCTGGATCGCTGCTATTTTGATTTCCGAAGAATTTGATTTTATTGGTATTGCGTTGAAGGAGTTATTGTCTTCACACGTGGCTTTGCATGGCAATGGCATCGTCATTATTGCAATTCTTTTTTACTAAGTGATGTAATTTCAGTCTCCTAAATTAAGAAAAGATAAATTAATTTAGTTATATAGACATGGCAAAATGAAGATTCAATTACAGGAATTATAAAGTAAAAAACTTCTCAACTTAAGAACATCAACAACCAACATTACACGATTTTGTATAATTAATATAGTAGAATATTTATATGTTGATTTTCTTGTTAAATATTGCTCCACCCTTATTCTAGAAAACTAAATGTTGATACTTTAATATATTCATGGAAAATAAACTTTTTTTTATTAAAGATTGCAGATTATTATTTTTTCTTTAAAAAGTAAATTACTCATTTTAGAGAATTAGATCCTAAAGAGGGGAAATAAGTATTTATAGCGTAGATAGAAAGAGATTTATAATGGTATCTTAATTAAAAAAAATTATTGATTCAGTTATAAGGGTTTTAAATAATGTCCAAGAGAAAGATACTACACAATTCATGCAACCAATGATCTTGAGTTTTCACCCAATAAATTTCCAAAATTCTAGAATTGAAAAATACGTTCCCAAAAAGAAATATGGAACAAAGCTTTCTAAGTTCTGAAAATAAAATTTTGGAATAAAATTAAAAAATCTATGGTTGTATTTGGATTGAGGAGTGTATTCGTGGAGAAGGGATATGTGAATATGTGAGGATTTGAGAAGATGTTGAGATTGTTTGGATTTAGGGATGTTAGAATGATTTTGTGAGGATAATTTACTGAAGTTTGTGAATAATATGTTGATAGAGAAGAAATTTTGAAATTATTTTAAAGATATAAAATATAAATTTACAAATTTATCATTGTTATTAAAAAATATTTAAATAGTAAATTATAATATTTATTTTTGTAGATTTTAATTAATTAAATTTTTGTAAATTATTTTTTGAAAAATATGAGTTACGTAACACAATTAGAATTATATACATGTAAAAATTAAATATTGTTACATAAAAATAAATAATTTTAAATTTTAAATAAATATAAAATTTTAAATATTTAATGTATTATTTAAATAAAGTTATGAAATATATAAAAATTTAAAAAATTATATTTAAAATTCCAAATAAATAAAAATTTTAAATATTTAATATTCTATTTATATAAAAAAAATAAATATATAAAATTCATAAAATATTTAAAATTTTAAATAGATAAAAATTATAAATATATAATCTTCTATTTAAATACAAATATGAAATAAATAATTTTTTTAAAATTTTAAATAAATATAAATCTTAAATATTTAACGTCTTACTTAAATCAAGAAATATATAAAATTTATAAAATATTCAAAATTTTAAATAGATACAATTTCTAAATATTTAATGTTAATAAAAATAAAAATATATAATTTTTAGAATATTCAAAATTTTAAATAAATACAAAGCTTAAATATTTAATGTCTTATTTAAATAAAAATATAATATATAATATTTTTAAAATATTCAAAATTTTAAATAAATATTAAATCTAAATATTTAGTGTCCTATTTAAATAAAAATATGAAATATATAAAATTTTTAAAATATTCAAAATTTTAAATAAATATAAATTTTAAATATTATAATTAAAATATTATTTTTATATTATGTATTAACTGACTTTGGAATATGTGATGATCATGTTTTTGTCTTTAACATATAAAATTGATTTTCATCCTATACAACCAATTACAAAATTATTGATTTTCACCATGTAGAAGCATAAAATCAATTATGTCTTCAAATATCAATTATGATCGATTCCACGATTCCAACATCCATAAAAGAAGAGAATCGATTAGACTTCTTTGTAACATGAGAATCAATTTTAAATGCACCGATAAACATAAAATTAAATTGATTATGGCTTCTATACAATCACCATGAGAACCATTTTTCATGACCAACAAAAAAGCTAAAATCAATTCTCCCTTGAGTATAATGTCTTACAAAATCAATGTTTATGTCTTACAAAATCAATGTTTTCTTTGTATGTAGTGTCTCAAAGGCTCGGTATCACATGCAGTTTAAAAAATAAGGATATTGCAGTAAATTGTTCTTAGTCTACATGACCACACCCGTTGATCATCTAATAAAGGATAGGTCTAACACAAACACTCACTAGTATAGACTCTGATTCTATATTAGAAAGTGGTCTTTAAGTCTAACTAAACCCCATAAAACCGACTCTTGAGATGAGGTTTGCACTCCCTTATATATAATGAAATATCTTCATCTCTAGTCGATGTTGGGTCTCTAACAATGTATAATCTTTTTTTATTCTAATTTTTAAATTATCTCCACTCGTTCTCCGTCTGTGTCCTCTCTTTCAAATTACTTGATCCAAACAAGTAAGACACTCGTTTGTCAATTTGCGATTGGAGGACATCAAGAATATGGAAAACAACATCCAAAAATATATATTGAAAAAAGAATTTTAAATAAAAAATATGAAAATATATTTTGAAAAGTCTGGAAAGTTATTCTAGAAGTTTAATCTAGAAAAGTGTTCTAGAAATTCAAATTTGTAGATGTATTCTGAAAACTCAAATTTACACCGTCACTCTATTTAAAAAAACTAAAGAAATTTTTTTGGTCATTTTACTTAATATGGTGCAGGTTTAAATTTATTGGGTAGATAAAGTAATTGCCATGGTAAAATAAGAGATGCTTTCCAATAAAGGTTTTTTTTTGAGATAATGGAAAATAAATACATATTGCCCAAAAAAAATCAAATCAATTTGTCAATTACCCGAGATTAGGTTTTTTTTGGAACTTAATCTAATTGTTAATGAATTTATTTTATTTTTAATATATGTTCTAAATATTTCCTTACCATCACATTTCAATTTGTATATTTTAGAATAAGTTTCGAAGTGTTTTAAAAAAAAAGAAAAAAAAAACGACTTTCTTAAAAGAAAATGGACATCCATGTCAATGGAGCAAACTCAAACTCTTGTAATTTAAGCAATCTTATTCTTTAATGATGAAAAGATTTGTACTTCTACATCAAATGATCACGTGACCACCTAGAATTTCTTTATGCTAAACATACATAGATAAGGTTGCCTTGAATATAAAACCAAACTGCATATAGCTAAAAACTATATGAAGATCTCATGTATGTATTGTTTAACAATTATGTATTTGTTATTTTACATCTAATTAATTTAATTTGAGTATGAAAGTATTTTCCTCGACACTTTCTCTTGTGGGTCAAATTTTTATAAGATTATAATCTTAATGTAAAATAAGGAAACTTAATAGTTAGTAAAACGGACTTCTTTTTAATAAGGAGTACACTTAAAATTGTACTGGTGTCATATGGTTCTTTATAAGATCGTTTGACATCTATCACAGGATCAAGTAAGATTGTTCAAGACAACATGGGTTTTTACAAAAAAATTATGACAAAATAACTTGTAAGGGGATGATTTTCTCTATCTATATACTATAAATTGGTTTTATCTCTACTGATATGAGGTTTTCAATACATATAACTAGATATTTATGGATGGTCTAACAGCAGGTGACATGATAGATTCAACAAACATCGTTAGTATAAACTCTAATATCTTACTAGGAGGTGAGTTTAAACTCATCCTCACAACATCAACTTGTAAGATAAGGATTACTTCCAGTTATATACTATAAATTGATCTTTTGTCTATTTAATGTGAGATCTCCAACAAGTCTCAAGAAATGGAACACTAAAAATATATGCACCCTTTGACAAGAGAACATTATGATGTAGAGAAAGATGGGCACCATTTGACAACAAGTCATCTTGTACACCATTTATGACACCATCTTCTCTAGTGTTTACAACCTTCCTTAAAGAAACAACACTGAGTTGGTTCACGAGGTTGTCCATTTTCTCTGTAAATTATTTTGACACCCTTATAGCTAATTGTCACACAATTTGTTAATACCATTGTTCAAACCAAAGAGGAAGCCCCAATAACATTCATTAATGTTAACTTCAAGGCAATAGATCCTTAGTAGGACAATCCTATGGTCATATCACAAACTCCGCAATCACAAAACAATAATTAAATAAGGAAATTTGGTAGACATAATCTTTTGGAGATTTTCAAGTGCTTAGAATTGTTGAAAAGTGATATACAATCGTATGATGATAAGAAACTAGGATAAGTAGTCAAAAAGGAATGTATAATCGTATGACACCCATGAATAAATTGATTTGTACATGAAATTTAGTGTGGGAAGCACAAAATATTGTATGATCAAAATTCGATATCTCATCGTCAATGTAAACACATTCTACATAATATTACTTGATAAAACTTGCACTAAATGTCCATGGGGCAATAGTCTTCATTCCGCTCATTGCCATGAAGTTCCCTTCGATAGGAGATAACATAATAATTGTGTATGTTGATAAAAATAAATAGCAAGGAAATGTTCTTCAACTACTTTAAGAATTACAACATCATCATTAGAAGCTTTATAGTGTCCACAAGGGACGAGTGACACTAAAATTTTCATAATGATAAACTTATATTTAGTATAGACAATAATATAAATGTGGTATACCGAGAAAAAGCTACCCATCTACAATTAGGAGCAATAGGCCAAAACACCAACTCGACACCTTGTTGTTTGATAGTGACAAATACCTCTTACCGAAGTATTACTTAACAATTAGAACATTTTTTCATGGATGAATGTATCATGTCAGATATAAATCCTAGTGCCATATGTCACACTTTCAGTACACAAAGAAGTGAAATTAATGTCTTATAGGAAAAGAAAGTTTGGAGAAGAAATAACACCAACAAATTTGTAAGAGGAACATGTTGGATGAGAATTTATTCGCAAAATCCACTATATCACATGACTTCAAACTATGTCGGAGTGGTTTTTAATTGATAGTTAGAAATTTGACATGGAGTTTTAGGTTAGAGATGCCTTATTAATGAAACATTACCCAACTTCTAGAGTTCTACAAAAATTAACCTTATAGGTTAGATCATAACTTGATCCGTTGAATTTTGAAATTTAGCATAAAAATATGAATCAAAAGGAGCAATAAAGACACAATGCCTAATTGAGTTTATCAACAAGTTATGGAAAAAAAATGGCTATTTGAAATGAAATTGTGAATGCTCCATGTGGATGGATCAACAAATGAGAAAGAGAGTGACACCAACATAATACTCGAAGGACTAGGGAATTTGTTAGTCGAACAATCCTTATATTTTAATTCCAAATGTCCAATAATCAAGTTGAGTATGAAGAATTCATTGTTGACTTAATTTTGATGAAGGATGATCAACGTAACAAAACTCTTATATGTTGAAGTGGTTCCCAATTGATAGTTGGGCATTTGACATGGAAGTTTTAGGTCAAAGACCCCTTATTAATGAAACATTGCCCAATTTTCAAAGTTCTAACAAAATTGACCTTGTATGTCAGATCATCACTTGGTCCGTTGAATTTTTAGAATGTAACATCAAATATGAACCAAGAGGGTCAATAAAGGCACACGGCGTAATTGAATTTATCAACAAATTATGACAAGGAATTGCTATTAAAAAGAAATTGTGGATATTCTATGTGGATGGATCTCAAATAAGAAATAGAGTGACACTAACATAATACTCAAAAGACTAGGAAATGTTAATAGAATGATCCTTTTGTTTTGATTTTCAAATGTCCAATAACTAGGTTAGGTATGCAAAACTCATTGTCAATCTACTTTTGGCGAAGGATATTACTGTAACAAAACTCTTATATACCAAAGTGGTTCTCAATTTACAATGGAGCATTTGACATTGGAGTTTTAGATAAAACATTTTTGTTAATGAAACATTACCATCACCTGGTTGACATGCTTGCACATTTGAATAAAATTCATGTCAAACATGTTCATAAAAAAATAATGTTTGAACTTATCTTTTGTCAAAACTCTCTAGTACTACGAGAAAATGACAACATTAGATAGTTATCAAACAAAAGCTTTTATCTCCCACAATTAACACACAATTTTGTGTAAGATACAACATAATGGCTTGTGCTAATAGAAAGTTCATTTGGACAACTTATAAACACAACGAAACTTATAAATATATGATTAAATAATTTTTAGTTTATTAATAAATATAAAAATAAATAATTTTTAGTCTTTAATAAATGTTTAGATTTTAATTTTTTTTAGCTTTTCATAAATTTTATTTCTGTTTTGATTTTGTTCAATATTGAAATTGGTAAGTAATAAATGGTCATCAAGTAATCTATGAACACTTGAGTAAGATTGTTTAAATAACTTTATAAAAAATTGTAAATTTTGTTTTCAGTATTTAATAATTTTTTTGTTAATTCTAAAAATTGCATTTATGTGTTTTATATTGTTTAGTGACTTTTTAAAAGATAAACTATCTATAAGGTGATTATGTCAACTATGAGGTAAGATCGATAAATATATTAATATTTAAAATAATTATTTTACATTCCAATAACCAAAAATCACAATTAAATTTGAACAATTAATATGACTTCTTACATCCTAATATCTATAACACTAAAGTATCTTTTCGTAAATTTATGGAAAAAAATTAGGAAATTATATTCTAGAAAAGATATTTTTTCCAGATTTCTTTATATGAACAAGATACTACCAAATACAAATGAGTCGACTAATATTAATTTGTGTAATGAAGTGCTTTAGGATTTGAATATTTGTAATACTAATTTAGTTATGAATAAATTATATTACAAAATAATTATATTATGTCTGTTCAAGGTCTCTAAAGAAAAAAAAAAATTGAATTATTTCTGTGAGAAAACTTCTCGCCACCACAGTGTTATAGTTGAGATTAAATTTTAGCAAAATGAACTAGAAAAAAAAAATCCGAAAAAAAGTACTATTCTTCTCTGTTACATTTCAAGAGAATTCGAACCATGTGCCAAGAAAAAAAATCCAAACAGATACATTATCCTCAAACCAATTCTCAGTGTGGACCAAATATTTTGTAACCACACACAAACTTTCCCATAACTACAGTGGCAATTTACGACAGACACCATCTGATATTTTTGTTCCTAAGACATATCTTTGTCTGAACATTTCTACTCTTTCAGAGAACAAACTCCGATTTTTCTCTACCAGCAAAATCATGGGCCCACTTCTCCCTAGAGAAAAAAAAAAGGAACAACTAAGAATTCAGCTGCTAAAGCTATCTGATATGCAATGATTACTACTGATTCTGCAGTTTGGTCTAAAAGCAGTGATTCATGTTGGTGCACTAACTTGAGCAAAAGGGTATGGGACGACCAGCAGCAGCACTGATGTTTGGGGAGGACAAAGTAGTAGAATGTTGGTCTCGAAGGCGTAAGAAACGAAACATTGCCGCTCCTGCCACTGCTCCACCACTGGGAGCCACCATATATATCCATATGTTCTTAAACTTCCATGAGAGAATTGCTGGACCTAATGATCTTGCAGGATTCATTGATCCACCTGAGACTGGCCTGCAACAAATAACCAATGACTTTGATATTGCAAAATAAGACTAACAACATGTTTTGTAACAGAGAAATAATTGTTTTCTCAACAAGAGCAAAAATGTCATTACATAACAACCACAAATCATTGTTTGAAACCAGGTTAATTATCTTAAATAAGTTTAACAACCAGGTTATCCTTTGAATCGAAGCTAACTACAAGGATCACATAAGTTTATATCATGTCCTTGTTGATCACATTACCATCTTAATTTTGCAATATCTAAAAGTAAGTTAAAACAAACAAAACTAATTTAACCAAGCACTTTTGAAAGAAAAAAAGTATGTAAAGTAGGTACCCTGTGATCAGCACAGCAAGGCCAATTGCTATACCAGCAACAAAGCCAGATAAATGGCCCACCTGCACAGTGTTCCAAGTTTTAATTAGGTAGTTGCATATTTAAGAAACTTAGGTATGTAACCTTGTTGCTTAGTCCTTACTGATTGAGATTCAGATGTCAAAGCTGCAACAAGGAACATGATGATGAAAGTTGCAATAAGCTCCACCCAGAAGGCAGAGGTGCACCCTTGGAGTGGCATGGTCATGATAGCATCTGATTTTATGCCGTATACAAGGCAACCTATGTATGTTGCCGACATAGAACCTACTATCTGTGCTATTATGTAAACTGGAACCTGTTCAACAAAATAATGGTACGTAGTCATAAACTAATCAATTATACCACCAGAAATTTTAACAAGGGCTATCTATGCCTTGCTATGCTATGCTAGCTCTTGTTCTATTATTATTATCACCTTGAACCATGGAAATTGACCCATTGTTGCAAAGGCTATTGTGACAGCTGGGTTAACGTGCGCACAAGATATTGGCCCTATAGAGAAAATTATCACCACCACTGTTAACCCTGCTGTAGCTGCATATTCCGGAAGCCCCACAGCACCCTTTTGGAATTGTGTGCTTGCACTGATTCCACATACACAGAACATCAAAATAAAAGTACCCACCATCTCTGCCATTGCCTACACAGCAAAAAAATTGTACTTTTCATTTTACAAAACTTTATACTTTGTTTCTAGGCAAAATAATAGGCACACTATTTGGTTTCTGTTTTGATCATCATGTTTAGATTCTTTTACAGCTTCAACAGGATTTTCACCTAACATGTTGATAGTATTAACACTTACCCTTCTCTCATTAGTAATAGTCAAAAGTGCTACCTCACATTCCATACAATGCTATTCACTCCTTGCGATGTTCAGTAAATTATGAATTGCTTGCTTTGTTTAGATGTTTTCTAAAATCCAATCAGAAAACTCTTGACAAAATAATCAAGGGACGGTTGTGTTCTAAAATTATGCTTCAATGAACTTCTTTGTAAATATACCAGAAGACAAATAAATTAACTTTCTCTCATAAGCTTAATTCATTGTACTCTCTTGTTTTTTCTGTAAGGATTTAGGAAGAAATTTACTTAAACAATGCCTAAATATAATCAGATAGGTTCTTAATACTCTTACCATGCGAGCATAATTCAGGTCAATTTTGATGGAAAAAAAGTGGAGGACAGATTTGTTGTCCAAAAGATATGTATGTGTTGATGTTGCAGCTCTATATCCAATGTCCTTATCGTCCACAGAGAAGCCACTGCTTGATGCATAATTTGAAGAATCAGGTGATGGATGGTTTTCAAATATGTCTGTCATGATCAAACTTGTCTAGAACACAGCTTGGAGGAACAAAAATACTTCAGTAACAGTCTTTGATGAGACCTCATATATATGTAGAGTAAGTGCAAAGAACATGTTGCCAAGAAAAAGTTGAGTTCTAGCATTCCATGGAACTGTCATGATGCAGTAATGTGGGGTAAGTTTAACTACGGTTGGAACCCTTTTGTTGCTCACACATATTTAGCTTTCTAAAAGATTTTCTGAGAAGGGCATCAACATACGATTCATGTGTTGCTTGCATTGACGTAGGAAGAACAGTTTGTGCTTATTAACTGCTCCAACGTAGAATTTAAAACTATTACTTTTTGCTTATTCTTTAGTATGTAGAATCCAAACTGAAAGCTAGCACTCAACCACTTCCTGTCTAATATTACCAAGTTTTGTTTCTTATCATTCTACCTCAGTTTCTTCAATCCCTTTTTCTTGAATTCGCATTCTTCATGAATACATGATATGATTATGTTTGAAAAAGAAACTTTTTCATCGAACAAAGAACTATCATGTTTGGCTGTCGAACTCACTTATTAAATTTGATGTAAAAATTGTGTCTTTTTCTTTGTAAGTAGATCATATCATACTAAAAAAATTTACATGTTCATGTTTGAAGCAAGTCAAAAGAAAGTTGTAGCCATAAGAAATTGCAAAACTAGGCAGAGTATATGCCATTTTTTATGTATTACAATTTTCTATATGGTCAAAAAAAATATTAATAAATTCAATATCAACCATTGAAAGAAATAATTTCTAATTGAATTTTACTTACTTTTGGTTGATTCATATTAGTTGAGATAAAGTCTTAAGATACTGGTAAATCATGTTCATGGAAAAAAACGACTTTGTAAATAATAAGTAGTAAAATAATTAAATTTTAGATGGTAATTTGAATTACCAATTATAACACTACCATATAGTATTCTTATAACGATTATATAAATCGATATTGCTTTCCATTAATATTAATATGTATTTTTTTTTAAATCATACTAACATGAAAAAAATTACTCAAAACTACTCATTTATTTTACATATTATCTCTAAAAATTACATATGATTTTAGTATTGTAATCGTAATGATTTATTTTTACTTACTTTTTTTTCTATAAGTTCTAAAAAGTATTTTATTATTTATTCTAAAATTATTTTTCTATAAGTTCATCTAGCTGTCATGTTGATGTCATCAAGAATCACTATAATAAATGTCGAGTTATCATGGACAAAAAATGAAAATAATATGTTTGCAAGAAATAAAAACAAAGAAAAATATATAGGGATTAAAAACAGAAGTAACATGTTAGAAAAAAACATTAATATACTTTTCATCGTAAGGGTCTCTTTGTTTCTAGATGCGGAAAGATGAAAAATCAAAGAAAATATGAATTTCAAGAATATAAAACTAAGAAAATGTGAAAAACTATAAAGTTATAGTAATATATTTATGGACATTAATAATAATAATGATAATGAATAATAATAATGATGACACTATTATTTTAATTTCTATATATAGATAATATAATAAATACAAAAAAATTCTAATTTTAAACAAAAACAAATTATAATCAATATTTAATAAAAAATATTAAACACAAAATTCTTATTGACATGTCCCTCAAATTGATCTGTTTGGTCAAGGATTAGCCTTAGCCTTGGTGAAGATATTTGCAAGTAGAAGAAGTTGTGATGTAATATGTGAAAGATATAACATAATCATGCAATGCTTCCCTCATAGAATGATATTTCACCTCAATGTGCTTAGTGAGCTAATCGAAATCAAGTTTTTAACAATCTGAATGAAACTTGCACTGTTAGCATAGAGTGGTGTGAAAATGGTTTCACAGAAGTTAAACTAAGCCAAAAGACCACAAAGCCAAATTATATTAGAGCAAGTCATTTACATAACTTTATATACTTAGATTCAATTGAGAATTTAGAGACACAATACTACTTTTTACTCTTGCAAGAAGAATGGACCAAGAGAACATGAACCAACTAGTGAGTGATTTCTATATATCAGGACAACTAGCTCATTTTTCATCATTATAACTAACCACATTAAGAGATTGCCCAACATGAAACAATAGGCCTCAATTATAGGTGTAATTATAGGTGTCTTTAAGGTAATGAATGATGTGATGAAAACAACCAAATGAAGATGACGAGGAATTTGCATGAATTGACTCACTTGCTAGAGATTGTTAATAGTAGTTGAGGTTACTCACCTGATTCAATATAATAAACATTCCAAGAAAATAATTTGATAGACACTAATTTTATAAACCAAAAATAATTTGTCATTATATTAAATAAATTAAATATTATTTTAGATACTAGAAAAATTATTAGTATCTAAAATAATTTTGTATTGTTAATAAATAATTTCTAAACTGATATTTAAGTAATTACTAAAATTTTAGTTACTAACCCAAGACCATGAGAAAGAAGATGATTGACTAGAAAAGAAATAATTGTTTTATAAAACTTTAACTCAAAATTTAAGAGAAATCTAAGTGTCGATTTATGCATATGTAGGGATAAGAATGTTGAGATAATATACTTTTATGTTGTAAAACATCACGAAAAACATGTGAAATATAGTGTTTCACTAGAACCAATCCATAACATCTTAAACATTGTAAAAAATTTAACTTTAAGAAAAAACAAAGTAAATCCAAGTGAATGAGATATAATCATGTTACAAAATATTTCTAATTAGCATTAAATAAGATATGAAAGACACCTCAAATGTTACTATAAATAATTTCAAAACACTTTTCAACGCAAAGAGTGTGGATAAGAAATAAATAAATAAAAAAACTTGCTATTTTAACATATTTGAACACAAAGCATTTAAGTCAAAAAAATCTTGCTATTTTAACATGTTATTTTGGGTGAGGAGATGTTCCTCTTGTTAATAAGTTCACCAACACAAATCTCCATTATTTTGTTTGAATCAACCCCATTTAACATAGGGGAAAAAAGCATCAGGTTTAAAAGTAACACACGGTACTCCAATATTAGACTAAACTTAATGCAATATAATGGATAATGTTTTGTCTTGTTTTTTAAAAAAAAAGAAAAGAAATTTCACCTTAATGGTAGTTTTGATATTTGTCGAAATAAGTTATTATGTTGATAACCAAAATAAAATTATAATATGATTGAAAAACAACATAAACTCTTTTTAAGTTTTGTCCAACATTTTAATAAGAAAAAGTGAATTAAAAAAAAAATAAGAGATTGATTTTAATTGTTGTTCATAGCATTTCAAGTAGCCGAATTTGATAATTTAGAATTAGGACTATCTATTGTCACACTTTGAGCCAATTAAAAGAGATAAAGCTTTGAAAATGGAGGGAAAGAAAGACAGAAAAATAGTAACGGAAAGATATATTAATATTTATGTCTTTATTTTAAATTAGTTTAATTTAAATATTTTTCCATGTAAATATTTCACTTTATACTTTTAGTTTCTGTTATTATTTCTTTTAAATATGTGTCACTCTTTACTTTGAGTTTTTATAATTATTTTGTCTTTAATTTCTAAGAATATCATTTTTATTTTTAATTCCTAATAACATCAACTTCATATCAACAATTATGTCAAAAGTTTCACAAAGACAAAGATGATAGAGATTTAAAAAAAATCAAATCATTTATCAATTTTCTGGTGTGTTTACTTGCATATATAGAATTAATTTATACTTGTAGATTTCTTAATATCACATCCATATTTATAAGACTGATTCAAAATAAAACCTATTATTTCTAATGTATTATTAATTAGAACACAAATGTGTGAATTTAAAAATTAATATGATAATTAAAATCTTTTTATCGAAAATTTTTATAGTGTATGATATCATATATTAAATCTTGATTAGAATATATTCTTAATAATTTTGATATCATATTAAAGAATAAATTTAAGTTTGATTTATTTTTATAAAACTAATTTAAAAATTAAGATTTATTTTTATTTATATATTAAGAATTAGTCTTATCTATAGAGGAATAAAATAATACCTATAATATAATAGCTATAAGTTATATTGGATTCTTAAAATGACATTCAATTTTACTAGTCTTATAAGGTAATGTATTATATGGTGTTAAGAACTTAAAAAAAAAGTTTTAGATTCAAAGTTGTTATTTTCATTTACTCCAACTAAAAGCTTTATTTATCAAAAATAAATTGATCACAAAACATATTGTCCATTAATGTTCCTACATCAATGTGCACAGAATCCCTACAGCAAAACACTTGCTACGTCTTAGGATGCATGTTTTGCTAACCTTTTATAGTTGACTAATTATTGTGTTCATGTCTCCCCTACCATGGTCCATTGTCTCCTCTGTTTTTTATGTACCAAAAATTTCCTCAGAATATTAGTGGCAACTTAAAAAATTACTCAACTAATTGAACTAGATACTTTAAGATACATATAGATAAATTAACTGATGGAAAGTGAAAAGAAAATAATTAGGTCGTTGCAACAATAAAGAAGAAAACTTGAATTGTTTGGCTGTTAATTTCGTTTTCAGGTCTTGCTAAAAATTGTCAATAGAACATGGTTAAGGAATCATTAAATAAAAATTTGTCGAAGATCTAACATTTTTTTTAAAAAAAATCTCCCCTGAAAAAGATCTGGTGCAATATTATAGATTTTGTAAGAAGAGGAGTACTAACACTTTCTTAAACATATCTCTTTTAAGAAATGATTCAATATTATTTAACATTTTATTAAAAACTAAAAAAAATAGCAAAGTCGAAAATAAATAAGTGGGACAAACTAAATTTGTATTTTTTTCAATAAATTTTATCTAATAACAGAGAGTGGTTTAGAGAATTTGTTAAAAGTGTGAATTTTGAAGTATACTCTGAAAATGTAGTGGAGATGAGCACTTTTGTTTGAACTTTTGAAAGAAAATTGTTATACACTAACACTTCACATGATGGTTTTCTGTCATGAGTCATTACATGATGGATAAAGATATTAGGGAGGAATGCAACAATGAGGTTTTGACTTTTGAGTGAGGTGCAATAGCTTTGCAGAAATGTGAATAAGAAAATTTATAAAAGCCTACATGACTACAACAAGGGACTACAGAGAGCTACACTTGGACCACAGTGCAATTGTAGAGAAATTATTTTATAGACCAGAATTGTTTAATCTGATGACTAATCTTTATGTGACATGTAATTTTATTTTGTAGTTTGTAGAAAGAATGTGTCACATAATGATTGGTCGGATTACATGAACTTGGATCATGTAATAATATATCTTGCAGTTGTAGCATGAAAGAGAGGTTTGTCTGCTGTTAGCTGCTCTATTGAGTTATGATAATAGAATGGAAGTTAATGTTTGGTTGTTGGGAAATAGCCAAAAAAGGCAGGTTTAGGTTATGGTGTTGGTGGTGTAATTGGTGGTTCAGTGGCATGTGCATGCCAGCTTTGCAGCTGCCAAAGAAACATGTAGTTTGTTATCTGTGCTTTCTGCAGTCTCTTTTAGGTGGAACTTGCTTGGTGGCTTAGGTAAGTGATCTGGAATCTGATTCTATGGAGCCTCTGCCCCGTAATTAATCAATCATGGAATGAACCAACACTGCAGTCTGCTTTGGGAATTGGGATGACCCTACCAACTCTTTTTTAAGGCTGTCTCTAACTGTTCTTTTTATTTCATCTGTACCAAAATCAAAATGATGACTCAGATGAAAGTAACAAGCATTTGATTACACCAAGCGTGTGGGGTCAAGAAATATGTTCTGATGATGCTAATATTGCACAATATTTTAAGAACTATTCTGCTCAGAATGTAGTTCTAAGGATCAGTTTGATGATTTTTAGTTAAAATGTCAATTTTCACATGTTTGATTCAAGTCTGCAGTCTGCTTCTTTCAATGCACCAGATAAAAGAATTTTTTTAAAGTCATTTAATTCTGTTATAATTATTAATGCATTTTTTGCAAACATAATATTTGGTCATGTTTTTAACCATATTACACATAGGTACACACACTACTTAAATTTTGAGATATAGTGCAAAGTTTCAAATATTTTTATTTAACCACCTTTTTTTATCTGTTCTTTGTATGAAGGGTGCCACATTCTTTGGCTGCTCATTATTTTTAGAGTCATATTCATCTAGAGTTTGTTCTTACCTAGTTTTCAACCAGCTTTACAAATTTATAAAGTCATAAAGGTATATATACCTGCTTGAGGTTTTCTTTCCATCACAGGTGAAACACTCCAGAATAATTATACTGTTCTTTTCTCCTTTTGTGCAATTGAACGGACAAGAGATACTTCCCGATCCATACTCTACCATCTTCATGTTCCTGTAACCTGTAACTGCAGTTTCCCTGCAAAGGATGATGTCAAGATTGAATCACACAGGCTGAACTACTAGACCAACAGTACTAGCTATATAAAAACTGTTACATATTCTGTGACAGCCATTTTTATGGGTTGTAAACTATAAATACTTTACTACTGAACACATGGATCAATTGTTACATTATTGTTTCAGTTTAATCAGTAGGATTATTTCAGTTTAACCAATAATCGCAGTGTCCTTCTAAATATTCAACTACGTAAAAATACTCAAAAAGAAAAAACTTCATCCTTCACATTTGTCCTACTCAACTCGAATAAAATTGTTTCTAGTGGAGGATATTTACAATGTTTACCCCAAAAAAAAAGTTAAGTTGCAGCTAGTTATTTCTTAGCTTGGACTACCATTTCTCTGTACTCATACTAGAGTGCAACTGTAAAAGGAGACTCTCAATGAGATTCAGACGCAAATGATTGGATGAGTAACAGTGTTCCATCCAATCATTCGGCAAATAATATATTTAATATATCAGTATTACCTAAAGATGAATTAGATTGAAACTTGGTGAGATTAAGCTTTATGCTGGAAACAATTCATGATTGTGATCTCAACAAAGCCTGTCTTGTGTCTTGTGGCGTGTGCTTTTCCATGTGATTATTGTGAAATAACAACAAAAAGTTATGAGGAATCTAGTGATAGTCTTCTCATTACATCAGTTGAGGAGCTTTAAATAAATCAAATTCACTTGCCTTTCTTCTCACATACTTCTTTTCTGATTCTGTAGTTTTAGTTTTCTGGAATCGCGAAGGGTAACTTAAACACCTGGTAAAAATAGTTTGTCCTGAACAAATAATATGATTCTGGAGAATAATGAAGAGATTGTTCCCCAACAGAACACAAACAAGAAAAAACTTATTATGCTGCTTAGGACCCAAAGACAACAAACAAACAAACTGGAGTTTATCAACAAACCAACACATCTACTCATATGAACAAAATAAGCTATAGATGAAGTGTAGGGACTTGAAATTATGAGTTATAACCACCTGAAAGCATAGACAATAACCAATTAGTCCTACTACATACCCGTTTTATGCAATCATTCTTTGGTCTTCAATTGCCTTAGAACTTGCTCAAGAGCACGACATCACGAGAAGATTGATAAAAGGAAAAGAAGTTTGTTTATGTATGTACTAAGCAAGAAAATAGTGTCTGCTTGGATGCTGATGCTGAGGGGAATGAAGCCTGGTCCGAAATCATTCAGAAGAGTTTTGTGTGAGACTTCTTATGAATGATCTCGAACCAGACGACATTCCCCTCAACTTTTTATGTATATATGGCAGACAGGGGAAGGGTGAGAGGTAGGGAAGAAAAAAGAGAATATGATAAGAGAAAGATGACTAAAGTTTTTGATATGGCCATGCATTATTTTTTTCATGGGGTCCTTATTATATACGTAAGTTTCAGAACAGATTCTTGTTTCTTCTTCTCTCATTTGGCCGTTGAGGAGATTCTTTCTTTGTTCACATGATTTGGAGTCCACTTTCTACACTACCCCTAACTTGCTTTTCACACGTAGGATTTTCGTTTAATAATAAGAGCTGTTTCCATCATGAATCCTTCATTCATATAAAATATGGTTTTTTTGTTTGACAAGCTAACATTTTGTCAGAACGTTGTTTGATTATGATTTATGTCATCTGTCCTTGCATGGGATTAATCAATCTACTTTGGAATTTGCATTATCAAATGAAGCCTAATTAAAATTGTGTCTGATGTTAGGCTAAAAACTTGACCATCAAACCATAGTTAAAGTAAACGACTCCCTTTTCACCTACTTAGCTAGCTACCTGAGTCTAACAAAAGTAGTACTGAAATTGGAGGCACATTATACCCTTATTGGTGTTATAATCAAAGTTTTGATATTCTGATCAGTTTTGATTCTTTTGAAGGTTTTGACCTTGAGTTTATACTCCGCTCTCAAGTAAAGGATTTCCCTTTTGCTTGCCACTAGGGTAAAGAGAAGATAGTGATGCACTTCGATGGGGATCCGTCATACTGCAGCAATATGCCAAACTTGACTAGCAAGTTTAACAAGAAAAGTTGTTTAAAGGTATAATATAAGCATATATGTACAAAGACATGAGAGAGAGAGAGTAGATTTAGTACCAAAGAAAAGAGGAACATAAAAGTCGCAAAGATTTGTATTAATGTTGCCTTTTGTTCAACTACTTTGTGACATTGCATCAGACCCTCAAGTATTGTGCCTTCTTAGAATGTAATAGTCTACCAATATGTGGCAATAGATAATCATTCATAAATGCGACATTTAGTGTGTTTATATAATATTATATACTATCATTATTAATGTTAATATGCATAAGCAAACAAAAAGGGAGTTCCTAGTTCCAATAAAGTAGACATAAACATATTGTACTAGTTTTTCAAACAATGGCCTCAAATTTTTACTGTCAACAGTCACCTGAGATCAGTCCAAATCTGACATATTTACAAATTTTCATTCAGGATATTTTCTTCAAATGTTAAACACTACACACATGACTGTTCCTTTCGTATATAGAAGCCAGTGTTCAAGCTTCAAACTCAGCAATCTCCATTTTTATGTCTCCTTACGCGATTTAAATTTAAAATGAAACTGAGATAAATCCAAACTTGCATGTTTAAAATACTTTTACTTAGACTTTTAGGTAGAGAAGCCTTGGACACATCACAGATACAAATGAGAAATTGTAGATAAGAGAGAATTTGGCTAAGTTGGAAACAAGTGTGATCCAGCTAAGAGAAGTTAGTACACCTTATTCCTGTGGACACGAGCCTCCCCGATGGATTTTTCCCCCATCAAGTTCATTATCAAAACAAAGGTCACTGAATATGCTAAGGACGTTTTTCTAATACGATCAAAACAATGTCTGGCCCAGAAATCTCCATAATGTGAAGGAAAAAAAACACACATAGATAAAGTTTTAACTGGGGAACTTTTTAAATTAAGACAACACTTAAATTCAATATCCTTTCATGTTTATAGATCTCAGAATCGAACTTGTGATCACATACTCAAAAAAATAAAGTATAGATACATTAGTGGATATTATGATGCAAGGGATATAGAAAAACAGAGAATGTGTATATTGTTATGATGTTCATGTAATTAATTACTGAAGATATTAATTAACACTTGAATTTTGTCTGTATTTTAAGTCAAAATGAGCTTTTGGGGGGCCTGCAAATGTCCGAAAATGCTGGCAGAATAAAGTTTGCTTGATATAACTTCCGAGAGCTAATAGATAAATCTAACACCAAACAAGCCCAACAGAAAAAGGTGGATGAAATCATTACTTATATGCAAAATTATAAAGAAATCATTCCTTAAATGACCTGCGAGTCAAAATGTCTCTTCATTCCACATTTTCAAGTTTCTTCAACCAGAAAAAGGTCTCAGATTTTAAAATTCTGCCAGAGGGGACAATAATTGAGACACTCCTCCAAGAGAAATTTAACTGGTTGAAAAACCCTATAGGGATATATTTTTCCTCTTTGTTTTAGACTATCCTACTGTGTGGCGGCTTACGTTATCACATTGACCTTCTACCTATAGAAATCTGTATCATCAATCACTTCAAGATGTTAAATCTTCTATTTTCCTTTGCTTTTTCCTTTAGTTTTGTGCTGCTTTATCTTAAACCTTTTACCGTAAAAAGTAAACACATGATTATACAGTTGTTTAAGCTTCGGTGATTATATTATAGGGTTATCAATGTTGTCGTAAATTTTCCACCTGGTCAACAATGTTTAGCGCCATCATTACATTTGCAAATTCAGTTTCTTCAATGGCAGAGTCATATCAGAATCATTAGCTCATTCTTTTCTGACAGTAGGAATAACCAACCTCGTGTGTGTTCACTTCATGTGCTTTTCTTTCTTGTCAAAACTTGTTCCTATATAGTTAGGAACTGGAAGTTGTGAAATGGCCTTTTATTATATTAATTTTTTTGCACTTTCGAAGTGGAGGCAAATATACAGTACTACAACTCAAATGCAAACATTTTGATCTTATATAAGTGATAACATTGTTAAAGAACTAATTAATTAGGTGATTGTTTCTTAATCACATAAGCTAGTATTGAACATTTGATGAAAACTCATACATAATCTAATTAAAATAATATAAATTGGGGAAGATATACAATATTATTCATTTTGGGCATTTATTATCTTATCTAACTTCAATGTTACAAAGTGTTGCAAATAAGGTACAATTATAATATATGTAAGGTACATATTTTGAGTTTTTTATGTGAATAGTACAAATTTTAAAATAAATTCTTCTGGACCATTTTGCATCTTATTTCCCAAACTAAATCATTTATTATTCAATGTAAGAATTTGGTTTTTGGGGGAGCCGAATGTTTATCTATTTTTTTTTTCCAGCACGAAAATTTGTTCAGAATTTGGTTTTTGGAGACCGAATTCTGGGGTTGTTTTTGCGTTTCCGAAAAAAAAAATCCCAAAATTAGGTTATGGGGAGCAACTTTAGAAACTTAAATTTTTGTATTTTCGATGTTGGAGCTGAGCTGAGGTGAGTGTATGAGTGTGGTGCTCATAATTTTGTAGTTTAAATATGTTTTAAAAATTTAATTAAAAATGGAGAGAATAAATTTTAAATGTGAGAAAAATAATTATTTAATTATGTAAGATTAAATATAGTTTTGTTGAGTAGAGAATTTAAATATTTTTAAATTTAAAAATAGAAGTAAATATAATCAGAAGTTAAAAATGCAGTTAGAAATATTAAAAAAAAATATAGGTGTTGGATTTAATTTGTATAAGAGAGGGAAAAAATATAATGTAGGTGGAGAATTGATAAAGTTTTTACTGCAATTTTTTTTAATTTTTCATATAAAAAATTAATAAATTAAACTACCTATATTTTTATTTTACATTTTCAACTTCACTTTTTAAAATCATATAAAAATAATAATTTACCAATAACAATAAATATCCACAAAAGTTTAACATTTTTTTTTATTTTCAAAATTTAAAAATATTTTAATTCTCCACACAATCAAATTATATTCAATGTTACATAATTTAATAATTTCCCCTTTCCCAAATCATTTAAAATTTATTCTCTATTTTTAATTAATTTTTACCTATTTTAAAATTTAGTTTAATTTATTTTTTCCTCACTCACCCCAACATTGCATAAAAATAAATGAAAATCTCCTATATGGATCCCATCATGGGGATTTTAATTTCAATAAAGTTTTACACATTAAAATTGGGGAAAATATTTTTAAATTCGTCCATCAAAATTTATTCTAAGTGAAATTTTACATGTCAGTCGAAAAAATAGATATCGAGATTATGAGCAATACACTCATAGGCTCAGCTCCGCTTCAACGTTGAAAAAAAAAAAGAGTTCCTACAAGTTGTCCTTCATAAGTGAATTCCATGACTATTCTTTCCCTAAAAACTCAAAAGACAAGTAAAAATTTGGCTCCCTAAAGACCAAATTTCGATCACGAACCAAAAAACCCACATCTCTTCTTCACCACCAAAAATAAAAATTCAAAATTACCCCTAGAATTTGACCTCCCGAAAACTAAATTCTAAACAAATTTTCGTGTTGGAAACCAAAAAAAGGTGAGAATTCAGTTTCCCATAAACCAAATTTTCACCTGCGAATAGTAAAGGGTTTTAGTTTGACAAATAAAATGCAAAGTGGACTACTTAGGGGATTTTTGTAAAACAATCATACTATTCACTGAAAAAGTCTACAAAACTCATATTAGAAGTTAATTATGTGAAGTTGAGTTAAGTATAAACTCATTTATTAAGATGATATCTTGTTAATTCATAAAACTGTGTATTCTAAAACAAAATTAACATATATTCAGTTTTTTGTTTTAAACTTAGTAGGAATAAGTTAATTTATCTTAGTTTTATCTTTATGTTTTGTTTAGATACAATATTTAGGAAGGAAATTGTTTGGCCAATCACTTCCTACTATACTCTCTATATAAGGAGAGCTTATGTATTCATCTAACTTAACTTGGTTCATAATGTGAATTTATATAAAAAAAATTATTCTTGGTGGTGCTCTTTAGTTTATTTTTTGTGGTGCTTTTTAACTTATCATTTTTGGTACTTTAGTGTGATTTCAAATTCGAGAAGTAGAGAGTGTTATCTATTAGGATTTCTTATCTTGTGAGATGGGTCATAAGTAATGTTTCTCCATACTTTATTATTTCATGGGGTTGAACGATCGCAATGTTATTTTCAATTTCTATCATTATTGAATTTTATCTTGTGAGTTAGGTTATAAGTGAAAAATCGACATCTTGTTATCTCATGAAGTTTGAGTTGTGCAAGGTGTTTTACAATTCTTGACATTTCTTGAATATATTAGCATGTAATATTTTCCTCAAAATCAAGATCACATGAGGCTCATTTTATCAAACTAGGAAAAATGTTACTTTCACAAAATTATAGTGACTTGAAAATTAGTTTGGAGGAATTAGAGGGTATAAAAGCTACTCCATATTTTGAACTTATGTTGCAAAGAATGTAATTAGATGAGAAATATAACTCAAATGTGTAATTTTCGTTCTTAAAAGCCTTCAAGAAGCATATGAAACCATTAGAACTTAGATTTTTCTTATAAAATTCTTAATTACATCATTAAAATATTTTCTCTCATTCTTCAACAAGAAGGACAAACCATTTGTAGAATATGATAACACATTAAGATAAATATTCATTTTACTTGACAACCGCATTAATTTTCTAATGGAGTTTTTGATGAGTTGATAAGAGTATCATATCCATGAAAAGTTTTTGGTCAATTTTTATTAATTGTAAATTTATAATTTAACAATTGTATGTTTGTAAATAATATCTAAGACAATAAATAATAAAATAAATAAATAATTTATAAGTATGTTGTAGGGATATCGTGTGCGGAAGCGTGATAATTTCAACCAAAGATTATGAGAAATTAAAGTAACAAGTAAAGTGAAAATGATACCAGAATTTTTAGGTGGAAAACCCCTTTAAATAGAGGTAAAAAACCTACAATAAATTCCTCTCAGACTAATAGATAAATAGCCTTAAAACAAATTCTCTCTATATGGGTTAAACACTTACACCCAAGAACAGAAATAGAGAGTATATGAAAAGAGAGAGGAAGCAAGTGTGTGTTACATGGCTGGAAGGAAGCCACTATATATAGTGGTTATAGGAGACAATAATAAATACAATTAATGGTAATTAACCTTCCATTGATTGCAATTGATTGTGACAATTAACCTCCCATTGATTGCAATTGATTGTGATAATTAACCTTTCATTGATTGCAATTGATTGTGACAATTAACCTCCCATTTATTGCAGTTGATTGTGGCAATTAACCTCCCATTTATGTCAAGATAACGGTAAATGTGAGTCATAAACCCACATATGTAATTAAAAATAAATTAATATTAATTATTAAATTAATATTAATTATCTATAAGTTTATCTAGTCTATCTTATAACATATAAAGTTTTCTTCTAACAAGTTCTTATTTATAAAATATAATAATATTTATCAACAATAATTTCTCAAATATTTCATAAATCTTTTTGTGTTAAACAATCGACATACTAAAATGTATTTATAGTATTTTGACATATATATTGAGGGATTTTAATAACAGGAATCACTTTTCAATCTTTCCTTATAATTTAAATTTGTGATCATGAACTCCTTTCATAAATCAGTTATTACAAATAAAACAAATCAATATATTAAAATATATTCTTAGAAATTTAATCGAGGCCAATTTAATCAAAACTAATTGTAAAGATCAATTCCTATGTTTTCTTTAGTATTTGAAATCAAGAATTATGGATTTATCTATGTGATTCAAACATTAACAAACAAATTGAAGTTACCAGCATCAAATAAAAAATAACACCAAACAACATTCATAATTAATCAAAAAAAATAATACATTTAATCCAAATATATTAACATATGATAATTGATAGATAAATAAAAATAATAATTAGCGTAAGTAGAAGAGTAATTTTCAAAGTTCTCTTACTACCTCCTCTAATATTAGTTTAGCATAAAGCTATTAGATGCCGAATCAATTTAGATACAATGGATATTTATTTTATTGTACCCATATTATATTATATTATGCTCAATAAAAAATTGACAAAATTCATAGTATAGTATGAAAATGATTAGTATTTATGTTGTATTAGATAACAAAATATATAATAAAGATTTAGATGACATGATAAACAAGTAATATTCGATGAAAAAAATATTAAATGATTAACTAAAAATGTTACACATCACTTGCATATTAAAAGAGAGATTTGAAACTAATAATATGGAATGGGTTTAACGAGACACGGATTATTTGAAATAAAAAGAAACAAAAGAAAAAGGTAGTTAAATTTTGTATATTAATTAGAAATTGGTCTATTTAATAAATTGAGGTGTAAATAGTAAATGCCTAAAACATTAATGTTTAGTAACTAAAACCCAATAATATATAAATCTGAAAGAAATTATAGTTTCTTTTTTTTTTCACCTCTAAGGTGTGTTAAAAGACAAAGTACCACTTGATATATAAATTTTAATGTACCTTTTTTTCTTTGCATAAATCCATTGCACATCATTACATTTCATAAGTTTGTTAATCTTTTTTCTTGGTTTTGTGTTTTTGTGATTGTTCAAAAGTATTTTTAGATTGGTTGATGTTTTGAATTATATAATTTATGATAATATTATTGATCTTCTAATCAATGTGTTTTAAATTGTGAGGTATACTATCAAATGAGCGATTTAAAACTTGAAATTTATATTTTAGATTTTATAATTTATAATACAAAATTTTAACTTTTTAATTAAAATTAAGAGATTATAAAAACTTCAATCTCTATTAAAAAAAATACCAAATAGTTTTTAAAGAAACTACTTAACTTCAACATCCATAAAAACTTATCCAATAATATCCTCTACTAAAAAATATGATCTCCTATTAATATAGAAGATAACTTGTCTAAAGTCAATTATAGATAAAGTTTATTAATTATTAATCATCTTCGTCTTATCTACTCGAATGGAGGTAAGAGACTATGTACCATTATCTCTTATTAAAATAAAATATAAGAGTTTGTTATAGAACTTATTAATGGAGTGATTCATTAAAAAACTTAGCATCTTATAAAAAAATAAAAAATATTTTGTTGTGGTACTTAAAATCAGATAATTTTAACAAGTAAATAATATTAATTAAAATTTAGAAGAAAAAAATAATAAATAACACTATATCTTTTTTTGGTATTTTAGTTAAGAAGAATTTTAAGAATTAAATAATATTAGTTAAGATTTATAGAAAAAAATTTAAAAATTAAATAATAGTAGAGTTGGATGTCATTTCAACTTTGAATCAAAATATTAATTAAAAGATGCAGAGATACAAAAGATAACAATCTTGAAATATTATTAAAACAAGTTCATTCTATTGCTACTTTTATTCCTAAATTTCCTACCCAACACTCTCTCTTCATAAATTTAAAAATAAAATGTATAATTAGCAATTTATTGAAAACTTATAAAATTAAAATTTGAAATGCAATTACTTTAAAACTTAATAGATTTTCAATAATTCTTTGCACTTTTAAATTTTTGAGAGTGGGTGTGGAAGAAAAGGAAGGGGTGTAATTTTGTTATTTAAAAATATGAAAAATAACCTTTTTTTCAAAGACAAATAAATTATTGAAAGATAATTTTATATTTTATTTAAAATCTTATTACAATATAATATTTTAAAATATTTTCTTACAAACATGTTGTGTGATAGTTAAAAAGGGTTATACACAATTATTTTTAATTAAAACTAATATATGTATATATACCAAAACTTGATCTCACATTTTCTATTTCCATCCATAGACAAGATTTTACTTATATATATATATATAATGACCTCTATATTATTTCCTAATTTTTTTATACTTAAAAAGAGTATTTAGTTCGATTTTCAATAAACTTATAACTGCTTAAATAATTTGTGTCGTTTCATTTAAAAGAGTGAGTAATGGTTTAAAGTTCAAATAGTTAAACTCTTATAAATTTTAGATAATTTTCAGTTATTTCAACCACTAAATTAAAAATTGGTTTTGAAAGTGTGGAATTGTGTTTTCTAAAGTGAAGGACTTATTTTAGAAGATAAAGTAATACATGTATAAATCATGCATGCATTAGAGTATTAATTTTTATTTTCTTATCAACAATTACTTAAATAAATAAGGGTTTAAAGCATATTATTTATTCACACTTTTAATTTAGTCGTATTGTTTTTTAAAAATTCAATATTCAAAAATCAATAATAATAAAAAATAAAAAATAAAAGAACCGCCAAAGTTGTGAAGAGGAGTAGGTTAAAGGCGTGGAAAGCAAATAAAATAAAATGTGGAGGTGTCTCCCTCTCTCATCCTTTACGAAAACCTAAATTCTGCACTGCAACGTTCTCCTCACATCCAAAACGCCACCGTTCTTCTTTTCTCTCCGTTCTCCGAAGCTTCGAGAATCACAGTAAGTTCTCTAACTCTCTTCTGCTCGCGTTAGGGTTTCCGCATTATCCTTTGTTTTCACTTTTCAATTTGTTTTTTCGTTCGCAAAGAATATTCAAATGCGAGTTCTAGCGTTTTCACTGTTCGTTAGAGTTGAATAATTGCATTCTCTTTCTTTGTTTTCGCATCTGAGCTTGTGCTCTTCGTCTTGTTCGGTTAAGTTCTTCTGCACTCTTTTCTTGAATGGTTGAACGTGGATTTGATATTTTTGTGTCGGTTTGGGATTTCTTTATTCAACTGGTGCAGGGTTTTATTTTAGGGCATTGGAAGTTGCGGAGTTTGATTTTTGGGTTTTGTAGATTTCGAACGGTGATTCATATTGTTAACTAGTCCTCTTCTTAATGAGTGTGTATGTAGATGGGACAATTGTTGAATTCTTTATCCCCTCTTTAATTTGTGTTATTTAATTAATTTGATTTTTGTGTTCTGTTGAAAAGGATACTGATGAGTTGTTGTTTCCTGTGTTTGGTTTCCTAGTTGCTGGGATGTCTGGAGAAGTTTATGATGGACAAGATGCTGGCTATGTGCCTGAGAACCCTGAGTTTCCGCAAAATCATTCTGAGGAACACGATGGAGGAAATGTGATTGATGACTCAGGGTTTCCGCAACTGCAGCCCGATGAACATGACGAGGCCAATTTGGCCGAGGATGCTGATGTTCCTGAAAACAATTTTGATGAGAATGATGGAGAAGGTTTGCCTGAAAACCCTGATTTTCCTCTGCAAGAACATGCTGAGGAACAACATGGTGAAGGAGACACGACTGAGAATTTTGACTCTGAGGAAAAACAGGGATCTCAGGAGGAGTTGAAAGGAGGTGAAGTAAAAAAATGGCCAGGGTGGCCTGGGGAGAATGTTTTCAGGATGTTGGTTCCTGTCCAAAAGGTTGGCAGTATTATTGGTCGTAAAGGCGAGTTTATTAGGAAAATTACTGAAGAGAGTAAGGCTCGTATAAAAATTCTTGATGGTCCCCCTGGAACTGCAGAAAGAGCTGTGAGTATATATTTTTCAGTTTCTTGTCGTCCATGCAGTGATTGATAATGTTGGATATTAACTGTTTCAAGCACATTATGCATTTTTCCTATCTATCTATAGGCTTATTAGAATTATTTGAATGAATTTATTTTTGTGCTTGTCCTGCACCACCCTACTCACAGTTAGGCTCTTATGATCTTCCTTTTCCTTCATTGATCCATTCTCTTATTGAATATGTATATGCATAGTTAAGAATACCAAGCTGTGGCCTTACATGACCTACCTCAAAGTTCCTATAGTGGGTAGGGGATTGGTTACTTTGCTGAATTATAGATTCAAGATAACTAATGCATAATTTATAGTATAAAATACATAGAAATGCTTAAACGTAAAGTATTATCTAAAGTAATAATATATTATTAATTCTTAAGCAAAAAGTTATAGTCTAACGCACATTGACCATTAATTTGAGCTATAACATTGTGAGAAATGAAATTACACGAAATTAAAAGAAAATTAGGAAGATGATGGAATTTATAGAAAAACAGAGGGTCATGACAAGAAAGACAGTGGAATTTGATGAACTATGAATAACACACTATACAAATAAACAGTGGTAGTCATATATGTCTTAGCTAAGTTGCAGCTGTTAAGTGTTTTTTGAATTGCAAAACAGAGATTGGAGGTGAACTTGGCAAGAAATTGAATGGGCTTGGCAGGAAAAGGGGTTGATTGTGCAAAATGTTAATATATGTCGTAGTTAAGTTGCAGCAGTTAAGTGTTTTTTGAATTGCAAAACAGAGATTGGAGATGAACTTTGCAAGAAAATGAATGGGCTTGGCTGGAAAAGGGGTTGATTGTGCAAAAAAGGGTGAATCCGGCTATCATATGCAATCTGGCTGCTATTTTTCGATGCAAAAATGCTGTACTATGAGTTTCTTGTGGCCACCAGCTGCTGTGATGCTCTGCTGCAGTGTTATAGTGCTGCTGTTGGTACCTATGGATTCTTTGCTCGATCATTATGAATCAAAGTCATGAAAACATAATAAAGGGAACATCTATTTGATAAATCAAACATACATCATGCTTAGTCCTATATTTTTTAGTATCTGATTAGTACCTTGATGTAGAAAACATATATTTGATAAAACAAAGTTACATAATAAATTTGAGATGAAACATAATGTTTCATTCATGATAACACATGAATATTATTCAAAATAAAACAAAAAATTATTAAGGGAGTAGAAGCATAAAATAAAAATAATCTAGTTGAACCCAAGAAGTAATAAATAATCAACAAATTAATATATAAAAAGAGATGTCTTTTGTCACGATGACCAAATGGGTGTGTGCAGGTTGTCAGCTAATATGAATGATTAAAGTGGCTTCAAATTGAAGAGCCAAAGTTCAAGTTGCAGGAAACAACAATGAGCATTTACAACTGCTGAAACGTTGTTTTTGACTTAAGAATCAAATAGTCTGTGCAGATTTTGGTGGAAAGAAGCGTTCACTTCCTGGTAACTTCAGAACTTGGTCGGTTGGTGTCTTGCCACACTCCCTGAAACACTTTCCTCGGAACACTCTTAAGTTACTAAAATAAGAATTAAATAAGCTTATGAAATTTGAAATATATCTAATGTGTAGATCTGAAACTATATGGAAAAAATTGTAAATCTGAATATATCTAATTAATAAAACTGAAATATATCTTGGTACATTTAATTACTTCATATAATTATCAAATTCCTCTCAAGATTTACAATTATTAAATAAAGTATTTATATTCATTTTTGGATTAAGGGATGATGCATTCTTCCTAAGGAATAAAAATAATGTTAAAGAAAATTTAGTTTAAGAGAGCTATTAATTTGTTGCCAAAGACACATTGATTGTTGGAATGAAAATAAGGTTAAAAGCTAGAAAAGATTTGTTTTTGTTTTTGCTAGTGATGCAATAGTGATATGGTTTTTGCAACATGGTGATGAATCAGCCTTGGGTCAAGTATATAAAATTAGCTTGCTTTAAAATTTGAAATTTAGCTACTTATGTTGTGTTTCTTTCTCAATTCTCTTTTTATGCTTTTAAAAGGTAATGGTTTCTGCAAAAGAAGAGCCAGATCGCACCATACCGCCCGCTGTGGATGGTTTGTTAAGGGTTCATAAACAGGTTGTCAATGTAGAGCCTCAACCTGCTGATGGTGCATCAGGTGGAGCACGCACCGTTGTTACAAGACTTCTAGTGGCAGATACTCAAGCAGGGAGCTTGATCGGGAAGCAGGGAGCCACTATAAAATCCTTTCAAGATTCCACAGGTTGCAATATACGTGTTCTTGGTTCAGGTGCGCCTTCAAGCTCTGTAAATTTATTAGGAAATGTTGCTTTTGTTTGTCAATGAACACATTTCCCTTTTCAATATTTTCCCAAGTTGTAGTGAGTCTTTGATGCTACATGTGTTATTAGTACCACTAGATCTACCCTCAGTGGTGTACTATAGTTTTGTTCTGATGTTCTGATTATGTATTTGAAAAGTTGGTTGTGTTGTCAAGTAATGAGCTAATATTTAGTAAATATATATTTGAAAAGCACAAGTTAGCTTTTGCGGTACCTGAATGATATATTATATACAACAGAACACCTCCCAGTTTTTGCTCTGCGAGACGATAGTGTTGTTGAAATACAAGGAGAATCTTCAGGGGTTCACAAGGCTGTTGAACATGTTGCAGTTCATCTACGTAAATTCTTGGTTGACCGCAGCATAGTTGGTGTATTTGAAACACAGGTGAGTTCATTTACTTTCAGTTATTTATTCAAAATTGAAAGGTGCCAATGGCGAAATTAAAATGTATATAGAGAATTTATCTCGTGAGTGTAATAATGTCATGACAAGTCATCAAGTCTGATTTGAATACTCTAAGCTATATACAGAATGTTGTTTTCAAGCTTGGGTTATAGTTGATGGTTTTGTGATTGGTTAGTCATATTAAATGTAGGATAATCATTGCCCTCCTCCACATGATCTTCATCTTCATTAATGTCATCTCTATGACCTTCATCATTTTCGGCAATTGGAGGAACCTCCAAATTATCCATAGGTGCAGCAACACCACCTCTACTAGCATCTTCATCTTCTCCAACTTCAACTAAGATGTCTTCATCTAAAGCATCTAAACTTGAATTTGCTTTCTTATCCTCCACTGCCCTTCATCATCATCATCATCAGAAGCAAGATCATCAATGTTATAGTCTTTTGTTTTCCTAGCATCCTTGTCTTCAATCTTGAATTAGGCCTTCACAAACACCACATCATTCATGGTCTCTTGTTGTAAAAGATTTCTTTTCTTGTTATGCACCTAAATATAATTTTATAAAACTGATTAACACATAATACTAGCCTCTCAAAAATAGTTATAAATCAACTTCATAAATTTAAATTCTTACCCTCTCAAAAACACTCCAATTATGCTCACAACCGCATGAGCTACAAGTCAAACTCAATACTATAATTGCAAATCTTTGTAATTTCGAATTTTGATGGAGTTTTAGTGTTGAGTGCATGCTCGAACTACCAAAAGAATCCATACTCTCGCCTTGACCATTAATCATCAATATCTCCCAACAACCTATCCAAACAATCATACATTCCACATTTCACCCCATAATCAGGTTTAAACTCAACATCATTGTGTAACTTGGGATTAAAGTAATAGCCGGCATCATGCAATGGCCTATGCATTTGATCAATGATTCCCCAAAGGGGGCTGGAGCTAAGTAAAATAAAAAGTTATTATTATTACCTCTTACTAAATCCATTTGTGTCTTCTCTTTAGCAATATCCATTTCTTCATAAATATATCCCATGATTGGTTTTGTGCATGCACATCACCTTTAGTTTCAACATTAAATCAATGCAATGGGTTGCACAAATTGTCCAATATAACTTGTCTCTTTTGCATTAACAATACCTGCCTTGTAGTTTGTTGCATTATCAACTACAATTTGGATGAGATTCTCTTCTCTAACCTCCTCAACAACAACATCCATCATCCTGAATTTTTTTTCAGCTGTCTTGCATATGTTAGAAGCATCAATAGACCTCCACTTTGGACTATTTACCAAATAATTAGGTACAGTTCTCCTACCAGTCTATTCATTTGTCATTATTGTGCATCCATTTTACTTCAAAAATAGTTTATGTTCTCCCAAAATCACATTGGTCTTTTCAACATCTTGCTTCAAATATTTCACCCTAATTTCATGGTATGATGGTGGTTTAAATTTGGCGCCATGAACCCAAGCATCCTCTTGAACTCTTCACTCTTTGCTAGCGTTGTTTTAGAAAAATAGAGAAACTTCTTGACATGCATCCTCCCTCTCACTTTTCTTTAAAAGGGCATGGGTAGTAGTTTGAGTGCCTCTTTTATTGAAAATACTTGATGACTCCTCACCCTCTTCTTGACTTAGTCTTTTTCTAGATTTTTTGAAACACAAATACTACTCTCCCATAAGCCTTATCTAGATATTGATTTCTTCAATCAAATTTTGCTACAACACAAAAATCACATCCAACATTAAATTTTCAACATCTTTAGGAACTGCCAGACATGATTCGACATCCTCTTTGAAGTCCCTGCCAAACGATGCTTCAATTGATAAATCCCACCTATTAATACTTTCTCACAATATTTACATTTCACATTTCTTGCTTCCCCATCAATTAAAACATAATGACTCCATACAAGATCAATCTTTGGTCCAATTCCACTTCCTTTTTTAGTAGCGTCACCTAAACTATTTGATGCCATTTTTTCCCTTCAAAATCTATAAAAAGTTGAGCAGCGGCAAGCTCAACAACAAAAGGAACAAAGCATTAAAAAAGAAGCAAGAACAATAACAGAAGAAGCGAGGGCGGCAAGCGGTGATGACTACGAAGGTGATGAACGATGATTGTGACTCGTGAAGCTTTGCATGTATTGTGTGGCTCATGGCTTCTGATTTGCGATGCAACCCTAGCAAATAGAATGTAAGCAAGTAGTATTGGGCCTTATTCTAGGTTGGGTAGGTTTTTTTTAAAAGCAATAATGGGCCTTCAAACCCCACCATCAAAAGATGAGGAGGATTAAGTGAGCAACACTACATACTTGCTCCAATCTGTGCCTGTGGCGCGTCAGCTTGACTCCCTCTTGTTGAATCATGCGAGTTTGCGATTTTAATCGTGATTTTAACATCATTGGTTAGCTAGGTTTCCTATAAATTGTATATGTGTTGTATTTCCTGTTTTTTTATCATTCATTGCTTGTGTAGTTTGAGAAGGGGTTTCAATGTTTTCCAAGTGTCATCACTTTATTTTCACATGCTTGGATTGAAGTGAACTTTGAGCTTATTTATTTTTTGACGTTTATGGATCAATTCTATTACCATTCATTTTATGGATAATTATTTTTTTTCTTCCTTCGAAACTTTAGATGCAAAGGCCAGATGTTCGAGCAAACCAGAATGTGCCACATGGCCCACCACCACACCAACCTTGGGGCCCTCCTCAAGGTTTTCCAGCTCCCGGACCTGGTAGTGGTGGTGGACCTGCTTTCCCACCCAATCCTCAGTATATGCCCCCTTCACATAACTATGATAATTACTACCCTCCGGCTGACCTGCCTCCCATGGACAAGCACCTTCATCAGGGTCCTGCACCTGCCTATGGAAGAGATGCTTCCATCGGAATTCATTCATCCAGTGGGCAACCGCAACATTCTGTTGTGACTAAGGTATCCTTTTTGCCTAGCTTGACTTTTGCAGAGAGGAACAATTGATTTAAAAGATTTTGTTTATTTTTTGTGGCTTAATGTGATTTCTTTTGAACTATGTAGGTCACGCAGCACATGCAAATTCCTCTGTCCTATGCAGATGCTGTTATTGGAGCATCAGGGACAAACATCAGCTACATCCGTCGTGCCAGTGGAGCAAGTATTACCATTCAGGAGACCAGGGGTGTGCCAGGAGAGATGACTGTTGAGATAAGTGGCACTGCTTCACAAATACAGGCTGCCCAACAGCTAGTGCAGGTATTTTGTTTTAAAGGGTTTTCGTCATTGTTTGATTGACTAGCTGGGTTTTTCTTGTCAATTGGAATTGGCAATAGTTGAATCTATGTGTAGTATGCCTTTTCTTGAATGCGTTACTAGCTGGGTTTTTTCTTGTCAATTGGAATTGGCAATAGTTGAATCTATGTGTAGTATGTCTTTTCTTGAATGCATTACTAGCTTCCAAACTAGTTAATTCGTGTTGGTATATTAGTTTCAAATACAAATAATATGTCTTTTCAATATTCATTCTTTTACATATAATTAGAAGTGAATGATATAAAAAAGTAAGCGTCGCATAAGCAGAGGGAATGCAGTTGACGTACACGTATTTTTTTATTTCTAGTATTTTTGTCATGAGGTTTGAATGACAACGGTTGAAGCTAGGCTTAAATACTGTTAATGTTGCATGGGATAGAACAGATTGTTCATCTCAAGAAGAAAGGTGCAGAATGAAGTGACAATTATTTTAAACATTGTTGTTACGAGCGTGTTTGTTGTTGTCATCACTATGGTTGATTTATTCTGAATTGTCTTGATGTGTCCGATGCAGAATTTCATGGCTGAAGCTGCTAGTGCAACTCAGGATCATATGGGGGGATCAATGAACCAAGGTTACAATTCCTATCCTACCAATGCTCCTGTCTACGCATCTCCGCCCTCAGGCGCTGCTGGCCATGCAGGCCATGTACCTTCCGCAGATTATGGACCCGTTTATGGCACCAATTATGGCTATTGAGAACATTACATTTAATTTAGATGAGGAGCCATACGATTTGTAAACATTGCAGGCATATATTCTCGCTGTATTACAGTTCGTATAATGACTGATAGGATTTAGAGGATGATATGATAATGTGCTAGTTCTTTTTATGGCCTTAACTTGCTTTTTAATCCTTTATGAAGTAGCCTTTTTTGTTTCCCCGTTTTGATCTTTATCTAAATCTTTTCATATCAATGTTTTTATCATCATGCCGTATTTATAAAATAGCAAATTTTGATACAAAGCTAGATTTTTATTTAATTTTTATTTTAAAAAGTTAAATTGGTTTTCAATTTCTAGTGGATATCATTATATAGAAGTCTTAATGTGAAGTAAAAAAAGAAAATAGAGTATAAAATAGTACAGCTTAGGTTGAAGAAAGTTTAGTAGCTTTAAAATTTCTAAATTTGGGTAATTTTGTTTACTTTTAGTTCATTGCTTATTATCTGTAAATAAATTTAGTTTTAAAACTATATTATGATATTTAAATGCTGATGTGTTACCTGGAGTTACACACCTGTGCGAAGTGGCATCCGTGTTGTATATTGGAGATGCCATGAGGCTGTTACATATAAAGGTTTCATGTGCTAAGTGTTATCTGTCCTTTTAAGAATACAGTGCTTAGAAGATTTTTAAATTTTGGTAAGTCTCTAGAAAATGTGATTTTTTATTCTATTTAAATCCTTATAAAAGTCAAATTTCAACCTTAAATTTTTTTTTCTAGTTATCATTACACAATATCGTTATACTTTTATTAGGACTACACAACGAAAGTAGAAGTACAAGAACAACTAAAAAAAATATTTTTTCTACATTTAGGATTTTAATTTATTATATTAATTTTAAAAAAATCAATTTAGTCTTACTTTTTTTTAAAAAAATATGAAATTTGACTTCTTTTATTAAATTTTCCCCAAAAATGTTTAACTGTCAATGATGTGTCAAATGTGAATGGTACTATTATGCATATATGTCTCCACGTTAAAGTCTCGTCTTCAATCTCAACCCTAAATCCATTTTCTCTTCTTTCTATCTCCCAACCTTAACTATCTTGCTCTCACGATCACATTCTCGTTTCGGTAACAAATGGAACACCATAATCCGTTTGTTGGGCAAAATCAACAACGCAATTAAAAATCTAATATAGACATTTATATTAAATATGCAAGATTTGATGTCGCACATCAAGCTTTTGAGACCATATGTGAACCTAATGATTTCTCATGAAGTGTTTAATTGCTAGATATTGTCAAAGTGGTAGATTTGGAGCAAATCTATGCTAGACTATGCAGTTAAAGGTAATTTTTTTTTATCAGCAACTCAAAGGTAATTAAACCCAACAAATCAAAGGAATTGACACTGACCATTTGAAAACACAACCCTTTTCAAAAAATACCCAACAAGCTTACTTGCACAAAAGGGTTAAATTGAAGAAGAGTTCCATGGTTGATTTGAGATGTGAATGTGAAATGGGAAGAAGATAAAATTCTAAAATTGCAACTGCTACTATTGCCACATATCCATCCCATTCCACCACCATAGCTGCGAAGAAAATAAAACCCTAAACGTGGGTGCTTACATGGACATACAATGTGTCTTAACTGCATAGTCTATGTTTGCATACCAGTGACATTGTGCGTACCAAATCATCAACAGTTAATGTCGTTTGTGAAAATTTAACAGATGAGATCAAATTTCATATTCTTTAAAAAAATTTAGACAAAATTCATTTTTTCAAAAATCATTATAGTAAATTAAATACAACCTTAAATATAGGACCAAAAAGTAATTAAACTTAAAAAAATATAAGTGTCACATGTTTGCACTTGAAAAAAAAATTCGAATTAACTTGAGAAAAAAAAAAAGTTGAGTTTATATGTCCAACATTTTGAAATATTAACATTATTTTATTAAGATTGTTTATTGATTGATTATGTTAAACTGAAGTTTTTGTCTAATTACTCCTTAACATTTTTATAGAGAAAAACTGATTATTATAATATTAAATTGCATCTTATCCTTATATACTCACCTGATTAATTAAGCGATATATAAAAGGTGTAATCAATAAACAATAAATAACTTATTTTATTTAACTTAATTAATAAAAATCCAAAGACTTATAAATATATATTAGTTAAAAAAAATATTAATTATTTTTATATTATTGTTCAATATTCTTGCTAAATCTAGTGAATTTGATTTTTATTGAGTATTCATAGATCACTATTAAAGCTCATTTTCATATTCACAATTAAATAAGGAATTCTTTTGACAACTCGTCTTACCACTCTCTACTACTCATAAGAAGTTATAATTCCATTTTTTTTTATCCAAGAAGAAGATGAATAATTCAACAATAGTAATCAATCTTAAAACACATATGAGGCACCTACTCCAAAAGAATAGTAAAATAATATAGAATATGATGATAATTATGTAATAGAAAATGATGAGAATATTTGAATTCGACTAGCCAAAAATACCTAGATCTTGTGCATCAACATTAGGCTGATCTCTAACAACATCACATCTAGTTGCATAGCTCATGTGACAAATAGTTTGTGACAGACAATAACCATCCCACGTAAAAAACTATTGACAAAATTTAAAATTCACGACACAAAGAATGTCACTAAATTGTGAAAAATGCCATTACACGTTTGAGATGAAGTCAACACTTAGAAGCACACGATTGAACACACCAAACAACTCTCAAATGATTGATGTAAGAGATAAATCATAATGATCATGAGTAGCTTCTATTTCCTATATCACCGAAGCTCGATAAAAAAAAGTTTAGAGAGAAACATTAGTAAGCATTAGAAGAAGTTAACAAGTTGTTAAACGACAATTTTATGACTAAAATACTTAGTTATTGAGTCAGATAAATTATTCCAGATAGATTGTTAAATATTATATAGTAAGATGAAATGTTTTTTTTATTAAAAGGTGTTTTACTATATTTAGTCAATTATGGTTTCTATATCTACTTGGGAATTTACCCGATCAAGTTCACACATAGAAATATTCAAAACATAATTGTTCATACATTTATACAAAGACAACTCATCAACATGTTATTTTAAAATTACATTTTTATTAAAATGAAGGAGACTCATGTTGATCTTGGGGTTAAAGAAGGCGATTTGACGCGTCACTTTCTTACAACCTTCATCATAACCTTATAAGATGCTAGTTTCAACATCAACTAGTTCAACCTTTGATTCTGCTTGCATCTTATTCACCATATCTAGTGCTTTTGGAGCTTCACTGAACTCTCTTTTGTAAATTTACATTTGACCTCTTTAGTCATATTTATAATATCATTATCCTTTATTCCTTTTTTCTCTGTAGCATTCTCCTTGACAAGAACCTTGGGAGAAAATGTTAACAACTCTTATTTTTCAAAAGGCTTGTTCAAATCCTTGCGCCTAATACTCGGTGAACATTCTTAAAAACATCATTTTTTCAATGGTAAAAAATTAGGATTAGATGAAGAATCCAACTAAACAACTTAATATTAAATGTCAAGTCATCAACATATCACCTTTCTTTAAAGGTAAAAAGTTTGACTACTAGAAACAATATATGATTACATTCTTCAAACATATTAACATGGTGAATGTACTAGATAATGATAATTATATCCGAGTAGACAATAAAATGCCTGGATACTTTTTTTTTTTTATTTTGACGGTGAAACTTAAAAAAATGAAGAATCGAGAAAAAAAAAACGTTTACATATCGATTTCCATGCTCATTAGATTTCATTGTTGGATGAGAATGATTAAAAGAAACAAAGCTACAAAGTATAATTAAAGAAAAATGACATTATTTTCATCATATTGATCAATCACTTCTCTTAAAAAAAATTCATGTGTCACTATTCAACCACTATTGTGGTCTCTTAACACATAATTGATCACTTAAAGGATGTCAATAAGTGACAATGACAGGAATAAAATTAAAATTATAAAAGAATAGACTTATTAGTTTAAACCACAGACAATTCACAAATTAGTGAAGAGCCAAAGTGTTATTTAAATCTAAAGATAAAAGACAAACCATTTTGTCTTCGTAGAAGGGAGAGAAAAGACAAATTAGTTTAAAGTAGATAAATAAAATCATTTAGTACAAATACTTAATTACCACAATATCTCCCTTCTCCAAATCTCAAATGAATGCACCTATAACCATTCCGATGCCATTTTGTTTATTAAACTGAAAATCTTGTAGTACATATGAATCAATATGGCCAGAGTCCAATGGAGAGAGGTGTCGATGGTCTGGTCTTCTATTTAGGTAAAACACACTACAGCGTGCAAAATACCATTGTTTTGGCTGGTCATAAACATAAAACATGTCACGTACTTGAATCTACTAAATTTGGAGGGAAAAAATTCTAAAGGGAGAAATGTAAACAAGATATTGCAAAGTAATATCTTGAAGTGCAAACCAACAACCTTTTCGTGTCAAAAATCAACTATGTAAATAAGGAGACTATTACATATATCACTGTTTGAAAAGCATTCACGCAAAAATGAAGCAAAAAATTGGGATCTCGGGATAACAGCTCTGCTTCACTGGTTCGTGGAGTAAAAATACCTTTGAAATCAAAATCAAAGGAATACTGTAGAGACTGAAATGCCCAAAATCCCTTAAAATGCTTGATGAGAAGCTAGCTACCTTTCATGTATTTGCTCAAAGTAATTTATGTAACTCTATTATCTAAATGTTTAAGCCTTAACTTTTACAGAATGAAGAGAACCAGAGAATCAGAAGAGTTCTTTCACATGAATGGATATCAGAGTGGTTGCAACCATTTTTCCACAATCTATCAAGTTGACACATTCCCCACTGTTGATGGAAGTTCAAGCCTGGGCAAGAGTTCAGAGGCAACATTGTCAAATGAGACAAGGTTGAGATGGTTTCTGTTTCCGTTCATAACATTTGACAGATATGTTATTTCCTGAGATACCACATTCTTTTCAAGTATGTCAAACCAAAATTCATCATCTTCGCTGAGGTTTGATGATCTTAATATCTCTACTACCTTCTCCAGTTTTGCTACATTCCTACCAGCACCACAGCCCATGGCTGTTGCAGCACCCACTGCATTTGCAATTGCCAATGTATTAACCAGTGGCATGTTATGTATAAAACCATAGGCAATAGCAGCTACAAAGCTGTCTCCACACCCAACAGTATCAATAACATTCACCTGATAAAAGTTTAGAATTCAAATTAGTTAAAACAAAAAGTTAAAGGTTGTCAAAGAAAAAAAAAGTTGTCAGACACAGTTTATTAAATACTATTACGAGACAAGCATTTTTGAACAATCAAAGAAGAAATAACAACATATACATGATTCCTTCAATGTTAGGACATTAGAAACGCACGTTTGACTCATCAAGGGAAAAAAATCTTCCAGTTGAAGAAACCACAAACAATATTCATAAAATGTGGTTATAGCCTTAGTTTTAAACCTTTTGATTAATTTGTTGTTAACAAGATTGCACCTTTAAGCTGATAATACCTATGAAACTATGAATACCAAAGTGGGTCATAGCACTACTAAGCAGAATGGCAGTATAAAGTGGAAAAAAAATATGTTCAAAATTTGCAAGAATTTAAGAGGCAATGAAGAAGATTAGAATGAGAAGCTAATGCCTTGAATCCAGGTGCACAAGCTATATTTGATGCCGTTATTAGAATTGAACCCTTAGAACCCATTTTTACAATCACCCATTTTGTGCGGATCCCTCTTTTGAGAAACTCCTGGCCTGCCAATATTGGATCTTCTATGCCCGCTAATGACTCAGCCTGTCATGCAAAACAACAAAATCAAAGATGTCAATAAATTAGATAGTTGGCTAAACTGCCTACAAATAGCAGAAACAAAAGCAAATTTAATTTGCATCACGTTCTGATTAACAAAGATAGAAACGAGACTTTTTGGAGTCAGGACAGGGCACCACAAATTCAAAGTTTACTAAAATGAGACTTTGAAATGGCAGACCTAACGCAATTTGGAAACATAGATTGTGAACAATCTGCAGAACTGTCATCCATGCTTAAAAAATAAACTTAGATACCACCTAATGGAAAAATTAAGCAATCTGCCATCTGCGTTGCCTTTCTATGGTAGATAAAGATTCTGGAGGCAGAGAGATTTATAAGAAAACAGAAGTGCAGATGAGAACTAAGCTGGGATGAAGGTTTAGAGTCATCCTTATGTGTGTGTATGTGTGTATAATTTACTCATTTGGTCCTCATAAGAACACAATCTTTACCTTTTAGTCCCTACACATGCCATTTTAATCCCTTTTAGTTCTTACCGTAGTGATTAAAAAGACTAAAAAAGATGTGTAGGGACTAAAAGAAATAAAAAAAATGATATATGTAGGACTAAAATGGGATGTTTTTATCTATAGGAACGAAAAGGTAAAGTTTTTACTATTATAAGGTTTATGTAAGTAATTAAACTTAAAAAAATTGGAGAAAAAACAAATTCCATGGAAAGCTGTAAGAACAAGGTACCCATGTGACTGAGGAGGGCAGTGCGTGTTGCAATATGTATGCAAACAAAACAAAGGGTAGTTAGGGCTGCATGGTTTACTTTTCTCAACCTGAACCAATACTTTTCTTATCTGTTTAATGGGCTATCCTTAAAGTCTGTGGTTGTCAATAGATTGGTCCAGAAGCTGCTGGTGTTGAGTCTTCATCCATCAAAGAAAGTAGAATAAATTTGTAGAGATAGGAAAAGTTAGCATGTAAATAGTTGACAATCACTGAATCAGAAACAAAGGAAAAAACAGTTTGAGCTTGTACATCAAGCCTAACTTATCAAACACATTGAATTCTAAATGTGGTTCGAGTGAAACAAAGCCACTAAATAATAATGTGAAAGGCACCTTAACAAAACCAAGGTGTACAGTAGGGAAAAAGGGAGTGGCAACAGAGGATGGTGGAGGGTCTGGTGGACAAGCAGGAAAGATGTGTTATCATTGATCAGTAGGTATGGTTTGGACTGTAAAAAGATGTTAATCATTATGCAATAGGCTCAATTTTATTCTGAGAAATACAGATGATAAACACGGTCCAAAAGAGTCTGAAATCTGAACAATCGACTGACAGAAGAAAATGAATTTTCAGGATTACTTTTAATTAAAGATTATGCTTCTCTTCATACTTCCAAATGCTTCCTATGATTTTTGCTACCAAGGTTGAAAGAACAAATGAAGCAAACTGAAAGTTACAAAACTAAACAACACTTTTAAAGGTTCTAGATAGATACAGTTTTGTGGACAAAATACTCTTTGTTAAGGTGAAAGAGTCCATAAATATGCAAGCAGAAATATATACAGCATACAAAAAGGGTTGGACAAAATATGTCCATATTGAGGATGGTGGAAACACTGCATAAGGTTCCAAAGGTGCTAAAAAACACAGAATATTTTTATGAAGTCCTTAATACGAAAACAAGAAACTGAGAAACGGAGACAGATAAACATGGAGTACTTGCTGCCCACATCTAAATGCAAAGTGCAAAACAGTGATATATAGAACAATGAAATAAATACATACATACATATACGCACACAGAAGGCAAATTTGATAGATTATAAAGCAAAGAAAAGAGCAACTACATGGCATCATATCATATCATATCAGAAATAGTACAGCTTAACCTAGAAGCAGAAACTATAGGCAATCATAACTATCAAGGATAAATGCAATATGAGGTGAGATTTAAAAGAAACCTCATCAGAGGTCAGAAGAAGAACGTCACTCATTCTCAGTAACTGGTTAAGAGCTCTTTGTTCATCAGGGCTCCCAGTGGAGAGTTCCTTTCCACGTGGTCCAGGATCAAAGAAGATTGATGTTCCAACTTCAACAGCATATTCCATTGCTGAGAGTATCGCACCAGGAGAGAGCTCGTCAAAGCCATAACCATTACAGAACAAGACCTTTGAATTTTCAATAGCTATTTTAACTTCACTGGACAATTTACTCATCCAATGAAATGCAGGCTCCTTGCTAAAATCAGCCCGACTAATAGAGAAACCATGCATGGTTAGGTCATTGTAAACAAAAAAAAATATGAAAACAAATCATACCCACCCCAATATCTGCAACACAGATTAGAGGACAGATGACTTTTACCTGCAAAACCCATGTCTTTGCAGAGGATCAACAAGAACCCAACATAGAAGAGTATCATAAGAAGCACTGCCACTACTAGAGCTGTCGATGATATTGTTACTATTTTCATTAGTAAGTATCCCAACCAAACCAATGCCCTCATCATGAAGCACGTCTGACAGAAACTTCCCATAGATTTCATTACCCACATGACCAATAGATATGCAGTTGAGTCCTAGCCTTGCAGCTGCTATAGCCATATTGCAGTTCCCACCTGCTTCCCAATATTTCTACACCAAAAGCCATAGGTGAAATAAGGAAATACAATCATTTGCAGAAAATAAGTACAAAAATGAACAGCTCAAAAAGGGAAGGAAATTGTAGGAATGAAAACTGAAATTTCCATTATTAAGGATCTGTAACTCAATTAAATGTGTATTGAATAAGTATTTATCATGTAAGTACTGATGTATAAGCTGTTTCTATAATTGAATAGGAAATAAGTGCTAAATTATTTCATATAAGTTGTAAACTATTTTCATAAGTTCTTGAAATAAGCTGAAAACTACTTATATAAACATATAAAATGTTAATCTAAAAATTCTCCAAAACACTTAAATGTTTCTATAAATTTCACTAAAAACAGTTATAGGATAAGAAAATAAGAAGAAAAAATGAAATAAGTTTCTATAGGATCGGGGTCAGTTCTGCAAATCATTTTGCTTTGAAGGAACACTTTAAACAATTCTCCAAACTATTTTCATAAGTTCTTGAAATAAGCTGAAAACTACTTATATAAACATATAAAATGTTAATCTAAAAATTCTCCAAAACACTTAAATGTTTCTATAAATTTCACTAAAAACAGTTATAGGATAAGAAAATAAGAAGAAAAAATGAAATAAGTTTCTATAGGATCGGGGTCAGTTCTGCAAATCATTTTGCTTTGAAGGAACACTTTAAACAATTCCAAGTATTTGGTTTAACAAATAAGTTGTGGAAAGGTGTGTGGTTTCCATCATCTGGTGCATTTGGAAACATAGGAATGAGATAGTGTTTAATCAAGCAAATATGGATGCAAGTGAAATCTTCTCTCTGGTTCAAGTACAGTCGTGGGATTGGTTAAAAAGCAAACTTTGATCTTCGTGCGGTTTGAGAGGTTTGCTTTTAGGGTGCTTAAAATAGTTGTTCGGATTCTTCTATGCATAAGGGTTGGAACACTCCTTTATGTTTCTTTTATATTTATTTACTAATTGCTGATTAAAAAAAAAGTTTCTCTATAAGCTAAAATAAGAAAATTAGCTTATACATAAACTAACTTGTAATTCACATATTAGTTTATTTATAGAGAAACCTCATTCATTTTCTTGCTTATTTTCTTATGCCATAAGTGTTATATGGAAAAGTTATCCAAACAGACTTTCACACAAATACTTTCATTTGTTCGCTAAAAGAATATCCCCAGCCAATATTAAGAGACTAATTATTTTTTAAAGAAGTGGATTTTAATCTCCACCAAAGTCTTCTCCATTCACGAATCAAACCCCAGAAAATACGCTTAAGGAATTCCTTAAGCAAGTACTTACACCACAAGACAAGTCTAAACTAGCTCTTCCAGACAAAAGCCAAAGCGCAATGTTGTCAGAAGGGTATAGAAGATTGAAAACCAAAATTACGATAAGGAGTTGGCAACCGTATGAGTGGAGAATGCGAACTAACAATAGTAGCAGAAAATAAGACCATCAAACCTAACGACAACTAAACTTGTACAGTTCCATTCCCAGAACTGAACTGGTTGCAGGAGGATATTCCACACCCCACAAACTGGGTTTAAATCAAAATCAACAAACCATGACAGCACGGAGCCGAACTTAGGCTTTTCCCAAACCCTAAATAAAGAAACGGAATAGCGAGAGAGAGAGAACCTTGTCAGGGGGAGACTGGGCCAAACTGTCCATGAAGGCCTTGCGCTGAACGGGCGAGGGAGGGGGAAGCTGCGGGACATTGAGGACGATGTCCACGCAGAGGTTGCTGAGAGTGGCGACATCGACGTGTTTGGAATTTGGTGGAACGTTGGAATGGAGGGAGAGGCTGGGCACGGCGATTTCGAGGCTTTTGCAGGCGAATGCGCGATTGATAGGGCGAAGGGTGAAGCATGGAGGTTTGGAAATGGAGAGGAAAGAGGAAGGTCCATGGGAGATTGGGGAAGCGAGGGTTTCGGGAGTCACTGAGAAAGGCATTCACCCACGTTTCAGCCACCCAACCAACAATACTCACACTGCGCTCTAACAAACTTCGGATTCAACAACAGACAAAACAAAGCATAGATTGTTTAGATAACAGAAACCTAATGCAATGAAATGGAATCTCACTTTTCTCCACCCCACCAATATTTCTTCTTGCTTATATACTCAACTTCTCTCTCATTCTGCTTTTCTCACACTAATTTTTAACTATTTTAAAACATTTATCATATTATTATCTTATACATTTTTATTAAGTATTAATTCTGGAAAGTGTCTACAAAATTTACTCTATTTTTATTTATTCCATCCTCTTATTATTCATTTTTTTTCAAGTGGTAACCAATTATATCGAAAATAAAGGTAGAGTTGATAGAGTTGAAGCTTAGAATTATTGGAAAAGTATTCAAATGATAAATAAGAGTCAGAAAATTAAAACCTATTTTTATAATATAAATTAGAATATATTATTTAGAATACGAAGCTCACTTTTTAAATTATTTTTAGTATATATAATTTACATGATTAAATATGATTTTTCCTCTTTGAATTATTTTTAATAATTTTGTTTCGTACATTCTTGTTAAGACGACCAATGGAATTTCATGGAAGAGCGCTTTCAGCCGCTTCGCGGTTGGGAGCGTGAGTGTGAGGATCTAAAACCTCCTTGCTCCTCCGTCTTCTTGAAGAATTGTATTTGCCACATAAGAAACCTCCTTGCTCCTCCGTCTTCTTGAAGAATTGTATTTGCCACATAAGAAACTCCGCTGAAAATGTTGGAAAGTTGTTAACAGTTAGTTAACGATAGTATCTTACATCATCACTTCGTAAACTGCAGGGAAAAACATATTTAAATATTTTAAATGTATTGATTTTGTAGACAATCATGTGCAATATATAGTTCAACTAAAACTGATATCACACAGCAAATTATTTTGTTCATTGTAAATAAAAAATAAATTTTATATATTAAAAAGTTTAAAAATATTTGTTTATATTAAACTTAGGAATAAACATTTATTTATGCAATTTATAAACCAAAATGAGTGAAAATATTATCTGGGGTGATAATAGCGTACACAATACATATTGATTATTAGTCATTATCCACATTATAAACTAGCAAGGAGAGAATATGTACCATAAACACCTCAATAAGAGTTTATCCATAATTTTAATTATGGAGCTTATTTAAATAAATTAAATACTTTTACATGCTTCATTATGAAAGTAAAAATAAACAAAAAACAATTGTGGAAAGGTCATATATCACTTTCATAAACTCCAAAATATATTATTATAAGCAAATACATTGTACCACTCCAGAAAATGTAAACATAAACAGAAGCACAACATTAGAGGTGAATATAACGACCCTTTTATCTTTCATTTTTTTAAGTAAGAAAAAGATATGCTTTCCACGTATGTACGAAGAAATCGCCAAACCAGTCTCCAAACCAGTCTCGTGACAAATGTTCAACTTAAACGTAGACACTGCCAAAGAATCCTAGTCAAATGGCTAAGCATCATCATTTGAACTAATCTTATTATAAAAATACAGGTGACCACTGTGAGGGATCGTTGTAAAGATGCATACCGAATTCACCACAATTTTGAACCCAAAAAACTCTTTATGTTCTTTTCAACATTCAACAGTATATTCCCCTAGTCAAACCATGTGAGATGCTCAGAAGCTTCCAGCATACCTTGCGTAAAAACTACCACAAATGCTTGGTCAGGATTGCTGATTCTCGATGCATTCTCTTTGCAAAATGTTGATGTAGCTATGCTATAATTCTCCAACAGTTCTAAATTTAATCTGGTGCCGGGCCTATGATTTATACCACAATTTTGACAAAATTTAGAAGTCAAAAACCCGTATTAAAAGCATGAGGGCAATGAGTTCGGTATTTTTTTATATTAACTAAATAAATGCATTTCACAGTATTATCTCTGGTTGGAACTGTTGTTCCTTGAGTTTCTGAGCAACTTTTTCAGCTATCCCGCCATACGCTCTTGAAACTACTGAATCAGGTGCAGCTAACACTATAGGGTGCCCCTGATCACAAGCTTCTCTGACATCCACTTCTAGTGGTATCTGGAATAGTTATTAAATTCAAAAAAACATGTCAGAAATACCCAATAAATAAATTCATTTTGGTTTATCAGAAACCGTAAGTTTGTGGATTTACTTTACAAACTAGATTAGTTAAATACTCATTCCTCATGCCCGAAGAGAAATTTTATGGCAACAAAGACAAGTCAAAAGTGATTAGTTACTTATTTCATAATTGTTATAAAAGGATGTCTTAATTATCTTTTAGTCTCATTATTAATAAAAGGTTCAATAAAATCCCTCAATTTTTAAAAAGGTGGGAAAGGGATCCAGAGCAGCCAGTATAACAACTTTATTAATAGAGAAACCAAACTGAACAAAATAAGTAAATAATAGAGAAAAAGATAATCAAGTCTAAAGAGACCTATCACTTAAGTAACTAAAGGCTCTGTTCTGACTAATTTCTCTATAGAGACTTCTAAGAAAGAAAATAAGAAAAAGTGAAATTGACTTTTTCATAAGTTAGTCTAACATATGCACAAGTTCATTAGTAGAAACTCTCATATAGTTTATCCAAATTTTTATTTTCAACTTGTGCATAAACTAATATTAATTTATGGAGAAATTAATTTTATTTTTTTCTTCATATTTTTCTCTTTTAACCCAAAGAAGTCTGTTCAATTGCTTCATTCAATGAAGTCCCCATTAAATATCAACAAAATTATAATTTATAAAGTACAATCTGCATATAGATAATCAACTTACCTCGCCTAAAAATTCTAATCCCATTTCGGAGGCTGTCCCATGAACCCCTCCTTTACCAAATATGTATGAAGGTTCGCCACAGTGTGGACACTTAAAGCAGCTCATGTTTTCCACAATTCCCAAAATCTGTAAGAAAAGTTGGAATTCTCTTATGAATGGACATCAATTGTGGGATCCAGTCACAGCTTTTATATAATCCGCGAACACCATATCATAAAATAGCATGGTTCATATATCAATGGTGCATCATGGATTTCATTCTCAGCACGTTGATTGGCACACATAAGTGCTCAGAAATTAAAAGGAAAAAAAAAACTGAAAAAAGACCACATAAACATAAATGTATATTCTTCCACCAAACATTAGATACAAGATATTCCTATCGTCTACATTCACTCTAATTTTAGCATCATAAATAATTTCCCGAAATAAGCCAATAGGATTCTAGAAGTATAGCCCTCACTCTCACCTAAACACTGATTGTAATCAAATGCATACTGATTCAACAAATTCGGATTCAGACAGCTCAATAAGGACCAAGTGCTTATGTGCCTCTGATATATAAACTAGGGCAAACTAAGGTAAGCTTAAGAAGTGGCTAAAATTGTATTTCATTCAGGTCCTCAATACAGATGTTGTACGTTTCTTATAATAAGAGACACCTAACAGGCGTTTCATTTGTGCCCAACACCTATACAAGCCTGAATTAATACTACTGGAGGAAGGCCTTCTTTAGCCAAGAGTACTTTTTGACGCTACGTTTGGGCCTGTCTGCCTCAACATTGGGCTTGCTATTAGCCACTAGCTCAAAAATCATGCAAATGATGGCACAATGCCATCTTACTATATGCACACTGCAAATATTAGAAGTGTTGAAAACATAAACAGGAATGCACACACATATGTTCTGATTCACAAAATATTGTAAATGCGCAAGAAAGCTAGTGCACATTACACAAAGCGAATTATCATACCGGAACATCAACTTTATTGAACATTTTTACTCCCCTCCTGGCATCCATTAATGCAACATCTTGAGGAGTTGAAACAATCAGTGCACCTACCATACAAGCAGCCTTGACAATGAATAACCAAAGAAAGCTAACTGTATGGAAACTAGTTAGAAAAAAAAGTCAATATGAAGGAATATTACTAATACTGCTATAGTATGAAATATCAAAATATCATGATACTTTGTTCAATTTCATCTATTTAAACTTAAAAATGTTTTGTTTTAATGCTTATAATTCAATTAGTACTCAATCGAAAAATGATTCAATTCTGAATTAATGGAGCATGGTAAACAGGTCTAGTCACGATCTTCATGTAAGGCTAGTTGCCTATACCAGGCACATGAGAACCAAAAAGACCAGTGCTTAAAGTCAGACTTAGTGAAGGTTCAAGCTGTTTGCCAAAGTTGCTTTTAAAAGGGTTAACCCAAGAGTCTCTGACTATAACTATAAATTGATATATTTTTGGGGTAGTGAACTCACGGTATCCTCACTCTCAAGGTAGAGATTTACTTAAAAGATTTATCCCTTCCAATAGATAGTTATTAATTAGCATGAAAACATGTAAGGCTTCATGAAAATTATATTTGTTTCTATTGTTATAGCTCAAGTATTATAAACACATAATAGACTTTATAAACAAGCCCCACGGAAGGAATCATGCAGAATTAACTACCTGATAACTGCAGATTTTGAGACATAGCTATCTGGACATCACCAGTGCCAGGAGGCATATCCATCACTAGAATGTCAAGGTTTCCCCAGTCAACTCCCCTTGTCATTTTCTCAAGAGCATTTGAAACCTACAATAATGCAACAATAGAAGTTTAGAAATAAAACATCAGAAGATAACTTTCGCGAGAATGTGCATCCAATAAGAAATCCTTCACAGTATATCCCAACAAAAAACTTAAGTTGCAGAAGACAGTTACAGCAAGAAATAGTAAATGAAAGGGAAAATAAAAGCAAATAAGAAGAAACATTTATATACCATGGGACCTCTCCAGACAATTGGGGCATCCTTATCCACAAGGAACCCTATTGACATACATTTGATCCCATAATTTTCAATTGGAATCATTTTCTTATCTGAAAATAAATGAACAGCAAGATATTAGAATTAACTGTAATGGAAACTGGAAGCGCATTGGCCACAAAATTAAGCGTAATATATTGCTATATTGCTTCAACATTATCACCACCTTCGGTGGAATGTGGAAACTAGAAACCAAACTTTGATTTGTATTGATAGCGACATACTGATAAGAACCTAGGGAGAACCACACCAAAAAAACTAGCTATTGTAGTTAGAGGCCAAGGCCTTCCATTATGAAACTCAAGACCTGTCTTGCAATTGGATAACAACCCACCATGCTTTATAGCACTGGCACCCATGCAAGCCGGTTGTGAACTAGCCCATTAACTAGTCTTCGGCAAATACAGCATTAACACCCATTCTGCTCGTTTGCAACTAGCCACAGTGGAAGACTCTAATACCAATTGATAAAGAACCTTGCGAGAAACATACCACAAAAGCTACCTATTGTAGTTAGAGAGCCCATGGTCTTGCAATGTGAGACTCAAGTCTCGTACGTTGCAATTGAATCTTAACACAATGATGAAATTATCCAATATAAATTATTCTGAAAGAAAAGACATACCCTGAGTGACTTCAGGCTTTGTATTGATGTTCATCATTGTGGGAATGCTGGGTCCATACACATCGACATCAAGCAAACCAACCTTGAGCTGACACTTTCTCGCAAGTGCAACTGCCAAATTAACTGTAAATTCAATTCAAAGTTCAATCAGAACTTCACTCATTCAAATCAACACAACAACAAAATTGTCAAACATGAAAGAGAAAGAAGGATAAAAGGGTTTTACCAGCAGTAGTTGACTTTCCCACACCACCTTTGCCAGAGGCAATGGCTATAGTATCCTTCACCCCATCTAAGCGAAGATGCTTTGCATAGCTCCGAATACTTCCCAGACTCTGAGCACAACAACACAATACAACCCAAAACATTCAGATAGATTAACAAATGGCCAATTCAACACTTAAACAGTGTTCAGATCCCTCACCCTCATCAATCGATGCTACCCGCGAACACAATGCACGCAACGCTGTTTCAGTGAACTGACACCGCGCTATAAACCCTAAGAAACAAGATTGTTTGATTCTCCAATAAGGCCCTTGTCATCAATATTCCTCTTCTGTCACTTGCTTTCAGTTATCAAGACATGTTCCTTTCTCTACGGATCTTTTTTGTGTAATTTGAAAAAAACAATTGAGACTGAGTTCAGTTATTTAGGTTTTAAATTTGTTTGATTCCAAAAAAAATTAGGTTTTTCAGCTCGGTAATTTTAATTTATTACTGCCATATTTTGTTTTACACTTTTACCCCTTTTGTTTTTAATAGCACTGTCACGTGGCACTCTCAGTTTAGGAAAGGTTTCAATTTAGTTTTCAAAATTTTGTAAGCCTAATATTTAACGACTCAATAATATATTTCATCATTTTATATAAGATACGGTTATTTCATCATTTTATATAAGATACGGTTAAATTAGTCTCTCAAAAATAAAAATTATGAAATATTTTCTAAAATGCATTATATCAATCACCTTAATTCCATATTAGCAAGTGTAATTTTAATAGGTGTGGTGTGTGGGATAAAGTTATTTGTGTTCCAATTTTACGTAAGATTTTAATATAGTTGATTTTGTGAATTATCGAATTTGATTAAGATGAAACAAAAACATACACAATATTAATCATAACATTATATATTATATATTATTAGATTAGAGAATTAAATAAACGTACAAATAATATTAAAATGTAATTTATAAAATACTTTTAACATATATCAATATAATATAATATATGAATTCGACCTGTAGGTGACTTTGATAAATTTCTATTAACTTTGTTCACCTAATTTCTATTAATTTTGGTCACCTAATTATTAAAGTTCAATAAGAAAGAATTAAGATATATTTATTTATTTACATAGTTATAATACTTTAGACATATAATAGGTTAAATCGTGACTATGAATCGAAAACTTTCAAACAAGAAGATTAATCAGAGGAAACATGAAGTCTTATAAAGTTATCTCGAATTTGTAACAACAATTTGACTCCATTTTGGGATTAAGAAAGACTTTAGTAAAAGATCACATGGTTACCACACAAAGGATGACAAGCAACAAAAGACCCACACTTGAGGAGACACAAGAGGACCATGAAAATCAAGTCAAAGTTGTGAATAAAACTCTAAAAGAAATAGGAAACTCTAAAGAAAAAAAACACAAAGGAGATGAACATCTTAAGAGCCAAAAACACTCACAAGAATAAAAAGCTGGAAGGAAGAAAAAGTTCCCACACTAGAGTAAGCAATATTGTTACCATCACAATTATGATCAAAATATCAAAAAGTGTATCACCCTTAGATTTAAGATAGAGAAGTTAGTACAAGTTAGATATTTGTGTCATTTTGTATGAAAGAATCATGAGAGGGGTACCAGTTGATCCGAGGTGACAATAGAGAAGAATGGAGAGAACCACCAACTCAAAAAAATGGCATCATTAAGAGGAATAGTGAAACACCCTTGCGAGGGATCATCAACCTTGTTCCTATAACATCAACCACCCTGCTCGAATACCCCAAAAACTCCTCATAACTGGAAATTGAAATGCTAGAGGAAGAAGACATTGTTACCTCTTCAAGATGTAGAAACCTCGTCGACACTACAAAATACTTAGATATTCAACCTCAGACAAAATTGGACAAATAGGTGGCCCTAACAACAAAACCACATGGTATTTATTGGCATAACACAAAGAAGGTTAACCAAGAGTAAAAAATCCTCAATTATTATATCATCTCAGATCTAACGATCCCAAAAACATGATGTTTCGTATCGAATTTGTACCACCTAACAACTTCAATCAATCATTCACGTTGTCCAAGAAAGATGTGAATTTTCGTGAGCCTTTATTTACTCAAGCCTGTGAGGCCAGGAGTGGTATGGATCCCGGTTTGGATACTCATTGGTATAGAAATGAACTTTTCTTTCAGAACTTTCACGAGTCTTCGTCCACTCAAGCTTGGGAGGGCAGGAGAGGTATGGATCCCGGTCAGGTCGACAAAGAAATGAATTTTTCTTTCAAGACTCTTTACGACTTTTCATCCACTCAAGTCTGGGAAGCTAGTGTACGATATAAATTTGATCTCTCGACCACTCAACAAATTCATAATGTATGCTAACCACCCAACCACCAAAGCTCGCTCAAAGTGATTGAGGTATATTCGTTCACTTACGCGATCGATAACACCTCAGACATATAGTAGGCCAAACCCTATTTTTTACCTAATTCAAAACACATCACTAAAACAACTAATAACCCTTTAGTTATGAAAAATCAAACCATTAATCAAAGTTACGTATTAGCAACTATTAGATTGCCTATTAGAGATTAGACTAGCCAAAAATGAACTTGCACTAGGTCTACAAATAAAAAATCCACCACAAAATAATATAAATATGACAACCCCTGATATATATATATATGTGTGTGTGTGTGTGTCTGTGTGTGGGGACAACATTGCACACTTATTATTGAAAATGTTACATATCTTAGAAACAGAGTATTTTTTGCTTATACTCCCTTTTATGGGATAAGACTCCGAAAGTGAGATTTAAGACCCTCCAATAATAAGAAACAATCGTAAACCGAAGAGTTCTCAAACAATAAAATTAACAAAAAAAAATGTGTGATCTTTAGGTAATCTCCACCTTATAAACTGTAAAGTTAAAAATGAAGTATTATTAATATAGTTTAAAAAATACTTGATATTGAATTAAGTTATAAGTATGAATCTTTGTATAAAGTATATGAGTTGGTACACTAACCCATTATAAAAAATATAAAGAGGAAATTTTAGTAAGATGATTTACTTAGGTCTATTTCATAATCTCCACGGATTAAAAATGAAGGCGAGTTTATTTATTTAATTAATTTATATTTTAACTATAATTTATAATGCAGTGTTAGTATATCAAATATTGTTAACCAGGTCAAATTTTCAAAATATTCTAGTAATTACATTATTTTTTAACTAATGTTATTAAATAAAATTAATATGAATTTCATAATTGGAGTAGAAACGCTGTTATTAGGATTTTAGAAAATTTATAGTATAATTAATTAACATAAGATGTGATAAACAATTTAATCAGATATGGTGATAATGTAATTTTGCTTTTGACAAATTTTATGGTAGATGTATAAGTTGAATTGTATTGGAATGTATTTTTAAATTTATGATTGAATCGGAATTTTATCATGAAATTGATTCTTATTATAAGATTATTGATGTTATCCTTTCTATTGAACATGTTTTTGAATATGTTTGATTTTTTTTTTCTTTGTCAAGTTTTTTCTTCGGTTGTGATGATTTCTTGGTTTCTTAGATACATGTGACGAAGGGATATACAATTTTGTGTCAAGATGAATTTCAAAGTCTTTAATATTTTTTGTGAAGGTAATCTTTGTGCATATAAGTTTATTAACTTTGAAGTTGATAATAGGTTAAATTTTTCTTGACATTTTGTCTTGTTTCCTTTATTAGTTTGGACTTTTTTTCATTACAAGTTTCAGTTGCTTTTTTTTTTTTTTTTTTTTTTTATAATTGTCATTGTCTTTCTTGTACAAGTTTGGTGTAATATTCTCATATTTTTTATATAATTTCTTTTGTTTTCTTATGTTATTTTCATGCAAGGACATATGATTGGTGATTTTTGGATAGCCTCGATGATATATCAAATTTCATAAGTTTTTATTAAAAAATATTTTAATTTAAAAATTTATGTTATATACTTTGAGTATTTCGTTGAGAGAATTTTTCTTTTTAGATTTGAGCCGAAAAATATAATCTATGGATTCTTATGTGAGTTAGCTATGATTAGGATAACCAATATTAAAAGTTAAAATTTTCATCAAAATACTCTAAACTTTATACAATAGTTTTTTATGGAATCAAATTAGTAATATAGAATAAGTAATAAAAACTTGTATAAAAATAGCGCAATATAAAATATAGCAACAAAGTATAGACTACTCAAAATTTTAGATAAAGTAGATGAAAACATGTGTGAGTCATTGTTTTAACATAATATTATACTCTATTTTTTTTATCTTTCCAGAAATTATTTATTCATTTAAATAATCTTTCTCTTAAAAATCAACAGTTCAAATAAATTCTCAAAATTTTAAAAAAGTTTTAAATTTTTTAGGAGATAGTTTAATTCCCTAAATTTGTGTTAAGCTTGTTTGTAGTTAATCAAATTTAAAAGGATTTTCTTAATCCTACTTTGAAAACACCAATTTTTAAATTTTTAATGGGATTAAAATACCAGAAATCAAGAGCCAAAAGCAAGTTATTTATAGATTACTGGATAAAATCATCAAAATGGAGGGAAAAAAACTTGAAGTGAGAGTTATTACAAGTGTCACATTGAAAATAACTAGGATAAATTACAATATTTTTGAAACCCAAAATAGTAATTGGTAAGATTAATTGAGTTTTACCCAAAATGATTCAAACTAATTATGAAACTTGAAGTTGAGTTGTAAGATTTGAATATCAAAGTCCACCAACCAGAAAATAATAATCACTAAATTCAATAAAGCAATGAACATGCATCCCTTCATGTATACAATAGTTACTTTCCAAGCATGAACTTGTTCCCTTCAACACTATCCTTCTTTTTTCTTTTTTTAACTTAGAAAACAATTAAAGAAAATTGTATAGAATTTACTTATAAAATAAGATTTATATTCTATTTATACGTTATAATTTATTTATATTTTTATAAAGTGTTTGAAGTATTAAAATACTGAATATCCATTAAGGGAATAATATTTCATTGAAAATGATTGATAGCAAAGTCATCCATTGTTGCAGCTGTAAAATAGCAACGTGATGAGCACTTGGCATAAGCATGAACCCAAAGTGCATATATTCTTATGTATTCATAATCAATTCTATTTATTAATATTTAAATTTAATCTGTATATTTTGATACATTTTTTGTTTCATCATTTAACAATACAACACAACACATGAATTACCAAACAAAAATATTTTGAGAAATTAAAATTAATTTTCAGCTGCATTTGCATGGTGACAAATCAGACCGTTGGTTTCAACTGTCACTGATCAAGAGGAAGAGGAGAGGGAGGGACCGACTCGTAATTTCGCGCCTAATTTGTCTTCAATCTTCACTTTCTTTAGCATTTTGTTTTTAATTATTTATTGATGATTTTGTTTATTCCTTATTTTGGAAGGAAAGAAAAGAGAAATTCTATGCCATCTTTGATCAGAAATGGCCTCTGTACCTCATCCTCTCTGTTTCTCTTCGCAGGCTGCAGAACAGAACAGGTACCTGCATTTTCCAGCACCAAAAAATGTGAGCAAAATATAATAAATCAGGAAATATTTGTGAATTATCCACCCATTTTTTAATTTATTTATTTCTGAAATTTGTGTCCTTTTGAATTTATTTGATTTAATGCTGATAACTAAAATTGCAGTTGGTAGTTGGTAATCTAAGGCGTAATGCGTTACGGTTGGGTTGGTTTCAATTCACTTTCTGTTTATGTTTATGGTTACTTCATAATTTATTAGTATAGGTTGTTCGATGAGGGAAGTGTATATTTCGTTTTCATCAATCAATTACTCTATTAAAATGAAAATCTGTTCCTATTTATTTATTTAATTGTTTGTTTTTTGTCGTTGTCTAAGGAGTTGAGGATTTATTTATGGCTTTGCTCAATTTGTTTGATGTTGGTTGTTGTTGTGGTTGTGCCGTCGATGATTGTGGATGATGTATGGAATTTTTCTTTGTTAAAATGGCGCGTCAACTAAATGCAATCCACCATTCATGGTTGTTCTGATTTAATCATTAGGCTTGAGTTTGAATCCTGAATATGTAACCATGTTAAATATTGGAAAAGGATTTTCTTTCATATTTACCATTGTCTTCTTGGATTCGAGTATGGTTGTTTATGGAGGAAGATACATGTGTTCATAAAAGTAAAAATATTGAATGCAATGCATTTAATTTGAGTTTCAATTTTAATTTTTTTGAGTCTAATGGTTGTTGTTTTGTTGCCATTTTTGTAGCCTTCTAGCCTTAGCTCATCATCAATCTTGGTGAGGCAATTTTGGGCTTTGAGTTGGGTGGCTGTGATTTGATTGATGAGTTTCCCTGTCTTGTCTGAGTCTTGTGGGTTTGTAGAGCGACTGTGGTGGAGATGGCATCAAGTGGTAAGGGAACTTCATTTGTCAAAGCAAAGAGGATGAAGGGGTTCATTTCCCATCTTTCATCTGCAGCTAGTGAGTGGTTTTTGTTATTTCTGCTGCTACTAGATGCCTTGCTGTCATATATGCTCACCAAATTTGCAAGCTATTGCCGACTACAACTGCCCTGCTTGTTGTGTTCTAGGCTTGATCACATCTTAGGCTGTGAAAGCCCAGAGTTATATGAGAACCTGTTTTGCAGCAATCACAAATCGGAAATATCATCTCTCATTTTGTGTCATGTTCATGGTAAGCTAGCAAATGGGCATAAGATGTGTGATGATTGTCTTCTGTCAGTCACTGCAAAGACCAAGAGCAAATCTCACAGATTGTTGGTGGGTAAATTTGGGCTGGTTCTTGGTGATGCTGGTTTCAAAAGTCCATCACTAAGTAGAGATTTGTTTGCTGGCTCTAAGGGTGCAAGATTATGTACAATACAGTGTACTTGTTGTGGTAAGCTTTGGAAGTCAGATCAGAACTCCCCAAGATCTATCCAACTAAAATCACCTGGTAGAACTGCTCTTAAGCCATATATTCCTTTGCCATGTGCACCAAGGCAAAGCCGTTTAAATCACAGGGATAACATGAGGAAAATGAGGGATAAGTTTTGTGGATTAGAGGGAAAAAACAGTTTTCAGCCATTATCTCATGTTGGGTATTGCGAGCTGAGACTGACTTCAGATTCTGAGAATGAATTTCCATTTTCCGATGACGATGATTTTAGCACCAGTAGTGTGTTTCAGGAGAACATTGAAGCTAGCAATGATCCCATGTCTCAAATTACATTACCACCTCCCACAAAATGCATTCCGAGTAATTCGAATCCGGAAAATTTAAGTGGTAGTTCTGCCAAACCCATGCCCTTGTCCTCAGCTCAATGTGTGGAGCCTAATGTCAGCAAACATCAAGACGTGAATGCCAATTCTGCAGTAGAAATCAACTTGCAGCAAACAAATCAGGAGTCATTCAGTTCTGAACTGGCTGAGCTCATTTCACTAGATGAGGTTTCATCATCACCTATTGTTTTGAATGTTCCTAACAGAGAATCAGAACCAGAAGACAGTAAGATTACTTTTCCTTCTCAGGATTCTCTTCCTGCTCCCCTATCTGAGCTTATGACTTTGAACGGCAGAAATGCACATGCTGGAGCATCATCAAAAAAATGTAAGATTTCCCTTTCCCTGTATTTCAAATTTTATTATTCAAAATAGTTGTTTAACATCTGCTTTCTGAAATATTTCCAGCTGCGGATGTTGCGCAAGCAAGTGATACCGGAATGGTATCTGAAAAGAATGGGGAAGTTTTAGAGAAGATTGGTACAGAGGAAAAAATATCTACTGAGACTGGTCCGGTGGTATGTGATGCTGCTCCTACAAATCCTAGTCAAGAGAACTCAAGTAACATGAATAAGTTCTCGGTCGTCACTAAGGAAAGAGAAGAAACTGATTTTGTCACAAAACAACCAACCACTGAGGAAGTTGATACCATCAAGGAGGAAGTGGAGCAATCACCATTAGATAATTCTTCTCCTAATGGATCTAACTTATCATCAACTTTTCCTGTTGATCACGTTGACTCGCCTGAGACACATACTGAGGCTTCTAGTCCAAATGGAGTTCAGGTACTCCAAAAGTCACCCTCGGTGGAATCTGGTCTTGAATCTCTGGATGATAGCAATATTGCTGAAATTGAAGGAGAGTGTTATGCTGATAAATTGAGGCGACACATTGATTATTACAGGAAATGCTTGGATTCTTTACTTAAGGAACTGGAGGAAGAAAGAAACGCTTCTGCTGTTGCTACAAATGAGGCAATGTCTATGATTACACGGTTACAGGAGGAGAAGGCAGCACTGCAGATGGAGGCTCTTCAATATTTAAGAATGATGGAAGAGCAAGCAGAATATGATAATGATGAATTGGAGAAGGTTGGTGATATGCTCACTGAAAAGGAAAAGGAGGTACAAGATTTAGAAGCCGAGCTGGAATTTTATAGATCGAATATGCCGGGTGTTGAGGATATGGTCCACGATATGCATAAGGAAAGTCAGGATTTGAAAGGAGAAAAGACAACAACACAAAATACTGGTGTGCCTAACATCATCAGAAAATTTTCCAGTTCAAAGAATGTTGAAGTATCCAGAGTTGGCGATGAAGCTATGACTGGTGGAACCTTCATTTTAGAGTTTGAAGAGGAAAAGGAATACATTTCTCAATGTTTGAAAAACTTGGAACAGAAAGTTCATGAAATTTATTTGCATGCGCCTAATGACAGACCTGAGAAACTTGAAGCCAGTAGTAAATCAAATCAACAAGGAGCTTCTAATGGTGAAGAGCATCAATTAGATGGTCATGAAGAGACCGACTTGTCCACACAGAAAAACATTAATATGTTGAATGGAAATCATATTGATAAGGATGGATCAGCTGCTTCAGATGATTGTTCTCTTAGTGTAGAAAACAAGCCAACAGTCTCCACACCTAGAAGAGAACTTGAGTTGGTTGTTCTAGAAAATGAAATATCAGACCTTAATGACCGGTTAGAAGCACTTGAACTTAATCATGAACTTCTTGAACACCTAACAAATTCTCTTAATAGCAATGATGGAAAACTATTTATCCAAGACATAGCTCATCGACTGCATGAGCTACGGAAAATTTGAATAAGATGAAGACGGTAAGCAGTCAAACATAAGTGTTTTTAGCTCTTCCTTTATTTTTAGGCACAAATAAACTTTCATACAGCATTTAGTATAAAACATTGTTTACACTCGTACCAATGGAGACGATATGAATCCTCCCAGAATTTTCTGAATTTGCTTTGACAATTATATGCCTGTGCTCTTTCAAAACATGTAACCAATGCTGGACATGCTTGTTGGCCAGGCGTGGGGTTGCTCAATGATTATGGATGTTTATGAATAGATTTTACAACTTTGTAACTCTCACATGTTAAACTCTGCTTCAAATGTTGGTCTTGATTTAAATTCTAATGACAAGATTAAGTTTTGTAATGTCCAATGTAATTTGTAGAGGGTTGCAACTGTTGAGTCCTCAGTTCTGCTTTTTTGGGTTTTGATCTCTCAGTTCTGTTAGGTCCTTCAATTGGATCTTGTGATTGTCAAGTTTTCAAGTCCAAATTCCTTAATGTGTTAGCAGATTAACTTGTCCTTTTGTATACATGTTATTTTGCTCGTGCATCATTTTGCATGAATAACTTGAGCATATGCTATAATATGTTACTGAGTATCATTTGTACACTACAAAGCTTTATTTTTTAAATCAGAATATTTTTGACAAAAATTATGGACTCAATTTTTTTTAGCTCAAGTTTAATAACTTTCTTAAAGCAAAAAAGAAATTAATATAGCAATGACCATTGAAAATGTAGTATAATCAATAAAAGATATTCTTGACTCATTTCTTCATTTATAATATTTTTCATTAAACATGCCTCCATAGTGAATTCTTTTTGTAGTTTATCATGTATAAAAAGTGTAATAATGAATATCATAAACTGATTGGATAGAGCTTGAAAAATAGGTTAAGACTAATGTGTCTAGTGCATAAAATGAATTGGTAAAGCTAATAAAATAATGGTTTAAATTAGAAGGGGTCAATTTTGATAAAGTCATTTTAGTATGCTTCCTAAATGAGTTTAGAACAAATCAATATATAGGTTTATAGGTCAATATGTTTTTAAAAACAATAATTATAGTTTTTTAAAATAAAAAATATATTATATATTTTATTAAAATATATATTTATATATCAAATTATTACATAAATAAGACTTGACAGAAAAAATTGTTCATTTAAAATATGAATCAGATCAGACTAAACAATGTTTTGAAATGGAGTATCCATTTTATCATCTCTATAATTGACTATCCATTATAAAATATCTTATTTATATGCTAATCATCATAAGGTTGAAGAAGAGTGAATAGTTCCTTAATCAAAGTGGAATGCAATGCTATGAGTGCATGCATATTCTGAGAGTGGAGAGTCTCTTATAAGTCTATACAGAGTCAAATCTTGTCTTAAATATCTTTTTTGTCTCCAATAGGAACCACATGATTGAGTGATTAAACCAACCTCCAAATGGAACTTGAAACCCTTTCATGGTGCCTTTTTCTTTTGTTTGCAACCCTACTTTAGTTCTTCTAGTGCTCGAGTGTGGTTTGATCCGATTTTTATTTACAAATACATATTACATAAAAATATATATGATTGGACTTTGATATACAAAAAGTTTTAAATTAATTTTTATACTTTAGTTTAGATTAATTTTACATTTTTATTGTATAATTTTTTTTATCTTATATAATACAATGATTTAATATTATATTATAATAAATAGTTTTATTTTTTTATTAAACTATAATTAAATATTTATTCTTTTCATTATTATGCAAACTATTAATAGTTAAATAATTTGTTTATTTAATTTTTTATCGGTTAATGAATTAGAATAAAATATAAATGTATTAAATTTTAATAATTCCAACAAAGACGAGTAATAACTTTTTTTTATCAGCAAAGAATAAATAAATTAAAATGAGACACTTCAGGGATGTCCCAACTTTTATACAAAACACCCAAAACAAGTGTCCTAACACCCTACCAACACAGGATCCAACAAACAATACACTACAAACCAACAATACAAAACCAGTTCAAGATATAGGAACCCAACAAATACAGTTACATCAACCCACCAAGAGATCACACTCTCAATATAGAACAAGTACCCCACAACTAAACAGGATCTTTGCCAGCAGGTGGAGGTGCCAAACAAGTGACAAAACTTGACACACCGATCCTACAAGAGGAACATGTACGCCAAAAAGAAATCCACCAAAGAGATCACACCCTTAGTACAAGACACAACACCCAACAACAAACAATGTCTTTGCAGCAGGCTAAAGAACACCAAATACCCAAGTGCCAATACCAACAAACCAATACATATTCCAGATCTGCAAGAAGCAGTTATAGCCAGATAGACTTGCACACACCACAGACACCATCCAAGCGCAACCCAAAGCCACACACCTCAATCTAACCTTGCCAGATAGGAGTACCCGATGAAACCTGCACAAAACACACCATTACTACCAAGTCTGGGAAAATTCGTAACAACTAACAAGTGCATTCATAACAATGTAACAAAGTTAAATTTGTTTGTTGTACTACATAGTTGAGATATACTCTAACATCCCAAGTTTAAGACGTCTTATTCACATGGTCAAACACATCTCTAGTTCTTGAAAGTGTCTTTCACCTAATCATTGAGTTTAACACACTTAATTACTATATGTCAGACTAATGTAAAAACTTAACAATGATATTCATGTTAATCGAGTTTAACATCACGCAAACTCAACTTAACTCTATAAATAAGTTGACCATATTTAGGTTAAGATACAAATTTAATGATATTTATTATTCACAATCACCAAATATCAAACACTAACTTGAGCATTACACAATCTTTTACAAATATTCTCCCACGTGAGTTGATTATTATTGTTTTTATCATTTAATATCCATTCTTATCATTATCATAGACCCTAAACTACTATCATTATCACGACCTTACAACATTCATTCTCACTTCCATTATAGTTGCTATTTTTTTTTAAAATATTTTAGTTATTGGATTAAGTGTTAGTTAAAGTCCTATATTAGATAGAAATGAACATGAAAACTATTTTAAAAGAAGAAGAAAACTCATGTTTTTGGTTAAAAGTCATGTCATGATTTTTATATACATTTTCTCAGGACTTGTTATAATAATTAACACTATTGTAAATGTCGCCATTTTTTTTTATTTTTTCTTAATTACTACTTGTAGAACAAACTATTAATATTACACCTTTACAGTAAAGTAAGAAACAATATTAATTAATTTTTATTTTATTTTCATTCTATCATATTTATCCAAAATATGCCTATAAAGGAAATCTTTATGTAATTGTATTATATTCAAATGGTTAATTATATATAAGAGTACAAGTCTAATTCAAAACTATAAAATTGGTAAGCCAATCATGTTAATTAATTAAAGATATTAACTAACCTAATATAAAATATTACAAAGAATATTACAAATATTTACAAGAATATTTACATATTTCATCATACTTGTGGTCAGAATAAGAGCTTCTCATAAGTTGAGGCTGACATGAAAATATCGAAGTTGGATGATAAGGCAGTGAAGACCATTTTCATTGGATATAAGCATGGATGATACAAATCGTACAATCCAATGACAAAGAAGGTGATTATCAGTTGAGATGTTACATTTGCCAAAGATGAGGAATGACAATGGAATGCAGTAACTGTTATGGATTCGAAAAAATGATATATTTACATTTTGAATGATGATGTGGAAGATAGAGTCACTCTTGAAGCACCTGCAGTTCAATCTGAAGCTATAGTTCAACCTGAAGTTGTAATTCAACCTGAAGTTGCAACTCCAATTGCAACTATGATGGAACGACCAAGAAGGCAACAACGACAACCTGTACACCTTCAAGATTGCGAAGTAAATCTTGATTATGATGTTGATGACAATGGAGATTTGATTCACTTTGCTTTTCTTGCAGATTCAAAACCTGTGAGACTTGCAGATGTCATTCAACACCCCAAATGGCAAAAGGCTATGAATGAAGAATTGATGGCCATTGAGAAAAACAATATCATGACTCAAATTGGTTTTAATCTAGATATTTCAATTAAGATTTATGTTGACAATGTCTCTGCAATTAATCTTGCAGAGAATCCAGTTTTTCATCAAAGTAAACACATTGATATTCGATATCACTTCCTACGAGACCAAGTTGGGAAGAACATGATCAAATTAAAATATCGCAAATCAGAAGATCAGATTGCAGATATTTTCAATAAGCCATTGAAATCAATGCTTTCATCAAGTTAAGAGATTTGTTGTTCAGGAAGGTTGTTCCAAATCAGAAAATTAAGGGAGGATGTTGGTTATAAATTCAAATTTTATTATTAATTCTGATTTTATTACCCCTAAACTATTTTACTGTTATTATTGCATTAATGATCAGTTTACAGGAATGTTAGTATGAATCAGTTCAACAGTTTTGCAATTTTATGCAATTACATTCAATCAGTTGCTACAACCTTTTGTCTTCTGTTATTTCCTTCAATTAGTTCCTATAGAGACGGACTTGAAAAATCGTAAAAAATCGTAAAAGAGTATGCATGAAACCATTTAATGAAAATGTTTAGAAATTTGATAGCGAGAGGAAACATGGAGGATACAAACTTATCCATGAGCAATTTTCGCACGTACAAAATGTATTTCAATATTTTTTATGCGGTCATGTTATATAAAGTTACTAGAGAGATACCTTGCACTCACATTTTCATACTATACACTAATGTAGCCTTATGAATTGGATAATGAAGTTCTAGTAACATATTACAAATCCAAAAAGACTCAAATTATATTGCTACCATGTTATATTTTACTTGAACACTTAATTGAGACAAAGTTGGTTGTGGTTAAAGGAGCAGGAGATATGATTACCTATGAGAAAAGCACAATAACTAGAAGTGAACCATCTAATACAAGGATATTCTCCCTAAGCAACATTTTTTTTTTATCAGCAAGAAACAAATAAATAAATATGAACCACTTTAGGGGTGATCCAACCCATATACAGAGCACAATATATAAGTCCCCTCATCCCTTCTAAACAACCTAACCTTTTAAAACAAAGAACAACAAACAACCCAACCGAAGAGGTACCTCTTATAAAAGCTCACTTAGTTGAAAACATACAAGCCACATGATAAATGCACCACTCAGAGTAAGTAAAACTAGCAGAAACAGTTTTAGATGTTACTTAAGACCAAGCCTTTAATTGTGCCAAAGTGAACACTTCTGAAAAGTCAATCACCCCTCCTTGAAAAATATGTTTATTCTTGTGCTTCCATAATTCACTAACTACAGCAATCCAAACACAATTCCAAACAACATTTACCTGGGCAAGAGCATTTAGCAAATTAAAATGCAGGAAGTGAGCAGTTGGATCAACATGATCAACTGACGCAATCCCTAACCATGCATAACACTTATTCCAGACTAACCAAGCACTCCTGCAATAAAAAAACATGTGTTTTGTCGACTTCACTGCCATCCTGCAAAAACTACATAGATTGATATCAACCAAAACCCCACGCCTTTCAAGTTAGCTTTTGTGGCGATCGAATTAATCAACACCCTCCAAGCGGTAACCTGTGCTGAGGGTAAAGCAGTAGTCTTCCAAAGGGTGTCATGTATATAATGCAAAACTCTTTCCAGAGCATGTATATGATTTGTCTTGTGTAAATATACATGTTGCAGCATATGATATATTAGGTCTTGTAAACGTAAGATACTACTAAACTATCACTAATAACAACAAATTTAGACAAAAAAAAAAGTCATTATATTGATTAAGTTATAATCTAAAGTAACTAGTATTTAAAACATTCGTAGTTAATATTATATATCAATTTAGAAATCACTTTATAATTTTTTATTAATAATATAAACAACATATATCAATATTATTTTATATTTTTTTTATAAAATAGTATGAAGTTAGTCAAAATGACTAATTATTTTTATTTCTAAATTAGTTATTATTTAATATATTTTTTAATGTATAATAACAAATTAAATCCTCATATGGATAACTTAAAGATAGACTAAGCTTGGCTCTAATGGCTACTGGTGTTAGAGCAGGTTTACATTAAATCATGCTTCTCTATCTATAAATAAACATGAAATGAAATCTAAAAGCATGATAAAGTATGAAGACACTATCAAACCATTACAAATGAGTTTTCAAATCATATCATCATTAATATTATTCTTACTAGTACTAATAATATATTATTATTATAATTATAATATAACTATAATTATAATAATAGTTATTATTATTATCATTGTTATTATTATTATTATTAAAATTATTACTATGATTATAATTATTTTATTATCAATATTATTAATTTAATATTATTTATTAACATTATTAGTATTACTGCCAATATTATTAATATTAATATTAATAATAATAACATTATTAATAGTAATAATATTATCAATAATAATAATATTTTTTATTCTTTTATTTTTATTTTTATTAATTTTAATAGTAATAATAATATCATTAATATGATTATCTAGTGTAGTGATTATAGGTTCTATACTTATCCACAAGATCTGGATTCAAATCCCTATGTCAGATTAATATAATAATAATTATTAATAACTATTAATTTTTTATTTTAATTAATGATTTAATTCTATTAGGAATTGAAAAAAGAGGCCACTTTTTCATTTAATTTAGCGATAAATTTTTTTGTTGATTGTAGTCGTTAAGTGGTTTGCTATTAGACTTTTCACTATCACTTATATTTTATCATTATTTTTGTCACAAATAAATTTAGCCACGAATTTTAGTAGTTACTAAAAGTCATTTCTTCTTCTTTTATTGTAATTGAGTGTTTTCCATTCTAATAACAATGAAGATTTAGTTCTTGAGATTGTAGACTACTATAAAATTGAATGGAAGAAGCTGTTTGAGTCTGACACAAGGAAAATGACTAAAGAGAAGATAAAAAATAATTAGAAAAGGGAAGATATGAAAAGTTCTTTAATGTCATAATATCACGAAGAAAATTGTTCTAAGATTATATTCTATTCTATTAAAAGAGTAAATTATATACAAGAATATCGGATGATTCAAGACTATTATGCTAATAAGACCATTACATATATAATTAACTAAAAAAAATTAACTAACCTAAATAGAAGATTACAAAAATATAAAAAATTACAAAAATAAATAAAAATATTTTTTAACAATATTTACATATATGAGAGGAGTAATTATTAAGGAATATATCAGTTATCATATCATATAATATTATTAGTTATTGTATGATTTAATTAGTTATTAAACAAATTATTATATATCAGTTATTGTATGATATAATTAATTATTATGTGACATAATTAGTTGATTGAATATATATAATTAGGTTTTATATTTCTATTCCGTATTTACAATTTTGTTTGTATATATATACTTCACTTCTTCAATGAGAATGTATTCCATTTTGAAATTAATCTCTCTTTATTCTTGACATGTTATCAGAGCACGATCTTGGTGTTCTTGATTATCAAAATTTTCATACTTTCTAAAAACACCCATATTGTCATGGCAAATAATTCGAAGGGTTATGGATCAGATATCAAAACCAGTGATCCCTCACATCAACCCACAACAAACATGACATAATCCCAGGAAGTATCTGATTCAACTTCTTCTAGTGCAGTACAAGGATTCAACTCTTGTGTCTGTTAATTCTAGTAGCGCAAGTTCTTGATGTTGGATACCGACACCACATATTGTTACGAAGTGGACTTTAAGCCTAATTCAACCCCATAAAACCGGCTCAATGGGGTGAGGTTTGCACCCACTTATATACTATGAAAGGCTATCATCTCTAGTCGATGTGGGATCTCCAACACACCCCCCTCACGCCGAGAGTGATAGATAGAAGCTCGTGCGTGGGACTATATATTATGGGTGGTCCGATAGCGGCCCGATAGCGGGTGGCCTGATAAGCCCAACAAATACTCGCTAGGATAGGCTCGAAAATGGCTCTGATACCATGTTACGAAGTGGACTTTAAGCCTAACTCAACCCCATAAAACCGGCTCAATGGGGTGAGGTTTGCACCCACTTATATACTATGAAAGGCTCTCATCTCTAGTCGATGTGGGATCTCCAACACATATTACATTGTTTCCCACATGTCTCTTTTAATTGAACCCAAATCTTCCAATATTACAAGTGTCAATTTACCGAATGGTGCTACGACACAAGTCACACACGCTGGCACCATTATTTTTAATCCCAAACTTACACTTAAAAATGTCCTATGTGTCCCATCTTTTAACTTGAACTTGATTTCAGTCCGTAAAATTACAAAAGACCTACATTGTTGCATTCTATTCTTTCCTAAATTTTGTATTTTGTAGGACTTGGTTTTAGGGAAGATGATTGGCTTGGGTAGACAGTGTGGTGGTCTATACTACATGCATCCATCAAAGAATAAATCAACCATTTTCCATGTCTCTCAGCCGTCTGACTTATGGCATTTACGCTTGGGTCATCCCTCTTTTTCTCGTTTTAAATTAATGTCACATTTACTCCCTGATCATCCTAAAGAACTAGGAAATAATTGTACAATTTTTCCAAAGGCTAAGCAGACACGCCTGCCTTTTCCCAAAAGCTTAATAACCACAAAATTTCCTTTTTCACTTTTACATTATGATGTCTGGGGTCCTCATAAAATTTCTACAAACACTAGTTTTTGTTACTTTCTTACAATTTTTGACAATTTTTCTCATTGCACATGGATTTTTCTTATGCATAATAAATCAAAGACATAATTTTTATTGACTAATTTCATACAATTAGTCAAAACTCAATTTCAAACAAATGTTTAAACGATAAGAGAGGATAATGGCACACAATTTATTCCTCTTTGCAATTTTCTTCAAAATAAAGGAATCGAGCTCCAAAGTTCTTGCATTCACACTCCACAACAAAATAGAGTTGATGAATGAAAACATCGATACATTTTGAATGTTATTCGTTCTCTCATGTTTCAATCAAATGTCCCACTTGAATTATGGGGGGAATGTGTCTTAACTGCAGTTTACCACATAAATCGAATTCCAACACCATTGTTATCCAACAAATCTTCATTTGAGGTCTTATATAACCACCCTCTTTCTCTTGCACATTTACGGGTCTTTGGTTGTGAATGTTACGCGACCAATGTTCACCCTAAACAAAAATTTGACCCTCGTGCATCTATTTGTGTCTTCATGGGGTATCCACATGGCCAAAAAAGGTATTTCATTCCAAATCTTTTCAGTTTCCTCAAAATTCATTACCATATTTTCCTCTACCTCATAACATTTCCTTTGATACATCGATTCAACCGATATCCTATCCTGATTTTTCTCCCAATTCCATGCTTCCCTTACTTGATCATAATCCCGAATCACCTACACCTTCCTCTGATGTTGTTATTCGGGAATCCTCATCCCCAGAAACAATCATACCATCCTCATCCTCATTTCATTCTCCATTGCCTACTCCATCTTCTTCCTCACCTTCCGCGACGTCAGAACCCTCCAATCCGTCACCAATTTCGACCCTCGATGAACCTCTTCTCCGTCGTTCCACTCGTCATATTTAACCTCCTGCATGGAAAAAAGACTACGACATGTCTTCCAACATTATTCATTCTTCGATGCAATCAAGTTCTCGTAAAGATACAAGGTATCCCCTTTCTTCTCATTTGTCTATTTTTTTTCGTTTTTCTCCTCATCACTGTGCCTTTTTAGCCCTCTTAACAGCACAAAAAGAACCATATTCCTTCGAGCAAGTTGACCGTGATCCACTTTGGCGCCAAACCATGTCTACTGAACTTCAAGCTCTAGAACGCAACAACACATGACAAATGGTTTCTCTTCTACCAGGGCATAAACCAATCGGTTGTCGTTGGGTATATAAAAATCAAATATAATTCTGATGGGACCATTCAAAGATATAAAACCTGTTTAGTCACCAAGGGCTTCACCCAGGTTGAAGGTATAAACTATAAGGAAACATTTTCTCCTACTGCCAAGCTCACCACTCTTCGTTGTTCATTAACTATTCCTACTTCCCGTAACTAGTATACCCATAAACTTGATGTGCACAATGCATAACTTCATGGGACATTACAAGAAGAGGTGTATATGACTCCACCTCCTGGTCTTTGTTGGCAAGGGGAGAATCTGGTATGTCGGTTTCACAAATCTATTTATGGTTTAAAAAAAGCATCGCGAAATTGGTTCTCAACTTTTGCAACTATTGTTAAATCTGCTGGTTACATACAATCAAAGGCGAATTATTCACTTTTTACCAAATCTCAAGGTAAAAAGTTTATTGCTATTCTCATTTACGTTGATGACATCTTGTTGATTGGTAATGATTTACATGAAATCAAACTGCTCAAAAGTCATATGCTCAAACATTTTCTTATTAAAGACCTTGGTGAATTGAAATATTTTATGGGGATAGAATTCTCTCGTTCCAAAAGGGGGATCTTTATGTCTCAAAGAAAATATGCATTGGATATTTTACAAGACACAAGATTATCAGGTGTGAAGCTAAAAAAATTTCCAATGGGGCAAAACTTGAAATTGACAAATGAAGATGATGAAATACTTCATGATCTGAACAAGTATTTGAGATTGGTTGGAAGATTAATATACTTGACAGTTACCAAACCTGACATAGTATGTTTAGTACGTACCCTTAGTCAATTCATGAACACATCCCGAAAGCTACACTGGGAAGCAACGTTGCGGGTTCTTAGATATATTAAAGGGACGCCAGGTCAAGGTCTTTTTCTACCATATGAAAATAATTTAACTCTTAATGCATATTGTGATTCAGATTGGGGAGGATGTTGTACTACAAGGCGTTTTATTTCTGGTTACTGTGTTTTTCTCGGACCATCACTTATCTCTTGGAAATCAAAGAAACAAACGAATGTATCACATTCGTTGGCAGAAGCAGAATACTGAGCAAGGGCAAATACTTGTTTGGAATTGGCTTGGTTGAGATATATACTTTAAAATTTGAAGGTTGAATTACACAAACCGGCTTCGTTATTTTGTGATAATCAAACAACTTTACATATTGCAACTAATCCAGTTTTTCACGAACGTACAAAACACATTGAGATTGATTGTCACATAGTTCGGAAAAAACTTTAAGCAGGTGAGATTCATCCATGTTATGTTTCTACAAAGATGCAGTTGATAGACATTTTTACACAAGCGCTTGGCAGAGAACAATTTGAATTTTTATGCAGTAAGTTGGGAGTTTTTAATTTGCACTCTCCAACTTGAGGGGAGTATTAAGAAATATATCAGTTATCATATGATAGTATTAATCATTATATGACTTAATTAGTTATTAAGGAAATTATATATCAGTTATCATATGATATAATTATTTTTTTATGGTATCATCACAAATGTCATATGATATAATTAATTATTATGTCACATATTTAGTTGATTGAATAAATATAGTTAGATTTTATATTCGTTTGACCAATAGTTACAATTTTTTTTATATATATATATATATATATATATATATATATCACTTCTTCAATGAGAATTCATTCCATTTTGAAACCAATATATATACACGTGTGTGAAAAAAGTACTTTTATTTTGTCATAAACGTGGAATAATATCTTCTTGCACTAATCTTATATACCTAACTTATTACTATATATGCCTCATGTGGCAATAGTTTGGCCACATGGAAAAGGCTATTCAGTTTGATAACAAGATGCATGTATATCAAAATACACTATGTTTAAAAAGAATGAGAGAAATATATTTGTATTTCTAATTTATAATTTGGATATACAAAATGAAAAAGAACAAAAAAATTGTTGTCTTGAGAATAAACATACTCTTTAGATTCTCTTCTGAACAGATTTCGTCTAAGTCTGCACTTAATATTTCTCAATACAAACATAAGCTTTGCATGCTATAGAGAATTGAATTCTTCCAGCGCTTGTCGATAATGAAGAGCGTGAAAAGAAAAATAGAAAGAAGAAGAGAGAAACTGCACGTGAATCTGGCGGCGTTTGTAATGGTGATGCCACTCTCCTTTGTCTGTCACTCACTGCCTCCAACATAACAGACAAAGCAACTTGCTCTGTTTTCATGATGCTGCTACAGGTGTGAACATAGGCTTCAACAACTACAAGTTTTCTGGAAATAAAAATAACTTTATTGTTAAAATGTGAATCATATATTAAAAGATAAAATTAATTATTACATCATAATTGTAAGCTAACGTCTTTTACTCTATTACAAGTTGCAAAACTTACAGACGGACACCAAAAGTAAGATACATATACATCAAACTCTTATAATAATATAATAATATTTTAAATTAAAAAGTAAATTAAATATAATTAAAATTTTATTGTATTATAAGTTGTAAACTCACACCTTTCAATATATTATAAGTTGTAAACTGACTTTTTCAGTGTACAGTACGAATTTCTAAATTAAAAATTTCATAAAAAAATATAAATCATTAAAAAGAGAATCATAAAATAGAAACTAATTTGTAGATATAAAAGATAATTAGTTGTTATAGTAACTAAATTAGAGACAATTTTGGAGACTAAAAGAATTTTGATTTCTAAATTAACTTATATTATTGTTAAATAGTTTCTAAATTAGTGTCTAATTAACAACCAAAGTTTTTGCTACCAATTATTTAGATTCTAAATTTGGTAGCAAAAACTCTGATTGCTAATTAGACATCAATTTAAAAATCATTTAACAATAATATAAATTAATTTAAAAATCAAAATTTGTTTAGTATCTAAAATGATCTCTAATTTAGTCACTATAGTAATTAAGTATTTTTTATCTCTAAAAATTGATTTCTATTTCATGATTTTCTTGTAGTGCATTTACAACCCATATTTTTTTATACAATCACATTATAATTTTTAATATTATTATTTTAATATATATTTTATATTATTTAATTTTAAATTTATGTTTTATTATATATATTTATTTCTGAATCTATTACATTAAAAGTTATATATAATTTTTAAAAGTTTTCAAACTATTATTTTCCAATTGTATATGTCTCTTGTGTTACAATGATCCAGGGTGTATAGCACTTGTGTAATCGATAGTGACTAAATAAAGAGGAGTAAGGAATCTATAAACACTGTTGTTAATTCACACCACTCTCTACCTCTGGGCCCAAAATTGCACCAGAGTGGAGCACACGTCCCACAGAAACATATTATCAAATGTAATATTAAATTTAATATAAAGGTCATTTTTATTTATTTATTTCATAACCATGGTATTAACATGAACTGTTCATAGTTAATTTACTATGCTTAATTTGAAAGTAAACAAAAATTAGAGTAGGTTAAAAACAACATTATTCTGTCATTAAATTTTAAATGGACTAACTTGAGTGGTTTAATGTCAGCTTAATTAACACTAGGGACTGTAATATTTAAAAAAAAATTCACAATTTTGAATATATAGTCTTCTAACAACCTATTTCTTCATCTTCACACAAAAAATATAAAATTAAATAAACTAAGTTAAAAAAAATTGAATTAAAAGAGTAATTTAATATGTTTGAGAGAGAAGAATTTCTTTTTTTAGAAGAAAGACTTTTTTTTATCGTATTATTTATATATATAGAAAAGTAAAAGAGAAAAAAAAATTAATTTTCATTCATATAAATTAGATTCACGTGTTGCAACATTTTATCATATTGAAATATAAAAATATGTGAATTAAGACTTATTTATAGTATTTATTATAAGACACCAAAGTACATAAATAAATTTATTGTTTGTAACAATAACTTAAATAAATATTAAAAAAAATCATATTTGTATTTATTAAGTTTAAATTAATTTAAATAAATAAAATTAACATTGATTTAATAAATATTAAATAAAATAAAATATAAATATTAAAAATAACTAAAATTAATGTCTTAATAAATATTAAAAATAAAAATGAACACTAACTTAACTAAATATTAAAAATATATTAAATTAATATTACCTATAGGTCAACTAATTTAAATGTTAAATTTAATAAAATATTTTATTCAATAACACTATTTAGCTTTAAGTTAAAATTGAAAAATCAATTCTCTCTCACATACATTGTTAACATTTTTGTAACGATAATTTTTTAAGATAAAAAAGATTTTTTAAATTTCATATTTAACATAAGATTTTTTTATTGAAAAAGAATAAAATGAATAAAAATGAATATTTTAAAGATGTCTCAACCCTTATACAAAACTGACTTGATAACAAAGAACATCAACAAACCATGATTTAGTACAAAATCAAAGATAAACCAACTGTGATGTCTAACTGCTAAGGCCAAAACATACCTAATGACCAAGATAATCAGCCACTCAAGAAACATGAAATGCAAGACTGACAAACACATACCAAAAAAATGGTCAAGGATATAATCTATTAAAAATAACTAAAAGAACCTATAGTACAAAATAAATCACAGACCTTACTTTGCTAATACCAATGCTACAAACACCTCTCCAAAATTGTGAATCTTTAGCAGGGATTCCATGGCAGTAGGTAGACATTTTATAAATCTATCTTGATGTATCGCTGCCTCTAAGCCTTCAGTTTTTGCTTCCATCAAACAAAAAAAAGGCACACAATACTGTTGAATCAAGTGTGTTCAAGCTTTGAAGAATCTAAATCCTTTGAGTTTGATGGAAGGCTGGATGTGCTTGTTGTTGCTGAGGTGTTTTAGAATAGGATTTGGGGTAGATGATCTGTGTAAATCCACTCTTGATTGAATCCAAAGCTTAAGTATTCTCAAACCTTTTGAATTGAAAGTGTTTTTCAAACTAAGTGAAAAACAACCTGTTGTTTTGTCGAAACAACCAATTGTTTTATACTTAGGTGTTTTGAGAAAGGTTGAAAACTATTTTTGGTGATTGACTTGCTGTCAAACCAAAACAACCGATTGATTCGAGCATTCAATCGATTTTTTGTTTTCAAACCATAACAAAAAACTGTTTTGTGCTTTGACTAAGCTTTAAATGTTTTTATAACTGAATGCGCTTCTGTTTTAAATGCTTTGACCAGTCTTTGAAAGCTATAAAGAGTTTGTTCAGCTTTTGTAACAAATAAGAACTGAGATTTAATCATAGAAAAACAAATTTGAGTTTTTCACTGATTTTGCTTTTCAAGAGTTAGAGATTGCTTTGATTAAGAGAGAGTGGAATAGGATTTTCATCTTGTATTAATTTCAGATCATTCTGTAACAAGTGTAATCCTTTTGTACTTTGTGTAAACTCTGGTGTGTGAGGCCGAGAAGTGTTGTGTGCTCTTGAGGTTGTCAAGATCAACATTCTTGGTGGTGTATGTGCTGAGCCAAAGGAAGTGTGTGTCTTGAGGGGATCAATATCACTTCTTTGGTGGTGTGTGTAAGTAATCTAGGTTTGATTGCTTAGTGGATTTCCTCAGTGGTTTCTGGGAAGACTTGATGTAGCACTTGGTTTAAGAGTGAACCAGTATAAACAGTGTGTGCAATCTCTCTATCCCTTAAACTCTTTAATTTCAGTTTGTATATTTTAACTGGTATAAACAACCAATTATTTCTGCGAAACAACCGATTGTTTTTCTGGTGTTGTGCTTAATTGCTTTGTGTTTTTGGCAAACTGAGTTCTGAATCAAGTTTTCTCAAAGGAATTTCATTCTAGACTAAAAAGTTTGCGAAAAGCCTCTTTAAACCATTCACCCCTCTAGTTTAAAGCCATACATTCTAACAAATATTGCATAACACCATTTGCAAAATACATTTCAAAGATCATTGCAGAATACCAAAACTGTAGCAGCCCTAACTGCTGAAGTGGTTCCAAAACCCTTGTCATTGAGCATGCTTGCCCCTTACTGTTGTTGCATTTGCTTCCTTTACAACTGCCCTTGTGAGCTCCTTCACTCGTTAAAGCTTTTGACAACAAAATTGGTTCTACTACTTCTACTAACACAATCCTGCCAAAAAAGGCATCTCCCTTTTCCTGCACCTTTCCCCGCATGTGAGGCAGCCCCTGCTTACCTAGTCCACACTATAGGTCCATACCTCCTCTGCTCACTCTTTGAAACCTTCCAGACTTAACTTAGTACAAATTTACCCTGCATCAAAACATATAACTACTTCCAAGGTTGTGACAGATAATTATCTGACTCAAACCTTTACAAAATTTGTCATTCAACATTAAGATAGAATAAGATTTAAACATAGGATATGATTAAAGTACCCGTCTAAATAAGAGAATGATGAATTTGGATAATTAGCCCTTACCCACGCTCGCACATTTCTTTGAGTTGTACAAAAAAATTCTTGGACATCTGGACAAGCACAATTATACAAAATTTGGTTTCTTTGTTTCCAAATAGACCATACCAACCTCACCCACATCCCTTTCCATACAAGATTACATTTTGTACTCAAACAAACAAGATAAAACTGATTGAAATTACAAAATGGGGTTATTATGCATCACATAAGATATGGCTACCCATTTTTCACACATATACCATACTTTTTAAGCTACCCTACAGAGAAAAAAGAAGTGATATGAAGATTTCATATCTTCGTCACACATAGGACACATAACATTAGATCGACTAACCCCTCTATTTGCTAAGAGATCTTTTGTAGTTACTCTTTGTTTAAAAAGTTTTCAAGCAAAGGTTTTTGCGGAGGGCAAATTTTTAATAAGCCACAACTTAGAGAAAGCTTATTCACAAACACCATTAACCTCCTCATGTAAGATGTTATATGCATATTGTACAACATAAATGAGATTTCCATAATTAACCCACTTCCAAACATCTAACCCATCTTTCTTTAGTTGTTCAAATTTTAACGGATCTAAAAATTAACCAACCATCACATTTCCCACTCAAACCATTGTCTTCTTCATTCCAACTTCCACTCCCATTTATCTCCTACCCATATACCAAGATCGCACAAATTCAAAGATTTTATTTTTGTATTAGAGTAAATTCTAGGCCACTTTTCAGCCAAGGCCTGGTCCTTAACCACCTATTTGACCAAAATTGAATAGACTCTCCTTTCCCCGCTCTCCATAAAACATTGTCAAAGAACCATTTCTCCAAAGTTTTAGAAGTTATGTTTTTAATATCACACCACCATCTCGATTCCTTACCATCCTTCTTCTTCACTAGAGCTCTCCACCCTCCATATTTTGATTCCTAAATCTCTTTCCACTTTCCTTTCGGTTCAATTATCATTCTCAAAATTCATTTACCCAACAAGGTTGCACTAAAACATATTTTGATAACAAAATTTCTTTTCACTTCCCTTTTTCTTCCGACTAAAGACGCCACTTCCATTTAGCCATTAAAATCTCATTAACACTACATAATTTAAAGATTTCACATAATATATCAAAATAATGAATTCATGTCGTAACAACTCACTTCTCAACTTCAATCTTTAACATTTTTCTATCAACTCCAAATTTTTAAAATAATGTACTTATCTGTAATGGCTAATGATCTTATAAAGGTAGTCTTCTCTCTTTAAGAGTGCAGGGGTAGTTTTGGGAAAGTTCTTTATGAAGCAGAGGTTACTTTCTAAGTGATCCTGTTTTTTTTGGGGTTTTAGGATAGTTTTTATGTTCTAATCTTTTTTAGCTTTGAATACGGGTTGAGATAATTCTGAAGTATCTCTTTAATTCATTTTAATTCTTTGTTGATAAAAAAAAACTCCAAATTTTTAAATTTTTTTATATAATAATAATAATAATTCTTTTACCCATATCTATTATAAATTATCTAAATTGCTAAATTGACGTGAAAAACCGTTTTGGGTATGGAGGAATGTGGAGAAAGTGGAACACTAATAACATTTAATTCAGAATCATAATCAACCGAAGCGTGAATATATCGGTTTCCCAGCTATTGAGACCCACCACACTAACATTAGTAGATTTTTTTTGCTATTGATGTCTAAGTCCAGATTTTTTTTCGTCAGTTTTTATATTGTCCCTCTATTTTATTTTTAAAATATACTAATTCTGATATATTAATTTTGTTTAATATACTTTAAAATGTCAAATTTAATGTATTTTAAAGTTAGAATAGATGAACAGCACACACAAAATAATCGAGAATTCAAATTTATTGATTTCCAACATGCTTGAACAGTGTCTCCAAACTCATCCGCAATGATGTGCTTGGAGAAGTTATTGGAATTAAGGAGGCCAAGGTACTAGCTAGAGCCTTCGTATTATAAATCAGTCTATATTTAAATAAAAAATAATCACCACAAATATTAATTAAAAAAACCAATTCACACTTGAAAAAAAAAATGTCTTTCCGACATTGGTAAAAAAATCCTAACTAATATCCAATAAAAAATAACAATGATCTTAAAAAAATTCTAACCGTTTAAATCATACAATAATTCCAATAACATCAATAAAAGAACCTTCATCAACACCAAATAGTTATTTTGACAATATCTAATCTTAATATTTAGTTAAAGAGAAAATATAAAAGAAAAAAGAATATAAATTTAAAAATATTAAAAATTCCATTAGTGTACTAAAAATAAAATATTTTTATATTTTTTTTTCAGCAATAAATTAATAAAATAAAAAGAGATACTTTAAGAATGTCTCAATCCTTATATATAGGTCGCTCCAAGTTTAAGGAAACATCAATACTATTAAGATTAGTGAAACACTACTTAATTCAAAAATCTTAAACTATTGAAGAGTATCACAAACCTTACAACCCAGAGAAAAAATGGTTATGCATAAAACATTTTTATATGTTAAAATTATGCGTCCAAAAACACTAATTGTTAAGATCCTTACAGTACAAGAAAATCATGAAATAGAAATCAATTTTTAGAGAAAAAAATAATTAGTTGTTATAGTGACTAAATTAGAGACCATTTTAGAGACTACAAATTTTGTTGGTTTCTAAATTAGTTTCTATTATTGTTAAATGGTTTCTAAATTGGTATCTAATTAGCAACCAATGTTTTTGCTACCAAATTTTAAAACTAAATAATTGGTAGTTAAAACCTTGGTAGCTAATTAGATACCAATTTAGAAATCATTTAACAATAATAGAAACTAATTTAGAAACCAAATTTTCCTTTAGTTTCTAAAATGATATCTAATTTGATTATAACAACTAATTATTTTTGGTATCTAAAATTGGTTTTTATTTCATGTTTTTCTTGTTGTTAGAAGTTGGTATTGTGAAAGCAAAGGCATAGGCCTAACTTGGGGTATTCAGGGACAATAGTGAGAGCAACGAGGAAGAAAATAAACAACCTTACTACTGATGAACTTTTTGTTGGGTATGAAGTCAAGATCAATTGGGTTGGGCTGACTAGACACCATGTTTAGTGAGTGAGTTTAATCATTGTACACAGTTGAAGCGCAGGTGAACATTGTTCTGTGACTTCAAGTGGGAGATTGTTGGGTATGAAGCCAATACCAATTGGGTTGGGCTGAGTAGACACCATGTTTTAGTGAGTGAGTTTAGTCATTGTGTCTCTTTATTATCTTTATTTAAAGATATCATTGCAACAAGACATAATTAAAACCTAATAGTTGCCCGTGTGGAGGTAGGTTGCAGTTGACGACCGAACCACGTTAAATCTTGTGTTGTTTATTTTTCTGCAGTTGATTCGTGATTGTGTGTTGCTTCCGCGTGCGTTTTTTCCAATCACTTTTTATATCAAAAGCTATGGATAAATATATTTTTTTATACAACATCTTTACAATTTTCAATATTATTATTTTAATATTTTACATATTATTTAATTTGTAATTATATATATTTATATTTAAATCAATCCATTAAAATTTTTATCCAACTCTTAATAGTTGTCAAAGTATGCGGATAAAAAGCATGATCCATCCAACTTTAGTTTTCCATTTTTTTTTCAGCCAACGCCCTTTAATCCAGCATAGAGAAGCTGCTTAACCTGGGACCAAAACAGACAATGAATACAAAAAACATCAGACAAGAAGAAGGATGTGAGACATAAAACTAAAAAAAATCATGGGAAGCACGAATTCCATAAAATAAAAAAGTAGTTAAATAGGCAAAATTTTATTAAAAAAGGGTCATAAATGTGACTAACAACTTTAATTAAAATAATGAAACATGTTTGTAAACACAAAGTGGTAATATATATAAATATGTCTTATCCATCTTTATTAAAAATTAAAAATTTCAAAATGACGTGCATATTGGAAACAGGAAGCACTCGGTTAGTATAAAGATGTTGTGAATGTGTGAAGATATTGAATCTGTAAGGTAAAGCTGGAAGGTAAAGCAAAGAGAAAGAGAAAGGAATAGGTGATTGAGTACACTAACTTGCAAAATATGGAATATGAAATTTTGGTTTGGTTACTTCTTCTCTTTGCAACTCCCCTTTGCTTCTTAGCCACAAAACTAATTAAATCCAAACCACCACCCTCTCCTCCTTCTTCCACCACCACCACCACCGTTCCCAAAGTCTATCCTATCATCGGTTCCGTGTTGTCCATCATAGCAAACAAGCATCACCGCATTCAGTGGCTCTCCGACATACTCCATGCCTCTCCCTCCTCAACCTTCGTCCTCCACCGTGGCTTCGGCTCCCGCCAACTCTTCACAGCAAACCCTACTGTAGTCCACCACATTCTCAAGACTAACTTCCCACTCTACCACAAGGGCCCAACCATGAAATGCGCCCTTAATGATTTCCTAGGCCAGGGCATTTTCAACACAGATGGCCCCACCTGGAAGCTTCAACGCCAAATCTCCAGCCACGAATTCAGCAATCACACTCTCCGCAAGTTCATCGAAACCGTCGTCGATGTGGAGCTCTCGGACCGCCTTCTGCCCCTCCTCGACGACGCATCCCGGAACAAAACCATCATCCCAGACTTCCAAAACATTCTCCAACGCTTCACCTTGGACAACATCTGCAAAATCGCTTTCGGCTTCGACCCCGAGTGCATCCTCCGGGAAGCCCCCTTCACCACCGCCCTCACCGACGCCACAATAATCTGCAGTAAGAGACTCAACGGCGCCTTCCCTCTGATTTGGAAAACCAAAAAACTCCTTAACCTAGGGTCGGAGAAGCGGCTGAAGGAAGCGATCTCCGAAGTGAAGGATTTGGCAAGGAGAATAATGAGAGAGAAGAAAAAGGAGCTTCGGGAAAAGGAAACCCTAGATTCCATGGATCTGTTGTCACGGTTTTTATGCTCAGGCCACTCGGACGAAGAGTTCGTTATAGATATAATCATCAGCTTTATCGTGGCTGGGAGGGACACAACCTCAATAGCACTCACCTGGTTCTTCTGGCTCCTTTCTAAACACCCGCACGTGGAGGAGGAGATTCTCAAGGAGGTAACGCAGAAAGATACGGTGTACACACACGCGTGTGAGGAAATGAAAGACATGGTTTACACGCATGCGGCGTTGTGCGAGAGCCTGAGGCTTTACCCACCCGTTCCGATGAACTCCAAAGAGGCTATGGGCGATGATGTTTTACCGAACGGAACTTTGGTGAAGAGAGGGTGGAGGGTGACGTATCATATTTACGCCATGGGGAGGTCGGAGAAGATTTGGGGGCCGGATTGGGCGGAGTTTCGGCCGGAGAGGTGGCTGAGTTGGGAGGAGGCGGAAGGGAGGTGGAGGTTTCAGGCCGTGGATGCTTTTACCTATCCCGTGTTTCAGGCTGGCCAAAGGGTCTGTTTGGGTAAGGAAATGTCGTTCTTGCAAATGAAAAGAATGGTGGCCGGGATTTTGAGACGCTTTAAGGTGGTTTCCAACGTGGCGGAACCCGAGTACGGTGGCTACTTCACTTCTTTCATGGTGGGTGGCTTCCCCGTCACGATTCAGAATCGTAATTAGAACCAAATGCCTCCACTTAAAATTATGTTTGGTAAACATGCTGTGTTTAAGGGACAAATAAAACACAAGGAAAATAAATGTTTTGACACCAACAAAAACGGTTTTTTTCACTAAACTATTGCAATTTGATATGTTAATAAACAAAAAAAAGAGTAAAATTTAAAGAATTATCGAAATGATTAAATCAGAAGTTAGAATTGTGTCACTTAACACTTTTTTATGTTAATAATTTTTTTAAAATTTTATAATCAACCTATCAAATTATCTTAGTTTCATAAAAAAAAAAAAAAAAAAAACTAGCGTGAACATATAATGATTCAAAACACAATACTATATGCCCTATATGTATGCACTTGGATCCTCCTGGTACTTGTCTTAACCATTGAATCTACATCTTCTGACTATCAAAGAGGGGAATGCAAAAAACAGTTTTTACATAGTTATGTTTAGGGTTGTATATGCTGTTAGATATGTAAGATATACTGTTTTATTATATGTTTGAGAATGATTGTAAGTAAGATAATCACTTGTCCCTTCTATAATTTTGGATTTTGAGAATGCAAATATTTGGTGCTTACTTATTATGCTGGCCAACATTTGGACATCTCTCTCACCAGGAACATTAGGTTAATGCCCCTTGGTTTCCTGATTAAGAATTAACTTAAAAGTTTAATACTGCATTAATATTAACTTTTGCTTTAACCAAGCAAGCAATTGTATTTGTAGGGAAAATTTGATATCAAAATAACTAATGGAGTGGACTTGAAGATCATTTACATCACATATCTTCAACAAATTAACAATAAGAAATCAGATTTTTTCTATTAAAAGAAGAGATTTCTTAAGATTCCTAAAATATAAAAACAAATGTATTTTTAAACCATTATTAATTATTAAAAAATATTGTAAAACTTATATAAAATTACTTCAGATTTTAAAGTGAAATTGCAAAAATTAATACCATTTTATATCTTATGTAGTATAGAATAACCTACAAAGAAATAGCAATCAACTAATTATTTTTCTCTATTGCAACTTAATTAAAGGTAACTATGTTGACAATCACAATATTATATACAACCAGATCTATACTAGTACGATCGGATGACTCGGCTCATGCCGCCACTTAAGCCATAAAGAGACGGCCACGTCACTACACGTGGTCGACCGGCCCATAACATTCAAGCCAAAGGTTGACCAGGTTAGCAAGGCTAATCTATGGTTAAGTGTGGCTTAACGCAACCCTAAACATAAACCAACTCATTAATCTGGCCCAACAGTGAAGGCTCATTAAGGTAATATAAATAGCACGCATTTCAAGGAGAAAGGTACGTCATTATCGACAGTACTTTGACACCTAAGCACCGACCCCCCCCCCCCCACTGACTTGAGCGTTGGAGTGTCTTCTGCAGGTACCACCCCCGCCTGTGGAGCAGCACGACCGAGAGGAGCGAGGTACATTGGAGAGCTTGAGCGTATCGAGGAGTTTGGAGAGTGGTAGGCCGACCGAAGGCAGGGACAAAAGCAATCGTTCTCTAGATCCCAAACCCGTTCGAGAACAAGATCCTATAACTATTTTTATTAATAATTTATTATATGTTTTAATTAAATATCTTAATTTAGTATATGTTTTAATTAATTTAATACTTTTATTGATATTTGATCCATCATGCACCATTGAGGATAGTTCCTACTCGAACCATTTCCTCCTCCACCTTAGTCTCCATTTCCAAGAATCAATATTTCATTTATCTGACTTCTCTATTCTTTCCTCCTTTAATAAGAAATGACCACATATTCTAGGGAGCCTTTTACTTAGTGTTTCCTCTCCTATTCACTTATTTTCTCATAACTTAATATTTCATGCCCCTTCTAACCTTCCCTTCAACATTTGTAACCAATTCTCATGCATACACACAATTTTAAGATTTGTCCATCACCAAGAATCATACTTAGATACTCTTTTATCACTTAAATTTCACTAGGGTTCGTATTTAACCTCAAATACTTACTTCCCAATCTTTGTTTTCATGTTGCTAGTCTCTATTTCCATTTGACTAAAAATGCATGTTAAATAATTGTATATCCTTAATCCCTACACTCTCCTCTTCTTTTGACTTGCTCAATGTATATCATTTTACTCATGCAATCTTCCTCCCTTCAATACCCCATCCTTATAGGAATTCTCTTTTGTTTTTCTCTATCTTTTTTCCCACTAAATTAGGGAGCTTAAAAATAGATAAGTTAAAGAAAGACACATTTAAGGTATATTTAATTAGACATATTCTACAAGTAAAAAGGAGAACTTATTTATTCTTAACAATCTTTTTAGTATCTTTCCCCAAACCATATTTCACATCTTGTATTTTTTCAGGTTGCCACCAACCAACACTCCCAAGTAAATAAAAAGAATTTTATAGGTTTTCCTAAGTAAATAAATGAAATTATTCATAAAATCTAACATTTTGCTTTATGTCTTAAATTTGTATCGCATGGTATTAATTATATTGAATATTTTATTTATTTTCTAAAATTTGAGTAAGTAAAAATCTTTTCTCTTAAATTATTTTGTATGAAAGAAGTCATTAATTGGATTTGGTGGAGTTGGAGAGGTAGAACTTATTAGGAGGTGATAGAGGAACTAGAGTTTATTTATCATCGTGTACCAGGAAAGTCTCATGAATCAATGTTTAAGACTGATAAGTATATGTCCAATAGACCTTTTGAGTATGCTTACATAGACTTGTGGATTCCAACTCAAGCTCAAGCTCATGGTGGATGGTCTTATTTTCTCATTATCAGAAACGATATTAGTCAATAAGGGTGTGGACCTATATCTTTAAAAGTAAGATTGAGACTTTTCAAAGGTTTAAGGAGTGATACACCATGATGAGTAATAAGTAGGGGAACAAACTTAGAGTGTTCAGTACAAACAATGAGTTGGAGTTTGTATTAATGGAGTTTATTGAGTTTTACATTGTAAAATATGTAAAGAGACATAAGACAGTTGTAGGTACAACATAATAAAAATGGCTTAAGTCCTTCTAGAGAGAAATTGCAAACATTGTTATCTACCTAATAAACAAGAGTCTAGTGTCTACTATAAACTGCATGACTCCTATGGAAGTATGGAATGGAAGGCAAACAAATTATAAGAATTTGAGGGTGTTTGAGGCCTTGCCATTTGCACATGTCAAGAAGAATAAACTAGAAGCAAAGGTGAGAGATGTATCTTCATTGGATATGTAGAAGGTTTTGAAAGGGTATAAGCTTTGGAGGTTGGATCCTGAAAAGACTAAATGCTTTGTTAGTAGGGACTTCGTATTTGATGAGACTCAAATGACTATAATATGCAGAGATCTAAAGAAAGGTAAGAGGAAAGTACACATTGAGATCGAGCCTTTTGGTGATGGATCAAACCATCTCGAGGTGTCAAACATTAAGGCGTTAGACGATGTAAACCAACCTTCTACCTCTTACTTTAGAAGGTCAAGACATGAAGAAGTTAACTTCAAACCTACACAGAGGTTTGGATATGTTGACCTTATCAACTATGCTTTGACATCAATTGGAGAGATAAAAGTTTCAAAGCCAAAAACCTTTTAGAAGGATATAGAAGGTGTAGAAGTTCAGTAGTGGTAGATTGCTATAAAGGATGAGCTTGAATACACGTGAACACTTGTTGATCTACCAAAAAACCAAAATATGGTAGGATACAAGTGTGCATTCAAGAAGAAGTAGGCAATGCTGGGTGTGGAGGAACATATGTTTAGGGTAAGATTGATAGCAAAAAGTTTCATACAAGTGGAAGGGTAGTCTATAATGAGATTTTCTCATTTATGATAAAACATTGTTCAATAATGAGTATTGATCCTGTCGTCAACTCAAGCGTGGAGGAATTGCTTTGTCGCTTCCTTACCCCGCCTATGCAACTGTGTTACCCGCAAGAATGCTCTTAGAACCTTCTCCGGGAACTTCAAACGCAACCTGCAAAACACACAGACGGCGCCTCTAGCGGCCGTTTGCACTCCGACGCTCAAGTTAGGTCACAGAACCACCAACAAAAATGTCACTGAATCTCTCTCTGATTCTCTTTTTTCTCTCTCTGTGTGTCTGTGCCTAACAGAATTCTGTTACGCTATCCTCTGCGTGTGTCAGAATTCTGTTACGCTATTGTGCGAAAACGTACCAAAATGAGTAAAAACGTGGGTGTGTACCTTTCACGACGCGGAGTGCACTTTTATCTTGGCCGCGCCTCTCTCAGATGGTGACACGTGGAGGCATGCAACTCACATCTAACCGTACACGTGCCACTACCTGAAGGGCTCTAGCGCATCTCTTTGTGCGCCTAAGTTATTCCCTTGCGGAGTAACTTAGCGTGTTTCTTCCATCTGGGTGAATCGCACACTCCCAGGAGAACGCCAGGTGTGGCTGGACTAGGCACACTCACCAAGCATTGCTCTCTGCATAAACGATTTCCCCTTCACGATGTCATGCACGTAATGGGTTAAGAGAGTCACCAATCACTGACCGGTTTACTAACTCCCTCAGGCCACTCTCGTGCACGATTCTACCGGCGAGCAGCTCCTCTTTCTCTGAGATATGATCATGCGAGGTCCATGCGTAACGCTCTCGCTGGGAATCCCAGTCCCAGTTTAACTGCGTGTAACACGAAACCCCGATGACCATGCACCCGATGACTGATCGGTGCTCTATTACTTCTCGCGTTCTCCCCCCAGGTGTTTATCTTGGAACTGATCTGTCGGTGGCCACTTGGTTACTACCCACCGATCACCGTTCTGGGTGATCTCCTCCCTGATTTCTCTGCCACCTGATCTACGTGTCACCCTGTGAGTGGTCCACGTGGTTATCTGCTGCTGACGTCATCGACTACCGATGACCGACCGAATCACAAGCCCCCAGTCTCGAGCTGTGAACTCGTTCTCAGCGAAGAGACTAAGTGGTCGCGCCCTCGGTCCACGTGGCAAGTGCGGCCACATCACGTGCCACCTCACGTGTTGCCTTTTAACGTTATGATTTTCTCCCTTAGTCTCGCGACACGTGGACGCATCAACGGCCAGCGTGGAGTGTCGCTAATGCTTCCCTTATTCAAATAGGCGCGCGCCTTCACTGTTTCATTATCTTATTCAATACTCCAACTCTCAGACTTACTTCAAATCTCCTCTCTGCGCGCCCAACTTTCTTCAAGCTTTCTACCTCAAGACCTTCCGCGATCATCTAAAGGTATGACTTTTCTTCTTCCTTGATCCATTTAGGTTCTTTTCACCGATTGCATTCACCCTTTTCACTACCATGCATTCATCTTCTCTGTTTTTCTTCTTCTCAACCCGCGCTAGGGTTTTTTGCGGTTCTCACTTCGCTCTCTACTTCTCCCTCTTCCTCTTCTTCGCCTGGACCTTTCTTTCTTCTTCCCTTCCTCTGTTTTTCACCGAACCATTCATCATTCCCTCTTCTTCCGTTCATCTGACTTTTTGCTTTCCTCCATTGCAGTTATCTCGCAATGGCTCGCTTGAAGCAAATTGCTCGCATCGTCGCCTCATCCTCTGGTGCACAGCCTTCAGCAAGTGCACCAGCGTCACCTCCACCTGATGCAACTTCCTATCAGGACAACGCCAGGGTCCATGACTGGGCTCCCCTGGCATTGCTGGCCGAAACTTCCACTCAACTACCGAAAGGCCACCTCAAAACCCTTCTGAGCAACGACCCTGATGAGCCCTCCTGCGCCATCGACAGGGAGAATGATTTCAACGTTCGTATACGCATTCCTCCTCGAGGGATGCCAATCTGCACGGACGATAGGGCTACCAATGGGGTGCCCTTCACCTTCATATACTCCGCCATCTTCAAAAGGTTGAAGCTGCGTTTGCCCTTCACCTTCTTTGAGAAGGAGCTGATGATGGAGTTGAACGTCGCCCCTTGCCAACTCCATCCGAATGCCTGGGCTTTCATACGGGCATTCAAGATCCTTTGCAACTACTTTGGGCATAACGCCTCTGTAGACGTCTTCTTACATTTCTTCGAGGCGAAGAACCCTGGGGATAGGTCTTGGGTCGGCCTGAATGGAGTTGTTGGACGAGTGATCTTGGGCCTGTACCAGCAATCATTTAAAGATTGGAAGGGCAGGTTCTACATGATATCTGCTACCCAGCAAAGCCCAACGCTGCTCGAGGGGTTTCCCCTTTATTGGGTTCTTGGAGTCGAGTTTAAGAAGCCCCGGGGCCTTGAAGCCATGGCTCCCTACGAGCGCAAGCTGTGTAGGTTGCTCCTAGGGGCAAAATATAACTCGGCCCTTCTCATCAAACACGAGTTTGATGTGGTGTCTCTGAAAAAGTACATAGGTAGGCTCTTCTTCTTGCACCTCTTAGAATACTTGCACACTCTCATGCATACTTGCATAACATTTTATCCACTTGCATAATTATGCCATCTAACTCTTCTTTTTACCCTTGATGTAGACATGACTTCAGGGAAAGATAGGAGGAGGGCACTACTGGAGCTTGCCCGGACCAGGGGTGCCAAGGAGACTGGTTCTTCCTCCTCTACCACCGAGCCCATCGCGGCTCCACCTCTCTCGGTCGCGCCAGCTGAAGGCCCCGAGCCAGAGAAGAAGAGAAGAAGGCTAGCAAAGGCCTTTCCCGCAACTGTTGCGGCCGCTGCTGCTCCTACCCCCTCAACCGAGGAGGAGAGTTCTGGCTCTCCTCTTATACATCGCCAGAGGAAACACCAAGAGGTTGGGGGGGCTTCATCCCTTAGGCCTGGGGAAATCGAAGTGGTGCAAATTGAGGAGGGTTCACCCCCACCTCTTCCTACTCAACCTGCCCCAGCACCAACTTCCTCCCCCTCCCCTCAGCGCCTACCATCTCTAACGCCCCAACTTCCGTCTCCAGCATCACTTCCACCCCCACCCCCAGCGGGCCAAGCTATTGGTCAACCCACTCTACCTGCTGGGAGTGATTCTGCCCACTCGGGGGGTTTCCCAAGATTTCCTGCATCACCACCACCGCCAACCTTTGCTGCTACTGCTGAAGGTGGTGAGGCCAGCTCGCAGCCAAGCAGCTCTGGTGCTAGCAATGAAAACTTCAGTCGAGTCATTGCCTTGGTTCGACGTTTCATACGCAGCCGGGAGCTTCTCGAATGGAGTGGGCAAGAGGTGGACATGCACTAGGCCAAGCAGATAGTGCTTTCCCTAGAGTTTTCCACCCAACACCGCAAGCAACTGGTCCTGGAGAAGAGGGTCAAGGAGCTTGAGCACGACAAGGAGTCACTGCAGAGTGACTTTGAGGCTACCCAAGGGTCCATAGCCCTGATGAGGGATACAGTGGAAAAATCCAGGAAAGAGTACCTATCGCAGGTCCAGGAGACCATCAAGACTGAGATCTTGATGGGGCAAGTTGTCAATACTCTGGACAGCGAAGTGGTGGAGCTGAGGAGCAAGATAATCAACCTGGAGGCTGAAACTTCCTCCCTACGCCAATTGAACTCACAACTAGCGGGGGATCTCAAGTCTACCAAGGAGGAGGCCACTGATGGGGGGAAGAAACTTGAGAAGGCAGTGAGCGAGCTTTCTGCAGTGAAGGTCGAGCTTGCCGAAGCAAAGGGCAAATTGGAAGAAGCTGCCTCTTCCATTGCTTCCCTCGCCACTGAGAAGAACGCCTTGGAGACTTCAAAGCAAGAGCTCGAAGCTGAGAACGCCGAACTTATGAACGTGGGTGCTGACGCCCTTGCTGATGGGTTCGAGCTGGCATTCGAGCAGATTCGTTGCGTTCTTCCAGATTTAGACCTTACGCAATTCAGCATCTACAACAAAGTGGTAGATGGCAAGCTCATTCCTCCTTCTTGAGTTTTCTTCTCGTAATTTCATATTTCTGCACAATTCTTGTACTTGAAACTTGTATAGACCTTGGTGTGAATATATACTTGCTTCAGCTATATGTTTCTTCTCTTGTATCTTCTTAAGCTTCATCTTTCTTTTTGCACACAACTAACTGTTAACTAGCTTAGGTTTAGCGCAATCTGTACTCTTTGATCTTGGCCTCTACCTTGATCACGACTAACAACTCCCTTAGCTTTGTCTTTAACAGTTCTTATGCACAGCTTCGTACTAGATGACTGACTAGGCATAGTCTGTCTGCTTCGGCTTGTTGTGTAAGAACTTGTTTGGAAAAGCTTCCTCCGACAAGGCACTACCCACTAGCATATCCACCAACAACTCATCAGTCATCGTTCTTCGGTCTTCACCTTGCTTCTCTGTCGCTCTAGCGCTAAGTGCATAGAGGACTTTGACATCAATCGTCAGAGGTGATGCCTTGTTTTGGGGGAAGAAGAGTGTTTCTCGATAGCCCCTCTTACCTTCCCCAAGGTCATCAACCTTGGGCGGATTGGGTCGTTCTTTCCCTGCCTCACTCCTGGGGTGAGAAGGGTTTAAACTAAGAGCTTTACTGGGCCAACATTGGTATATGCCAAGTGGGTAAGGACGTTTGTCGAGATCCTTCCTTTCCCTCTCTTGGTCTTACTAGCACCCCTGGCTTTTCAAACCCTAGTCCTCTGCACTCACGCCTGGGGTGAGGAGGACTTAGATTAGCGCCCATACTCGCGCCTAGGGCGAATAAGGCCTAACCGATCACCTGCACTCGCACCTGGGGCGAGGAGGATTTTAACTTGAAAACTCTCGCACACTTGATATGCTGATAATCTTTTCATTGGATGGCCTCGTTAAAAACCCTCCTTAGGGAAAAGAGTGCCCCCTTATCTGTTCAACTGTTTTCAGTATATACACTGAGTGTGTCTTTAGCGCGAGAACGCAACTACTTTACAACTTAACTGAAATACAATTTCAAGTGGGTGGCGTTCCACGTTCTGGGGATTGCTTCTCCATCCAGAGTTTCCAGCCGATAAGCTCCATTCTCCGATGCCTCAACCACTCTGTATGGACCTGTCCACTTTGGAGACAACTTGTTTTCCATCTCATTTTGATGCGCCTTTCTCATCACCAGATCACCTTCCTGGAAACGCCTGAGCCTCACCTTGGAGTTGTGCCTCCGTTCTACTCTTCTCTTGACGGCTTCAGCACTAACTCTGGCTTCTTCTCGCACTTCGTCCAGTAGGTCGAGATTCTCCTTTCGTTCTTCGTTGGATTCTTCGGCAATGAAATTCAAAAACCTGGGGGAACTCTCCTGTATCTCCACGAGAATCATGGCATCTGTCCCGTAGACAAGGCTAAAGGGTGTCTCATGGGTGCTGGACTGTGGAGTGGTATGGTAGGACCATACGATTCTGGGGACCTCCTCTGCCCAGTTTCCTTTAGCTTTCTCTAGTCTTCGCTTTAGCCCCCTGAGCAGTACTCGGTTGGCTGACTCCACCTGCCCATTGGTTTGTGGGTGTTCCACCGAGGCGAAAACCTGTTGTATCTTTAACTCCTCGCACATCTTCCTTAGCTGATGACTTGTGAACTAGGTGCCATTGTCGGAGACCAGCCTCTTGGGTACTCCGAAACGACAGACAATGTTCTTCCAGACAAAGTGCTCGACTTTCTGTGCGGTGATGTGTGCGACTGGTTCTGCCTCCACCCACTTGGTGAAATACTCGATGGCCACGATGAGGAACTTCATCTGCCTTATCGCTAGGGGAAAAGGTCCTAGGATGTCGATTCCCCATGTGTGAAATGGCCACGGGCTATGGATGGATTTCAACTCCTCGGGAGGTGCCTTATGCCAGTTTGCGTGAAGTTGACACTGTTTGCAACGCTGAGCATACCTCACGCAGTCTTCCTTCAGCGTTGGCCAGTAGTACCCCGCGCGGAGGATCCTACTTGCCAAAGCGCGACCGCCTACATGACTTCCGCATACCCCCTCGTGTAGCTCTGACATAAGTCTAGTGCATTGATCGCCATACACGCAGATCTGCACAGGATGAGAAAACCCAAATCTAAACAGGTTCTCATCAATCAAAGTAAACTTACTCGAGCTCCTCTTTATTCTTTTTGCCTCTGTCGGGTCAAGTGGGAGTACACCATCTTCTAAGTACAACTGGTACGGTGTTATCCACGTGTCGGGCTCCCTAACAGCGCAGACTTCCATCGCCTCATCGGTCTTTGCCGGTTGCGCTCTAACCCTTGGCGCTTTCAACGACTCTTGAGTCAGTGAACGATGACCGATCGTCAGACGCTCCATCGATTTGTACACTTGAAGTACCTGGTTGTTTGACACGAACGCTCGCGGTACCTTCAAGGTCTCCTGAATGACGGTCATATGTTTTCCCCCCTTGCCTGAGCTGGCCAGCTTGGCAAGCAGGTCTGCTCTGGCATTTTGCTCTCTCGGCACATGAACTAGTTCAAACTCGGTGAAGGATGTCTTCAGCAGCTGTACGTATTCCAGGTAAGCTGCCATCTGGGGATCTTTCGCCTGGAACTCCCCTATAACTTGCCCGGTTACTAGCAAAGAGTCACTCTTAGCAACCAGACTTCTTGCTCCCATTTCTCTTGCTAGCAAAATTCCTGCGATCAGGGCTTCATACTCCGCCTGATTGTTGCTAGCCTTGAAGGCAAAGCGGAGGGACTACTCGATCAGCACTCCGTTCGGGCCTTCCAAAATGACCCCAGCGCCGCTCCCCTGCTGATTGGAGGAGCCATCCACTGATAATACCCATCGGAAGTCTAAACCTTCTGAAGGTGTCGCGACCGACGACAGCTCGACCACAAAGTCGGCGAACACCTACCCCTTTATAGGTCTTCGGGGCTCGTACTGAATGTCGAACTCTGACAATTCCACCGCCCACTTGACCATCCTTTCCGCTACGTCTGGTTTCTTTAGCACCTTTTGGATGGGCAAATCTGTCATTACCACTACTGTGAAGCTGTGGAAATAATGTCTGAGTCTTCTCGCTGAAAATACTACCGCCAGGGCAGCCTTCTTGAGGGCTTGGTACCTTGTTTCAGGTCCTTGCAGTACCTTACTCACAAAGTACACAGGCTTCTGAACCTGATCTTGCTCTTGCACCAGGACTGAACTGACTGCTCTCTCCGTCACAGCAAAGTATAGACGAAGAGGGGTGCCCACTTGTGGTTTACGCAAGACCGGTGGGCTTGCCAGGTACTCCTTCAACTTGATGAAGGCCTCCTCGCACTCCTGTGTCCAAAGGAATCTGCTGTTGCGCTTAAGACACTGGAAGTACGGATGACCTTTCTCCCCTCCAGCGGACATAAACCGGGATAATGCTGCCAACCGACCGGTGAGTTGCTGCACCTCCTTCACCTTCGTTGGACTCCTCATCGCCACGATTGTTGCGCACTTCTCTGGATTAGCTTCGATTCCACGCTCTGTCAGGAGGAAACCCAAGAACTTCCCAGCCTCCACGCCAAAAATACATTTCTCAGGGTTGAGCTTCAACCTGTACTTGGCGATGGTGGTGAATAATTCCTCCAGATCGGCCACATGATGCTCCTTCTCTCGGGATGTGACCACCATGTCATCTACATATGCATGCACGTTCATTCCAAGCATGGGCGAGAGCACCCTATCCATAAGTCGCTGGTAGGTAGCCCCCGCATTCTTCAGCCTGAACGGCATTACCTTGTAGCAATAGCAAGACCGTTCAGTCATGAATGCGGTCTTGCATTCATCCCTGGGGTGCATTCTGATCTGGTTGTATCCTGAGAATGCATCCAAGAAGCTAAGTAGCTTCCCCCCTGATGCGTTATCCACTAGAGCGTCTATACTGGGTAGAGGGTAAGAATCTTTGGGGCATGCCTTGTTGAGGTCAGTGAAGTCCACGCACATCCTCCACTTGCCGTTTGGCTTCTGCACCAGTACCACGTTCGCTAGCCACTCAGGGTACTGGATCTCCCTGATGTGCCCTGCGGCAAGGAGCTTTTGCGCTTCGTCGTGGATCACTTTCCTCATTTCTTCGTTGAATTTCCTTCGCCTCTGACGCACAGGTCGAACTTTAGGATCCATCGACAGGCGATGGCAAAGGAAGTCAGGGTTGATTCTTGGCATGTCAGATGCTGACCATGCGAACGCGCCCATGTGCTTCTCGATCAGCCTTCGTTCTTCTTCGCCGAGCGATCCTCCCAACTTGAACCTTTTCTCCCTTATATCTACTTCTACCCACCCCTCAGCTGGGTGGGGTCTTCTCTCGCTGGCGATGACCGCCCTCGCGAGGAGTGATCATGCCCTCCTCCCCCGCTTCCACCTGAGCTACCTGGGAGCCCCCCAACGTAGCATCCTCCATCTCCTGATCGCCATGCGTTCTCCTAACCACCGATCGCTCTTCGAGCACACCTGGTGATGGTGTTGAGGTGACATGGCATATGCTCCTCTTCTGCCTGAGGCTGTTCTCATAACAGCGTCTAGCCTCAGCCTGATCTGACTTGATGGTTATTACGGTCCCCTCCATCGACGGCAGCTTCAGCTTCATGTGCCTCGTCGATGGCACTGCACCCAACCTATTGAGTGTTGGCCTTCCCAGCAAGATGTTGTACGCAGAAGGGGCGTTCACCACCAAGTACTTTATCTTTTCGGTGCGGGCTATTGTTCCATCGGTGAACGTCGCTCAATGTACCCCCGCACCTCTACCTGATCCCCTGCAAAGCCGTAAAGACACCCGGTATACGGCCTTAGTTGATCGGGGGACAGCTGCAACTTGTTGAACGTCGGCCAGAACATGACGTCTGCCGAGCTCCCTTGGTCTACGAGCACTCTGTGCACTCGCCTTCCTGCTGTGATGAGGGAGATGACCACAGGATCGTTGTCGTGCGGTACAACGTCCTGTAGATCAGCTTTCTTGAAAGTGATGTCTACCTCGGGGAAATGGCCCTCGTCTACCGAGTCCACGACCATAACCGATCGAGCATACCTTCTTCTTTGTGATGCGGTGTACCCCCCACCGGAGAAGCCTCCCGCAATCGTTCGCACCTCCCCGTGCACAGGGATTTCATGCTGCTGTTCTCCTGCCTGGGCCTCCGATGCGCGATCACCCTGCGCCTCCCGCAGGTAATCTGCCAGGAACCCAGACTTTACCAACTCCGCCAGCTGGTGTCCCAACGCCAAGCAGGAGTAGAGTGTGTGGCCAAAGGCTTGGTGAAACTCACACCACTCGTTCTTCTTCCTCCCAAGTACCTTATCTGTCTTCTCTGGTACTCGGAGTCTTGCAGCTATGGCAGGAAGGACGATCAGATCCGCCAACTCTATCATGAAATCGTATCTTGGGGGTGCATTATTCTCCCTTGCACGCCCCCTGCCCTGGTCCTTTCTGGGTGCATAAGGACGAGGTTTCCCCTGCACCTTCTTTCCCTCCTTTGCCTCATGCACCCTCGCTTGCTGTTATTGCTTCCCCTGTCCTCCACGCGGCTTCGGTGGTGCAGCACTTCCTCTTTTCTCAGAAACCTCTGTCTCTGCCACTATGTGCGTCACCGCGCGTCGCCGGATCTCCGCAAAGGTGCTGGGATGGCTCCTGATGAGCGACTCACTGAAGGGACCAGGCACCACTCCCTTCTTAAATGCATGCACCAGCATATCCTCGTCCTTGCTGGGCAATCTAACCACTTGTGCTCCGAAGCGGTTGAGGTAGTCTTTCAGCGACTCACCTTGATATTGGTGTACATCGAACAGATCGTACGACACCACTGAAGGTGCTCTGTTAACGATGTACTGCTCAGTGAAAAGCTTCGAAAACTTATGGAAGGACAAGATATGACCCTCTGGCAGACTCACGAACCATTCCATGGCGATTCCACTCAGTGTACTCATGAACATCTTGCAGTACACGGCATCTAAGCCCCCAGACAGCATCATCTGAGTGTGGAACGCCGTCAGATGCGCTTCTGGATCTTCTACCCTCGTGAACGACGCCTTCACTCCCACTAGGTTGGGAGGCACCACAGTTTTCATGATTTCAGGGGAGAATGGCATAGGGAACGCTCTCGGAGGCGATGGTGGCATCGACATCCTTTCTTCAACTGCGCGTTCCTTCTGCGCCTGTAACGTCCTTCTCAGCTCCTCATTAACGCGATTCAGCTCATCATTCCTGCTCTGCGATGCAGCCAACTCCGCCTGCATCTTCTCTTGTTCAGCTCTCGACGCTGCGACATTGTCCTGCAGCGCATGCATCATCTCCAGGACCTACGCCATTGTCACAGCTCCTTCCTCAGCAGATGGCGCAGGTGATGTTTGTCTGGTTCTCCTCATTTTCTCAGCAAAAAACTCAGCAAAAACTTTGAGAAACTTCAGAAACTTTGGTGTGGATGGGACCACGATTCACATGGCCCCACGGTGGGCGCCAAATGATCCTGTCGTCAACTCAAGCGTGGAGGAATTGCTTTGTCGCTTCCTTATCCCGCCTATGCAATTGTGCTACCCGCAAGAATGCTCTTAGAACCTTCTCCGGGAACTTCAAACGCAACCTGCAAAACACACAGACGACGCCTCTAGCGGCCGTTTGCACTCCGACGCTCAAGTTAGGTCACAGAACCACCAACAAAAATGTCACTGAATCTCTCTCTGATTCTCTTTTTTCTCTCTCTCTGTGTCTGTGCCTAACAGAATTCTGTTACGCTATCCTCTGCGTGTGTCAGAATTCTGTTACGCTATTGTGCGAAAACGTACCAAAATGAGTAAAAACGTGGGTGTGTACCTTTCACGACGCAGAGTGCACTTTTATCTTGGCCGCGCCTCTCTCAGATGGTGACACATGGAGGCATGCAACTCACATCTAACTGTACACGTGCCACTACCTGAAGGGCTCTAATGCATCTCTTTGTGCGCCTAAGTTATTCCCTTGCGGAGTAACTTAGCGCGTTTCTTCCATCTGGGTGAATCGCACACTCCCAGGAGAACGCCAGGTGTGGCTGGACTAGGCACACTCACCAAGCATTGCTCTCTGCATAAACGATTTCCCCTTCACGATGTCATGCACGTAATGGGTTAAGAGAGTTACCAATCACTGATCGGTTTACTAACTCCCTCAGGCCACTCTCGTGCACGATTCTACCGGCGAGCAGCTCCTCTTTCTCTGAGATATGATCATGCGAGGTCCATGCGTAACGCTCTCGCTGGGAATCCCAGTCCCAGTTTAACTGCGTGTAACACGAAACCCCGATGACCATGCACCCGATGACTGATCGGTGCTCTATTACTTCTCGCGTTCTCCCCCCAGGTGTTTATCTTGGAACTGATCTGTCGGTGGCCACTCGGTTACTACCCACCGATCACCGTTCTGGGTGATCTCCTCCCTAATTTCTCTGCCACCTAATCCACGTGTCACCCTGTGAGTGGTCCACGTGGTTATCTGTTGCTGACGTCATCGACTACCGATGACCGACCGGATCAAGTATAATCTGGTGTTAGAACAATTGGGTGTGAAGACAACTTTTCTGCATGGAAACTTAGAGAAAATCATTGTATGGCTTGAAACGAAGTTTGAGACATTTACACGAGATTTGATGATTTCCTAAGATAGGCAAGGTTTGAGAGATGCAATTATGATAGTTGCATGTACATCCTGAAAAGATAAGAACGATATGTATTATTTTTACTCTTATGTGTAGATGATATCCTTATAGCTAACCAGTATAAAAATGAATTGAAGGAGCTAAAAGAAAAATTAAGCTTAGAGTTTGAAATGAAGGATCTTAGTCTCACAAGGTGAATAATGGTGATGGACATACATATAGATTAGAAGGTTGGGATATTGCATTTATCTCAACAGGGATACTTGCTAAAGGTAGTTGAGAGGTTTAGAAATCGTGAATCTAAACCTATGGGAACACCACATAAATCCCCAATTACCCAAGTTTTTAGTTATGAGGAAGCAATGAGGGAGATGAAGGTTACTCCATATGCTAATGGAGTAGGGTGCATCATGTATGGAATAGTTTGTAGAAGACCTTGTTAGTGTGATTAACAGGTTCATGATATATCTACGACATGATTATTGAGAGACTTTGAAGTGGGTATTGAGATATATGAATTGAAGAATATCATCTGGTCTAATGTATAAATGGTCTTCACATAGTGGAGTTGATAAAAATGGGTTTGTAGACACTATACAAGTAATGTTGATATCAAAAAAAAAAAATTCTAGGTATGTATTTACATTGTTTGGAACTACAGTTAGTTGAAAGGCCAAATTGCAATTTGTTAAGGCCTTGTTTATTACTTAGACAGATAATATATAGTTCGCTTGTAGAGGGAGTGAAGGAGGCACAGTGATTGAAGGGGATGATAGGAGAGTTTGGTATTGTACAAGATTGTATGATTATTCAATGTCGAAGTCAAATTATTATTCATCTAGTTGATCATCAAATATACTACAAGAGTGTCAAACACATAGACGTTAAACTTCACTTCATGAGAGACTGTTGTCAGAAGTAATAATGTGTCTCTAAGAATGGATATCGAACCCACAAGCAACACTTGAATAATCAAGTGAAATATTCACTAAATATAAAACAAAATAATAAGAGTTTGTTTAGAGTTGTTATGATGACAATGATTAACAAGAACACAAGTCAAAGAGTTGTTGCTTCAATTGGAAAAATAGGGATTGAGTTTCATCTTTCTCACTTATTTGTATTTTGATTAACATGACAATATTGTGCTCTTTGATTGATATTGATGCCCGTATAAAAATCATTTATATGATATCCTCGCACATAAAATTATTAAGATGCTTCCTAAATATTGATTATTCGCATATTTATAAAAAAAAACTTATCCTTAAGATCAAAAGTTGATAGCAATTAACATTTCAAATCTATTCCTAGCATTCAAATATGTTAAGCATTATCGTTTAGGTCAGAACATTAGAAATACTTTCCAGTCAAATCTAAAATTCCAGATCATGGTAAACCAAGTATTACAAACAAAACAATAGTACTAATCATCAATCAAGAACAAAATAACGTGTTTAGATATCACCTTAATACATAAAAGTTTGAACAAATCACTCATAATCCCAAATGGTAGAATTAGCCACACATGATGACTATTACAAGTAGGGAGAGCATGAAAAGAAGATCTAGGATGTTTCTCCTTGACGACTGCATCCTCTAATGTTTATTATACCTCTTATTCTCCTAATTAGGTTACAAGTTACTCAATGGTGTTTTCCTCTCAATCTTGCACAGTAGGGGTTGTGCCTTAAGCCTCCTATTTAACCTAATTTGCTTGGGCTTAACTGGCTTTTCGCTTGGGCGCTAATGGGCTCACTTGGGCGAGTAAAATGTAAAAAAGCCCAACGTTCCTGACACTATCTCGCTCAAGTGAGATCGCTTGAGCGAGATCCACTGACGGCATCTTGACTTTTTGTGAGTTTAGGCAGATTTGGTGAATGTTTATGCATTCCATTTTTCTCTTTTTAACTTTGTATATTTTTCTTTTGTCCAATTATCTCCATTCTTCCCTAGAAACCTAAAATTAAGATAAATTTGAGAATAAATCGTTCTTATTTAAATTAAAATTATAAAATATGTAAAAATGTATAATTTCATAAATTGGGGTTATTTTATACTTATTTTATCAATTAATACTCATAAGGGCCTATGTGAAATTTGACACTTATTAGAGACGTTGATGAGTCAAGAGAGGTAAGAATCGAGAAGATAGCATCAAAGGAGAATCCAACCATTATTTTTACAAAGTCCCTGGCAAGATTGATGTTTAAACGATATTTAGAGTGAATTAATTTTTCATTTGAGGATAAAGGAAGATGATGTTGGGAACTCTTCCCTGATTTGGAGTCAAGGTGGAGAATTGTGATGATTGACTCTAAATCATGTTCAGTAGACAATTGGTTGGAGAGCTCAGTCAGATGATGACATTGTCTGATGGAAGGGGAGAGAAGACTATTTGTTGGACATAATTTAGCAATACGAAGTCTAGTTAAACCGTATAACCTATTTTGTGTTTATAGACGTACACTTATCTTGTGAGACTCTCTATAAATAAAACCTTTAAATGTTAATAAAAGTGTTCTTTTTTTTCAATCTTGTTCTTGTGTTTTTACTTACTTGTAATGGTTGTAAAACCAAAATTTGCTAGTGTTTACGGGAAGTATTATATGAGTAAAGACTTGTGACTAGAACATTTTTTAGTTGGAAGGGGAGTTTGCAATGTGTGGAGTAGACTCCACTTAAAGGGAAGATTGTGAGGAATTCAATTATGAAGTTAGAAGTTCCACATTGAGCAAAAATGAGTGAGATTAATATATAAGAAAAAAAGTCCTATAAATTCATTATCTTAAAGTTTTGGATTGAAAGTGATATCAAGTCTCTTCAATATAATTTGACTTACGAGTGAGACTCTCCATATTTTTTAGATTATGTATAACTCTTCCTAATATATTTACTTAAAAATCCAACATGTATAGCATGCATATTCTAAATATAAAGAAAAATATATTGTTATTTTTTATTAATTTAATTATTATTATTATTATTTATTGTTTTTTCCATCATGTATATCTCTCAACTAATAATAAGACAATGATACATTCGTTGTGTAAAAATCATGAAAATGAATATTACCTTTTCTATTAAGTTGTTTTTCATACTCATTATTGACAATCAAATTTTTAACAGCAATTGTGTTTTTTCCCCATTATAATTAATGTCCCAGAAATTTAATTCTTGATTCATAATGCAGTCAATTGCCATGAATGGAAATGACTTTTCTTTCCATAAGGAATTGCTGTATGGCATATTTAAATTTAACACGATTAACAATAATTTTTAACGACTAACGTCAATTTTTATATTATTAAAAAGAATAATTCAAACAAATTAACATCTGCAAGAATTTTACATCATTATTTAATTAAAAATTATTAAGTTTTATATTAACTGCTTCATAAATATATGATACAAATTTTACTTAACTAAAATAAATACTCTTTAGATTAATAAAATATTAAAATAATTATGTCTCTTTACAAAATTTGAAAAATATATGAAATATTGAGTCTAGGAATATTTGTGGTTCAGTGTTCTAGTCAGACTTGAGAGGGTATACTACTGCCACGAATATATATGAACATGAAATACTAACTTTAATAGGAAAAGAAAAGGAAAGAAGAATAAATATCTTTGATAACGTTAACATTCCAGATCTCAGACGGAACCTCTTTCTCAGGTTTTGTAAATCTTATATCTGTTCACAGTTTTCTTTGTCTCCATATTCTTCATACACCAAGCCAAATCAATACCCTTCAGGTAATTCAGTTTTTTTTAAGATGAATTTGTTTGTTCCCTGTAAACATTTTTCATTGGGGTTGTGACCCACTAAGCTGGAGCTCAAGACTAAGTTAGATTGCTAGTGATAATAATCCATTATATGTAATTAGGAACACACATGTTATGAATTTCAGAAGTTTGTGGGTTTTGATTGGATATTCTCTAGGGTTTGATTTTAGGGTTTTTTACGCAAATTTTGGGGTTTTGGAAATTTAGGCTTGATTGAGATCCCAGTGAAACGTTTTTGAGGAAAAAGTTTTGATCTTGAGATATATGAGGTACTGACCGTGGAAGGAGTGAGGAAGAAAGATGATGGGTGAGAAGTTTTGTCTGAACGAAGAAGACAAGGGTGTGTTGGAGTCTGTGTTGGGCGCAGAGGCTGTTGCGTTTTTCATTTCAGCACTTTCCAATAATGTCTTTTCCAGCGTTGTTACTCCTTCGGCCGGTGCTGACTCGTCCCTCCGTCAGAGGTTGTGCCAGCTTGTTGAGGGTTCCAAGTGGAACTATGCAGTGTTTTGGCAAGTTGCTGGCTTGAAATCTGGTGGTTCTGCGTTGATTTGGGGTGATGGGCATTGCAGTGATCCCAAAGGGAAGAGGAGTGGAGTTGGGAAGGAGGATGAGCAGGAGGTGAGAAAGATGGTGCTGCAGAAGCTTGATGCCTGCTTTGGTGGGTGGGTGTCGAAAGAGGCTAACTATGCAAGATTGGATAGGTTGTCTGATTTGCTCATGTTTTACTTATCCTCGATGTGTTATATATTCGGTTATGATTCACCATGTGGCCCTGGGAGTTCATTCAAATCTGCTAAATTGATTTGGACATCTGATGCTGCTGGTTGTTTAAATCAATTAGAATCTAGATCATTTCTAGGGAAAGTAGCTGGTCTTCAAACTGTTGTTTTTGTTCCTCTGAAATCTGGGGTGGTGGAGCTTGGTTCGAATGAAGTGGTGTCTGAAGAACAGGGTTTTGTGGAGATGATCAAGACAGCATTTGGGGAATCCAGTCCCGGACAGGCTAAGGTATTTCCGAAGATTTTTGGGCACGAGTTAAGCCTGGGGGATACAAAATCTCAGTCTATAACTATTAGTTTCTCCCCGAAAGTGGAAGATGATCCTGGTTTTACTTCAGACTCCTTTGAAGTTCAAGCACTGGGGGTGAACCATACTTACGGAAATTCTTCCAATGGGACTTTAGGGGACAGTAGTGAAGGGAAAATGTTCCCTCAATTGAATCAAATGATGGGTGGGAATTTTAATGCTCAAGCAAGGGTTCCTTGTCTAGATCTCGGTAATGAAGACACGTCCTCAATTCATGCAGATGAGCGGAAGCCCAGAAAAAGAGGTAGAAAACCTGCCAATGGGAGAGAGGAACCTCTGAATCATGTTGAAGCAGAGAGACAAAGACGTGAGAAGCTTAACCAGAGGTTTTATGCCTTAAGAGCTGTTGTCCCCAATATATCTAAAATGGACAAGGCATCTTTGCTTGGTGATGCCATTACCTTCATCACCGATCTCCAGATGAAGATCAAAGTGTTGGAAGCTGAGAAGAACATGTTTAACAACAAGGACCAGAGGTTATCCTTGCCAGATATGGATTTTCAGGAAAGAGAGGATGACACAGTTGTGACAGTGAGATGCCCTTTAGATGCTCACCCTGTTTCTGATGTTGTTAAAACTTTCAGGGAGCATCAAATTGTGGCTCAAGACACCAATGTTTCTACTACAGATGATAAAATCATTCATACATTCTCTATAAGAACTGAGGGAGGGGAGGCTGCTGCCATTCAGTTGAAAGAAAAGCTTGAAGCGGCCCTATCCAAAACTTTACCCTGATATCATGTTTATGTAGCAGCATCTCAATGATGCTTTAAATCTTCTTAGAATTACTCTGTCTGATAGGCTGACATATGTTGTTCTTAGTGTTCTTTGTTACTTGTAATCTGTTTTAAAATGTGTTCAGATCTCAATAACCTTAATTATGTACCTAAGTTGTTTAGTTGTTGAATTGAGTTGTTGGATAATATAAGTTGAACTATATTTACAAGTTAAGAAAGATGTCATAACATTGGAGCAGGCTGCTTCTTCCTGCACCTCCATACCTTCTTGTGCCACCTCCATAAATTTTTTGTATTCCAAAAATACCCTTTTCAATATTTCAGATTACATAATCCAGAAGTCTTTTTCTAGATTCAGAATTAGCTTCTATGTAATCCGGAAGTCTTTTGTGATTTAGCTTCTGGATTACATAATCCGAAAGTCTTTTCTATACATAAGATTAGCTTCTGAATTATATAATTTGGAAGCTTTTTTTCAGATGTGTTATTAGCTTCCGGATTACATAATCTGGAAGTCTTTTCTAAATATGAAATTGACTTCCAGATTATGTATCCGGATTACATAATCCATAGATTTATTATTTCAAATCCAAGGGGTGGAAAAAAAAGGATAAAATGATATTTTCATATTTAGTATGGAATGACACAAGAAGGTATGAAGAAGGTATGGAGAAGGTATGGAGGTGTAGAAAGAAAGAGTCATTGGAGCATCATATTTTGTTTTCGACTCTCTCAACTGGCAAGTTTTGGACCATATGGAACATTTTTTGTTAATATTATAGTATTATTGAGAATGTTATTCTTCAAAATACAATATTATATCTTGAAATAAATGGCGCACACAACATTATATTCTTCAATGCCCTTCGTTTTTAACAACTGTTGTGCATCATATATTCTGTGTTGGGATGTTTTATTGGGCTTCATTGTGCATTCAACACATAAGGTTTATCGAAATAGTTTGTTTTCTTTTTTTGGAAAGATTCTTTTTAAATTATGTATCTATTGCAATCTTTTATTTTATAAAGAACATTTAAATGACTATTTATTAACTACTTAGATGAAAAAGAGATTACGAGAAGGATATCCCAATGACATGAACTATGTTTGTTAACAACGCTTTCATCTATCTGAGTTCAAGAAAATGAAGTAATTTTTAAATAAGAACAAGAGTGAGTAATGTATCTGGTGTGAACGGATAAAGATCTACGCATAGTTTAGCCGGAAAAGGTTATGGTTATTAAATTTGATTTAATTTCTTAAATATGAAATATAAGAATAAGAATTTTAACAAGTTTCTCAGTGAATTTCTCAAAGAGTCCTACATATAACATCCAAAAATAGACAATCTTTTACATATGTATTTTGCTCACAAACTCAAATTTGTATATAACTTGTACCACACTCTCAACCAAGTGATACCTAAATATGTCTCTAATTACTTACAAATGAAAATCTAGAATTCAATTTTCCTTGTGAATTTGAAAAGAAAAAAAAAGATTTAAAATTTAAAATTAAAAAATTAAATAAGAAAAAACTCTCCCATAAAAATTAGAGAAATGTTTCTCATGCTTCCAACATCTCTTCCTTACTTGATGAAGAATCTATTTATCAAAATTTGAACTTCAATTGTTGTTGGCCTTTTATTTTTCAGACCTACAATTCCAATAAATTTAAATGAAGAAAATATAAACTATATTTTAGTAACAATATGTTTTTATCATGATTCTTGTGATTTTCTTACTTTTTTTCTCTTGTATATTCATTAACTCATCATGAATCCTAGAAGGTGGATAAAAACATATTTGGTAGTCATAGTTTTTAGTAGTTATAGTTTTTCTTTTCAAAATATGAGTGGCAATTTGACCTTTTGATTTGTATTGGTACATTTGGATGGAAATAAATTTTTTTATATGGATTTTCATTTGAGCTGGAGCCTCATTTCTTAGATTTCTCAATGAAAATTAGTGTTGCTCGAAGAAGGAAGGACAAATGTAAAGAGGAAATAAATAGTTTTAGATGATATTGTCTTTTGGTAACTCTTATACAGACACGAAATCATATTTTGTACACGTTCTATTGCTACAATTATAGTGAATTGCATTAATCAGAATAATTATTTACATATATAACTAAAATAATTACTGTTAATCTAAGTCTTTTATTCAATTTCAAATTGATAATTCAAAATAATTAACAATAAGATAACAATCTTTTAAACACATATTTAAAAAATTGTCATTCCTTCATTCAAATTCTTGAACTCAACAAGTTAAATCATAATTAGAATTTTTAGCTTTTTTTTTGTAATATGTAAATAACTATATTGTGGGCAATAAATTCATCTTCTATGGAGATCTCACATCGACTAGAGATTAGAGTCTTTCATTGTATATAAGTGGGTGCTAAGGTTGGGGAAAAAATCTAGTTTTGTCAAACTACTCTGTTGGAAATCCCACATCGACTAGAGATTAGAGTCTTTCATAGTATATAAGTGGGTGCAAACCTCACTTTATTGAGCTGGTTTTATGAGGTTGCGTTAGACTTAAAGCCCACTTCTTAACATGGTATTAGAGCCATTTCGAGCCTATCCTATCGCCTATTTGTTAGGCCCATTTTATGGGGTTGAGTTAGACTTAAAGCCCACTTCTTAACATATTCCACTTTTATACTTCTCTAATCCATTAAAAATCCGTGTGCCTCACCCAAATCACTTTTTTATACTTTTTCTCATTTTTTTTTTCCTTCTCTCTCCTGCACCTCTCTCCAGCGGCACCTCTTATCCACTTTCTGGAATTTTATTTGCTCTCTTATACACACTCATGAAGCAAGTCTTATACATTTTTTTTTAATTTTATTTGCTCCAATATTTTATACATAATAAATTAATATAATATTTTCAGATTTTAATTAAAGTATTATAGGCAGATGTATTTTAATGTTAAGAATGTATATATTACGTTATGTTTAAGTTTTTTAGTATTATTAAATCATAATTTTATTATATTTTCTTAATATTTATAATGTTTAACTCTTTTACATGTTATTATATTAATATATTAATATTATCTTAATTTAAAAAAAATACATGGATTTTGATTTAAAATACAATTTGCCTTATTTTTTTATAAAAATATGGATTTGGATATAAAATCTAATTTGGTTGTTTTTATAAAAATAATGGATTTGGATTATAAATCTGATTCAAATATTTGGATTTTTTACTTTTTTTTCACAAATAATTTTTTTTTCTTCACTTAAATACTGTATAGATTTTCAGTTGTCTTCAGCCACTTGAGAACACCATATGCAAACAGTAATATACCAAAATTTTTTATCAAAAAATATATTTACATTTAAAGGATATTTTAAGTAAAATATAAATTCAATGGTTGATTTTTTACACTCATTACTTTAGCCATAACATAAAAAAAAAATCACCAATTTTATGTATAGTTTGTAATTCTATATAATTCTATATCCTTTAAATCTGTATCACTCAATATTGATTCTGTAATTTTAATTTTTAGTATTATTAAATTATTATTTTATTATATTTTCTTAATATTTATATGATATTAATTTGTTTACATATTTTTATATTAATATTGCTAGTTTTTTTAGAAAATATAAATTTAGTTTTAAAATTCAAATAATTTTTTTTATAAAAATATGGATTTGGATTTATAAAAATCCAAATTGGTTTTATAAAAAAATATGGATTTGGATTTAAAATCCAATCCAAATATTTGGATATGGATCATGTAAAAATCCAGATTAGTTTTATAAAAAATATAGATATGGATTTAAAATCTATTCCAAATATTTGGATTTGGATTGGATTTGATCTAATCCATGACCACCCTCAACCTTATGAGTCGGTTTTATGGAGTTGAGTTAGGCTTAAAGTTCATTTTCGTAATAATTTTATTTTGCAATCTTATTTTCATAAGTAGAAAATTAATTTTCTCTTGTAGTTGTAAAAATAAGTTAAAATAACACAAATTAAGCTTTCAACCAAGTAAAATGTACTTTATTTTCATGTTCGTGCTAAAGATTAATACAATTTAAGCATGAATGATAAAATCTATAAATTTGAATATTTAGGAGCATCAATAATAAAATAATAATAAAATGATGAAGCTGAAATTTCAAACTAATCTTGTCTTCATTAAAATCCAAAGCATAAAATTTGTTGGCAATAGTGCATATATATCCTCAATGTTAAAAGCTTATAAGCATCTTAGGAAATAAAGCATTGTTTATAGTTAAAAGTTCCATTGTTTTCTCATGAAACCTGTTATTTAATTCTCGCAGCTAGTTATCCATTGTAACAAAAAAATATATTCACTCTGGAATGATGTTCAAACGTGTTACATGATCTATTTGTTGTTAATAACGGTCATGACAAGTAGAATTAAAATCAGGAATATCAAATAAAGTTAAAGTCTAAAAATAAACTATAAGAATCGAATCTAATTAGATATTGAGAGACGTAATTAAAAAAAAAACTATGATAAATAAGTCAAAATTAAAAACTGTTTATAAAAAAATATTATACTAAAAGTTTATGAAATCAAAAATATTATATTATGAAACTAATATTTTAATGTTTTTCTTAATAATATTTTTTTATGATTGTTTTTATTGAGATGTAAAAATTGTATAATAATGTTTAACATAAAAATTAAAAAAAAAATATTTTAGTATCAAGTCAAAGTCAAGTAGTACAATAAAGAGTTATTATTATTTTTCATAAATACAACACAATAGGAGAAATGAGTAGAAATAATATATTTTTGTTTTATTTATTTTTATTAAAAACATAGCACAACATGTGAAAGTGAGAAATCACAAGATAAAAATAATAATTTTTTAATTATTTAATTTAATTTAATTTTATGTTTTATTATTTATTAAAATTAAATGACATGTGTTATAAAAAATTAAAAGTCTTCCTATTTTGTTTTGATTATGTATATAATATATTTATGTTTTACTTCCTTCCTTTATTCACAAACATAACATAACATGTGAGAGTGAGAAATGAGCATAAAGTAGGAATGAAGAGTAACTCGAGAAAAACAAGTCATGAATTAGGAATAAAGAGTAACTCAAGAAACACATGTCATGAATGTGAAGAACGTGTGTAACTTACAAGATTTTTTTTATTTTTTTTTAGGTTTTATTATTGTAATTATGTGGTTCACCTATGTAATATAATATGTTCAGAAAACTTATTTTCTTAGTTCAAGAAATATATGTGGTTTACATGTGTATATAGAGTGAATTTAATTATTTATTAAACAATAGTAATAAAATATATTAAAAAAATTGTGAGATAAAAAAATTGTAAGGATCCACCTTAGCCTGTTTTTCAATTTATTTTAAATTCACTATTGAGATTAATTAAGTAATGAATGCACTTAATTCTTTGTCAGAAAATCATTAATATTTTTATTTTTATTTTTATAAAATTTTCGTATTAGGCATCACTATGCAACTTCAGCTAAAAGTGAATCAATGGATCATTGAAAAGTACATCACTAATTTGTATCCTTTTATTTATTATAACAAAGTGACACTAATTATAAAAATTATTTAATTATAATTCACTTAGTGTGGTCTAGATTAAGCATTATAATCCATTCATAGATTCACAGGTTAAGAATAATATTATCTTCTGAATTGGGTGGAAAGAGAGCACCAAGTAGGCTGCTTCTTCTTGCACCTCCATGCACACATTCTTCACACCTCATATTAAACTTATAAAAGCAAATGCATCTTATTTTTTATGTTATTTATTTTTAATTATGTATAATTAGATATAATTTAGATAGTTTATTATTATAATTTAAATAAATGTTTAGTAATTTTAAATAATTATTTATTTATTTTTTAAAATTGTGTATTTAATTATTTATAATTGATTATAATTCAGATAATGAAAATATTTAATTAGTTTAAGTTATTAATTAAAAATATAAACAAATATTAATAATAAAATTAAAAAACAAAAAAACCAAAATATATTGAAAAACAAAGACACATTGAAAAATTAAAAATATATGTAAAAAGTGCTTCCAAACAGTTAAAAAAATAAAACAAAAAGTATGCACAAGTTAGAAAAAAAAATATTGAAAGTTGTTTATGTAACAATTAATTATTTTTATATTTTTTTATAATTTAGCCCAAAAAAAGTTACTCAAACTTGTAAATTTCCCTAATATATATTCGTGTGTGATGCTGTCTCAAGTCATTGTAATTATTTTCCGTTTTGGAATGTGGTAAGGTTGCAGTTTTCCTTTGTCGTTATGCTTCATCTTTCATGGGATGATGCACTTCGGTTCTTTTGCTTATATTAGTTTTTTGCATTTTTTTTTTTACCTGTTGGACTTGTGACAGCTGCATATTCTGGTTATTCGTGTTGCTCCCTTAAACATTTCCACGCATGTAAACTTAGGTATTTGCATTTGTGGGGTGGTTATTCATGCTCCAATCACATTTATGAAACTTGTTTTATATACAAGATTGTCTTTTGTCTAGGTTGAGGACTTCAGTTCTGCTGGTATCTCAAACAATGGGTGAAATTGTATTTTGGTGCATGTCTTTTTGGACGTAAGTGGATGTATAGAGAATATATCTCTTCATATTTTTTACTATGTTATCATTGGACGATGGTCATGATCCTTTTCATCATGATTCACTATTTCTTTCATACTGCATGTTGTGTACCCTTTTTACCTCTTCTTCCTCTCTAGAAAAGCTAATAAAGGAGCTGAACATTTCACATTTCAAATTTTACATTTATCAAGTAGCTCATATTATTATTATGCATTGTGAAAGTAATATTTCCTGTACTTTTTTGGTTTTAGTTATACATGCTGCTCATATTTTAATGCTTTTAGTTTAATTGTATTATTGGTCAATTTTATTGTGTTTTGCGTGCCAATTCTGATGCAATTCTGATCCTTTAGTGCTTTTTTCAATGATAAATTTTGAACTATGTGTTTTTATTTTTATACAACAGGTAATTGTGATTTTGGATAAATTTGAGTTTTTTTTTTCTTTAGTCTCATTCTTTTTTACACATGTTTTTTATGCACTATCATCAGTACATTGCGGTTTTAAATAAGGTAAATTATTTATCCATAATGGTAAACTCTAAACTTTTATATTATTTGTAAAAAATCAATTTTAATTTTTTTAAAATGTTTAAATAATCTAAATGAATCATAATCTCACATTTTAAAATAATATCATATTGTATCTCATACTTTCATACCTTCCTTAAAGTCATATATCTCTCTTTCATTCACAACATCTCTATTATTTTTCAACCATGACATTTGAGAAACAGTTTCATCATTTAATATGTTTTAATTTACTTCATAAAGTAAATTCACATTTACCTGAATGCTTAGGTCTCTTGTAATTAGAAGTTTTTTCCAAACATAGCATAAATTCTATCAAGAAAATAACTACTTGTAATGGTTTCATGAAGTGGACTATTATTATAAATTGTGAATCTTCAAAACCAAAAGTTTATTTTACAATGTGAAAATATTATTTTTTAGTTTTATATTCTATTTTTTCACCTCGTTTATTTTGTTCTAGGTTTTGTGGCTTTTGAATTATACAATAAACGAATAAAAACACGGTCACCACAAATAAAAATATCATAAAATTTAAATTTACTTCAATCATCAACGTTCACCACAAAAAACCACCACCATTTGAAAAAGAAGGAGAACACACCACACTCTTCATCATACTCAAAAGGGTATCTTTAAAATTAAAAAAATAGGAAGATGTTCGGGGGTAGGTATGGAGTTCTAAGAAGAATTTGTCTTCAAATAATGCATCTTTTTGCATTCAAGGTTTTTTAAAAAGACAGAAAGATACAAAATGAGGATTTTTGAGATAAAAAAAAAGTGACTAAGAGAGAACTTGAAAAGAAAAAAGAGTAACAAGTGTATCATGCAAATCTTTACAAATAAACTATCCATTATATAAATTTAAAGCTAAAATGATATTTTAAACATTCATACCCCAAAAGTACAACCATACACATTAACTTAATAAAAAAAATATTCCTTTCGTAACAGTTTAAGAATCTTTTAAAAAGTAAAAGTCTACCAAGGACTAATAAGTAAAAAAGAACATTATCATCTAATAACAAATCATTATTCATAAATTTTTTATTTTAATAATACCATCAATGAAGATAAACTGTTTTACATTAAAAAAAACTTAATTGTAAAAGTTTCTAAGAACATATATTACAATTATTAAAGCACCTTTTTCAATGATTTAATCCTGTAATATATTTTCGTTTTGATCCTTAAGGAAATTCAAGTCATCGAATAAAATTATTTTGTTCTCATATTTTATTTTAATCATTGCAAAATACTCTCTTTTTTGTTTTCATCTTTTAATATATATAGATATTCACTTTTAGATCATGTCCTTTTTTCCAAAAAGACTAACTCAATCAATAAAATACTATTGGGACTTACAAAAACAAGAGACTTTGAAGGAATACGAAATGATAATTTCAATAAGTCAAATTTGATTTTGTAATGAAAAATACTAACTTTAGGTCCTACACGGTTGAAAGGGAATAACAATTCTAATACTTTTACTATTTTTGAGTTAAGATATTTGGAACTAAATTACAACAAAATTGAGCCTCTTATAAGGCTTTGTGGGAAAAGGGTAAATCAATTAAATACCCTAATTCTTTTTGCGATTTTGTCTATCACTGCTATTGTTGCCATCGCTTCCACCAGTCTTCCTAACTTTGTGCGGTCTTTTTGATGCCTGACCAAAATGTATAAAAGTCAGAATACAGAATAATCTAAAAGAAAGTAACAACTAACGACATATTTAGCATTATCTTTAGATCAGTGCAACATTTAATTTATATTTTATATGCATCCACAAGTGTTTTTGTCCATCTTTAGTTTCCCTCCTCTCCAAAAGTCGCCTTTTCTATTACCCTTCCCCATTAAGGATTCAAAATTGGCAAAAAAGTAAGGTAAAATTGATGATATAAGGTTAATCATACCAAAGCCTTCAAAGGGTCTCCATCTTTCCTTAATTTTCTCTTGGGTCCTTTGCGGCGATTATTATTATTTCCCATTGCATCCCTTGCAAGTTTAACCATTTCCCTTGCCTCTTTCGTTGGTTTGTCTAATAGGTAGTCAGGCACATCACGTAGGTGCGGAGGTGGCTCATTCTTGCTCAAAATTTTGTCATGCTTCAGTAGATCTGCTCAAATATGATTTCGATCCTTTAAATTCAACTTCAATATTAACAGCAACAAAGCCTTATCCAATCAACAAGCACAATAAATGTCAATGACATATTTAACAATAATATCTACCAATTGGCAATTACATTACCTAGGTCTCTTGGATTAGTCTCAAAATGGGCTTTCAACCTTCAAAAAAACACAGGTATGCAGCAATAATTAGAACGGGAATAAAATTAAGATCATAGTTAAAGATCTCAATAATACACCAAATACCCAGTACTCACTTTTCAGAGTTCAAAATTTCATTCCTCAAATCTTGGGCTCGTGACTCTCGGACGGCAATTCTAGTTACACTTTTGGCAACATCCTGCAAGAGAAAGTCAATCATAGTATATCCACTCAATATCAGGTAAAAAAAAAGGTGCAAAGCAAGATATATTCCATACGCTATTCATTCAAAACATACACGAGAGTATGTGCATCATGCAGGTCCATTACTCTCAATTATAACTAAGACATGAATAACAAGATAATCCCAAAACAAATGTCTGACGTTTTGGTGGTCAAAAACTTTTAAAATATTGACAAACATAAGATAAATGTTTGATCAAGCAGAATACAAGTCAAGCAAAAGAGCTCTCTTGGGTTTGATGGATCAACAGAATCCTATGTTAGCTTTCCATCTATAATAATGAACAATGACAAATATCCCATTTTGTGTATACAATTTTTTTTCAAAATTACCCTTAAGGGATGACTCTTTTTTTCTCAGACGAAAGCTCCCACTAACAACAAAATTGTCTCCAATCAAATTATATTTGTTAACTTTCAGTAATCTATAAAACAGTCTGGGATATTATTCAAAAACAAAACTCAATATTTCAACTGCTACCCACAAACAAATCACTCACCCACGCATGTATGTCTATTCATTTTAGTTGTTACCCACAAGCAAATCAACCACCAATGCATCCCTATTTATGATATAAAAATAAAATTAATATAAACATTAAAATTTTAACTCAATAAAATAAGATAACATGATGAAAGTACATGCACACAAGCACGTTTATGTTTCCGCTAGTCAAGAGTAAAGGAAATAATAAATCACCTCTGCCCTATACCGTAAAGATTCAACTGCGTTCTTGGTGAGGAGGGGAAACTCAGCAATAGAACTTGTGCCTTTGTTTTCATCATCCCCAACAAAAGATCTTATTTCTTCTAAAGTATACATCTCATCTGGAGAAACCTGAGATAAAACAAAGCAATATCTAATGACACTATTATGCAGATTGGTGCCATTTAGGATCTCCATGGAATACCCAATGGACAGGAGAGAGAGAAATGCAACTAAGAATACATTTTTAGAATTTAGGTAATAGAAAAAAAAGTGGATTCGTTTTGTCCCAGAGACTCACCAGAGAGACAGAAGCACCAGAATTGTACGCTCTACCTGTACGTCCAATTCGATGTACATATCCCTCAACACTATGAGGCATTTCAAAGTTTATAACCTGTCCATTAACAAGAGAAAGCATTACTAATGGATTTTAGAGAACAGAGCTTTGTCACCATGAAACAAGGATATAAACTAGAAGATGCAATTTACCAATTAACATAGTACACAACACTTACTAATAATAGGATATGCAGAACAATTTCAAACAAGTCAACATTACACCAGAGATACTAGAGAGAACTTGCATACCGTGAATACATTTTTAAAGTCAATTCCCCTTACAACTCCGAATTCAGAATCTAATTTAGCACGTTTTCTAGACTTCCGTGATACAGCATTACTTTCCTTAGACAGTTCATCTTTTTCCTTTGACTGACTAAGATCTGTTGCAATTAGATAATCAAACAGGCCCGCATTGAATTCCTGATAAAAAAAACAGGTTTGTCAAAATTGTGTGAGAAAATAAAGATCGAAAATCATAATGAATTGATAATAAAGTAACTTTTCAAAGAAAACATAAACTCCTCAAGCTGTTGCACCAGGTTAAGTAGAAAACTCTTAACAGCTGTTGCACCAAAAAAAGAAGGAATTGAATAACATTGCCTACCTCCAGAATATGGAGACGGGAATTCTGAGGCAACTCAGGATTTAAAACAGCAGATCTTATCCCAAACTACAAGGAAAAAAGGGAAATGTGAGAGAGCAAGGAATAATGACAACAAAATAATCACACTGCAACTACAAATGTTTTAAACCCAAAGTTGATTCAAAACTTAATCCAAACTTTTCAAAAAGATATATTTAAAGGGGGAAGAGGGAATTCAAAGCACATACGTATTTATTAAATAATCATCATCCATTAAATTGTTACAGTATGAAAATCGACACAAATAAAAATAGGAATTTCACACGTTTAACTTGGGGAACTATCTATTGAAAAAAAAGCAAAGAAAAAGGAGGGAGCTTCTTTTTACAGGAATAAGGAGACATGGAGGACAAATACACACATCCAATCAGTGGTAGCAATGTACTTGGAGGAGAAAGTGAGGAAGCAATCAACTTTGAGTTTGCATCTTCTTTCATCACATTTTCCTTCACTTTCTTACATTCCAACCTCAAATTGTTTGCATCCACAAGAAGTAAAGGTTAACAATAGTTGTTTTGAGTTGAAACTGGGAGAAATACCCACTCCAAAGAACTCGCCTATATGAAATTCTTTGAGATAAACCTACAACTCATTTGTTTTTTGGGAATTCGTTTTTATGGCATGAATGGGTAACAAGTGTGGTATTATTGAGTAGTACAAAGTTAAATCCTAGGCTTTATATGGGTTCCTTTAAAACACCAGGCCTGTACATTGGAGGTTTGGTAAATCTATATTACCCATTATTATGGGTTTTGGAATAGATTTCAGCCATCTCGAAATTAATTTGTTGATGCTCAGATTCAGAGGAAATTACTCCAGTAGCTCCTACAAAATGCACTGATAGAGACCAGACTAGTCCTTCATAGCAGCTAAACTACTCAGCAACTTTAATGAGTATGCCAAGCTAAAGAATTCTATTAAAAGTGTTTATTAATTTTTATGCTGATTTCCATATTTTAATAAATCTTTCATTTAATTTCCTCTTATATAATGAGATTCTATATTTCAAAACAGTAGTGGTGACGACTATGTGTACAACTTAAGCAAGTATTGACTTGAATGATGAAAGTCTTGAGATAGTATAGTCTTGATAGATTGGTGTAATTTTACTTCTCATGGTATATTTTATTGCGTTTTCATTTTGGGTCATTGTTTGCTGTAACAAAGAGAAATGCATGCTAAGAGATAAATGTGCTTTGTTCTATTGAAAAAGTTTGTGATAATGAAGAGACTAGTTCCCATAATATACACTATGGTATGCCATTTGCCACGAGATAATGTGGCCTATTAGATATCAAATTAGACCTGGGCCCTAATGAGTGATAACCATGATATATGACACAATGGGTTGGTATTGTTTCCTCATTTACCAGTGCAGTTATTCACAATGAGTTTTATAGAAAAATGTTAACCTTAGTTTGGAAGTTATATTTATATTTTTGAATGAGTTCTCAAGAGGAAGCATTGGCTTTATATGGTGATTTATCTTGTATCTGATATTTCTTTCTCCTTTTGTTACCATAAATTCATATTTGAATTTGAACACTCATGCAATGTTTGTTTATCTGTTCTGACTACTTTGTTTTCTAAGCTCTTAATAAGACTCCATGACTCACATTTCCTTTCTCCTTTTCCTCATATTCTCTCATATTGCCAAGTAGATTGTTCCTGGGCTTGGCAGGTTTGTCCAGGAGTTCTCTCATAAAAAAATATGCACTCTATCAAGAAACTATCCAAAAAGAAGAAGCTTAAGCTATAAAATGAAGTATCATGAATGGTTTTACTTCTACCACAAAACTTTAGGCAAAAGTCCTATGGGCTTGATGTGATGACAATGCATCAGACCACAAGAAATGTCATACACATTAACATGTACCTAAAGTTGAACACCAATCAAGTGAATGTTTATGAATAGTTATACATCAAACACATACCTTTTCCAAGAATAGTTTCAATCTGAAACTCATGTCTATGGTATTAGTGAATATCAGAACTTTCTTTTGGACCAACCCCAACTTCAACACAGCAAGGATGTATAGTAACTTAGCACTGGCAGAACATGAAATCTGACACAAATATTTAATGAAAACAGTTAAAACCTGATCAATTCCATAGAAAAATCAGAAAGATACAGCCATAAATGAAAGAGTTGATTGCTTTCAAACATGCTCTAGGAAGAAACATAACATCAGACATTAAATTCATAAAACAACCTTGAAATATTCTTAGGATCACTGAACCAAATGACATTTTTTATTTTTAAAGTGTTAAAATCCTTCTCACTCCAAATCAAAATTTTCCTTCCTATAATGGTTCATTTCCTTCTAATAGCAATGAAGAAGAGAGATCCCAAACAGAGAAAACCAGTAAACCGCCCTTCTCTATACAAAGAAATTAGGCAATATTTTCGAAGACAAAACGATGAATTAACTAAACTGCAATTAAGTTCATAATGGCAAAAAAGACAGGTAGAAATATATTACCCAGAACTGCTGAACATTTTTAGGAATGATCTCTTCCTTGTTATTTCCCACTTCAGGCAAAGTCAAAATAAATGGGTTGTGCAGAATCAACTTCTTTAGTTTGTCAACATCCGCACTGCAAACAGTAAATTAGAATTAAAAGGCAATAGATTCCCTAAAATAATGTCATGAAATGATCAATGAGAATACACAGGAAAACGCTTTACCAGTGAAACTTCACATAAATAATATTTTATTTAATGTGTAACTAACATACAATATGATCTACAAATGTGCAAGAAAAATCACCATGCTTGCTCTCAGTTTCATATGATGAAGATACAACAAACAAGCACATCCTTACATAGGGGACAAAAATGAAGCTGATCACACTAGTGCAAGCTACACTCACTCACACTATTGAATAAATTTTTACTAGCTAATTTTATCCCTAATATATGAATATGTGCAAAAAATTCAGATTAATCCAAATGTATTTCATATCTCATTTATACACAGAAAATAATGTAATAAGTATTTTAATATATATATATATATATATGAATCTAAAGAACTCATATCGTTGTGCAAATTTAGATAATTTGACATAAATAATGTAGGTAATAAAATGCTATAATCCAATGGCCAGATCAATTCAAAATAGTTTATGTAAATCTATTGTTGGTGTAAAAGTAAGTGTAACTCATGGGTGTGAACTAATATGATGATATAATTCAATGACCAGGTCAATGAAAATAGCATTTTATGTAAAGCTATTGATAGTGTGAAAGTGAGTGAAACTCATTATTGAGAACTAATTACACGTGATATAGGCACACATATATAAAGAGAGAGATTTGAAAATGACAGGAAACGTGACAAATATCATAAGTGGAAGAAACATCATAAATAACACACCTTGATGTTGCAGACATAAGAAGACACTGGCAACTTCTGGGAACATGAGGTGTAAAAGCTTTTATATCCTTTTCATACCCATATGACAGTAGTAGATCTGCCTGAAAACATTATTTTGAACATTGATCATGTCAGAAAATACTAACCAAAGATTGTTCATCAGCTACTTGAGTTGTTATTAATAACTTAGACCATAGACCAAAGCGTGAAAACTCCACACATTTGCAAATGCTCTGTGAATATAATTCAACTTTAAAAAAATGCTAGTTGTTTCAGAAATAGACAGCAGCCAATAAACAAAGATTCTAAACAAACAATTCACTGCATCTGGTTTCACCTCATCAAGAACAAGAGTTTCAAGCGATTCACTAATGGATTCGGCCTTAAGTATGCCACCGGACAAACACTTCGCTACGCAAGTAGGAGTGGAGATCAAAATATCAGGAGGTCCAGCCAATGCTGCCCGCTGCAAACCCAATTCAGAGACAATTACAACAAAGCACATTTTAAACCAATTGTAAACATAAATAGAACATCCACACGTGTAGCAGATGAACAAAACTAACTTCCTCCCTAATCGATAACAACAAACAAAATTCTAGAAGCCATAACCAACCAAGTCATTGGCAAGCATGTTGCTATTCAGCTGCACAACTTTTAGTTTAACTCTGCATAGCTCAACCAGCGACAACACTTCCGCATACACCTGAATTTATGGACGGAAAGAAATAACATGAAATTAAGTTATACAATTCTTTTAAAAAAAAGTATGACAAAAATAGAAACAAGCTAACACACCTGTTGACTGAGTTCGCGAGTAGGGACAAGAACAAAAGCATTGGGCGCCAACTTCTTCCGATCAGCCCTAACGGTAAAAAGTTTCTGAAGCAACGGGAGAAGATATGCTAAGGTCTTTCCAGAACCTGTTTTGGCGCGTGCAACCACGTCCTTACCTTCCTGGAAACAGAGAGTGAACAAGTTTAGGTTGAAGTGAAGTTGAATGGTGAATTGCGAAAGTGAAGTTTGAAAAAAGTGTAACCAGAATGAGTGGAATGGCGACGCCCTGAATTGGAGTGGGTTTCGCAATCCCTTTCTTGTGTAAGGCGCGAAGGAGACGAGCGTCTACGCCGAGCTCTTCGAAGCTTTGGTCCTCTGCTTCTTTTTTCTCTTCTTCTTCGCCAATGCTTTCTTTCAACTTGGTTTCCGCCATCACGAGTCGGCTACCGTTGGAAGTTTGAATGTAACAATGGTTAAGAATACGGTGCCACAACGATGCCAATCTTTGAATGTCGGTGGTTTGAGTTTAGCACACCTGCAACTGCCTTTTGTTTAGGTCTTCACAACCGAGACAAGCTTTCTTCAATGCATTTACTATAATGTATTAAAATAATATCACTATTTAAGCATGCCCACCTTAAAATAAACAATTTTTATTAGTTTATTTAATGATGATAAATTTATCTCTTATTTAAATTCTTATTATAGCCATTTTATTGTGATTTACATGGAGAGGAAATAGCTTGGGTAAAAAAAGTACGTATGCAGAAATCTTGTGCATGACATCAAGCAGCGATGACAGCTTCCTTTCAAGGATAGTGCGTTTTTATTTGAACTGCTAGATCCAATAATTTTTTGAGCTGCAAATATAGTATACACTGTCATATTAAAATGAATATTTGAGTACACAAACATAATAAAATTATTCAAAAACACTCCCAAAAGAAATTATCATATAACTTTCAAAAGTTGGCTATTTTTGTTTTAAGTTGAAGTTGAAGCTATCACAGGTATGTATGATAGACACAAATGGTCATGTGGGTGTATGTGTTGTGGCTAACATTTACCCAATATGATAAAATTATTCAGATTCCAATTTCCCATTCTAATTTCTCATATTCATCACAGCATCTCGCCATGGACGTTTCTGATAAACATATAAAATCCTAGCGGATGGGGGTGGCAGGCAGAGGATTACATTGACCTATAAGAGTAAATTAACACCGCAAAGACTGGACTCATAATTATGAAATCTGAAATAAATTCCTGTCCAAGGAAGCCAAGACATGAGCAATATTACTACACAATTAAAATTCTACAACAAAAAAAAATAGACAAAATTATGTACCAGAATGCTGCTTATCAAACTTCAATATTGTATATTTCACAGAATCTAACTACAGCTAAACCATGTATATACAATACGCAGGTTTAAAAATCCAATATGTCTGTTTGTCCTTTACTTCGTCTTTTAAGAGTGAGGAAGAATGTCAGAATCAGATAGGTCACCTTTTAATTCACAAAACTTGGCATATTTTTTACCCTCTTATTTTATAAATCTTCTTCCCCACAGATGATCCACCTCCACAAACTGGAAATTTATAATACCTTCCAGACATTTCTTTTCAGTTCACATCTAAAAGTATGCGACTAAGATGCAGATTCAAAACTCTAATCCAATCTAACCATAAAATGGCTGTAGTAATTCCACCCAAAAAGCGAATATCTCACTCCCACTAAGCCAGCATGACTCAACAAAAGGATTACACAGTTTGCAAGTTCAAAGCAGACATATTAAATAACTAATTATGCAACCTTCCAATTTAACATTCGGCCAATTACTACAGCAAAAACTGAAAGATCCTGGCAGTGAGTTTAAGGTAATAAATAACCACTAAGCGACCATGAGAAAGATGGAGTTATACAGCGAAGACAGGAAGACCCCATCGCCAAACTCTGGTGTGTAAAGAAATTCAAATCAAACTACCAAAGTTATCAAACATTGTAAAGTAAAATATAGTGAACAGTTCTGTCGATCGATCAAGCTACTAACGGAAAAGCACACGGTTATTAAGCGAGAGGTTGAAAAGAAAAACCTGCAGGAATTGTTGCTTTGCTTAAAAGTGTATCCAGAGCAAAATTTAATTGATGTCGATGCACACCCTGATAGCAAGTAATCAAAAGTAACGACATTTCATTCAGCGTGAATATACAAAGAGAGAAGAGAAACTTAGTTCCAGCATCTAATTAGAAAAAACAGCATCACAGAGACAAAGCAAGTTGCGCGGCATAGAGTTGTCAGGCAAGTAAAATTGTCAAGTTTATGCACAATATCATACAGAATTATAAATTGAACTGTTCATCCATTTTGAGATTTAATTAGCGTCAGTAGACGGAAAAGAAAAGGAAAAGAATGAGAAAAAAGTAAGATAAAATTCAGTTGTAGAAGAAACGAACGACAGTGTGTGGTTTGGTACATTGTGGAACGAAAATGGGTTTTGCGCAAAAGATACTTTAACGAAAATTGAGAAAGCTAGGGTTAGACGAAAAGGTGAAGAATTGCCTTGTTGAGTGGTGAAGCGCGCAAAGGAAGGGTGAAGGTGGAGGAGGCTAAGCACGCGATTTTGATTTTGAAGGCTTCCACTTCGGACCCTGCGGGAACATTCGCCAACTACCATTCGCTCAGGAGAGAACAATCCATTCTCATTAGGACAGCCCAATCTTTCTTTTCATTGTGGGCTTGGCCTGATAGATAACACTCCTATGGCAAATGCTCCCTGCACCCAACACATTTTAACCTGCACCCAACACAATTTTAAAAATTCCAAAAATGCCCTTTATTCCGGAAATAAAAATCCGGAATTAAAAATAATATATTCCGGAAAAATATATCTGGAAGTGGTTATTGAGTTTCGGAAATAAAAATCCGGAAACAAAATTTAAAATTCTATTCCGGACAAAAAAATCCGGAATTGATAAATAATACATTCTGGAAAAAAAATCTGGAAAAGAGATTATTGTGTTTCGGAAATAAAAATCTGGAAACAAAAATGAGAAACTCATTCCGGATAAAAAAATCCGTAATATAAAATTTCGTTCCGGAAAAAAAATTCGGAACACATATTTCGGAAATTTTTTTTAAGGATAGTTTCGTCTTTTCCGCTGGAATCGGGTGCAGTGATATGGTGCAGGAAGCAATTGCCCACTCCTATTAGCCAAATTCTCCCTTCATATTCATTCTTGATTTCCATACTTTTTTTAAATCCAACAATATTCTTCTGAGTAGGATGAAAAATATAATATTTTTTCTTCATTTTTAAGTGATGTTAATTGTTTGTAGTGATTGATGATGAACATTAGTGATTGAGATAAATTTTGTGGTGTTTTTATGGTTGTATTTTCTTTCAGCTATTTTTTTTTATTCTTTTAGAAGTCACAAAACCAAAAAAAAAAAACTACCAAGGTGCAAAAATGGAGTATCAAACTCTAAAAAACAATTATCTTTGCATTGAGGAATGTCGGATACAACAAATCTTCTTGTCAACCTTCTCACACACGCTCAAATTATGGAACTGCTCTCTCAAACATTGTGGTTGGAGAAGATTGAAAGTGTTGCGGCTAGAGAAGAATGCAAGTATTGTGACTGGAATTGGAGGTATGAGAGTGCAATTGAGGTTATCTAAAAATGTGAGATTATACTTCATTTAGGGGTTTTTTTACCATCATGGGGTATATTTTTTTTGCTTTTTACCAAAATGGGTCCGTTTAAAAAAAATTACAAATTTGGGCAAGTCGTGCCAATTTAGCACGACTTCATATGCACAACTCGTCCCAATTTGACACGACTCTGCCATGTCATATTGAAGTGTCATGTCATACTGAAGTCGTGTCAACTTGACACGACTTCTGCCACGTCATAATTTTTTTTATTTTTTTTAAATTTTATTGTTTATATATTGGGTAGTAAGTCAAGTAATGTTAAAAATTAATTTGATGCATAATTTTCTAAGAGTGTTAGTTTTAAGGAACAAAAAATTGGATAATCGTGTATGGATTATGTTTGACGGTAATGTAATACAATAACTTGATTATTTGATTAATTAAAAAATGAAGAAAATTGTTATTGAATTTGGAAATAAATACATAAATGAAAATTTATTGTATTTGAAAAATAAATAAAAAATTATTGTTTTGAATTTGCAAAATAAATAGCTTGAGAATGAATGATTTTACATAACACGTAATAATGAGAAAAGATTAATTAGAATTAAACAAATTAGTAAGATTCATTACAAGATATAAAATAAAAATATAAAGTTGATCTAGAAGTAAATTATTTATGGGAAGACGTGCTACAATGTGGTCTTCGTATTTGTCGTCGAGGTTTTCGTGGAGGGTGATGATCAATATATCAAATTAATTTTTAACATTACATAATTTACTACCCAATATATAAACAATAAAATTTTAAAAAATAAAATAAAAATATGACGTGGCAGAAGTCGTGTCAAGTTGGCACGACTTCAGTATGACATGGCAGAATCGTGTCAAATTGGGACGAGTTATGCATATGAAGTCGTGCCAAATTTGCATGACTTGCCCCAAATTTGTAATTTTTTTTAAACGGACCCCATTTTAGTAAAAAACAAAAAAAATAGCCCCATGATGTCAAAAACCCTCATTTAGGATTATTTAAAAATTTAAAAAGGTTAAAATTGACTTTTCACCATTAATATGGAGGTGAGGGGAAGGTATAGAGGTGAAGGCAGAATTTGCCCTCCAATTTAGGACTATGCGATTGCAACCCATAGTGTATGTGAAAATACCAAACTACCCCTCTTTTATATTTATATTTAGCCTACAATTTTTTTTCTTTTCCCCATCTCTTCTTCTTTCGTCTTCGCTCCACCTCCCTTCCACTACTCTTTAATTTTTGTCCTCCTTCGTTCGTGGGTGGGTGAGAGTCCTATTTGAACTGCATTGGTCACCATCGCTAACGACTACAGTGCACCATTGCACTTGTTAAAGAGGTAAGTGTTTATGGGTTTATTTTTGTTGGTTTTGTGTTATATCATTTTCTGACAAAAATATATTCTTGAATGCACAATCCAAAATGTGTGTATATAGTGTGTATATATGCTATGGATTGTACATTTCAAAGTGTATTTTCATATTTAGAGCACATTACAGAATATATAATAAAAAATGTATATATACTCTGCATTGTGCATTCCATAATGTATTTTTGGATCCATAATATAATTATTAATTTGAAAAGAAGTATTCATTGTTTATTATTATTATTGGTTGAGATATGGCCAGGACCAGAGTTGGATCATCATCATAAGCGCAAGTTAGTGTCGGTCAATAGAAGGGATATAAAACAAGTTTATATTGACCACATGGCTTGTAGAATGTGGGAGGATGAGGATGAAGAGGAACTAAAGTTGGTCTCCTATGGACGTAAGTTAAGTAAGTTTGGAATCTCTCATTCTCAAATTGAGGCTACGATGCTTAATACCAGGTTGTTGTAATTGTGCAATGTTGGTTATGAGATCGTTGATAAATTTCATACCAACCTTTGTTGAAAGATGGCATTATCACACCAACAATTTCCACCTCCCATGTTGATGAGATGACCATTACTCTAGATGATGTGCCTGCACTGTTGCATCTCCCAATTGTGGGACAGTTTTGTTCGTATTTGACGTTACATTTCACATTAATGTCATCGTTGTTGGTTTAGCTGCTTGGAGTAGATTTTGATAATGTCGCAATAGAGTTGAGGTAGTTTCGTGGTGCTCACATCTGATTAAGTTGGTGGCACGAGGTGTACGAAGATTGCATCGTACACCACATATAGGAGTTCGTCACTCACGCTTATTTGTTGCATCTAGTTACGTGCACAATTTTTACTAATAAAAGTCTTACATTGTTTAACATGTTGTACTTGTCCTATTTATGAATTTGAGGATATGTGGCAGGTACGCATGTGGAGTTTACACACTCAGTCATATGTATGACCAACTTGGTGATGCTTGACAAAGCAATTAAAAGGTCATGTCATGTTGTTAAGGTAAATAATATACATAAATTGAACAATTTAGATTTATTTTCAATTAAATATATAAATAATATTCGGTTCATTTGGATCAAGTGTAGAAATATGAACACTACCTAGAAATGGGAATCGGTATATCGCTCTCACATATCAAGAGCTTCTCCTCCCTTGGGCGTGCCATTATGTCATCAGACGCCACATATGTACAGTTGTCATTGTGAGGGTCTAGATCAATGATTTTACCCATGTTGTGATGCTTTCATCCTAGTCAGACATTTAAGACATGGTCATTTTCTCAAGATATATCTAGTTTGGGATGTGTTCACAACGTCATTTGCCAAAGTGTGTTATGCGTCAATTTGGCATGAGTAGACAATTCCTCAACCTCCCCTACCTTTTGAAGGAGGTGGTTATTGTCATTGATGATCGAATGTTGCACTTTGTCGACCATCTTGTTACTAGTGTGATACTATTTCACATCCCTCAGCATGTGCAGCCAAATACATGCACTGGTTCAGATTAGTGTCACACTCATATATACTTTCTTGGGCAAACAAAGATTGATTATAAGTATTGTATCGTCGTTCCAGTAGGAATATGTTTGTCCAATAAGTTATTTTCATTACTACGTTACTGTAGTTTCTTTTTTAGTTTTCAGATGTCTAATATAATTTCAGTTAATGCAAGATATATTCAACAGGATCATGCACGCATAATCGACTGTGGACATATGACAAAAAGTACTCTAACATGATACAAAACCAGCAAATCATTGTAGTTAGCCTATGTAAAAAATCTAAAAATATCAAATTATTTTAAAAAAATCTAAAAGTAATGTAATCCATAATGTATAATCTGAAATACAAAAGATATATTCCAAAATACACAATTCAGAAAATATTATGAACTGTGCATTATTAAATACATTTTTTTATTCTGGATTTTACATCTCATTATATAATTTTAAAACGGTAAAAATGAATTTTCAGAATATATGAAAGTGGCATTTTAGACTATGGGGGTCCAAAACGCAACTCCCCTATTATAATTCAATGTCTCCCTCTATAATAATTCGATGTCTTCCTCTATATCATGTTTTCTTCTAGCACATCCATCTTAGATTAGAAAAATCTAAATTCTACGTGATTCAGATTTCTAATTGAAAATATACGTATAATTTAAAATATGCTTACAAATTTAAAATTCTATTTCGTAATCCAAAAATATATAGGTTGTAACATTTCCGAAATCAGAAATGCATTCCACATTTTTTTATATAATCTAAAATATATTTTGAATATATCCAGATTATGTATCCCAAAAATTTATTTCAAATTAGATATGCATTATAAATTATTCAATTCAAAATATGTTTAAATTATACAATTTTAAATATATTCCATGAATCATTCAAGAAGTATCGAAGTGTCGAAAGAAAATGCCCTATTATAAAATAGCATGGTTAGGGTAGGTTATTTTCTTCTCAATTTCCTTTTTTTCTCTTTTTATCCCGCTTCTGCATTTTTCCTTTTTTTCAACAATATTCCTTACGGGATTAAATTTAAAAACATTATTTTGAATTTAAATAAATGTTTTATATATTGTAATGTATCAAATAATTCCAAAAACAAATTGTGAAACTGTAAAAACTTTGGGATGGGAGTTTTTGCAAATTGGAAAACTACTTTCTTCAATTTGAAAGCACACAGATAGAGTCACTGAAACTGTTCTATTGGTACATTAAAAAGGTGAACTAATGCTAGACAAATTCAATATAAAAATGAGTATTTCATTTGAAAATAAGAAACATTCATGTAATTTTGTCAGATCTAATGGACAGTTTTACATAAATAAAACAAAATTAAAGACAAGAGAATAGATAGACAAGGGTTTTCAAAATTGTAGGAATTGCATAGAAGGTGTAAAGTAAAGCAATTAATCAATTAAAAAATGTCAGTTTTGATGAAATAAACCAATTGTTAACAAATTATTGATTCACAAACACTTAAGAAATAGAGAAGTTGGGGGTGGGGTTCATCAGGGAAGAAAGACAAAAGAACATAGGCGAGGGGAAAATATGTGTACTTCCACAGCCATACTGTTGAGTAAAATGTCAAGCACAAAATATGAATGTCAATTGAGGGGCATAAAGTGAAGCAACAAAATTAGACTCACTAGTAAGCAGGCAGGAGTTTTCAAAAGGCTCCTTGCCCTCAAACGCTCTTGCATGTAGGATCAGGTAACGTTAGACAAAAAGAAACTGAAAAATTCCAATCCATTTGAAATGAATATAACGCTAGACAAGAGATGGCATATTTTGTGCTTCACTTGAGCTCCGTTTGGACTTGTGCTTTGATTTCTTTTCCCGCTTCTTGCCCCTGTAAACAAAGCCAAAGTTATTAATACAGAACAAAAGGTTTTTTCTTTTTGGTGGATTTGTAGGCCGGCATGTAATTCAATATAAGGTTGAAGGAAGTACTCGTCGTGAGAGCTATGACCCCAACAAGACTTCAGTTTTCGGTTGATATGCTTCAATTCCTTCTCAGACGGAATTTTGTATTTTTTAACCTGCATACATATCCAATGCCACAATGGTCCACATGTAAAACAGAAGAAAAACCACAATTGCTGCCTAATACAAAATGTTTATTCGGAATTTCACATCAGTAGTTCAGTTTAATCACAAATATCAGAATAAGAAACAATTACACAAGAATCAATTGCATGCAGTGATTCATCAAGCTCGGCCATTGTATGCATGGAATTCTGACGGGAAAGAATGCTCCCAAGATAACTGCAATTAAGTGTCGGCATAAAGACATAAAGAGTGAATATATACCACAATAACACATCTCAGGCAGGCCATTTTGTTACACGACTTTGTAACAGATAATAAAAGGGAAAAGAACAGGGGGAAGGTTCAGAATAAATTATCGGAAATAAACATGTGAAGCAATTATTTGTACCTATCGAAGTCAACGACTTTGTGCAGTGCATTTGAGTTACCCAGAGCAGCCAAGGCCAACTGCATCAGAAGAACCAAACAGGTAGGGTTAGATTTTGATGTAAAATGGTTTAAAACAAAGCTGAAGTAGAATATTGATCTAGATTGACTAGAAAATGTTTAGTTGCAAATCAGTAATTGAGAGGTATAGCTTAGGTTTTTTGTTTTGCTGATGATATGGAAAACCTGGCAAGCATATTTCTAATTTTGAAACAATCAACTGATATTAAAGAATAATGATAACGGTGAATCAATATATATGTGAAGTGATTAATGGGTGACTAATCTTTCTTAAATTTAGTTCATTAATTTTCACTAGCCTGGGTTGTGATTTGTGACATGATTACTTGATTTTGGATAGTACACTGACCTAAATTAATTACAAAACATGCAATTTTTTTATTTGAAATCCTTCCTAAAGGCAAAAGAGAACAAGGAAAACTTGTGTTGTGGCTGCTGTCAGTAACAAAAACACTGCTAAAGGGACTCTCTCTCTCTCTCTCTATTTGTCTATATATATAGATAGGGAGATTATTTTTAGAATACCTGCCCAGGAGGAAATAAAAGTGGTGCATCTGTAAGCATCATTTTATCAACTTCCAACCTTGCTGTCTCTTGCAAAGTCTATATAACATCAACAAAAAATTATCAAATGCCAGTGAACATGCCCAAATAAAAAAGATGCATGAAGTTTTTATACCTAGGGAAGTACATCGGTTAAACATATACAAAAAACATTGCTCCGGAAGAGAAGGGAATATAGGAGCCCATCAATACACACATATTGGAAGTTCATCATGAAAGAATCAGATGTGAGAATGGCCCACGTTGACCTCTTCACACCTTTCATTTCATATGTTCCGAGTGTATAGAAAGAAATTGCCCCAATAACTTTTGTTTTTATGGTCCTTTATACTCAATATTTTGCTAAATGCCAATTAAAAATAAAGCAATATATTTACATTTCAAGTAGAACAATGATGGATGGAGACCATTTAACTGCAAGCTATGCAGTTCCCAAACATAAATTATTTAAATTCATTATGTTTTAGAATAAATTTTAGTTATAGAAAACGAATGACTGGGTATATTAAAAAAATATTCTAGTGCTTAAATTTTAGAGATATTTGAGAAAAGAAAGCAAAATTATGCTTGTTTACAATCATAAAAGACAGTTCTAAAAATAGACAATTATTACTACAAAGCTATTAAAAATGCCTACTAACTAATTTTCAATCAAATTTTAGATTCTTTTCAGCTTCTTACTATTTTGAAAAGTTGAAGCACATGCATGAAAATCTTAGTAGTGATTTATTTGAAAATAGTTACTTTTATGAAAAGAGCAAGTAGCAAACAGCCCCAATTACCACCAATTGTCACAGAAATGGGGGGTGGGAGCGAATGTTACAAGACAGTCTACAAATAAATAAAAAGCAAAAAGAGTTCCATCTACTCACAGTCACAACAATGTGCTCAGCAAGATATCAATCAATTTCGTTGGACAATAGGAATATAAGTAAGTACCTTGAGCATTTGAAGCTGATCATCACCAGCATTGCAAAATTCCTGTCTATGCCGATAGATATTATTTTTAGCATAAAATAAAATCACTAAAAAAACACAGTTTATATCAGCCAAGTCATGAAATTACTAATCCAGAAAAAGAGTAACTGTGATATTTATTAACTTTCTGAGATGCAAAAATAATTTAATAAATTTAACATTTTAAAAAAAATCCACTCAGGCCAACCAGACAAACCTCCATATCATTTATAAAACCTTCAACTGAGCGATATGGTGCGTAAACAATTAGATCAAATTCCAAACTCGGCAAAACAAGGATTTCATGTCAAAGATGAACAAAAACAAAAAATGAGAAATAGATCATTTTCTTATTTGGGGCCTATCCATGCCTGATAAACTATCATCTCATTATTGAGAATCATTTGATGATCCTGTGAGATCCCCTTACCAAGCTCCTCAGCTGACACATGATTTTCTTCTATCTTACAAGCAGCATATATGCAGGTCAACCTGAGAAAAATTCAGTCTGATACACTGAAAACTAACAAGTAAAACAGAAAGATTGAAAAAATATATATAAATAACCATACAATCCATCAAACTTATGACAGCTAAACAGGTGATCACTCAAACCAAACCATACAAAATAAGGAATTAGATCAAAAGGATAAAAATATTAACCAAAAGAAAAACTAATGATCAATCCACAGAAAGTATGTGGCGCACCAGGTGCAATCATCCAACCAATATCAACATCTAAAAATAAATAAAGTAACAAAGTCCCTATAATTATGAATTTAAATTCCATCGTAATATTGTCAAAAGTACAAGTGTGATCTTCATCTTTAGACTAGAGGTTCTCATAAGACTGACTGAAAGCAAATCTTACATAATATGTTTTGGTTGATGTTCCATCACCGACCATTGTAGATAGAATCTTTTAAAATAGATGAGGGCTGTTGCCTGTATATTCCAAACTAATTAAAAAAATGATAATAGAAAACAGTGTTGCCCTAATCAACTCATCACAGACTGCTTTACAAATCACAATTACATTTAAAATATCTGGAGGATGGCTTGCATACCTGGATTTTATGAGGGAAGCGAAAATTGTTACATACTTCTTGTAGCTTGTTTTCATAAAATACCCGTATGCATTGTTCTTCTTCAATACTAAGAGGTTTTGTCCGAGAATGCTTCTCACCTAACGAGAAATACTACCCATGTGAACAGTAGAAAATAGAAACTCACACAGACAATCAGGGGGAACCAAAACATAATGAAACACTTTGAAAACAATTATTAAAAGACACATTATTGTCTACATATTGAGATAAAAGTGAATCAAATTTGTGGAAAAGACATTACCAGTGTCTTTTGCAGTCATCTGGGGTTCAGGATATGAAATGAACCATCAACATCTACTTCCATTAGAGTTGCACCATACTTGTTTAAGAGATTAATAGTCATCAGCAGCCAAATAACAAACTTTTATAAAATATTATACAGTCGTTTATATGGAGCTTATTTAAATTTATGACTCCCACAGGCTCTTTTTAGGTTGTCCAGAAATTTCTTGGTGTACCATATCAAAATAAACCCTTCAAATAACTTATTCCAGCAGTTTATCGTCAAATTTATGGCATATGTTCTAATGTGACAAGAGCTTCTTAAATAAATCAAGTTGTGCACCCAAACCCACCAACCCAATTTCTGTCTACAAGTTATAAGGAGAAAACAGCACCCAAAAGGCCACATTGTTCACAAAAATATGCAACAACAAATACTATAAGGTTGTATGGTCCTAAAGCTTGCTGGTTAAAACTTGCATTAGTTTATGAAGATAATTATAAGGCAAGGGAAAAGTCTGTATACCTTCTCTAGAATTTGTTTGGCTCTCTGATTAGCTGCTTTATATTTCTCAACCTAAAATCAAAATAGATATAAGAAAAATGAAACAGTAAACTGTACAAATAATATAACATAAAATAGATTTTCTATTTCCCCTCCCCTAAAACTCCCTCTTGCACAGAAAAATTATGTCAGCCTCATTTGAGGTAGCAAAAGTGATTATGAATCTTGATTTTAAATGAATAGCAAAGGCAGAAGCGAAGAAAATTACCAGCTGTTGAGGGGAGAAAATCCACTTCACTCGATGAGTAGAGGTCATAAAATCAGCCATGGAGAATGAGAGCCCTAACTGAACTGCTTTTATGTTTGATTCACAAATAAAAAAGGACAAGCACAGATTAAGGCCGAGGTTCTCCAAGCTGAGGTCGTCAGATAGCAATGTCCGTGATGAGGAACCTTTAGAAATCAACATTATCAAACATAGGAAATTTAATCGGTAAGTATTGTTGAATACCTAAAACCAAAACTAAAACTAATAAAAGAAATAACCATATATGTTTTTCTTTTAGAATGACATATTACAACTACAATGAAGGACTCTATGGCCATTAAAGTATTAAAAGAAAGGTTTTCAACTGATTCTGAGATTTTTAACCATATAAGGGGTAAGTTAAAACAAAGGTATTAGGGGTAAGTTAAGACAAAGGTATAAAGTAATAAAACTAAACAAGATGATGAGGAATTTAGGTCACTATTACAGGATTTTGTATTAAAATGCACTAAAAAATACAGTTGTTCCGGCCTCCCACAAAGCATCAAGTGTGTAGGAAAATACAAAATAATTCAGCAATTGCGAATTATACATTACTCTCCGTTAACTAGTATTCCAGTGTCAGAGTGAATAACAATAACACATGAATATTAGACAATCTTCTTGAATTTAAGGATAAGATATCTGGATGGATAGTTATAAAAATCTATACATATATGCAAACTATTGGCAAAGAAAGAGACAATAAATCATCTTTTACGATTTTATTTCTGTAAACCCTACTGTTGAAGCAATGTCATAGCAGACTTTGGTCAGGGTAGAAGATACCAAATCAATGAAAATAGCTCTAAGAATTCATATATGCATTCGAGCCCTAACATTGAAAAGAGAAAACGAAAAGGGGCAAGTGCGAAAATAGTGACAAAGCCGCAGTAGTCCAAAAATTGGAGAGTAACAGGCAATATAACAAAATCAACAGAAGACTAGCAGAAAGATTTGAATTATAAAGATTAAAAAAAGTAAGATAACTGAAGTGAGAAGAAAAGTGATTTACAGGGGCAGACGAACAGCGAAGAAGAAAGGGTGCAATACCAGTGGTGGTGGTGGTGGTGGGAAAAATTTGGGGGAAGGGACGCAAATGAGGATGATTATGTTTTTTTGTATTTGGCTTATTCTTTAACCAGCAAAAACACAGCATCAATGTGTATTTAAAAAAAATAACTATGTATAAAAAGTATACAATATCTTAAATATATACATTTTATGTAACATATGTTAACTATGTAATCTTTAGTGTGAACTTTTATTTATTTTTCTCATAATTGTATTTTTTTTCTTTTTTCACTCTATTTGTGTGATAAATTATCTTTGTTAAATCCATGGGATCATTGAAAAGTACATCACAAACTATTGACTATATTTAACTTTCATAAATTTTTACAATGTTATTTTACTAACTTCATAACTATGACAGTGATTATGTATCCACTGGTAATAATTAAATGTAGCCCTCTTAGTCTTAGTAACAACTTCTTTTATTTTTTGTAAATAACTTTATTTATAATGTGATTTTAATTATCTGAAATTTATATCCTTTTATTTATTATGACAAAGTGACACTAATTATAAAAATTATTTAATTATAATTCACTTAGTGTGGTCTAGATTAAGCATTATATAATCCATTCATAGATTACAGGTTAAGAATAATATTATCTTCTGGATTGGGTGGAAAGAGAGCACCAAGTAGGCTGCTTCTTCTTGCACCTCCATGCACACATTCTTCACACCTCATATTAAACTTATAAAAGCAAATGCATCTTATTTTTTATGTTATTTATTTTTAATTATGTATAATTAGATATAATTTAGATAGTTTATTATTATAATTTAAATAAATGTTTAGAATTTTAAATAATTAATTATTTTTAAAATTGTGTATTTAATTATTTTAATTGATTATAATTCAGATAATGAAATATTTAATTAGTTTAAGTTATTAATTAAAAATATAAACAAATATTAATAATAAAATTAAAAAATAAAAAAAAAAACCAAAATACATTGAAAAACAATGACACATTGAAAAATAAAAAATATGTAAAAATGCTTCCAAACAGTTAAAAAAAAAAAAAATATGCACAAGTTAGAAATAAAATTTGAAAGTTGTTTATGTAAGAATTAATTATGTTTATAATTTTTTTAAATTTAGCCCAAAAAAAAGTTACTCAAACTTGTTGTAAATTTTCCTGATATATTCGTGTGTGATGCTGTCTCAAGTCATTGTAATTATTCTCCGTTTTGGAATGTGACAAGGTTGCAGTTTTCCTTTGTTGTTATGCTTCATCTTTCATGGGATGATGCACTTCGGTTCTTTTGCTTATATTAGTTTTTTGCATTTTTTTTTACCTGTGGGACTTGTGACAGCTGCATATTCTGGTTATTCGTGTTGCTCCCTTAACCATTCACACGCATGTAGGGTTAGCTATTTGCATTTGTCGGGTGGTTATTCATGCTCCAATCACATTTATGAAACTTGTTATATATATAAGATTGTCTTTTGTCTAGGTTGAGGACTTCAGTTCTGCTGGTGTCTCAAACAATGGCTGAAATTGTATTTTGGTGCATGTCTTTTTGGACGTAAGTGGATGTATAGAGAATATATCTCTTCATATTTTGTACATTGTTATCATTGGACGATGCTCATGATCCTTTTCATCTTTAATGATTCACGATTTCTTTCATACTGCATGTTGTGTATCCCATTTTTACCTCTTCCTCTCTAAAAAAAAAAGCTAATAAAGGAGCTGAACATTTCAGATTTCAAATTTTACAATGATCAAGTAGCTCATATTATTATTATGCATTGTGAAAGTAATATTTCCTGTACTTTTTTGGTTTTAGTTATACATGCTGGTCATGTTTTAATGCTTTTAATTTAATTGTATTATTGGTCAATTTTATTGTGTTTTGCGTGCCAATTCTGATGCAATTATGATCCTTTAGTGCTATTTTCAATGATAAATTTTGAATTTTGTGTTTCTATTTGTATAATATATTTATTCAACAGGCAATTGTGATTTTGGATAAATTTGAATTTTTGTTGTTGTTTCATTAGTTCCATTTTTTTTTACTGTCCCTTTTTTTTTATATTAAGGTGTGTTATCTTTAGTTAGAAAAGTGAAGATAATAGAATTTAAATCATTGGTAGTTTTGTTTTGTTTTTTGCATTTTTTATTTATTATTATTATTATATGTATATTTATATTTATTTAAATGAAATATAGATTTATGTGTATTATGTACTAGAGACACACTATAGAGAGCATGATAGTCATGTTATTTAATTTCAAAAAATTTGAGAAAGAAGAGAGATAAAGTGAAGAGCAAAGAGAGAGAAAAAGGGTGATAAAATCCAAAAATTCAAATTTGAAAGCAACAAAAGTTCATGAAAATTGAAGGAATGAAGATATATTTTAGAAAATTAAATTAAAAAAATTGCTTCCAATAGTAATTGACTCAATGCCCATAATACAATAATAAATTAAATATTAATATAAAGACAAAATATAAAAAAAAAAATTGAGAGCACTTAAAAAGGAAAACATTTTTATATATAGGTATAAATTATATCTTTGATTTTTATTTTCATTACCTATTATATCATTTTAATAACTTTATGAGTTATATGCTAATGTAATTCTATTTATATAAATAAAACTTAACTATACCGTTACATGTACTATATATTTTTTTAAATAAAATCTTTGACACTAATTCCAATCTTTGACACTAATAAATATTTTTATAACCGTATTACCATCTTATAAATATAAAAAAAAGTAATTATTTGAGTATTTATGTGGTTATATATATAATTTTATATTTAGTATCTTGTTCTAGTGAAAATTAAAAATATATTTTCATATAACACAATTGTCTATAATATCGATGTATAGTTTATATTATCTTCGCTTATTGTATGATTTGTAGGGATATTAAGTATAGTTATTTACACTATTTTAAACTCTAAACGACGTGAAAAAATGCGAGGATATTTGATTATGGCAAAAGCGTCTTATTGCTGATAAAAAAAAAAATATGGCAAAAGCGTCTAGGACATGTGTTTTGGTTACATAAAGAAATTATTTCCAAATGTATCAAATAGACACTTGAACTTTGTATTGGTGTTTGTGAGCTTGCAAAGAGTCACAACTCATTTTCCTTTCATTTCAAATAAACATTCTTTTTCTTTTATGATCATTTATCAGATGTATAGTATTCATATGAGGTTACAACATTGAGTGAATCAATGTGATTTGTAACGTTTTGATGAAGTCTAAAAGTGAAGTTGGAGGACTATTTAAAAAAAATGATTGACACTCAGTGCAAACAAAAGTTTAGGTATTGTGTGGTGATCATAGAAAAGAATACATGCAATTATGTAACTTCGACGATTTTTAGTAGCCAAAGGATTTGTTTACAAAGATCTTGTCCAAACACTCAATAACAAAATGAGGTGGAAGAATGAAAGAATTGTCATCCATTGAAGGTGGTATGAGGTGCACATATTAGAGCTCACATGACAACAATATATTGAGAATAGAGACTCTCATATATTCAATATACATTGTCAACAAACACTTTCTAGGTTTATTAAGTATGAAATGCACCTTCAATTCCTTATATATGCAATACTAAGTCTTAGAATTGTTGAATTAACACAAAGTTTTTGGTTGTGTGGCTTATGCTCACTTACACAAACATCAGAGAAGTAAATTGTCTCCTAGCTAAAAGGTGTGTGTTCCTTGGCTATGCTCCTCAACAAAAAAGATATCAATGCTACAATCCACAAACCAAACAAATGTTTACTACTATAGATGTAGTTTTTTGTGAGGCATGATATACTTTTTCTGAGTCTGAAATTCAATAGGAGAATTACAATGAAATTCAATTTGTTATTTCACAAGAAGGTGATACTGAGTCCAGATTAGAAAAAGAAAGTAACAAAGTTGTATAAGGAAATTATGAGATTGTGAAACAATTATTTATCCTTTTTTTCTACCTTCATTTCCTTTATTTTATAAACGAATCTTTATATTTTTATCTTATTTATAAGTTAGGATAAATATATCTTTAAAATAAGATTATTTAACAAGGTTGTTGTCATGAAGAATTATAGATCTGATGGCAGATTCTTCCCAAAATGGAGGGGTTGATGAAAAATCATTCAACCACAACATTCACATAATAAGGAGGTTGAAGACCTATAATTTTGATTTGAGAACTTAATAGCACAAATGAGCCTATTTGAAATTTTGTCTATCTTTCGTGGGTCTAGTATAGAAGACAACTCTAGGATGAAAAAAATATACATAATATCTCATATAAGACATCCACACTACGGAACAACAACCAGAGTTTTGAGTTAGAAGAATATAAAAATACTGAATTCTAGCAGACTTCTACAAGGACAAGTCATCATTTTTTTGAATCAGACTTTAGTTTGAATAATTGTATAGAATATCATGTATTGGATTAAGTAACATAAAAATTGTGCAATGTATTTAAATAAGGTATACTAGATTTTTGAGCTTGTATTTGAAATAATGTAGACTAGGATTATAATTAGGATTTTTAACCTAATTAGAGTTCCATCAAGATTACAAAGGATAAAGGATAAAAGAGAAATCCTAGTCTGGTCATTGATTATGTGAAAAGCGTGCATAAGGATTTGAAAACTTGTCTTTTACTTGAAATGTGTGAGTAGTCATTTAACACTATTACATATATATACTATTAAGAAGTGGAAAAAATGTATTCTCAAGTTATTTAGTAATTATAACTATTGAACCATTAGGATTTGGAGTTAGATTCTCATTAATGATTAATGATCTTCTATATGATAACTTATGATTTATTTTTTCATGACTTAAGAGTATAGTTTGTTTGACATTAAATTACATAACCTTTCATTTTTTTCGAACTTCTGTGAAATTACTGTAGTAGAGACAGTGTTCTTAACGAAATTGAATTATTATAATTTAAATAAATATTTAGTAAGTTTAAATAATTAATTAAATTTTATTTTTAATTGAATACAATTTATATAATTTAAATAAATATTTGATTATTTTATGTTATTAATTAATTTATCATTGTAATTAAACAAATATTTAATAATAAATTAATAAAATTGAAAAGCCAAAAAGATTAGAAAACTTAAAAATATTGAAAAATAAAAAGTATATATAGAAAATGCTTCAAAACATTATTTTGATTAAAAAAAACTAAAAATTATGATTTCAAACTCAGACTTCAGTTAAAAAAAAAAAAAAAAAAATATTAGAAGTAGTTTTTGAATGCACAACACAATTTTATAATTTTTTAAAATTTAGCCGGAGAGAAAGTTACCCAAACTTGTAAATTTCCCTATTATATTCGTGTGTGATGCTGTCTCAAGTCACTGCAATTATTCTCGGTTTTGGAATGTGGCAGGGTTGCAGTTTTACTTTGTCGTTATGTTTCATCTGAGTTTGTTTCGGGAACGATGCACTTCGGTTCTTTTGTTTATATTATCGTTTTGTGGTTTTTTTTTTCACCTGTGACACCTGCATATTCTAGTTATTCGTATTGCTCCCTTAACCGTTTCACACGCATGTAGGGTTAGCTATTTGCATTTGTCGGGTGGTTATTCATGTTCCAATCACATTCATCAAACTTGTTTTATATAAGGACTTCACTTCTGCTACGGTATCTCAAATAATGGGTAAAATTGTATTTTACTGCATGTGTTTTTGTACGTAAGTGAATGTATAGAGAATATAGTTTTACACTTTTCAAATTTTACATTCTTAATTAACTACTTTTATTAATTCTTTATACTTTATATCTTAATTAAATAAATTAATTTCATATTTTATTATCATACTTAGTTCTTAAACAGATGAGTGTTAAAATAGTTTTTACATTTGGAAATTTGATTCCAGCAGCTTTTTTCCAGTTTATTATATGTAGGTGTCTCAGTTTGTGGTGTGTTCTTTCCTTGAAAAGGTTTCCAAACACTTTATCATTGGAGTATGGTCATGATCCTTTTCATCTTCAATGTTTCACTATTTCTTCCTTGTTGCATGTTGTGTACATTTTTTACCTCTTTCTCTCTAAACAAAACTAATAAAGGAGCTGAACATTTCAGATTTCAAGACTTTCAAATTTTACAAACTGAGTTTACAATTATCAAGTAGCTCATATTAAATATTCGTTGTGAAAGTAATATTTCCTGTACTTTTTTGGTTTTAGTTATGCATGCGGGGCCATATTTTTAATGCTTTTATTTGTATTATTGGCCAATTTTATTGTGTTTTGCGTGCCAATTCTGATGCAATTCTGATCATTTAGTGCTTTTTTCAATGATAAATTTTGAACTATGTGTTTCTGTTTTTATATATCTTTACAGATTAGAAAAAACTTGTGATTTTTGGTAAATCGGAAATCCTAATTTTGTTGTTTCTTTATTAGCCCTATTCTTTTTTACAGTCCTTTCTTCTCTTTTTTTTTTATATATATTAAGGTGTGTCATCTTTTGCTGCCGGCAAGTGACGATATTAGAATATGGGCTCTTTGGTTTTTATCTACATTACCTATCATATCATTTTAATAACTTTATGAGTTAACCTAATGTAGACTAAGATTATAATTAGGATTTTTAACCTAGGGTCCATTGGATTTACAAAAGGTTCAAAGAGAAATAAGTCTGGTCACTGATGATGAGAAGCAAGTTATTTGTAATTATGACCATTGGACCATTAAGATTTGGATTTAGATCCTTATTAATGATATTGTAATTAATGATAACTTGTTTATGATTTTTTTTCATGACGTAAAGAGTATATTAGTATATATTAAGAAATGAACTTAAGTCTCTAATTGATTTGAGATCTCTAATAAATTTTCTACTAAACTACCAACTCGTACGTAAAATTATATATTATGGATAGTCCGACAACTAAAATGAACTTTAAACTTAACTCAATTCTATAAAACTGGGAGTTAAGATTTACATAAACTTATATAACTTTTAAATTATAAAACCTTTCATTTTTTTGAACTTCTGTGACATTAAACATTATAGTATAGAGAGTCTTCTCAACGGAATTGAATTGAGGTGAGAAGATATAGTATTGTTATGTTTTGTTGACAAAGACAAAAACCAAGCTACAAAACTAAAATTCTCCTAATTGAGTCAAATAAAAAACGAAACTAAAAATTGTGCCATTGAAGGAATCCCCATTGTGGTCACAAGGGGTCACGAGAAAAAAAAAAGCAGGAGCAGAGCCTGTGGGGGGAGGGACTCCAAGCTGTAATGTTGGTCAGATTACAAAATGGAAAACATTTTCATAGTTTGAAGAAACAAAACTCGTATATATGAATTAAAAAATAATATGAAGAAATGAAAATCAACACATAATTAAATTCAAATTAACAGTGTTGAACAAAGTTTTTTTTTTTTATCAAAATAATGTATTTTTTTTATGATATTTATTGAAATGGATAATTTTTTATTTTTTCATATGAAAATTGGTAAGTCATATTTAGAAATATGACTTTAAAATGTAGAAATTATATATATATATATATATATATATTTAATTAAAGTCGTGTTAAAATATATGATTTATATAAAAATAATATCAAATTTATTAAAATTGTGAGACTAAAGATAACTTTAGGTTTTATTTTATTTAAAGTCATAATTTGGATCATGGCTTTAAGTTTAAATTCTTTTTGAGATTTTTTTATAAAAAAATTAAAGTCACAAGGTTAAATACAATTTTTTTTAATATCATTAGAAATTAAAACATTTCATAATATTATATGTTATTACAAACTTCACTTATAAACCTCACTTATAAAGCAGATTTTACAAAATGAGTTAAACTTAAAATATTCCCTTTTTAGATACTATTAGAGTTATTTAAGACCATTTATTGGGAGCTCTCATCTTCCACAATGTATGTGTTAGAGATCATTAAGTTAGTAAATAGCTTGATGAGTCGCAAAAGTTCATTAAGAAAACTGGTTGAAGAAAAACAACAATGATTAGAAAGTTATTAGCATGAATAGCATTAGATTAGTCTCTCTCTCTTCTCTCTCTCTCTTCTCTCTCTCTCTCTCTTCTCTCTCTCTCTCTAGATGGTAATAGCAACAGGAATAGCATGAATCCAATGACGGTTAGGCGTTTTTGTTTTGACGTTTGTGTTGTTGTTTTCCCGTTTTAGAACGGTGGGCTGGCAGGGGCACGCAATTTTACTGCGGACTCTGTTTTTTTTTTTTTCTCTTTGTTTCCCTCTCTCTCTTCCTTTATTCTCTCCCTATTTCTATTCTTTTCTTCTTCAATTTCATTTCATCTCTCTCTTTCTTCCTCCATTTCACTCTTCAACCAACACACTCCACAATGCACCACCATCCTATATATACCAACACCTCATAACCTAAACTAAATTCAACATGCTTTACTTGCTTCATTGCTGCATTATTCTTTGAACAATTCCTTCCACTCTTTTTTACTCGTAATCCAATTTCTCTTCGTTTCTTTTTTTTTTTTTGTGTCAAACTGAACTCTCTGTTTCTACTTTCGTCTTTCTATTGCTTCTTTGATGGAGCTACTGAGTTTTGTTCATTCCAGGTACTGAATTCTCGATCCAGAAGCTCGGTTCACAGTTCGGAGTTTTCGAGTTTCGAGTTTTGTGACTTTTCGTCGCGGAGAAGGTATGCATGCAGCACTGCTGGCGTTAGTATTGAGGTCACCTCTGCTCTGCTATGATAGATTGTTCCGATTGTTAGTGTTGGTTGAGTTTGCAGGTTTTGGTGCTGGAGAGAGCTATGAGTTTAGGCGTGGAAATGTTCGGGTCGAGTAGAAGGCACATGAGCGGTGGGCCTGTGGGGCCCGTTTTGATCCCGAAGCGTTTTGTCTGGCCTCACGGAGGAAGAATGGTGTTTCTAACGGGGTCTTTCACGAGGTAAGAACTTGTATTCTTGAATTGTTTATTGCCACGGTGGTTCTGTTGTGGCCGTTTCGTTCTTAGATACGCGTGTGTGCATTAATGAACATGGGAAGTGTGACCGTGTGACGGTGTAAGTGTGTCACTCACTGCCACTTTGATTGCTTTTTTTGGCTGTTTTCTAACTTTTTGGTGTTTGTTTTTTTTAATTGCACAATATAATTAATTTAAATATGTTCACTTTTTTGTACACAGATGGACAACAGTACCCATGTCACCCATGCAAGGATGTCCGAGTGTATTTGAAGTTATTTGCGGCTTAATGCCTGGATATCATCAGGTTGTTTGGCGTGGCCTCTTTGAATTTTGCAAACCTCAGGAATTAACTTATAATAAAAAAAATTACGTCTTGTTCCCTTATATGGTCAACGGCATGTAGGTCAGAATGCACCTCTTTCCGTTGATCAGAGTAGGGGATAATGAGATCACTGTCACTGACAGAGAAAGGATAAAGAAGGAGCTTGCATGTGAATTAATTCCTTTAAATAATTAGATTTTAATGCGGTAGAATAGTCAAAGAAACAAGTAAATAACTTCATGATGATATTTATCTTTCTTAAGGAGTTTTTATAACTTATAACCATATTTATGGGTTAAAAAGTGGCATGGCCCTCATATGAGTTATAATAGTTGTCTTGTCTTCTTTTTATGCAGTAAATACGATTTTAAAATTAAATGTCAATGGATGAATTTTAAAATCGAGAACTTTTTGGTAATTTGCATCATTCAAGAAAGTCATATAAGCAATTTTTTCACAGACAACATGGGCGTCTAGATTGTAGGTTAGATTAAAAGGTGTTGTTGATGTTACCATCTAATCTAATGCTTTAAGTTCTGTGTCTTCCAAATGGAAGATTAGACTACCTTCTATCTACAACTTTGATAATACGACTCTTGAGAATGACGCATTGCTGCTCAAGCTACCCATTTACAAAATATTTTATTATGTCATGTTGATTCACATCAATTTTCCAAATCTAAAAATTGAAAGCCTGTATTAACTTTTATTCTTACTGTTTGTCATCCCATAAAAAGAAGAACTGACATATATAATCATGCCCTTTTCAAAGATACATTGAAGGTGCAAGTGCTTACGTGGCCTATTGGAGGATTGAACCTCTTGCTGCTTCATTACATCCTCCTCCAATCAATAGATTGGAGCAGATGAGATATAACTTCACCGAGAACTAAACCCTTTTTTTTTTTATTAAATTTGATTCATTTGAAGGAGCAATTTCTGACGTTATTGATTTTTCTAAAATTTTGTTTGGCTGATGCTTTGGCCTAGCTCAAATGCCAAGGACAAACAGTGATTTGGGTAGAACTTTTATTCAATCCCTTGAAAAGCAAAAAAAAAAAGAGTGTAGGGGTTCAGCTTTATGAGCTATTCTATGAATTGACACGGGTAATACACTCTTGATCAGTTATGAATTTTTTCAGTAATATATAACTTTATTATGATCTTTCTATTTGTATTCGTTCTTTCCTTGGGAATCAATTTCTTTATTGTAGGTGAAAACATTTTTATAGTTACATTTATGGACTGTTAGAATTTAAAAAGAATATGTAATAGTGTATTGATTGTATCTTAGCATAATTTAGAGCATCTTTGATTACCTTTCAAGATTAGTTTCATATTTCCCTGTTACATCATGATTTGTTTCCTGATATAATTAACATTATGATATAGTATTACTGTATTAGTATAAGTGTGCCTTGTATTTTATATCATCTTGTAACACGTTAAAATACACCAGAATTTATTCAAACTTTGTATTCTGTCAACTTCCTCCTTCAATAATTAAAAACATAATTTCAATATGATATTAGAGTGGCAACATGCTCCTTGACTGGTCATGTCATTATTCTGCTGTGTAGTTTCCTTAAAATCTGATTACTCCCTTTTGCCACTGCTGGCAAATTTTCCTGTGGCCCCCAATTTTTTGTCATAGATGCACTATAGCCTCATTCTTAGTCCTTGTCATGGTTTGGCCATGGTCAGTTTTTGTACCAGATGTGATCTCTCACCCCCGTTTTTGTCTTGGACATGGTCTGGCCTTGCTAGTCTCCGTCCCTGAAGCTCTTGCTCTTCAGTCCCAAGTAATCTCACTTTGTCTCTATCCAAAACCATCTGATGTTCGTCATAATGTTTTATTTTCACAGCTGATTATTTGGGTAACTTAGTTTTACCAGTGAGTCATGTACCAACGGATTATTGACAAACGGGCTGATTCTACCAGCCTCCTACTGAATCATTCTAATGGTGATTTCTCCAATCTGACCGATAAGTCATGCACCTGGTCATGCAACATTCCAGCTAACTCTCTAGGACGGCAATCATTCCAGCTATGTTCGGTAGAGTCCATATTATATTGAAAGGGTTTATTTGAAACAACCATAAGCTTAAACTTGAGTAAGAGTGTAAGAATATATGAACATATCCAATAAGCTTTAGATTATTAACCTTAATAAGCTTTAACTGGAGAGTGAGTAATAGAACATGTGAAGAATATCAACAGTATCTTAATTTATCTTGGAAGAATAAGAGTATCTTAAATCATGTGTTTGGATTAGTTTCCATTTTCTTTATTTAGTTTTAGCTATGATATAGTATTCGTATAAAGAAGGGTCAGCGCTTTGTGCTCTGTAAAAATATTGAACACAAAAAAATTGAGAATTTGATTCAAGATCACCATTCTCTTACTTCCCTCCAACAATACCTTAAGCCCTATATTTTCAACAAGGACATTTAGTAGATTTGGTTCTTATAATTTGAACAGGATTAAAAATTTAACTCATAGCATATTTGGCATGAATACATTTCGTTATGTTAAATTTTTTCGATCAACCGTTATGTTAAATTCTGATGTTTGTTCTATATGATGACATAACTTGTAGCTTTGTTTTTGCTTTTTCTTTGACGCTTTTTACATTCTGGCTTGTAATAATCCCTAATTTGTTTCTATTTTTGTTTAATATAATACAGGTGTCTTGCAAAGTATCTGATATTTAAGGAAAGACTATAATATGGAAGCATATTTCTTTTATTATTACGGTTATGACATTGTTTCCTCTTCTGTGCAGTACAAATTCAATGTAGATGGTGAGTGGCGGCATGATGAGCATCAGCCATTTGTATATGGGAACTTTGGGATAGTGAATTTTTATTTAGTGAGACAACCAGTTATTTTACCTCCTATCTTAAGTGCTGAAACAACTGGTCGATCCCACATGGAGGTTGACACTGATGTCGTTGAGCATGTGGTGAGTTTTTTCTCCCTTACGATCTTTATCGCCTTGTACTGTTTCATATATGATTATGCTTGGATAGTATTATAAAGAATATAGACTATTACTCGTGGATGACAGTTATAATTATCTTCATGCTTAAAGTATATTTTCTTCTGTTAGCATAATGCAGCATGCATGCATTTTAGTCCTACTTGGACATTTTTATCATGTCTGAAACTGCCTATGTAGGAGACGTTTCTGACTTTGATGAAAGGCAAGAAGATGCTGATGTGATGTAACTTGAGATTTTAAATTATCAATTCATGACTATTCCTCACCTTTCCCGAATCCATCCAAAAGAAGTGCAAGATCCTTCTTTGCTTGCAAGAGGATAGGAATTTTGAGCTTACTTGTAACAACCATATATGTGATAGTAAATTTGTTGCTAACAGGGTCATGGCAATAGTAAATCCCATCTCATTAAATTACCGTAGTTAGAATTTAAGATGACAATTATCTATTGGTTAGAAGAAATAATGAAGATTTATTTACTTTTAAGGTGACTTATTTTCCTTTTATGATGATGTAAAACCAATCTTTAGCCTTCATCTTTCACAAGCTTTTGGGATAATTGGTATTTGACATGGTATCAAAGCCTCTTATGAGTTATGGCCAAGTGGTTGGGATTTCAATCCATCACACCCTCACTTTTCAAAATAAAAAGTTCAATGTCAGCAAAGAGTATAGTAGACTAATGCATGTCAAGCTCAAAGGGCACTTGTGAAAGGGAGTGTGCAGCAGTAAAAAACTATAAAACAAATTAAGAATAATGAAATCTAGGTAATGAGTCTTGTTCTGCACCCAATCTTAAGCATTCACTTAATAGCTTAAGTTTATTGGAACAATTAATATTTAAACAGCCTTGTTCCTCTTACCACAGTGACATAGCAAAAGGAAATCACTAGAAGAAACTTATTCTTAAAGGATTATTTTACTAATTTTCAAGGTCAAATGTGTTTACCTGATTCCTTTAAGGATTTTCCTTTTCTCGGTGAGAGATATTTTTTTGTGGACATTCCCTTGCCCATTTTGTGGAACAATTTCTTCCGTTTAGCTTCAAAGGCTTTGGTAGAACTAAGGAGGGAAAGTCTCTTCGAGATATTTTAGGAAGTTTCAGATTTTATTGCTATTGTTTTTTAATTCTGTATATCGGTTGTATCATGTTTATATTACTAACATATCAATCTCACAATCTGAAGGATTTGTTTCTAGACAATGCTTGTTTCCAAATTTATCCAACAACTAATGTATGTATGCATATATATAAGATGTAAGATTGTTACTAAGTATGCTAATCAACTTAAAGCCTTGTGGATGTAATTGGATGGATCACTACAGCGTCATTAAGGCCAAGTGTTCCGAGGATTCAACAATTCTAGGAGAGTATATTAAACAGGATCGGGTGTATGATTTCTTGGTAGATCTAAACCAAGAATATGATCAAGTCAGAATTCAAATATTGGGAAGGGAGAAAGTTCCACGACTCAATGAAGTCATGGAAATTATTTGGAGTGAAGAAAATAGGAGGAGTCTAATGCTAGAGACTCCTATTTCAGAAAGTTCAGCAATGGTTGCTGAAGGAATAACAACCATGGTTACAGACGAAAGTAAAGGAGGCTAACTTACAAAGATGGAAAAGAAAAATGAAGGAGTATGGCGTACTTATTGCAACAAGCCACGCCACACTAGGGACAAATGTTGGAAGTTGCATGCTAAACCGTAGAACAAAGATTGGGGATACAAATGGGGTCCTCCAAAGAGAGGAATTCAAGCAGTTCATGTTGCTGCTGTTCCTGAAAAATCAAGGAGGATCTTTATTCACCTCAATTATGAGGAGTTAAAGAGAGTAAGGTCCTTCCTTAGTAAACTAGAAAAACCCACATGTATGTGTTCATTAACATATTCTAGCAAGTTACCATTTTCTGTTGGATTTAATGTCTCAAATACACCTTCACCCACTACTAGATTTTAGACTCTGGAGCCACTGACGTATGACACCTCTTCCTAAATTCTTTTCCACATATTCCCCTAGTAACAAAAAATTTCCACGACTGATGGAAACATGATAATGGCAGCTGGCCAAGGAGATGTTCAAATAAACCCAACCATAATTCTGAAAATGTGCTACATGTTTCTACATTGTCCACAAACCTGATATTTGTACAAAAACTTACCAAAGATCTCTCAAGTAATGTGATTTCTACATCTATACTTACTGCCACTTATTTAATTAACAAATTGCCTTCTACCATTTTGTCTTTAAAAACTTCAATGGAAGTTCTACACCCATTCTATCCACACATAACACATACACTTAAGTTTTCACCTAGAATACTTGGGTGTGTCATTTTTACATGTTCACAAATAGCAAAGGGGAAAACTTGACCCAAGTGCTACTAAATGTGTTTTCTTAGGATATTTTGTCACACAAAAAAAGGTATAAATGCCTTCATCCTCCTTCCAAATATTTGTGTCAAGGGATGTTACCTTCAATGAGCAAGTAAGCTGTTTTAATCATCCTCATCTTCAGGGGGGAAGTTTAAGAGAAGAAAATTATAAGCCTTTTATATTCTAAAATCTGTTTTTTGTATAGAAAATGAGGGTCAAAAGAGTAATCCCATTGAAACTGAAGTAGAGAGGGAGGGAGTGGAGGTGGTACAAAATCTTGGATCTGCAGGTCAAAATTATGAATTTGTAAAACCAGTTATCAAACCATATGATGATACAAAGTTTGGAAAAAATTTGGTGTATACCCGAAGAGGAGAGGCCATCCATGATCTACTTCTGTTCAAGATTTCAACCCTATATCATTTACATGAGATAAACGTGTTTGACATTATAAATCTTAATTCTACTAATTGTGATGATCTTACTAGTAATGAACTCCTTTCTGTAGAACCTATTGCACATGTAGACCATAATTTAGATCTCCCAATTGCTCTACTAAGCCACCTTACTCTTTAGCAAATTATCTATCCTTTGAAAAGTTCTCACTTACCCATAAAACCTTTCTCACAAACCTAAATACCACAATCATACATTTTTTTTGCATGTAAGGCATTGACAAAAAAATGGAAACAAGCCATGGATTTGGCAATGGAGGCATTGGAAAATAACAATACTTAGAAACTAGTCATCCTACCACTTGGAAAAAACCTGTTGGATGCAAGTGGGTTTACACAGTCAAATACAAGGCTGATTGGGCTATTGAGAGCTATAAGGTCCGACTGGCGGCTAAAGGATTTCACTCAAACTTATGGAGTGGATTACGTGGAGACCTTTGCACCAGTTGCAAAAATGAACATGGTCAGAGTAACTTTGTCTTTGGCAGCAAACCATGATTGGAACTTGCATCAATTTGATGTGAAAAATGCAATTCTACATGGGGATCTTGAAGAATAAATATACATGGAAGTACCATCTGGGTATACAGGACAAATCAAGGCCCACACATTTTACAAGTTGAGAAAAACACTATATGGGTTGAAAGAGTCACCTAGAGCATGGTTTGGGAAATTCACCAAAATCATGATGAGCCTTAAATATAAACAGAGTCAAAGGGATCACACTCTGTTTATCAAGCATTCTGATTCAGGGGGAGTAGCAGTTCTATTGGTTTATGTGGATGATATCATTGTTATTGCAAATGATGAAAGGAGCAACCAAGGTTGAACCAATGTCTTGCCAAAGAATTTAAAATCAAGACTTTAGGAAAGTTGAAATATTTTCTGGGAATTGAAGTAGTAGCCCATTCCAAGAAAGCGATGTTCATATCTCGACAAAGATACATTACTGATCTGTTACTGGAAACAGGTAAAACAGCCTGCAAACCAACAAGCACACCTATTGATCCAAATTCAAAGTTGGGAAGTGCAGATGATGATGTTGTTGTAGATATAGAAATGTATCAGAGACTTGTAGGAAGACTTATTTATCTATCTCACTAGACCAAATATTGCTTTTGTATGAGTCTAATTAGCCAATTTATGCATCAACCAAAGGAAACACATTTACAAGTTTCTCTTAGAATTGTTCAGTATTTGAAAGGAATACTGGGAAGAGGAATTTTATTCAAAAGAAACAAGAGTGCTAGTTTAGAGGCATATACTGATGCTAATTATGTAGGTTCAGTTGTGGATAGAAGGTCAACTACTTGACATTGTACCTTCCTTAGTGGAAACCGTGTAACTTGGAAGAGTAAAAAATGTATGTATATATATAAGATGTAAGTAATGAAACTGAATAATAGAGAAATTCTTCTTCCAAACATGAGAAGTCTCTATATTGATGCACTGTCTATGCTGTTTTATGGCATGTTTGGCTGGAGGAGAGATATGTTGTATGCTAAAGAACTCTCTTCTCAGCCTCTAGATCTAACAATGGGACTGTCATTTTTCTAGCATCTCTTTTGGGTATAACCTATAATCTATTTAACTGAGTCTTTATAACATATGTACAAAAGGGTTGAAGAACCTCATTCTATTGATAGCTTTGTTTCTTTTGCTTGTTTCTTTCTTATGTAAGATGTTGTTAACTTGTTCTCTCTGGTGTGTATATGTACTTTCTTTCTTTCCTCCAGTAATATTTCTTCTTTTACTCATAAATACAAAAATGATGCCGGAAATTCTTGAATCCTTTAAGCTATGTTTGCTTCAAAAGAAAGAAAGAAAATCTTCGTATTCTATATCTTTTTCTTAAAAGGGTGGTATAATTAGTTTGTTTCCATAATTCTTTTTGGTCTCAAAATTATGTTACACAAAAAAAAAATCTACCTTGACTTTAAAACTTTTTCAGGAAGCTAAACAGAGGATCTCAGAGTCCGATCTGCAGGTCTCACGACATCGTATATCTACTTTCTTGTCTTCACAAACTGCTTATGAGTTGCTTCCCGAGTCAGGCAAGGTAATAATACTTCTTCTCTCTTAATCTTTTAATGTGTCCAACTGGCCGTTCAATAATAGCTTACTTGTTCTTATGTGAAACTCATCTGCTTTAGATTTGATTTGCAATTTTAGGTTGTTGCCTTGGATGAAACTTTACCAGTTAAGCAAGCATTCCATGCTCTTTATCAAGAAGTATGTTTTTTCTTCCCCTCATTACACTAATAATGAACAAGTGTTTATCTTTTTCTTTTTTTTCACATTAGAGAATACACCCAGACTCGTTATGTATGTTTATCTGCTTACAGGGAATATCTATAGCTGCTGTGTGGGATTCTAGCAAGAGCCAGTTTGTTGGAATGCTTAGTGCTATGGACTTCATTCTAGTACTAAAAGAGGTTAGTGAGGAATAACATACTTAATAAAAAATATCACGTCTCAGGTTCCAGTATAAGTAATGAAAAATGAAGACTTGCCAAATTGTAAATAACCACAAAAATTGAAATTTCCAAATGTATATCTTCAACGATGCTTATACTATTGTGCAGTTGAAAGAAATCACAAGGAATATGATAATACTTGATCTATTCTCTTGGTTTATTCATGGCATACATTAATGGTGTAAAACATTATTTTGGTCCAATTACCTATCATTTTGGCTTCACATAAAATTTTATTGATTTTTTTCAAGGAGGGATCCCCTTGATGCTTTGTTCTCTGGAACTTCCAATTTATTTCCCCCTCTCCTTGTTGTATCCTTGTTGAAGCAATAATTTTTTATCTTGTTGAGTTGGTACATACATTAGATTTTTCTAAGTCAATGCGTAACCTAGGAGACGTGAATCCATCGATTGATTGTGATCAAGCAGTTAATAAGAGATATGCAGCCCATACATAAAATTTTCTCTAAAATACGCTCTTATTCAATATCTTTGATTTATAGAGCACTCTTATGGAGAAATACACAGCACGTTTCTGTAAATTCTGTGGCTCATCTAACATGCTTAATTTCAGTTGAGGATTCATGGATCAAACATGACTGAAGAACAACTTGATTCACATACTATAGCAGCATGGAGAGAGGCAAAGGAACAAAAATGCGTAACTGATAGTAATGGGAGAAAATACCCTCAACATTTAGTTCATGTAAGTGCAACTGCTACATGCTCCTGAGCAGTTGCGACAAATATTCCACATATCAAATTAATTTTCCCATTTCATATATTTGTGATATTGTTAACTTATTAGGCAAGTTCAAAAGGTTCTATGCTCTGGGAATAGGGAATTAATCAGGGATTCTACAACATGATTGTTACAATTATATTTATTGATCGATGGATACATAGATAGTTAAATTTTATTTCAACATTATAACTTTGAAGAGGTTGCCTGTTAGCCTTGTACGTCCTGCTAATTGTGAATTCTTGTTGTCTTTTATGATTGTATAGTATTTCATGCTATGTTTATACTTATTCTGTAGGCTGGGCCCCTTGAGTGTCTAAAAGATGTTGCTTTAAAAATTTTGCAAAACAAGGTGGCAACAGTTCCTATTATCCATTCCCCTTCAGAGGATGATTCATTTCCTCAGCTGCTACACCTTGCTTCCCTCTCAGAAATACTAAAATGTAAGCTTCTAGATTTATTGGCTATGCATAAACGGTTTGGAACTAATGTATGGACTTACTTTTCAGGTATATGCAGGCATTTTAAGCACTCTTCGGATTCCTTGCCTATTCTTCAGTTACCAATTAGTTCGATACCTATAGGTACATGGGTATCAAAATCGGAGGAATCCAATAAACAGCCACTTGCTATGTTATGGCCACATGCTTCTCTTGGCGAAGCTCTGTCTCTGTTGATTCAAGGTGACCATTCTTCTCTTTCAAAGCGGGTCAAGTCTTTTGTTCTAGCTAGATGTTGAATGGTCATTAATTTTGTTTCCGTAAGTTGCAGTTGTTTTTCCTCCTCAACAAAAGGAATTTTTCAAAGTCTTATATTTAAAAAGTGTATATCACTAAAGGAAGGGAACAGAAAATTAAAAGATAGATCTTTTGGATAGATACATCTGAGTGGGTCAAAACTGCATGATGGGACTCAAATCCGAAAATATCATATCAATTGTATGTTTTTGTTAATCCATCTTACAAAGAAAAAGATATACCACTTCTACCTTGGTATTTTCAAATTTGGAGTTTTTCATTCTTTGGTACGTGAATAATTTTCCCCTTGCAATGGAAGCTAAGAACTTCATAATTCTTGATTTATTATATAGCAAAATACATTTATAATAATTATTCTATATCTTGTGGTATCTTATGTTTGCTGTTCTTTGCAGCTGGAATTAGCTCAATACCAATTGTGGATGTTAATTATTCATTACTTGATATATATTCAAGAAGGTAGAAACTCTCATTTTCTCCTTTGTCCACATGTGTAATTCTCATTTTTATACTTAAAAGGAGATGTTCCTTAAGAATATGTGTCTCTGATGTGTATTGATATTTTCTTCTCAGAGATATTATTGCCTTGGTTAAAGATAAAATGTATGCAAGGATAAATCTGGATGTGTTTAGTGTCCATCAGGTAATCTCTCTCTGAGTTCGTGTGACTGTATTGGTAACTTTTCCTGAAGGCCGATGATATTTTGACATTTTGCTCCATTTTACTTTCACAACAAAATATTAATATTTTTAATAAAAAAATTAAAAAAAAAACTTTTTAAAGAAAATATAAGTAAAATGTAAAATGTTAAAATAATTTTTAAAATTAAAAAAATTATAAAAAATTATAAAAAATTAAAATATTAATATTTATTGAGGTGTAGGGTGGAACATGAGTGTCAAAAAAACATTTTTGTATCTTGAAATATTGTATTTATTTTGTAATGAAAGCTTAATTAATGGAAAATGATAGTTTGACAATTCATGGAGTTATATACTATTGTTTATATGATGTGTTTAAAAATAAATATATATAATAAAAAGTAAATTTATAATTAAATAATATTAAAAAATATTAAAATAATAGTATTGAGAGTCGTAATGTAGTTATATAAAAAATTGGTATTCTGAAGGTATCATTACCCTTCATTAATAGTGTAGTTTGTTTTGTTTTGATGACTCAACTTATTACGTACAAATGTCACCGCAGTCTTTAGTCCTCTACAACTAAAAGTCAATCATTCCTAACCCCTAGCAATGATCATATATCAATGAAATGTATCTCTTATTTTGTTTTTCTTTCCTCCTAATCACTAGTTGCACACGTGTTTTGTGGTATTCGAACCTGAACCATATAATAGCAATATGCCACTTATAGTTGAGCCTGAGTCTGAGTCAGCATGAATATTGGTTAGTTGAGCATTTTTATATTGAAAATATACTTGAGGTTTAGGCTCATCTTGGACAGAGTGAACTCTAGCTTTGGTATTTTAGAGTGTGCTTGAAAATGCGCAAAAGAAAAGGTTTCGTATATTTTGTAAACGCCCTTCATAAATTTCCACTCTTGTTTCCTTCCTCCCATCTTCACTTCTACCAAGCATACATCCCATAGTATAAACATTGAACTCACTCATCCATATGTTTATACACATGAAAGCCATATATAGCTCATTACTTCAACCCCCTCTTTCTGGTAATTCCACAGTGCACGAGAGAATAGTATGCAAGTATTGCATGCTAATAGATTGAGGCCTGTAATTATACCTTCACTGCAGGATGTGCTTGTCTAGCATAGATGCGGTGTTTTTTGTTTGTTACTCATGCAGGCTTTTATTAATGAAAAATTTGACCACATAGTGGTCTGGGGAGCATGTTATGTTCGTTTAGGTTAATTTTTTTTTATTCCCTATCGTTTCGCTCGTTTTCAATTTAGTTTCTATAAGTATTTTCCTTTTCAAATGAGTCCACGTAACAAATGCTTACTAAATAGTCTTATCATCAACTCCTATAAATTGCACTTTCTGTTGCAGGCATTGTTTTTGGCACGAGATGCAGGTTTTCCTTCCGCGCTTCGCAATGGGCCGAGTTATAATATTTGTTTGAGATCTGATTCATTACACAAAGTGATGGAGCGCTTGGCAAACCCTGGTATTTCTTCTACACTAACAATCCTCTCCCCCTTTCTTCATGATGAGGGGTGGGCCAGAAAAAGAAAAAACCAATAGTATATTATTCGTTCACCAATTTTCTTCTCTTTACAGGTGTTAGAAGACTCGTGGTTGTGGAGGCGAGTACCAGGCGTGTGGAAGGTATCATTTCTATAGGTGACATCTTCAGATTCTTGTTAAGCTGCTAATTGGAGAGATATGGCTATCATTTTGCATAAAGGGAATTGCAGTGCTAGCCCAGGAAAGGACTTGTTTTATCAGAACTATTTATTTAATCTGCAGTCATTTGCTTTATTTTGGAGAAGAGTCTGTAATTTGAGGGAATATTAGTTATTTATCCTTTAAACAACTTGACGATGTTATGATTTTCTCCTTTGTGCTGGCACAGATGCTTAATTTGTGTCCTGTGCTAACAGAAATCAAGGAGGAAAAAAAATAAAAGATCTGTAATAAGCTAAATATTTAGCCGCGTGCGGCACATCGTTGGCTGGTCGTAAGTCATAGGTATTGTCATTCCAGAATTTTATGATGACTGCTGAGTTCATGGCTTCAAGTTGCTATGCTTGCATTTTAATGAATTTGTCTTTTCCTTCATGCAACTTGCCTGGTAAAATGGATAGGACCGTAATGATAGTTAAAAGAAACAAATTGTTAATCTACTTATGATACGTTGATACTTCTTGAAAAACTTAATCCACTAGATACTTTTATTAAGTAAATATCTAGTTTTTCTGTTAGGAGTTTTAAATATATCACTCTATCTGATAAAATATAGTTCTATCTTAATTTTTGTTGTTTCTCATTCATGTTTTTTTCTCTGAAGTCGTTATCTTGAAAGAAATTCTCGAGCTCATTCTAACAGTGGTAGATTCGGATTCAAAGTTGAATTACTCTTTATCTGTAATATTAAGCTTACACTATGCCTTCTCCTTTGGTGCCATTTTTTAGTTGGTCATTGAAACTAACCAATTGCTTTTTCACAAATTCCTTCTAATTTTTCAAATTTCTTACATTTTTTCACAGAAAACTGTCTGAAATATAGTAAAAAGTTTATAAATGAAAATTTTCAAAAGCATTTCACACAAACTGATTTAAAAAGAAGAATTTGAAATAAGTTGTATAATATATAATCTGGAATTAATATTTAAATTTTTTAACAACGCCCTAAGGAACGAGAGAGATATCATACAAGAGAAGAAGGAAGACGAAATAGCAGAAACTAGGAAATCAAGTATGGTATGTTTGGTTTGTGTGTCACAGATTTGCATTGGACCTGCTTGAATTTGATTCATGTAACCCATTGTTTCTTCCACCCATTCTCTAAAGATAAACCTTATAAGGTGTTATGGAAATGATAACATAAAATAGCTAAATATAAACCGTGTTAATATTAGAAAATAAACTGATTTATACTATAAAGACATTACATATACACACAATCATTGATGTTCAAATTAAGTTTAAATAATTATTATAATTTATAACTTAGTGAATGAGATCCCGAGAGAAAAAGTTAAACATGATGTTTTGTTAAAGCTTTGATAACTACTTGTAATAACATCTACAATATAAAATAATTTTTAACATTATTCATATGATGGTTATAAAAATATTTTTTTTATAATAAAAGTATTATGTTATATATCTATTATGGAACTATATTATGTAAAATTTAAAAATTGTGAGCTTGTTTTCAAATCAAATTTTAATTGAGTAGATATTTTAATCAGATAAAACTAAAAAACTCAATGGATAAACAAACTCAAACTACAAAATGTGAGTTGAGTTTGGTCAATGGTACTTGACTTGTACCCGAAAAAATTATTATATTTGTTAACACTTGTAATCTATTTGGAAAAGAAAACAGAAACAAATTAAATAAAAATAAAACCGATTAAAGGTGTTTGGTTAAAAAATAAAAATAAAATGGGGTGAAAGATAAAAAATAAGTAAAAGTACATTATAAATAATATAATTAATTTCGCAAAATTTTAAAATGTTTTCTTCTCTGTTGATCGTCTTCACCAAATACACCACTTTAATTCCATATCTTCTGATAAACGTGTCACGGAGATAAAGATAAATGTAAGCTGAAAGTAGTATGCGATAAAAAAAAAAAAGACATAAAGAGAGATTATAATTATTAATAAATTATTTATAGTAGCTTATACTTTTATTTATTTATAAAAATATTATATATATATATATGTATGAAATATTTATTTGTTTTATTCTTGTCCAATTCTGAACAAAAAGAGAAGTTGGCCCAAATTCAAAAGATTGTTTAGAAACTAATATAATATTGTAAGAAGAAACATAGTGTGAAAAAAATTGTAAAAAAAAATTCTAATTGTAAAGATGATTTAAAATCATATTGTCTTGTCTAGTTAACAATATTATAACTTTTGTTTATTGGATTGTATTACTGGACAAAATCATCATTAGACTTAATTACAGATGTTATGTTAGAAAAAGAATCTGTACGGTTCTAATGCTATGGTTATATATATGTATCATTGCTATAGATGAAAGACAGATTGAATAAAACATAAAATATTCTTTCATGGTATCAGAGCACAAAACTCTGATACCCGACAAACACAAAGCAAAGGCAACGGTGCACAACCATGACAGCTGCACCAGAAAAGAATAATGCCAACAAAGCAGAGCATGAAGGAGGAGGTGCTAAGAAGACCTACTCGATCTCAACGCGAGTGACAATCCCGAAAACATAATCACGCAAGTCCAATTGCGCGGAGAAAATTACGACGAATGGGCAAGAGCAGTAAAGATCTCGCTTCGTGCCCGGAGAAAATGGGGCTTCATTGATGGAACACATATCCAACCAGAGGATGAGGCACCCGACCTTGAAGATTGGTGGACCGTGCAGTCCATCCATGATTGTCTCTTGGATTCTAAACACCATTGAACCAAGCTTACGATCCACAGTAGCATATGCTGAGACTGCACATAACTTGTGGGAAGACATTAAAGAAAGATTCTCGGTCGTGAATGGACCTAGAATTCAAGAACTAAGGTCAGACTTGTCAAGATGCAAGCAGGAGGGAATGGTGGTGGCAACTTACTTTGGAAAATTGAAGGTCCTTTGGATGAGCTTGCTAACAGTGACAAAATTTCATCTTGTACGTGTGGTGGATGCAAGTGTGGGATTGGTGCTCAGTTGGAAAAACGAAGGGAGGAGGAGAAGGTTCATCAACTCCTTATGGGGTTGGATGACGCAAGCTACGGGACAGTAAGATCAAACATTCTGGCCTCAGACCCATTGCCATCTCTGAACCGCGTATATGCTATGTTGGTACAAGAAGAAAGAGTGAGAATGATGGCCAAATCAACGGAAGAAAGGGGGTTGGTCGTGGGTCTCGCGATGCAGGCCAACTACAAAGAAAAAGGGCGTGGAGATATGGTAGAAAAATTAATGACGTGCAGTCATTGCGGTAAAAATGGTCACGACATGAAGGGATGCTTCCAATTGATCGGATATCCCGAATGGTGGGGTGACAGACCAAAAAGTGAAGGCAAATGGAACGGCAGGGGACGCCAAGGGATGCGAAACAAAGGTAACCCGACACGTGCAAATGTGGCACACGCTAGTGGAAGCAACAGTCAAGCCAACAATGACGACAAGAAACTTGAGATGGCAGGTCTGACCAATGAACAATGGAAGGTACTGGTTGATATGATCAGCAAACAAAAATCAAATGAATCAGAGAAAATGACTGGTAAGAGCATTTGGGATTTGTGGATTATTGACAGTGGGGCATCAAACCATATGACCGGGTCACTAGAAAATTTGAGTGAAAAGGAAACTATACAAGGGTGCCCCGTGGGGTTACCCGATGGTGAACGTGTTCTAGCTTGCGAATAGGGAACAGTGACTCTTGAAGAAGGACTTGAATTGAAAAATGTCCTTTATGTTCCCAAATTAAAATGCAATTTACTTTCAGTACCTCAATTGACAGATGAAGAAAATTGTGTTGTAACATTCACTGATAAATTGTGTATTATACAGGACCGCACTTCGAGGACGCTGATTGGAGCAGGTGAACGGAAAGATGGGCTTTATTGGTATCGTGGGGTACGGAAGACTCAAGCATGTCATGTCAAGATGGAAAATCAACTAGCACTTTGGCACCAAAGATTAGGACATCCGTCATTTAAGATTGTGCAAATGCTTCCTGATATAAGTGGGAAATGTACTCGTGATGAGTTGAATAAAGTTTGTGAAGTTTGTGAAAAATCGAAACAAACGAGAGATAAGTTTTTCTTAAGTGCGCATCAAGCTTTGAATATTTTTGATTTAATTCATTGTGACTTATGGGGTCCTTATAAAACTCCTTCATCCTGTGGTGCTTCATATTTTTTGACAATTGTGGATGATTGTTCACGGGCAGTTTGGATCTATTTGTTAAAAGAAAAAACAGAGGTATCAGTGACTTTGAAACTTTTTTTCACACTCGTTGAGAGGCAATACAACAAATGTGTTAAAATGGTTCGCTCTGACAATGGAACCGAATTCATGTGTCTAAAACAATATTTCATTCAACAAGGTATCCTTCACCAAACTTCCTGTGTCGGGACCCCGCAATAAAATGGACGCGTCGAACGCAAGCATCGGCATATTCTGAATGTTGCTCGGTCATTACGGTTTCAAGGCAATCTTCCCATTAATTTTTGGGGGGAATGCGTTTTGACTGCAGGCTACTTAATCAATCTCACACCATCCTCCATTCTAAAAGGAAAAACCCCTTATGAAGTGATCCATGGATGTGTACCCAGTTACGCGCACTTACGAGTATTTGGTTCATTATGTTATGCTCATAATCAAAATAGACAGCGGGATAAATTTGATAGTCGTAGCCGAAAATGTGTGTTTGTCGGGTATCCATATGGCCAAAAAGGATGGAAATTATTTGATTTGGAAACAGAAACTTTCTTTGTCTCTCGTGATGTACATTTTCTCGAAAATAAATTTCCATATTTTGAAGCCAAAAAGATGGACACTGCACCACCATTGCAAAACCCAATTATTGTCAACTCTTTAGAAACTGGAACGGACCCACATTTTCTTCATGAAGTTGCCTCCTCAAACCTAGATGAATGCATCGTCAACCAACCCATTGCATCTCCCATCCCAGCCAAGGAGGATGCTACCCTCACAGATGACTTCGACCACACTATCAACGACTCTGATCCGTGCATAGAAGCCTCGACGCTACCCGCGGATCCACCGCCGCGTCCGACGGAGACGGCACCGTCGGTTTCTTCACCACCGCTGACGGCCGCGGTTCCCCTTGGGCGAGGGCATCGCGCGAAGCTGCCTTCCGTACGGTTACGCGATTTTGTCGCAGCCACCACGATACCGTCAAGCCCCTCTGTTCCGGCACCTCCTTCAACAGAATCCTCAGGTGTTTCGTATCCTATACATGATTTTGTGAATTGTGATTCCTTTTCTAAACATCATCAAAGTTTTCTTGCCTCTTTACACACCGAGCAGGAACCCCTGTTCTTTTCTCAAGCGGTCCGAGAACCCCGGTGGCGTGATGCTATGGCACAGGAGATTCATGCTCTCGAACTCAATGACACCTGGAAACTCACCGCTCTCCCTCCTGGAAAGAAGGCACTTGGGTATAAATGGATCTACAAAATCAAATACAACTCGGATGGAACAATTGAAAGATTCAAGGCTCGATTGGTAATTCTTGGCAATCATTAAGTGGAGGGTTTGGATTACAACGAGACGTTTCCTCCTGTCGTAAAGACGGTAACCATTCGCACAACTCTAGCAGTAGCAGCCGCAAAAGATTGGGAGCTTCATCAGATGGACGTTCACAATGCGTTTCTCCATGGTGATCTTGATGATGAGGTTTATATGAAACTCCCTCCTGGCTTCCAAGAATCTCAACCAGGGGCAGTGTGCAAGCTTCAAAAGTCTCTATATGGCCTCCGACAGGCCCCCAGGTGTTGGTTTGCTAAACTATCTTCTTCTCTCACTCGTTACGGCTTCCAACAATCCCCGAAGGATCATTCCCTGTTTACTCTTAATAATAATGACATACAGTTGGTTGTGCTAGTCTACGTTGATGATCTTGTGATTGCAGGGAATAATGGTACTGCCATCCAATGTTTTAAAGGCTACTTAAATCAATGCTTTCATATGAAAGATTTAGGCCGCCTCAAGTACTTCCTGGGGGTTGAAGTTGCTCGCTCCCCCAACGGAATCTTCCTTTGTCAGAGGAAATATGCCTTAGATATCATTACTGAAGTCGAATTGTTGGGTGCGAAGCCCGCCACTACACCATGTGAAGAAAATCACAAATTGAGCTCCGCTACTGGTTCTTTTCTTTCTGACCCGGCTACTTATCGTAGACTTGTTGGGAGGTTAATTTATCTGTGTTTCACTCGACCTGACCTTGCCTACAGTGTCCAAGCTTTATCTCAATTTATGCAAAATCCACGCTCCGAGCATTGGCAAGCTGCTCTTCGTGTTGTTCGATATTTAAAGGGGCATCCTGGACAAGGAATACTCCTACCTCGAGAGAACAACTTACAACTCTTTGGGTGGTGTGATTCTGATTGGGCAAGTTGTCCACTGACACGGAAATCTCTCACCGGATGGTTTATTCAACTCGGCACTTCCCCAATCTCTTGGAAAACCCAGAAACAACAAACGGTTTCTGCCTCCTCTGCTGAGGCTGAATATCGATCAATGGCTAAGACCACCCGAGAATTAAAGTGGATTAAAGACATTCTCGCTTCTCTACATGTTCCTCATCCTGACCCAATTCGTCTTTATTGTGATAGTCAAGCAGCACTTCACATTGCTAAAAACCCGGTCTTCCACGAACGCACCAAACACATTGAAGTTGACTGCCACCTTGTTCGAGATGAAATCATTCACAAGCGCCTTCTTCCATCCTATGTGCCCACACATACACAACTAGCTGACCTTTTCACCAAAGCTCTCGGTGCTAAAAAGTTTGGAGCCATCTTGGTCAAGTTGGGCATTCAAGACTTACATGCTCCAACTTGAGGGGAGGTATTACCGGACAAAATCATCATTAGACTTAATTAGACTTAATTACAGGAATATAATCACTATTAATGAGTCTATAATTAGACTTAATTATAGGAATATAATCACTATTAATGGGTCTATAATTAGTCTTAATTACAAATGTTATGTTAGAAAAAGAATATGTACGGTTCTGTACGGTTCTAATGCTATGGTTATATATATGTATCATTGCTATAGATGAAAGACAGATTGAATGGTTTAGGGTTTAGGGTTTATATATATGTGAACTAAACAGTTTGTCTACAAATGGCAAGAGAGTAGATAATGCCATGTCTTAACCATTTTATATTAAACTTGAGGTATATATATATATATATATATATATATATATATATATATATATATATATATATATATATATATATATATATATAAAGAGAGAGAAAGTCTTATTGATACCCTACATTTATCTTTTATAAATCTAGTATGATCTAATATTATTATTCAATGTAATAACACTATTATCTTCCCATGTGATCTAATATTTTATTTTTATTTTCTTTTTTTATTTTATTATTTTAAATTCAACAACGGGTGTCATTTGTGGAAATAATTGGGGGATGTGAGTAAGAGGTTTGGTAGAGTTGGAAACTTGTTCGATAGTGGTAATTTATTGTTCTTGCTAGGGACATAAGACCTATAGAACTATTGAAGTCTTCGTCTTCATTTTTCGGTCAGGCATGTTGCTAGGTGTTTGACTGAGATCCTTCTCGTCTTCGTGTCTCTTCTTTGGCTCTCGATCTCGGGTGAATATTGAATGGGTACCTGCAGAAGACACTCTGACGCTCAAGTCAGTAAAGCGGGTGATCGGCACTCAGGTAGGGCACAATAATAAATGACGTACCTTTCTCTTTTGAATGTGTGTTATTTATATTATTTTAATGGGCTTACCTTATTGGGCTTTATTAGTGGAATGAATCACACTTAGGATTGCATTACCTAATTCTTAATGATAGTTTAGCTTCACTAACCTTGGTTTGAGCGTTAATGGTTATATGTGTCGGTCGACCGGACCGTCTGTGGTGGTTTCCCTCGTCTCGGCCAGGTTTCTCTGGTCTCGATCAAGAATCCCTGATCTCGGTCAGGAAGACCGAATCTCGGTCTCGCCCATACCAATACATTTATAGAAGTTAGACTTTTGTAATTAGTGCACATTAAGAAAGCTTTATAGATTGAAGTTTGAGATTGGTAAATACTATTCAATAAAGTTTCAATATCAAACAGATATTCTTTGAACACAAATTCAGACTAATGGAAGAGAATCTTATCTTCTTACTAACTTAACAATTTTATAGAAAGGTGTGACTTTACATCGTCAAAACTAAAATTAAACTTTTTTCAATGGTTCAAGAAGTGGTACACATTGTTTGAAAACAAAAAAGTAACCAAACCTAAAGTGGAAAGTACTAACAATAAATTGAAATTTGTTGCAAATCAATTTATCAAGTTTTGCACTAATGAAAGCATAAATAGGCACAAGACAATTACAACTACACATTCACGAATTTCTCTTGCTTGAAAGAGTGACATGTATGCTATTAGAAACTTATTTGCTTAAAATCTTTTCGATGAAATTACAAATAATGTAATCTATACTAGAAGAATGTGTCCATTGTCTATCTTGATTTTTATGATCCCATGTTAAGTGGCGGACCAATAAATTGTGTTAATCTAAGGGTGTTTGGCATATTGATATTTGTACATGATAAGAAGAATAAGTTGGAAGCATGGACATAAAAGTGTATATTCATTATATACACTAAAGGAATGAATGGATATTAGTTGTAGCGACTAGAACTGGAGAAGATAGATGTTTCAGAAGCAAAAATGTTACATTTGATGAGACACATATGAAGATGATGTATAAGAATGTGGATAGAATAAGGAGAAAACTTACAAGATGGAGTCTTGTGAGTTTGAATTATATGTCTAATTTCAGTAATATTTCATATTAAAATATAGGCACTTATGAGGATTTATTGCTAATTTACATATAAAATAATCCCTAATTTATGAATTTATACTTTTTTTATGATCTTTATTTGAATAAGAGTATTTTATTCCCAAATTTGGTGTTAATTGCAGATTTCTAAGGAAGATGGGAGATTTGGATTAAAGATGAATGATTTGAGCAAAAAAGATAAAGATAGAAGGTCTCAGACTGGAAAAAAATGCAAAGAAAGATTGGACCTTTTTTATGTTTTATTATTTAGCCCATTAGCACGACACAGGAAGCTACCTAACCCTAGAAAACTAGGATAAATAGAGGGCTAGAGGCTCAACCCTAGTGTGCCAGATTGAGAGGAAAACACCATAGTGTGCTAGAAGTATGCGTAGCTAACTCTACCCTTTGAGATTGAGAGTAATCTACTCAAACTCTTATGTATTGAGGTGATATCTTATATATTAATATTCAGTTCTTGATTGATTATTGGTATTGTTGTTTTACTTTTAACTTTTGGTGACAAATTGATAATCTTAAATCTGACCGAGAGGTATTTAGGGTTTGGACCTAAACATCAATACTTAGCATATTTGAGTGCTAGGGTAGACTTGAAATGTTAATCGATTCTAAGTTGTTTTCATAAATTATGTGAGAGATCGATATTTAGAAAACATTCTTAAGGATTTTATATGCGAGAGATCGATATAAATGAATTTTCTACGGGGATCAATTTCAATCAAAGAACTCAATATTAACATGCTAATAAAAAAAATGAGAATGGGAGAGATGAAACTTAATCCCTATTTTTCTAATTGAAGCAACTAATTCTTTGTTTGTTTTCTTATTGATCAGTGCCAACCCAATCACTTCTAAACTTATGTTGTTATATTTAGCGAATATTGTACTTGATAATTGATTGTTCCTTGTGGGATCGATATCCGTCCTTAGGACAATTATTACTTCTGACAAACGCGATGCACTTGTCGTAAAAAGTCATCAATCATTTAGAGAGGTTAAAAGGTGCATTAGAAAACAAGTACAAATCATCAACTTCTCACCCTAAAAAGCTAGAACGTGTCAACTTGGATTGTTATGTTAACAACTCACATTATAGGTGATGAGAACAATTATACCTACACAGAGGTATGTGTATATTGATCTTATTTGTTATATTTTTAGTGTAATTGGCAAGATAGACAATTCAAAACCAAGAAACTTCGAAGACACCCAGAGGGTATAGAAGGTCAACAATGACAATGTGTCATGAAAGAAGAATGTGTATCTTTAAGAATAATATCACCAACGCATCTGGAACTACCTAAAACTTAAAAGGTGGTGAGATGTAAATGAAGGAATATCAAATGTGGAGAAGAAAATATTCAAGGTAAGATTACAACGAAAAGTTTTACATAAGTGGAGGGGGTTGGTTATAATATATTAAGAACTTTGATGTAAGTTGTTAATTAATATAATTCAAAGTTAGAACAATTAAATGTCAAAACAATGTTCTTACATGAAGACCTAGAAGAGACTATTTACTTGCAAAAATTTGGAGATTTTGTTCATAATAATAAATATTTTATCTCTAGAAAGAATCACTTCATGAATCAAAACAAAGTTTGTGCCAATGGTACAAGAAGTTTAACAATGGACATGATTTCTTAGGTGCAACTATGATAATTGTGTGTATGTTTTGAAAAGAGAATAAATATGTGTGTTGTTCTTGATCTTGTATGTAGATTATATTTTTATGATCAACTAATATCAAGATGAAATTAGAAGACTTAAAAGAAAAAATTAAGCTTTCAATTCAGTAAAAGATCTTGGTCAAACAAATAATCATAATGAATATACAGACTAATCAAACGATAGAAAAATTATGTTTAATTCAACAAGACTATTTGAAGAAGGTGGTTGAGAGTTTATGATGGATCATTCTAAACCATCGAGTCACATGAAACTCTCTATTATCCAATTTTTTGGTTTTGAGTTATTTGAACAAAATGATATTATATTGTCTAATGTATAGACAATCTACTCATGGCATAGAAACTATTTAAAGGAATTATAGATGAAGATTAAGTAGTTAATGTGGATGTGAGAATGTCACTTTCTTAGTATGTACTAATGTTGTTTGGAACTATGATTTGTTGGAAGAAAAAATTTACAAGTTCTAGTGATTTTAAAAAAGGTAAATGAAACTCTATGGTTGAAGAAGATGAGTATTGTAACAAATTTTATGACTATTTAGTGCGATAGCCAAAATATCATATGTACCATGAAAAGACTAAACACAAATGAATGTTAGAGAAGGTTAGGATTGCAAAATTAGTTTTGAATAATAAGTTTGTTAACATGTTTACAAAGTCTTTTCCTGAATTCAAATCTTACTTATTGTTTCTTTTTTAAATAAAGAATGGTGATGGAGAAAAAATCTTCAATGAATAATTTAGAATCCAAGATAAATAATTGTAAAAGTAATTCTAAATCAAACCACTTGAAGATAAACTAAGAAAAAATCATCTATTAAACTACTTAGTATTTTTGCTCATTAAATTATATATTAATTTTGTCATTTAGTATTTTTGCTCATTAAATTATATACTATTTTTGTCATTTAAACTATATAGTAATGTTTTAAACTAAACTATGTAATGATATATTAAGAACTTAAATGAGTTTGAATCTCATATTTGAATAAATAAAAAAATTGAGCAACGTATAAAAAGAAATAGAAAAACACATAAGTGATGTTGTAATCTCTTATAGCTTATTTTTATTAGATCTCTACATAGATCGCCTTGAAAACCCTAACAATTTATATCATAATTAAGGTCACAAATTCAATTGATAAAGGATAATTAATGCATTTAATTAAATCTTTTTAAAAGAGATCTATTTCAACACCAATGAAATATGAACAAATTCATATACCATATCAAGACACCACCTTTAACATGATATGTGGACATTAAATATTACATCCTAAAAACTTTCTATTGTATTTGAATAATATATAAAGTTTTGTTATGTACATTTTTAATACGTAATATAGTCTATATGATCTAATATTATTTTTTCATATAATAACATTTTCTTTCTGGTTTTTTTATTTTTTGTGGTAAACCAACAAACATAAAGCAATATGATTTTTTGAATACGCGTGTATACACCCAATCATTTATCATTTTTAACCTGCCCCAACATATTTTTTTAATTTCCAAAATTGCCATTTATTCTGGAAATAAAAATTCAGAATTGAAAATAATATATTCTGGAAATATTATCCAGAAGTGATTATTGAGTTTCGGAAATAAAAATCCGAAAACAAAATTTAAAATTCTATTCCGGACAAAAAAATCCAGAATTAAAAAATAATACATTCCAGAAAGAAAAATCCAAAAAAGAGATTATTGTGTTTCGGAAATGAAAATTCAGAAACAAAAATAAAAAACTCATTCTAGATAAAAAATCTGTAATATAAAATTTCGTTCCAGAAAAAAAAATCCAGAACACATATTTTGAAAAAAAATTTTAAGAATAGTTTCGTCTTTTCCGAGGGAATCGGATACAGTGATATGGTGCTGGAAGCAATTGCCTATAATATATATACCCCCACCCACCCCAAACCCCAAGGTCTACTTTGACACTGCAAAGAAATGGATTCGCTGTTATAAAATAAACTATATCAAAATGTTTAAAAGTCCCAATTATCGTCTAACCGAAGCTTTATTAGCTTTTCTATCTCTGGATTAAGATATTCCCCAAAAACAGATAGGAAACATTTAGTGTTTTTTATTAATTACTTTTTGGTTAATATATAAAAGAGTATATAAAAGATTTAGAAATTTCAAAATAATAAATAATTTTTATTGAATATTTTTTATTAAGGAGCACCACTTGACACCGAAGATTAAAAAGATAGGGCAGTGAACAACATGATTTCTACTACCACGGTTTGACTCTTGGTGTGGAGTAAAAGAAATTATTGTAGCTCAATAAAAAGACATGACAAAGTGGGCAAGGGGCCCGTATGTGATCTGAACTATACTTCAGATCATATGTACAGCAGCTACATACGATACAAATCAAGTAGGGATGAGTGCTAAAATCTGTGTTTTGATTCTTCCCATGCACATTTGAATTTCTCTATAAATAGGAAGGTTTTGAGGACAGCATGGATGCAGGCTGCTAACGGCAGAATCTAATATCTGAGCCACATCAGCTGGAGGGTATTGCCGTTCAGTACATGTCTGCAAGTGAAAAAAAACATTTCTTTTTGGTTAGCAAGATTTGTTCAATAAACTTGAAATCTTTAGACAAATGTAGAGAACCAATGTAGGTTGCCTTCTCAATGTGGTGAAGGGGAACAAAAACGGGACTATAAACATTTATTAGTCAGTTGAAAGGCAAGGTGCACACAAAAATGCTAGATGTGCAATTCTGAATTTGCCGCCAGTACTTGGTATAACAAGGAACTCATTACATTTACAATAACCCAGGGGAAATTACCTGAATCATGATTAATGTAGCAACACATGAAGTGATAAGATCCGACGGAAGTTCAGTATCAAATTTGTCCGAATAATTATGCAGTTTTGCACCAGATGGATCATTAAGTATAGACTCTGATACACTGCAAGTTGAATGATTATGATTATAAAAACTGCCATTTGCAGTCACTTGCTCTTGAGACCTAACCAGAGGTAACCTAGACTTCGAGGCCAACTGTTGATGATTGATAGAATCCAATGCTTGCCCAATTTTCACGAAAGCATCTTCACCTTCCTTTGTCAAAGACAATGCCTGAATTATATCGAAAAGGGCCAAAAGTTCTCACAAAAATTAGAGCTTGAGAAAATAATTGAACGATGCTCTATTGTATAACATGTTTCACTACAGTCTAGACCTACCATTACATCTGACTTTTGTCCAACATGGCTTTTAAAGATATGTGGCTAAGTCAAACAACAAATCATCGTTTGTAAATTTGTAACTAGTGATGCAATGCTGGATGAATAATAGTGGGGAGAAAACATGCACAAAAACCATTCAATGTAAAGTTCATAATAATAAATGCAAAAATATCAAGAGGGGGAGGCAGTAGAAGATCCATAGTCAGTACATACCTTAAATGCTGCATCTACCATTGCATGTGACCTTGATCTGGATCCTTTAATAATTTGAACAACAGTTGACCCTAACTCTTGTGTAAGAGAGCTATCCAACATATTGGGAAGATCGTCATGAACATTGAAACTTGTTTGCGGCTTCATCCATGGTGGCAGAGAGTTTCCTCTGTAGGTATTGCGCTGCCTCAGTTGTAACATAGCATCAGAAACCTGTAAGTTACAACCAATCAAAATTTGCTTCAAGATTAATGCAGAACGTTGTAATCAAAGAAATAATCCATTGGAAGCCACATGCCTGCCCACTGGCTTCCTTTAGCTCTACCAGTACCATGGCGTAATGTTTCTTGAAAACCTCAGAATCGTTTACGCATTCTATGCCATTCTGGTTTTCCAATATGTCGCTATTTGAACTTCGAAGCTCCATCAACAATGTCTCCTGTAAGAGCAGCCAACCGGAAAAGTGGATGCAAGTTCACCATAGCAATGTAAATTTACGTATAGAGATAGACCAGTGCAATTAATATTTAGAAAACAACACATTAATATTAATTTGTCTGCATCAAAAAGTATAAACCTTTCGATCTAGAGCACGCTTTAGTTCAGAAAGTGCATGTATATCAGCTTCCTTAGCTTGATGGTGTGTAACTTTACATGGTTGAACACAACCTGCTTGTGCACAGAAGTTATCGACAGTAGCAACCATAGCCTGGGCAAAATCCATAATTAACAACCGTTAAAATGTTTCACAAAAAATAAATTCTTTTACAAATTGTTCAAATGTTTCAAGCATCAATGTTTCACAATTAGTAGTGAAATCTGGATTGCCAATCCAAGCAAAACGGATGCAAAATTCAACAACCATTACAACACCTTTATTCTGAATTCCTTCAGCCAAATATTTTTAACTTGAGAAAAGTATTGGGCAGGTAAATTCACCCAGCTAACCATTGCAGTGCAAAACAACAGGAATATAAGTGAATGTTTGTCCACTACTCAAAAGATATAGTGAGACATTTCTCAATCATTAAAAGTAAAAACTATGAAGCTCTACCATTAACTGCTTTTTATGTCAGGATAAAAGGATAGAAAAATATTTATATTTCAATGAAAAAATTAAGTGCTTAATTTTGATCTACTGTCAACAAATATTTTTAACACTAACAAAATCATCTGTTAACAGATCATTAAATGTTGAACTTTTCAAGTAGCAATTATTATAGTTAAACTCCTTGAATAAGTGAAAATACATGAGATAGTTGAAGAAAATTAAATCTAAATTATAATGTCAGTATATGAATGTATAAAATAAAAAGAGTAAGCACCAAATTGAGGCATAATACCAATACATTGATAGGTGTTAGCCATCTAACCTTTCCATGCATTACTAAAGCACTTGAGGAAGTATGTACCTTAACCGGTGAGGAATGATTTTCGCAGCCGCCAAAATTTGAAGTTCCATTAACATGTGGCTCTATAGGCGAGCCTTTTCTGTCATCAATATGCCTCAGAGCTTCTGGCATATTATCTAATGGATTGAAAGGCATACAATCAATGTCCTGAACCAAAAATCCACTCATCAAAAGCAGAAAAAAAGTGAACCAAGTTCATGCTTCAAAATATCAAGCTAATTTATTCAACAGGAAGAAAAATCTTTTAATTATGCCTTTCCTTTTTTATTTACAGCAAGTGGTATACGAAGACCATATATATATATTTAATAAATACTAAACCAATTTCCTTCATTGGAGTTGCCAAAATGTGACATGTAGAAGATAGGCTGTCTTGAAATCAACCTATTGCAAATGCAAGGCTGCCTTCAATACACACATAGTGGGTCCAACCTTTCCCTAGACACTCTGCATTGCAGGAGCTTTACAGCACAAGGTAGCTTTTTTTATTGTTTATTACAATATAACAACGTGTGACACACATGGTTCAACTTATTTTATGGAATCAATCACTCCTTTGGATCAACCATTTCTGAAAAAGAAAAGTAAAGCAAATTTTCCCCACAATTAAACTGAAACAAATGTGCCCACATACTTATTGAAAAATGGCCATTACATTTAAAAAACAGCATGATAATAAGAAATCACATTACCATTACAAACTCAACACCTAACTCAGGACGGTCAAACTGAATCCTGCACTTGTCATAATCAACGGTAAGCACACTACCATCATGAATCTCTCTTGTTTTTGGATGAACAGCAATTACTCTCTGTCCAACACATAATGGTCTAGCTAAATCAGTTGGAAGTCCATCCCTAATACCAGTCCGCAGTTCAGCATAATGCTTTCTCACTGATTCTCGATACTCTGCAAGTTTTTGCCTTTCATCGTGAAGAAAATGTTCAGAAAGCCGCCGGGGTTTGCCAAGGGAACTGCAAAAAACAAGTATGGTATGGCAATTTCAAATAAATCATTTACTGTTCACAAGGTTTAGCAGAAGAACATAATAACCTTAACTGAATTACATACCCTCTTACAACACTCCACTCAACGCGAGTTAACCTTGGGATATTCCCTAGTCCAACATGATTTAAGTATTCCATCAATTCCCTTTTGGCAAACCATGGATAATCAATTGCACTATAAAACCATTCAAAAATAAACCATCTGCGAACTATATCAGATGACAAGCAACTAGAAAGCTTCTCCTGCAAATTATAAAAAATATATTATTTAAACAAAAAATATTGAAGTCCTCAAAGAATTAAAGCACACAATCATTTTAAACTAAGAAAAAATGTGTACCTTCACCGCAGAGTGCTTGTTAGGTTGACTTTTCAATATGTAATCAGAAGACTTCTCTTTAGCAAAGGAAGTTCTCGGTAAATTCATCTTCCGTCTACTTCGTTTAGTTGGTAAACTAACTTCGTTCAAAAGTGGAGTTTCTGCCATTGATGCTGTCAAATCTTTCTGATCACTAAACAAGGAACTCTCTGATGATTTAACTGTCTTCAATTGCTTTGGTAGGATAAAAACCTGATCACCATGTTTTCCTTTAGCCACTGGTTTTTTCTCATCATCTAAAGCCTACAGGCACACATAACTTTGATGAGTAGAATATAATTTGTTCCAAGCATATTCAAAGATAGGAGGAAATAAAATAACTTCAACAACAATTGGACACATTATTACATATTCAAAAAAGAAAATATAAAAACTGGATTTTTTAGCTTCACATGTGTCATGTTTTCTTCTGATACTTATTTGTATCTATATCAATATAAACAGGGTGAACATACCTAGTGATACCAAACATAGTGTGGCTATCCATCAATGAATTTCTTAAAATAACTATTTGTGCCTATGCATCAATGAATTACACAAACGGCGAAATGGACACCAAACTTAATGCGCCTTAACAGACTGAAAACTATAGGCATATAAACGGAGAAAAATATGGTTGAAGATAGCCAACAATTAAACCTCAATCCAAATGCACCCAAACACTCCATGTAATTCTGTTGTTCTGGTACTGCCATCTATTGGTACCAGACTTAATAGAAGAAATATAAAGCAAAATTACCCCAGTTCAGAGTTTTTGATCCAGTATCTAGTAACCATATTTTGATGTGAAGTTAAAACAGACCAGAACTACACCAAACTATAGTTTTGAACATTTGCTATCCTTAAGCAGATAGAATACACAATTCCTGAAACTACTTTTTTAAAATCGACAAGGTTATCCATACTATATTAATATTCAAGCTACTCTTCTATCGCTTGAACGGATAAAACTTTTAATAACAATAAAACTTGCTTCAAAACTGCAGAGATTTACATATATAATCCAGAAAAAATAAAAAAAGACTTGCATACCTCATCTTTCAAGGGACCACTTGGAAAAGTATCAAGCTTTGCATTTGCAACCTACAGCCAAACAAACCTTCCCTCACTAATTGAGCTGTTTCAAATGTTAATAAATTGACAATTTTAAGACTCAACAGAGACAAACAGACCAGAGTTCATTGGATCGGAAAAAAAATTGTGAATGTACAGAGAAACAATTATGATGGCCAGAATACATTATACCACATGGCAATAACACTATCAAAAACATCATGGCAACTATTACTCGTGTACGATACACTTGATTGTCCATGTAGGAGAAATGGTCTAATCAGCAAAAATATCATCACAGCAAGACTATCAGACACCATACACATGCTTATAGCAATCTTCAACCTTAGTTAGCTTTAGCTTAAGTGGAAGAGTTGAAATATCTCTAATGTCAATATTATATTAAAGTCATCAAAGGATTATTTCTTCATTTCCACATATTTTAGAAAGTACAGCCTTATTTTACACATGATATAGTTTTGATTGTGGAATCAACAGAAGCAATTAACTCTAAAATTGAGCTTTGGAGACAGACTTTCAAATCGAAGGGTTTTTTTTCTAAGAGTAACAGTATATGTATTGCAATTTTAATGAGAAACAAGAAAAAAATGACTCAGTTTTAAAAATGGGAGAAAATGTTGCTAGTAACAGGCCTCGCATTAGTAGTTAATGCAAGAAGAGGTAGCAAGGGATTGGGCCCAAAAAGCCCAATGTCCAGGGATTAGTAAAGTCAGTAGTATACAGTAAGAAGGAGGAGATATGAGGGTTTGAGACAGAGGTATTATCTGGTTGTAAGGGAGAGATTAGGCTCCCGAATTCCTGTAAAACACATTCTTCAATCTTCGTACTGCAGTAGGGATATTTTTTTCCAAAGTGAATAAAATAAAGACCTGTTATTTCTCCTATACTTTCTTTTATATTCAATCCTTTCCATACAATGCCATACCACAAGTTTTTAAAAGTTTAATATCTAAGATCAAATTTCAAACTGAAGGGAAAATTATGTAGGATGTAACATAAGAAACAAACTAGAGGGTTAAAATGGAGAATAAAGGAAACAAGAATTATTTGTGATTGCAAAGTACCTACCAAGCACAAAGGAAAGTTTATTGTAGTGATATAAATCCAGTTATACTCTCTGTTAGTGAATGTTGAACTTTAAAGGAACAAGATTAAAAGGTAGGAGTAGCATAAATGAGAATGTTAAGGTGGACATAAATGAAAGAATAAGATACAAAAAGATGTATATAATCATATATTGGTCTAACACCAATTGAGGAAAAGATAATAAAAAAAAACTAAGGTGGTCTGCACATGTAAGGTAAGCTACTACCAGCACCAGCGAGGAGAGTAGAAATAATGTGTCTTTTTAGTTTTATGAAAAGGAAGAGAAAGATCAAGTAGGCCATTGGAGGAAGCTGCGAAGAGGAATTTTGTTGTGAATAAAATATCTGAGGATTTGGTATTTAATCAAGTCCATCGGTATAGTGTGATCCTTATAATAAATCTCCCTTAGTAGAATAAGGTTTTCATCGTAGTTGTTATTTTATGTTTTCTAATACTTTGTGAACTGCTTTTTATTTTATTGGGATATAATTGGTATAAACAAGGATGTGTATTTAAGGAATTATTAACACATTATGTTTTATTGAGGGTACAATTGCATTTATTTCCAAAACTTCTAAAATAATTTTAAACAATCACTTTCAGGAATATTTTTGTCAAAGAGCTAGAGCACTACAATTTTTTGCTAGAATTGTCTAAAATGCTTGTTGACACCTAGCAAGATGAACGATCCCTGCCACTGTGCCAAGATCCCTGCAGGGTTATATAATGATACTGTTTGTTTCATGGCTAGAAGTTGAAATTATTAAAAAAGCTCTCAAGTTTATGTAACGACATTTTTTTTATTAAACCAAGTTGTTACAAGAGAAAATATTTTCTCAACTAGAAAACTGATTTGAAAAGAAAAAGAAAATAAGCAAAACCAGAACAGACTCTGTATAATATCTGTTCAATAAAGCATACAAAAAATGTATTTACCTTTGGAACCATAGACTTCCGCTTCCTTTTCCATGTTGCATCAACAAAAGGAAGTTGTTCTTTTGATTCAGAGAGCACATTGGTATCCTTTGCCGATTCCTTTCCAAGCTTGGACTTTTTGGAGGTTGAAACCTCAATTTCAGGCACTACACTGCGTTTAAGTTTATGTCTCTTATGGCTTGTTGATGTTGCTTCAGGTAAAGCAGACTTACTATCTTTATCAGCAGAAATTCTGTCTCCCTTCAATTGGATGGATGATTCTAGATGGGCAAGGGTGAAACATTGAAAGGTAAATGAAAAAGGCTTTAGATTTGTCTGATAAACAATGATTTTTTTGTTAAATCTCACTATTGACTACAACAGCAATCATGATCGACTGCAGAAACAAAAAGTAGATTCCAGTCTGAGCATTTGAGTTAAATAAGTGAAAAATGAAGCTCAAATAATACTTTTTGCATTTCTTTTTTAAGTGTTGTTTAAGGTTCCTTTGGAAAAACCAATAAATGTAATAAATTTTCTTCATCTTAGTACAATATTTATAAGATTTTTTATTTTACCACTTTCATTTCTATATCACAATAAATACATATATACAATCTAATACAAGATTAGGTGAAAAGTAAAGGTGTAAATGACAAAGAGTTATTAATGTGATCTTCAACTTTGAAAAATGACAGTAAAATATAAACAAAGGGTCTTTCAAAAATTCAACAGTCAAAGTAAAACAGAGGAAGTATGAAATAAGGAGTTAAACTTAAAAGTACAGTCCATAACATTCAAGGAAGATGGACCAAAATAAGGCAAATCAATTTCAACTGGTACTGAATATAGAGAGAGAGAAAGAAAAACTGTGATAGAATTTCTGAATTTTAGAATGATTGCAAAAAAGGTCACTAAGCTTCTGTTTCTAAAGTATATTTAAAGTGTCTAGCAGAAAACTATATCTACATGAGGTGACAATTGTGTTGTGACAGTTATAACTGATCTAAACAAATATATATATATATATATATATATATATATTTATATATTGTTCAACAACTGTGCATTAGTGTTGAATGTGAAAAAACTGATTTTGGATTCTTTTTTCTGGTTTAGATATTGCTCTGTGGCACGTACATGAAAAAGCCTCTTACAATTACATTTTATTGAGGATAAATATATCACTTTATACTTACCAGAATCTATTGTAGATATTGGCATCATTAGAGACAGATCTGCTAAAGTTTGCAACGCATTCAAGGCAGGGGTTTCATCTGTCAAATAAAGTAAGTAATTAAAAGTTGCAAATTCAGAGATGAAGAAGAAAAGTCAATTTCACAGAAGTCTAACGTCACCTTGACCCAAGGCTAAGGGGGGAAAGCAACTAAAAGTCGAACAAACAATTTGCATACATGTCTAGTGACAGAATTACCTCCAAAGAAGAGTTTCTTGTTTCGTTTCCCCCCGCCTTTTGGAGAGATTTTTTCAAGCTTTTCATTAGTAACCTCACTATCAACCATCTCCTTTAGTGAACTAAAACATAGCCCTTCTTCAGTACCGCTACATGCTTCCCCACCATCATCAAGCTGATGGTTTCCAACATTTTTCACTCTCTCTCTCTTTCTGTAAAATTTCCCCCCCTTCTGAAGAACTTCAACTGTGCCTGTGCCTTCCATATCCATCAATGAACTATTATCTCTTGCATATTCTCTATTGTCAGCTCCCCTGCTTTCTATACTACCATCTAATAACTCTTCATCCACTGAAAGATTGTGTAACTTGGCACGAGTTGTCTCTGACACTTGATGCTAGTTGACAAATTGTAAAATAATTACATTTTTAAAATAGAATGCATCAAACACAAGCATATCACTCCCAAAGATTACCATTCCATTCTATTTGAACGTGCACAGCTTGAAGTAATAATACAGCCAACAAATACAAGATAATGGAAGAAAAAGGCAGTGAACATTTAATACCTTCTTTTCCCAGCGCTGTACAGGTGAGGGTTTTTGCTCTACTCTTCTACGTGGTGATTGAGAAACTTGGGGAGAGCCTCCTCTTTGTGCAGCCTCAGTTAAGGCCAAAGCTACAACATGTGCAACTTCATCATCATTGGCATCAGTAGTTGACTTCAGGCTTCTTCTATAAGGCGAAACATAATTTTCTGTGTAATCTTTCTTATAAGAATAAGAAACTGGGACACGAGGAGTCCTTTTACCAACAGCATGAGGCACGATACCTGATTAATTGAATAATCATTAATATTGCAATCCAGTGCAGAATATTTTGCATAATATGATTACAAGGAACGTGGGCAAGATTAACAAGTCAGAATAATCAATAATGTTACCATATAGGATATCTGGGTTTAAAGAAGTTGAAATCTATGATAATATTCTACCTGCACATTTTGTACCATTAGAAATGAGATGGAAAAGGAGGGGCAGTTCAAGAAGGGTTTAAAGCATTATTTAAAATTCAATTATTTAGATGAATGAAAGCAGCAAGGATTGAACACTTGGTCACTTGGTTGCAAAAGGCTTTGAATAACATGATCAACTCTCCTAAAAAATTAAGCTATTAGGTAAAAAAAACTATTTAATGAATTTAATATCTAGCATCTGACCTTCTACCAGCATAAAAACAAAGTCCAAAACCTAAATTAAATCTTTCATAAGAATCTTTATTGGAGTTTTTGTATAATATGGGAGAACTTTGCCAGTTTCCATTTGTTACATACATAACTACTAGTCTACTGCTTTCCGGGTGCAAGGATTAAAACCACAGTAACTTCTGTCACCTGGGTGGAATAAAAGCAATTTATAGAAAGGCAAACCAAAAATGGTTCTCTGGAAGAGGAAAGAACAGAGGGAGTGGCCCCACAATAGGTATTTTACCATCTAAGCGTCTCTTCTTCAATAAAGAGAGGCAACCTTCACTGGAAGCAATTGAATGAGACTGGTCTTTAGAGACACTAAGCTGAACTTTTTCCCGCTTTCGTTTTATAAATTTCCGAGGTCCTAGTGCATCACTGCTCTCCCTTTCACTGTCACTCTCTTCCTGACAAATTCAAGTCCAGAAAATGACAATTTATAGATGCATAGTCAACACAATATAACATACCATGAGGGAGCAAGGAAAAAAGGTGAAACTAGACATAGAAGAACACAGCTTTCACAAATATTAATATATTTCAATAAATATCAAGACAAATACAAATCCAAAAGTACGCATGAATTACATCAATTGTAATGCCATGATGGAAAAAGAAATTGAAAGATTATAATATAACAAGGGATACCATGGCAAATAATGAGAACGGGGTTTTGATTTAGTTTTCAATAGAATAGTTTCCACCTTCTTTCTAGGAAAAAAATCTACTAAAATAAACAACTTTGACCTTACCAGCACATTGTAGTGATCAGTCATCATTGCTATGAGGCCAACAACAGAAGCCGTGCCCTCTGGCAGAGAGAGATATGCCTGTAGATTACAAGTTGTAGATTCAATGACACTTAAAACAAGATCTACACAACACTAGTAAGTCAATTCACGATAACTAGAAGCAAGGACCTAAACATGTTATGCGGGCATAACCATTACAATTTGGTGAACGGACAGTCATAGCTTGATATCAAATAACGTCCCAGTTAAAAATGGCGAAGAAGAAAATAAGGGTAGAGTAAGTAGAGGCAAAAGTCTTAGGTTCCATAGGTAGAAATTGAACATATATTGTCATCTAAATTTTTAGTCAACTCAGTTACACTAAAAATGCATGCACACAAAATAAATTTTTAAACAAAAGTTAGAATGTACATAACAAAAATGAAATACGACTATAGAGTATGCCTCAGTAATATTGATTTACCCGATTCATATTGTAAAGAGCTTCTACCATTTCAGTGGTTCTATTTCGTACAACACCAGCCACCTGGAAATCCAAATAAATAAGAACAGAGAACTGTAACAAAAATTCTACCAACAATTGGCATGATAATGATAGGGGAAAGGAGAGAACAAGCCCAATTGTCCTCGAATATCCTAATGAACAAGCAGGATGGCGAAAGAAAAAAAAGACCACAACAAAAGAGCACCTTCTTCCAGTCTTTCCCATACATTCTATATGCTTCATAAAATCCTTCTAGTTCCTCCTTGCTCCACTGAGATCCCAATTTATCAGTCAACTTTTTCTTCTGTGCAAAGGGCACACATTAACAAGGATTCAAAATTTTGAGGCTAAAACAATAGAAGAAATATTGTTTTCTGTTCACATACTTTGGAAGACAGGAACAACTATGTATGATAGATGGATACTCAAAATTTGGTTATATATCAATATCCGATTTCAAATACTTACACACATGTTTTGCATATGTATTTTTGGCATATCCCTATTTTCTGTGTGTGTATGTTTTGTGGATACCCACACTATCATCAAAACAAGTGATTCAAAAAGTAAAAGATACAGATTCAAGTCATTCTCTCTCTAATTCCGTACTTCAAAGCATAATCTGAATCTTGTAGTATTTTTTCTTAAAAATTTCACACAATACAGCAAACTAACATAAATAAATTTCTATTTCATATAATATATATAGCCATCTCATGTCATAATTTTCAAAAAATAATTATATATGTGTATCAAGTCTTACCAGATACTTGTATATTGGTACCTGTGCAACATAGTTTACAACTTTTCAAGTGAAATGTACAAATACTAACACCAATATTCTGAAATCCAAGAAGTGCCACTTTAGCCTCTTTGTAAAACTATTCTAAAAACATAATACCAAGCAGGATGCAGTATTGTATTTATGTATTTTAATTTATGTGTCCTACTGCTTCTAGTTTCAGAATAAAAACCATCTGATCATGACATACCCGATGCTTGTTTTTATTTGAATTAACACCATCTTTCTCAGGAGAAACATCACTTGAATTTGAAATCCGCTTACTAACACTTCTAGATTTCCTTGTTGGTGCCATTGAGCCCTTATGTCTGAACCCAAAAACAAAGCCACAATCAACAATGTTAGTCCAGTTCAAACTCCACTAATGAATTAATCAATAATGCAATAGAAACAACAAGAATTTCACTTATGGAATATTTAATAAATATGGAAGCGTAGATCAGTGCAAGTTCTTTTGGCCTCCATTATTCCCCTTCCCCCAAGTTATATAGTGAAATAATGAACATAAATTTCCCTGCCTTTCTCGTGAATTAAAACAATTAGGGCCCAAAAGTTCAATTGCTTCACACCAGGCATTCAGATTTTTCAGGAAAAAAAAGTAAAAATAAAGCAGACACTTAGATCATATTGCTACTCTTTTTACTTAAGACAGCAAAGTCCAAACCAGATAAGGAAACCACAGTTATTTACCCCGCCCACCCCAAGAGAACCGAGCATCAGTTCAATCTTAACCAGCAACAAACTAACGGTATAAGCGGCAAATTCACAATGCACCTGAAACATTTTCAAACTCTCAGGGCAGACAGCAAATTGAAATCGTTGCAAGCTAAACACAACTACTTAGCAACAAAGATCCGCATCTTCCAAGCTGAACTCACGATCACGTCGAATTTAGCAATTAACAACGCGCTTCACAACATTCAAATCGTCCCGATAAAACGCAAAACCTTCACCGCAGACCACCTCAAATATTTTTAAAATAAACAAAATGGAACACCGATTCAAATTTTCGAAAGAAACAAATTCAATAATCAGACAACCGGCTCCAACCAGCTTGCTTCTTCGGAAAAAAAAAAAAAACAAAGCAACGGTAAAACAATAACGTGTTACGAAAAAACGGCCAAGAGCGAGCATAAGCGGACAAATTCCTTCTGATTAACAAAAAGATGAGGCAAATTGTATTTTCCTTTCCGAATTCAAACCCTAGATTACAGATCGGAAAGCAGAAATGGTTCCGTGACACTCACCGCTCTCGTAGGGTTCCGAGTCCCGCTGAAGCACGAGAGAAGAAGAGGAAAACGAGAGTGGCAGGGTTTACGCAGAGAGAGATAAAGAGTAACGCATTGCCGCGAAACTTGAATAAAACGAGGGCATTAACCAATGAGATTTTTCGCTCTCCGCATCACCCACCAGCACGGTCGAGGAGGGAGAATACGGATTCGTGTTATCATATCCATCACCCTACACGTCAGTAGTTACTTCCCATCAACGGCCCACATTATGCGTCTCACTGGGGATGCAGTACCTGATTATATTTGAAATTTTGGAAGAGAATATTGCACATGTTTCCCCGTCATTTTCCGTGAATTTGAATTGAGTTTTAATTTATGGTTGGTGTAAAAAAATATATTTCATCTTACCATTCATTGTTATTTATAATAACAATAATTTATCCTATTTTATCTTATTATTCGTTATCATGTTCATTAAAGAATATTAACAAATAAATAATACTGATTAAGGGATGAGTAAATTATACTAACGCTCACAGATTGTGTTTGCTTTTTAATGTTAATAACAGCAACTTGTTGCAAATATATAATGAAACCTTTTTTAAAAATTAAAAATATTAAAATAACATAAGAATGTGATATTTTTTAAAACAACTAAAAGGTTATTGTGTGAATCGAAAAAAATAAGATAAATTTGAAAATTTTGACGAGTATTAATATAATTTATAATTAAGAATCAATAGTAAATTTTTAACTGAAAATTTTTAGTTTCTAAAGAAATTTATATTTTATTTTTTGTCGATAACTTTAATTCTAATACTTTTAAAATACGCAAAAGTTAGTTCCAAAAAATAGTATTTTCCCTGCATGAAAAAATTTGGGTAATAAAAAAATGTAGAAAATAAAATCAATGTTTTAAAAGCCAGCATAAAAATCATAATTTGAAGAAAAAATATTGGAACTAGAAACACCTCTAGCTAAAAAAATTAATTCCCTTCAAGAACAGTAGTTAAAAAAACTCTCATATTATTTTACAAACAATTTTTTCTCTGAATTTAAATATAAACAAAATTAATTGTCTGAGTTAAGAAAAGTTAGTTAATATTAATTTATTGCATTGATCTTACTTAATGTTTTATTAACATTGTATATATCCTCCCTGTTTTACCCCTCATAAATATTAATATTTTATCATATGTTCAGTTTTTATCTCATTTTTACAAACTATTTTATTTATATTCAATGATAAAGTTATCTCCAAAATTATTTTTCAAACTTTTTGTTTAATATATATATATATATATATATATATATATATATATATATATATATACCAATCTTTGACTGGTTGTGGACTTGTGCAAACAGCTACTAGCTTCATTTATTTTTCAAGTGGCTGTTGAAAATTTATATACATTGTTTCTATTTAGTTTCACTTCACTCCAAAGTAGTAAATGCACCTAGTTGTAAATGTATAAGCTAATTACAAACAAGGATATACGTAACTGGGGAGAATGAGAGTGGATGTATGGGTAGTTAAGACCCAACATGCCATCATTTAACATAATTGGTTTACATTTTGAATTCACCACTTGTCCAGTCAACCCGACAAAGTCGTTTGTTTTATTTATGATGTTTTTTAAAAAGTGATATTATTATTTTTGGAGTTAAAATTATGGTTCTTAATATTTTATATATAAATTTTATATATTTTAAAAAAATTATATATTATTTAATTTATTAAAGTATTATTAATATTTATTTTGTTAGATATTAAATATTATTTAATTAAAATATTAAATTTTAATTCAATTTTATTTTTGTTTATTATATTTTTATTGTGTTATACTAATGACTACAGCCTACAAACACGTCAATTTATAATATGGATGAGATAAGTTATCAATTTCATTTCAGTTTGTATAACACAGGTTAAGATGAAAAAAATATTAATTTAAATAAGAATATACATAATATATGATATATTTAATTTAGGTATGATAGCATGTACACATCTCTCGTATTATCTATTTTATACTACTAAAATATGCTTAGTTTATTAGATAATATAAAAAAAAATTATTCTCATTATTATCTTTAATCTTTTGTTTCACTTGATTTAATGATCTTCTTTTAGTATATAATTTTTCATTTTCTATCTCTAAGTTCATTTAATATCCATCAATCAAGTTCACTAGTGTCATAGTGTCACTAGTACTTTCCATTTTATGAGAACTTCAATTATACATTATTCCTTTGTGTAGTGTGCCTGGTTCAAACAATTGTTGCATTTAAGGAAATATAAAGCTTTATTTATTGAATTAAATTGTTTTATGTTACACAAATTATACTTTTGCTTTATTTTTTATTTATTGTATATATATTTTTTTTCGATAATGTATAAATTTAAAGTAAACCCTTAATTTACTAGGTAACCAAAATATAACTCCTTGATTCTTGGTTTTGTATTATTAGAAAAACTTAGTTACATGATTTTTCATTATTTTTTCTCAACTGTTGAACTCACTTTAATATCCATAAAATTAACTCAGATTTTCAACATACTTTCTTTTTCAAGCAAAAATAATAAATGTTCTAGTAGTAAAAAAATTAAATTATGCGTAGTTATTTATTCTTTTATATAATTAGTTGACATTTTTACAAAAAATATTTAACACTTTATTCTAATATAATTTTTTCTCTGAGTTCTGAAAAAAAATAGTCACTTTTACATTAAAATCTTAATAATAACATGTTTTATGTTGTAATTTTTTTATAAAAAAATATTTAATTAATATTTAGGCTATACGAATATGGGCACGTACCCAATACTAATGAAGATGAAGTACAATTTTTATAATGAACAAAGATGAGATGAGGATACAAGTGAATTTTCATTTCAAATCTACGGCAACCAATTTACCCAATCTAAATTTAGAAAAAATATATTTTTATGAAGATTTTAATATTATGATAAAACGTGTTTTTGGAAGAAGAATTTTAAATTTCATTTTAAAATTATTCATAATATTTTCTGCCTAAGATTCATATTTCTTCTCATTTGAAAGACATGACCTCAGTATTTTGAAAAATGAATAAGAATTTTTTTAATATATTTGAATTAACATGACATTGTGAAATTCAGTGTAATGTATGATACAGAGGGTTAAGGGAGATGAATAATGGGATTTGAATGTGATTGAGATTCCAAGGAATAAGGAGATTCAGCGTAGAGAAATCTCATGAAGGCAAAGCAAAAGGCTAAACAATCTACATTATAAATCATAATGCAAATTAACCAAAACCCTAAGGTCATTATTATTATTATTATTTATTACAACTAAAGTGAAGACCTTTCAAATTGAGATACTATTAGGAACCCCCATGCCAGTTAGTCCACCTTTGCTTGTTGGATAAAGCAAGGTGTATGGCATCTTAACTGGACCAAACCGGTTTCTCAGTTTCTCATCACTGTTCATCCTCAAGATCCTTTCCTCAATGCTTGCAAGTGTTTTGCCAAACTTCTCAAAGGCTTGCAATGGCTCTGCATCAGATGTCCAATCTGGAGTATCTCTCTGCCCAAGGTAAACCTCATCACTAGAATGTTTGGACAAGATTTCCACAAGTGAAATGCCAAGAACAGCCTGAAACTGTGAACTAATTGTTTTCAGATAAGCCTTTGCAGGATCTGCCACCAGTTCATCATATTCTGGAGTTCCTTCTTCTGGCATGAATCGCCGGCTTATAGCTGGACGACTTGGTGGGAAACCTCCAAATGGATATTGTCCAAAGTTGATTGCAGCATGGAGAGCTGAGGCAATCCATATAAGAATAGTGCAGGTCTGAATCAGATCTTCACTTGTCTCCATCTTTGGCCACCAAGGTTCATTTTTCTTGTCTCCGTGACCCACCTCCCTTATTTCCTTCCACCAAGATTGAAGCTCGGTATCTTTCTTCACTGTGTCACCCTCCTTGTAGTAAAAGGAGCAGTAGTCCTGAACCCATGTCTTGATAGCAAACCAAATCTCCAACCCATCAACAGCAAAAGGGTAATCCTCAATCAATAATCGAAGACCATATGGGGAAGTTGGGTCCTTGACAGCCACTCCTCTGAAAGAACCAAATATTCATAAGCTGATCAACAACATTCTTTTTCAAATGTATTAATTTGATACATTCCAAGTTATCCCAGTTATACTAGACAAGAAGATGAAAACAATTGATAATTGGCAAGGGTCTTTTGCTTGAATGGTTTACTTACCTCTTGACAAGATCTTCAGGCAGTGCCTGCTCAGGGAAAACCCAGTCCTTGTAAAGCACAGATGAAAACTCCATAGAGTACCTAGATGGACAAACCGTTGACTCTAGAGCACCACCAGCATTGATGAGAATCTGTCGTCCGAGTGCATTTATATTCATGGTGTCCCGAAAGTGAGGATGCAATAGTTTATGAATAGGGTGAAGCACACTAAGCTGCCTATTTGTAGCTAGAATGAATGGTTCAATCACTGCATGAGTATGCAACCTGAGACACAGGTATGATATCTAGAGTTAATTTCAACAGTAGACAAACTAAGATTGTATTTAGTTTTTCTGATTGAGTTATACCAGTGGCTGACAAGTTGATGATAGCCTGAGTCCACTACCACTACATAAGCTTTGGCCAGTTGCCAGAACGATTTTTCAACGCCTTGTTCCACAGGAGTGTAAACTTTACTAATTGCACCATGTTCATCTCCATTAGGATGAGGCAAACTCAACTCAATGGCTAGGGGCTTTAGAGTTCCCTTTTTTTGCAAGAACAGAATTGTCCTGCTGGCATATGTCTTTGTAGAAGTAGAGTTAATCCTTCTAATGTATGGTATCACTGCCTCATGGAGATCTAAAATGAACAATCTCCTTTCTCTAATTGCCTATTCAACCAAATGCAAATAATTAGTATGCATCTCAACATTGGCTAAGAGTAAAAACTTGACAGTGACAACTATGGTTTAAGAACATCTTAATGTGAAAACTGAAAAACACAGCATCCTATCAATCTTCAAAATGACCTCATCTACAGTGAGCCCTTCCAGGTTACTTTCGATGTGTTCTTTTGTTATTGTACTGGTTTGATTACCATAGATTTTAGGATCTAGCTTGCTTCCAGGTGGGAACTCCTGCAGTTATTTAGGATGTCAGTGAGGAGAAAAAAATCATAGACAATTCTTCATTAGATATTGATTCTAAAATATATTAGGAATGGTAGATTTGACAATCATGACAGAGATCCTACAATTCTTTACTTTAATCCAGTCATTAACAATCAATTAAAAACACATGGGCTTACTTGGAGACCACGAATTATGACAGGATTTATACCAGCCAGCATTTCTCTAGCAAATTCTTCATCTGTTTGCCATGCAGATTTATCCACTGTTCCAAAATCCAAATCATTAAGAACATCACTTTTAAATAGTATTGTTTTACAAAATGCATGATTTGGTTTGTTTTTGCTTGCAAAGAACATGCTATATTAGTCATCCATTTCTACTACACCTGCAATCACTTGAGGCACAGGAAATTTGAGGAGCCTTTGCCCATCAGATCGGAAAATTTCCTTAAGCATCTCTGCCGGGATGTTATCCCTAACTTCAGTAAGTATACCCTCGGGCACCTCAATCCCACCTTCATAGAGTTTGAATACATCTTCAAAACTGTCAAACTCATTAGGGGTGTTGTCAAATAGAGATTCCAACTCCGGTTTTAGAACTTGAACAATGGATTTCAGTGCATAGGCAAGAAAATCTGCCATTTTCAAGTGACCAAATCTTTCATCCCTTGGAACATAGATGTCTAAGCTCGAGGCAATATTCAGCCTAGTCTCACATTTAGGATCTGCCAAGAAAACAACAAAATAAATTGACATCTCTATATACAATATTTGAAAGTTACAACAAATGAGTCCCTCAAGATATGGCAGTGGTCAAACGTAACTATACCTATCTCATAAAATTATATTATGTTCTATAAATAAGGGCTGTGGGAGGTATAATAATAAATCTGTTAATTGAGTTAACTTCAGTATATATAACAAATGTGATTCACTAGACATGAAAGGGGCCTAACTTATATGATTCGAGTATAACTACTAAGTTACTAACATCACATAAGCTCAATCATAAAGAGCAGTTTACAATATAACTCGGCAATGGAAACACAAGCTATATATGCAATTTCCGTCCTCTACCAAATTCTTGAGTTCTAGTCATTATACAATGCCACATTTAAGTTCCACCAAGATCCCAGCTACATCTTCATGTTATTTTCCTAAATATTCAATAACAGACTCCAATGAATAAAAAAACAACAAAAATAAAGCCTTACCTGATTTTGTTGGTGGTCTACCAGTTCTTCCCCTCCGAGGGTAGGGGTATTCCTTAGACCCTCCTAGAATAGGACGAGCATGTTGTGGACCCTTATCTGGATTTCCCAAATCATTATAAAGATCATAATCATAGACCCTGTCCCATTCTTGGAGCTGGCCCTTCCCATTACCTCTTAAATTCTCCAGCTCTTCCTCTCTGTACTTAAGTAGTGGCATTGGTGTCTCACTCGGAAGATATGTCTGCAATTAGTACAAAATATGTAACTTGCAACAAGAAGTCCCAGAATGAACTACAATAATTACGAATAAAAATGTGACATTCTATTTAGCGAGTACATGCATGATACTGTGTTTGTAAGTGTACCTTGTTGGAGAAGAAAATGCGATCCTTTTCATATTTATCAGCAGGGTATACCCAAGAGTTGCAGATAAAGCGAATGACACCTTGGCCAGGAACATCTTCAAGTGTCAGGCTTTTGAGGTAGAACTCACTATGATGATTGTTCCTTATAATAAAGGCTCCTGGTGTTCGTATCTCCTCATCCCACTCAAACGTAACCTTGAAGGCTGTTTCTCCCACAGTCAAAGGTGCGATTGTTGTAATCCAGTCTTCTAGATGAGCAGGCTTCCCAAGTTTCCCCTTCAAGCCATTGCTATCCCCTACAAATATTCACAAATAACACTTCAACTTTGATATAAATTTGTAATAAATGATAGGAGTTAAATATGATTTTAGACTATAGGACAATGAATCCTTAAGAATACTATGATGGACTAAAAAGAATACTATCTTATTTGTAAAGACTACATTAGCAATGATAGAAAAGTTTTACTTTTTATGGTGTAGAAGATGTAAACTGATTAAACAATACAAGATAATATCCTATCAGGTTGCTTGATCTAAGAAAGACAATGTTTAAATAATTCGCTTTAGTAGTAGTAGGTGGGAAGTAGGAAGTCATTTTCCATGGCCCGGGTCTGACAAATAACCCTAGAGATTTCATGCTATAGAACTTAAAAAAGAAGAAAACAAAAGTTAACCGACAAATTAAATATGCGTGACAAAAGAGTGTAGACTCGGGAAAACCAGTAGAAAATGATAGAACAAATTAATGTAAAGTTTATATAAAAAAGATAGATAACAGAGAACAGAAACACTGCAGCAGTAGTCTTGTTTTTTGCGTTTTTTTTATCAACTCAGTGGCACTATTCTGAAAGTAATTTTCGTTCGGTCTACGTCACAATTCACAAATCCACTGTTTTGGCTTTTTCTCATTACGTTGATTTGCTTGCGGATAAAAAAAAGAGTAATTTGCAAAAGCCGATGAGATCATAGACACATGTTTACATAAATTTTCCCCCATACACCGACAAACATATAAATTTGGAAGCATCTGTTTCCAACTTGTCGTTGACAGCAGTATACAAAGTTTCTAAACAAGTATTTCAGAACAATATTTTATTCAAATTTAAAATTGATTTTGTATGTTTTGTCTTTTCTTTTTTCGCCTCCAAGATAACAATTATTAGCAAGCAATTATTTCTTGGTTTCATACGAGTTGAAATATGTGTGGTATATTTATAATAATATTATTAAGCATAAGATAAACTGTTATATATAGTCTTGCTGAAGACTATGCAAGTTGACCAGCACTACGAATCATTCTTTATTCCAGAGTCCCCAAGGTGTCAGAAATCCTAAATCCCATTCATAACAAACAGTTTGTGGTAAGGAATTATATTATTATATACTCAGGAATTATATTAGAAAAAATAGCATATTTTAAATTATTATTTTCACATAAACATGCTTGTTTTGGTATCTAATAATTTCAGAGAAAATAAAAATGAAAGAAAAAAGTATAAAAAAAAGTAATCATATATAATCATTGAAACCCTGTGCATACACGATATGGATCTGATCTAATGCGACCTTTTTTCTTCTTCTTATTGGTAAATACTAGTTTAGTTCATTTTAAAAAAGCAAATGTAGAAAAACCTAATTTTTTTATGCAGATATTTGATGTCACTGAAGTCGAAAAAAGAAAAGTAAAAGATTATATCTTTTTCAGTTCTTAAAATAAAAATCCAGAATAGTTCGAGTTTCCTCTTCCTTCCTCTAAATTTCTTTCACTTGTAAACTTGCATGCATCATACCACCACACCAGGTCATCTTCCAAATTCTTTTATGAAATATTTGAAGAACATAAAAACACAATGAAACCTAAGTTTCACTCACAATTTCAGTTTTAAACAAAAAACCTGTTTAAAAAACAGTACTATGTCAGAAACTTTGTCATCACTAGAAAGTAGAGCTGGTAAGAGAAGTGTGTGGTGGTTCATTGAAGCTTGTGATTAAATGATTTTGAAAAGAAAGAAGCTACACAAGTTGTTTTGAACATATTAAGAGTAAGATTTGAAGTTAGAGATGAGGGAAATGAAGAGATCCAAGTTCAGCAGAGAGGTGGAAGCATGAGAGAGGAAGTGAACTGACCAGAGTCAACGTTGACGGCACTCACGAGCTGAAGAGAAACTCGTTTACCCACAAACTCGTGAAGGCGATCGAGAAAGGAGGCACTGAAATCGTTGAAGTCCAACACATTCTTCTTCATCAGCACCACCGTTCCTTTCACCCGGTGCCGGAGCTTGTCTTCGCCGGTGAAGACGTTCACGATGTTCTGAAACATTATGCGAATCGAACTCCAAAACCAACACAAAGAAACAGTAACCTTGGAGGTAGATGTTTTTGTGACTGAGCAATATATGTTGTTTGCCTTTTATAGACACAGTGAGAACAAAATTAACCCACAGTGTCTGTTGTCAAAGAACATGTTCATTTCACAGGTTAACTTTTTTGACTCAGTAACTCACTGCTTTATTTTGTCAAATATATTTATGAATAAGTTGTTTCCTGCAATTTTACCCTAAAGTTTCTATTTTGTGAATCAATTAAAAGTCCCTGTTGTATATTTCTTAAATATTATTATAAATTATTTACTATGCATTATTAGATGAATTTATATACAGTTAATTAGCATGCATGCATAGAGATACTGGTAAAACTAATTTAATCACTTGCTTATGTTAAAGTTTTAACTTCAAGTTTATTATTTAAGATATGATTATAGCATTAAGTAGCCTTGCTAAAAAAACAATATTTTGTTACAAAAATATATTGATTTAATCACTTTAAAGCTTTAACCTGACATTAAGATTGTTATTATAAAGGCTAAATCCTAAACCCTAAAATATAACATTTAGAAAAAATATATATTCACACTATTATGACGTTGTTATTATATAAATTTGAATGTTTTATATATCATATTACAATTGATGATTTTACAAGATTGAGTTAGACTTAAAATTTAATTCTTAACATGATATCAAAATTATTTAAAATCTATTATAATAAGAATTTGTTAATCTATTCTTTCACTCACTATCATACAGTTTCCATATTCTTAAATGCATAATTATATGATGTTCATCAATTTATTTATAAAGATAAATTGTATCCACATACTTGTATTAACATGATTAATATTATGAAATACTATTTTATTTTTAATCCATTTTTAGTGTTGTTATTAAGGAGATAGGTAAGGTTTAGGTACGTTAATTACTTTGATAGTCTCGGCCCCATGTCATTAAGTTGCGAAAATGAACCGTGTTTAATTGTAAAGAAACAAATAGCATTACTTTTGAGGACATTTTCCAGAAAAGTTAACGAATAGGGAGTAAATAAAGTATAAATTTAAGAAACGTAGTATATAGTTTTTCCAGTTTTTCGTGTTTTTTCCGGAACTCATAAAAGTTATAGCCACCTAGAAAAGTTATGAGAAAATTTGAAGGGCTGCTCTGAATTTTTTTTATAATATATATAATTTCGATATTAAGTAGTATTTTTATTTGAAAGTAATAATGACTTTATTAATATTCTCTTTATATTCATTTGATAATTTAAAAGTTAAAAACTATGTATTGACTTTCTTTAATAGAGTAAGTTTATATCCATATAAAGGATTGATAAGTTTATAAAATGTGACTATTTTTATTTCTTTTCTCTTCTTTGTGTTTTTGGATATTATTTGTCAAATTCTGGTGCTTTTACATTTAAGTGTTTTAGATGTTATTACAAAGAGAAATAAGACAATTTATTTTATTTAATATAGTTTTAAAGCATAACTTTCAAGTTTACGAGCCGATAAAAAAGAAAATTCAAGTTTACAAGTTTATGTTACTGGTGATATTTTTTTATTATATATATCTATGAATAATTTTTATAATATGTGAAATTAATAATTGATTAATATATTATTTAACCATATTCTAAATTATATATATATATGTCTATGTAAATGAATAAAAATTTTATATGATTTTTTTCATTCTTATCTCTATTTTATTTATTGCATTGTCTCAAATATTAATTAAATATATTTAAAAATAAATAAAGAACATAAAACCATTAAGAATTAAATGTTAAAATAATATATTATTTCTGATGTGACATATAAAAAAAGAAATTAGTATAAATTTTAAAATAAAATATCAAATAATAATTACAAAAATATTAAATAATTATAAAAAAAATAAACGTAATTGAAATTGTAGTGCAAGGATAACTTCTATTTTGTAAATGTTGAAAGAGAAAGTACATTGAGGATCATTGAGAGTGAAAAAAAATTGTATAACAAAACAATAGCTTTTTAATTGAAATAAAACTAACAATAAAAACTAAAATAAAATATAAGTTTTAATGTTACCTAACAAACTAAAAAAGGTTTATGCTATAACACACTCGAAATTGAAAATCATACATTCTTAAGTATAATGAATAAAAAATATTAAAACAGAATAGAAATAATTAAATACATGTCTTAAAAATGACATGAAATTCACTTTTATATTTTTTTAAAATATAATATATTATTTGAACAGAGCCATATAAAGAAATAAAAATGTGTAATTGATGTTGTAATAAAATGAAAAGTAGTGTGAAAACTTGAGTGAATTAGTTGGAGTAGATACGGAATGAATTGAAACATTCTGAGAAAAATAAAAGAATGATGCAAATGAAAAAAAAATCAAATAAAACACAATCAATGGGAGAGAATAATGAAAATAATCTTTTAAATTATCTAATAAACTAATTTAAAATAAAGTTAGTACATAAATATACACCAAACAAATATGTACCACGCATCCATGTATCTAATTTAAAAATAAAATATTACTCATATTCATAAACATGTTTAGTTAAAAGAGTATTTTCTATTAAAGTAAATCTGATTTATATATATATATATATATATATATATATATATATATATTCCACTAATAATATTTAAATATGAAAATATAACTTGTGGTGTAAGTTTTGTAGAATTAAAAATTGTGTTTGGTTCTTGTGTATCTTTATAAGCTTTGATGTTCCCACTTTGCGATATCCGAGGCTTGGCTCTCCTTTACAATATTCTCAAATGCTACTTTTTTTTGGAACTCTTTAATCTTTGTTTTTACTCTTTAATCGTTAATCTTTCAAGAATTGGTGTTGGACTTTACAATATTCTCATGTGATGCTTTTTATTTTTTATTATAGTGATCTTCGCACTTTACAATGTTCCAGGCTCTTTAGCAATGTTCTTTTCACAATGGAATTAATGCTGGAATTAAATTCTCACTCTTTCTAAATATTGGAGCTTAAGATTTGTAAATTTCGTGCTCAAGCCTGGCTCTTAATAACGCGTTACTTTGCTTCTTCTCATATTTTCTTCTCTGCTTCACCACAAGATGGTAACTGGCAGAAACATTAGCACCCAAAAGAGTGAGCATAATTTTGAAGGAAATTTCGATAAATGGATTATTTTTGCTTTTTTTGGTAAGTTTATTTAATAGGTCTATTTAGCATTAATTATGCAATACTTCAAATGATTCTTCCGAAATTTCTAGTGAGGTTGAAATATGAACGGTCATCTTCGTTGGAATTTTTTATTGTTTGTATACATTGGATACTCTTATGATACGATCGAATCCTCTATAATATAGTATATTTTGGAAAATTAAAAAGTATTATCGAATAATATGTTTAGCATAAATATTATATGTGTGATACATGTATAATACTCTAATATTAATATTAACTTGGTAAATCAGATTCAATAGTAAAGATTCATGTTGAAAGTACATTATATGTTGAAAGATAGTAAATATATGTATTCTAATAATATTTATTATTCAAATTATACATAATCGAGTATAAACTTGAATATCATAGTACCTTTTTGCAGGTATTCCAACTCTAACCGAAATCTAGGAAGGATAAATTGAAGATCGAAATTTTGGAGAGAGAGAGTAATGTTTTTAGTAGAGTTTTATGGAGATGAATTCCACAGTGCAAGTTTACCATGCCAGTAAATTTGTTTGTGAAGTCTCATTGAATAATGTTGGATGAGATATAACCTCACTTTCCACTTTAAACCTTCACAATTCACCTACTTTGAGTGTATTGGTATACCAAAAGGAGACATACAGCGCTTTGGTGAATTTTAAGGCTATGGTAGTCTACATATGAATATACATAAATGAGTTCGTCGAGGATAAATAATATATTAAATTGGTTAACTTCATCATCACACATAAGTGTAAAGTACGAATTTGTTTATTAATGGTATGAACAAATGTAGATTATTTAATTAGTTAACTTCATTATCACACTTAAGTGTGAAGTATGAATTAGCTTATTAATGGTATGAATAACTGTAGAGAGATTTTATGTTCAAGAATTAATCAGCTTAACAACTTGAAAACTTAATGTATTTTTTTTACATAGTGTGATTTTTTTTGTGTTGTGATTATTAAGATCTTTATCATTTTGGATACTTATTATTCTTAATATTAGATATTTATCATTCTGGATACTTATTATTCTTAATATTTGATCTTTATCATTTTGGATAATTGTCTTGTGCGTGTTTTGGTATCACTTTCCCTTCTGTATTTTGCTTCAATTGTTGTTTTCAAATTTTTCTCAAGTCCTCCCCTTCCATGCATATAACGACATTGTACCTCAACATTTGGAATCAATGTTTTCAGCACCTTAATTTAGGCCTAGGAAAACAATAATTATCTCATTCTATTTAACCCTAAAGTATTTTATCTCATAAATATAAGCATTCACATCCATTCTTCGTAGTGAAAAACTTCTGCAAAACCTTTATTCCAAATAAATAAATTTCACTTCTTATTTTGATAAGAAATGAAACAATGTCATATTATCACCCAAGCATTGTAGGTGTAGTTCCACATCCACGAATTGTGTTGATACAGAGTGGAGGCCGCCCTCACCTTCTCTTCGCTTCTTTTTCTTGCAGTAGTGAACATAAACCAACAGGTAATAGAAAATAATCAATTGCTAATATAAAAGAAGCAACTCCTTTCAAGGATAAAGAGGAGAGGAGACCTGTCGTACTATAATGGCATATGGCTGACTTGAAATCAATCAAACATCAAAAATCAATCAAGTTAATAGTACCACCGATTCAACATTCTCCATTCAAAGGTTCTAGCAACAGCACAAACTTAGAAAAGACAGTAATTCATATAAAGACATAAGCTGTTACAAAAAGACAGGATGAGAATAGAATATCAAACATTCGCTTCACAAATAGATTCTGATTCCTCACACACCCTTATCTATAAAGTCATTGGATGGTATTAATTTAGCTTCTGAAAGGCTCAAAGTCTGTCCAATCTCTCCCTGACTATCATATTTCACAAGTACTGGAAGGAAAAGGGAAAACAGGCGATCCTCCTATCCACTTTTTGTTCGAACAGCCTATTCTTGGCATAAATTCTGATCCGAAGTGGTAAATGTGAATGCTTACAAGTGTGAATAAAATCAAACCTTTCCGCGCCAAGCATATAATGACCATCAATTTCTTTTATAAAAAAGTTATACTAAATTTTGCACAAATTCTGAACACACCTTACCACATGAGTGGCTGAAATCTTTTACACACGGCAACACTATATGACTTTAGTTTCACAAGCAAATATGACAATCTATTAACAACTCAGGCAGTATTCAATCAGAGGGGAATGAACAGATTTTTTAAGAGGCAACCTACTGAAGCATACACTTGCCTGCAACACAGCCTCTTAATTATTTATCCATTTGACTGCCAAGCAACCTCTTAAATAATTTTTCCACTTGCCACCAACCTCTCAAATAACAAGGTAACCTTAAGAGAGACTATGAATGGCCTGCTTGCCTATCCCACTTAAGGTCTGCAGAAAACTCGGCAAGTGCCGCTCGTGGATCACCATTTGAAACAGACCAGTAATATTGAGCTGTTTCATTATCAACATGCATGCTTCTCTTCAAGGAATCAACCACCTTTTTGTTGCTTTCTTCCGAGGAAACTCTGTTTGACACATAGGAAGTCCTCGTGTCCGGTACATCATTAGGATACAGCACAGCCACTTCTCGTTTTGCATAGACATCCAGCTCAATAAAGCATGTTCTGTTAATCAGAATATCAGAACTACTAATAGGGATCAATAACCTTTCCCTTGAGTATATGCCATGGTCGCTTATCATGTTGTTCAGGCGCTTTATGTTCATTACCTATCAAAACATAAAAATATCATCCAATGTTATCAATGTAAAGGCTATGTTTCAAAGAGGTTCCTTTTTCTTTTTATTAATGGCATGTACAATCTCTGCTCTGTTTGAGGGAATTGTCCTAGTTATTGAATGGGGGTTTTGGGGTCTGGTGTGGTGGGTTGTGTTAGATTCTTTCTTGTATTTTTCTTTGACTATGGCTAGTTTGTTTAAATGGGTGACTGTTGTTTTGCTTGGAGATGTGTTATCATGTACTTGTTGCTGTAACGTGCTGTGGTGGGTTGCTTGGAGCTGTGTTTTAACATGTTTATATAAACCTTGATGAAAGAATCAAGGGAATAATTGTTTACATTAAGTCAATAGCATTCAAAAATGCTCCAAACAGTAACTGTAAGTTCCGTAATTCAGTTAATAAATGAAAACCTAGCAACCTAGGATTACAACATAGTATGGGTGCATTTAGTAATGTGGAAACTACTCAATATTATTATTTTACTTAATCCGGAAAAATGGTAAACCCTTGTATACAGGTGGCACGGACCTGAACGGAGTACTTGACGGCGAGGCTAGCCACGGTGTCGCCGCGCGAAATGAGGTGGGAGATGGCGAATTTGGCGAGGGAATTGTCTCTCCAGAAGCTTCCAGAGAGTGGGTCGCCGATAATATCGTTCAATTTCCAAGGGGCGACGAAGGCTCTGGTGAGCATCTCCCTCTGGGAGGCGACGGAGTTCCAGAGACGGCAGACGCAGCTGGCACGAGCGAGATCGGAGATCGGAAGGTTCTGGAAGATGAGGCGGAGGATGTCGGTGGAGGAGAGTGCCGAGAAATGGGAATTCATGGGGGAGATCACAGTGGCGTTGGCGGTGGAGGAGGATGAGGAGGAGAAATTGGAATTGATGAGTTGCCGGAAAATGTCGCCGTCGTCTTCGTCGCAACAACAACCCATCGGGGAGTGAAATTGAGATACAATGAATGGCGTGTGTGTGTAGGGGGAGAAAAGGGCACGTCTTATCTCACTGCCATAAAGAAAATAACGAACCTACAATTTTTATATCACATTATTATTATTATTTGAAAAACATGTCAATTCTATTTCATAAAAATCTTTTTCCTTTTCATAGGACCCCTCTCTAATGGTATGTCTTCTTGATTATTATTTTCATAAATATCCTTAATTAATTATAACTAAAAGTAACAAAACAAACATTGCATTCCAATTTTTTTCATTCTCTTGTTAGATTTGCAGAATATCCAGTGGCAAATTGCGATTTAAGTAGAAAGATAAGGATGATTAATTTAAACATATTATAAGTTTATGTAGAAAAAAATATATAAGCTATTTTAGAAGAATAATATAAGCTATTGACAAATTTAATAATATTAGATCAAGGATGAAGAAAGTATTATGTATATCATCAATAAATAATCTATAATAAAATTATAAAATAATTTATTCTTATGAATTATTTTATAATTTAATAACTTTTTATTTTAATAATAATATTTAACTTTTTATTATTATGAAGAAAACAAAAGTTAACATACTTCTGCATAAATTGGCTTAGGTGCATGTGTTTTGGGTACTATACTAAAGACTAAAAAGAACCTCTGACAGTGACAAATTCTTGCTGAAGGGAAAAGGAATATCTTGCATTGAATTGAAATGAATAGGAAAAAAATACTATGGACATCAAAGAAAAAATCATGGCATCATCTGAAACCCACCAAAGAGGAAAAACCATTAGAGCAGAATTATAGACATAAGAATCGACATGGTGACAAAAGTACAAGAAAATAGCGAGAGTGCTATGCAGTAATGGCGAGTTCTTAGATTCCTCTAACAGGGAATTGCACTGATGGTGGGCGCTGTTTGAGTCCACTTACAAACCCATCATTTTTCTGTACACTTTTCCTGCTCCTTAAGGGTGAAAGTGAAACCAATCTGGATGCAATTCTTGAAGGAGAGAAAGATCGACGGAATTTAGATGCAGTGGATGATGATCTCTTGGGAGGACTCCTGCTCAACCTTACAGGTCTTGTGGGTGAAATAGAAACAGTTGGTGGGCATTTGATCGGGACTTGAAATTTGGAATGAAATTTGGAAGCAGACGGTGGAGACTTGATCAAAAACTTGTGAGGTGTTCCACTCCTATTTCTTAATGCGACAGGGGACTTGTTCTGTTGCTGCCGTGGTGGTGAAGATGGAGACTTGATAACAAATTTGTGTGATGTTGTTCCTCTGTTTCTTGAAATGATAGGTGACCTTGTCTTGCAAAACTGTTGCTGTTGTGACTGTGAAGAAGAGTGAGTGGAAAGGAACAAAGGGTTGGGGAATAGTACAGTTTTTCTAGCCCATGGCCTATTCCTGGGAGACACCCTATTTGCCATATACCTGTTGCTTTCTTTATCAAATTCTCTGACCTTAGGAGGAGAAACCTTAAAGTTAATTCTGGAGCGAGCTCTTTGAAGTGATGGAGAACCATCATTCTGAACTCTGGTTTGCTTCTCTTTCTTCCTTCTGGCCCTCAGTTGTGTGTTTTCAAGTTCTGCTTTCTTCTTGCTCCGTTGAGACATCGGAGTTTTTGGGTCATCTGGGGCAGTTTTCTTTCCAACTGCTGAGACTATTTCCCTGGCAAACTGACTTGCCTGCAAAATTTCTCCAACAGTTTCGCCTACAAGCATTGCAGGCAGTGACATTCTCTTCCATTCACCTGCATAAGGGTTCACAACAACGATCACAATAATAAAAGGGAAAGCCAATTAACCCATGTTCTCCTTAATCATGTCCAAGACCAAGTAAAGATAAGATTTCTCTTTGCTAGTGAGTAGAGAGAACGAACAAAACCTGTGTTTGATGGAAACTTTCCCACTGGAGATCTCCTTGATGCACCATTCTTGATCCTTCATCACAGCAAGAATACATAAAAAATTACAATTTGCAACAACAAATGGCATAAAGTTTAAGAATGGTAATACATGTCATTCATCTACAAAGTATCACACATGTGAAGTCTCTCAACACCGTCCATAGTAGTAACTACCAAAGATGATTTCTGATTGATTGGTACATAGAAATGAAAATCAAAGTTCAAAGCTACAATATGGCGATCAGACTCATGATGAGTGACTCTTGCTATGAACTGAAATTGAAGCAAAATCGAAAGCAGACCTGAGTGACTCTTGCTTGCACCTGAGACTTGTTCTGAGATAACCTCTTGTGCTGCGAGGGCTGAGATTCACCCCCGACACCACCTTGGTTCCACCAGTCACAGTGTACTGAAGTTCCTGCAGCCGAGCGACGCATTGATCCACCTTCAACCACCCACAATAATTCACTCACAAGGTTCAAAATTTATCTGGTCTCATGAGGAAAAATCACTGGCATTAGCATGTATTACCTTGTTTAGAGTTTCTTTAATCAGAACAGGATTGAGAGCCGCCAAAAGTTTCTTCTGCTTTTGTGGGGTTCTTGCAACCATCTTCGGAATATCCGAGGAATGAAATCAAGCACACACAAGGTGGGTCTCCAGAATTTTTCTCAGAAACAATCTCTCCAACTTGTACCTAGTGCCCACCCAACCAAAGATTGGATCTGAATCTCTCTCTCTCACACACTCTCACTCTCTCTCTCTAATAGGAAGACACTTTACCAAACCCTTTTGCTTTTGGTTGCAGAGTTTGGCTCCTAAGTGGTGTTGACATCCAACAAACACAAACTCTGTGTAACGTTTGTTTTCCAACGGTCGACTAAATCTATGTATGTCTATCACTCTATCCTAAGCAAGCTAAATCAACGCCAACGGCTATATGCAACTATTTCTTTTTGTCCCTATTTTGGTTGGGCCCACAGATGATTACGTGGGCCTGCTTCCATTTGTCAACAAAGCTTTGTAATAAAACGTTATAAAGCTGACTCTACAAAAAGTTTAAAGTTAATTTCCTTTCTATATAAATTAAGCAATATATATTCAAATATTTTATAAATAATGTACATCATGCCATTAACTATGAAATAAACGTTAAAATCTCATGTTCCAAAGTTGAATCAGTTTTTCATTTTCTTAAAAGTTAAAAGGAGTTTTAAATTGGATATGTCGTTGGTAGAAAATTATTATTATTATTATTATAAATAATAATATTTCTTATGTAATAATTTGTTGTAATTAATAAAAATAAATAAATCTAAATCTGACTCGAAGTGTATTTCAATTAAATTCGAAGTAAGAACTTTACTTGGCCATTAACTTATTTGACTTCTATGTTCCACCGTAAAGATTTTTTTTTTTTTAAATTTGATGAGGACTTTTCAATATTTCCCCCATTTTCAGTTTTGACAACGATATATTCAAACTAGTTTAATTTCATATTTTTTTTTTCACCCAATCCATGTAATAATAAGAAAAAATTGAAGAAAAATATGCGATGATTGAACTTTGGTTATCATAGTAACTTTAAAACAACACAAAAACATAAAGGATAAAGATTCACATATAGTTAACAATTCTCCTCCCAATACCCACCCACTACACATGTAAAAGTATATATGTAACTAAATATGATTAATTTTATCACAATTGGTTAAAAGTAAATGAAGGTGATTAGATAATAAAAGATATTCTTCAATCGGATTTTTTTTCCCTCGTTGTTTAAAGATACACATGCGTTAGTACAGAGATGTGACAGGTGCTAAAGGACAGAAAGCGTTTATAGAAGACATGAAATGCCATTACAAAATATTCAAGAAATTGAGGTTTTTGATTGTTAGGGCATTGATTTTATAGGGCCTTTGCCATCTTCTTTTCAAATGAATATATATTAGTAGCAATTGAGTATGTTTCTAAATGGGTGAAAGCAATTCCAGCACGACATACAGATTCTAAGACAATCATTAAATTTCTTAAAAGAAATATTTTTTGCATATTTGGCACTATCCAAGAGTATTGATAAGTGACGGTGGGTCTCATTTTTGTAATACCCAGTTGAAAAAAGTGTTAGAGCATTATGGGGTTAATCATAAGGTGGCATCAGCTTACCACCCACAAACAAATGGGCAAGCATAAGTTTCTAATAAAGAAATTAAGAAAATATTAGAGAAAACGGTTGTTGCATCAAGGAAAGATAGGTCGATCAAACTTGATGAAAATTTGTGGGCGTATAAGACTACATTTAAAACTCCTACTTTCCTTTCCCCATTTCAGCTAATTTATGGAAAAGCTTGCCATCTTCCGATGGAATTGGAATAGAAAGCATATTGGACATTAAAGACACTAAATTTAGATGTTAAAGGAGCTGGGGAAAGAGAAAATTGCAAATCCAAGAACTTGAAGAGATGAGATTAAAGGCATATAGTTCTTCAAAGCTTTATAAAAAAATGCACAAAGAAATATCACGACAAGAAGATTGTGGAAAGAAATTTTCACCCCGGTCAGTTTGTGCCTTTATTCAATTCTAGATTGAGACTTTTTCCTGGGAAATTAAAATCTAAATGGTCAGGTCCTTATGTTGTGAAAGAGGTCAAGCCTTATGGAGCAATAGAGTTAGAAGAACCAAAATCACACATAAGCTGGGTTGTAAATGGTCAAAGGGTAAAACCTTACTTGGGTAATGAACAGGAAAAACTCACTACGGTAATCCTTTTTTATGACCCTTAAAGACACAAGCGTCAAGCTATATGACGTTAAACGAGCGCTTACTAGGAGACAACTCAGTCCACATTTTAGTTTTATGTAGTGTTGTTATCTTTGTTTTGACATGTTTTCTTGCAGGGATTCTTGCCCAAGTGAGTCAAATCTCGCTCAGGCAAGTTAAATGACGAAAAGTGGGGTGTTCTCGGGAGTTATCTCGCTCAAGCGAGAATCTCGCTTGAGCGAGATTGACAACGAAATTATCACTCAAGCGAGCAAATTCTAGCTAAAGTAAGTTTTATGTCGGAAAAATTAAGTTTCTCCCAGGGAATCTCGCTCAAGCAATTGTTTTTTTTTTGCAAAAAAAATAATCTCAAAGGCAACCCAATCCTTATATGTCTCCCGATCAGTTTGAACTTAAGTATTTTGGCCTGAGGACAGGTTCTATTATTCAGGGGGTAGATCCAGCAAATGAAGCAAGGCCATATAGAACAATAGATGAAGATTTTAAAACAGAGATGAAGGACTTCTTAGGAAAAGAGGATTAAGCAAAAACATGGTTTTATCTTTCTAATTTTCTTTTCTTTTCAGTTATTTTTTTTAATATTATTTATTTTGCGGTTGTTTTGTTTTCTGATTATTTGCTTATTTGTTTAGTTTGTTTTATTTACTTTTTGCTTTAGTTTTCTGTTAGCTGCTTTTTTTTGGTTATTTTTATGTCTTGAATTATTTTTCTTGAATAAATTTAAGTTTTAATTTAATTCGTTTTCTAGTTTATTTTTCTTAAATAAAAAAGAATTGGAATGTTAATATGTGGAAAAAAGGAATTTGTGTTTAAATATTAAATAGTGAGATGAATTAGACACAGGTTAGAAAGGAAAATATGATTGAATTTCTATTCAAATGTAGTTGAAATTGTGATACATGAAAATTTAACAGGATCGTTGATTAGAACAGAGAATGACAAAACATAAAGGAATGAGGCCAATTAAACCAAGTGAGTGTGAGAACCTTATACAGTTTTGAGAGTTTTACTGATGAATTGACAATTGTAGTTGCTTAATTTTTATTTTGTGTTACATCATAAAAGAGCATGAAGATGATTGAGACATTTGTGTTAATTAGGAACCCAAGGCCAAATAGCCAACCTTTATCTTATTAGAATTCCATTTTTTTATATCCCCTTTGGGCCAAGAATTTTTGTTATTATAGCACCCTAACCTTTGATATATATTTCCCTACCCTTTGACTTGTCTAAGGAAGGAGAACATAGATGCAGTACATATAGAGAAGGGAATGGTTGGTTCTGATTGTTGAAAGTTGAAAATAGGAAGAATATATTCCTATTGAAAAAAAAAGAGAGAAAAAAAGAAAAAAAAATCGTGTTGGAAATCATGAAAAGGTAGAAAAAAAAAATGAGGAAAAGTGTGAACTAAAAAAAAATTGTGAATAGATAACATATATGTTCTCCATAATTGGATTGTAGGTATGTTTTTCTTCTTTAAGATGTGCATTTTGTTAACTGAAAAACCAATACTTTTTGGAAGCCTAACCTCATTACAACCTTGGAAAAGACATCAAGATTCTTGTTTCTAATATGTTTATGATAGGAAGATGAAATGAAAAGCAACTATGATTTATTATGATTCAGTGAAAATAGAGAGAAACACTTACCTGTGAGCATATGAGAAGTAATTTCTTAATGAATTGTCATTATATTGTTTTGATTTTATCCTAGAAGTTGATTGTTTTTATATTTTTCTATATTTGAATTTGGAACGTCATAAGTTTCTAATTTGATTTGTTGTTTAGTGAATTAAGTTGTTTGATATTTAAATTCAATTATATTCATTTACTTTGTTCGAGGACAAACAAGATTCTAAGTTGGGAAGAGTAATACGTGTCTAATTTCAGTAATATTTCATATTAAAATATAGACACTTATGAGTCTTAATTGCTAAATTACATATAAAATAATCTCTAATTTATGAATTTATACATTTTTTATGATCTTTATTTGAATAAGAATTTTATTCCCAAATTTTGTGTTAATTTCAGGTTTTTAGGGAAGAATGAAGATAACTGTGTTAAAGAGAATAAAATAAGTTAAAAGGAGAAAGTTGTAAGGCCCGGAACGCACAAAAAGAGCAAAAAAGTTCTACTCAGCAACGATGGTATCAGAGCCATTTCGAGCCTATCCTAGTGAGTATTTGTTGGGCTTATTAGGCCACCCGCTATCGGGCCGCTATCGGACCACCCATAATATATAGTCCCACACACAAGTTGACAGTCTCGGCGTGAGGGGGTGTGTTGGAGATTTCATTGTATATAAGTGGGTGCAAACCTCAACCTCATGAGCCGGTTTTATGGGGTTGAGTTAGGCTTAAAGACCACTCTGTCAGAGAAATTGGACAATTTTATGTTTTTGTCACTTAGCTCATCACCGCAATGTAGGAAGTTAGCTACCCCTAGTAAATTAGGTTAAATAGGGGGCTATAGGCTAAACTTTAGTGTGTCAAATTGATAGGAAAACACCATTGAGTGAATTGTTATCTAATTGGAAGAATAGGAGGAGCAGGAAACATTAGAGGAGGAAATTGTCAAAGAGAAACATCCTGGATCTTCTTTTCATGTCATCCTTGCGTGTACTAGTCATTACGAGTGACTGATTCTACTCTTTGAGATTTAGAGTAATATGTTCGAACTCTTATGTATTGATGTGATATTTAAATATAATATAATATTTTGTTCTTGATTGATTATTAGTGTTGTTTTTTTGCTTCTAACTTTTGATCTAGAATCTTAAATCTAAAAAAGTATTTTTAGGGTTCCGATCTAAACAACAATAAACAATACTTAACATATTTGAGTTCTAAGAATAAACTTGAAATGTTGATTGTTATTAACGTTTGAGCTTGATTCTAAGTTGTTTGTATAAATATGCGAGGATTCGATATAAATAAATTTTATACAGGCACCAATTTCAATCAAAGAACATAATGTAAACAAACTAATAAAAATACATGAGAGTGAGAAAGATGAAACCTAATCCCTATTTTTCCAACTTGAAGCAACCAATTCTTTGTTTGTTTTCTTATTAATCATCGTCAACACAACACTTTCAACACACTTTTAATTGTTATGTTTTATATTAAGCGAAAATTGTACTTGATAATTCAACTGTTACTTGCAGGGTTGATATTCGTTCTTAGGGACAAATTATTACTTCTGACAATGCAGTGCACTTGTCGTAAAAAGAAGGCATCATTATGAAACTTGACATTTCAACTAGGTTGACACCCCAAGTAACAACAATCATCTACCATCACATGAAAAAAAGTATTATTAAAAGAAAAAAGAAAAAGAAAGAAAATACAAAAAACTATGGGAGAATTAGACCAAAACCCATATGTTAACAAAAACGAAACATAGGTAGACTATACCTATTCTTAAAATTCTAAGAATAGACTAGGTGAAAGACTATTATACCAATGAAATGAGTCTATATGAATAAATCATAAGTTAGACAGCTTATCCGCACAACAAGTTAATAATGCATCCTTTGGACATTGATGGTAGTTAATTCAAAGGAAGTTTATGTTAAGAGTGAAATTCATTTTTGTTATTATGAATAAGTTGTGGGGTAGAGAAAAACTTATTTAGTGAAATTGTTTCAAACCTACATAACTCCAAATCTACGAGATTAAAGTTATTATAGAAAATGATAACTTTAATTATTATTTTAACATCTTGGGATATCTTCACAGCTTTGTTAAGTTTAGAAGTTAATTAATTGAAGTCGTGAATCATGAGACAACTCCCGATCTCAAGAAAACGTGTTTCACCTACACAACTTCAAGTGAATTTAAAATTCACCTCCTATAGGAGTCGTTGAGGTGCTCAATGAGTCTATGAGCATGATGCTGTGGTGCATTTGTAGGAGTCGTTGAGGTGCTTAATGACTGTGAACATGATGCCGTGGTGCATTTGTTATCTGTGACATGATTAGCAATGGTTAGTGCGGGAATGAGTCATTGCTTTATTGGATTGAATTTGGCAAAATTCATTGGATGCATGTTTGTAATTTGGCAGAAGCACTTCGGAGTGGTAATTTGGTGATAGCTAGTGATCTTTAAATTTTATTAGTTACTATTAATTAATATAATTGAATGAATGATACGGTCTTGCCTTTGAAATGTAAGATCACATAATACACTTATTTATTCAAAACGCAAATGAGTAAAAGCAAGAATTGAAAACTTAAATGTGAGATCAGAAATTTGATCGAACATACACGAGTATTTGCCATGACATGTTTTGAGAAAAATTTAATTGAATCTGGGTTGATTCATAAACCAAACACAGCACACTAATTTATACACGTTGGCATTATAGAAAAAAAAGCTCCACTATCTTACATTGTTTGAGAAAACAATGTTTACTGCATTTGGGTTGGGCGATATGGCAGGAGTGATGACTTTCTGTTCATAGTTCTTAGCTTCAGAGGACTCCAGACCACAGGTTTACGTTGTAGAGCAAGAACAGGTTGATTCCTAGTGGGCCCCATCATCCTGGAATCTGCCTGTGTTGGACTGTTCATCATAAACTTGCTGCTGCTCCTTACAGACAATGGTGTTGTCATCATTGATTCTCTCAACTCTGGCAATGGAACAAACAAACTTGAATACCTATCTTTCCTTTGGCATCTTATCCGTGATTGCTGACTGCTTCCACTGGTAACTCGGAATGCTGCTGAGGCACGGAGTGGAGTTGACATGCCAGAAGTTGTGTGAGAAGGTAGTGTGGCAATGGAAACCCTCCTCCTTGGCTGAATGACCTGCGTTGTTGATGTTGAAGGTGGTCTCACGGCAACGGACACCCGCCTCCTTGCCTGAAAGAACTGCCCTGTTGTTGATGGCGCAGATGGCCTCACGGAATTGGTGACCATTGAAGCCCTTCTCACATTGTTTTCCTTTTCATTCATGAATGTGGTGTAACTCTTTGATCTTAGAGGACACTGTGGAGGCAAGGAGTTGGTTATTTTTCTCAGTGGTTGTCTGAGTTTGGATGGATTCAGTGGTGGCTTCTTGTCTGTCACTGTTGTCTGAGCTTTTGTGTGTTGCGATGATAATGACGGTTGAGCTGAAACAGCAGCAAGTGCTCTACTTTCTTGCTTTAGTCTGTGCTTTCTTTCTTCAGCTATCTGGTTCTCCAGGTCCCGAACCTGTCACGGAGTATATGAAATTATGAATCACTTTGAATAGAAAAGATAAACATCATATTGTCTGAGTAACTTCCACTGCATGAACATTTCTGAAGAATATACCTTTTCCTGAAGGGTTTTACAATGGTGTTCTCTTGCAGCAAGCCTGAGTTGCGCAATTTGCAAGTTATCCTGTAATTTCTTTGTTTCCTTCTCGTCCTGTTTGAGCTTTTCTGCCTTTAATTATACAAAATTTCTGAGCTTCAGGAATTGAAAAACCATGGTTATGTTTATTAGAACAATTTCACACTAGCTTACCATTTGCTTGTACTTAAACAGCTCAGTGTGGTCTACTTGCTTGCGAGCTGGGCCACCCTCGATTCCACGGACGCGGGTGGCGAAATTCAGTGAGCAAAGTGTCTCTCCCAAGTCTGCTGAGCTTGGACTTACCTGCACAAACATTAACGTTTTGCAGTCTCCACCTGCATTTCGACCACATATCAAACACTAACAGTTATAAAACTGCAGGCGTGAAATCAAAACACAGTCATTTCCAAAGGATCATAAATTCATAATGTTGAAGTGGAATCTCACCTAAAGAACTTTGCAGCATATGAGTGAGTTTTGAGTTCCTGTCAAAACCAGAGGACACAAATAATAATTAGAATAAGGACCATTCACAGTTCGAGTGTATTTAAGAGAGGAAAAGAGACTTGCCTGTAAGGAATGTGAGCTGATTTAGAAGCTAGGGCAGAAATAACATCACCAAGCGCTGAAAGAGACTTATTTATGAATTGAGATTCCTTCAGTCTTTCTCCTTCAGCTTCAGTTTTTCCCACTCGCTCACTGCCAGCTAAGTCTACTAGCCAAAGGTGACTCTTTGTTCTCTGGCCATTAATTAAATTTTCTCCCATTACAGTTACCCGTAACAAGCTGCATGTAAAAGCACCTCTTGATCATTTATCTATAATTATTAATAACACTTCTGCCAAAACTGTGAGTGTCATTGAGATAAAGATATTACATCTACTGGCCCTAAAGAAAGTAACTGCCTCGGCTTAAAACATGATCTATTAAAGGAAAAAACTACTATTTAATTTAATATGATTAAAATATTTAAGAATTAAGATCTTCAAAGGTATACAATACATATAAGTTTAGAAGTAAAAATAAAGTACAAGCAAAAAATGAGTCAAAATGAGTCACTCTGTAAGAATCTAGCTGTACCAGTGAGAACGGCTGCTAAGCTCATTTGCACAGGTGGATCCAACTGATCTGACTAGATTTCCAGTCTTAAGCATTTCCCACACATCTTCTGTTCCGTAAACACGAGCTTCAATAAGTCCAGGGACATCTTGGGTTCCTTCGGCAGCTTGCTTTATCTCCAATCTAAAGTTTAGAAATTTGTTTTCTTCATCAGTGAGTGATACCAAACATTTTATACATCAAAATTCCATGCATCCAGTTGGGTAGGAGCGAAGGAAAACTGGAAACTACATTAATTCGTTTATTAGCTGGTTGCAGATTAGTTGACATGTAGAGATGGTTATACAACTATGCATCTCAAAAGAGTGCCTTGTTTAGAACCACGAAACAATAGTGTCATGTTTCTATCCTTTTCAGATTCTTTATCCAGCACAGCAATATGTCAAAAGAATTCTCAGATCTTGTTTTTATTAGCACATTAACATCATATACTAATTGGCAGCTAAATTCTAGAACAAAAGAGCTACAAACGACAATGCTAATTACTCGGGAGATCTAAGCACTCACTTTTTTGTTGGTTGAGTTGAATTTTCCACCAACAGATCTCTTATCTTCTCATTGTAAACCTCCAGCATGCTCACAGACAATTCATACTTCATTGCGCCATGTCTCTCTTCAGTTATCCGAAATAATTCTTCCAGGGTTCGGTAGTTAACTCCCCTGTGTTCTGGTGTTCCTTCCATAGTGAATGTTTTCCCAGTTCCAGTTTGCCCATAGGCAAAAATGCAGACATTGTACCCATCCAATACTGATGTAACAATGGGTTTGGTCTGTTGAAAAACAGCATCTGCATAACACAAAATGCGTTCAGTCTCCATAATTTTCCATAAAAAAAATTCTTCATTGCAAAACCAATAAAAGATGCAACTTTTTCGTTACCTTGGTTATCTTCTGGCCCAAATACATGATCAAATTTAAATTGCTTTTTAGAAGATTCTGCACAAATGACTTGAAGTTCATTATCTGAAGACGACTCAAAATTGACAACAGATGCAGACCCATTAGCAATTTCACTCTCATTTAATGGTCTGCATCTGCAGAAAACTCTGATATTCCCCTTGAGTTCAATTACTTCATTGTAAAGCCGCCTACGCTCAGAGGACTCATCCAGGTACTTTCTTTTTAAGAGTTCATATTCAGCACCTAATACCAGAAGAAAATCCCAAAAGCTATTAAAATTATAGTTAAAAAATTAACCATATATATATAGAGAGAGAGTATTCAACTTTTCATGTATTTTTGTAGTTTTCTACTAGAAGCATACCGAGAAGCTGCACGGACTTCAAAACATCAGTGCCCGGAAAAGATTCAACAGTGAGCTTCACTTCATCAGACAATGCTATATGATCCTTCTTCAAATCCTAAAGCATGAACCATACGGTAAAATAAAGTTTACGAAAGATAAACAGAATGCGAACAGAGAATCCAGAAATCTAAGGAAAAGAAAGAGACATGATTCAACGTGGGTTTAAAATAAGACTAAAGATTTACCTGAATTTTGGTGCCGACATCAAGTATTTTCTTCAATATGGGAAGTGTGTGACCCTTATCCGGAGAAGCTTCATGGGTTCCATGTGACACACTGTTTTCATCCATGGAGTCTGAGTTCTCGTTCACTTGCTTCGATACATCCTCTGACGAATTTCCACAAATCGACAAACGACCCAGCATCAGAATTAACAACGTAATTTGGCTGAGATTAAGGTAATTGATTTTCTTTTTGTTCGTTCCAAATGGAAATGGGAAGTTGAATAGAGAAAAGAGAGGGAACCTGATTCAGGAGTGATCAACGGTTGTTTGAGTTCGCAGTCAAGAACGAAGCGGTGGAATTTTTCAGCGAGCATTTGGATTTGAATGGATTGATCTGCAAGAATCGGCGATTTGCGTCAAAGAATAGGTGATTAATTCAATCAGTGAGTAGAGAGAAAGTGAGAGTACCGTTCATGGTTCTCTGAGAGAATGGTGACACACGATTCCAAGATCCAACTTCCTGAGCAATAGAGAGCAAGAGAGCAATAGGGAGCAAGAGAGCAATATTGTACCGTTGTTTTCTTTTTCAGATTTCAAAGTTTGAAACTACAACGGCCGTTTGACAATATCAAATTCTCAGGAGCGTCCGCACCTGTTTTGGGCCTTGGTATAGGCAACCCAAACTTCGAAAGCCCAACCTTTTTGTGGGAATGGGCTATGTTGTTTTCATTAAGTTCATTGCTTCCTGTACCTCCATACATTTTTTAATGCATCTATAAATATGAAAATTCTCATCTAATCTTTTTTTAATTGTATAATTTAAAAGTCAAAAATGTCTTTTAGATTATCTAATTTGAATTCTGGATTACAAAATTTATAATTCATTTTTTTTTTCAAAAAAAACTTATGAATTACCTAATTTGTAAATTATTTTTTCTTCTAGATTGCATAATTTAAAAAGTCATTTTTTGGAAACAAAAAATAATTGTGCAATCCAAAATTGGTAAGTGGTGGCTAAGGTCACACTCGTTTTAGTGAAAGTTGCAAGACGTTATATAACTCGATTAAACTCATAATTTGAAAATTGATAAAGTTTATGATGTGCTCCTTAAAAAATGTTTGTCAGAAATGACTTAATATTAATATATTTTATCATATAATAATTCTGAACTAAAAACAGTATAACTCTATGATAAAAAAAATAACGTATAAAATATAAATTATTAAAATATCCAAGTCATAAATAATTACAATAATTCCGAAATATTTTCTTGCCTTTTAAATTTACGGTTACAGAATCTTCTTTAAGCGTGTCAATTTATCTACAACTTTTTCTCCTATAAAAAAATTCCACATTTACGTGTCAAACTTTTACTTTAAACAAGTGAAACATAAAAAAAAAAAAAAATGGTGTAAAGTCTTTTAAATGGTTTGAATTAGTTGTAAATTCAGATTATATATTATATACACTAACCAATTTTATAAACAATAAATAATCAAGTATTAGTGACTAAATTAAAGATCTTCTTGAGTAAATAAATTTTTGGTTTCTAAATTAGTTTAAATTTTTGGTTTCTAAATTAGTTTCTATTATTGTTAAATGATTTCTAAATTGGTATCAAATTAACTATCAAAGTTTTTCTACCAAATTTAAAATCTAAATAATTAATAATTAAAACATTGATTACTAATTAGATACTAATTTAAAAATTATTTCACAATAATAGAAATTAATTTAAAAATCAATTTTTTTTAGTTTCTAAAACGGTCTCTAATTTAGTTACTATTACAACTAATTATTTTGGTTTCTAAATATTGATTTTTATTTGATAATTTTCATATTTGTTGTTATTTTTTTTATAAATTAATTCTACATTATAAAATTGATGTCATATAAGTTAATATCTGTCAAGTATGACTTAATATTAATATATTTTAACATTAAAGCCTTAATTAATATTTTTGAATAATTAAAGATTTTTAAGAAGAATAAAATTTGATTTTTCCAACATTTTTGTGTGAATATAATATATTTTATTTAAACACCAATCTGGTTTTTATATTGGAGTTATAAGGATGAGGGTATTGAAGTAGAAGGCATGGTTTGAAAGGAGGAAGTTGGAAGCAAATTGCAATATTGGTGAATTATTATCCATGGCCTTTGGGCAATGAACAAATTAACACTTAACATACAACACATAAATGGCTTCTTCAACCATAGCCTGCAACTTCCACTGTAACTACCATCCTTCAATACCCCTTCCAACCTCAGCCACACCTTTTTCCTTATCTTTTTCACACCCTCTACTTTGCGCCTACAATGGCCTTTCCCTTCACCCTTCGAACTCCACCTTCAGAGTTTTTGCCAAGTTTGAGAAGTTCCAAACCGAATCCCCAGAGCCTGATCCACCATTCTCCTTAGAAGAAAATATTGTTACTTCTGTTAAGGATGGTGATGAGGAAGATGACAGGTATTACTACTTTACAATTTGGAGATTATTATTTTTGTAAGTCTCAGGCAACAGTGGGTGGATCCTGTTACTATTTTCCATACATTGGACTCTTATCTCTGTGAAGGATGTTTTGTTTTGTTCTGGATTGTGTTCTAGAAACTCAATGTCTCGCATTCTTAGGCAATTTAAGCGTGTCTGTCAATTTTGAGTCACCATATTTTGAAGTCATATGGGGATAGGAAAAAGGTAGATTGATGAAGTTAGATATACATTCCAATGGGTATAAAAAAGTTGTTCACTTTCTTGCTTTCTATTGCAGTTGCTTGCCTTCAGACTTGGAGGGTGCAGTGAGGCAATCTAGCGAGGCCGCAGGCTTATTTGTATCTTCAGGAGGGATGAGAGCCACAGTATGTAGAAGAAATGTTTTTCCTTCTTTTCTTTATTTCACACAAAATTGTCATTTGTTCCAAGTTCTGCACTGCTGGTTTAGGAACAGTTCCAATTAAAAATATGTTTCTTTTATATTTTTTTTTGGAGGATGAAGATTTTTCACTAAAATGTTGTGCTGAGCATCTTCTTTGGCATGGCAATCCTTCTAACGAGCTTAGTCAACTTAACCTGGTTAAGATCAATAACTTTATAAATTTAGCATGTTAAAGGTGAGAAGAAGTAAGAGCAAAATTATTTTTTTCATTATTTTATATTATGTAACTAAATGTTTAAGCCGAGGCAGCTTAAAAATGTTGCTATGGAGAATGCAGTTTACTGAGGGATTGGTCTGTCAATCAAAGTTAATAATTGTTTTCTTTCAGTTGCTTAGCGCCAAATGCATCTTGTCCTAAAACTATTTTTAACTGTCTTACAGGTTGAACTTTTAATCCCCCAACTGCAATTTTTAGATGACGAAGGTGCGCAGGTTGAACTCTGGGAATTGTCAAGGATCTTTTTGGATACACTCATTGAGAAAACAAAATTCCAGGTTAGTGGGATGTATTCCGGTAGTTATAAACTTACAGCACATGAAATTATGAAGGAATATTTGAATTTGAAATGTTTTTCTATTCTCTATTGTTGGAAAGCTGCCTTAATTGCAGTATGTTAAAATAGAGTATTTAAGTGGATGCAATCCTTTTTGGAAAAGTCTGTTTTTGTAAGATTGAATTTGGTTCAAACCTAAAGTTTAAGACCTTTCTTACCTCTACATACATTCTTCATAATGTGATTGCATGTGGTATTAATATGTTCACGTCATTTAAATAGAATAGGTTTCTTTCTAGTGAGTCACTATCATAACTCATCCATGCGGTTTCTGTAATATTGGATGCACAAAAATATTTATGCCATCTATAGCGTCCTATTTCCACTCCAATGCATTGGTCTCCGTTGTAACCTAGTACACAAAAGGGATGGTTGTGCTATGATCACCAACTTTTCTCCTTGTGATATAAGTATCCACAAACTAGATGCTTCCTGAGTATTATCTTCATTAACTATTGTGCTTTTGAATTCGCTAATGTTTTATGATATGTGTAGTTTTATTTTGGAAGTTGTAAACTAGGTTGCTAAGTTTCATGAATTTGATTGTTAGAGAGTTAAAGCCATATTTCCAGATGCTGGTGCAGCAGCCCTTCTGCAGTATCGGTGGAAAGATGCTATATTTAGATTTGCAAGGTAACTTCCAGCGCTCAGATTAACACTGTATGTTTTGTTCTGCCGGAAAAGTAGTCGTGGGGTGTACTATCATATATTTGATTCTGACGTTTGCACTGCACTTAGCTACTAAAGTACTTGTTGGCTATGCTGTTGCTGTCCATAACATTTCAGTTCTTTTGCTATTTATCCAGCTTGAGTGACCGGAAGCCTGTGGAAGGTGATGATGAGATTGTGGTTATGATTGTTCCAGACTATCAGATGTTAGAATATGTGGAGAAAATTGCATCCAATCTTTCAAATGATCCAGTAAATCCCTTGACTTTCGCGATCTCTTGAAATTTAAACATCCGTCTACTGAAAAATGTGCTAAACATTCCTCATCATGAGGTAAAACAATTTGTGAAAGCTGCTTATATGACAAGGGGTTGGTACTTCTCATATTTTTCGTTCCAGAGAGCTGTCATAAACTGCGAGATAGATAGCCACCTCTCTGCCATTTCAGCAACCTTTCATTTAGTTTAGAAATTGCCAATGCCATGTATGTTTGTATTATTTACAATTTTCTCTCAAACTATACATACAATGGCAGCCTAAACCCCTCATCATGTGGAATCCACGCCTGATTAGTGAGGATGTCGGAGTTGGGTTTAATGTCCGGAAATTAAGGCGCTTCTTTCTAAGGTACAATTTCTGAGCCATTACATGGTTTACTACTTAAGTTTCAAGTGACTGTAAGTGGTATTTACATCAACTGGGGTTGGATTTTTGTGTGCTTGGTTTTTTCTGCTATTATATGTGTTAAGTTCCTTGAGTGCTTTTCATTTTTGTGTTCTTTTCATTCTTAATGCAGTTTATTTTGTAAAATTGGTTTTTCTGATCCCACTAGACTACAAAATTCTGATTTTTTTATTGTACAGCACTTTTACAACTGTCTATTTCATGCGACCTATGCCATTTGGAGCAATCTTCAGGTGTTATCCAGGGTAAGTCTTCCATTCCATCTCATAAGGTTATTGTTATATAAATATGGATCTTATTGACATCCTATCTCGACTTATAAAAAAATAACTTTTGAGTTCGTAAGTGGATTATCTGGTTCACTTGATTTTTGAACATGCAATCTGGTCTTATTTTTATATTCTGTTTCCATGGAGATAAAATTGATGAAATCATACACTGTTAATTGCAAAGCTGAAATTATTTATGATTTTTTGTTTTCTTCCTGTTCTGTTGATGTACTCAGACAGTGGAAAGTGTTCAGTGATGACAAGGACAGGCCAAATAGATATTTGCTTGCCAAGGAATACGAGAGCCGTCCCGATGCTGAAGACATTGAGGTTACTAGCTTCAATTCTAAACTACCTTGCCTTATCTAACCATTTTCTTAGAAAAGAAGAAATTGAATATAATGAAAATAGCATTAGAGAAAGGAAAGAGAGCAGATTTGTTTGGGGAATAACTCCTAGTTATAATCAATATTACAATAGATTAATCTCTCAGGTAACTTTTCCTTCATGTTGCAGATTCTATTTGACGATGAAGAACAGAAATCAGAGCAAGGGCAAGGTTTGCTAGACAAAGCGGCGGGCATATTCTCTTCAATTAGCAGGATGATGAAGTCTATATGATGATTGATCTTTCATACTAGTTCTCTTCATAGCGCATCCCACACCCATTCATGTCAATTACATGTTTGATCCTTTAAACTTAATTTTAGAAACCTTACAACTTTCATTATCGTATACTATGATGCAAGTTTACATGTTGTGATGTATTCTAATTTGCGCGAGACACTTTTGTAGGTGAAGTGTTTATCCCTACTCTGTATATAAGAAATGCTTTTTTCCCAGTTCTTTAACACGATTGGCTAGAAGCATAAGACATTTGCAAAAATTGAATGTTATCAAATTACAAGCCATAAAATGATCGGAGCCTAACCTTCACTCCATTCCCAGGGGCCTTACCTTTCAAAAGATTATTCTCCCCTTTGCTTTTTTATTGCACAATTTGAAAAACAAAGTACTAGAAATATTGGTCTTAGCAACATAAGTTTGGAAATATGAATTCCCGAATGTTGTATCAGAATGCTAACTTTCGCAGGTTAAAGGAAGAAAAGTAATAAACTTATGAAGCTCTCATGCATTTGAAGTACTCGGATTGATCAATTCACAAGGTTGCCTGTGACATCACTGAAGACCTTCAAGGATGGCTTGTCTTCAAAATTCCAGCCGTGCAGAGAAACTCGAGGAGTGACACCTGGAGGGACCTCAAAAGAAATTTTAATAGTCATGGTCTCTCCTGGCACAAGTGAAAAATAGTTATCTGAGTAATGAACAGGGAGAATTCGTGTGTCTTCCCCCTCCTTGTGGTCTTTATTCGAAGCATGAACAGAAAAATGAAGAAAGAATGCAACACCTATATCTTGCCCATTAATTTCAGAAACCTTCAAACCCTCACTTTTCCTGGCAAAGCATTCGTGTATCCTCGTAAGCCAACCAACTTGCTCTTTTCCTCGCACACTGTTTACGGTTTCCAGTTTTTGTCTACCTGTTGAACCGTGCTCCAATGTCAAACTGTTTGAGTCTGGTTTCTTAGATGTGTTTTGCACACGCATTTGAAGTTTGTAGGTAGATCCTTGAATGAAAACCTCGGATGTTATCTTGAGTGGTATTTTCTTCTCCCTATACGGCTCTAGTAGTTTATAATCTCCACCAGGAAGATGCAACCAATAAAAGTTTCTAGATAAAATTTTATTATCTGACATGTTGTAGAGTTTGAGAAGAAGAAAGTAGACTGGCTTAGGATTTTTTGACTTAGGATACTTCATCTCAACAATAGGTGTTACATTTTTTGGCAGTGCAGTGAGATTTTCATGAACTTTGTAGTGTGGACATGTGCCTTCAAGGTCCCACACCGAAACTTCCATAGCTACATTAGACAATTCTTCTGATGTAGTATTCACTAACTGTTTAAAGAAGAAAAATAAAATGCTATAAAACCTTTAAGAAAGTATTCGTCATTGGATCATCAAATAACTTGCAAAGGAAATTTTGATTATTCCAAGTTTTACCTGTTCAGTACTCTTATAATCCCTTTAACTTGCTAATTTGGACTGCCAATATAAATTAAAAAATGATTCTTTGACACCATATAAAACAAAACACTTTCACTTTCCAACTTATTTTAATAATATAATAATATATATTAAAATATGATTAAAATAATAATATAATAAGTTATGAAGTGGGAGTATTTTTTTTAGTGTCAATTTTATTTTCAATTTATATTGCGAGAAAAGAATTTTGCATTGTTCAATGATATTTCTATTTTTATTCCAAATTCAAAAAAATAGAAGTTCAATGTCGATGCTTACCTCTATAAAATATGTAGCCAGATTAAGCTGTACATGAATTGGCTCTGCAGCGCATCGACAACCATAAAAACCTGCAGTTTGGTCAAGAAGATGATCATAAAATTGACCTCTCAAACCAGTCCAAGGATTTTGTGTCTTCCAAATTAAGACTCCTGTATATTTTTTCCACATGTGAGAAGTCCATCCCTCCAGAAGAGCTCTATATTGTATGTAGTTAACTAGTTGAGCCTGGAAAGATTATAGTATAAAAAATAGAGTTAACAACAGAACAACAAAGATAAGAGGATTGAAAATGTATAATGAATGATCCAGCTGGATAAAGTTTTCATACCTTCAAGCAAAAATCATCAAGATCTTTCACATCACCATAAAGCTGAATTTGATCATTAACCTTCTTGGTTGGGTTTGAATATGGAATGTATTTATGATATTTCCAGAAGGGATTTGGAACTTCTTCTACATAACCACTGGAAAGTTTCTTAAACAGTGGTATTTTCCATCCTTCTGAAGGCATTGTTGCTCTTATGGTAGCAGCAACTGGCATTCCTACAGAACCAACCTCAGGGTTGAATCCATACTTGTAAAAGTCATCCTTAAAGAAATCTTCAGGATTTTGAATTTCATAAGGTCCATCAGTGAAGTTCCCTTCCCCATCTGCAAACCCATCCCATAATGATCCTTGTATGTAAATTCGCGTGCCATCAAGATATTGGCTAGGATCCCCCAACCCTTCGGACAAGCCACCTACAGGTTTTTCCTTTTCTTCTGCATGTCTGAAATAAGGATGAAGTTTCAGATCATTTTTCAGCGCCATATTTATATCATGTGGTGGAGTTTGTTCATTTCCACCCACCCAGAGGGCAAGACTAGGATGATTTCTAAGAAGCTTGACCGTGTCTCTTGCACAAAACAAGAAAAGGTCATGGTCCAGGGGACCATTTAGATTTGATACAGGGATACCACGTCCATCCACATCCCCGGTAATCCAGAATTCTTGCCATACCTACAACATTTACCAGCAATATGATCAATTATCAAAACTAAAACTGCACTTATGTAAGCCAAGTTTTATAGAACGTAACATAGTGATAGAGACTGTAACTCTGCATACATCAGGCCAGACTTTTTTAAGAAGTATACCAAGCCTAGTCTTAAAGCCTATTTGGTTAAAAAAATAAGACTTTAAGGCCTAACACTATGTAGGTAAAAATAAATATATTAAACTCGCGTTAATCTGTCTTTATTAATTATTAAACATATTGATCTACAAAAAAATCAAATTTATAATATTATTGAATGATAATGCTATACCGTGTTCAAGGATCTTATTACAAAATGTTTTTAAATTAGTAATTTATTTTGTTATATTGCATATACAGTGTTATATATATAACACATATATACACCCACACACAATGCATATATTAGATGATCATATAAGAAAACTGTAACTATTAATTGACCTATTTAGAACAACAAGTTTTGAGTACTTTAAAAGTTTTATAATAGAACAAACTTTTAAATAGGTTTGTAGACTAGGGTAGGTCTTCGTGCAAGTCAGGTCAGACCATTAAAAGATATATATGACAAGTAAATGTGCCAAACTCGGGCTTTATGTTTTTAATGAAAGTCAATTCAGGCCCTGGCCTACTAAAGCTTGTCGCGACTCAACCTATCTGGTGAAGATGTTTAAACCAGTAAATTTTAGAATGATTATTTGGTCTTGTTGCAGCAACACTCACAACATATTTTATTTGAAAATAAAAGGGCATGATAAGATTTGAACAGAGGCTCTGGATATCCCAATATTGTAATAATCTGATATCATAAATCCAACCTGCTTTAATTATGATGATGGAGTCATTCAATCTAATGCAAACTTCTATATCGATACACACGTACTCAAAAGGAAAGAAACACTAATAATCTACATAGGCACACAGCAAAGGAGCAGTAACGCAGTAAGCGCATAAAAAGTATACAAGAATATTAAGAAGCACATATAAACAAGAATGAATGTCTAATATATCTTACCAGAAGACCATAATAATCACAGTAATGATAAAACTCTGGCCTTTCAGTGAGGCCACCACCCCAGCAACGAATCATGTTGAAATTCATATCTGCATGAAACTTGATATCTGTTTTGTATCGCTTTTCCGAAAGTCGCAGTAGCCCATCAGACAATATCCAGTTCCCCCCTCGTATAAAAATTGGTTCTCCGTTAACTTTGAACAATCTATGAAAAACAAGAAGCAAAACATATGCAAAAGAAGTTTAAAGTGTGAATTAATCCCACTGAGGAAAAAGTAAAATATTATAACATTGAAGGAACACCATAATACCTTCCACCAGTAGCACCATCAATATTGCTTTCAATTTTGCGGAATCCAAAGTGATTGCTCCATGAATCAGATTCACCATATCCTTTAACATCAATGTTAATAATAACATTGTACAAAGATTGCTTACCCATTCCATTTGGCCACCATAAATTGGGCTTGTAGAAGAAGAGCTGCATAAGTAAATCATTAGCCCTTTAAAAGAAGAGATAAAGCTTAAACCCCATATTACGGGAGTTTAACAGGGTCAATAGAAAATGACGCTACAAAATATTATCAATCCAGGATTGCAAATTTCCTCAACTTCGAACGGAAAAAGAAATTTCTGTTTTTTTCTCCAGGAAATGTTCATAAAGAAATTCATTCAGATAGACCTTATAAGTCATACAAACAAGTTTGCACAAAAGCAGCCCAGGGATACTAATAACAAGACAATATATACTCTTTTTTTTCTAGAAGTATATCGTTAATTAATGATTAAGTTCTTCACGTGTAACTCCATGGAGACAGGCTCATTAGGACAGTGGACTAAACTGTCTAAGACTGACCTCAGGAAATGTATATTGCACTCGTGATGTCGGAGGAATTGAAAGATTTTGAGTTTGAAGCTGCTCTACTGAGTGAATGCTCCCCTCGAGTTCTGTTGTCACATGGATACTCAAAGAACACTCAGCAGTCCAGGAGCTCCTGTTTTCCAACTCAGTTGTGGCATGTAGATATACTCTCTTATAGTTGTCAAAGAATGATGACACCAAGTGGGGATCGATTATTTTTACCGGCTGCAGCAAACAGACACAGGAATCATCCTACCAAAGAACTGCTGGAAGTACAGTCAACTATAAATCGACTCTAAATAAAGCTTGCTCTGATGAACAAAATGTTTAGAATGCATAAAATGCAAAAACTAATAAAGCAATTCTTATGATGTCTTTAGCTCATTACTCTGTATTGTTATTCTAGTTTTTGTTTCCCAGACATCTCAGTGACTTCCCAAAAATGTATCTAATCATTTATTCGATTGGATCTACAGGAGTTCAGAGGTATTTAATCATGAATTGAAGAATATATGAAAACCAAAACTCTTTTTCTTTTGGAGTTAAGAGCAAAGGAAAAAGACAGTACATAGAAAAAAAATAGAAAAATGACGAAGATGAAAGAAATTTGATAGTTGGTAAATTTTAAGTGCATGGGGAAAAAAATACGTTTATGAAAGGATCCAAAGCAATTAATACATACAACTCACCCCAGTAATAGAAATGGAAACCTCATCCCATATTCCGGTATTCCTATCTCTGCAATCATATTTAACACTTGCATTAGTTATTGATATACAGTTTGCTTTATATTGCATCTTCAGTCGACAAGCAATGCCAAACTCCTCTATATTTTGTTTCACTTTCTTTTCCTTTTCAGTGCATGGAAGGACATCATAAAGTCATAAAAGGAAAATACAAACAACATATCCAAAGGAAATTCCAGTGTCATATTAGATAAACATGTTATACATTGATGCCTTATTTTGCCTTTTCAGTCTAAATTCTCTTCTATACAAACTTTAACTGCGAATACAGCTTAGTGACAAAGTAAAAGTGTCTCCATTTTGTTAAAAAAATGAACATTCTGATTTTTCAATCACATAAAAAATATCAATTTCATTGATTATAATGACAAGGATATTGCTAGTTTGTTACCGTAACCTAGCTAACCGAAAAGAACTCCGGTGGTTTCCCATTCAAGTAGTAACAATTTCACCTTATAGGAGCCATCCAATCCCAACCTTGAACATATTGTGTGGCCACATCCTTTCCTATCTACACAAAAAGAACAAAATAAAAGATAAATTGTATATTCCGCATGCATCATCATTCACTCTTCTTTCCTAGTCTTACTTCTTAAAATTCAATAAACTTTAGAAGTTATCGACCACTAGAATCTACAATTGACACACTGTCATATAACAGGAAATTAAATAATCGAAAAGGACAAAATTAACTAATATGATTTATAAATTTAGTTTCTGACCTCGTGATCACCACCTTGTCCTCCCTGAGGAGGAATTCTCCCAGGATGATCCGGAGGGTGAACAAGAACCGCAAGCAGGTTAGTACCATCAGAATGAATAACATTAGTGACATCAAGAGAATGTCTCCGAAACATTCCTTTGGGGAGTACCATCTTGTGCCCATTTAAATAAACATCAGCAGAGTAATTGATTCCTCGGAAATTCAGATCACAGTGCTGATTACCTGACTGTAAAGGCAATGTCCGTCAAACTCAAAAAAAAAATGAATAATCAAACCAGAAAGCATCATATTTGAATTAAGCTCACTCAAGTAGCAGCCCATAAAAATTGAAATAAATATGAAAGCACTTTCGAAATTTCAGATATAAAATTGCGTTATAAGAGAGAGCAGAATAATCCTTACCAGCTTACACTGAAAGGTTGTGAAGAACCAGAAGGTGTAGTACTCTCTTCCAGAGTCAGCAATATCTATGATTGCCTCATTTCCTAGTCCATAAAAAGGATCAGGCACCACTTTGTTTTTCACTAAGGTTGCCAGAACACTGCCAATCATTAAACATCATTTCAAGTTAAGAATCAGTATCACCAAGAAAGCACAGTGTGCATGCATTGCATTGCATCCAGAGAGAGAGAGAGAGAGAGAGGGAGATTACGTTCCAGGGACAACGGCTTCCATCCACGGTTGGGCGGAAGCAGAGGGAGGGTGCGTGGTGGTGAGTTGAGTGCCTGTGAAATGAACCTCAGTGGACCTGGCTGCAAGCCATCCCGAATGAAGGGTGACCTTCGCCATTGTTACCAGCAAAACTTGGAATGGAAAAACAAACAAATATCAACACAAATTCACTTCTCTCTTATCCACCATCACTTGTAATAAATATGGTAAAAACGGTTTCACACACAAAAGTCATATCCATTATTTTTTTTTTCTTTCTATTATTATCATTGTACCGCATATGCTCGAGATGCGAATGAATTTTACACATAATTTTGTTTTGGAAAATGATACTTTTACAACATTAATATAATTTTTATGTGATGAGTCTAAAAATAAATATATATAATAAAAATATAAATTTAAAATTAATATATAAAAAATATTAAAATTATAATGTAATTGTGTAAAAAATTGTGAATGCGTTATTATCGTTTTTATTTGATGTCATATTAATGTCATATTTGATGTCATATTATTTGATGTCATACTAATATTAATATGGTAATTAAGTGTGATGTACGACTAATATACCATTTATTTTTATAGATAGATTGATTAATGTGAAATTAAAATATTTATTATTTTTTACTAATAAATTAGTACTGACATTCAAAATGTCAAATAACCTTTTGTCAGTATTATCACTCTTGATCAAGAATATACTTTTGATAAAGAAGAATACAATACCGAAAATTATCAGAAATTGACATGGAGAAATAAGTTTTATTAACACTCTTAGCTACTAACACTGACTTCACATTGTTTATGTGGCATTAATTGACGGCGTAGATGTGATATTTGGTGAGAATATGACACTGACTCTATATTATAATATATGACTCGTAGCACACACAAAATTGGTTACTCATGTGTCTATAAGTGGTTACTTATGTGATGTTTATGGTCACCCACTCTTCATGAAAAAAAATGATTTTTTTAATAAGAACCATATATTACATTGGTTAAATGTCTTAACCGATGTAATAACCCTACTAGAACTGGTTACCCAGCCACAGGTTCCTCCACATATACTGACACACGCAAAATTGGTTACTCGTGTGTTTGTAAGTGGTTACTTATGTGACAATGTGACACACGTTGGTTACCCGTGTATCTGTAAGTGGTTACCTATGTGACGTTTATGACCCACCCACTCTTTATGAAAAAAAATCAATTTTTTTTAATATGGGTCATATATTACACCGGTTAGAGGTTTAAACAAGTATAATATGAATTAAAAAATATATATATTACATCGGTTGTTATTAAGAACCGATGTAATATATTCTTTTTTACCATATTTTGAAGCTCGCACTGACACTGCTTATTCGAGTGCAATCTCACTCTATCACGTCATTGTCACGTCTGCAACATCAAATGTGTGTTACCAGTGTGTCAATATATCATGATTTCATCAAAAATTACAAATAATGATACAGACTTAATCTTAGCACTCCATTAAAAACAATTATCATAAAAATTTATCTTTTTAATAATCTTAAGTATAAATTGTGGAATGATAATATAATTATTAAAATATCATTTTTTCCATAAATGTGTGATGTATTTAAATCATGTGTAGTAATAAGTACTAAATATATGTGGATGAGGATGATGATAAAATAAGAATAAAGTATTTTTCAATATTATTTATTAGAGTCTTAAACTTCTCACTCACAAAATGTGGTTAATATATAAAAATTTACAAGTTTTGACATGACTCATGCAAATGAGTATGTATTATAAGAGACTTATTACAACATACATTAAGGAATTTTGTTAAAATTTATGAATGGTTTGACCGATAAAATAAATTTAAAAAAATTATAAGTAATATATTTAAAAAATATTAATCTTTGTCAGTATAAATTAATTTAAATTAAATAATAAATTATAATTTTATGATTTAATAATTTTAATTTTATTCATTTTATTATAATATAAAAAATATATACTAATAACTAATATATAAGTTATAAACATGTTATATAATATACTAAATTACATAAAAATAACGTATAATCAATTATGTTTTAAAAATAATTAATTATATGTTATTTTCTTTTTTCTTCACTTATATACGGACTATTCTTAAGGTTTGTTTATTTTAAGAGATTTACAGTTTAGGTGGATGAAAATGCAGTGATATTCTTCGTTTGGATTCACGGAAAAGTGAAAGAAGGAGGAGTGTGAATAGTATTTTTCATTCTTCTCCTCAAATTACGCAAGCAGTTGTATTTTTCTCATTTACCTCATTTTTTATTTTACATTTTACATGAAAGTAAAAGATTACTTTTTTTTATTGTATAATAATATATTTAACATAATACAAATAAAATAATATTAAATTTATCTAAATATAAATAATAATTATTACATAAATTTAACTATTACAAATATTTAATGATATTATTAATAAAATAATTTTTTCAAATAATGATAATAAATATAAATAAAATAAAATTATTAAATAATGATATTATTATTAATAAATAATTTTATTTTATTCTACTTATATCAAATATTTAATATTATTATTTATTGTTAATAATAAAAATAAAATATAATTATAATATAAAAATGAATATAATTATTTATATAAAAAATAAATATATAAATTAATTAATTAGAATCTTAATCTTTTATTAACTTAAAAATATAAAATTTCAATCCCTCACAAATTTATTATTTTTATGAAAAAAATTCATGTTTAATGATAAGATATTCGTATTTTAAAAAAATATATTCAATGATATTGAAAATAATTACAAAATTTTAATTAATTCAAAATTAAAAAAAATGCATATTTTATTATTCAAAAAAAACAAAAAGTAAATTTGTAAATTTAAATTTTATACCTTAAAAAAAAAAATCATACATTCACTCCAATGTAAAATAATCTAAACACATTAGACGTGTCAGTTATTCTGCTCTTCAACTACGTTACTTTAGTTAACTTTCTTCACGTCTCATTGCCTCATCTTCCACGTAACCAAACACAAAAAGGTTACTTCTATTATTTTGGTTCCAATTTTAAAAACAAATATTTGTAAGACTCATAATAAAATCTTAATTTTATTAATAAGAAGTTAATGCTAACCACTCTTATTAGAGAGTTTCTAAAATAAGTAATATTATCATAATTGATTCATTTATTTATTTCTCTTCAAATTCCAATTTTTAGTTGGAGTGAGTTATTTAAATTAAATTCTGAAATATTGAGTTATTTTTATCTTTACCATTATACTAACCAATACCTCTTTTTATAATTTATTTTCATATTATTTTTTAACTAGGTAATTTTATGTTTTAATGAATAAAAAATATTTTTTATTTACTGAAATAAGTAATTAAAAAATACTCTCTCCTTTAAACTAATTAAATAATTTTTTCACTTCAAAACAACTATTGTATACATTTTTTTAATATCAGTCTTACAAATATATATATATATATATGTACTTTTTTTATTTTTTTAAATTTTGAATCCTTTTAATGTTTTTAAACATCATTCTTACAAAATTATGTATTATTTTTAAAATTGTATTATTTTAATATAATGAAAATGTGAACATGTATTTTTCTAGCTTTTTTTTTAATTTTTATGCAGAAAGTGTATTTGATTTAATAAACTGCAACTTTTTTTATCGTAATTGTAATAGGGAGGTTTGGTTTTTTTATTTTATTTTACTATGGTTTTTATTCTTAGAATTTTACTGCCTCCTTGCATGTGAATTAGCTTTTATGAATTCAATATTTTTTTAAATACATACGTAAAAAAAATTATTCAGACTCCTGTACTAACAAATTATCATTATTTATAGGAACAGGAAAGAGATGTGTCTTTATATTTAAAAAAATAAAATTAATAATAATATTTAAAGAAAAAATAGTAAATAGTACGTATTTAAACAATTCACCCTTACTTTTTTAATTTTAAAATATAACTAAAAATAAGAAAAATTGTATTTTATATATATATTTTGAGAGATAAAATAGAGAAATATGCAAATTCTAATTGTAATTCTGTTTGTGATAAAATATGGATCAATTTGGAATGCAACTATGGTTTTTTCTTATCTGTTTCTATTTTAGAATTACGAAAAACACCAAAAACATTCATAACAATTACAAATTAGGAAGAAATCACTTGATTTTGATTGAAGATTCATAAAAAAAAAAAAAAATATTGGAATCAAAATTAAACTAAAATACTGAGAATTTCTTTCACCAAAAGTAATAATTTATACCATAGACTAAAACTTAAAAGTTTACTCACTAACAAGGTTCATCCAATAAAGTAATTAAAAAAATAAAAACTAATCTTTAAAGAGTCTGTAATTATAAAAGATTTGTAAAAAAAAGTTAAATTTTTTAATTCAGTTGTTGACCCTTCGTACTCTCTCATCAGGCCAAGCATCAGAGGGAGTACCTACGCATCAGAGGCAGCGTTGGGACCATGCTAAATGCCAAAAAAAATTGCTTTATCAATTACGAATAGAAACAAGGAATAGTAAAAGCATGCTTCAAATCCTTATCCAATACCAATGCGCCTCTTCTTATCGCATTGGCACTGATTTTTTTCATATAAATTTGCCCACAAGGGCCAGATTAAGATCAAAGGATTAAACGACCTGAAAACTCTAGCATACATCACTCCAAGACATCAAGAGGGATTCTCTCCCATATACAGCCATAGCAACACTTATTGTATAACAACTGTTAAATACTCGATTAAACTCGCAATAGCCGAAACAACATCCTAACTCACTTTTAACCTTGTTCAATGGATGAAGTCATTAGGTATGGAATCCATATGGTAGAATATCCTTAGTTTCTGACATCCACCAAGGAATGAGTATATGAAATAAAATAAATAGATAAACAAAACAGTACACAAGATATGTCTACTCTAAATTGCTTCACTCAGTAACTACAACATAAAGAAACAAATCATTTAGCAAAACGTCAAAGATTGAAGTAAACATTTAAGAATCGCTGGTTGTCGATATCAAGTTAACATAAATCCATCCAAAATGTAAAATTAAAAAAGCAGATGAAATTTCCTAGGAATCGGTCATTGGCTCTACCGAGACATCACTTCCTCAATAAAACAAAAAAAGATTGCATTTTACCTCTTTCTCTTCTTGTTTCCAGGAGCAGCACTCTTATTGAATTTACCATAATCATTGGTGGTGTCAGCTGTATTCTGCTTTTTCAACCCCTTTTTGCCTCCAAAACCAAATTTGGAGTTCTTACCATCTCTTTTCTTTTGTTTGTTTCCTTTACCAAAGGCTTGCTTTGCCTTACCTCCTGATCGATCCCCCGGAGCCACTCCTGGCCTTTTCTTATTTGACCTCTCAAATACTTTTCCATCCTCAAAGTCAAAAGCCGTATCTGCATCATTGCCATTGTCAGCAAACCCACTTTTTTGCCTCTGCTTCCTCCATTTCTTTACAGATTCTATATCTTGCTTTTTCTGCTTAGCCCTTTCTTTTAGTTTCTGAGCCTGAATCGCTTTAGCCAATTTCTTGGTCTCCCTGGCCTTTCTTCTCTCATCAGCCTCTTCCATCTTTCGTTTCTCTGCTAATAGCCTACCTTTCACCTTTTCCATGTGGACATCTGTCTTTACCATTTCAGCATAATAGTCTGCAGGTCTCAGAAAAGGTAGACCCATTGATTGAAGTTTCTCAAAGGCCTGCCTAGTTCCCTCCAATGCCTGTGTGTAAAATGCAAGTTCTCGTGCCAAATCATCATTGACATCTACTTCTTGCTCTTGATCAACATCAATGGTTAGTTTGTGTATCCAATTCACATTCTCAGGCCAACTGATATCTCCAAGTTTATCTAATAGAGCATCTCTGTTATATACAGCATTTTTAGATGGTTCAGCTAATTTCACATCCTCTTCCTGTTCTGATTCAGAAGACATTTCCTCACCCATATCTTCAATTTCATTCTCAATCATTGTATCATCATTTTCCGACGGCATCACCATTAAACCTATACAAGCATTGAAAAAGGAAAAGAAAGTTCAAATTAAACCAACAAAGTGTCGTATTGTATAGCATTTATAACCAAAACAGAATGTCATTTAAGATATAAGGGACAAAGCTTTCACAACCAATAGATGGAGAGGAGGCACTAAACTCAAATTGACACAAAACCCTAGAATCAATGGGCGAAATAAACCATAATTCGGAAATATTGCTATAAGCAGACCCTAACCAAAATCAACATAATTACATAAATGATAACAAATAAATAACACGCATAATACCATATCAACCATAACAAAAAAAATTCTTATTTCAATTCAAATAACTTGATATAATTGTATGCCTAATGACAAACAAATAATAGCAGACATTGGATCAAGAAAGGAAAATAAATCTCCTTTTATTTTAATAGAAAAAAGCCCAGTGTTCATTCAGTAAAAAATAGGTAGCAAAAGATGTTTCAAAATTTTACATGGTACTGGAACCTAGCACCTAAATGCCCTGTTGACTTAACATTAATCTGCTGTCACTGGCATCTCACAACACAACTACTGAACTACTTCACAACAACGTTTTACAAAATAAATAGAAATATAAGAATAAACATGGTATCACAAAGCGCAAGGGCATGAAAGAAACACTAGTCACTAGCATATAATGGCTTAGTTCATGAACAGTGCAATAGTTGTACAGAGGGCCGTTGTGTGCAGGCGGGATGAATTAAATTTTAGTAAAGAACCCAAATGGAGTAAAGTCCAAGATTTTCAACAGTAAAATCTCAATCAAGCATTCAGAACAAAACTTCATTAAAAAGTTAATCTAGAGAGCAGAAGAACCGATGAGCTTCCTTCAAAGTTCCAAAAATAAAATTCAGCAACCGCAAGCCCTGTCTTCTCAAAAGAGAGGGAAGAAGAGTACTTCTTTTTCCCTTCTCCCCCAAGACCTAAACTTTAGTCTAGAATGACAAAGGCTAATATAAAAATAAAAAAAAAATAAAATAAAAAAAAAAAAAAAACAGAATTAAACAAACCTTAATCTTTTGTTTAGAACAGGAAATACACATAGGATTGCCCTTTTGATCATTTAAACAGAAAAAAAATAGGCAAGAAGATTGGGGAAATCCACTCCATCAACGCCACTATTTAGTAATAATCAGAGAAAACATAAATAAGTTGAAAATAAAAAAGAACAACACATCCAATCCAACGCAGAACATCGAAAGAAAAAGTGAGGTATGCAAAGCGAAAGCAGAATCAGAAAGCGAAAACCAACCTACCGATGCTGTGAGGGAGGGCGATTGCGACGGCGGCGAAACTGCCCAAACGCGAAGTTGAAGGGTTTTAGTTCAGGGTTTAGGGCTAAATTTGTGATATTTTTTTTTTGCGTTTAAATAATGCGAGTTCGAAGAAAAAAAATACTCGGGTCGGGTCAACATAACTAAACTCGGATCAGTCTTCACTTTTGTGGTATATGGGTCGGGTTCGTTCAGATTTCCTTCTTTACGTACCAACTATTAAATATTTCTATATTATAAATTTTAGATTTAAATATGTTTTTCTTTCTGAAATATAATTATATTTAATTCCATTCCTTAAAAGGATTCAAATTTTTTAATTTTATTTTTTGTATTTCATATTAAGCCTTTTACATAACTCTTTTTAGCTTCTATAACATATAAACCCTGTATATTTTTAGTTCGTATCTAATATTAAAAAATAATTTTAAATAAAAAAATATTATAAATAATTAGTAAAAACATGTTTGTCCACGTTTATCTGTATTCACTTTTTCTTACGACAACAAAAAATAAATAAAAAATCTTATAGTAATTATTAAAATAAAAAAGTAGTAAAATTAAGAAAAAAATGTTCATAAAATATAACTACAAAATAAATAGTTTTTTTCATTATGTGTAGTTAATTGAGATTAAAAGAATAGTTACCTATTTTTAGTAAGATTTACGTATACTATAAAAATAATTAAAAAAAATATTTTTTTATAAATTAAAAATAAAAATATTTATTGAAATAAAAATTATTATGAAAAGAATTACAAAATAATTTTTTTTCTTTAATTTTATAATGTTATAAGTATATAATATTTTAGAATACTTATTATTTATTATAGATAATTTTTATGAATAAGAAATTTAATAAATGAGTTATATTGATAAGAATAAAAGAAATAAAAATTATACAATATAAAGAAAGATCCTCTTTATTAATAGTTGTGGTAGATTAAAAAATAAATATATTTAAAAAAAATTGGAGACCATCCCTACCCTTCATCCATTTCTAGGAATAATTTGAGTCAAGCTTGAATAGTTTGTATTTATAAGTTGCTGATACGACCGGATAACCAATCAGTTGCAAAATTTGTATGCATCTTATGTGTGGGCTCTGCATTATGCACCCGCATAAATTTAAACTGCACTCTCATATAAATTTAAATTCCAATTTTATCTTTTTAAAATTTGTATTTTAGATTATACCATTAATAATATATTTTGTATCTGAAATGTATATTCTAAAAAATATTATTTATTTTGTATTCTAAATTGTATATTCTAAAATATAATCTAAAATACATTTTTAAAGAACAATTCTGACATTTAATTCGAAATTACTGTCTTGACCCAACAACCCAATTTCGCTTCAGAAATCCAACTACAAATGTTGAATATTATGTATGACATGGCAATTTGAACAAACTTTTGAATAAATATTTTAATAAGTATATTACATATTGAACACAACTTGTTTAATGAAAGTTTGTTATAGTTTTATTACAAGAGTAACCAACAGATTTTTAAATATGAAAAATTGATTTCTTCAAAATTGTTAATAGGATTCGTTTTTGTAGTAGAAAAACTTTATCTTTGTATTAGGACGTTTATAAACCAAAAGTCATTCTTATAAACTTTTAAATGAGTCTAACAAGATATTTCTATTTAAATATACTTGTGTAACACAAAATTTAGGATTCTTTTAAATAAGATTATGAATCACAAAAATAAAAAAATATTCTTTAATTTACAAAGTTAAAGTATAAATAAATAAATAAAAATATTTAAGTTTGATTTTCAATACATATCTTTATTAAAAATTATAATAAAAGGAAAACAGTAAGATCAAGTAAAATAAAACGTTATATCATAAAGTTTGTTTAGAAAAAAAAATACCTTTAAAAGTTTAAAAAATTGTAAACCTAAAATCTAATAATTTAACATTACAAAACTAATAAAGTAAAACATCATAAAAACAACTTGTTAAAAACACAACAGAAAAGTTAAATTGTTTGTCTATAATTTAAATCCTTGAAAGCAATTTTCATAGTTAGAAATTTATTAATTAATTTAAAAAAGATAAATTAAAAAAATCAACTTAATTTACGTGGCTCTTCTAATTATTTCCATTTTTTCTACAAGTATTTATTAGCAAGTTTATCTAAACTAATTATTTTATTTTTATGAAGAAACAAACAGAAGAAAAACCTCAGCTCAATTTAAAACATTTACCCACTCGTTACAACCAATTCATCTTTGCACTAGATTTATATATTATGCATCATCTAAAACACGGAACATATGATTCTTCAATTTGACGTTTATACATTACAGCTTTAACGAAATAAATTGACAAAACCTGCGGATTTTAATAACACATTTAAAATACAACTCAAACTTCACTTATAATTTTACACTTATTCTAAAAATCTATTCACGTTTATTCAATTTGAAAGGCATAAACCAAATTCACCTTTAATAGTAAATTTATTTCACCTCCTTAATTCATTTTTTCCCGTCTGAATGATTATTAAAAAAAACTAAAACCATTTCTATATTAACTTTTTCTCCTACTTTTTATTGTAATATTTTTTACACTAAATGTATATACTGTGAACGATAATTACACTGAATATAACCATGATTTTGAGAATATCTGACAACCTGCAAGACGGAAAGAAATAATTTGTAATCCATACCGCACGAGGTAAAAGGATCTCAATTGCAATCTTCAATGCTTTCATTTTTTCCAAGTTTCCAGTGATTAACTGGACCTGAAAGGATATCTCATTATTTGTGTATTTTACTACTACCATGAGGCCCCTAACAAATAAAAAAGAAACATACCGTAATTTGAAGAAAAAAAATGCTAAATTCCTCCTTGGCAAGCAAAAATTAAAGATAGTGATTTTATAAGAAGTAAAATAGAAATAGCAAACTCTACAACAGGTGGCATAAAAAAGCCAACTGAATGTTGAACTTGACATATCTAACCAGGAGCAGGCTGCATTGACAAAGGTGTCTTTCAACCAGATGCGTTCTTCCTTGCAGAATATACCCTGTAAGCTGCCAGGCCAACTACGACCACTGCAGCTCCAACTGCAATATGATGAGTATGAAAAATCATTAAATGTTGAAACAAATGGAGGAAGCATATAATCGAAAGATGATTGCTTGCTTATCACATCAAAGCTCTAAATAAAGTCTACTCTACTTCTTTATGTGCCTCAATGAGAAACAACTTCAGAACTCAAACGAAAATGGTCGAAACATGCTGAAACCAGAATTACAAAAACACGAAAAGGAGCTCCGAAGACAGGAGCTTGTTATGTATGGATTCAGCGACTCCTTCTCACCACCATTGATTTTGATGATCCATCAGCTAATCCATCCCTAAATTCCAAGCAAAATCTACCCGAGAAGAAACCACCCGAGATGAAAAAATGAATAATAATGATAATGGAAAACTACTATTGTCACAGTCGCTACCATTTCATTCTGTTCAATGACAATAATTCATTGGAAAATTAATTCCAAGCAAACACCCAACCAACAAGAGACACAAAGTAAGATCAACTCAAGTGAAAAATGATAGAAAAAAGGAAATAATAATAATTAAATAAAAAAAAACAGTTCAGATACAATACAAGCTTAACATAAAACCACTGAAATTATGAGAGAACATATGGAAATTAAAGTGAACAACTACACAACACCCGGACCAACATAACCTAAAATGATAAAATGCTTAGCCAAATATACTCAAAAGGTAAACACTTAAATCCTTCGTTCTTTCATTACCTAAAATGTCAATAAGTGAATAATGACCTTAGAAGTGTCCTAATCTAATTTTAGGACATTAAAATAAAATCAAATAATATTCTAATTATATTCTTTTGGACCACCCTCACTTAGACTTTTGTTAGTTAGCAAACAAGACTGAAACTCAAACAACCTTGAGACATAATGTTCGGAATGAGCTAGTCAACCTAAAACTGGCATACCTGAAACAGCCATTAGAGATCGATTAATAAGCCTGTGATACTGCTTGCGGCTTCTTCCAGCTTCAGTTTCTGGAATGCTTAAATGAGGATGCTCAGCAGCAGTTACAATTTTCCGGAACAGACCGTTGAAATCTCCTAACTTGACACTGATTGGTATAGGAGCCTCTACTCCCATATCTTGACTAACCTACAAAACACATGGACATGTCAAAAGTTCCATTGCAGTTGATAAATCTATTGATTGAAATTGCTTATTATCACAATTACATAAGCTAAGATAAAGAGAATACAAAATTTACTTGATAATATGTTCAAACACTCATGACCAAGGTTGTCAGACTCATGGGAGCACAGTAGACTCGACCCGTAAACTCATAAGAGTTTACTTTGTATGAAAAAAATATTTCAACAATAAATTAATCAAAGTATTTAAAACAAAATATCAAAATACTAATAAAATAATTATATTTAATAGTGAATAAGAATAATATAAATTCAAAGTTCATACAAATATTACAAAATATTATAGGATTGCCCTCACTTGAATTTGATCCACTCCCACACATACTTTTAAGAAAACATGGATTTATAAAAAGAATGAAATTAAAAAAAAATCAATTGAAAAGAAAAAATTTCTAAAAATGCAGCAGATGTGTTGTGCCCTTCCCTCACAATTTTCTAATCTTCCAAATTCCCATTCATTTTCAATTAAAAGAAAACCTAACTGTAGAGATTTGTTTTATTTCACTCACAAAATGCAACTCAAAACCCACTGAAACCAGAGAGAAGAGAACACAGAACACGAATATGGGCGTGCACCACTCAGCAGCACTGCCGGCAGTGCAAACAATTAGAATTGAGACCAGCGACGAGAGAGGCGAGGCGACCACAAACGGAGGAGACATCAAACTTTACCTCAATGTGAACCCAAACACGAAGTGAGTTTTCTGAAGCCTAAAACAAGGTCATTTTGGGTTAAAAATAATACCCTTTTGACTCGCCAACTCGGTTGCTAACTCGCGAGTTCAACCGAGTTCACCAAGTTTGCTTCTTGGAAAGGGTGAGTAAAAACGCAAACTCGAACAAGTTAAGTTAACTTGCAAGTTTGATAACCATGCTCATGACTATGATTATCCATCCATTACATATACAATTGTTGCCCATAAAGAGAAAAGTTATGCACTTCAATTATTGATGATAAAGGATACATATACAAAAGACTATATCGCACTTATGTTGCTTTTTAGAGGTTAATTGAAATCATAATTTGAAAAATTGTCATATTCACTTCAAAAGTTCCTTATCCAATAATTATGTACAGTATAAAGTTTATAAACACACAACAACGCAAATGAACAAGTGAATATAAATACCCTAGTTGACTCCTGGATAGCCATTGGAAATGAATCCAGATCATCTTTAGCTGCAACTATCAGGCAGGGCACCTCAAAGCCAGTATCTTCTCCATGACTAGCAATTTCAACCAGGAGTTCAGAAGATGTTCTCCATGAGGATTCATCAGACCTGAAATGAATATCTTGTCAGCTATATACACATATTTTGCAAGCATTTAATGAGTTGTCTACACAACATGATCACGAAATGAAAGTTAATTTAAAATACAGTTTACGAGTTTCCATTTTAATCAGAGATTAATGCATAACATGCAAATCTTGAGAATCTTACTTCTAAGCTGTTTTAAAACTTATGTTTGAAAGTCACAAATGTTAATGGCTAACCAGAAATTATTTCCTTTTCAGCTTATAATCTCTTTTTACGAAGCTCATCCAAATGCATAGCAGATTATTCCAAGCGCTTACGATGCTAAAAATAGCATATAAACTAAAAATATCAGAAACATGTTGTAATGCCTGGAAAACTTTATAAGACCTCTTCTAAATAAGTTATTTAACAGTGAAATTTATCCTCTACTGGTGCATATACTAACAGAGAACAGGAAATAGATATGTGGATTAATGGACCTTCACAAAAGTAAACAAAGATAATCCATAACTTTAATCTCTAATATCAGTGTCACCTGTCATGAACAAAAACTGCAATGTCACATGAGGCCAAAGACTCCTTATTGGACAGGAGCCTCCTAACTCCATCTCCAGGAATCTCTCTCAGCACAACATATTTTTTGTTTTCCTGCAAAAGATAAGATTTACAAGAGACAAAACAAAGGTTCAGATATATAAAATGAATAAAATAGGAGCAGGTAGCAGGTACTGCAACAGGTGAGAAAGACAATTTTTTTGTCCTGTAAGTAGTAGCTATCGAAAGATGTCAACCAAGTATCTTACCATCGAAATATCAACAACATTTACACCATAACGATCTTCATTGGTTGGATTGTAACTTTCAGAATATGGCCTGCATTATTGATTCAACAACAATAAGGTATAAGGTTTTGGAAACTATAACATCAATAAGCTTCAAGGTAACACAAAAAAAGGAAAAACCTTCCAATAAAAGAATTCAATAATGCAGATTTCCCGGCCTTCCTAGGCCCAAAAACAAAGCACTGCAAAACATTTCTGTCTGAATGTTGCTTCTTGCGATCTAAACGCCTCCTCCTGGTCACACGGATAGCAGATGATGGATCACCAGGATAACCAATGTAAATCAGATTCTCCACACTAAAATTTGGGTTTAGAAGTGTCATAAGTGCCCACTGTCCAGAAAAAGTAAATATTTTGTTAAAAAAATTCAATGTCAATGCAAATAAAATGCTATCAGCAATAGTAAGGCACACACACCAGATATATAGTCGTAGAATACATGTTTAAATTATATAAATTAAGGGAATATGTATCAATAATGGAACAAGTAAAACTAAGCAACCTTGATTCTCAATGCATACAAATTCATTGAATTGATAAAACTCCCAACAGCAGCCAACAATTTTTTAAAACTAACATTCAACAAAATGCAGGGTACACAGATAAAGATAAAAGACTTGCTCACCTCTGATAAAAATGCATCTAGCGATAGTCCTCCAAATGCATTTTTTTCTGCAGCATCCTCATATGGAATTCCAATCCAAGGACTGCAATTTAAAACAATAAAATATCATATAACACTGCAATACTTCAACTCCAATTTCTCTCATGACTCCTGACCTGGTTTAACTGAATAACAAAGCTATTTTGAACGGCATTTTTATCAATGTTAAGTTAACCTGATTGTTGAGTGTTATAAGGTAAAATACCAGGTTTAGAGATCAAATTCACAGGAAGAACATTTAATGAGGAAAATTTAGATCAAACTCTAACCATTAGAGGGTTCAGTGTTGAGAAGATAAGAAATTTTAAACAAAATAATACTATGAACAATTCAGAAGTCTTCAAAAGTTCTGAACTAAACCAAGAAAATTTGGATAAAACACTAACCATTAGGACAACAGAAATAGACAGAGCATCAAGTAGACTCCAAAGAGGGATCAGTGTAGAGAAGATAAAAAATTTAAAACAAAATAATACTATGAACAATTCAGAAGTTCTGAACGAAATCAAGAGAAACTCAAAAAAACTTGGGCCCCAAGTTAAAAAGACACTTGAAGCAAGGTGACTGAATAATCTTCAAAAATATAAAGACACAAGCTAGACGGAAGTACAAGCTCAAATGAATAACAAACCAATGCCGAAGAAGCCAAAATAATGACAATCCATCACTGAAAAGAATATGCAGCTTCAAACTATAGAAGGTCTAGGCACTTGAAAATCAATAGTGGATAACTACCTATGGCAGAAGTCATGGCAATTTTTCTAACACACACACACACATATATATATATATATATAAACCGAAAGAAAAAAAATGAAAAATATATCTAGAAACAGCATAATAACAACTTAAAATTCATAGCATTTATATAAGCCTCATAATCTCTTGATAGTCATCACATATAATCTTGAACATAATTCACAAAAACACAAATATTTCATTTTCTTTGACGGTTGCACAATGTTTATGTTAGAATAGTTTAACTTGCCAGAATAGGTTAACTTATTTTCTGTCCAACTCTATATCTTCCATTGTATCTCTAATAATGTAAGAACTTGTATATACACACACAAATAAGCTGAGATCATTTTCTCTTAAACATCATTGCCTCATATTTTCATTCCCAAATTAGTCTCAAGGCAGGTCGATCCCGTACTGTTTGAGAATGGCAGCTCAGAAAACTGCCACTTGACACTGTATATGATCCAGTGTTATCGAAAATTTGTTATGGCGGCACCATGGCGGATTTGCAGCTTGCCGCCACATGGCAATGGCAATGCAGGTTTCTCATGGCAGCAACTTTTTGTATCACGAAATGCAGGTGTGGCACATAGATTGTGAAAAAGGCAGAGAGGCAAAAACAACGGAGTGCGGCAACGCATGAGAAACCCTAATCTCTTATTCAATCTGTTTGTTGTCTTGTTCAACCCTAATATTTTCTTATTATTCTGTTGGGTTATCAACCAAATTATTCAATTTGTTAAAAGGTTTTGGGCCATACCCGGCCCAATGCAAACCTTATAATTTAACCAAATGCTGCCTTTTGGCGCCGCTGAAGATCGCACTACTGCTGCCATTGACACTATCGCTAACACCACCATCGCTGCTGCCTCCAATTGCAAGTCTTTTTCTTTTTTCAAAATTATTCTTGTTCAGCGCCAGCCTTGTTCCAAAAATTTTGTTCTTTTCCACTTCCACTATAATTATTTTCTGAAAAATATACCTATTTTTCATCAACAATAATGGCCAATGAACAGAACGCTTCAAGAACATCCAATAGAAATGACCTGGGTTGGAAACATTGTCATCTGATCAAACTTAAATACAATTGTTTGTAATTATTGTGGAAAAGTTATGAAAAGAGGAATTACTAGAGCCGAAGAACATATTATGGCAAAGAAGGGCAATGATGCTACTTGCACTGAGACTCCAAAAAATGTGAGGGAAGAGCTTTGGAATTATTTAAAGAAAAAACAGCCACCCCTCCATCAATCCTATGTGTAGCTAGCTACAACTTATGATAATAATGAGGGAAAATGAAGTTGAAATTTCCACAGCTAGTAATGATAAGGGGAGAAATAGTGGTGGAAAAAAAGGACCAGCGAATATGTTTTATAGAAATCTAGCTACTAATAGAGATGAGAAAAAAAGAAAAGCTAAGGCAAGGTAATATTAAAGAAGCATGTCACAAAAATTTAAAGGCATTAGTTCATCCATATATTGTTTAATTTTGGTACCACGCAGTCTTGTCATGCAACCTTGTAAGATTGAAGACTTTTCAAGATATGATTGGTGCTATAGGTTCTTATGGACCTCATTTTCAAGCTTCTACTTGTCATGAAATTAGAGTTTCACTTCTCAACAAGGAGGTTGAATACACTAAAAAGTTGTTGAAAGATCATAAATTGTAGTGGAGCAAACACGGTTATTACATCATGTCAGATGCATGGACTAACCAAAAGCAACAATGTTTGATTAAACATTTTGGTGAGCTCCCTTGTAGGGACAATGTTCATCACTTATGTTGGGATTGAAGAAGAGTCAGATAAATAGAAATTTAAGACATTTATTTTATGTTTTGTTGTTATATTAAGTTTTGAACTTGAAATTTGTGGTGTTTTGATTTTATGTTATTGTTATGTGAATTTAATTATGGTTGTCTCTTTCATTACTTTTGCATTACAATTATATTACTTTTTTTAAAATTATCTATATATACATATTATATTTCTTTTGACCGCAATGCTTCCACCAAAAACCCATTATGGATTTCATTATAATTTCATAATGGGCTTTTGGAGTCCCCAATATTTCTCAAAGTTTAAAATTTAATCTTGAGAAATATATTAAGTATTTATTGAAAAATATAACTAAACTAACTCAAATAAACTTAATTTGAATTTAACAGAAATAATAGTCTCAATTTTATCCAAACAAAATGGATATTGATTGAATCTAATTTAAATCTAAATTCAAACTAGATTAAAAAAACAAATTAACTTGATCCAACTAAATGAATCTAGATTTCAAATTCAATCTATTTCATCAGATTTGAATTGGATATGGATATATATATATGTGTGTGTGTGTATGTATATATATATATATATAGGTTTCACAGGTGAATCAGTATATGGATTGTCCTGATTACAAAGTAGACTCTTACCAAATTTTCAGTAGCTCTCCTAGCTTGTTTTTTTATTTGTCTTGATATAACATTACTCTAAAGTATGGCCAGGCTAAGTGAACTGTAGTCAGCGCACCAGTCAAGGTCCAAGGAAAAACCCCATCAGGTAGGTGGGGGTTGAACATAGCTCAAGTGGACAAGGGAGACTCAGTATTAAAATCTTATAAGTATTTATCTTCTAACCTTTACTCTTTGAAGATACAAAGGATATGCTGATCTGATTTTCTTATTCCTAATATAATTTGAAAATACTTGAAAGCTCTTGTATAACATTGGTTCAACTAAAATGTTATGTTTCAGAAATTTTGTTTCTTGATTATATTGTATAAATATATCCTAAGATTCAGAATACTATAAATATTAAATATATCATGCTAATTCAACCCTAAGAAGACTCAAACTTCTCAGTACTTGAGATTGCTGAAGCATATTACAGTTTCAGGTTGTTGAATTTACCTCGGGATACAATTTACCCCACTTGTGATCAGTTCTACATCTTAAGTTTTGAAAAACAGATCATAGTGCCCCATTACCAATTCAAGAAAAAACTAATGCAGAGTAATCTATAATGGAATGGTAGACAATAATACAACAAAAAGCAATCTACCTTTCAGGGGCAGTAGAAAACAATTCTTCAAGTTCCCGAGGTCGTAACATCCCATCCTAGGGGAACAAAATAATATTGCCCAAAATCAAAAAGAGTTAGGCAAGTTACCATTTGCAACTTATATCATAATAGAATCATCTCATAAAATAATTGAAAAGAAGAATTAACATACCCTATCACCATCAAATGCATCAAAAATTGCCTTTAAAAAATCAAGTGCATCATTTGTCAGCTCCACACTCTGCAGACATTAAAGTCAATCTTAATCAAAACAAGACAAATATACCCAGTCATCCACAAATTGATTTCAGACAGGTATAACAAATAAACCTGTGTCACGCCCAATACACATACATGTTAAATCACAATTCATCCAAAGAAATACCTGATCAGGAGCACGTTTTACAGGTGGAATTAGATCATCAGCAAGTTTGATATCATCATTATATCCAAACTTCCTTAGCACAGTCCATGTTGTCTCAAGACGCCCCTTTTCAATAAAAAGGGCATGAAGAAATAGGAATCCAGTCAAAGTAAGCCCACGTTCATTCACCCCTTCAGACATTTTTTCTTGTACAACCTTCTTTACACCCACAATTTCAGATGGTTGCAAAGGAGCGTTGAAACATTTAACCTGTTGAATGATTTGTTAGCTTCTCCATAATTCATATATATTAGCTATCTTGTCATAAACATAATAGAAAAATGCTTATAATCAAACTCTAAGGTGGCAGACTATAGTACTTGATAATAAATGACTCAATTTTGGTGCTTAAAATTGTCATATTAAAAGGGAAATGCAACCTGAAAATCATTCAGCTCAGCATCACTAAGGGCACCATCTCTGTCATGGTCACAAAGGATAAAAATCCGCTTCAAGGCTCGCACACATCTAGGCTTTAGAGTTTGCGACTCTTGATCAAATAATGGAGCTGTTGGATGAAGAACAGCCTTTTGTGCATAGTAGAAAACTTCGGGGACCTTCAATAAGGAAATTTAATAGGCAATGCATGAAATAAAATCCAAATACGATTGATCAGCACCTTAATATTAAGATATGTCAAGCCAATGGTTGGTACAAAATATACCTGAATATGCCTACATGCTGAACACTCAATGCAAGTTTCAATCTCTCGAAACTGTTGCATTATTGGCGACATCACCTGTTCTAGGCTCACCTGTTGATTTTCATCCCTCAAATCAAGCCTACAACCAACTACTATAACTGGGACTTTTACCTGTTCATTAAATTCAAATATCAACATCCAGGCATACATACACCAAAACTGAAGAGACAATATATTATGCGAATCTGATTAAGCTGTGAAATGAACAGATGTATGCAAGCATGTGCAAGTTAAGTTCTTTTCATAAGAGAAAAGAACATATCTGGTTCTAACAATTTGCAATAATTTGTTTGGGTCATTCCCCATCCGTACTTTATGAATATTTTACTTCTTGCCTCCCTTTTTCCTCTTAATTCCTAAAGAAATATAAAAAGGAGCTCCGGTTGTATATCTTTGAGATGAAAAAATTAAAATAAGATCAGAACCTCTAACTTGCGTAGATGTGGAAGCCAAAATATGCTCAGATTTTCAAGTGTCTCGGGTCGATCACATGCATATGTAAGGACTACTGTGTCAGCCCGCTGCAATTCTTCAGCAACTTTATCACTATCCTCAGCACTGCAATAGCAACAATACCAAAAACAAACAATAGAATGAACCAATGGAGACATTCAGATTTAGGGTAGACATCTACACAACAATAAATAATTTGTGCATGTTTAGCTGGAAACTACTTTTTGAGATATAATAGCCCTTTTTATCTCTCTGGCCAAAATAAAAGAGAGAAAAAACAACATTTTGAAATAAACTGAACCCAAGTCAAATCTATAAGCATAAGAGTACATTTATTTGGATCATTACAACATGGCTCTTAGGGTTCAAGGAAGAAAATGCAACACAATACTACCAAAACGTTAAGAGATTTAACAGCCAATTACAACAATAACAACAAAACCTAGCACTTGAATCACCTGTTATAAGGCCTACGAATCTTAAATTAAAAAGAGAAAAGCATCACTTCAATCATCTTTACACGGTCTTGGGCTCTAAAACTAGAGAAAGAATCAAACGAATCACACATAGGTTATTCCAATCAAGAACCGCGTCATCACTTTACTTAACGAAAATCAAGTCGTACCGGGAGGAGGTGTCGATGATGGTGATAGGTACGCGATCCGGATAAAGATCTTCAGGCAAACGTGTGGGAGGCAATACCGGTGGCACATTCACTGGAAAGTTATCGGCGGCTGCCGTGATGATGAGGCTGGATTTTCCCGTGCCTTGGTCTCCCGCTACGACAATACGAACTCCGGTGCGACTGTGAGGATTGACGGTTCCAGAAGAGGGTTTTGCCATGGGTGATGGGAGCAGCAAAAGTCGAGAACAACCAAAGAGTGAGAAAAAACCCTAACAAAGGAAAGTATGGTGGTGTGCCCTAGAGTAGACGGTGCTTGTAGGTGGCCGTCTGGGCCCTTCACTTCTTCAGCCGTTAATATTTGTAACACCTTTACTTCTCTTGCACCTCAGACTACTGTACCACACTACCAACGGAAATTGGCTTTTTCCATAAACACCTTTCTACGCTATCTCTTCCTCTCAACACACCTTCCAAATGTATTCTTTTGTATAACTTTTTAATTAACTTGTTATTTTATTTCTATTACATATAAATTGTATACTTTTCTACCCCCAAATTAATCATATCATCTTTATACACAAAATCATCACCAAAAACAAATATATCTTTTTATTTTTTCACATAATAAATTCATAACATTTATTATAGATTGTGTTATATAAATTTATAATACACTGAAATAATGCAGTTATGTAATTTATTTAAATCATTTTATTACAATTTTATGTAGTTTTTATCAAATTTATTATAGTTCTATCAGTTTGTAAAATTTATCACATGTTTATGTAAAATAATTTTATATCATTTATTATATAATCATAAACATATAGTTTTATATAAATTATTTATACCATTGTATAAGGAAATATTCTTCTAATATCATTTTTTAATTAGAAAAATTTATCCTTTAATAAGTAAAAACAATTTATTTATTTAATAAAATAAATAACTGAATAACTTATTTTTATTTTAAAATAACAAAATGATTTTTTTCTTTTAAAAATAACAGTTATGTAATTTTTTAATACTACTTTTATAAAATTATACATTTTTAAATTGTATTGTCTTTAATTTTTAATTAATTACTCATAAAAATAATAAATATATATTTAATGTAATAAAAATGTGAGTGCACATGTTCGCACGCAAATAATTTTTCAATTAAACTATTTTATCTTTTATAAAAAAAAATTATTATTATTTAATGAAAATATAAATTTGTAATAACATAACTTAACTTATGAAAAAGAGAAAACACTTTAGTCTAAGGTTACTTGGACGAAATTGATAGGGAGGTAATTTCATAGTTAACACAAATTATTGTTGATAAAATCGTAAATACAATTATACATAGTTTCATTCTCATTTCTTTAACATTCACATTTCGAGTAGTTAGATTTATATTTAATTATTGTTCATATGTTGCAATATTTAATAGTTGAGCAGATTATTCAGAGGTCATTTATTTCTCGTGCTTGAGATGATATTTTAACGATGACTATGTATCGAATATACCACCTACAACGTGTGTGGCAATAGTGGTTCTTATAGACTTCGTGATTCCTTTGGTCCACCATCATGGAAAAGTGTTGTCTCTTACAATCAAGAGGTCTTACATAAGATGGAGATGTAGTTTGAAGAAAAAAATGTGATCAAATTCAATAGTCAGTCATTGCAACAAAAGTTTAAGGAGTTTGATAATTCTTAACAACAAACTTAAGGAACACCTTATATTTTTTTTCAGGTTGTTCGATTGAGCTTTAAAGGAAATTATGTTGTTGTGTGGATCCTTTAGCAGATCACAATCACCACTTAATGTGATTGTGACTAACTACATTAACATTGACATTAGAGAACTTGACCATCGTGTCTTCCACTAGAGTGACTTTACACACATCTCATGCACTGCACTGCCGAACTCAACACTAGTGCAAAAAGAAGAAAAAAACGTTCTTTATTTAATGCAGCTCTGCGCTTAAACACATTCGTAAACAACGCGTGACATTCGTATACTAATCCCGTTGGACCAAGGTCATTTGAGACTCAAGCATACATCACTAACACCCTGGAAAAAGAGAGAAAACAAATTTATTTATGTCCTTATATTAATGAGTAAGTTTAATTATATGTCATCAATTATTACTATTTTATGTTTTAAATATTTACTAACTCTTTTCATGGATGATATAAGCATAATTGGCAGTTACTTGTCTTATCAATGGTTGATAAGACTGATGTGTGGTTCTGTTCCCTACACAAGAAGATTCCCACAAAAATTTAAGGATATCATTTATACGTAAGTACAGTATAAACTTAACTTTGTATGTTACTAATTAACCATCTACTAACGAGGTTTTTTGTATTAACCAGTTCATGGTGTGATTATAACATCCTAAAAGGTCGATCCAGTTCAAATAATTTAAACTACATAAGAATAAAGGTTAGTGATTTTTTTCTTTCTCTATTATCATTGTTTATCAATATACTAACATATTAGTTTATTGAATTATAGTGTAATAAACAATCATAAAGCTATGAGAGTGGCTATTACATTATGCAATGAATGATTACCATTATAAAACTAGCTGTTAAAACTGGTTGGAAAGAGGTAATAACATGATATGTTAAATTATTTTTATAATTCTTGAATATATATATATATATATATATATAAACTAAATTATGTCAACTATATTTTGCAATGCAGTTATTCACGAAAGAAACACCAATGAATTCGGAAGGCATTTCATATGTCAGAGATTCTTGGTCCACATATTTCATAATTTTTTATAACTCTAGCATAGTTAATCAATAGTGTAGGTTTTATTATGTAATTTGATTACTTGTAAATGTACATTTTGATTCTCTCAATTTATCTCTATATTTTTGTATTTGTCTGGCTGAGTTTAATCATTATGCAAGTTAATTTATATGGTTTAGGAACAATACAAATTGCATTTTAAAAAAAACAATATTTACAAATGCGGTTATTTACCAAAGTCGCATTTGTAAATGTGATTTACGAATGTGGCTATTACCAGAGCTGCATTCGTAAATCTTAAACCCCTAAAACCCCCAGCTCATTCAGAAGAATATACAAATGCGGTTATTTGAAATAACCGCATACGTAAATCGCATTTACAAATGCGGCTCTATAACCGCATTTGTATCTCTCTGATTTATGAATGCATGCTTATCAAATGCGGCTCTATAGCCGCATTTGTAAATGTAAAATAACCGAATTTGATTAGCATTTCTGCGCTAGTGCAAGAAAAAAACAAAGCTCAAAATTTCTAAAATTACTTTGTTATGCAGAAGGTTGGTAGTTGATCACCACAAATAACATTAATCAAATTAAAAAAAAAAACAGATTAAATAGCACAAAAAGACGTAATTTCCACCATGAAAGTACCTATTACAACGGTTTTGGTTGAGGAACCGATGTAATAAGGGACATAATACATCGATTAAAATTTTAAATTGTGTAAAAGGAGACATATTACATCGATTATTGTTAGAAATTCAACAAATATTTTTTGAATTTGACACTTCACCGATATGTGTCCTATGAGTGTCATACGAGTGTTGGTGTCCGATAGTGTCCGACACAGACACGTCATTTAAGAAGAGTGTTTAAGCTTCATATGTTCTAAGTAATTATAATAAATTAGAATAATAATATAATTGATTAAAATATTTGTTTGCAATTTTGTGAAATTAATTGATTAAATTATTATTTTAATAGATTAAAACATAAGAGTTCAAAATCTCACAATAGCTTAAGAGAATTTAATTTATTAAAAATATATTTTTAACATATTAAAACAAAAATCCTTAAAATTGTTCATGATTTTAAGTGATTACAATAAATTAAAACAATAATCTAATTGATTAAAATGTTTTTTTTAGATATTGCAGACTCATAAGAATATTTTAACAGGTTAAAAACATATTTAATCCATTAAAAAATATCTTATCACCAAAAGTTCTAAAGTATTACAAAAAGATTTCAAACAACAATTATCCCAATCAACACAATACACTCTAGAAACACATCTAACTCTTCATGATCAAATTCAATCTTCAAACACGTTGATTCATCAAATACACCACATCTCTTACAAGCCCTGTACTTAATGAAAATAACAAATTGATATAATGAAGACAGGTATGTTATCCATAGAAATATGTTTAATATAAATCAATGTGAACAATAAAAACATTAAATATTAAAACTTTAAAAACTAAAATACAAACTCTCATAAATATTTTTTTAAATTATTTTCTAACTTCTAAAAAGTAAAAATATTTTTTATACATATCTTTATTAAGGAAAAAATAAATATTTTAAAATGATATTAATTTTACAATTTAAATAAAGATAAATCACAACTCTTGAACTCAAATTTTTTGAAGCTATATTTTTTATTTTTACAGTTCTCCGTAATTCTCCGTAAACAATGGTGGCTCCCTCTATCTTTTCTAAAAAAAATCATCCCATCATAATTTCAATTGTCAAACCTATGAATTTTTAAGTAAAGATATCCATAGATAAAATCCAATATATTTAACATAAAAAGGTACAAATTTATTTATGTTTTGTAAATAATATGATGACCAGTTAAAAGAATAATTACTTTTTAAAGAAATTATGAGATTATACTAATACTCCCAAAAATCTATAAAAATGCGGCTAATGCTTAAAAAAGAAACACAACCAGAACACGACCTTATTCTAAAACTAGAATGCTAAAATGTAAAGTTACAAGCTCCAAACAAAATTTAGAAAGTAAAGCTGATAATTTGAAATTATCTTGATGCTGTAAATTATTTTCGTTTTTTTATTATCTTCTCATTACTAAAAATTAACATTAAGAGTACCAAAATTATATTTAAAATGAAGGACAATGGTAGTAGAAGAAATAAATAAGCATTAGAATATCATCACTCATTTTACTATATACTTTCTTTGGACCTGTAATCAATGGATAAAAAGAACACAATAGTAAAATTTTAAATCAGAAACAAAAGAGTAGATTTTATTGATGAGTTATCATGACCCAATCCAATTGTGCAGGTGGGCCCAGTTGCACAATCAGATTCACAAATACACAACAAGAACATAAGAAAGAATGAACATGAACAGTATCTGTACATTACACCTCCATTGAAAGAAAGAAACTTTGGAGTGAAAGAAAAGTATTGTAAAAATGATGTCTGGACATTACACCTCCATTGAAAATCAAAAGGTTTCAGGATCTGTACCTGTGAGTTACAATCATCATCATCAAATCTTCTTGTAATTCAATTCATGTTCCATTTTTTATTCATTTTTCATTTCATGCAGGCCGTTCCAGATCCACCACCCTTCAAATTCTCAGGTTCATTCATGTTTTCCTTGCCATTGAATAAATAAAATCATTAAATTACCTTGCATGAATCTTTCAATCATAGAAACTTACGTTTTTTTAGTGTGTCATGCATTAATTTTATTGTTTTTAGTTTGTAAAGTATTTTTGTATTGATGGATGTAGATTCAAATCTTCAAACATTTCCTCCTTCTGGAACACAAGGAAAGATTGGTGGTGGCACTGGTGGCTCAGGGCCTCCACGTGATGGTGATGGTATTTTCATTTTCTGTATAACTATGTTGCAATTTATTACTTGCATTGGAACAAGAATGTGTAATTGTTTTATTTGCATTATACAGATACATTTTCAAAACCAGTATCTGGTTCTGATGAATCCCAGCAGAGTGGTTGGTTTCAGGCTTTTTCACTCGCTACTTACAAACCATACTTTGATATTGACACTATAGATGTTCTGGAACGAATTAAAGATTCACTCTATCCATTCAATGGAGCTTTTAACGAAAAAACTGCTTCCAATCCTGATTTGTAAGCTTACTTTATTCTCTCTGATTGTTTCTTTAGTTAACAAATTACAGATCACTGGCTATTAACACTACACCACCAACTCTACAGTTCTTCATTGATGACTCTTTTCTTAAGGATGACAGAGGTTAAATAATGTGATGTTGTTTCATCCTTTAATAATTCTTAAGTTTCATGTTTGAAAGAGAACACTTTGTATAACAGGGAGGAGTGAAGTTAAGATTAACATTAGCATCAGTCAGTCATTCGATTGTGAAGTATAAAGGTACTTGATCCATAAAGCTAGGTTATCTGAAGAAGATAATAACCTCTAACTTGAAATAAGAACTTTTAGTTCTCAAGTTCAACTATTATTAGATTCATGTTATTGGTTCTTATTCTATTTGGTATAAACTAGGAACTCCAGAATTCCTCTAAAAGTTAGGAAAATCCAAGTAATAAATCGATATTGATAGATAAAAAATGCAACAAATGGAATGGCTAATGAAATGGGGTAGAAAGAAGTTACGTTTCCATTGTTTGAAAAATCTACTATTTTTTTATATTGAAATAGGATAAGAAAGTGTGAATCCATTTCATGTTCTCCAAACTGGAGGGGAAGAAGATATATAGTTATTAGATGAAATGAAATGCATTCAATTCCATTCCATTTCTTTACATTTTTAACAGTGCAAAGTTCAAACTCATATTATCATTTCATTTCACCCTTTTCATCAATTCAAACATAACCTTAAGTTTTTAGAACATGATATCAAGTCTGTTATTGTGGTTACCTGTGTGAGTATGTTGAAGAATATCTCATTTTGGTTTTTTAAGTTTATTGAAGCATATCTCCCCAGTTTTGGGATCCAGTATCCTTCCACAATAATTATAGTTTGGTTGTTCTTCCACTTAATTGGGTTAGTTTTGCTTCATTTCTCATGTTATTTCACTGTAGTTTTTTTTCTGTTCTTGAGTTTCTTATTACCTAATTACCAAGGTTTGATATAGAGGATCATAGGAAAACTACTATTTTAGAACTTTGGAGAACAAGCACTTTATTTTGCCATAGAAGGTATTTATATACGAGGAAGCACACAATTTGAATTTCACTATAAATGTGCAACAGGTACGGACCATTCTGGATTTGCACTACCTTAATATTTGTAGCGGCTTCTATTGGTACATTTGTGACATACATATCTCACAAATTGAAGCATCAGGAATGGAACTATGACATAAATCTGGTGACTTGGTCTGCTGGCTTGTTTTATGGTTATGTCACCTTTGTTCCTCTTGGTTTGTATTTAATCCTCAAATACTTCTCTGTACCATCGGGTCTTGTCCAACTACTTTGTCTTTATGGATATTCCCTGTTTATCTTTATTCCAGCACTGGTAAGTGACTGCTATTCAAGAAAATATGAAATTTGAGATTTTTCTTTGCACCTTCCAATCCCTTTGTTTGGTGCAGTGTTTGTCTGTTGTGCCATGGGAGATATTCAGATGGGTGATTGCTGGGGTGGCTGGGTTCATGTCAGCAACTTTTGTAGCACTTAACCTTCGGGCTCATATTCTGTCAGCTGGAGAACGATGGCTTTTGATTGTTGCTGGCATTTTTCTATTACAGTTGGCTTTATCTGTTGCACTAAAGGTCTACCTCTTCAAAATAACAGTATGAAAGGAAAGTAGTGTCATTATCTATCAGCATCAATGAAGTGTAAATAATGAAGAGAATTTTTGTTGTTTTTAATTTTCAGAAATATGATTTGAATGTTGAATAACTACAAGCAATTGCTTCAGTGTACTACATATATAACATGTCTCTCAAGCAAGAACCCTATTTAGTCTTGAAATGTGGATACAAGCTCACCAATCTTGTGCCAAAATACCTGAGGAAAAAATTCAATACCAAAATAGTGGCGGAGTATTATGTAATGAATTGTATCTAAATTCCACTGATTTTTAAAAAGTGAAGGAATAACAAGAAATCGCCCCATTATTTACACCAGAGGTTCTGCCAATTACTAGAATAAGAATTAAATAGAATAAAAATGGCATACTCTGATGGTGAACTAGTAGGTTTTGTTTTGCAGCTTCTGATAAAGTAACTTCTTGCTGTATAACCCTGTTCTATTTTTCTACCAAGGAAAATTATTCTATTTTATATTAAAGTATAGAAGATGACAAACTTACAATCACTAATGGGAGAGGAAGAGATGGATTAAAAAACAAGTGAAGCAATGTAGTTGATATTTTAATATAATATTATCCTAAAATACTATTTTTAAAATTAAAAAGAAAAAAAAGATGTAAAATAGAAAAAATGGGATGATAAATGAACTTTGCAGTGGTTACATATTCTAAAATAAAAATACCCCATTAAAATTGTTCGTCAAAATTGGATAGAATAGTTATAGATAAATTATAGTTTAGTACATCAGTAGGTTTTTTGAACTTTTTAGGAATTTTAATTGAGTTTATAAACTTCAAAAAATATTTAGATCCCTAGCTTGCCTGAAAATGATGTTAAAATTGGTAATAAGAGGAATAATTTCAAGGCGTAAAGAGAAAAAAATGTGTGGTGACAAAAAAGAAAACAATAAAAATAGGTGAAAAATATAATAAAAATAGACATTGATCAAAGAAAATTAAAGACAAAAAAAATAGAAATGAAAAAAATTGAATAAGAATGAAGATGTAATAATAATTTCTTATAAATAATTAATATATTTAATCTATTACATATAAATATAATAGACAATGGAATATATATATATATATATATAGCAATTTTCCTCTAATTATAATTATTTTTCTGTTTTGCAATTTTTTGTAGAATTGGGGTGTCTCTTTATTCTCATACCACTGGGAAATCCATGCCAGAACACACGAATAAAAAGGAAACGTAGGAGGTTCTGAATTTTTTTTTTATTAAAATGATAGCTTTGAGCAAGAGATTGAGAAACATGCAAAATCAGTCCAGAGCGTAAAACCTATAAACGTCAAGGGCCATAGTAAAGAAGAAACCAGAAGATTGGTTGCCCGGCAAAACCCACAAGTCCACCCTCCCCCAATTACAAGACTAGGTTAAACACTCTAGCCCCCATTTTCCAGATCGCATTCCTCTTTCCCACGAAATTTGTAATTGGATTTAGTATATGAGCAGCTCGATTAAATTGAACGTGTTTCAAAACCCTGCAAGACAAACCAATGCAGACTTCAGAATTCTAATCCCATCACCCATAATTTTCCTCGCACTTGTACAGCACAGCACTCAAATTGAGCTTGATATTCATATTTCACATGATTCTGCTATGGTGATCAAATTATTCCCGTAACCCCTATGGGAGAAAAAGATTTATGTCGAATCAAATAATAACCTCTTCTCAAAATAACCAAAGTTTAGCAAGCAACGAAAATAAACACATTCTGACGTGTTTCAAGTAAAACCAGAGGCATCAGGATCTATATTTTTTAACCATTTCGCAAAATGAATAGAAACACCCAAAATGCAATTAAAAATGCACAAATATTTTAGAGTATGAATTACAGAGTGTATCATGCTGTTTAACTTACGACCAAAAATTTGTGCGTGCTCCTAAAAATCAATTTACTATTGAGTCATATAAGATAAGGGAGAGAAAAGGTAGTTGTAAACAGTGTGTGGTGGATAATAAAAGGGTCATCATAACCTACAACTCTGAACAAACTCTTCAAAAATATCACTGACTTAAAATGCAATTAGGCCTTCGATTTCTTCCCTTTGGCTTCATTAGACGGTTGGTTCTTGAAAGGCAGGAAAGTCTTTCCCCCCATGAATGGCCTGAGAACTTCTGGTATCTCTACCCCATCTTCCTTCTGGTAGTTCTCTAGAATGCAGCAAATGGTCCTCTCAGTAGCCGTGAGAGTAGAGTTCAACAAGTGAACATATTGCTTCATCTGCTCATTGCTCTGAAACAGATAAACCGATGCAAAGTCCAATAGTTAAACTTGTTAAAGTATATTCATGTATAGGGGGGGGATTGGAATCAGTTAAAGCTAAAATAAAACATTACTCACAGAAAATTTTCAGCATCACACTATGATCAATTAAAAGTTTAATTGCTCATGGACTCTTAACACAAAGAAGCATCATCATTGCTCATGATTATTCTCAAAAATATAAATTTTTACTTGCCTACCAAATAAATTTCAATGAACTTGCGAGAAAAGTAAGAAATTAGAGATTTCAACACAGAATGGATTTCATAAATATTAGAAAACCAGAACCAACTACAGAAAAAGAAGGAAAAGTAATGAACAAATCGGTGAAAGGAGCAAGTCACTAATGATTTATTTCTGAATAATAACAAAGAAGGGCTACAGTGGAATGAATTCCTACAGCCCCAGAGCTGAGCTCCTACAGAGGGCTAATGCTCTCTGTCCATAACTAATTTGATTATCCTCAAAAGAAACTCTTTCTCCTTACACCATACCAATGTAATAGAAACCCCCTCACCCAAATTATGTCATTCCCTCTCTCTGCCACGTCAACACTCTCTCCTACCCCCTGTTGTTTCTCCTTACAAACACACAGCCCTTAAGCCTGGTCAGCTGACATGCTAATGACCAATAGGGAACCAAATGATCATCCAAAAGAAAAGCAGATTGCAAGATTTTTACAAAAAGCAAGGTCCCGTTTTTAAAATGGAAATGAAAATTTTCGTGATGTTAATGAATAATGCTTACTGAATCCATTAAAATGTTGATTTAAGCATTACTAACCTTTTTCTGACCATATCGAATTTCTAATCTTCTGGCCTGATAATCTGTACAGTTTGAACAGGACACTAGCTCTCTATAAACTTGAGAGGAAGGAAACCATGCTTCTAGATCATACTTCTTTGCTGCAGCATCATTCAAAGCACCAGATACAATGGAAACAACTTGATATGGAAGGTTTAACTGCAGTAAATAAAATTTAATCACATGAGAAACAAAAATAACTTGAGGAAAGTAAAAAGTCAATTATAGTCAGACCAACCAATACATCAATCTACATGCAATGATATCCACAAAAAGTAGAACGTGGAAAAATTAAGTCATCACTTGGCCAATACAGAAGGAAAACAATCATCCATGTACAATGAAGTTGTAGATATAAAAAATTTAGAAAGAAATAAAGGGATGCACTAAACTTTCCCATGGTTAGATATATTTAGCACGGACAAACGGCATATATTCCCATTAATTAATGGTACCCTGGGATTCAGTTTCTGTTTCCAAATTGAATTACATATTTATTTGAAATTTGAACTCATTCACAGAATTGACTTAAAACATTATTTGCTTAATGATGAGCACTATAGCTGTATCATACCGCTTTGTAGAATTCCTCGGAGTTCTTCAGCATTTCCTCATGCATGTTCCACGAGTCATTGTCATTTGGGCTAGTGAGGCAAAATTGCTCCACTTTCTCAAATTGGTGAACTCGGAATATTCCTAAAGTGTCTCGACCATGAGATCCAGCTTCTTTGCGAAAGCAGGATGAATATCCACCATATCTGCAGAAAGCATATTTTCAGAGTTAAAGGTAACATAGTCTTCTAGGTTCCAATGTTAACATGTGGCAAAAAAATCATATTACCTTAACGGTAGCTGGGATGGATGGATCCAATCATCTAAGTGATACGCACAGAGTGGCTGTTCTGCTGTAGCAATCAGATATTTGTCATCTCCTTCACCAGTTACCTAACATTATAAATTTTTAGATAAACTCAAAAAACAGTTAAGGTGGTATTTGTTTTTTATATCTATTATTATCTACCTTAATAACAACTACAAAAACACTGTGTTTCTTTTACTCTGCTGCCTGATCTAAACGTTTTAAGGAGAAAATGGTCTTGTTTTTCCATTTTTCTTCAAATGAAAATATAATAAAAACAAGGTCGCATTTTGTGATTATAAATGAAAACATTTCAACTGAAATGGAAAGGAGAAAACAGACCAAACCAAACATCATGTAAGCATTAAAACTTTAAACGATACAGTACAAAAAGGATATTGGCAGTTTGGCATTAAAAGATTATGGATATTATTCAACAAAGCAAATAGGCACATATTTATTTGTCACAACATATAAAGAATTATATACAAAAGTATTTTTCGAGGTCTTAAAAATCACAAATTGCATGTGGATATAGGCAGATGTCGAAATTCACCAAGTTTTACCTTGTACAGTTCTTCATCAAATTGGGCTAACTGAGCACACTTTGACATTATATCTTTTCTCATGAAGAAAGGAGTCTGCAATAAAGTATACTCCCTTTTATCCAAAAAATCAAGCCCAAAGTTGATAAGAGCTTGATTAAGACGAACACCATCTCCTTTGAGATAGAAACCTCTACCTCCAGCTACATCAGCTCCTGTTATGTATCAAGCAAATTGATATAAAAGATTAGGACGCATGTGAACAACAGGAGCAGAATGCACAAACTAGGGAAAACATTGGCTACCACAGTTGAAATCTAACAGTGTTCGTATTCTGCAGTATTAGATTTTTTTGCCACATGCAAAACTGTGTTACAGACCAAAATACTCCTAACTTTCGCAATCAAGAACGTGTCAGCAAGACACAAAACATGAACTAGTCCAATAGCTAAACCAATCATACGAACAGCTATAGTTCAGAAAGTAGATTACTAAGAGGAGAAAAAGTGTAGGGTGAAAAAACATTACTTCAAAAAGTAAAACCAAAATGCTTGTTGCCCCATCAAAATAAGTAAAATAAAGAAAGAACTCATCACTTGACCACTATAAGAATAAATTCACACCTTTCTTTGTATCTGCTATCCCGAGAAGCTCAACTAGATCCACGTGATTCTTTAGTTTAGGCTCCACTCTTTTCTCCCCCCAGGATCTAACCACAGCATTGTTGGCCTAAACATAAAAGACTCCGGAATTTTAATATGACCAATAAACACAAACAGAAGAAAAATAATACTAACAACAAGTATTACAAAAGAAAAAAATAAACAAACCTCATCGTTGCTTATTGGAACCGAATCGTGGACGAGATTTCCAATAGTTTCCAACTTGGAATTCAAGAGATTTAGAGTTTCCCGAACTTCAACCTCTTTCTCCGCTATCAGTTTCTTGGTCTCCTCCGATTCAGCAATGAACTTAGAAGCATCCTCACCAGCCTGACACGCAGAACAGCATTGAAATGAAACTATTCAGAATCAGAATCCTAATTAAACGAAAATTATAGAAAAGTGGAAAATAAGATACATACACGCTTGAGTTTGGAGACTTCCTTATTGATCTTGTTAAATTCCTTGCGGAGATTCTCGAACTCGAATTGACCTGAAAAAAGCGCACATAAGAGATAACATTGGTGCGAGAATCGATTAGTTACATTGCTACTGTGAAGAGAGAGAGTACGTTTTCGCCATTCTTTGTCGAGATCGATGACCTCGTCGACGGCTTCGACGGAGGCGAAACGACGGCGTTGCGATTCGCGGATGAGTTCAGGGTTATGGCCCTTCTCCTCCCTGAATAGGTTGATGTCCAACATGACTCTTTCTCACGCCGCCACCACCGAATGTAAGAAATGAGAAGAAGGGTTTCACGACTTCAACAAAGAGGGTTTTTCTATTCTAATTTCTTCACTCCAGAAAAAGTTATCATAACACTTTTTTTTATGGCAATGTAAATTATTTTTATTTCCAATTCGTAGAATAATTAACTCTGTTATAAAACTCCAATAGATGTATGGTTGGTAATAAAAACAATTTCGTAAATATTATTATTTTTAATTCGGTAAACTGCACACCATTAAAGTAATTAGGAGTAGCACGAATTTTATTTGATAATACAGTGTGTATTTAGATAGAAATTTAGTTTTTAAGAAGTTACACTATTTAAATTTTATGAAATAAAAAGCTATCAAATTAACTCAAGTATTTTTTTACTGTCTAGTAATCATATTTATTATTATCATAGAAAAACAAATTATAAAGAAATTAATGTAATTGATTATATTCATGTGTTCGGTTTAAGATGCAATCATTTTATTATTAACAAAATAGTATTGTTAATAATAAAAATATTAGGATTGGAATTAAGACACATAATCAATTATTTTATCTAATTTTTAATATAAGATAATGCTCTTTTATATGAACAAGTGAGAATGTTTTTTTTTATATTTATTAGACTCTTTATTTGTTGGACTTCTTATTATCAATTTTTAATAGTTTTTTTTACGTTTATATTTTGATGGGAGTAAAAGGAGTATTTATAAAATATTTTTGGACATTTAAGTTAATATTCAGTATTTGATGGTTAGGTGTTAAATGTTATTAAATACATATATTGATTTACATAGTCAACTTATTTATAGATGGGAGTTGTATTTGTGAATTATTGGACCTTATTAACACATATATCATTGTTAAACTATAGTATTAGTCTAACATGTTGTTAATTATGTTAAACTTTGTGATTATATAGATGTATTTTTAGTACATCGGAAAAATGTTCAATCATGTAATAAGGTCATTCTAAGCCTAATCGTGATCTCGACCATACACTACAAATATATTTTTAATTTTAAGTAAAATAAGGTATGTGAATGGACCTGTCTATCTTAATTTCTAACCTTCATAAATCTATCTTAATTTCTAACCTTCATAAATCTACACTAAAAAATGTATAGTTTATATTTTAAATAAGTTTTAATTTCTATAAATCACATCCTTCTTACAAAACCTACAAACTAGATGAAGTAACTCACATGAACTAAGAGAAGTAAGATATATTATATTTTTGAGTTGGACTGAGTTTTACGACATGAGTTATAGGTAACCACAAATAAAACGTAGGTTAGGTATATTGTCAAGAATAAAGAAATTGGTTTCAAATTGGATGAATTATTATTAAATGTTGTAATATATATATATATATATATATATATATATAAACAAATTGTAACTACCGAAAAGGAATATAAAACTTAATTATGTCTATTTAATCAACTAATTATATCACATAATAACTAATTATATCATATGATAACTGATATATAATTTCTTTAATAACTAGTAATATCATATAACTGATATATTCCTTAATATATACAAATATATGTATTCAAAAAATTTACCTAAAAATCCGTATAAGTGTGGGTTCTTTCCAAGGTATCACACTTGTTGCAGGTTAAGTAAGTAGGGGTGACAATACGGACTAGCCCGCCAGCATTAGTTCACAAAATGTGGGTCATCTGCCCCGCATAAAGGATGACTCACAAACTTGCGGGCTAGTCTACATGAAGAATAACTCAGAGGCCTTCGGACTAGTATGCATAAGAAAAATAGTTTTTTATTAAAAAAAGTATTAATGCACTTGTAATATATATAGAACAAAAAAAACTAGAGGAGACAATTTTGTATTTTTTATTAAGGTGTTTCTTCTTGCACCCCATAAAATTACTTCCTGCACTAATCAATTTTGGAATTTAATTTCAATAACATAAAAGTCAATTCTAGAAATGAAAATTTAGAAAAAAAAATTTATGAAATAACCTTTCCATAACAACCATTCTACCTTCCTTAATCTATAAGAGATATTTTGGTGTTCGAAATTCAATTTTTGGAATTGATGGGGTGCATGAAGAAATTTGAGGGGATCCAAGAAAAAACATCATTTTTATTATTATGTGGGTAGGCGAGTTGGCTCACCCGGTTTCATATTTGACCCACAAAGATTATAGATTATGCGAGACGGGTCTAAACAAGTGAGCAAGCCAAAATAATGGATCTGCCTCACGTTTTTCATAACAGCTTGCAGATTGTTCTGCTTAACCCGCCCTACATTGTCACTCCTACAAGTAAGTGATTCATAAGATTTACCAAAATACCCATCATAAGGCATTATATAGTTTCTATTAAACATTTTTTTCTCTATTTGATGATATTAAATATGAATATTTGTGTTTTATTAATCAACAATGAGAAAGAACTTTCTTAAGTGATTAATAACGATGATATTAAATATGAATATTTGCGTTTTATTTGATACTATTATTTTTGAAAATAAAACATTGATTATTTTATTATATGTATGATTATTTTAAAAGTGTTTTATATTAAGTATTGGGGGGTTATATTTTCAACTTATCATTTTTTTTTTCAATTCTCTCCTTTTTTTTTCTTATTATTTAAACTTGTTTTACTATCACGTATAGATTAGACTTCTATGATTCTTTATTATGATGAATTTTGACATTAAAATATAAAATTTACAAACAAATATTCACTTCATTTAAAAATATTTTACCCAAAAGTATATTAACATTTACTATCTTGTTAATAAAAACATATTGTTTAGTGGCAACCACCTAATATTAGGTTAGGGTTGAGTCTTAGGTTTAAGTTAAGTGAAGAGAGAAAGAGAGATTAGTGGCAACATGAGCACTTGCATTTGTTGCACCTCTTCTGGTTGGAACCTTGGCCAACTCTTTAGTTATATTCCCATTATTCTACATTTACGTGTGTCCACTTTAACTCTAAGCTTGTGTTTGTTTCTCTGTAAGTACGATAGAAAAGAGAATGAGTGAGTTGTTTGTATTTGTTGATTTGTGAAGAAATGAAGAAGAGGATTTGTAGAGAAAGGGGTATTGGATTGGAGTTCTTGGAAGTTGTGAGAAGAAAGAAGTGGAAAAACCAGCTAACATAGGAATATATTACGAATATGACCCTATATTTGTTCTGGAAATTATTTCTTTATTATATTTCATGGAAATTGTTTCATTATTTTATTTCATGCAAGTTCTGAATTAATTAGGCTACAATTTTGTAATCATATTTTATAAAAAACAATAATAATTAATAATAAAAATAATAATGTATAATAAAAATAAATACAATTTTCTATAAAATAAATAAATTTATATAATAATATTAGTATAAAAAATAACTATAAAAGCTATTATTATTTAAATTTAATATAAAAAATTATTAAATTTTTTATAATTATAAATATTTAAAGATTATTTATTTTATCTAACAATTTGTATTTTTTAAACTGATATTACACACTTTTTTTTGACAATTTTTCATATTTTTGTATTTTCTATGTAGTCTACTATTTGTACAATCTTTCATATTTTGTATTTTCTATGAAGTCTACTATTTCATAGTATCAGGGATAATATTTTAATTATAAACTACTAAAATACATAAATAATAAAATATATTTTTTTAATTATTTTTAATATAAGAGTATCGTAAATAATTTATAAATTTTTAATTAACATACTAAAACATCTCATATTTTATTATCTAAATAATTTTAAAATAAAGATAAATTTTTAAAATAATATTTAAAATATTTTAAAAAATTCTTCACAATATATCATTTCCGAGTAAACTTTCACCAAATATTCTCTCTAAGATTCTAATAACAAATAATAATAAGAATTTTGAATTTAAAACAAAAAATCTAAACTAGAATTCCTCCTTTGCGTAACAACATTTTGCATTTAGTTTGTTATGTTACTTTTTTCATTACAACCACCATGTACTGTTTTTGACCAGTTCTACATGGCATTTGAAGTTCAACGTTTGAAAAATTATTTTGGACATACATCCATCCAAGCTATGTGTCAATTGATCCCCAAATGATTGGTTCCATCTTCAACTTTAACTTTCTTTGCCACCGACTTAGTATTGTGGCCCTTGATGAAGAGCAGTTACACAGCGTATTATTTGCTGCGGTTGCCTTTCCAATTGAGCTGATTCGGTAAGTGCAGGTGTGGACAAGAGACAATTATTACACTTGGTTTTCAAATTTAAATAAAACTAATCATAATTTAAATCATGCCAAAAACTATTGTGTAAAATTGTGAAGGGAAGAATCCCAGTTACTTTTCAACACCAGAATCATTTGATAACTATGCAATATCATTCCATCTGCATAACTGGATTGTATCCAAAATTATACTCTGTCGTAGTATATAATTCTTTGTTATCTCTAGTAATACATCTTACACCTGTAACAAATCCGGCTATTGTTCTAAAGCTTTCCCGGAAAGAATGGTAACCTACTGAAGAAAGAATGAACTTAATTGGTAACTTTGCCTGGTCCGACTCCATAGAATGATGATTTTCATCCCATACATAATCTCCCTTCACTACAGCTGCGGTCAGTGCACCAAAGGTCTCACCCCCACTAACAAAACAATGGATCCCGCCACAATCTCACTCATTGCAACTCAAAACTCAAAACAACCACTGAAAAAGTAAAATAGTCCACACGTTGTGAAGAGACGTATTTGAATTGGCAGATGTCACTTCTGGGGTGAATCTGAACTTATTAGGTTGACCCACAAGTTTGCAAGCTTGACTATGTAAGGCTTCCCGTTCCATGTCACCAAATTCAACCCTGATCCACAATAAATTACAAGGCCAAAGTGGTAGGTAGTTGTTATTTCCACACATTTTATCTATTGATCATAACAGATACTAAATGCAAATGTAAAATTGGTGTTAAAAAGATATAAACTATTCGAACATAATACAGAAAGACTCTTTCCAACATTGATCCTGCAGCACGTGCACCTTATTTTCACTTCTTTTTGGGTATGTGAAGTGTTTTTTTTCAGTACTTTAGTTCTGCAGGTTCACTCCATGATAATATCAACGGAGAATAAGTTCAACTGCTCAATTGCTATCATTGTTTATAGCTAACAAGATTTCGCTGAAGGAGCTCCATGCGGCAAATGCCAAAGGAGCTAAGAAATTTTCACACTATATTTTTCCTAATCATAAATAATGGGCATTTGGACACCTTTATGCACCGTAACAAACAGCAAGGAAAAGATTCTATCCAAAAGTAATTTTAAATGGATTTCGATCCTCTCATGTCTGGCGTTAACAGGAGATATTGTCTAATAAAATCCTAACCATTAATTATATTTATTTCAAAATTTAACAGTTGAAATAAAAGCCAACTAAAACTATAAAAGAATGGGGAACGTGAGTGTTTACTTTTAGTGAGATAATTGGTTAGTTTTTATTTTAACCGTATATATTAAGTGATAAACACAATAAATGGTTAAAATTTATTAACAGGACTTCTCCTATTAAGCATGAACAGGACAGGATCCAAATTCATTTTAAATCAATTTTAATCACTTACATTCAAAGAAAGTCAAGATTATAGTGCGTATACCTGGTATGCAATCAGCTGGCAAGGCTGACAACTGGCAAGTAGTTTGTTCTCCAGTGATAACATAGCTACGAAGTGCATGTTCATCAAGCTCGTGAATATACTTAATGGATTCAACTAATTCCCTTGAAATCTCATCTGGCTCAAAATTATTCTGATTTGATATATTCAAAAGAGCTTCTTGAAGTCCTGAAGCCAACCATATGCTATAACACTCGTTCAAAAGGAAACATAAATTTTTATGATCTATGGAACGTGATAACATCCAAGGTTGGTGAAGTTTGATTGAAGCTCCAATAATTTCTGCAACTCTATATATTTCCCCGAGTGCAATGATATACTGAACACCTATGTGAACCCACCACCCCAGAAAACAAAGGTTATTCCAGACTCCTTAAGTTCATCTACATCAGAAGCATATATATTAGGCTTGACATAATCATGTAGCTTACCTTTTCGGTTCGATAATATTTGGTCATGGACATTCTGTAGAACAGCTTGCTTCCAAACATAAGCACCATGCTTCAGCTCTTGAGAACAAACAAGAGCTATTTTGGACCATATGGTAAGATAATTAGACTGTTCTTCTCTTGATCCCAACTTGAGAAGCCTTATTGTGGATACTGTATCTTTCAGAAGTTCAATAGCAGATTTTATATCCTTCTCAGCCTATTAAAATACAAATGTACAAGTGTTGTTAAGCTGAATGGTCTGGTAAGAAAGAATGTTATCAATAAATAAAATAAGAAAATATTAACTATTTATCCATTAAATTAATCTCAAGGAAAATTGAGACAAATATCAGTGCATCACTACTGACAGAAATGGCTAAATCAGACATTCAATCATATATTCTGTTTGAAACTATCAAAATCATTCAGCAGATACAGTGTCAGTACTATTTGCACATGCAACAGAACAAACTTTAAAAATACAACAAAATATTTTCAAGAAATAGACATACCTTCAACAACCTTGATGCTAGTTGGTATTCGGACTCCAAAGGTTGGAACTTAGGTTCCTTCAAAACTTCAAGAAGTTCATTAAAGCAGACATTTGTTGGGCAATAATCCTCAGAGAGATATTCAGTAGGGACACCCATATTATCCTGATGCAGTATCTCGGATAATTCCTATAAAAGAAGAAAAGAGAGTAGAAACGGTGCTGAATCTATTAATAGCTTGTGCATTTGACTAACAAAGAAAAAAATATCCATACACAAATTCAAAAGCAGAAGAAAACCAAATTCACAATAACAAAATGCTAATAGCTCAACTCGATAATGTTTGATGGGGGGCCTTTGACCCAATGTACACAGTCACAAGCAAAGGCATTAGGTCTGGGGTTCCGCTAGCTTTGTGCCAAATCCTTCCAGACCTACCTCCGGATTCTCCCATTTCCCCCATGGAGAGAAACCCACTCACCTATCCCTTTCCCAGAGTTTTTACATTTACTATAGTAAGGGAAAAATAAGCAAAAAGTACAAAACATTAGACAGGAAATAGATAACAAAATAGTTCATATACTGACCTGAATTTGTTCCTGAAGAGCTTTTGCTTTAGCATCTTCACCCGAAAGAGCAACAACATTTAGAGTTTTCTAAGAACATTAATTTGAGTAATTTCAGTGTCAGTAAATTTTAGTATTATATACAAAGAAAGACCACAGAAGATTAGCTACCTTGAGATTCTGAAGATGTGACAGAACATAATTGCACAATTCATCCTTCAATTTGCCATAAAACTCTGCATAGTCAATCTGCTCTAACTTCGTTGATAACTGGGTTGGCGGTAAATCTGTGTGATCTAGAGTAGATGCGTGATCTTGACTTTTTGTTTCAGAGACGGCATCCTTAAATTCCCATGAATCATCCACAAAATCATCATCGCCGTTGGCCAAAGCAGAATTTAGAACTGTTGGGGAAGAATGCAACCCATTCTCATTGACTTGTGATGCGTGACTAAAAGAAGTTTGCTGTGAAGATTCATGGGTAAATCCTGATCCAGTTGAAGCATCCTTAAAGTCCCAGAAGTCATCATCTAAACCATCATTACCAGTAACCAAACTGGAGCCTGATACTTCAGGCGAGGCAAGAATCTGATTTCCACTTGCTTTTGGAGTCACATTTGGAGAAGTTACGCTTTGAGATTGATTATACAAATTCCATAAGTCATTGATAGATAAGTTGGATACATGGCTATTACAGTTGTTCTTTATTGGGGATGTTGGTGTATAGTGAGACAGATCTTGAGGCTCAGATTGTTCATCAGTATCTGGTGTCTCATCACCAAAAATTGACAGAGGCAAGGCTTCCCTACGATTCTCTGAGCCTGTTAGGGGCTTCTGCAAATAGAAAGAATAGTAACAATAACATTATGTTTAAAATGTATGAACACTTAAATGAATAATAAACAAAAGAATGAGTCATAAGACAAACTCGTGAAATTTTTTCATAAAACCAAAGTAACTCAAAAATCAAGATTGAAAATCCTTCAAGAAATTAAACCCTATACAATGCCACATGATATATAAAATATGACATCATACCGATTCAGTACCTCATGTTTTGTAACAGCATCATCTGATTCAAAAAAATTGACATCTGAATCAACATTTATATTAGTTGGGGAAGCATTGTTTATGCTGTTATCAGCCTGATTATTTTTGGTTTCGATTCTTTTGAAGTGTGACTCTGAACTCTGATTGTCTTCACCCACAAAACTAGAATTGAAATTAAATCCGAAGTTCCATTCATCAGATTGATGAGATACTGACGCAAGAGATGAACCAATTGTACCGTCATTGAGTAATTCCATATTAGTGGGATAAATGTCAGCCTTCTCCGATGCTTTCTAATACCACAAAACCACAATCAGATGGTGTTAATGGACATTCCTCAATAATATGAATGAACAATGTAACACAAAATGAGGAAATTATGTGAAAACAACTGACCAAATTTTGATTTGATCCTGACCCTGAATTCAACTCCCCAAAACTTTGGCTGAGCATGGCAAAACCAGTTCCAACATCTTTTGATTCACTATTCAGACCTGGTTGTGGGTTAATATGATTTTGCGAAGAAAATTGTGGACTCAATTCAAAGTCCAGGTGCCACCCGCCAGCTTTGTCCGAAATCCCATTGGACGAATCAAACACAGTACCAACATCAAGAGCACCATTATCATGCTTTTGCACTTCAGCCTTTAAAATATAATACAAATTATCAGGGAAACAAAATTCATTACATGAATGAGCAAGTATGTATTTCTGTGATGTAATCAATCTCTAGCCCAAGAAAATAGCCCCTTAATGCACTTTAAATCATAGATGCTGACCGGCAATTGAAAAAACGACCCAAAACACAAAATTTAAGCATACATAACAATTCATCGATACCCACTAGCACTATTTTCCAACCCTGTTTTGTCCTCATCTAGGGAATCAACTCTTGCTTCTCACATGGAAACTACAAAAAATAATCACATATCACTAGCAAAAATAAAAAGCAATCACAAGATCTACATGGTACTATAGCTTTCGTATCGTAAACCTCGTTTCCACAGTACAAGCAATAGAAAATATCCACCGATAGTTCTGAGACTAAGGAAAGAAAATTCAATCATACTTATGAATTCCAGCATTCTCTTCAGCTTCAATTTCAATAATCCCCTACCTTAAATAAATTCGCTCAATTACCTTAACATCCTGGCTCTTGATTCCAGTTTCCCATTCCGCAGACTTGAATTCCCACCCATCCTCATCCTCCTCATCCTCCTCATCCTCATTGGAATTCAATTTGCTTCCCTTGGAGTTCGAGGGATTGGGAGCAGCAACATTGGACACCGAAACCGATCCGTTGTGAGAATCCATCTGAGGAAGCTGGTGATTATACAAACTGGAAATCAAATCACTGATTCCAACGGACCCGTTGGAACCAGATCCCCTTTTGACAACCCCGCCGTTGGGGAAATCATTAGCAGAAGTGCGCTCCTCCTCCTCTTCCTCCTCCTCGCCAAAGATCGAGAGCGGAATAGCTCCCTTGGGCTTTTTCGCCGCCTCGTCTTGAACGGCGACGCCGTTATTCTCATTTACGTGTTTGGTCGTGGGATCCGGGAAGGGTTTTAACAGGTCGTTGTTGATCTGGCTGGAATGGTTAACGAAGTCGCCCCAATCGTTGTCGACGAGGACGCGATTATTGTCGTTTGCGGTGGATGGGAAGGTTTGACTCGGAAACGACGCGAAGGTGAAGTCGCCAAAGCTCTCGTCGTCGTCGTCCTCCTCCGCCATAGCTCACAAACTCGCTATCAATTCCGTTTCTTGCGTTGGATGTTAATAACGTTTTCGCGTTTGTGTTGCAAAAAGAAAAATGGTGCGGTTAAGTATGACGTGTGAATTATGTAATGCCAGTGGCACTACTGCACCTATCGTGTGATGTGGATATGTGGCGCTTCTCTATAGCCTCATACCTCAAATATAAAAAGGGGTTTTTAAAATTGGGAATTTAAACAACTTTTGATGGTTTACATGGTGAAATGAAAGGTGCAAGTTTTTCAATGTTCTCAAACCAAACCTCAACACTTCCAAACCACAACTAGTCTTATAAGTTGTGACACTCCTACTTCAACAACTTGTTCAAAGTTACATTCAACATCACATTGTAAAAACGCCAATCAAATTCATCCTTGTTCTTCTTCTTTGTCCTTTTACTTCGGTTAGTATATTTAAGACTGCAAAATTAAAGATGTTTATGAAATGCATAGTTTAAACTTTATTTTTGGAACATGTCAAATCCCAATATACATGTTACAATTACAAGGAAGTGCAAGGTCACATGCTTATGAAGAACTTGTGACAAAGTACAGTCCCGTATACACAAAATCACAGTAAAATAATTGTTCCAAACAACCAAGAAAAAGAAAAGAAGAAAGGGGAAAGAAAAATCCACGAAATGAATGAAGCAAAGGAGAAAGAAAGGAAAGAATCGATTTAGTTGAAGAAGAGAAGAAGCGTGGTGAAGAAGAATGCGAGCATGAGCAAGTGGGGTTTGGAAAGATGAGCAAGCCGAGAAGATGAAGAGGAGAAATTTGCAGAAGAAGAGTTGGTGCCAACAATAAAAACCATCCAATCATCTTCTGTGCCAACCCCTGCAATGTTGTACTTGGAGTTATTGAGGTACTTTGTGAAGCGATTAGATTTGGTGTAGTTGGAAAAGAGAACATCGTGGTTCAACTTGGGGACACAGAGAGGCATGATGACCCCATCTGTGGTGGTGTTGATTTCGATGCTGCATTTGGCTAAGTTCTTCTGGAAGTTGGGAATTTTGGAGTTGTTACCAGGCGTGGGGTAGTAGTCACGAAAGGTTTCACAGTGCATGTCTGCTAGATCTTCTGCGATCTCCTCAGCTAAGCAAGAAGCCTTGGCACTCTCATCCAGAACAGGAAGGTTCATAACTTTTCTGTAAATGTTGACGTCATGAAGCAGATTCTTCCCCTCGTCTGCAATGGAAACCACACAAACCAAAGCAGAAGGACATCATCAGTAACATGAGAAAGAATGTCTGAACATACATTTGTGGTTTCGATTAAGCCTAACTCAATCTCATAAAACCGGCTCATAGGGTTGAGGTTTTCACCCACTTATATACAATGGGATCTCCAACACACTTCCTCACGCCGAGAGTGATAACAACTCGTGCGTGGGGATAACATATTATAGATGGTGGCTTGATAAACCCAACAAATACTCGCTAGGATAGACTCAAAAATGGCTCTGATACCATGTTACAAAGTGGACTTTAAGCCTAACTCAACCCTATAAAACCGGCTCAAAGGGTTGAGGTTTGCACCCACCTATATACAATTTCCAAGAGAGAGACAATGAAAGAGACTCACCATCACAGGCTACTGGACTAGGAAGCAGGTGGAAGGCAACGAGAGAGGCAATCAGAAGGTGGAGACCAATCTTGAAAGAGAGCATGATTGAGTTAATGGAGTGTGACAAGAGGCAAAAACAGAACTTCTTATGGAGAATGCTCTCAAGAGAATTGTAACTCACTGTGTGTTCATGTCATTATGATATAGGCTGTAATAAATAAACAAGTCCCCAAAGAGGGATGAATTAGAATTAAAAAGATAATGGAATATGAATGAAAAGATTCAATGACACAATACTTCAATGATTAGGTTAAAAGATGTTATCAAATAAATTTACTTCACATGAGTACACATTTTAGTAGAAGAAGATTATTTGTTTTTCTACTTTTAGTCAAAATTTCTCCATCTTTCATATCGATTTACATATTAGTAGAAAACTATTTCTCTTTTTACTTTGAACCATAATCTAAAATAATTTATTATTTGGTTGTCAATGTATCAAAGAAGTTTTTTTAAATTTAAAGCTAGTTGTAAAGTTTTAAGCATGGAGAGACATTTAAGAGAAATAGAATGAGTAAAGGAGTGTGTCCAGATTGGATAATTCCTTATGCTTTATTAACAGATAGGGAAATTCTCCTTACTTTTGGGCTACCTTGCTTGTGGTGTTGGGTGCTTCTACCCTATTATTCTTTTTGCTTCAAGGAAAACTAGTATCAACGAGATAGGCACCCATGATTTGGAAAACTTCTTGTTTTTTTCATTCTAATTAAATTCCAAAACTAGAACTCCCTCTTTGCTTTTAATCTCCAATTTTTTTTCCTAATCTTTTACCTTTATTTCTTTTCTCACACTTCACATTTGAAGATTATTTGATATTTTTGAGCTTGAGTTGAGATGTGAATAGTAACAAGGTTGAATACAATCTATGTAGTACAGACACCGACACAGACATTGATATGACACGGATACGAACATGGAGATACGTATCATTTCTAAAATGTAGGACATGGGAACACGAATATATATATTATATAATTATGAATTGTATAAATTGATAATAAAAATTAATGTATTTCTCATTTTTAAAATTGTGTTAGAATTGTCATAAATCCAATATTTTTTTTTAATTGGACACTTTATCAATACATGTCGTACGAGTGTCGGTGTTCGATACGTGTATACATGTCATTTAAGAGAAGTGTGTGACTCTGATAGAATACAATACTCAATGTAGCTTGTGGGCATGCCTTATCACATTATCAAATTAGTGAGAGAATAAGAAAATAAAGATGAAAAAAAAAGTAAATATGAGTATTGATATAGAGTTGAAGTGTGGGCACGTTATTACATATGTTTATACGATACTCTCTTCTAATCAAATTATATGTTTTTTTTATCGAATTAAGTTATTTGATGTTTTTTTGTAACTTAGTAGAGTATAATTAAGATATAATTAGAGATAGTTAAGTTGTTATATTTTATCTCTTTATCGTTATAGAACTAATTTATTAATAATAACCAATATATATATAATATCATGGCTATATATAAAATATGATTTGAGTGTTTCATATTTTAAGTAGGTAAAATCCCACAAATCAAGAGTAAAGGAAATTAATCTTGTTGACATTATATATTAAAGGAAAAAATAGTTATAAAAACTTGTAAGTAATTGCTTTATTTGGGTAGCTCAATCCAGTGCTAGTTTTAATTTGTATAGCATGTCAACATATTTAGGACAACATTTATAATTAATCATCTATTTTAAAAATATATAATGTTTTTAATGAAAAGGTTACAAGAATCCCAAACACAAGACTTTTGGCAAAGAAAAGTTGTCTTAAAACTTCATATTACTTGTGAGCAGGTGAAAATATGTGATCTATTTAATGTTTTGGTATCTGCTTCATTTTAAGTGTTTTTATTTCTTTATATATATATATATATATATATATATATATTGTTTTTACGATTGTAATGGACATTTCTTTCTTCACCTCTATATTTTTATCCTTCATCCCATAACATAAATATGTAAATTTTCATTTTGTTATTCTCGTATGTATAATCTAAAAATTAATTATTATTCTGGTTTGTATAATCTAAAAATTAATTATTATTCTCGATTATATAATCTAAAAATTAAGGATTTTTTTTTAAAAATTTACAATTTAAAAATATTTTTAAATTGTACAATTTAAAATAATTTTAAAAATGTATAATTTGAAAATTATTTTTTCATTATCTAAAAGTTATTTTCTTTTCTTTCAAAAAGTATTATAAAATGCATTACACAACTAAGAAGTTATTTTGTAGTTAAAAATCATTTTTGAATTATAAAAAATAATTTCTAAATTATATAATCCAAAAAATTATTTTTAAATTATAAAAAATAACTTATAAATTACACAATTCAAAAAGGATAAAATGAAAATTTTCATATTTCTAGTGTAGAACGAATAGAAATATATGAACGTAGAGGTGGAGGAAGAAATTCCTCACTATATACATGCATTCTTTATTTTCTCTCTTTTACCATACATTTGCAATGATCCTCCTTATCATTAAGTTTTTCTCACACACAACTTTAGTTACCTCGTTTCACCTTGTACCTTTTATCACTATGTCAGAGCTTTCAAAATTATACTATGATCATACGCAATACACAATCATAACCTACATTGACTGATAAGAATCTACATGATATATATATATATATATATATATATATATATATATATATATATATATATATAATATGCATATAAAATATGTATGTATTACAATACTACCCCATTTTCTACAAAAATTGTCTAATAATAACTAATTTAGAAACTAAATAATAGTTTCTATAGTAACTAATTTAGATATCATTTTATAAACTAAAAATTATTGGATACTAAAATGGTATCTATTATTAGTAAAAAGTTATAATTAATTAGATACTATATTTTTGTTGCTAATAATAAAAATAAAAATAAAATTATTTTTAGAGACATTTTTTTAGTCTCTTATTAAGTATAATTGGAAATATTTTTTAAGTTACTTTTAATTTATTTTAGTGACTAATTTTTGGTTTATAAAAATAATTAAATTAGAAACTAATTTTTTAGTTTCTAATCTATACTTAATTTTTAGTCATTATTATTTAAATTTAGATACTAATTTTAGAGTGATTAAATTTTATAAAACTAATTATTAATTTATAAAATATTTTAAATTAATATGAATAAATTTACTAATTTATTAATTTTAGTATAATATTAAAATAATTAATAACAATTTAACAATTACAATTAAAATAGTATTTTAACTTTTTAATTTTACTTAAACATAAACATAAATTAATAATAAATTCAAAATATTATTTAAATTAAAAAAATTATAAATTAATTTAAATAGATATCCATACTTTCTAAAAACTTATTTAATTTTTTTAAATCTGAAGAAACAGTGCTTTGAATTTCTAAATTTATCTTTCTTTAACCCTTTCTACTCATCTTTCACTCAGCAAATACACTAACTCACAAACACACTCTGCGACGGCAACCGCAACGACAAGGCACCTTGCGGCTCTGCAATACTCTGCAACAGAGACGGCAACGACGACGGCAACACACCCTGCAGCAATGGCGACGACAACGCACTCTGCACGGCAACGACAATGCACTCTGCACGGTGACGGCAACGCACTCTCGCACTCTACAACAATGGAGTTTCTCTGCTCCGAAGAACCTCTTCAAGTGTCAGATTCGATTCGTGTTCATTCTCTCTCTTTGTTTTTATTTTTTTGCTTCGAAGCTCCGCGTAAGTTTACTTACAGTGTATCTTCCCCATCTTCAACCCTAAATTTATTCTGTGGACAGAGATTTTGCTTACAATTGCTTCACCGATTCAAGAGGAATGGGCTTCAATGAAATTAGCTTCAATGTGAGTCTGAGTCTTTTCCAACTACTGCAAACTTTTCGTTCTACAATTCTTATTTTATATTAGTTATATATTACGTAAAACTATGTGCAGTTCTCTTCTTGTGAATCCCTTATCTGGAAAATTCCAAAGCATCTAGGAAATTTTACCTCTCTTAGATACCTGTATGTTCCCAGCTTTAATTCAATTCCTTCCTATGTCCTAGATATTATCATGTTTATAGAAATCCTCAAGAATGAGGTATACTTTGAAAGTGTTATTGTGGTAGTATGTGGTTTATCATCCTTACTAACCTCTTCATTTGTCTTGTCTCCAATTAGGATGCTTGAAGCAAACCAATTTTCTGGTGCTGTTCCACCGGAGCTTGGGAAACTAATTAACTTGGAGACATTGTAAGACACCAATTCTTTCATTTTTAATATTATTATTATTTTTACTTTCTCTTAAGATATCATGTTTTCCTATGATTTTTTTCTGCAATTTTAACACTGAAGCTTTGATATTTGACCTTCTTCTTAATTATAACCCAACTACTTAACTCATATACTGCATCTCATGCATACAATTCATTATCACACTGCAGTAGAATAAATGATAACAATTTACTAGAACAATACCTAGTTTCATACAGAGCAGGCAACTTCTCCAAAGACTGTGAGATTCTAATTCTTTCTTTGTTAAATGATTTGACTATGCAATTTTTCTACTGGATAATTTTCAACCAATTTTCATGATTCCAGAATCATGTAATGTACACAATTTTTATAATGAAACTAAATATTTGTTTTTATGTTAAATTATTGACACAATGAATTAAACAGTAGCATGTAAGTTTCTTGTGGTTCAAAATTCTTTATCTATATTAATTTTCTGCAATGAAGGTTTTACTCTCATAGATTTGGAGTGTTTAGTATAACTCGATAGATTTTTTAGTCACTGAGTATGTGGTCACTGCAAAATAGAACTGGCATAAAAAATCATGATGAAATTATTTCCTAGCAATAGCAATTGCAAAATATAGACAATTCCCGGTTGATTCATCTTTATTCTAGAAGTAATTCATACTTTAAATTTATATGTGATTTACTAAATGTACTTAATATGAGAGAAACCTTAGAGAGAAAAACCTAAACTCAGTCATCTAAATCTCAAATGGTATTTCAAAGAACTTAGTCTGTCTAATGTGAAGCTAAAACACAAAAGAACTTACTTCATTTTGGGTTGTACACAAAGGACAATAGGATTTCTATTTCATTTTTACGCTTAGAACATCTCTAATATAGAGATCTTATGAAGTATCTTAAGTTTAAAACTAAAATATTATAAAAACATTATTGAAACAAGTTTATATAATATAATTGGAGGTCTTAAAATTAAGAACTCTGGCTTTTAACAATAAAAGACAATATTTCAATATCAACAACAATCTTTATAAGAAATTGAAATGCAGATAAAATATTATAACTAGGGAGTTCTAATAAAATGTCACATCAGAACAAACTTGTAAAAATTTAGCGTTAATTGCATAAAAAATGATGTAGTATATTCTTGAATTGTAAATGGTTTTATTGTACCATTCCACTAATCAATGCTTGTGGAATCAGAGTAGAAAAGCACTGAGAAAAACTGGGACGAAAGTATATCACTGGTTAACATGCCAAAAAATGCCAAAATTATCATGATGGGGCATTCATTGGTCTTCCTCATAAAGAGGATAGATGGAGCACTGCTATGTGTTGCTGTTTTTGGGGTTTCATCCAAAGGGCTGTCTTTTGTCTTTTTAGACCACCTACAAACAGTTCTTGTTATTACCCTCCCCACTTCTAGGGAAATTAATTAATTATTAGTTGTGAGTAAATTTGTACAATCTCCACTTAGTTCATCATCATCCCTTTGTTGCTTGATAGTACTAGATTGTTTAGTTGTTAGTACTAGAGATTATAAGAGATTCACTCAATAACAATTGTGCAAGAATATGAATTATTCATCATCATGGTATAATAATAGTAATGAGAAACAATCATTCATGAAATAATAATGCGTGTGTATGGTGATTTCTGTTATTTGTTCTTTGATCGAGGCTTTGTCTTTTGAGACTTGTACTTATATATATTTTTTTCTTCCCTCTTTCTTTTTTGTAGCATGAAAAGCAGATTGAGAACAGAAGAAAATGGAGAAATTGAAAAACAAAAAAAAAGGGAATAAATTAATACTCTGCATGCATGCTTGGATAATCCGAGTTAAACTCTTTGCTTTTTTTTTAGTTTAGCTCACGGATCCAAGTAGCCCGATTCATTAATTATCATGTTAAAACATGATGATAATATTCTATTGCCATGAATATTCTATTGATGTTAACAGTATAAAGAAGAAAAAAAGTATAAAATTTTTCTATTTTCTATTTTTTGTCCACCTGATATTAATTTGTGATATTCTTTTATTCATCTCGGTATACATCTAGGCTATTTTTTATTCTATTTAAGCAGTAATAACTACAGTGAAGAGAATGCATAAGTTATGAATAGATATTGTTCATCTCGGTATACATCTAGGCTATTTTTTATTCTATTTAAGCAGTAATAGCTACAGTGAAGAGAATGCATAAGTTATGAATAGATATAAAGAAAATGAAGAATATTAATTTTTTTCAATAACACTTCTTATTATATATTTCCATTTTTAATAAAAAGAAGTAGTAGTTGATGCCACTAAGCATAAGGTTATAAATAAATATAAAATATGACTTGAGATGATGAATTTTATAAATTTATTTTAAAATTAGTGAACTTAAATATATAAATAAATAAATAAATATTAAAGAGTAAGTAGGTAAATAAAATAATATTTTATAATAAATTATATTATTTAGAGACCAATATAGTGACCATTTTTTGGTATTTATATATTTGGTCACTAAATAAGTTTCTATATATTTTGGTTACTAAATTAGTTTCAATGAAATTGGTTGTTAATTTGGTTTCTATATAATTGGTTACTAAATTAGTTTCTATATATTTGGTCACTAAATTGGTTTTTATTTAATGGTAACTAAATTGGTTTCTAAATTAGAATCTAAATTGGTATCTAAAATTAGCGACCATGATTTTAGCCACTTAAGACTATTAGTTTCTAAATTAGTCTCTAATTAAGTTAGTGACTAATTTTGTCATTTTAGAAACCAATAATTTAGTTTCTAAAAACACTTTTTCTTGTAGTGCTAGTTTATTCTTTGAATTAAAAACATATCTCTTACCTATCAAAACATTTACTCACGAACAAAATGAAACAATCACAACTAGTCAAACAATCAATAAACTTAAAAATAAAATAATGATTCAAAATTAACAACTCAAAGGAAAATATCATGCTTAATTAGTAGACATATAATCACATAATTTTAACATATTCATATGTAATAAATAACACAATAAATAACACGCGCAATCAAAATATCTCTAGGAAGATACAACTATACCTAGATTCAGTCACTAGAAATAATAATTCTTTGGGAATTTATGAGTTATAGTTATAATTATTTTTTCCTTCTACCAAATCACTGTCAAGTGTATTTGTTTTATTACACTTCTCAAAGTATGTGAAATAAGTTTGTGTCGCAATCAATGTATTTTTTTGTGGATAACGACAACGCGAATAAATCCTAAATTGGTATGTGATAGTAAAATAATAGAATAATGTATACACACTTTTGACGCTCCAAACGTGGAAACGGTGGGTGGTAAGGGTATTATTTTAAATGTCATAATGGTGATGTGGTTTTAGAAGATAGAAAGGGGAAGAACATAGGTTTGAAAATAGTGTGAGAAGTTGTCAAGGCGATAAGTTCCTCCCAGATCACCAACGTTGTCGTTCTCGACCTTGACGCCGTTAAGAACCTCCGGTGTCTCATCGAAATTGTTATTGTCACGTTCGACGTGACAGCGCACCGGAAACAAATCTGGCGCTAACAACAAGGACCGCATGCGGTCACTGTTATGGATGATGGCGCGGAACTGGTCAGCGTGAAAACCGATCCACATGACTCTCAGAACACTGTCGGAAAGGCCAGTATAAGACCCTTCGTCGCGAGGATCGAAGGCGAAACACTCCGATCCAACATCACCATCAATCGAAACAACCTTCCACGTCTTCTGAATATTATAATGTGTTATTTTGAGTAAAAAAATATATTACATTAATTTTTACTAAGAACCGATGTAATGTGTTATTCTAATAAAAAAATATATTATATCGATTGTTACTAATAATCGATGTAATATAGCAATCTCACTCTACTACGTCATTATCACGTTGCAGCGTTAATTGTGTGTTAGTTCAGCGTTAAAAATGTGTCGGTGTAAGAAGGTGTTAATATATCATGATTGAAATATATTTATGATATGATGAAATCTATTAACATTTTAAAGCAACTTTTTTTTAGAGCGAGCACCTTTCAAAATAAAATTTGTTTTAGTAAAAATGTCACAAAGAAAATATGAAAAGTTATAATAAATGTTTAAGAAACATAGAGTAAATAAAAAAAGAAAGTGGTGGACTAAAAACATAAAAGGAAGATGTAGAGAGAAGCAGAAGCTTTTGTCGGTCGAGAATGTCCGTTTCCTCAGACGAGTCCAGTGCATGCGAGTGGAAGGACACGTGAAGACCTCCTTATGCCACTCTTCACCACGTTGCATCTTCAAATCCCTTTTCATCAACACATCACCCTCACCTCTTCCCACCTTCAAATACAATCCTTTATATATGCATGCATCTTTCACTCTTTTCTATCATCAACCTCCTTCCAAAACCTTCTTTCCAACAATGGCTTCTGCTGAACAAAAATTTCCCCCTCAGCAACAGAAAACACAACCTGGCAAAGAACATCTGATGACTCCACCACCCCAATTCACTAGCCCTGACTACAAACCTTCAAATAAACTCCAAGTAGGCACTTACATCTATAACCTTGTTTTCTATTATATTTTGTTTAGAATAAGATGGTGCGCATGGACGTTTTGTTTGTTTGGTGAACTGCTATTGATTCTGTATAGAAAATTGGATTTCCTTTTTCAGGGAAAGATAGCATTAATCACTGGTGGTGATTCTGGGATTGGACGAGCAGTGTCTAACTTGTTTTCCTTGGAAGGTGCTACTGTGGCCTTCACATTTGTGAAGGGGAGCGAGGAGAAGGATGCCAAGGAGACCCTGGAAATCATAAAGAGGGCCAAGACTGCGGAGGCCAAGGATCCAATGGCCATACCAACTGATTTGGGTTATGATGAGAATTGCAAGAAGGTGGTTGAAGAGGTGGTGAGTGCTTTTGGTCGTATTGACATTCTGATCAACAACGCAGCTGAGCAATACGAGTGTGGAACTGTGGAGGACATAGATGAGCCTAGGCTCGAGAGGGTCTTTCGAACCAATATCTTTGCGTATTTCTTCATGGCCAGGTAAAATAATAAATAATAAATTATGAATGATAAATGATGTGATAGAAAAATGATGTGTTTTTGTTATATATAGGCACGCTTTGAAGCACATGAAGGAGGGAAGCAACATAATCAACACAACATCAGTGAATGCTTACAAGGGACATGCAAAACTACTGGATTACACTTCCACCAAGGGAGCAATTGTGGCCTTTACGAGGGGACTTTCCCTTCAGCTGGTTAGTAAGGGAATTCGTGTCAATGGGGTGGCTCCAGGGCCCATTTGGACTCCATTGATACCAGCATCTTTCAAGGAGGAGGAAACTGCAGAATTTGGAGGTCATGTGCCAATGAAGAGAGCTGGTCATCCTATTGAGGTTGCACCATCTTTTGTTTTTCTTGCTTCCAACTCCTGCTCCTCTTACATAACTGGACAAGTCCTTCACCCCAATGGTAACACTGCTTAAATTTCACCTCCAACATATCTAATTATATAGTACTCCACTCTAGTTGACTTACTAATTAACATTGCATGTGAATTTTCAGGTGGAACAATTGTCAATGGTTAAAGTGCATCAGTGATACTCTAATGTAGTATGGTGGTACCTTTTGTCTGAAACAGCTTCTCTCTCCACTGTTTTCGAGTTGGGGATGTTATCCACTTTTGAATCTAGAAGCTACCCTAATAAAATAAGTTTCTTCAGTATACCAACAACTTAAAGATCAGTATACCACAATTTGATTAATCACAAAATTTCTGCGCCTTCCAACTGTTACATTCCCAAATAAAATTAAATTTTCGTTAAACAAATGGATTGGTTACATATTCTGTCTTAGCAGTGGATTGAGCTGCAATATTCAGTTAACATAAAAAACCACTGCTAGTTCTCTCTCTCCGAATGAAAAAGAAAATGTACTTCAGGATATTATTTCGTTTTAGTCTAATATTTTTTTTCTAAATATTAAATATTTAATGATGGCTACATTTTTAATAACTTTCTATTCATTTTCAATGAATATATTTAAAAAAAAATGAAATTAGTTAAATTAATAATGATGTCAAGTTTTATTTAGTTCATGCCATCAAGCTTCTCGGTCTAATAACTATCAACACTCCAAAAACTATTCATTTTTACTTTGCTTATACTAGATTCCAAGTGGATAGTGCCTTTCTAGTACCTAAGATCATGTATGGATGAAGTGTATGTGGTAAAGTTCCAATTAAACTTCACATTTGATGACATGCCAGCCAAATTCAAGAGAAGTCTGTTGGTGTGTGAGGTTACCATAAAACTTATTTCTCTGTAGCTGACACAGCTGAATATCAAATGCGTCAACAACTGATAACTTGTTAACATGATGTAGTACTACTTTTCATAAGCAAGCAAGCATAAGAAGAATGGTATGACTTAACGAATATTTGAACTTTATAACATCTGAAAGAAAATTCAGATAAGCAACAATTTCCTCTATACAATTTCCAATTCCCTCTTGTGATTTATGTCCATAGTTCAGGTTGTGCTTCTCTCCCAAAGCATCTGAAAAGATGGGAACATATTATTACGCATAGGTTGTGCTTCTCTCCCAAAGCAAAAGATGGAAAACATATTATTGCGCATAAACATAAGAATGTACAGAAAAAAAAAAACAGAAAGCAAGCATCTAGTTTATCTCTTTCATAGCACAGAGATCTCAAAGCTTCCATAATTTTTTTTCCGGTTTTGTAAAAATATTGAACTTACATCTATATCAGTAACTGATGCTCTCAGCTATGCTGCTTTCTGTTCTTTGATACTAGCATAAAGACTCTCAACAAGGTGAAGCAAAAATCTATCTGCACCATGTCTGGCCACCAGAGAAATTGATAGGGGAAGATTATTATACATCCCTAGTGGTATGCTTACCTACATAATGTCAGGAAATACCACATTGAGATGAAGTTTAATTGATTAAGGAAAATATAGGAGTCCAAGTACTTCATAAACTCAGAGGAAGGGACAACCTGACAAAATCCAGATACTCCAGCAATGGACAGCAGACTAAATGCCCTTGCACGAAAAATTTCTAATTCAGACGAATTTGTTTGTAGTTTTGGGGGAGGCCCTGGAACTGTGGGGATCATGAGAACACCAAAATCCTGAAATTTTCAAACACGGTATTATAGTAACTTGTACAAAAGTCAAGCTTACAAAAACAAATGTGTTGCTTAATGACTACACTCCTTTACTTTTACAAAAAAATTCAGAGGGAGAATCTATAATCTTCATTATGGAATTAGTTTCCTTTACTTTTAAAAAAAGATTCAGAGGGAGAATCTATAATCTTCATTATGGAATTAGTTGTTTCGAAAACAAGCACAGTCAAACTAGATGATAAAAAACAAAAGTACAGAGTAATTGTTACTTCTGACAAATGAAAGGTTTGCTGAAAAATGTTTAGAAGGGTCTCAAAATGGTATTTTCAAAAGCAAACTTGATCTATGTTTGATCAATAACAAACATGTTTGAAATTATTTCTCCCTGAAAAAATAAATAAAGGATTGTGAAGACTTAAAGAGAGAATCTATGTCAGGCGGAATGGCTTATGCATATATATATATATATATATATATATATATATATATATATATATATATATATATATATATATATAACTCATGTTCATACGTTGAAATATGCTGTTTATCAGTAAATTATGGTGATTCCAAATATCGTACTATGGTCTGTGTGCATGCCTCGTGAGTCAAAGAGAAGGAATACCCCAAGAAGAGCAGCAAGGGCATCGTGAAGTTCTCTTTTTACCGAATAACAGGTATCAATGTTCTCCCCTGTTGTCCTTAAGGCATCTAATACACGTTCTGAGATTCCAGGACCAAAATCTGGTTTGACTGCTGTGATCCATTCACCATGGTTATTCTTGAATTCATACCTACATTACAAGTGAAAAATAAAGCTAGAATCAAGTTACAATCTAAGGCAATCCACAATCCGCTAGAAAATTACAATTATATGTACTGAAAACCAGGGATTAATGGTGAGCTATACCTTTGAAGCAACCTCATGGCACTTGAAAGTGCAGACAGTGATGGAATGTTATATATTTGGTCTGTAGTCTCTTTACTCATGAAATGTTTCAAACTTGGAACATTGGTCTTCACATAGTCTCCAAGGATTTCCTGCTTTAACACATCCCCTGCAATAGTGGATAGAACAAAAAACCTTCTCACCTAGTAAAATAAACTTGTTCCAAAATACATATCATACATCATTAGTGGATGAAACCACAAATAGATTTATAATTAAATTACATGGGGTAGAACAAGAATTCCTATTAATTTAGAACTTATATCTTGAAATCTTTAGTTTTATGATTAATAACATTGAATTGACAGCAATGGATCTATCCGATTATTCACCTCCATATAACTTCTCTACTGCTTTGACGACAGGTTGTGTAACTACATCATAAGGAATGACTGAAAGCTGGAAACAGTCCTCTGCAATGATGAAGCAAGAAGGTCTAACTGGGGCTATATCTGGCAATTGTACAATTATACCACCTACTTTGCTCAAAATCATTGGATCCCTGGCAAACCATCCTAGATATAAAGATGAGGAACAAGGAAGTGAGTACCGAGAAGAAACGGTCAACAGCTAGTGAAGCTATAATTTCAACACCACTTCTTGTACACCATATCACTTGGAGATGGAATGTACAAAAGGGAAAATTCAAACATAAAATTTGGAGGAAAAAATTCATAGCTAACGTTGTATTGCTAAAGATCTTGAATACCTTTTAACCAGATAACTAGAGAAAAACAAGTATTAGAACCATGAAGGTAAATGTTTTACATAGATGGTTATGTAAATTTCAAAGCACTCGATTGAAGACAGAAACTTATTCATTGTAAAGTTTAAGAGAAACTTATAACTAACTCCCCTAGAAACTATCTAATCACAATGTCACTATGATACGTTTATGCTTTATAATAAATATTATGAAAAGTAGAGATTTAACATAGTCATCAAGTTAATGGATTATTACCCACAGTGTCAAAACTTTGTGCCATAGGGATAACTCCTGATACTGAGATAGCTCCATGAGAAGGACGAAAACCAAAAATCCCACAGTATGATGCAGGCACTCTTACACTCCCTCCGGTATCAGTTCCTATGATTTAAAAAAGCACTTCAAATTATTAATCAAGTGATGTCAAAATGAAACTCAACGGGAAAAAAAGAATAGCTCACTGCTGAGGAAAACGTAACAGCACTTGAAATTATTAACAAAATGTTGCCAAAAATAACTAATGGAAAGGAAGAATAAATCACCTAGTGAGAAATCAACAAGCTTTGCACCAACTGCAACAGCAGAGCCACTAGAAGATCCTCCAGGAACCCGGTCTGGTGCACAAGGATTTCTAGGCGTGCCATAATGTATATTCTCCCCGTTTATACTGCCACATAAGAGTACTCAGTCATGTGAGTAGCAGAAATATGTACATATCTGAGACAAAAAATAAAAATAATCAGAAATACTTTCGATGAGGAGAAAGCTCAATCAAAATGAGCAGAAGTGAGCAAGTATCCATTTAAATGAAGTGCAACCTTACTTGCATACTTTAGAGACATCTTAATTATTGGGGAAGCTTGTCCTTTCCATATGATCTAAATAGTGAGTGAAAGCTAAGAAATTTATATTACTTCCAACTCTAAGATTTATCCTAACAAATCACAGTTTACACGAAAATGATAGATAATAGTCACTCAGTTATTTGATATTTTAACCATGGCGACAATTCTTTTTGTTTGAATAAAAAAATTCGCTCTTCTGATTCTAAAATCGAAGAGAATAATCATGTCCCAAAAGTTGCCTAGTGCTCAACCAATTTTTATCTAATTTTGGTACATAAAAGAATATTATGAATCACCTTACCTCCTACTTGGTTGTAACTCCAGTGCTTTCTTAGTCTTTTATGCCAACATATTTTTCATTGCCTAATTTAAATTTTCAGGCAAACGAATAATCTATGTAAACAAAAACTTTATGCTTCTACAAATTCATCATCACCTACAGAATACTCACTACTCAATCTGCCATAACAACTTTTTCTCATAGCTAAGTGATCACATCATCTTAAGCAGTTATGTTGACAAGTCCTTAGTTTCTTATATAACAACTACTATATGATCAAATTGTTCGGTGGAACTTTATTTGATTCACCAATTTAGACAATGTATTGAAGTATTCATTCAAACATTCATTTTCTTTATTTCTTTCATTCTCAAAATCTCTTTTTAAGAGATTGAATTTTGACTGTCCTCGCCTTCAAATTTCTTTCAAATTCTTGTTAAAAAGTTTCTCATATTTGTAAACACTCTTGTAAGGTTTTCATTAAGCATTCAAATTCCACTAAGTAGGCACATCATTCAATATTGTTTAGAACCCTATGGGTTTTGGAATGAGCCAAAATATGAGCAAAGAAAGCCCAACCTGTAAGCCATTTCATCCATGACAGTTTTACCAACACAAGTGGCACCTGCTCCAAGAAGAGCCAAAACTGTTGGAGCAGTAGAAGTGGCAACCGGATGAGTCCTTGCCCAGTCAGGATTTCCCATGCCGGTCACATATCCTTCCACGTCAAATCTGTTCATACAAACACCTCCTTCAAGTTCAACATGCAGAAGCATGGATCAAAGTCTAGCTGACTTAGGCATCAGCAAAGTAGAATTTTGACAACAGAATATTGTGGCGCGAAAGGAAAATACATACATCTCTTTGATAGCAAAGGTGAGTGAATTGAGGGGAAGATCCTGTGCAGATTTTGGTGGTAAAGTGAATTTCTCCATGAATGCTCCGTAGTCACCTGAAGCTGTCTCCATACCTGTTGTAAAGTTCCTCTCTCACGTTTACAAACAACTAATGGCAACGATTGAAGAGAGTCTCAGGTCAGTATAAATTTCACAGCATTTTATCTTACTCTATGATACTTGTCAAGATAAGGTTAAACTTTGATTGGCCAATCCAAATATCAGTCACACACCTTTTGTTTTCTACTAACCAACCATTTAATATATTTTATTTTCCACTCCATTCATTCATTTTCTTGTACTCCTTTCCACTTTTGCTACTTCTATGTTTAAAAACATTTTATTTTTCATTTTTGGCATCATTCATTCATTTGTTATAATAAAAGGGACGGAGACATAAGTATCCACCAATTGAATAATTGAATTTACTTCTTTCGTCTTTTCGTTCTCCTTTCTTCGATTGTTTAAAATTCAACTCTAGATCTTCGAGAAGGCATTTGTAAATGTTATTGATCACATTACCTAATTTCCATGCAATTTAAGTACCATTAATACATACGTCTAAATTTGTATAGTTTTCCCAACAGTGAGACTTTTCTTCAACCTACGCACCTTATTCACTTCATGTTAAATTTCTCGCACCATTCATTCGTGTTGATTCATTTATGCATTCCTATTTATAATGCTTTTTTAAGTGTTTCCAGCAGTCAGCTTTTCTTCTGTCGCATATTGGAGATGATTACATGCTTCGTTTATTTATTTATTTTTGAAAATGAGCTAGTAATTGCTTAAAGAATCGAGCTTTTAACATGCTGGAAAAGGAGACTCTGTTTTGTTATAACTGCATGAAATTAGATAATGAAAATTGTTATATCAATAACAAGCATGTGTCAAACAACTTTACACTCTTGGGTGGAGAATTCCACCTTCTGCGGTAGCTGAAGAGGATCAATACCACTACCACTCATGGAAGCGTGAAAAGGTTCTCCTATGCTATCCAGGAAGCAATTACAGCAAATACATGAGAAGAACAGAACAAATAATCTACTCATTTTCATTAGAGTCACCATCAAATATGTACAGGTATGGAATCGCAGTTGTGCGATCAACTAATGCACTGTTGGAAACCTCAGTGTTTATCCCGGGTGAGCTCCAACCTAACCGTTGTACGTACACAGCATCATAAGCTTCAATATTCATTCCTGAAGCAAGAAATAGTTGAATCTCATATACAAATCTGTCCGCTCTTGCCCCTAGAAATCGTATTGCAGCTTCATAGACTGACTTCTTGAACTCTTCCTGTTTCTTTTCGGGTGCAGTCCAGTGTGGCGTCTGCTCTCTCCTGTAATTCAAGAGTTATTACTAGTCACGATCCATGTTTTCCACACTAATGACTTAAAATGCACAAAGAAACTTACCTTGTACATAATACTGCTTTGATCACGCCAATTATATGTTGCACAATGATGTCAACATCCTCCTCCTTTAGATTCAGCACAAGAAGGTTTAAGTCAAGAATTAACACAGCAATGCAATTACTATAGCAACCCCCTCCCCCTTTTTCCTCCTTACCCAAGCAAAAACTGATTAAAAGACAGAGAGGACAGGATATGAAAGAATCAGAAATTTCATCTATGATTAAGCACATATATACACAAAAGAAAAAATGTGTAACACACAAATCACACTGTTACTGGATATTTTCCAGTGTCAAGGCCTGAGAGAGAATAACCTGAATAAGAGCTTGAATTTCTCTTCTTAACCAACTTTCAAGCCAGCAGTTTGGGCGAAGGTACATTCGAGATCTCCAATATTGTGATATATTGAATACTTCATCTAACAAACCTGCTCACACCGAGTTCATAAAAAAGTAACACAAATATCAATAACGAACATTTGACACAAACCACAGGACAGACAGACACCATTATCTCATAGAAATTTGTTAAACGGAAGGCAGTAGGACGAACACCTTGGTCAGTGTAATAGCATTGTAATCTATATCTGTGCGCTCTTGATGAGATAAAACTGCACACACAGACAGAGGAGCAAAGTATAAAAGGATAACTCTACCAAAAAAATAAAACTTGGACTGAAACTAGACAAACCTATCCTCAAAATCCTTATTCACATAGTGCCGCTGAAAGCAACCTCCTTCCACTCCATACACGATAGAAATATTGTCTGTCTGCAGATTAAGCACAAACTAAGAAGTCAGCAGCACACTTGATCCAACTTGATACTAACTTCTACTATCATTCACCCACTTGATTATCACAAATCATCATCCTTAATGTTTCGCAAATTTCGACATCCATAAGAAGCATTCAGGGAGCAGTAATTTGCGAGCACTTAAAAGTCCTGAATTGAAATTCCTTTTAAAGGGAGTAAAATGGAGGGAGTAATTTATACTTCATCAAAAGTCCATATGGCAAAACAAAAACAACAACAACAATAATGCAGAAAAACATATGGTGTTCAAGTTAAAAAATGAAGGTATTTAACCAAACCTTGCAGAGGGGGCATTTTACAGAAGAAGGAAGAGAACGGGGATTGCCAGCAGCCACCTTGGTCCAGCGTAAAATGCAATTGAAGCAAAACTTATCTGCCACAAGAATAAGCTCATTATAATAGCAGTAAGAATGCTATATGGTACATTTGCCTCTTTTGCTTCTTGAATCTCAACTCTCAAGTAATGATCCTGATAAAATAAAGCTGTTTCTAGATATAAAATTTGCGAGGGTGATTTTCGAACAAAAGGGTTCCCTAATCATCAATCAATCAGTCAAACCCAATAAAGGGTCTATACCACATGCAACAAATTTATAAACTTTGGGATTAAAAAGACATCATCTTGCAAAAAGAAGGTAGAGAAGAGATGATTATCAAGAAACAGAGTAAGAGGGAATAGTTTGAGGGCATACGAAAACATCTATCGAGGTACGAAAGTTGAAGGAATGGCCCCAAGCAGATTGGACAACAGCAACTTGAATCCTCCTTGTTCGACTCCGACGAGACATGGTCGCTCACCCCAATCGCTGCGTCATCTTCCATCGTTTCCAACCCTACTTTTCCTTTCCAATGCACACGCTTTACTCATAAGTACTATTAGACAAAAGGATAGATATGATAAATTATATATTATAGTTAAATATATTTTTTATTATTATATGCAAAATTTCAGATTTTAAGATTATTAGATTATATTTAACTATTTTTTTACTTATTTTAAATGTAATGTTTAAATAATATTGATGTGAGATTATATTCAGAGAGTTTTATTTTATCACCTCTTAAGACGTGAGAATTGTAATTTAAACTTATTTTATGATTAACAAATATTAGTCATGTAAATGGTTTCAGGAATGGGGTTGGAATACAGTGAAAGAAGACAATTAATTGAGATTTATATTTGACATCATGGTCATTATTTGCACTGTACATCATTTTATTAATCTATGAAGAAGGTTCATAGAAGTGTTTTTACATAAAGAACTAACTCTCTTTCAACGAATGCATCCCTTTAGTTGGTTTTGGAGCTTTAATTTGCAGCTATACACTTTCAAGAGTTGTGATTTTATGATTTCAACGTCTTTTCTCATCATGTTTATCTCCTGGGCATTTGTTATTTCCCTTCTTTTCAAATCTTTGTTCACTCTCATGATTGTCTGAGCATTTGTCCTACGGTAACTTGATCCATTACTTGTCATTGATGTTGTCATATTCACTTGCTCTAAAAGCACAAATTCCGTAGTTAATTTCAAGGGCAGCCTTTCATTCTGCATCACATGCTTACGTGCTTCTTGTGACAATCTATGGTATTCCAAGTTTCTACAAATATCTGTTCGATCTTCTTCTGTTAAATTTGGATGTGCCTGCAAAATTAAGTGAATTGAATGAATCTCAGTGATCTACATTCAACAAAGATAGATCTTTAGCTAGAGATTTAGAATATGAAATGATGTAAATATTATCACTGTTACCTTGAGGTACATGTCAACGGCTCTATAGAGGTTGTCATCACAGTGTCTAGCATTTTGTGGCAATGCTTCAACAAGTGATTTGAAACTTTCCATTGTGAGATTCTCATCCCTTGCAACTTGTATGAGATACCCATCAACTAACCTTCCAACACTGTTTGGTTTTGGTTTTGCTGAATGATTACTTGACATACCACAAACATAAAACCGTAACACCCTGAGTACAACAGTTACATCGTACAAAGAACATTTTTCTTCTTGATTTTTAACCAAGAGATCAGGAACACCACATTTCTCCAACATTAAAGCTACCCTTCTTTCTAGGACACACAACAACTCAGAATTTATTTTCAGCATCACCCCTGCCTTTAGGAGATGAAGCAAAAAATTGCATGTTACTGAATTTTCTTCTGTAGGAAGTATGTTAATCAAACACTCAATGGAAATTCTGTGTAGAGTTAAGGATTTAGGAGTCTCCTTGTCAAGTCCAAGTGTGACTTGAGAAAACCATTTTCTTGTCCAACGTTCTATACAAGAACCTACAAGCTCAGGTTTGATTCCACATCTTCTGATTGATTGAATCACTTCAATGAAATGGTCTATACGTAGAAATGACACATCTTCAAACCACCAATCATGAACACTATTATTAGTTTTACTTGAGGGTCTTTCACTTTGACAAGTAAAACCAGATGCATTTGGATTTGCACATACTTTCAAAGCTATTGCCTGTGAACAACGTTTGACTATTTGCAAGTCCTTGGCCCAATAGGAAATAGATTCAGTGGCTTTAAGTATTCGAAATGTGTCTTTCCAAGAAGATAATATGAGAAAAGTGAGAAATGCTTCTGTCTTGGATATGAGATTTCCTTCTTGGAGCTCTTCACTCATTTCCAAGAAATGTGCAGCACAATACAATGGGGCAATGTTGGATGCAGTTATATCAAATTTCCTTCCATAACAAAAATTGACTATGGATTCAAAAGACTTTTTACCACCTGGAAGGTTTTTAATTTGGATGATGAGGCTATCACCAGCACTTTCTCTGTTGCTTCCCCTCTCAAATACAAGCCGTTTCAAATATTCGCTTCTTGAGGCCATGACAAGCTGAAAACCAACCACATCATAGACAGTTAAAATTTTAAGAATATTAATGGAACATCTTTTATTGGGCAACTTTTAAGAATAAACTTTATTTAATAAAGATTTGGTTAGCTTATTCATACTAGGGTGTACATGATCTTAAAGAGATGAAAAATTGCTTTGACATGTGTTTAAAGAGATGAAAAATAAGATTTTGTGGTTGGGAGGATGTTGTTATGCAGATACACAATCCAATGGAGTATGAATCTGCAGCAGCTAAGTGTTTTCTTTCATACAGATTGTAACTTTATGGTGGATATATAGAGTTCATAAGCCAACATTGGATTTTTATATGGGATTAGTATTGATGCTAGAAGGAACTTACTCCGTTTAAAGTTTAACTGTAAAGTACTAGGAGAAAATTCTCTCAGAGTTTACAACTTATGTTCATTCTCAAATTCTAAACTATGTAAGCTACTATTAAAAATAATCTTCTTTTCATTATATTTATAGATTATCAATGCATTTTATAAAGTGGTGTTAGTTAATTATTGGACAAGAAAACATGCAAATTCCATATAGTGAAAGGTGTGATTGGCCCACCTTGTGCAAGTGGAAGCTAGAATCACCAATTTGTATAATTAGATCAGTGGGGTAATTTGAACTAGCAACCCTGCATCAAGTGAATGATAGTAATTAAATACTTGTAAAAAGATAAATTTACAAACATTTAAGAAAACATTTGACTTTGTTTGCCTGAGATTGGAGAGAATAGTTTACCTGTTTCGTTGAGTGCGTTTTAAGGAATGAGCAAGAATAGGAACAATAGGTGGTAGAAGGTTACATGGGTGACACTTCTCTCCCAAAGGACTTTCCATTGTGCCTCTATCAAGCACTGCAAACTCAAACCCATTCTTCATCTTTCCTCAAGAACTTAAGTGGTGGAAATTATATGAAAAGGTGCAGCATGGATTGTATAGAATATATAGAGAAAAAGTCTCATGGTTTTAGAATAAGAGTAGAAGGTGTCATTGTTCCCTCATTAATATGATGAATGATGATGTTATGTATGCAAATTCAATTGGTTGAAAGTTATTTTGCAGACAATATAGAAACATTATAGCAATTGGAGAATCTCATCCACTTATTGATAAATACAAAACTACACTTGTTCATGGTGTCACCTTCACCAGTTAAGAAGCTGTTTCCTGCAGGTTGTACCAAATTAATAAGACACCCTGAACCGATTCCAGCCTCATCATTGTGTGGTCAGGAAACTTGTTCAAGCTTCTCACCTACATTTTCTTTTTTTTCTTCTTTTACTTTTCAAAAGATAACCATGACCAGAAAAAAAATATGGAAGGCTTTTTTTCATTGGGATGCACTTTTTCTTCATTGTCAACACAATGCTACTGCAATTTGTGGATAACGTTTCTTTTAACACTCATCTTTGAAAAATTCTGAGTTGAACACTGTCCCTGATGTGATTAAAGGTAATTTAATAAATGTCATATAAACTTAAAAAATTACTGGTTGTTAAATGAGAATGTGTTGATACAGTGTCAACTTATCAAGCAGTGTCCTTGTTTAAGAGATGGTAGATTTTTCAAAACATTGAGGAAGTTTAAAGAAATGTTTTAGGTGCAAGGTTCAGAATTTATAAAAAAAATTGTTAAAATGAACTTATATAACATAGTAGAGCCCTAAATTTAAAAACTTGTCTCAATATTTTTAAGTTAAGATTGAAGGTAAAAATAAAATAAAATTAAAAAAATGAGTTTCCTAATATTTTTTGAAAATATAATGTGAATTGTTAAAAAAGCAGTGAGACACTTTTAAAATAAAATAACATCTATGTAAAAAATTTATAGGACCTTTCCATTATTGGTCTTTTAAGTATTTAATATTTTGATCATGTATAGATGGCACCTGAATATGGCATTCCTGTTATGTGGTCATTGATCAATTTGAGAAGGGATGATGTTGAAATCAATGAGAGAAAGTATGATGTATAGCTACTTCTATCAACTCATAAGTATACAAATTTAATGAATTTATTAAGTATTTTTAAAAATGGAAAAGGACTAATGAGATTGTATAAATTGGATAATGATACATTATCTATCTATATTTTTTATACAATCAAATTAAAACTTCTAATATTATTATTTTAATATTTTTTATATATTATTTAATTATAAATTTATTTTTATTATGTATTTATTTTTAAATTCATCATTACATCAAAAAAATTGTATATTTTTATACAATTACATTACAATTTTTAATATTACTATTTTAATATTATTTAATTATAAATTTATTTATTTTTAAATTCATCACATTAAAAATTATATATAATTTTAAAAATGATCAAAACATCCTATAAATTATTTAGAATGTTGAAAGATTAATCTATAATATACATTCACACTTTAATAAATTAATATAAATTTTAATTTTTAATTAAAAATATTATTATAATCACTTTTAAATGTATGTGTTTTACTCTTAACTGCATAAAAAACTTTTCTCAGTTATTTACTATGTCGGATGAACATGTTTCTTTTTTTCAACTACATGTTAATGCATTTTCAAGAGATGAAGCTGCACCGTATAAACTTTTGAGAGAAAGAGTGCAAAAATTCATGTGTTTCATTGTACTTCAATATAAGGAACTTATTGTGAGAGAAAAAGATTAATGATTATTAGCATTTAATATAAATTATTTAACTTAAACACGATGATCAATACTATTTATGAAAAATTAGTAAGATTTAAAAAATAATTATAATAAAATTAAATTTCCATGTGTTTGTTTTCAAAACCGGTGCATTTATCCCATGTATATATACACTATTTTATTATTTTAATTTAATTTATATATATAGATATTTAAAATAAAATTATGTCAACTTTATGCTATGTATAATATTCTTTTTAATTTAGATCTATTTTTAATTTGAAATGCATTGGGAATGGTAGAAGAAGAAAAAAAACTAATTTTACATTTTAAACATTTAAAAAAAATTAAAAAATTCCTCTCAAAATCACTGTATCACTCATGAACATAATAAACACTTTTACAAATATTTTAACATATTTCATGCTCATAACTTAAATTAAACGTTCATAACTTAAAATAAATAAGTAAATAAAATATATTTTTAAAAGAAAAAGACCTATTTATCCAGGAGAATTTGTGATTAAATTTGAAAATAATTCAAAAACTGAATTTGGGGTTTAAGAAGCATATGCATTTCTTCTTTCTTCTAGTACTCTTTTTGTGAGATAAGAGTCATCAAAGGAGACAATGGTGAAAGTGAAACCCTACATTTGCAGTTCCTTCTCAATTTCAGATCAGCCTCCTCCATTTCCAATTTCCCTACTCCATCTCAATTCTCACATTCTCAATCCTATTTCGTTTCGCCTCTCGCAATCTCATCCAGCTCTCACAATCGCATGCGCTAAAAGGCGTGATTCCTCTCAATCATCCAATCAAACAATTCTTCAATTGGCTTCCACACTCGCCTTCAATCTCAAGATCTTACCGGAGCCTTTCAATTCCATCGCCGGTGAAATCGCGCGGACTGATTCTAATACTCTGACTCGCCTTGTAGGTGGTCGGAGAGGGAGAATAGCCGGAAAATGGAGGGCAAGGAAGAAGAAGTCGGTGTGGTTTGCATTAGTTTTGATTTGCATTGCAGGCGGTTTGTGGTCGTGGAGGATTCAAGAATTTTCCCTGTTTTTGAGGGTTTTGTCGTTTTGTGTAGCAGCTATTACATTGGTTCGGCGCTTTGAAAAGAAAGCTGTTAAAGAATGGTTTTTAGGGTTTTTATTTGGGATTTTTCTGATTTTAAGTTTCAAATTGAAGAAAGAAGACATGAAATTTTGGGTTCAGAAACTGGTGTTTTCTCCTGTTAGTGAAATTGTAATGAGGAAGAGAAGGAGAAACAGAAATTGGAGAATATTCAAATGAGGGCGTGACATAGGCATGTAGTTTCATCAGTCTCTGTAAAAATCTCTGTTCTTTTGTTCAAAATCTTGCTCACTGGTTCTTGCATGTTGCTAATGAAATTAATGGGTATGTAATAATCAATAAAATGTATTTCTGTTTTGCCTATTATGAAAACAAAAAAAGTAATAGACATACAAATCAATCTTGAAACTTAGGTATACCTAAAAAATACAAAATATAGAAAATATAAATACAAAATTTATATCTATACACTCAAAGTCCACATATTTTCAGCATACATATAATATAAATAATTGGTTTCTGAATGATTACTATGCTAAGAAAATCAAATCTTAAATAAATATTTTATTGAAGTCGTTTTATTTGATATTTCTCTTTTGTCATCTTCAGTCAATTTTATTGTATAAATATAAGATTTTTAATAAAATTAAATAAAGTAGTAATTTGGATTTATGTAAAATATGATTAAGTAAAAGAAAAAAAATCTTGAAATTTCTTAAAATTCTGTTTTATTGAAATAAAATTGAATAACATTGTGGAACAATATTCATTCAAGGATCAATATTGAAGTTAAAGTACACCTATTTCTAGATTATATATGTGAAAAACAGACAAATTTTTAAAAAAAGTTGAATTATGATTAAACTAATTTATAAAAACTTTTTGTAAGCATGATCTAAATATTAGACTTCAGGCTAAACTTTCAGTTAATATGTCATATGATAAGTGTTTAATTTTATAAACTTATAATATGTCATATGATATATGATAAGTGTTTAACTTTATAGTAGTAGACTGATATGATGAAAAGAATTGAGAAATTTTTATAAATGATTTTTAATACATTGTGTCTAGTGAAATATTGACAATTCAACATTAACCAATAATAACATATTTGGTCAGATAAAATATTTTATTTTTTTTAAACTCAACTCATTTGTTTAAGGAATTACATTAGATAAAAACTTTTGTATCCTAGTTGAATCACTTGATTGACACAATTTTTATTATTACATAAAAGTGATTAAATTATAGTTCTAAACAAATTAATCACTAGTTTAAATACTTAGTTTTAAAAACATTTTTAAGAAATCACAAGTACTCTCATAGTAAACCTCATTTTGGATTAGTATAGATGATAAAATAATATAATATAAATGAGATAAGAAAAAAAATATATATTACATTTTATACTAATTCAGAGTTACTCAGAGTTCCTTAAATAACACATATTTTACAACTTTCATATGCAGAACAATATATACGGAAAAATAATAAAGAAATAAAATAAATAAATTTTTGGTTTTTATGGTTTTTTTAAGTTAAAAAAATCAAATATAAGAAAAATCATATTCAAAATAAAAACTAATAATATGTTAATTCTTTGAAGAGTAACACAATGATAGATTTTTATGAATTCCGTCACTTAAATCAACCAAATCTTAAAAAAAAATCAATTATTAGATAAATCTCACTTGGTATATTTTCTTTAAATTAAAAAAAAATTATCTTAGAAATATGATTTTTTAAATAAAACTAAACTAATAATAAAGTAAAGATTATTTAAAACATAATTAAATTAAAAAAATTAAAAAAAACGAGTTTCTTAATATTTTTTTACTGTTGAACTAATGTTTCTTAAAAATGATGTAAGTAAAATCTATTTGAAACCTTTAAAATAAAAATAAAAAATGTGAGTTTCTTAAAATGTTTTGAAATTCCTTTCTATTAAAAAAAACTATATGCTAGAAACATTCTCGCCTCATAGGAACCATCATCAAATATAATGCTAATATTATAAAAGTGATTTTACAGAATTTTTTAAAGAATTCTTGTTCACTCTTGGATTCTTGCCTGACAATTTTGTTCCTGAAAAATTTAACCAAAAATCTTTAAAAATATTACATTTTAAAATGTAAATTAAATATAGAAAATATGATTTTATAATCTTAAATTTTGGTATAACTAAATATCACTTTTTAAGTGAATCAGGACTTGTAATTGTAACCAAATATGTTCTTACTAAATGTAAACAGAGTAAAAAATTAATAAATACAAAATTGAAGACGAAGTTGAACAGAATAAAAAAAACATAAAAATTACACATCTTATTAATTTTATTTTATTTTCTTCTAATTAGTCATCCATCAATTAATTATTATTATTATTTTTTTTATCCAGTCATACAAACCAATTTATTAACTTATTGTTTAAGAATAAAATAAATTGTGCATACAATGTAAATTTTTTAATAAAGGAAAATAATAAAAATAAGGTGAAAGCTTAGATAGTGGGTAAGCTTGCGGCGCAAGTTTGGTTATTGGTTGGATAATCGTTTGCAGTAACCCAGGCCCACATCGAAATCCCAAAGAAAAATAATTAGGATGAATGATAATATTAAGTTCCAATTGCATTGACTCTTCTTCTTCTCTCTCCTTCTCTCCACTCTATGCTGTGCTATGCATTGTGTCTGCTGCTCTGTTTCTCACTGTGACAAACCAACAAGGGTCGTGCGTGATGGTTTCCGAGGCTGATCTAAAAAATGTGACCCCTAATGATGATCAGTGCTTTTTAATGTATTTCATCGTGGGAACCTACTTTGGTCCTGACATCAAAACCGAATCAGCCACAAAAAAATCAATTTTGCAGAGAGTAGCAGAAGGGTTTCCTCCATACACATTGAACCAATTGACCAATTCCTTCATCAAAGTTGTCGAATTGGAGCGTGTCTATTACTATATCCTCAGGAAAAGTGATAAATCAATGATCCTTAAATTGACCTTCCTGCGTCGATTCTTTCAAGGCCAGGGTGGAAACAGCAATTACCCCCACTTTCTCGATTTGTTCCCGCCCCACTTGCACCCTCAATCCCGCTTCAAAAACCGCTATAAAATCATTCACAACATTGTGTTTATTGACAACCCTGATAGCAGTTACATAAAGCCAGAGGATGTTGAGAGGTTCAAGAGACTGAGTGGGGTGGAAGAGTTGCATGTGGACATAGAGGCTGCCGGATTGCAACTGGGTGCTTCTTCTTACGACAATTGTGTTCTCAGCAACTCTAACATGCCCATGAGGAATTTTGAGAATGAGTCCTGTGGTGGTTTTTATAAGTTTAGGGACAATGTTCATGGTGTTGGACGTGTGAGTGATGCTACAAGTCATCGTTATCATGTTGGTGGTATTGAAGATGAGGAGAGTGATGAAGAGGAAAAAGTTGGGCCAGCTATGTTGGTCCTTCCTTCGCGTCCTTCTAGGGAGGAATTGTATGACATTGTGGCTGCTACAAAGAATGGATTTGCTTTAACTGGAACTGTGGCCAAGACTCAATTTGGTCCCAGCATAGGACTTGTGGACATTGGAGAGTCAGAAGACTCCTATCTGTTTCGTGTCTCTCTTCCAGGAGTCAAGAGGGATGAAAGTAAGTATCTTGGTAAATATATTTGTATAATGGTTTTGTTAACCCAATTTTTTTTTTCATAAAAATTATATGAGATTGCATATTAAATTCAAGAGAACACATCTTAACATATTTTAATTCTTTGACCAGATTTGGGTACTGTTTACCCATTGCCTTGAAATATTTAGTGTGTTATTCTTTTAATTCTGAGCTTTTATGCTGTATGTACCTGAGTTGTGGGAATGTCTCTTTTGTGTCTGATTTTGATTGATGAAATGAATTTGTTTTAAATTCCATGCTAGCTGAGATGGATCTTAGTATATAAAGGGATCCACTCGCTATTCTAGTAGGAATCTACACTTTTGGATGCTTATTTTATCTAATTTTTTGTTATTTGTTTTCTTGGATATGGTCAATGCTTTTAAATGTGCTAAGTAATGCTTATGTATGTCAAATTTCTAAATTGGCCATGAAGAATGTATAGTTTGTTGTTAAATAGTAATTTGTGTGATAGTTGTTTTTACAGTTGTGTTTCAGATCTAAGTACTGTTAACTAACATGGCTGGAATTTATAACTGCAGAGGAATTCTTTTGTGATGTTGAGCTTGATGGGAAAATATTGATATCTGGAGTAACTATAACAGGAGAGAGGGTAGTATACAGGTACTCTAAGGCGTTTGAAATGCAAACTCAAAACCTTTGTCCACCAGGTAAATTTGGCATGTCCTTCCAGCTGCCTGGGCCTGTTGATCCGCATCAATTTTCAGGTAATTTTGGCACTGATGGAGTTCTTGAAGGAATTGTTATGAAAGCGAAATGAGGATGAAAAAGTTGTTTGGTTAGAATCATCTCTTTTATTTCACTAGGCACCAACAAAAATTACTATGAAAAGTTGTTTGGTTAGAATCATCTCTTTTATTTCATTAGGCACCAACAAATGTTACTATGAATTGAAACAATGTGTCAAATAGGAGCTGGAATTAGTGACAATATTCAGTATGGTAGAGACAATATCTTCATGTTGAATATCCAATTGTCAGATGATTAATTAATCCATTTCATCCACATATGAAAGAGTGATTTAATTTTGTGCTGACTACCCTGCAACTTAAACACACAATTCCTCTCCATTTTGTAGTTCTATATGTAACTATACTGTTCTATAGAACTTGGACTTGGCCATCAGCCACTGCACATGGTAGTAATAACTAAGATTTCTCAGGTGATTTGATCACATTAAAAGTTGAGTTCTTCCTTATTTTTATGGTTTCAGAATTGATTTCTGGTATTTTCCTACTTTTTTCATACTGAACTGAAGGTACTGGGTGATTGATTAGCTTTGTGTTGTTCTTGAGGGTCTCGATTCTTGATATTTGCAAAATTTGTATTGTTCCATGTTAGTATTATTTAACTCCATTCTTTATAGCTGACACACAATTCCATCCTGATCCCTAAATAACATTCTCAATTTGGTTGGAAAAACATGTAGAAACTGAAATGTCAATGATTTGAGTGATTAGAAATTTCCAGTCTTACATTCATTTTACTACTTGATTCCTATACATATTTTTGTACACCTTCTTGTATGAACTATTTAAATCTGTCAGCATACATTTATTTGTGGTTGAATATGCAAGTTGTTCTTTTTATTTAATATCCTAATGTTTTCAATGGACATCTTAAAACATTGTCTTTGGTCCTTTTTGATAAGAAAATATATATTATAAAAATATTATAATTTATTTTTTTGGTAAAAAAGACTAAAGATAGTAGTATTTCTGTATAATACTTCAACCACATCTTATAAATATAGTGTTTTGAAACTTTATATACCAATACAATCATAATTAGATGGGTTGAGTTGACATTTTTTAAGTAATGGTTTTCATCATTAAGATAAGATTCATTTGATATTTGTGTTTTATGCTGTTAATTTTATATCTCATTTTGGTCTCCACTCCTGTGGTAACTGTAAATCAATCTTCTTTTTTCAAAGTAAATAAATACAACAATTTGTGTCTATCTAATCTGATAAATAAATATATATTCCGAGTTTTATACATGGTATTATAATCGTATTACCTCATAATTTTTAAAATTATGTTTTAATTTTTTTAGGATGTATATATCATAAATATAGTTTATGTCTCTGTGACAGTATTCACATTGGAAAGTAGAATGAAATAACCAAATAACTGATTTAGTGTCTAATCGAATCACAATTGGCGTGGTTAAATAATATGATGTACTAGTATAATTCAACAAATAAGATTATTATTTTTTAAAATAATTTCATTTCAAATATTTACACCTGAAAATAAAAATCCATGATAACTGTGATTAAAATTACTTTAAGATAATTCTTGTTCACGCACAAATGTACTTCTTTCTGTTTGTTCTCCTCTTTTTTTCAGTGTTGAATTTTTAAAAAAATGTGTTTATTGCCATTTTGCAAAAAATCAATATCACATTAATTGTATCCTATACATCTTCAAATAAAAATTATACAAATGCTTTATTTTATAATAATTTTTTACTGTTAAACAATAATAAAAAATATTATTTATATACTTTATATATATCATTAACAACATTCACAATGGATTAACTTATGTGGAACTTAAACAAAGTATATGCCTATTCTCAGAAGAAAATAACAGTAACTTGCAATGTGTATTTAGCAGAAAAATAAATAATCAGTGTTAAATTTTTTGAAATTTAGAATGTATATTATTAAGTTGTTTTTATATATTTTATTGAAGTATTATTTTATTTATAGATTTGAGTATTGAAACACTCAGTACTTTAATATGTAAAAGATTGGGAAGGCAATGGTGAAGGACTATTTAAACTTGGGCGGGAGTAAAAGAACATTCAAATGTTCAATCACAACATCCACTTCATGTTCAATACAAGACAGGATAGTTATTATTATTAATAACATTCAAAAGCCAGATGCTTTAACCAATGCAAAGTCAGGTTGAAATAACTAGCCAAACCATAATGCAGTTTTGAAACCAACATCATAGACAAAACTGATAAATCATAGACATTGTGGGCCATTAATTAATTTTGTATATTTGTCATAATACATATTAAGAATCTCTATGACAGGGAATAGGAATTCAATAAAGAAAAAGAGGGAAAGTAAAACTCAAAAAACTGCATATTTTTTTTTAGTAGAATGTACTGAAATGAACAGTCCAACAAAAAGGTTAAAATTTAAGTCCTTCAAACACTAATTAACAAGAGAGAAATAGAGGAAGATCCTTTCATAATAAGCAGCTACTGGTCTGGAGATGATTGTTGTTGCTCTGGTGGCTGTGGCCACATTTGCGGTGCCATGCTGTATTGATGAGACTGTTGAGCATAAGGATCCATCACAGGGTTATTACCCATCATGACAGCAGCAGTTCCAACTTGTGCATGTTGAGGTGGCATATAACAGTAAGGAAGTGCCTCAGGGGCCCCTGTAACTGGTACAGTTCCTCTTGGCATTGATGCAAGCACTTCATCTTTATAGTCCTCCCTAGGCACAATGTCAACCAAGAAATCAAAGATATCAGTTCTTGTGATGGCTGCTGCAATATCATTCTTTTGAAGTGTTTTCCTTTTGTTCTCTTCAGTATGGTTCCAAGAACGCAAGGTTAGCTCCAATATGAACATTTCACATGCCCTTGCAAATATGACAGGTGCCTCAGCTGATATCATTCTGACATCCTCATCGGCCTTCATAATCTTTTTTATCCTTGCCAAGGGAAGGCTGTGGTTCTTGAAATCAGTCACCTTCTCAATTTCTTGATATTGATTTGTCCAGAAGGCTTGAAGTCTTTGCTGCAGCTGCTGCTGTTGTTGCTGATGCATGTGCTGATAAGCAAGTTGATGCTGTCCTAGTTGAGTTGCAGCTGGTTGACCAGTGGATTGAATGGTCCCAGGTGATGCAACAACCATCCCAGGTGAGGCTGTTATGTGGCTGGCCTGGTATGGATTAGAACCATAGGTGAGTTGAGGTCCACTTCCAACAACTCCCAGAGATGGGTTCTGACCATGCCCATGCCCTTGATGATCCATCCTGCTTCATGTAAAATCAAACAAATCAATGTCTACACTTTACATGCTACCAAAACAATGTATGCAAATGCAAACAATTGCATCTCTGGATTACCATTATATTCCTTCTAAATGTACATCCAGAATAAAAGCTACAAAAATATCATTCTCTAAAACTACATTCATCACTTGAAAGTACGCTAACAACCTTTATTCAAATAAGCATTATGTTGTACATGCAACAAAAGGTGGAATCATAAAACATATAGAACCAGATTCTTTATACAGGGAATACTAGAATTGGAGGGAGAAAACAAGGCACGCCCTTCTCTCTGTATGCATTAAGCAAAACTATATAAATTCATTCCCAGATCTTGATCTTCACTCAATTACATATTCAGAAGCAAATCTGTTACCAGCCGCATCCATCATAAGAAAAATGCTATATATATACACATGTTTCATGGTTTTGGTAGATAGATAAGGCTATACATGTTACAAGTACTCATCCAAATTTCGGGTTTGGATTGACAACAAGATAGGGAATGACACAGGGTTTCACTACACCTAAATGCATGAACAAAAATTATAGTAGATGTGTGTATTCCTATGACTAGAGTTACTACCTTCGTTATGACAGGTGGTGCTTTGTTCTGCAAATATTAAGAATCTGTAAGGGATTACAAATGAAAATGAAAATGAAAAGGAGAGGAGAAAGGCAAAATCATCAGAAATTCTCTATCATTTCACAGATCTGTTACCCCCAGAGTTTTAGTGCACCAAAAACACATTGTGGAATGTTTTCCCGCAGGCCCAAAGATCCAAATCCTTTTTCAGGGATTCATATGAAAAGACAGAGCTTTATAACTATTAATGATGTTTTCTTCGACCAACGAAACTAGGAGGGCAAGAACCAAAAAAGAGAGTGTGATCTATTCTGATTTTCATTTTAATAGTAATAGCTAACTCTGTTTTCTTTCTTTAGTGAAACCAACAAACTTATTTTGTTGTTTATATATAATAACTATATATTTATAAAAGAAAAGGGTTTTTAGTTGTTGTTTATATATAATAATTATAATTATATATAAATGATGCATTGTTTTGATATATATTTTATTCCTATAACTATTACTATTATTCCTCTTTATAATATAACCATTTTTCACATAAAATAAATAATATCAATTTGGTTAATTATTGTACTAGATGAAATCAATATTTCTTTGTGTTGTATGAAATTTTTGATAGAGTTTATTGACAGAAGTTACAACTTTGTGCTAATTATATATGTATGTGGCATTCAAATATTCCATCTACATTATTTTTCTATATTTTTTTATCATATTATATCAAATACTATATCAAAATCTGCATGATAGTATCATGTATCATTATGATAATTTAATTTGAAAGCAAAGAAAAAAAATAACAGATAAAAAATAGAAGTTAAGAAAAAAATTAAAAATATCTGGGATAGAAGAGTTTAATTTTTTTTTTTTATCTTCAGTATAGATATTCTAATTTAAACATAGTGAGAATCATCTAATACTAATTCTGTCATATAACACATTTGTACTTGTAGTTTTGTTTTAAAGGTTTAAAGGATAATTTTCTTTTATAATTATCTTATTCATCTTTATAATTTATAAATAACAGATAAAAAATAGAAGTTAAGAAAAAAATTAAAAATATCTGGGATAGAAGAGTTTAATTTTTTTTTTTATCTTCAGTATAGATATTCTAATTTAAACATAGTGAGAATCATCTAATACTAATTCTGTCATATAACACATTTGTACTTGTAGTTTTGTTTTAAAGGTTTAAAGGATAATTTTCTTTTATAATTATCTTATTCATCTTTATAATTTATATTTATGATTAATATTCAATTTTGTATCGTGATTTAAAAAAAAAATATATTTAAATTCTTTATTTTCATTAAGTGACACTTTATAGCGTAAAATATTGTTTATATAATAAATGTGACAGAGAAAAGATGAGATTAAGGTGTAAGTGACCATAGCGGCGGCGACATCTCCTCCCACCGGCTGAGGTAAAAAATCGCAGGGCGGGTTGATGTTTTCAACCTGCTAACCCGCATTAGCCTGCCCTGCATAACCCATGGTTCGCGTGGGCCAGCAGCGGGGCGGGGCGAACTGACCTGCTAGCCCGCAAAAAATATAAAAAATAAAAAATAAAAAAATTAATTGATTTGACAATAATGGTCCAATTGAGGAGTGATAACTTTGAGTGAAAGAAAATTAGGTTTTCACTCCAAATACAACGCAGTTCTGCTGTTCCAAAAAACACACACGACACACTCTCCTTTGCAGTGTTGTCGCTCGCTCACCTTGCGATTTTGCATGGCTTCGCCTGCAATTGTCGTGCGCTACTGTCGTTCTGCTGCTACACACCACTGCTGCCTCCACCCCTCCTCTACATTCAAAAAAAAAAATGGGCTAACCCACGGACCAATCCACTTGCGAGGCGGGTCATGAAAATCAGCCTGCATTTTGCATGTGAAGCAAGCCAACCCATCCCACATTTTGCGAGCCTAAGCGGAGTGGCCGACCCTCTTTCACACCCATATAATCCGCAAGAAAACCCAAAAGTTATTTCAATAATAGCATCAAACCAAAACCACTTGAATAGTAGTTCTCGTTGTTTGAACACTAACTGACTAGTTTTCTTACTATGTGTTTTGTATTTTGTTCATATTGCATTATCTCGCTACAAATTAATGTCTTGTCTTACATAATTAGATGTGCTCAACACTTTATAGTGAGTGGCCAATATATCAAAACTTATTATTGTTTCATATAATTCTTCCTATTTAATTTAATTTATATTATATTATATTATTTAATTTATTTTATATTATTATTGCTTTATTTATTCATATGCTAATAACATAAAACCATGTTGATAGTTTTTTTTAACGAGTTGCATGTTTAGTGTAGCATCCACATAATTGTAGAATTTTTTTATCACTTTAATATTGTTTATTTTGTCCTTATTACCACGTTATTATTGTTTATTTTCTACTTATTCTTTTAACATCTGATGATGATTATATTTTTGCCACTGTGTTATTGCTTACGTGTTGGATATAATTTTATATGTTCAACACAAAATACTTGTTCGAATAAGAAACCCACATAATAATTTCTTTTAATCTTTTAATATTTCTATTTTCTTTTAAGACATGAACCTGATTCAATAATTTCAAACCTGTATCCAGGGAAGAAACTTGTGTATAGGGAAGAGTATGATGTACTGCAGTTGGAAGGCAAAAGAAATACTTCGTCATTATTTTATATTGTATTGGTTGTATAATTTTATTTCTATACAAATTGTATACATAGAATGTAACTTTGTGTTGTACAAATTCTAATTCAAACTTTCCAATTTAATATTGTTTAGAAATTCGTGTTTATAATTTTAATAATAATATTTAAAGTTAACAAAGTCTCATTTATAGTCTTCTAACCAATTTTAATAACCATTATAATGATCATTAAGTGAATAAAACCAAGAATATAATTCTAAATTCATACATAGAATGAAAATTAAAAATTCATTATCGAAAATTATAAACCATTACATTGCTATAAACATTAATATATTTATATTAACAACCTGCATTAAAAATTCTACGTAAATGTACTTAAAATGACAAATTTATCAATACTGCACATTTTATATATAAAATTAAGAACCTGTATAAGTCTTCATTCATATACTTAAAATGATAAACATAATAAATGTTATTCTTTTCTAACAAAAAAACACAATCCACAAGCAAAAATAATTATTTGTTTCTATATGCAGTCATATAATCTTATTTTTTTGTAAGCACAAGATTTTGAAATGGTATTCGTTCAAGATTTCAATATGCAGTCATAATGAAAATATCAAATGAAATTTATTTATTAAAAAATATATGTTATACGGTTTTGTCTAACATTAATAGCATTTTAATTAATTGCTCATTTACTCACATAAAATTTCTAGAAAGGTTACTATTGAAAAGAAATAATTTGAAACATTCCAACTCTTGAAACAGTTCACCCTTTGAAAATACATTAAATTGAATTTTTGGTTGCAACAAACAAATTAATTGTTTAAATTTCTAACATCACATTTATCACCACAAATTATTCCTCAATTAAGAATTACCCTTTTATAATCAATAACATATTACATTTGTATTTGAATCCTTTTTTTACCGTTTATTGTTACTTTCTCCCCTTCAAATTTGTATAATTTTTGTTATACTTAAACAATTTCGTTATATACGTGTACTATTTATTTTTATGAATTGTTTATACTAATTTTATATGGTTTAGTTTTTTTATTTAATTATATATGCAAATTTTGTATTCATTTTCTATTTACATTTAAATTTATTTTTATTTATATATATTCTTTTTTATATTTAGTTATATAAATTGTTTGTTTACTTCTTTATAATTAATATTCACATGATAATGAAATTCCTAAACATCTACATAGTCCAATTAATTAATTTAAGTATTTATTTATCTTTTATAAAAATGATTAATTAATATATAAATATGTTAGTTAAAATTAAAAAAATAATACTTAATAAATAATTAATAGTCCTGCATGCATTTTCCCTGCGGGTTAAAAAACTAGTACATACAGAGAAAAATACTTCTTCATAACAGTTAGATTTGTGTAATGTGAAAATGTTGATTTTTTTGTTTTGAGATTTTACATTATGATTGTAGTTACTTGATGCTTGAGATGAGATGATGGAATTTGTTAAGCAATTGTTTGGAACTTTTTAATCTAAGAAATTATATCACAACAGTTAACTTAATCGAAACATACATTTTCTAAAATGAGTTTATTTTATTGTTTTTCAAACTAGGTTTGTTTAACTTCATAGTCTGTCTTCTCTTATTCTTCAAACCTGAAAAATAACTTTTTTATAATATTAAGCGAAGTAAATAAATCAATGAAGGAATATTCTTACCATATTTTATAAAAGGATGTTGTAAAATAAATAAAAATGAAACAAATTAATTAACAACATCTTATTTATCTACTTAACATAATTTTAATATTTTTTAAAAAAAATGTTATATATATTAATTAAAAACATATTTAATCATATAGATTTTTTTAAGTCTGTAATTGAACAATTAATGTATTGAATCAGAAAAATTAAAATAATTATTATCTACATATTTATATATAATAAAAAAATATTTGTTGTATGTTTTTTTAATTAAAATATTGGCAAATCGTTCAGCCTGTCCCAAGTGGAATGAGAAACAAGTTAAAAACAGAAACGAACTAACCAAACCAATATTTGACTACGACCAAAACCTACTTTATCACTTTACATCTTTAACAAACCAATACTTGACGAAGACCAAAACCTAATTTAACACTTTACATCTTTATATGGGCCAATAGAATTTGGAGCCCACTCAAAGGCAGCACTTCAGAAAGAAAGCCCACTTACTCCGACAATAGCAATATCTATTTATTAATAGCCAAATGTTAAAAAAAATATTTATATATTTATCATTCTCCAAGTTATTATTAGGATATGAGTATGCGAGGTCTCTACATTCTCTTTGATCCCCTTTCATGGATCTCTTTCATTCTCTTTTCTTTTTTCTTTTGCTTTCTGTTTCTTGGATTCACGAGAAAGTGAATACTTTACGTACCAAGTATCATTCATATTCCACACAATTTTGATTTGAACTTAAAAGAGAAATATAATGTATTACAATTGTTTATTCCTTGGCATCTCATAAGTATTGGTATTATAATTTCGGGCTGAATTAAGGTGATTTTTTTTAGCTTTTTGATAATGTTGCAATCATGCAAAAAAATTGATTATAAATTTGGTGATCATCACACCTAGAAATATTATTTGATGAGTATATTATTTGAAAGAAGCATTTAAGAAGAAAGAGAGTTTTGAATATAAAGAAGGGTGCGGTCCCACCACATAAGGCTTGGGTTTTAGAGTTGAGAAGAAGGAATATTTTAGTTGAAGAAGTGTTGTTGGTGTGTGTGTTGGTAAGGCCCCAGATAAAGAGGAAAAGAAAAGATGTGTATAGTTGAACTAATTATTTAGGTAAGAAAGTAGCATGATAAACAGCAACTTATGGGTTTGAGCACAAAATATGTAGAATATTGTGAGAAGATATTTAGCCAGCAGAATTTGATAGATTCATATGATATGGCTCCATTTAAGTTGGGGAAATTAAAAGAACATGTGAGAGTCTGTGATGGCCTTGCAATTGGCCTACTCATCATCCATGGGGCTGTTTTGAAGCATTCTAGTACCCCTAAAATGTTGTACTAGGACAAAATTTAATGAACCCCCCAAAACAAAATACTACAAACAAATACAAACAAACCTAATTAAACACCAACTACTCACCATACTAATAATTTACATCACGCTGCAGCTCTCAGTGTTCTCGTCACTGAAAACATGTGTGATAGGATCCGCCATCGGGTGTGACGGCATTGGTGGCGGCGGAAAGTAGTTCATGGAGGCTTGCCTTCCATACAGCATATGCGGTGGGTACATGCTCATGTTTGCTTGCTGTTGCTGCTGTTGTTGCTGCTGCTGCTGTTGGTGTTGTTGGTTCATCATCATGGCCATCAATTGCTGTTGTTGCTGCTGTTGTTGGATGTTGTAAAGGTTTGGTTGTTGCATGTGCATCCCTTGCATCCCTTGGTAGTAGCCGCCATTCATCGCCGCCGCAGCTGCTGCCGCCGCCGGTAATCCTTGCACCGCCGGGATATTCATGTTCATGTTCCTCATATGCTCCATTTGACTCATCTGATTCATTGGGCCTCTCTGACCCATGGGGCCCACCTGATGGCTCATTGGACCCATGGGCCCCACATTGCCATTATTGCCACCGTGACCCTTGCCATTATTGTTTTTACCATTATTGCTACCCTTGCCATTTTTACCTTTGGGAGAGATATCAAAATCCTGGAAGTCAAACTCAAGTTTGTCTAATTTACCTCCTCCTGCTCCTCCGTTTTTCTTTCCTTTGTTGTTGTTGTTTCCACCTCTGTTGTCTTTATTCTTGTTTGTTGTTGTGTCGGCTGAACCTCCTCCCTTCTTGTTCTTTTTCCCAAGGCCTAGGAACCGAACCAGGAAGCCACCGCCATTTTTGGCTTTGGAGTTCTTTTTCTTGTTCTCACTGTTGTGAGTGTTATTTCCCCCACCGCCACCACCCTTTTGCTTTCCACCTTTGTTCTTTTGACCGTCATCTCCATTGCCTTTTTTTCCTCCATTTCCATTTTTACCCTCGTTGAAGTTTCCACCTTTGCCCTTCATTTGTATGGGTAGATCAATGACCTCACCCTTCTTCACACTCCCGTAATTCCCACCCCCTTTATGGCTGTTCATGCCAGACCCATTCATCATTCCGCCAGGCCCATGAGGCCCACGCCCGTTCCCCATCTGGCCCATCATCTTGTTGTGTTGCATTGGATGCCCCTGCCCCTGCCCCTGCCCCCGGCCATGTCCATACTCTTCCTCCTCCTCATCCTCTTCATCAAAATCATCATAATCATCTTCAAACTCGTCATAATCATCATCAAATTCACCAAAATCTTCATCACTCTCATCAAGTTCATCCTCTGATAAGTTGAAGTGGACAGATTTCTGATTCTTAGGGGGTACTTTTGAGCCTTCCTTGGTATTTTGGAAGTGTGCTAGTTGACCACCACCTCCACCTTTCTGAGGAGCACCACCCTTGTGATTCTGAGGCTTGTTGTCCTTGCCCCCTTTGGTGTTATCTATGTGCAAGTTCTTGAACTGAGGGTAGGTGGGGTAGTTTTGGTTGTACATCATGCCTCTCTGCCCGCCCCAAACTTCGGCATGCTTCCCTGACCTCTTCAGCTTTTTTATCAGCTTAGCTGGATCTATGTGCCCTGACACCATTACCTTCCCCCGCTCCGCATCTATGTTCACAGAATACACTCCTGCACAACAATAACTCACCATGCTTAACGACAAAACTAAATAACACTCTACAAAAGTAAACTGTCAAATCTGATATCTAATTATCTTTGCTTGCAAATACAGAAACCGTGCTACCCAATAAAGTAAAGTTCTAAGCTATGTACCAAGAAAAAAAAATGCAAACTGGGTAGCTGCGTACCAAGAAAAAAAGAGTAAAGTTGGAAGCTTGAAATATATTATAGAATAATAAACACCAAAATAAGTGGGATAAATTAAGTGGCACAATAAAGTCGAGTAATGAAGCGAATTAGCATGACATGAAAATTTGAAAAAAGAAAAGGCAAAAGGGTGGGTGCTGGAGATGTACCATCAATTTTCTGGAGGATTTTCTTTACTTTCTGTTCACAGCCATCGCAGTGGATATTCACCTTGAGAAGGCAATTCTACAGGGGGGAATATAAACACAACACAGATCAGTTAGCATAAGTTGGGAACTGTACGCATTCAACAGAATAACAAAGAAAGGACGGAAACAGATTTGTCTTTTGAACTAGTTTAATTAAGCTATGAAAAGAAGAGTGAAAGTGGTAACAAGTGAGCACCTGAACTTTGAGCATGTCTTGTTTGCTCATCCTGGCTGGGTAGCTGGTGATTCACACACACAGCGCAGAGATGTGAGTGAAGAAGTAGAGAACAGACAGTGAGAGTAGTGTTATGAGAATTGTTTTTTAGAGAGAGGAAAGGGTGTTGTTGTTAGGCATTGGACACTTCTATATTTGTTCCTTTCCTCAAGTATCCGTACTGTTTAGGCTCACACACAAACACACACGTACAAGAACAGCAAAGTCACATTTTAGAGAGAAAGAGAGGAGATAAAAGAAGAGAGAAGGTGAATTTGGAACCAGGGTAGATAGCTCCTATGACTATGAGTTGGCTTTATGTTTTATGCTTTATAATATTATACATATATAAATAAGAAACTCGTGAACCTTTCAAACTGGTCTCCCTGACAGCTTAATACTGCCATTGCTCCACCTAAATAATTAGGACCAAACTATCTTTTTAATATCTCTTGTTGACTTACTTTGACCCCCTCTTTTAACCTATTCGGCCCGTTAACTTCTGGGCCGGCCCTGTTCATTTGGGCCTGTGAACATGCATATTTTAAATAACTAGTCAAAACTTATGCAGCATGTGAGCTTGCGTGAAAGTAGAGTACAACTCTCCCTATCAACTTCCTTAGCTGGCTTACTTAAAAAATTGTCAATGAAATACTTGAGAAGTTCAATTCTTCAAAGGGATAATTTGGGCTGCATATTACGTTACAATCCTCTGCACTACACTCTAGTCAAGTCACCTTATAATTTGTAATTGGAATCTATTTCTTGGTGTCGTGGGAAACTTGTTTACATGGGACATTGATTTTGGAATTTTAGTGAAGAATGGTTTGTTTGTGTTTGTGTAAAAGAATTAGTTTTTCTAACTTTATAGTGCTTATGGATTAATGTTCCGTTGTGAAACTGAGAAATAAGAAGATGGTTTTGGACTTTCACAAAGGAAGGAAGACAGCAAAGAGCAAAGAGGTGTCAGTGAAGGTAGAAATAGTGATTCGGAAATTTAAAGATGGGATTTGGGTTTGTGTGTAAAAGCAACCAACACAGGGACCTCTCAAAACCCATCCCAATGGTACTGACATATAATACAGCCAATCACTACACTCAAATAATGCATAATTTTTTAAAGTTGGAGAACACTGAACATTGATCTTCTGCGAGTTAGGACCCTGCTTTTGCAACCAAAATCATTGTTTGTCTTCATTAAAAGTCCAACCTGCTGCAAATTTGCTGTCCCCATGTCATCTTTTCTTTATTGTTATCCTTTCAAATTTTTAAAAAAATGCCTTAAAAGATTTCAGTAATCTACAAAAGAACCACCCCACCACCACCATGGGAAACACCTTCCCAAAAAATCCAAAGTTTATCAAAATACTTTTGTTTTTGTAGGCTGTGGGGTTGATTTAGTTTCAGATCATTTCCACCACTTTCCATTTATCTTTTCTTTTCTGTCTCCTTTCCTTTTTTATAGTTTGCTACTACTTGCTATTCAACTAGTGTGTATACTAAATGGATAAAAAAAATAGTGTATATGCTAATCAATCTTTGTTTTTGTAGTGCTGTACAATTATATTATATGAACTGTACTTGTTTTCTTTTCATGGTCTAATAGCTAATGGACAACTCCTTCCCGTTATTGAGTTGAACATCTTGTGTTATGAAAGGAATAGAAGATTCGTTTCTCACAAGCTTTCCACTTCAGATTTTTCTTATTCATCATTATTTGACCCTTTAATCAGGGGCGGTGCCACTGACAAGGACACACACAACACAACTGCCTGCTCTTTTTTAAGTTTACTCACATCTTAATTACATTACACATGATCCAACATAAAATAAAGCATCGTTTCTGCAATTTCAAAATTATTAAAATAACTTCTGGTTTGATATTTAAAGTCTCTAATTTATTCCAATAACTAAGCATGCAATGTTTGAGGTAAAGAATTTACCAATTTGTTCCATTATTGATTGTACATGCAGATAGGAATAGCTTGATAAATACCTGGCTGTCAACTAACTCATCACCCCCATTACTGAGATACCAGTCTTTGGTTTACAGATCCACTGACCCAATTGACATAAATATATACCTATTTGACAAGAGTGTTTGAAGCATATATTTTATCACAACATGTGCTATTTAATGTCTCATTTATTGGATTACACTCTTCTCGTGTCTAAATTTTAACAATTGATATTTTCATTCTTTTTTTACCTTATGGGGTTAGTTTAAAAATATTATAAAAGTGGGTAATTTTTATTTTGAGAAAGAGCAATCCAAGTTTAAGAGCTTTGCCTTTGAGCATAGAATTTTAATTGGAGAGGAAATACATATTCTTGGAATATTTAACTTACTGTAATGCTTTAAAACTTATGAAATGGTCTTTTTCAGGTTGACTTAAAATCCAAACTTTGCTGGTAGTGTTACCAAGAAATAACAAGCAAAATGGGCAGAAATGTGAAATCACAATGAGGAAAGGGATGGGGAAGTCCATCACATGGATGGAAAACTTAACTACTGTAAATAATCAGCTAGAATTTAGCATATAGATGTTTCATTCCAAACAAAAATAATTCATGGGATTCAAATTTCTGTCTAAAGCAGCCAATTTATATTAATCCTTTCTGTCTGGAAAGTGACCCAATTAAACTTAATGCCCATTTTGAATTGATGTTTCACCTCCTCCATTGTTATACAACAACACATGTATCTGCCAAATTATGAAACCATGGAATCTAACATATCAAACTCCTGAAAATTATTGAAGATATGTTATAAAATCAGCAAGACGTCGCAATCCAATAATTTATTTAACAGTAAAAGTCATTTGATATTATGAATATTATTTTGAAATGTTTTATTTTTCTTTATTCAACTATTATTATTACGGCATGAGGGTATTGAGTCCCTCGTCATAGTAAACAAGGAAATCAATAATTAAAAAGTGACACTTGCTTAAAGGAAAAAGGGAAAATCTTAGTGGGATGGTTTCTCTTAAAATCTTATGTGTGAATTCAATGGTAGATATTTGTTTGGTTGGTTACCTGGTGATGGTCACATACAGAATTGATATAACATAACTTTGGAAAGTGGAATAAAGAAAAAAACTGACTTCTAATCCCAAGATTGTAGTCAAATAACTCACGCAAAATGTATAAAGTTGTTCAATTGCTAGATTGTATCACTACATGGCAAAAGTACTATTTATATTGCCAAACTTTTGAAAGATAAAGATTACTATTGTGCAATTAACCCTCTTGACCCAACTTGAGCACTTCTACAGCAGATTAAGACGTGCTTGATCATGTTCACACAGGATTTGATTAGGGGTTGTTTAACTTTTCATATTTTTTTATTTTGTGATGATTTTGTATTAGAGTGTGAGATTGACATAACAAAAGACATCCTACACCACTTACGGGGGTTAATTTAATCCTAAAGAAGGATAGTGATGGGTGTTGGGTGGTGGCAATGAGAACTGAAGTGAGGTCCTTATCAGAAGAAAATAGGCTACCTTTCATGGAGGGACATGTGCCCCAGGGAGGCAGGGACTAGTTTATGAACTTGACAGATAAATTAAGAGCTCGGGACCCCAAACAGAAGGCCCAGGTTGGTACAGTGGAGTTGTTGGGTAATCACTTCAGAGTCATAAGTGCTTTTATGAGATTGGAGGAATCAAAACCAAAACCTAACCTCAATTCAATTTCTTATTCATTTTCCAAAAACAATTATGTTCAAAAACATGTTTTATTGTGAAATGCTAAATTTCTAACAGACTGAGAAAAACACTTTAAAACATAACAAAAAATGCTAAACTGAAATCTTGTTTTTCATATGGTGAAATATTAAATTTCTACTAGATTCAACACTGTTTGGTTTGAAACTGAACTGAATTATTGGTTCTGTAAACGGGTAAGGTGGTGTTGACACTGACACCATGTGTGGCTGTGGGAGTGGAACCCAGATGCTACACATCCTAACCTAATAAAGGATCAATCGGAGTAGCATGGTTCCTTGGAGACCCGTACCCGACCCATAAGACAGTACGCATGCTGAAGCTGAACTCATGACATTCTAGTTTGCTAATTATGACAGTTGACCATGATGTCAGGTTTCAGTGAAATTTCAAGTCAGAAAGTTTGATCCTGCAATGCAGTAATACAAAGACCAAAGACAAATTATACTATTACTAATTTATTATAGTGTACATACAGTAGTATCAATTATATAAAAGCAGAGTTAATTAATACATTGAAATTGATGGAAGAGGAAGCAGCAATCCCCAGAAGGTGAAAATCCTTGAGGAGAAAGAAAGGATAGAATAGGATGGTTAGTGTCTGTTGTGGTTGGCTTTGCTTTAAGACAGGAATTAAGAGTTTCAGACATTGAGATTTGAGAGCACAGAGTGGAGTGTGCTTTATTTGACCTCAATATTCGAAACTCTGAGAGGGTTGGATCCAAATTCAACTTTAATGTAGATAATAATACTAAGATGCCAAAGATACTGTGGTTTTACGCTTGCTTGTCGCGGTTGATATTCTATATTCCCACTTTTGTTCTGCCTTTTTATTCTCTTGGGACCGTGTGCAGGGGACACTTACTACAGAGTTTACTTCATCTGTGATATACTTCCAAGCAACCAACACACACACAAACACAAGGAAAGAAGAGAAAAAGAAAATACATGACATTAATGCTATGCTCCCTCACAGACCATTTTGACTGATGTGTTCTTTACCTCACTTTCTCGAACAACGATGCAATGTAACATAACATGATTGACAGCTTTGAAATTATCCTTCTCTGCCTCTGCTAAGTAACTCACCTCCTACTTCAATCTCCCTCATTCTTCTCTCACTGTACCATACAATTTTTCTTTAAACAAGATAAAAGTGGACAGATACATCACCATAAATGCCCCCACTTTCTAATAAAGGTAAAATTGAACTTGTCCGATATTATTCACCATTGTGCAAAGTTCACAATAAATCTCAGACTCCACTCTCTTTGAGCACATTGAAAAGATTGTTATAAACCACAATAGTTCAAGTTACTTCAAAAAAAATTATCAATATCTAGTACTATAGTTTACATGCTATGTATGTGTAATTCCTTTCAGCAAATTGAACCCATATTCAAGATATTCACCTTATTCACTGGAGTAAACAAGTATGCACAAAAACATTTTTATTTTGTATTAAAGATAGACTGGGATAAACAACAAATGAGCAAGAAAAAAATATTGATATTTATATATATTCTTATTTATTGTATCTTGATATTCTGTTAGAAGTCAGACTAGAAGATGTGGTGACAAATGGATGGAACAGTGCAAACCTGTGCCAAAGAGATAATAATCTCATTCCCAATTTGGCAACTTTGACCAAAGAAACTTATCAAAGATCATAACTTACCAGGCTAACAGTTATGCATTCATTTCACTTGCTTCAGTTGAAGCAAATATCAATACCAGTGTATATTACTTATCACTAGTGTTAATTGTCTTCTCATAAGCTGCAAGAAATTCTAATATACAGGAATTGAAATGATTAGTTCTTTTTAATTATATCTGAACTAGTATTGTTATGTATGTTCTATTATATTGTGATTTTCATTGTTTACTTTCTTACTACAAGCTCCTCTGTGATACATCATGCCAAAAAGTAAATTGGTTCTGATTATATTAAAGTATTGGAAGAGAAAAATATATTTTTAATCAATATTTTCAGTCAAATGTAAAAATATATAAATTTAATTATTTTACTAAAAGAGAGACTAAATAGATATTTTACTATATCATTGTAATTTGCTGTGAATGGTGTTTCAGTCTCTTGTCTCAACCATTATTTACATTCTGATAGGGGACAAATAAGGTTCACATTTCAAGAACATTACAAAAATATAGTTGTACAAATCACATGTAAATGAGAAAGCATAATAGAGTAGCTCCTAGGGATTAATTCATGACATCAACTTTGATGCAAAAGTCTTAAGCCAAGATAAGAAACACACCTTTCTCAGATTTTACCTACAAGGTAGTTCCACACACAACAGACAGGTCTTCAATTAATTGTAATAATCAGAAATCAAGGGTAGAATATACAATAATTTTAGTCCTTACCCTCAACTCAACTAACATGTATAGGGACTTACCATTGCAGGCTCAACATCAACACAGTCCACATCAAATGCTAACAATGCCAACTTTAAAGATGATTCAACTGCATCTATATCATTCAGGGATTAGTAAAAAAGTTAAAAAAGAATGACTCAAAAACACAGAATCAGCATCTTCTTCACACATTCACCACCAACTCCACCTTACCAATACAATTGTCATCTGAAAAGATAGACACAATGTTACTACTATAGACTGATTGGATTCTCAGCTATTGAGAGGGGATGAGAATGTTGGCTATGGATAGAGGGGTGAAGAAATGAAACATGTTGAGTATATATTGACTAATACTGAAATATTACAAAGATATAAAATAATCTCTTATCAACAACCAAATTGATTCTTTGTCAAAGGGATTGGAAACAAGAAATAAACAAAAAGAGTGGTGTCTGTAATGATTAACAAGACAAAACATAAAACCATTAGAAAACAAAGAAGTAAAAAGAGAAAAGAGAAAGATAAAGGAAAAAGAACACCATATTGTTCTCTGATCTACATACAAACTCTCTACATCCACTATTAAAAATTTCATAACACTTGGTATACTATTATTCAAAATACAAAATTTACTTTACTAGATTGATGCCAAGTCCAAGTCAAATGGTTAGTATAATGATATTATCCTCTTAACGTCATTGTAACCGCACACAATTTTAGCTGCTAGTTACTAAGATTATGTTAAATTTGTCCGAACCTGATCACGACTCCTTATTTCAACCATGCCCAAATTGTAATTCTAGATTTGTTAAAATCTATCTTGATTAGTTTAGAGTTTAAAATTTAGGGTAGTTTTTTTAGTGTGATTAGAAAGTATTTAGAAATTTCAAATTTAACCAAACTAAATACACCAATAAACGACACAAGCCTTGATGATTCACTGGAGGACTTGTTCTTGCTTTTGTGGGAATAGAGAATTCCAAGAAAAAAAAATGTACCCACCTTCTCATTATTCAAATGGATCTTGGGTCATGTGCTCCCACCAAGGGAGTTTCAAGAACACACTTCTGTCTCATTAGTGTTATTTTCCACTAGTTCTTTTAGATGTATAGAATCTAGTTAAACCATTTATGTCACATTGGGAACAATAAGTTTGTGGTCTATAATGGTTGCTTTAATATATGTGTTTTAAAGAGAAAAGAGAAAATATAACAAAATTTTGGAAGAGCTTCCAGTTGTGGCTCATTTAACACTGCTTTCAGACAGTACATTGTTGCATCTATTATTATAATTTATAGTTATTGTTTATACTAAAGTAAAGGACTCACTATAAATTTTAAAAACCAATTTGTCTTTATAGAGTTGGTAAAATATTTGGTCAGGCCTAAAAACTCGTGCTGAGATCAATTCGGTGAGCAAATATTTTGGATAATGAATCTTTGGAGCGTCTGCTGGTTGGGAGGTCTTGGTTCCCCCAACTCATCTTTTCCTCCTCTACCCCTACACTTCATAAAATATCAAAATTATCTTTTTTGATTTTTTAATTCTAAAATGTCAAATTTTAAAAAAATTCTCATTAAATAATCTAAAGTTAATAGTTAACATTTTTTATTTTTTTGAATTGTAATATCTAGAATACGTGTAATCTTTGAATTATACAATATAAAATAAAACAGATTGAATAATCTAAAACACTATTTTTGAATAAAAAATAATATAATTTGAAAAGTACTTTTGAATTTAAATATAATCCGAATTTAAATATACATCTCAGTGTAATCCAAAGTGTATTTGAAAAATATAATATGTTCTAAATTATTCAATTTGAAGCAATACAAAAAAGAAATATGTTTTACCAAACTCTAGAGCCGGTACAAGCAACACAGTGTGAATGTGAATATGATCTCAAGCAAATAGGTGCAGAAGTACTCTCCAACACTGGATTTTTTTCTATTAAGGGTAAAACGGTACTTTTACCACCCCATGGGAGTATTGGATGAAACCATGGAGTACAGAAAGAATTTGCCGTCTTGTGCCATAGGCCCGTGACTGCAGCCCATGGACTTTTTTTGAGTAAACGTTGTACATAATATAGTAAGGCAATTGCTTCCTGCACCATATACACCCAATCACAAGGAAAAAACCAAAAATACCCTTAAAAAAAGGGATACATATAAAATTACATTCCAAACCTCCTTTTCCGGAACACAATAATTTCTTTCAGATAAATTTTTTCATAATGTATTATTTTCAGTTCCAAATCTTTTTATTCAGAATGGGATTTTGATTTTTTTTTCTCTGAATTTTTATATCCAAAACACAAAAATCTCTTCCAGATTTTTATTTTTTTTCCAGAATGCATTATTTTCAATTCCATATTTTCATTTCCAAAATAAAGAGCATTTTCAAAAATTTTGAAATTATGTTGGGTGGATGTTCAAAAGTGTTGGATGAAGGGAGTATAGTAAATATTGTTGTAGCTCTCTTGCAACCTTTTAAGAGTAAAGTATTGAATTAGAATTTTATGGTTGAATTTATTAATGATGTCAGATTCTTTAACAGTAACTAGTAGATACTTTATTTTTATAAAATGGTAGCTAAAAAACTTACTCTTTATATCAGATAAGGTTTTGCATGTTAAATTTATGTGGTCTTTTTCTTTCTTTATACTTGTGTGTATTGAGAAAATTGGTGATAAAACTTGTCTAGTTTGAAACATTATTCTAAAGTATAGAATTAAAAACGTTGTTATTTTACTTGTAACCTAATAACTATCATCCTTATTATTAACTAATTAGGAGAATAGGTTGATTGGCCTATTTGGTGTCCATATTTTAGGGTTGTGTTTTGGTGGCATTGTAGACCATCTTTGCTGAGATTCTGTTGGCAACTTGTGATCAATTATGAGCATGTCTGCACTTTGCATCTTGTCTCTTTTGCATGCATCTCACTTATAAAACAGTAATCTATTTTCAACCTTGTCTCTCGCTATGTACCCTCCAATTCACAACTGTTAGCTGTCACGACAATCATATTTCATGTCCTTTTCCTTTACAACAAAACTTCCTCACAAAATCTTTGGCTCAATGTAGCAGAGTGCATGTGTTTAGAGAGCAAGGTATAAGTGACTGCCAAAGAACATTATCACAAGCTGCCAACAACGTCTAGCAGGTGATGAACTTAGTAACATTTTACTACAAATATCTCAAACTGAGAAGTGGCAACACATTAATTCTTCATAGTTTATGGTTGGTTATGATGATTAAAAGAGGGGATAATTACTCTTGATTTTCTTACAAAATCATGGTAAACATCACAATCAAATTTTAACATTTCAACTAGATTCACATTTTAAAGCTCCTTCAAGAAGTTCTTACAAGACCTAACTAACATTCACAAGACTCTAATGAGGGTATTCCATATGCATTGAGACCTCTTTGTTTTTTTTAATGTCTTCTTTTATTGAGTCAAAATGTCTGTTTCCTTCATTAGAGGTGAATGTGTTTGCAAAAATACTTCAAATTTTAAATATAAATAAGTCACAAGTGCTTAATAAATTAATAGTGCATAAACTTTGATAGTGTCCTAATGTAATTTCTATACTTAATTAGCCTATAATAATTAAGTAAGCCTATATATTTACTCAGTAGAAGAATGTAGTTGAAATATACCTCATTGTTTCTACTGAGTGAGACATTAATTACAGGATAAATTAATTGATTCATTGAATAATTGAATATTTGAGACACTATATTTAGGTTAAACCTTTAAATTAATTGTACATATAAACGAAGGTTTAATGAAGAATTATCAAACTTTACCTATTGAATTTAGAGAAACAAAACACTTGTATTGTATTTACCCTTAAACTCTGAATTAAAGTATAGCAGATCAGGTAGAAATATAAATTATCTTCTTTTCTAAGTGTGATGCTATTCAAGCATTCCTAGATTTTCCAAATGAATATAGAAAATTGTGGAAATACTTTATAATAAATTACCTAGAAGAGTTAAATCCATTTCACTGTAAATATTTTTTTTTCTTCTTGAGGACATCATCATGACTCTTCAAACAATGGGGTATCCAGATCAATACAAAATATTCACGTAAATCATATTTATTAAATTTGAATTTTTCACTATTTTACTTTTAATTTATTTCAAATTAGTTAATTTCTAATGTCGAATAGTTTACATTTTAACTTAGTTATTTAATAATTATATTTATTTTATATACTTCTCCTGTTTATGTTCCGCGTGTAATTTTAAAGTGAAACTTTAACTTTCTCTGAACTTTAGGTCATACTCTCATCAGATAAGAACGTTCAGCTTATCTGGCCCACACAACAATTCAAATTTGAAGAACACAAATAAAATGATTTTACTTTATGCACCCCGATTTTTTAAACTGCACCCCCATATTTTAACCTACACTCCATAATTTTTAAAATTACTATTTTACAATTTTCTAAATTAACTTCTAGATTATCATTATAGAATTTTTTTCTGAAATACACTTTCGGAATTTATGAAATATATTTCAAGACAAGCTTAACACAACAAAATAAGATTTAAAAAAAAGATTTTTGGAATAAGATTTTCAAAATACATGAAATAAGTTTTCTAGAATAGGATTCGAGAACAAACTTCTGAACATATATAATATCTTCTATAATGTGTTTTCTAGAATGAGTTTTCCTAAACAAGTTTTTTAAACACATTTCATGTGTTGGAGAAAGAGCTTTATTGAACAAGATTTTTTTTACTCTTCTGACTGCATCGTTCTCTTCCTCTAGTTATTCTTCTATCACGATGATTATGGTGCAGTAGCAGCAACAACAATGGTGGGTTTCAATAAGAGAGAAGCAGATGGAGAGCAATTGTCATTTTATGCAGGTTCAAAAATGGGGAGATACAGGAAGTAATAGACCAAATAAAAACAAGGCACCCAATTGGTTTCTCAATTGGACTAGAGATTATGGAACCATTTATCTGGTTTCTATAAACAGGAAAATTCATCCTACACCTCTATGGGATGGTGAAATTTTCATTTTATCTTTAATAAATAAACCTTACAACACACATTCTTCGTCTTCTTCGTCTTTTCAGCCACAACCCTTACATTCTTCGTCTTCTTCGTCTTTTCAGCCACAACCCTTAGCTCCCTCCCGTAACTTTCTCAACCTCTCTTCATCACTATAACCAAACCTTCTTGTAAAATCAACACAAAAATGTTCAACCATTTTGAACAACAAGCCATTGAACATCATAATTATTCGGTGTGGGATGAAGAGAGAAACATAGAATAGAAAATGCAAGAGAAGAAATGTATTATTTTAAGAAAAAATATTTGAAAATCCAAAGGATAAGAACAAAATATATACATACAAAAATCGTCTAGGGAAGTTTATAAGGAGACCGTCCAACATGTTTGTAAGAAGACCATTCAATGAGTATGTAAGGAACCATTTTGGTATATTATGTGACTCATCATTCTTTACACACAACAACTCTTTGAGTAAATCTTTTAAAGATGTTAAAGAATTTTGTTAACCCTAGTGAAATTGACTAGGCTGTGTAGTTAAGAGTTAAGAATCAACTTGCTTTAGAAAACAAGGTTATTTTCTTTGTATAGTTAAGAGAGAAAACATGTATTCAAATATTCTTTGTAAACTTTCTTCCTTGATCCGATGAGGATATTGTTTGGATTCCCTTTATGTATCTGCGTGCTTCTCTGTACCTAAATTATTTCATCTCCTTATTCCTCCATTGCTTAATTGCACTAAACGCTCGTTAGTTTGGTGTTAGAAACTCACCTATTTTTCTGTTAGACGATTCTCAATCTTTAGACTCCAATTTCCATTATACCATATGTTTTACTTCAATAAAAATACACAAATCCTTTACAACAATAACCTTATAAACATTTTCCAAATACTTATACTAAAAGTACTCGTACAACACTACCCTATCCAGAATACCAATTTTATATTTTGGATTGTAAAATCTGAAATACAAATTTACATTATGAATTGTATAATTCAAAATATAAAGTTTTTATTTCAAATTATGCATTTTAAAATAAAAATTTTATATAAAATCATAAATGTTAACTTCTAGATTATGTTATCCAATAAATCTCCAAATTCAATATTCTGAAATTAAAAAAAAAATCAATAAAAAATGATAATTTTTTATATTTTCTAACGGATGGAGTATTGAAGGAAGTGCATGAAGAATTTTCCCTATTCACATTCTCCACAAAGTACACTTGCCAACCTGGCTTTACTATTAAATTCAAGTTCACAACAACTACTTATTCTAAAATATATACACTTTAGAGCATTTCAGAGTTTACTTCGCTTTAAAATTAAGAGACTCTACACAGTACATTTTTTTATCAACCTCATTAGTTCACTTTTTATTTATCTTCATCCCTCAGATATTATTACTTTTTAGACGCGATCAAATAAAAGAAATAAATCAATTAAATAATAAAAAAATTAAGAGTTATGTATCTCAAGAAACATAATTGCAACCTTATAAAAACATTAAGAAAAAATGACATATTTATATTATGTATTTTAACTTGAAGGATCTCTTAGATTTTTATGTTAGTTGTTAGAATACTGTAAATTAAAATCATTAGGTCAGCTACTATTTACGGCTATATTTTAAAATCCCTTTACCTATTCAAGATTAAAGTTTTTCTTTATCCATCTAATTTAGAAAAAATAAATCACCAATACTATGCAGGTGAGAATATGAACCTATTTAAATTAACTCACTTAGAAAGATTTTTAGAGAAAATTAAAAATGAGAAAGAAAAAAATAGATTCTCCATAAATTAAAGGAGAAAGTTTTGTTAACACTCCACACAGTAAATAACACTATTCAACAACCTTTTATAATAATATTATAATATTTTTAATTAAAAATTAAAATGAAAATATTATTTTATTTGTATGTTAATAGTGTGTTTTTACTGTAAGGGTAGATAATTGTAATGTTGTGGTAAGAGGAAAGGTGTTGATTAGTTATATAATGTAAAGTGGTAGGTGAAGAATACCCAATTGGATAATTGGGTTTGTAGCAAATGTTATTTGGTGAGATTCTAGAGAATGTTTCACCACTTCACTTTTTCCACCACACAAACACGTCATTGCCAATCTTCCGTAGCACTCAGCGATGTGGGACTTGATAAGTAATTACCACTCTTCTGCCTAAGCATTGCAGACAAACACTCACACACTCATAACACTAATTATGATGCATGATGGAACTGGTTGTTATTGAATTCAGGTATTGGACTGTTGTTATTGGCAGTGAGTGGTGAGAATGGGAAAGTCACCTAACAAACTCATCCTTGCTCCACTCTTAACAGTGGTGGAACTGGTTGACCGGTGACCACTCTCTGCAGCAATAGCAGATATAATATGAGTCATTAGCCAGCCCAAAGCATAATTATCTTGTTTGTTTTCTATTTCCAAAGAAGAGTGAGAAAAAGATGCGCTACAAATACATTATGGTTTTAGTAAAACAGAATGGGTATGATCTATAATTGGGGAATTATTAGAGAGCGTGAGTGAAAGATTGTGCAAAAGCTTCCAAGATTTTCTTATACAAAGAAAAAGACAATTCTTTAGAAAGTAACAATAGAAGAGACGAAGGAAGTACACCAAAACCACTTAATTAAATATTCACGAGAGGCTGGCTTCCCCTCCTAGGAAAGTAGCCTTACAACTAGCAAAATACTATAAACAAAATCCATTTCTGCATTCCCCACTCTCCCACATCTTCTTTCACTTCCTTCTTTCTCACCCCAAACACACAACCCTTTTACTTTTTTCTCTCTTTTTTCTCCCTGTTCTCAGTCATGGAAGTTAATACTACTACTACTACAACCACTCTACCTGCAGGGCCACCAACTAAGTACCATTCTTTCACTCATCACCGCTTACATTCAGAAAGACATAGCCATAGCCACGGCCATTTCCCCTCCAAAACCATTCTCATAATCATCTCATTGGTTACCTTAGTCACGCTCCTATTTGTCATTTTTTTGGTCCTATTCTTGATGCGTCGCCAAAAATCTTCCACCAAGAATGGAACTTGCAAAGAAGACAGCAGAGAGCTTCATGACACAAGCAGCAGGCTCATTACTTCATCCACGTTGAATTCTAGTCCAGGTAACTAACTAGTTGCCCATCACATGCTATCAATGAATTGCAAACAGTATCTCAACTACTAATCAGTGAAGCAAATACCATAACTATATGCAAACTTAGAAGGATTAACTTGCTAGGACTTACAACTGTGTAACTTTCCAGGCTGCAGATGATCATATAAATTTGTCTCTAGTGTGTCATTAATTGTTCTTAACATTAATTCAAATAGTCTTTGAGATTCAGAAGCTAATCCATAAATGCTTGGAGACATTTATTGTAGAAATGAAGAGTGGTTGTCTTCACGGGGGAAATTTGAGCAGGACCCCAGCAGCTGCATTTCGAGGAGTCCAAGTGTTCACATATAGGGAATTAGAAAATGCTACAGGTGGATTCAGTGAAAGAAATGTGATTGGTAGTATTGGAGGGCTTGGTTTGATGTTTAGAGGAGTTCTAAGTGATGGCACTTTGGCAGCAATTAAGTCGCTTCGCAGTGAGGGTAAGCAAGGGGAGCGTGCCTTCAGAATAGAGGTGAGTCAGTGTGCTTCATTTAATGATTTCATATATCCTCTTCTTTTCAGCACGCAGACATTTAATTATTTCTTGTTGTTACTTGCACTGTCTCCTTTCCTTGTATTAGATCCAGTTTGTTCAGAGACTTTGTTTTTGTCTTTTGTTAAGCCAAACTTACAAAATTTATAAGTCATGTTTACATTAATGTCAAAGGAATTTTACAAACTATCACGTGACAACCTTAATATCCTACTGTAGCATGTTATTTATGCCCTCTTCATGCCTTGACACTTGACTCTAGCAATTAGGGATATAAATTATTCTTAGATTTTCTATATCTAATATCTTCAATTTTTAACTTTTCTGCATCTGCTAACCTAGAAGATTCTGTAAACTGTGAAAACATGTCAAAGATAAAAACAATCATTCATGAAACTAAAATAAGATATTAAGGTTTAAGTCATTTGAATTATGCACCACTAATGAATCAAAATATTAATAAAACTTGTTCATAGGTCGTTAAAATACAGGCAGTAAGACATTTTCTGCCACCGATTATCATTCTTTTAAAAAAAAATCTGGCGTTTTGCAACCACATTTGGGACCATGAAAATGGGAATGAACATCCCTTTACCTTTGAATCACTCCATCCACTTGCCAACTCATATTGTGAGCTTTATTCAAATCCAGCACATGGGTATGAAGACTAAATGACATTTATTGCAGGTCGATCTCCTTAGTCGCTTGCACTCTCCATATTTGGTGGAGTTACTTGGCTATTGCGCTGACCAACACCACAGGTTATTGATTTTCGAATACATGCCCAATGGTACACTTCACCACCATCTTCACTCCCCCAACGATCAAACTCAACCGTTGGATTGGTGGGCCCGGATGAGGATAGCCCTTGATTGTGCCAGGGCACTGGAATTCCTTCATGAACATGCAGTCTCTCCTGTGATCCACAGAGACTTCAAGAGTAACAACGTTCTACTGGATCAAAATTTCCGTGCCAAGGTGTCTGATTTTGGATTGGCTAAGATGGGATCAGAGAAGAGGAACGGTCAGGTTTCCACCCGTGTGTTGGGGACCACTGGATATTTGGCACCAGAGTGAGTATTACGAGTGCCCTAATTCATCTGTCATTTGGAAGTGCCTTGCCTTATCTTCATTCTCCACCCAATCCCAGTACATAACTTACAACGTTTAAAAAAAAGAACCATGCACATGGTCACAGCCAAGTCCTTATCAAGCAGGCTGTGATTTTCAATTTTATGATACATCACATATATAAACTCCATACTGCACACCATTCATCATATATTTACAGCTTCTTTCATAACTTATTGCATAAATTTAATTTGTCCCTTGAATTTGGGCATGTGTAGGTACGCCACGGGTAAGCTTACCACAAAGTCAGATGTTTACAGCTATGGTGTGGTTCTTCTCGAACTCCTCACGGGACGTGTACCTGTTGATATCAAGCGGGCCCCGGGAGAACACGTCCTTGTCTCTTGGGTTAGTGAATACCACCCTGCAATTTTGAATAGAACAAAATTGATAATGTAACTTTTATTTAAAGAAAATCAGAGGAGAAAAAAAAAATTGAGAATTAAGTTTCTAGTTAATTTTGTTGCATATGATATTATGTATTCCGCAGGCTCTTCCAAGGTTGACAAACAGAGAAAAGGTGATTGAAATGGTTGACCCAGCTCTACGCGGACAGTACTCGAAGAAGGATTTAATTCAGGTCAACTTTAGTTTCCTTTAGTCATAGTTATTCTCTCATTCTAATCACTGTCACTTAATGTCGTGGACTTGCCATATTTTTCCTTTCAAGTAACATTTGCTTTCTGCTTCTATGGGATTTTGCAGATAGCTGCCATTGCAGCAATGTGCATACAGCCAGAAGCTGATTACAGGCCGCTCATGACAGATGTTGTACAATCACTGATACCGCTTGTTAGGAACCCATCCTCCCTTAGCTCTATCTCCCTACGATTTCAGAAACAAACGCCTAGTCCAAGTCATTAGATGTGCATTATGTTTCTTCGACATTCTGTCTGATCTGAGAAGAGCAGAAGCAGTCTAGAAATAAAGTAGTATTCGTCTTAGACTAAAATAGTCTGGACAAATATTAGGCCCCAAGACACGTGCAATATCACACTTAATGGGGGCACCATCGAATTGGCAAAGACCAATGGAATTCCCTCATCCCTACTGTCTTCAATAGCGGAGAAGAGAGGAGGGAAGAAAATGTAAACAGAAAGACTATAAGGGCTCATGGAACTTTTAGTTCTAGATTTTGCTCTTATCATTTTAATATCTGTATTTTTTTAGAATGCCTTTGTCATGAGAAATTTGCAAAGATACAAGGTAGAAAATAAGAGGAATATGAACTTTCTAATAATTATGTCGCTAATATGAACAGAACATTTCTTCTGCCATATGATGAAACTTAATATTCAAGAGTTTCGTTTCCTGTAAATTCTTAAATCCCGTAACTCACCGCGTGAAAACAAACTTACTGACATACCTCAAATCTGACTGAATCACTTTTGACCAACGAGCTTAAATATAGAGCTCCCCCCCCCACCCGCCTCTTAGAGAATAACAAGGAGATCGATGGAATCTTCTTTCTATCTGGCAATTGGAAAGAGCTGAATGTTAGCATAAGGTGCAATAGGAGACAAACTCTATTATTAAAAGCTGATTCCCTTTTACTATAAGGAGAAAACCACCATGCAGACGTGACAGATATAATGGGATAATGCTGACCTGTTTTGACTTGCATGACTGGTGTCTGGCTGAAAGCAAGGATTCCCAACAAAGCATGTAGCACAAGACGAAACCCCGCTTGTCATATCTCAATGGACATTTCATGATTAAAAAGATCACTAAAATGATTGCAACAGGCAACAGCCCATCAGAATGGAGAAATATTAATGTTACCCATCCGAACAACCAGGGATGAACCAAAAACTCTGGATGATGGCAAATTATTACGTAGATTATGAGTATTTGTAACCCAGACTTGAGAACTAAAAGTCAATTATAGCCATCTGTCGGATATTCCTTCGTTCTCCATTAAATATTAAATTCACTTTTCTAGCGCCATATTGACCACTTCGAAAAATACGATATCCCAAACGAGCAGAAATTACCCAGGAGGTAGATCATAGGTTCCTAAGTGGGGTTATAACTCATTTTTTAATAGATTATTTTCTAAGTAAAAGTTATGTAGTCATTATGATATTATTGCATCCGGTAGTGAAGTTGAAAAACCTGTACAGCCCAACACTACCCAAAAATGGTAGCAGGGCAAGATCCAAAAATAAATAATGCAATAGAGAGAAGAGGAGTTTGATATACACTGATTCAGAAAATAGGTTAGAACTGATTGAAAAATCGACAAAAAAAACCTCAATGCTGTTTCAGAATCAAGAAAAGGAGTTAGATATAATGTATAAAGTACCTCATAATAAATGGGGAAAACTTATCTCAACAACCGAAAACCCAATCTCCGCTCTATTTGTTATTATACCCTTACGGGGTTTCAGAAATAGGCTACATCTTGTACAAACATTGGACCAAAAAAATCCCAATATGGTTTGAGAATCAACAAAAGGTAGACAATGTACAAAAATGAGAATATCTCTTAAACAGGGAAAACTTATCTCAACCGAAAATCCAATCTTCCCTACATTAATTGTTATACCCTAAATGCGCCCCCACCAGTTTTTTCTCTTACTTCCCACTTTGATCAAAGCCTCCTAACCTCCTTCCAGTTCAGCTATCATATTATAAGTACCACTTCTTCACTTGTTACAAATGTTTCCCCTTTACAGTCCCAATAGAGTTTCCATGGCTTTACTTGCATAGACATAATAACCGAAGCCTCTAAATATCATAAGATTGCTCGAGGGTAAATTATTAAACAACCAGTGAAAAACTTCATGGTAATTTTATATTTCAGCTTCTGATTCTTTGAAAACATCTTATTCTCCTTTTTCCTCCACTTGTGAAGTTCTTTTCCGCTTTCCAACTCTATCGGAGTATTTGGTAAAAGCTGCAGAAAGGGCAGACTTGACAGTAACTTCGGGTTCTTTCTTCTTACGTTTGCTTACATCGTCTACATTCTCTTGCTTGTCTTCAATCAAGGAGGAAGATTCAGTATTGTTCCGGATTGATGACCCTGGGCTAGCTGGCTTGTTCTGAACAGAAGTATCTAGAGTGGCCTGCCGGCTTGAGTCCACCCGTTTGAAAGGTTCATGAAAAGTGTCAAACAAGCGCTTGACCTGTCACCAGGAAGGTTCAGATTTTTTTTGGTTAATATAAGTGAGCAGTGGCTCAAGATCATTCAACCAATGCGACAAAAAGGTGCAAGTTCAAATCATAGTCCCATTGCAGTCCAGTTACACCATTGGTAACATTAATATACCTTGCGCTCTCCTATGCCAGGGCAACGAGCTAGATCTTCCATAGATGCACCCATAATGTTAGAAAGAGACTGAAAAGACAAGAATATAGCTTGATGAAAATGCTTTTGTGAATTAAATCAATCAATATGTATCTGCGTGTACTAAAAAGCAGTTGACGTACCCCAAATGTTGTGCCAAGGGTGACAACATCAGTCTTGTTAACATGTCGTACTGTTGTAAGGGCATGTGTTAGCTACAGTTGAAAATAAAATAGCTTCAGCACAATTGGTGGCCATGCTTAGAATTTGATCAATTTACGAACTGCATCCTTTATCATTTGCTTTTAAAATTATTGAATAAAACCCAGAAAAATTAACGAACAGAAAAGAAGAAACATAATCATACCCGTGATAGATAATCTGAATCCATTTGGCCTTGAATAATGTCTGCAGGCTTGTTTTCATAGACTTTTATGGTTTCCAAGTAACGGCCACATTCCTCCAGACTATAACAACAGTACAAAGGAATCACATAAAAGCAATTAGACATGTGAGAGAAATCTTGCTAGATACTACTACTGATATTGAAATTCACATGTATGTTGATGCTACATTAATCTCAAGCTCCTTTAAATGGAAGAAACTCTTCCAGACCAAAGTCTCCTAAAGAAACTCCGATAAGCATTTCTCCTTCCAAGGTGTATATTATAACTGTGTCCCAAAAAAACAGTTGGAAAATAGATAGTCACATTAACATGCTTCATGAAGTTGCAACCACAATTTTATCCTTAACAAGAAATTTTGATCGCATGTTAAATTTTCTACTCAGTTTGATAAGAAGTTCACAAGACTGTAGTAGATAATAGCAGCACACTCATCCTCGAGAGAGTAAAGAAAAAAAATGATATTTTCAGTATGCATACTTCACAAGCAGTTAAAAGTAAAATCAATTGTACCTCCATGCACATAGGAGCGTGCAGTCGTGAAGCAAAGCTGTTTTTGTGACTTCAAGTAGAGGCTTTATTACATCTTCCTGCAATCGACAAGAAAACACAGAAATTTCACTTCCTCCGTATAGATACCAGAACAGGTATAGTTAATTAAAAATTTCTATAGATCATTGGAAAACATAAGCTAAAATAGATGCTATAGAAGTTCGAATGAGAGCCTCACCACATCAACATGGCATAAAACCACCCGAAGCTTGAAATTCTTCTGCAACTCCCTAATTCTGTAATATAAGTAGTCTGGATGCAGAAGATGATACCGAAGACTGCATTGAACCATCCAACTAAGTTAAGTTGATGCCAAAATATAGAACTATAATGAACCCAACTAGTAGAAGAATAACAACTTGTAAGACTTTGAAGTGACCATGCACAACAAGGAATCCAGAATAAAAGCAACTCCGCAAGCACAATGATAAACTATATAACATAGCCAATCCACTACATTGAATCATAAATATTATCCCACGAAACGCCGCCTGATAGAGCATGCATCACATCAGGATATCCAGTGTTGATTGACAGTTTGACATGGATTTTCAACAGCGAATTTTTTCCAGCAACTCAAGAAACTTATAAGAATCACTGTTTTATTGGCATTGACACTGAGGACAGCAAGTCCGCAACAAACAAACTCTAGAACTTCCAGTGCAGTAAAACCTCTAAATTCAGCGGAGAAACTATAAGAGACAAAATAACCTGAGATAGAGAGCACAGGAGCTTTGGCCAAGCATGTAGTCACAAACAATATCGGCAAACGCCCATCTAACGTTCCTTATGTGCTTGAGCAAGGGGTTTCCCTTCTACATAACGGAAAAGAAAATTCACTTCAAGACGCTAATAATATATGAAAAACACGTTGAAAAAATAATCTCCTAAGATTATACACGAGAAAAAATAATGAGAATTTAATTAGAATGCGCTGAAATCATATCGATTGTCGTACTTTTTACGATAACAATTTTAAAAGGCACTGGACCTGTCTGTGGCTGACAAGAATTGAATTACGATTTTGAGAGGCCTGAGAGACCTGAGAGGCGGGTAATTTTGTTGAAGATGCAGCAGCAGCGGGAGATGGTGTCGAAGTTGAAGATGGAGCGTCCGATTGAGCAGTTTCCCTAATAAAGAAAAGAATTAACAGAAGGAGCAGATAAAATAATAACGGTGATAGTGATAATGAGTAAAGAATTAACAAGCGTGTATACCTGGATTGTGGAGGAGGAGGAGGAGGAGCGTAGAACTCGGAGGATTTGACGGAGGCGAAAGCTTGGGAAAACGATTGGGAGGGAAGGAAGAGAGACGGTGGAGTCGATTTCGCCTGCGAACTCTCAACCACTTCCTGATAAGAAGGTATTCTTATCACCACGGAACTCTTCTTCTGCTTTCCATCAATGTTTTTCTCTTCTTCCTCATTCTGCTTCTGCATCTTCCTACTTTCTCCGCTTGCTACTTCAATTCGCGCGAACTTCCTCGCTCTTGCTTTTCACGGTCCTCTTAGCAAGTGAGGCGGGTCAGTCAAGTGGGCTTGGGCTTGGGCTTGTTAAAGTTTCACTGCAAATTTCGGGTTCATTCTTCCGTCATCAAAGGTGTTGGAAAAATTTAAAATTGCGCATGGGAAGATTTTAATATTTTGAAATTTAAAAATATATTTTAAATTGTATAATTTATAATATATTTTTTAGATTTAAAAATATATTTTGAATATTATAATCTAAAATAAGATTACAGATTCTCTAATCTATTGAATTCCAGATTTAGAAACGGAATTCTTAATTCATAAACTAAATTTGATATTACAGAATACAATTAAGTAGTTATAATATTCCGATTTCAAGTTTATTAAGATGGTTAATTACTGTAATCGAAGTATTATCCAGTTTTAAGCTTCGAGTTTCATTTTATTCTTAAAAAAGTGTTTGAACTTAATAACATTATCACTTTATCCACAACCTAAAGCTTATGAGAGTGAAGAAAGAAAGTTTAGGGGTGGTGAAAGAAAGAGTCAAGGTTTGGGCTTTCTAAAAAGCAATAATCTTTTGGGACTTGTACAAATAAAGAGCATGCCCTACTTAGAAGAGTATAAGAGAGAATTTGTCAAATTCTTCCTACACCTTAATATCTTTTTCCTACACCTGCATATTTCTTTTAATTTCAACTATACTCTTTTGAGAATATATTAGGGTTTTCATTTTGGTGAAGAGTATGGTGATCTCTTCTTATTTTCAGCTGGTGTGGTGATCAATAATAGTTGTAGTTGATTCTAAATGTCAATGGTTAAAATAAGTTTAGTTATATTTTTACCTTTTGTTTATTTTTATTTTATTTTTTTCGTATATATCGGATTGTAAAATATGTAACACCTTTTTACTATAATAATGTATATTTTGAAAATACGAAATACATATTATAGTAAATATGTGTTACATATTATACAATAAAAAGGATCTAATAATACTTTCCAGATTTTATGTAATTTATAAAGAATTTTTAAAATATATATATATATTATAGGTTTTTAAAGTAAATGTTTGTAATTACATAGAAAGATAAAAGTTTGGTGGAGATGTTGATGTTTTCCCGACTAGTGGGCTGGTGGGTGAGTATTAGGGAGTGTTGAAAGAGGTGTAGGAAGGATTTATAGCTGAAAAGGGTACGTAGAAAGTAGTTGGAAAGTATGAAAAGACAAATTAAATTGGTTAATAAAGAAGTGGTAGTATTAAGAAAAGTGAGTCACGCAACGTCCCCACTCCGTCTAATTAATATCTACTTTAACCACTTCTTCAACTGTTTCTTACAATTGCTCCCTCGCCAATATCTACCAACCATAATTCAGAGTCTTTGAACTTCATACAATGTTTCTCTTACTTGGCACCTATATTATTAATTAACAACAACATTTTTTGAACGTTTCGTTGCTACAGACACTGACAGTTACTATACAACACATAACACATGTATCTCTGTTCATGCAATCAAATATGCATTCAATGAAATCGTATTAGTGGCCAACAACGAGTAATAAGACTATGCTTTCAACAGAGTCTAGGAAAGGGTTAATCAAATTAGAGGGCTAAATAATTGTCTTATAATCACCTGTTGTATGACCGTTAATAAATTCTGCTCTCAATTCTCAAATTCTACCAAACTATTATTATGTCACAAAACCTTACTCAAATTCTTTTGTCCAACTTCTAATAATTTGGCCAGATTTTTAAAGCATTTAAAATGTAAAAAAATGTAATTAGATTACCATTCTCAACTTTTAAAATGTTTTAAAGATAAGTTTGAGTGTGCAAATACATACTTAATTCAGTACGATCTTAAAAATGGGTCATTCATCTATCACTATGCATTAAGTGCCTCTTTTCTTCCGTATGAATACTGTTCATGTTGTTGGAATAGTAAAGAAAATATGTGTTTGTATCTACTCATTGGAGAGGAATAGAGAGTGAAGATTAGGAAAGAAATAGAAAAAACTTTCCTTGTACCTTTATAGTGATTGTGAAAGAAATCCACATAAACTAAAAGATATTATATTTTTTCCCTTGTGAAAAGTTTAAAAATTCTTCTTAAAGCAATACACACACGGTGTATTCTTTATTTACTTTATATTTTATTTAAATACTGATAATAAATAATTTAGATTTGTATTTATATAGGATTTTAAATACTTTAAGAATTTTATTTGTTTTATATTTTATTTGAATACTGATATTAAATAATTTTAATTTGTATTTATTTAGAATTTTTAATAATTTAATAATTTTGTTTATTTATATTAAATAATTTAGGATTTATATTTATTAATTTTTTTAATAATTTAGGAATTTTATTTGTACAGAATATATATTTAAAAAAATGTAAAATATTTTTACATAAATTTTATTTTTTTTTAACGTAAAAAAATTTAATCATATTTTATTTTAATTTAATTTTAACTACAAAGATAAATTTGTAATCTTACACTTTTATTTATCTAAAAATAATATTTTATCAATCACATCATTCACTAAGTTTCCCAAACTTTCTCTTTATTTCTTATCATCTTTCCTTTAATCTAAATAATCTCACTTTTCACTTACTTTCACCTAAAATCTTCTCAAATCTATCTTCAAATTCAAACAAAATATAAAAGTCTTTTCTAGTTAATTATTATATTTATTTTCTTAACACTAATATAAAATAGGTTTTTTTCTTAGTTTTTAACCTTCAATTATGTTACATAAAAGAAATTGATGTAAATATGGAAAATGTGTAGAACAAAGTTAATTTATTTCAAACTTATAATTCTCTTGGTAGCAACAAACATGCAACAGTAGGCATTGTTAGAGACTTCAAACTGAGTTCCTTTATGTACGTAAATAATTACTTATTTAATATAATATTTAACACACATAAATTATATTATAATTAAAAATTATATATTAGTAGTATAAAATTTATTTATATATCATAATAATTATTTAATATTTTTTAATCATCTAAATTCCAAAAGAACTATAAATAAATGATAATTAATGGAAAGTACTTAGTCAATTATTCTTACTCTCTTATGTTCAGAGATAACGTTGAATATATCATAAATTAATTATTAATAGATAAAAAAAAATAAAGCATTAAATATTAAAAAATATTTAGGACTAATACAGAACTTTATAAAAAGTTTAATGAATAAAGATACATTAAAGTTGTGTAGTAAAGAAGAATAAAGTGAGGCAGAGTTCTTTAACACCATATCCATGTGTGTAAAAAAAAACACACAGCATTGTCTTCCAAATGTCTAAACATTCTAATGTTTCCCAACATTGTGGATTCAAAGACCGGACAATTCAGTTCGGGTGAAATGTCGTGTACCACCTACACATAAAAAATATAGATCAGAGACAAATAATTAATGTGAACCAGGAAAAGAAAAACATTAAGCTATCTGCGGACATTTCAAAATTAAGCTTTCAAACTGTTTTTCAAAGAAAACAAACTTTCTGAGAAAAAAGAAGAGAGAAAACAAACTACAAATATCATTATTAAAATAATATATAAAAGTTTGGGAGACTTTCCTTTAAATATTTCTTTATGTTTTGGGGGACTTTTATTCCTTAATGGCTTAATGTCTTCGTGATTACCAAAATCATTCAAGGGTCTAAAGTGATTTTAATATATGAAGTGAGGAATTGTCATATTAAAAGCATTGAATTATAACTGGATATTTTATTGCAAACGTAGTGAAATGTGTTTTGGGTAACTTAAGGTCTCTTGGAAGGCCAAGTCAAATAAACCATCATTCTAATTTAAGTCATTTTTCCATGCCTACTCCCTCACTATAACCCTGGCTGCCACAAAACTCTAGTTAATTGAAGAGGTCAAAATATGTCACAAAGTTTTAAATTAAAAAATATCACAATTTTAATAAAATAAAATTAGTTTTATACCTACTCGTATCCAAATTATACGGAGATACGTGTAATAGTGACAAGATCAGCTGTAGTTACATGAAATCGAATATAATTCAAATTTTCATGAAACCATATAACTTATATGCTTGGTTGATCAATAATGTAACATTCACGTCATTATCAAATAATACTCTTTTTCATATAAATTTTTAAATATATACATGTATCAAAACAAAACACCAAAAAAAAAATAAAAAACTTCATTTACTCATTGTGAAATTCTATTACTTGCAACATTTTCTTCTCTTCTCTTCTCTTCTCTTCTCTTGAAAGATACGATCATCACATATTTTAAACAAACACAACAATAAATAATACAAACTAGAGATTTTTAGAAGACATTCAAACAACTTACAAAACATCTCAAGCTTTCATATTTTATCTCTTACAAATGTTTACAAATATCTCATATTCAATATTACTCATGCTAGAAATTCATTAACATGCATAGACATTTGACTCTACTTTAAAAAAATACATGTGTTGAATTTGACTCATATCTCATTCCTTACAACAATCAAGTGTTTACACATATTTCATATTTTATATCACTCATGTTAGAGATCCACTTACATGCGTATATAATCACTTGACTCTACTTCCAAAAGATACACATGTTGAATTTGATTAAGATATATGTATATGTATTACTATCTTCATTGTGTTCTCCACACAACTACATGAACATAAGAATTATCCTCTTATATGATATGATAAACCCGTATAACCTGCTAGACCAATTATCTTTCAAACTACAAACTTACTAATATGAACATCCACTGACTCTCATCACCTAATAAATTTCATTAATATAATTTTGATATACCAATAGAGTTAAAATATTTATTTATAGATAAATATCTAATTCAATGATTATCCTAAACAATCTCAACACGTTATTTTATTTTCTAAAAATACCATGACTCAATCACACTTCCACATGGTTCATAATTTATTCAACACCTCAATATACCATACAATAATATATAAATTTAACTTTTAAAACATAATAGAACATCTCACATTCATAATTCACATGTGCAGAACATGCATTCTCGCCCAACGAGTCTCGGGATCGTCCAACTACCAAGTTCTGACTAAATTCGCTTAGTAAATGTGAGGCTCATCTAGTGACCAAATCACTAGGACCAATTTATCCTAGCTAGAGTTGTTCGCCTAGTGACCAATGCTCTTGGATTTTTAATTCATAAATTTTGCGAGTGCAAACATTGCTAGCCCAATGACCAAATTATTGGAACCAAATTCATCCAATGAGAGTGGCTTGCCCAACATCCAATGCTCTCGAGTTCTCTAATTTCTGAATTTCACCCAGCGAGCATATGACTCACTTGCGTAATTATGAAATTGGTTCAAGTGTCTTAAATTTGGTTTTCCAAATCCTTTATTACTAGTTTTGAAAATTACCACCTCCAACTTGAGTCATTTAATCTTATTCAGAGTTTTAGAACTCTAAAATTACTCAAGTAATTTACACTTAGTTCAAAATAAATTATATTTTGAAATCATTTAACCAAATATCATAACAAACTACATTTTAATCAACAAAATTCTTAGTTTTTTTTATATTGATTCAATTCAACACAAACTTTCACATAAAATAAACCAAATCAAACTCAATTTACTCCAAACATCTATTTAATTCAAAAAACACATAAAATAAGTATAACACTTATATAACGCATCAATACAATCTTTGCAAGAAAAAATTAGAATTTATAACCATATCACCTTTGCATCAGTTTATAGTACTATTAAAAAGTAAAATTAGTTTTTCTTACCAAATTGGACTATTGACCATGTACTACGTTCCTAGAACTTAGAACTCGAGAGTAAGTAGATAAAGTTTATTTTTTTTCTTTAAATATTTTGTTTTAGCATATATATTTATATGTTAAAAATTCTTATGAAAATGAGATATTTTTATAATACTATAATCATTTAAATGATATGATTTTTAGGTGAAATAATTTTGTTCAGAAGATGGACATGAGTACGTTATTATTCTTGTAAAATGAGTTAATTTTATATTTTGATTTACATAAGAAAATATTTTTTATTTTCTAAAATTTAAGGTCTCTACTGTTTCTCATAATATCATATGACATAAAATAACTGTTAATATATTAAATAAAAGAAATGTTATTTATTTATTTATCCTAAAATAAATAATCTAAATTAAAATTAAAGATTTAAAATTGTGAAGAGACAAAATAAATAAAAATCAAAAGCATAAGTCATTAATTTTATCTTTAAATTTTTAAATATAATTGTGAAGTGACTGTAAACCAATAAATTAGGTCCCAGTAAAAAAAACTAGCTAATGCATTACTCATCTAATATCTTTTGAACGAAAAAAAGAAATTATATTTTCTTTATAAAATAATCCCTGACCCGTATTCCTTGTTTTTTAAGATAAGACATAATTCTTAAAATGTTATTAATCACACAAGTGATTATATAAAAAAAATACTTTCTTTTTAAAACTAGAATGACAAAAATTATAAATCAAATACATTTAATTTCTTCATCTTATTTATGTCTGGGTTGTCATAGTGTATAGTATGTACACCTATTGTGCATACCATTTTCCCTGCAGATCATAAACCTTTCTGTTCTCGTCGCTCCCATTGCTTTCAACTTTCTGCCATTCCCTTCTTTCCAAACCATAACCATTCACAATTCCAGCTATTTTTCTTCAACGCAAAACAAGTGTGCCAAATATTATACACATCTTTCCAATTTCAGACCAAAAAATAAATCGTGGCAGAAAAAAAAATCGATTAATTCAATAAAATATTGAACAAAGGGGGAAGTCAAACAGATTCCACAGCAGCCGGCGGCGGAAAGGGAGTAGAAGCAGATGTTCCTGCGCCGCCATTGTTGGCCACCCTTGGCGACCTAACAGAAGAGGCCCTCACTAAGAATGGCGGCGCCATAGTGAAAACCCAGCGGTCGGACTTAAACCCCCGGTCCAACCGCCTCGAAGACCTCCCTCTGCTACTTCCCTCGCCGGTTCGATATCCACGCCGCGAACTACCTTGCCTGGGCAGCATAACCAAGCTTCTCGCTCGATGCAGTTCCGGGTTGAGAAGTATCTGTTTTCTAACTTCCTCGGGGAGCCTCAAGGTGAACCGTTCAGTGTCCTCGCCGGGCTGGACCAGCGAATGACCGGTCGAGTGAGAGCGCGGGAAGCGGCGGGGGCGGCCCGAGCGAGAGCCTCTCGTGCGGTTCCGGTTGAGCGTCTGGTTTAGGCTGACTACTTGAGGGGGTTCGGAGGAGATTGGAAGCTTAGGCTCTCGCTCTTGTTCGGGAAAAGGCCCGACGGCGTCGTTGTGGGCCTCGGGCTGGGCTTCGGATTGGGCCTCGATGTCATGAGGAGCGTCGAGAACTGGAATTCCTCTGACGGAGTCTCCGGGCTCAGGGACGAGGTTGGCCCGGCAGACGGGGCAGGTGGTGTGGGAGGCGAGCCACTCGTCGATGCACTCAGGGTGGAACACGTGATCGCACTTGGGGATCAAACGCAACGTTTCGGTGTCCTCGAACTCGTTTAAGCACACCGCGCATTCCAGCGTTCCCTTTCCGAGCTTGTGGATCTTCACCACGGAGTACTCCAGCGTGGGGAAGGCGTCGATGACCGCCTGGTCGAGGCCGCGGCCCGGGCGGGCGGCGGCTCCGGTGAGGTTGCGGATGCTGGCGGAGGGGGAGTCGGCGCAGTGGCGGATGTAGATGGAGAAGAAGCCCATGAGGAAGACCGCAGCGATGAGGATGACGATTATGATGGCCATGGAAGGGCTGAAGCGGTTGTAATACGATGTGTTCTGGTTATTGTCAGAAGATTGTGCAGCCGCAAGAGGAACAATGAGGAGGAGGAGGAGAAAAAAGTAAATTCCTCCATTTTTATTAGAGCCATTTGTGTTCTTCATTTGGCTCATTCTAGAGGAAGGTGGTGAAGCTTTTGAGAGAGAGAGAGAGAAGATTTCATAAAGTGAAGGAAAAGAGGAAGCGCTTATAAATGGTTGGTTTTGTTGTTAGTGATGAAGGGGAGGAGAAGCTTCATAAAGTATGAAGTCTTTGGCTGAAGTTACGTCAGATTCTGGTCAGAGACGGTGTACCACTGGGATCAATATAATTTATGTAAATTACCCTTCACAAACTTCCAAACTAAATCATATCATTTTCTAACTGCCTCTTTTTTCTTCTTTTTTCCTAAATTTAATTTACTTAGTCAACTATTTAATTCCATCTTACACACGCGTCTCTCTTTTTTTCCTCGTTACATAATCTATTACGTATCTTCTATAACTATTCAACCAAAACTAATATTTTTTTCATTTTTAATTTCGCATCTATTCAACTCTTCACCACGAACCTTCACTCATATCAAATTATTTTAGTCTATGTATTCAATGAGACTCTTAAATATATAGTTTTATCAATTTAATTTTCCAATGTTAATAATACACGTAAACTCCACCAAAAAATATTACCATTTTTTTGAAAAATAAACATTAATTTTTCATAAATGGAGTATTAATTATAATTTTGAAATCTACACAAAAATGTTAAACGACAAAAAAAAACGAGAGATTATTTTCAGTTTATTAAAAACCCAACCATAACGTCACGTACACTATCTTATTACACTCATGTAAATGCATATTTAGCTCATTAATCAAAACTGAAAAATAATATTTGTTTTTTGCATGAAGAAGCACGTCCCTGACCATGCAAAATAAATAAATGAAATTGATTTTGTCACGTTTGTAGCACAACCACGCTGAACTCCACACATGGTAATGTTGTCATAAAAGAGAAAAGGGAAAGTGAGAAAAACTTATAAAGGATTTCTCTCATTTCGACTTTTACGAAACTGTTTACTTTATTGTACTTGTGGCTGGCTATTTTTCTGAGTTAGATTGTGAAGTAAACCAAATGTTATGAAGGAAAATATAATCAAACGAGACCTCTAGAGTTCCCAACATTTTGTTATATAAAAATAATGTGTCTATCATATTTTGTGTATCAATATCAAAATGGCTGTCTTTTATAAAAATATACAAATAAAAATATCTAAATAGAAACCATAAAAACATTTACACTATCATGTCTTTTACACATATATTTAATATTGAATGGACAATATTAATATTACACATAATAATTAATAAATATAACTTACATGTGTTTATTAGAATATAATATAATATATAACCATTATGTTCAGATGAACTAATATATATAACACAAACATCTTATCATACACTCAAATATGATTCTACTTGCATATAATTGAGATACACAAATAAATTTATATTTACTCACACATGTCATAATTAAATATGAATATTTTTTAAATATTTCTAAAAATCATGATAAATAAGTTAAAGATTAACATTTTACACATTATGCACTCATCAGACCTTAGTTATCAGACCTTAGTTAACTCATGTTTTCAATGTTAGAGTGTAAGTCTCTCTCAGTTTCTCATCATTTAAAGTCATATCTACAAAACTAGAAAATAGTGAAGTTGAGATACTTCTTATCGTGAGTTCCTAATTTATCATCACCACTCAAGGCTCAATATCACTCTAGGTATATCCCTACATCACTTATAACCAATCGAGGTCACTCATCGATGATTAACCCTTGTATACATAAATACCAAATTCATATACATGTTCAGAAGTGATCCAAAAGGATCCATCACCAAGAAAGAGTCACCAAAAAAGGATGTAAAATGCATACATCATATCATTCATCTCAACATCCCTAAGCATATATACTCAATCTCACATTTTAAACATTATATCATCATCATAAACATACACTACAAAAATAATCACTTTTAGCGACCACCAAATTCGGTCGCTAAAATCACTATAATCGGTCGCTAATCATATCTGCGACCGAAACAGTCACCAAATAAAGATGGAAGCGAAAACCCTGGTCGCAAAGCCGTTAGCGACCGAATTATAAAGTGGTCGCTAATTTGCAACCGACATTTTGGTGGCTAAATCGGTCGCAGGAAATTTGGTCACCAAAATTTAGAAACTAAATTAGCAACCAAAAATTCGGTTGCCAAATTTGTCGCAGATAAATTTAGTCACCAAAATTCGAAAACCAAATTAACAACCGAAATTTCGGTGACTAAATCAGTCGCAAAAAATTTGGTCACAGAAATTCAAAACCCAAATTAGCTACCCAAATTTCGGTGGCCAAATCGGTGGCTGAATTAGAAGGTGATAGCGACCACCATTTTCGGTCGCTAAAAAGAAATCTTTTGGTGGCTAAATGGAGACTTCTACAGCGACAGATTTGATTTCGGTGGCTAAATAGCCACCAAATCAATTTTCGGTGGCTATTTTTATTTGTATTATTAATACCTATTTAAAATGGTATTTTGACCATTTTATAAAAAAATTCAGACTTGCATATAGAGATACTCAAAATTCAATCAAACTAAATTGTAATGAACTTCAAATACATAGTTTAAGAAGAAGTGTGCTCAAATTAAAGGTAAATCATACTACACAACTAAAACTGTTGAAAACTAGTTAAAAGAGTCAAATCTATGATATAATTCAACATATAACTAATCTTCTTCTGAACTGTCATCTCTACTCTGGTCTCCTTTATGATGTCCACTGGTAGTAGGATCTGAAGAGCCTGATGCAGGATTATTCATTTGAATGTGTTGTAGGATGAGTTGCATCTTCTCATCTTGTTTGCGCATGCGTTCACTTTGCTCTTCATGAGTTTTCATCAATAGCTCCATCTTTTCTTCAAGTGTCCGCTCCTTGACACGTTTTGTCATAAGTTCATCATTTAGCTTTTGAATAATCTCACGCATTTCTTCTATTTGATGGACTACAGGAACTTGACTTGCAGCAGAGTGAGCACTTGTTGAACTATTAAACCTTTTGCTCAATACACCAAGATCATAGACATTCCCTTTTTTATTTCCACTTCCAACAACATCGATGTATATTTCATTGTCATCAATAGAGACAACATGAGAGTTTTGCGAAGATGCGCTTTCAAGCATTTGCTGTTGTTGGGCTTCTTCTTGACGTTTCTTATATTTCTCCTGAAAATGAATTCAAATTGATTATTGCGAAGAAAACATATAGTAAAAATTAAACTATAACAAATTTTAAACATACCGCAAGGTCGCGAGTCTTGTCATTGACCCATTGTCCAGTCTTCAATTTCTTTGTTCTTTCTACAACCTCCCAAGCAGTTGGTTGTCGTTCAAGCTCTTTAGTCTACATAAATTCAATAAAAAGATATCATAGATTGTATTTAAATTAAATATAGAAAGAGAAGAAATATAATAATATTACCATTTTCTCAAAGTGAGCTGCGGTAGATATGGAACCACCACAGTAGGCTGAGGCTCCCTTCTCAACAACCCGATTCGCCTTGGCAATAACACTCTTGTTCTGGAATTCTGTAGAACTCCAATGCTGGTCCAAGGTTGCTCGAACAAGTTGTGGAATCCAGGTACCCTTATCTTGACCATGCCTAACTTTACTCATAGCATTTTTAAAGATACGGGAGACTTTTGTATCAAAAATGGATCTAATGAGTTGGTCTTGTTCCATATCCCACCTATACTCTTTCTGCATGTAAAATAAATTAGAAAAAAAACATTGTAGAAAAATAAAATATCATTTTAAATGTAATCATAACTCAAATTACCTTGAACTGTCCAAACCATCTATCTCTAAGCTCAAGACGAACCTTCTTCCAAGTGGGACTGGGTTCATCATATTTTTGCTTGATGATTCGTGAGATTACATTGGAAGGTCCATTTGCAGGTGAAAAACTATGTTCAAAATATATTGTCAAAATGATATATGAAAATTAGATCATATTTACGAATTACAATTAGATTAAAATATACTTACTCTCCTCTTTCTGCATGAAGCCAGGGTCTTTGATCAACTACATTGCCAGACTCATTGTCAGGTGTAAGAGAGTCTTGTATCGGTGAAGGTTGATTCATAGTTGGCCTGTAGAAAAGGTAGTAGGATTTGATTCTCCTACATGATGTTCAATATCTTGTCCGTGAAGTGTAGGAAGTGGGGCGGCTCCTTCATAAATAGGATGTGTAGACTCCATAGTTGTTGGAAGAACAAACGAAGGGGGAATGTTGATATTGGGTAAAGATATATCAAAAACACGAACACCTCGACCACCACGATTAGGTGGTCTACGACCACCACCTCTACCCCTTGGTGTCATCTGCAAGTAAAAAATATTACATATATAAGATGTAATTAATATAATAATCAAAGTGGATCAATCAATTTTGAATAAACAAATAAAGTAATCATGATAAAAAGACTCAAACCTGATTGTGTTTTCTACAACCAAATATGTCAGTCATCTTCCCTGTTATTCACTACAATTATGGGAAACCACAATAAAATTAATGTTAAACATAATTTGGACAAGGTATACAATCAATTTTAATGCATGAATTATCGAAGAGGTATCTGTGTCACTGAAATCACTCTCAATGTTATCCTCACTTGAAATGTATTCCTCCTCGTATTGTTCATCTAAGTTTGTTTCATTTAGTAATTGTATATCTACTTCTTCTCTCTCCCCCCCCCCCCCCCATCAACATCAGCAAGAGAATCATGAATGAATTCTGGATCAACATGTAGCACTACTTCAAGTTGTAGAAGCTCATCATCTTGGTATGGAGTGTCATGCTCAACCTCACTTACTGTGTTATCAATGATTCTAATACGAGCTTTTGTTTTAATTACTCCCAACCAACCTTGGTGTCCCTCTGGATATTTGGTGTAATAAACTTGCTCTGCCTGTTGGGCAAATATGAATGGATCATATGCTTTATTATATCTCCGTGATTCTTTTACTTGAACGATCCCATAGTTCTTATCTACTTTGGTTCCTATATTAGGAGTATTATTAAACCATTCACACTGGAAGAGAACTACATTCATTATTGGAAAGCCAGTATACTCCAATTGAATAATATTAGACAATATTCCATAAAAATCTGACTCTGATTAACCATTGGTTCCTCGTACATAAACACCATAGTTAGTGGAATTCATGCCTTCACTCCAAAGAACAGTGTGAAATTTGTATCCATTGATAACATAGATAGACCATGATTGAACTTTTCTCTTAGGACCCTATGCTAAGTTAACCAATAATGGATCTTCAATATTATTTTCTGGATTTAGAACCTAAACAAAAGATTATAAATTACACAATGTCTATCTAAAAGTAAAATTTGTATAAAAGGCAAATTAAAAACATACATATTGTTTGAACCATGTAGCAAAATAGGATGAAATGTATTGGCCAATTTGAGCTTCTGAAGCAGTAGGACTAATCTCTCTTAAATATTCAACATAAATACTGCAACAAAGAAATTGATTATTCAAACCTCATGCAACATAATTCACTTTCTTTTCAAATGAGTGAACATTGTCTTACTCAAAGTATGGTTAAACCTCTTCACAGTTTTGAAGAACATACAATTGGGCAGCATCAAAGTCTTTTTGATTTAGATAATATGTCATGCATTTTCTGATTTCTCTTCCTGGATAATTGAAAATTGAAATAGGAGGAGCACGTGAAGAACCCTCGCCTACTTCAAGATTACGAGGGATCCTAGTCCTTCTTGTTTCAACATGATCAGGATAATAAAATGAGGCAAATGTAGATGTTTCCTCCATCAAGTAAGCTTCACAAATAGAGCCTTCCACCCTCGCTTTATTTTTTACTTTTTTTTTAGGGAGTGTAAGAACCTAAAAAAGAATATGGATGTACATAATTTTAAATATTAAATAAATAAACAACAAATATTGTAATAGTGATTAGTAATTTTATACCTCTCAAATGGATACATCCAACGATATTGGACTGGACCACCAACTTTTGCCTCGTAAGGTAGATGAATTGGAAGATGTTCCATGGAATCAAAGAAGCTTGGTGGAAATATTTATTCCAATTTACACAATAACACATGAATATTTTCTTCCATAACTCTTAGGTGTTCAACATTTAGTGTTGTCGAACTTAATTCTCTGAAGACAAGACTAAGTTCAATAAGAACTTTCCAGATTGATTTTGGTAATGCGTCAAATGCAATTGGAAGCAAACGTTGCATGAACACATGACAATCATGACTTTTCATGCCATGTAACTTGCCTTGATTAAGGTCAACACATCTACCCAAATTGGAAGCATATCCATCTGGAAGCTTCAGTTCTTTAACCCATTTACAAATAAAGACTCTTTGGGATTTCGTAAATGTATATGCTGCTTTTGGTTTGATAAGTTTGCCACCACCAATGTCTTTCAACTATAGCTCTTTTCGATTGCATATTTGTGCTACATCCAATCGAGCCTTGTTTGTGTCCTTAGTTTTTCCTTTGATATCCATCACAATGTCAAACACATTCATGAACACATTTCTCTCTGTGTGCATAACATCAATATTGTGACGTAAAAGTTGAGTTTTCCAATATGGCAACCTCCAAAATATACTTTGTTTCTTCCAATTATGTTTAATACCATATTCAGGAATATTTGGTTGTTCTTGTAATTCAGTGCAAACTGGTAAGTGTGCAACCCTATTCCAAATGTCAAGACTAGACAAACGTGGAGGAGGGGGATCAGTCTCAACAAACTTCTTCTTGAATGCCTTTTTATTCTTCCTAAATTGATGATCAGGTGAAAGAAATTGACGATGACAGTCAAAAAAGGATATCTTGTGGCTATGACTAAGATAAAAAGCCTTTGTTCTTTCCATGCATATAGGGCAAGAAAGTCTACCAGAAGTCATCCAACCCGATAACATGCCGTAAGCTGGAAAGTCATTAATTGTCCACATCAAAGCAGCTTTCACCATAAAATTTTGCCTTAGTGACACGCCATAAGTCAATATCCCTTCAGTCCACAAGGTGCATAAGTCATCTATAAGTGGTTGTAAGAACACATCAATCTTATGCTTTGGATTTGAAGGACCTGGAACTAAGATTGTCAAAAACATAAACTCTCTCTTCATGCACATGGAAGGCGGAAGGTTGTATGGGGTTAGGATAACTGGCCAACAAGAATAACTTTTTCCATATTGACCAAAAGGATTAAACCCAGTTGCACATAAACCTAATCTGACATTTCTTGGGTCTTGAATAAAATCTGGATGCATTCTATCAAAATGCTTCCAAGCTTCTCCATCAGATGGATGAGACAAAATAGACGGGTCCCTTTGATTCTCACTATGCCATCTCATGTGAGGTGCAATTGCCATTGAAGAGTATAACCTTCTAAGTCTAGGAATGAAGAGAAAGTACCACATTTTCTTAATAGCAATTTTCTTTTCAATTCCCCTCTTATTGACTGTCTTATATCGCTCCATTCCACAAATAAAGCAATTAGTTATACTTTTATGACAATGTTCCCTATAATACAACATGCATCCTTTTGGACAACAATCAATTTTCGTACAACCCAAACCCAATTTTTCCACTGACTTCTTAGCTTGGAAAAAATTATTAACCATTCGATGATCTTTGGGCATAGTCTCCCCCATAAGTTGGACCATTCTATTGAAACTAATAAGTAACAACTCTTTTTGGGAGAAAACATACTAAGAAATCAGAAAGAGACAGAATTGATGGAAGCAAGATTGGTAGAAGGCAAGCTAATCCATTTGGGGAACAAAACTATCAAACATAGAAAAGAGTATGTAAATGTTACATATAGATATTTACATATGGATTCTAATCCATATGTAATATATTTAAAATTTAATTCAAAAAACAGAATATCCGTATGTAATTTATTTCAAATTTAATTAAAAAATAGTAAAAAGTGTTACATACAAATTATATCTGTATGTAATAAAATATAATTAAAAAAACTATGTAACTTATTTCAAATTTAATTTTAAAAAATAGTATTACATACAGATAAAATCCGTATATAACTTATTTTAAATATAATTAAAAAATAACTAAATATATTAATAATAACAATGATAATAAATGGTGTAGTGGTTAAAGCTTCTTTGGTCACTCAATGGACTTCACTTCGAATTCCACCCTCTTCAATTATTTAGCTATGTGTATGTGTATACCATCCATGCCATGGTTAAGTGTTTATAATAAATATGATATTTTTACTTATAAGCTAGCTTGTTAAAAAGGCACAAATACATAATCATCATGTAACCTAAGGCAAATCAAACACTACAAGAAAGTTTGGTTTCTATTTCATGATTTTCTTGTAGTAAAAATTATAAAAATATACATTAATTGACATTGAAATTTTTAACTCTAGGTCTCTGAAGTCTTTTAGTATCATATATATCAATGTAAAGTAACTCAATTATCCATCCATAATTTTGTTGGGTCCTTTGAGAGGATAAATAAAAGAGATTTGATATCAACGAGTCATGAGTCAATTCATATAAGAAATCATGACACCATCTTCAACTTAAAACTTTTAGATCAAAAATTTGTAAGTCTTTTTTCTTATATGTTGTTCAATTTTTTATATCTAAACACTTAGATTCCTAACTATTTTTTATTTTCATCAATAAAAAACACCAAAACCAAATAAATATAACTATCATCAATATGAAGAACAAATCAAGATAAATATTAAATGAATATAAGTGGATTGAAGTCTTGGTTGGCAATTAGGAATAACATTGTAAATATCTTAATAAGTGAATAGATAACAATATGAAATGTATTTGATATTTTGATTCCTATTACAGTAAATGAAGATGAATATTCCTTGCCTGATGTGATGCTTTAATATAACGAACGTAATCGCACGTAGTCGTAATGGAGAAAAAAAAAGGTTTTGATAAACCCTAATTGTAAAGAAAACTAAATATAAAATAAACTTTTATTCACTTGTGTATTATAGAGTAAAATACATGGTGTATATATAAGAGAAAGATTAAGACCTAGCTGAAACAGAAAAGGAAGGTTGGGCCAAACAAACAAAGCCCAATAATTTAAAATGGAAAAATAAATATGTTAACACCCCCTCAAGCTGGGGAGTAGATATTTGTCAGGCCCAGCTTGGATTTGAGAGTAGAGAACTGTGCGGAAGCAAGGGGCTTGGTGAATATGTCAGCAACTTGCATTGCAGAAGTAATGGGCAGCAATTTGAGGAGACCAGAGTTAAGTTTTTCACGAACTAGGTGACAATCAATTTCGATGTGCTTGGTTCGTTCATGAAAAACTTGATTGGAAGCTATTTGAAGGGCAGATTTGTTGTCACAATATAGGTTTGCAGGCTGGGAGAGAGGAAGATGTAAATCCTGAAGGAGGTAGGACAACCATTGTAGCTCACATGTGATGGTGGCAAGTGCTCTATACTCGGCTTCAGAGGAGCTGCGGGAGATAGTTGGCTGCTTTTTTGATTTCCATGATATTAGGGAGTCGCCTAAGTAGATGGAATATCCAGTGACAGATTTGCGTGTGGTAGGGCATGTTGCCCAGTCAGAGTCACTAAAACCACAAAGGTGAAGTGAACTAGTGTGAGAAAAATATAGTCCTTCACCAAGGGTGCCCTTGAGGTAACGCAAAAGACGGGAGACAGCTTGCTGATGATGAGTTGTGGGTGCAGATATGAATTGGCTTAAATTGTGAACAGCGAAGGCAATGTCTGGTCGCGTGTTGGTTAAGTAAATGAGACGTCCAAGGAGTCTTCTGTATTGGGAAGTGGCATCAGCATCGAGAGGTGAGCCTTGGTCCGGAGAGAGACGGGAGGTGTGAGTCATAGGAGTGGCCACAGGTGCAGAGTCAAGCATGCCAGTTTCTTGAAGGAGATCAAGAGTATAGTTGCGTTGACTTAAATGAAGACCAGTACTATTGCGAGCAATTTCCAGTCCCAAAAAGTAGGTGAGATTACCTAAATTTTTTATCTTGAAGTGATGGTGAAGGGATGCAGTAATTGTATTGATTTCCTCCGTGTCATCACCAGTTAAGAGCAAGTCATCAACATAAACAAGAATAACAGTGAGTTTATCATTATTATATTTAAGAAAAAGAGAGTGGTCAGCAACAGAGATAGAGTAATTATTTGATAAAAGAAAAGTAGAAAGTTTTGCGTACCATTGACGACCAGCTTGACGAAGACCATACAAAGACCGTTGAAGCTTGCAGACATGCTGGGGAGAAGGAAGAGAGAGACCAGGTGGGGGGTCATGTATACCTCTTCATGGAGATCACCGTGAAGAAAGGCATTATTGACATCAAGTTGTTTTAAAACCCAATTTTTGGTAGTGGCAACAGCAAGGAGAAGGCGGACGGTAGTGAGTTTAGCAACAGGTGCAAAAGTGTCTAAGAAATCAAGTCCTTCAAGTTGGGTGAACCCTTTGGCAACAACTCTAGCTTTGTGGCGCTCAACAGTGCCATCAGAATGATATTTAATTTTATATACCCATTTACAACCAATAGTTTTCTTTCCTGGAGGGAGAGGGGTAAGTTGCCAAGTATTGTTAGCAGCAAGAGCTTGAAGCTCAGCTTGCATGGCAGATTGCCAAGAAGCATGTTTGGAGGCTTCGGTATAGGTGCGAGGTTCAGGATGAGAGTTGATAGAGGAAATAATATTTCTAAAATTAGAAGATAAGGAATTGTAAGACAAGTAATTATGAATAGGATATCGACTACTTACAGTGTTGGTTGCTGTGTGGAAATCGGCAAGATAGGCAGGTTGTCGGTGAGGACGAGTTGATCTTCTTGGAAATTGGGGTGAGGTGCTTCCTGGAGGTGCAGGAGGTGATGATGCTGGTGGAGGTGCAGTGTTGGATGCAGGAGCAGAGACATTATTTGCCGGAAAATCAGAGGATAATAAGGCTGGTGGAGGGGCAGTATTGGGTGCAGGAGTAGAGGCACACGGCTCGGCAGAAGGTGCAGGAGTAGAGGCACACGGCTCGGCAGGAGGTGCAGTATCAGAAAAAAAATCAAGAGCAAAATTATATGCGTTAGAAATAGGGAGAGATAAAGTGTTGGGGTCCCTAGGCAAGCCACTATCCAATTTATATGGAAAATGGGTTTCATGAAAGATTACATGTCTTGATATCTCTATGCGATGAAACTTTAAATTTAAGACAATATAACCTTTTGTATTTTGCGGGAAACCAAGAAAAATACCTTTGATAGATCTATCATCTAATTTCTTCCTATGTGCAGTAATGGTACTAGCATAGCATAGGCAACCAAACACTTTTAAAAAAGAAATGTCATACGGTTTTCCAAACAATTGTTCATGAGGAGTGATGTTATTAAGGAATGGAGTAGGAATAGAATTTATTAAGAAAACAGCATGATTTACAGCAAATTCCCAAAAGATAGGAGGAAGATTTGCTTGAAAAAGTAAGGCCCTGGTTACATTTAGTATGTGTTGATGTTTACGTTCCACAATGCCATTTTGTTGTGGTGTTTCAACACAAGATGTTTGATGTATAATTCCCTTTGAAGCATAAAAACTTGACATAGCAAACTCAACACCATTGTCAGTACGAATCGTTTTGATATTAGTTTGAAAATGATTTTGAACAAAAAGAGTGAAGTTAATGATGTGCGGACGCACTTCAGATTTATTATGCAACAAAATAACCCAAGTATAGCGCGAGTAATCATCAACAATAGTTAAGAAATAACGAAAACCTTGCATAGAAGTTATGGAACAGGGTCCCCAAATATCAAAGTGTACAATATCAAAAATAGCAGAGGTAGCAGTAGTACTTAAAGTGAAAGGAAGTTTCTTCTGTTTTGCACGACTACAAGTGTCACATACATGATGAGTATCAATAGTAATAAAAGGGTATTGTTTGCGTAAGACATGTAATCTTTCATGTGAAGGGTGCCCCAGTCTATAGTGCCACAATGTTTTGTCCGTGATATTACAATTAATAAGAGGAGCAAAATTATGTGGTTTAGAGCGATTAGAAGCAGGCAAGGTAGTGACAGGGTACAAGCCACCAGTGGCTTCAACTGTACCAATCCTCTCTTGGGTGAGATTGTCCTATATAATGCAGTGAGTTAAAGTGAAAGTTAAAGTGCATTTAAGTTGGTGTGTGAGTTTAGAAACAGATATTAAGTTTAATTGAAAATGAGGCACATATAACACATCGAACAAATAAAACTTGGCCGAAAAATGTACTAAACCAGAATATGTGGCATAAACAGTTTGACCATTTGGGAGACTAATTAAGACAGGTTTGATTTTAGTCCAAGTAGTAAAAGCGCTCAAATTGTGGCAAACATGATCAGTGGCACCAGAATCAACAAGCCAAGATTCTTTTATAGCAGATAATGAAGAGAAAAACTTACCCGTTGAAGATTGCTCGGTATTGGTGATTTTATCTGCCGAGAAGGTTCCGACTTGATTAATTTGAGCGTGAGGGGCAGGATCCTCAAGGTTTTGCTGACGCAAAATGTTGGTCAGGAATTGACACTGCTGTGGTGTAAGTTGAATCCCCTTTACATCCTGTTCTTTAGAAAAAGACTCAAAAGAAGGGTTAGTAGTAAACATATTGTTGGCTTGGGATGTCCTATTGATGGATTTGTAGCCAGGAGGAAACCCATGTTTTTTATAACAGGTGTCGACAGTGTGGCCAAGACGGTTACAAAAAGTGCAAATTTTTCTAGTAGAAGAAAACTTTGAGGTTTTAACATCACTAGAAGGAAAACCCACCTTTCGAAAACAAACAGCTTCAGTATGACCGTACTTACCACAAAAATTGCATGTAGTAGTGTGACTACTGTTAAGACTATGAAGACTAGGGGCAGGAACAACAGTGGATAATTGTCTCTCTTGTTGAACAACCAAGGAAAATTTTTTGGATATGGCAGGAATGGGATCCATGAGCAAAACATGAGAACAAATATTTTTATACTGATCATTTAATCCTCTTAAAAATTGCATAGCACGATCCTCACACTTTCTTTGATTTATAATAGAAATGACCGAACAAGAACATTTTACTGGGCATGTGCACATAGGATTAGGTCTAAAATTCTCTAATTCATCCCAAATAATACGCAATTTTGTAAAATACTCTGTGACAGACATATCCCCCTGGTTTAAAGAAATAGCCTCAAATTGCAAATCAGAAATGCGAGATAAATCCCCTTGTGAATATCTAACTTTTAAATCATTCCAGATGTCAAAGGCTATGTCCATCCAAACAATGCTTTGCCTAATAGGGATTGAAACAGAGTGTACTAACCAAGAGACAACCATGTTGTTACAGCGTGTCCAAGACGAGAAAGTGGGATCATTCCTTTGTGGGCATGGGTGTGAGCCAAGTATGAATTCCACTTTGTTCTTGGCACTAAGAGCAGTGATGAAGGACCGACTCCACGAATGGTAGTTTGTTGAATCAAGAACAGGTGACACCAACGAGGTTGCGGGGTTCTCGCTTGGGTGTAAGTATAGAAAGTTGTTCATCGGCTGTTCCAAAAGGGTCATCGGTGTAGGGTTTCCATTTGAAGATGAAGTCGGTGTAGGGTTTCCATTTGAAGAGGAAGCCGGTGTGGGGATTTCATCAGCCATCGCCTACAATAACCAAGAACAACAAAGAGGGAAATAAAAATCAGAGAGAAGCGCAGCAGAGCTCTTCATTCGAAGAGCTCTGATACCATATTACAGTAAATGAAGATGAATATTCCTTGCCTGATGTGATGCTTTAATATAACGAACGTAATCGCACGTAGTCGTAATGGAGAAAAAAAAAGGTTTTGATAAACCCTAATTGTAAAGAAAACTAAATATAAAATAAATTTTTATTCACTTGTGTATTATAGAGTAAAATACATGGTGTATATATAAGAGAAAGATTAAGACCTAGCTGAAACAGAAAAGGAAGGTTGGACCAAACAAACAAAGCCCAATAATTTAAAATGGAAAAATAAATATGTTAACAATTCCTTTCTAGAATTAGCATGATTTCATTATGTGGACTTGTGTATTCCCTCTCTTCGTTTGACCTTTTTTATTTATTTATTAATTTTAAGTTTCTTCCCTGGCGATTTTCTTGGTCATGCATTGAATTTGATTTTGAAAGCTAAGCTACACACTGGTCAAATTCTAGAAACGTAGATTGGACTTTGGTGGCTAGTAAAAAATAAAGTGTTGTAAGCTTCACACTATACGCCTAACTCTTCCTTTTAAATCTTATCCTCTACTTTTCTTTAATACATCAAAACATGCGTATGTCATTAGTACCATCTAGGGCTTTAAATATAAAAAAAAAATCAACTCAAATTTTTGTGATTCATCAAACTGCTCAATCCTTTATATTAATTACTTTCATTTGAGTCATAGTTACTCCTCAGTTTTACTTTTTTTTTCAAATTAAAGTTGACTGATGTTATCAAAATTTGATAAATAATACATTTTTATTGTTAACTTGTCTTAAACTATTTTTTTGTTATCTCAGTAAAAGTAATGACCTTGTTGAAAAATATCATTATTTTAGTAATATTTTTTCAAAAAATGACATGTTTATTATCGCTTTTAATTTTTGTATAAATCTCAGCAAACGTGGTTTTCTAATATTTGTAGATAATTACAAAAAATATGTATATGATTATTATGAAAAGATCACGTTTCAAATAAGAAAAAGTAACCATGAATCACGATGAAAAAAAATTAAAGATTTCAGGATGCATAAACAAAGATAGTTATAAAATTTACTCTCTCAGCGAGCCGTATGAGACATATACTTGGTTCTATTATTAAACCTGCTACCATGTATATGAACTTAATTAGATATTAGAATCAGATAAACTATTTTCTTTTTAATATACTTTATTGAAAAAAATAGCCTCGTTAGAAAACAAAATGGAAAAGCTCACATCACATGTTTACCACCTTGATAGTATTCTCTCTCATAGGAAATGAGCTATGATCATCTTAGAGTTTTAGTTTGCATTCCGGATGATTACTATTCCGCCACACAGATTTTAAGAAAATTGTATTTATTTGTAGTTAGTTATTTAAATATAATGATGAGTATGGAAAGATGAAAATTCATATAAATGTGTTTTGATGTTAAATGTTCAATCGTGGTGATTTGATGTTATTTTGTGATTTTTGTAGGTAAATATTCAAGAAAAAACACGCTGGATAATGTTGTGTTTGTCATAATCGATTTTGTCTTTACTTATTTGGTGGATCATAATCGATGTTGATATAATTTTTTGAAAAAATTGATGTTCACCACAACCATAATCAAATTTTATGATAATTTAAAGTTATTTTAGAAATTTTATATATTTAAGTTTTAAATTTTATATATTTCAGTTTTTTATTTAAATATGAAATTAAATATTTATAATTTATATTTATTTAAGATTTTGAATCTTTTAAAAAATTTATATATTTTAGATTTTTATTTAAATATGACGTTAAATAATTTAAAATTTGTATTTAATTAAGATTTTGAATCTTTTACAAATTTTATATATTTTAAATTTTTATTTAAATATGACGTTAAATAATTTAAGATTGGTATTTATTTAAGATTTTGAATATTTTAGAAATTTTATATATTTTAGTTTTTTATTTAAATAGAACATTAAATAATTGAAAATTGTTATTTATTTAAAAATTTGAATATTTTAGAAATTTTAGTTTTTTATTTAAATACAATATTAAATAATTTAAGATTTTTATTTATTTAAAATTTTGAATATTTTAGGAATTTTATATATTTTAAATTTTTTATTTAAATAGGACATTAAATAATTTAGAATTGTATTTATTTAAAAATTTGAATATTTTAAGAATTTTATATTTTTTAAATTTTTATTTAAATAGAACATTAAATAATTTAAAATTTGTATTTATTTAAGATTTTAAAAATTTTATATATTTCAAATTTTTATTTAAACACATTAAATATTTAGTGAGTATTTTATAGTTTATGGATATAATAATTTAGACGAAAATCAGAAAAAGTATCTCTGTATATAATTTACAGTTAAACAGGAATTTATTTATTATTCAATAATAATTAAAGAATGTATATGAACTATTACGGAAACTTTGTAAAAATTATTTAAATACCATGAAATTAATATAATAATGAAAGAAACCACTCCATTAAACGAAAACAGAGAAATTAAGGATTATTATTCTCAATGTCTAATTCTAAACCTTGAATTTTTTTTATAATAAATTATATAAATAAGAGTTTAAGACTTAAAAAATAACAAGACACTAAACTGAATGGAATTGTTTAAGTGATTTTCTAAATTCTATGCTATAACAATTATATTTATGTAAAATAAAACATAAAACTAAATCAATGAAAAACTCAGATAAATTTATTAACTTTTAGAATCTAAAAACCATCAATAACTGAAAATTCAATTTAAAAGTTCTTCTTGCTCATTTTTTTTTATAGATATGAAGATAAATATATGAAAGAGACCATGAAGTAGTTAAAGTGCAGCACATTGTTCTTCATCAACACCAAACCATTATTATTCTTTTTGTTTGTAACTAGCATCGACAAATTAATTAGACGTGTTTTTATGGACCTGGTTTGCTATTAATGGCTCTGCTTTTTTATAACCTAATCTATTCACACTTAAATTGACAAAATTTGAATCCGACAAAGAAACAAATATGCTATGTTAGGTGGCTTAAATTGGTGAGATCATATCATAAATAACAAGGATTATTCCAATTGTTAGTTAGGTATTGTTTTCTTTTTAAACTTAAAATTCTATCATAATATTTTTTAGAAAGCATTTTGAAAGATTAAATATATATATATATATATATATATATAAATTGTAATTGATATCGACTTTTAAATAATGGAAGATTATATTTAATTTACATAATTGAATAAAAAGAAAAGAAAAAAAACGAGAGTAAGAGAAAAATCAAATGTAATAACTCTCTTATCCATAATTTGTGGTTGGTTGCCAAAATGGTGTTTTTATATTAATACATTTAGGTGTAGGCTTATTATGTGATGAATAATTTGAATCCTAGTTAGGTTTGGTCCCCATTTTGGTTTGACTTGTGTCTCTCAACAAATAAAGAAGCAGTTATCTTTCATATTTCAATTAACCTCATTCACAATCACACACACTCAAAAGTGATATCCAATATAAAGAACACCACCATTATAAAATTGGTAATGTTATATTAATGTATAAATCCTATAATAGTATTTTTTTTTCTTCCTTTTTATGTGTATGAAAATATGTTTTCCTGATTATAATAATGAAATATAGATCACTTTAAATAATTGATTTATTGAAAATTTATAAATAAGACAAAGTGATCTGTTGATAGTAACTACTACCAACTGAACAATTAATTTCTTTCCTTCAGTTACACTTACACTTTCCTTTCTCTTTCTCTATTAATATTCGGGTTTAGACTCTTAGTCAGAATGCACATGTAAAAAGTTCTCTAACGCTCAGGTGAGTATTTAATATTTGGATGCAATTAATGTTATAATAATAACGTACATTTATCTTAATTGTTGTGCCTAATTATAATATCTAATGAACTCTTTTACTGTAAACACATACTTTAATTAATACGCTCAAATGTTGTTCGGTCAATATCAAATATCGACGCGTTTTGAGACCATTCGGTCTTAATGATACATTATCAATTTTTTCATGAATGTAAATGTAATTTTTTCATTACCGTAATACCATTAGACGAAAAAACTAATCCTTAAAAAGAAGGGTTTTTTTTTTAAACAAATATTTTTTTATTGAAACTAGATCAAAGCACATTTTTTTTTCATCATCTCAATAAAATTCCTTTAAACAATATTGGTTAACGCTTGATTTCCTTAAATAATGGCTCATGATATGTAATAATCACTTAAAAAATTACATTTAAGAATATTTATTGGGTAAAATTTAAATTTAGAATATGGTTAATTAAAGTTGGCTGATTTAAGTATCTTATCTGTTTTAGCAAATAAGGTATTTTTTTATATATATATAAGGCCAGATATCACATAAAGAAAATATTAAATGAAATATATATGTATTTAAAGTCTTCATGTTACTATCCATACCAAATCGATAAGTGAAATGCTACAAGAGGAGTAACTTTTTATTTATAAAAATAGACTTATATCACACGTCTTTCACTTTAATTATGTAATATATAAGACATTTTTAATAGTATGTAACTTATGTTTGGTTATGTGGGTGAGGGAAAAAGAGGGATAAAATATAGTTTAGACATTTCTGTTGGGTTTCCTCGAATGAAGGTAAACTATAAAGATGATTTTTGTGGGTCACAATGTTTCATATACTTCTTCATCATGTGAACATTGCAAATAAAATTAACAAAAGAACACTGAACCATGACAACTGCCCCTTCTGTTAGAGTTACTATTCCCTCTATGGTTACAGTAACATGAAGTTATTTTATTATTATACATCAATTCGAAGACATTATTATAATTTTTTTAAAAATAACTACAGCCTCTTAATATTTTTTTTTCAAATAAATCACACTCATTTACAAATTATTATTTAATTTTTCATGATTTTTTTTTTCATAACAAATCCCTCACAATATCGTTAGGTGAATCATCGCATCTGAGATGTTGTCTGTTTTGAAACTCGAAACTCCATCATAATTTTGTCATTAAAAGACATCTTGAAAGATTAATGAAGGAAGATGTATTTCAATTAGCTTTAATCTTGATTCTTAAGTGACATGAAACTATTGAACATACCAGAACATCATTTAGGAGTCAAAGTTAAGAATAATTTAAATACACTATCCTCCCTTATTTCACCCATACACCTTTTAAAAATAAAACTCTGACGAAACTCAGAGTTTGAAAGCGGATAATATCTCAAATACAGTAATTAACCATATAATAATGTTATCTCAACGGATTTAAGACATTAACACGAAGATTAACAAACTTCGAATGACGAATTCTCATTTTCAATTATAATGCAAAATTGATTCATCACATTTTTTTTTTATCAAACTCTTATATTCTGTCACTCACCCAACAAGTCATAATAAAAAGGACTGACAGGTTTTCTTCCTTGGAGTAAAAATGTTTTTTCCTCAAACTCTTTTAAGTCACTTCCAAGAATAAAATAAAAATACAATAATTTAAACGTGATATATTTTTTCTGTAAAAGATGTCATGAATCTTATTTTGCTTCTTGATTTTTGTGACTGTCAAAAGTTTCCAAATGCTACAACACCACATGGGCCATTTTATTTATTTATTTACATTAGTGTATCACATGGGACTTAGTCATGCAAAAGAATTTCCTTTTTCAGTTTTTTTAGGCATTACATGAACTGTGTAAAAGATGAAATTTCTGAACATTTCTAATTGTATTTTTTCCCTTTATTCTCTTTGTCTCAACTGTTATGTTTAAGATTATATGATGAGTGAAGAACTTTGCAGATTATAGAATTTAAAATAATTTTTAAAAAAACTTTTAAAATGTAAAATTCGGAAGTGATTTAGATTTAGAAGCCTATTGTGAATTGTGTAAAAGATAACTTTCGAATCATGCAATCATACAATCTGAAATTAATTTTTGAAAATTGTGCAATTTTTAAGTGAATTCTAGATTTTGCAAGCCTATTATTATGGATTGCTAAAACCTTTAATAAAGGTAAAGTAAGAATTTTAACATTTAAAGGGTGTAGGAGGAAGGCATAGGGTGTAAAGAGAAATCTCCCAACATTAAACTCTCTATTTAATGAAGCCCTGAAAAGTTAAAAGGCTTTAGAGTCCATTAGTAAACTCATGATTGATCACTAGCTCAGCCTTAGGCCCACAATTTCATTTCATTTTATTGGGATAAAATTAAATTAAATTCAGCACTTAAATTCTTCTATTTTTTTTCAGATTTGAATATTTTTTAACATATACACCATATTCAACCAATTAAGCTAAATTTTATTAATACAAATATTGACTCTTGTATTTACACCTCACACCTTATTTTAATTAAAAAAATCACCTTTACAAAATTTAAAATATAACACTTAAATTACTTTTTTTTGTCGGCAAACTTACATTACTTAAATATGACATCAAACTATCCAAACATAACAAACAACTAAAAAAACATTTGATTTTTTATATAGTAACACCCGTTCAACAAAATATCGTGTTGTTCATAAAAGTAAAAAACCGAATATTATTTATTTATAATTATCATTGTTTTGTAATTATATGTTGTTTTCTTAATTTAAAATTCAAATAGTAAAATAAATTTAAACATTATAATTAATTACTCAAACATAATATTACAAACAAACATAATTTTAACCATTACATGTATGTCATAATTAAACATTAACGATACTACAAATGTATTTATTTAATATAATTATTTTTATATTTAAATTATATTTTAAATTGATTTAGATTTAATTAATCTCATAAAAGTGATTTATAAAATGAGGATGAGTCATATATATATATATATATTATGATAATATATAGTTATTGTGAAGTTTTAATTTTTCTCAATAATAAGTACAGGTTGGGTTAGTATTCACACCTATCTTCTGTTAAATAGTTTATTCTAAAATAAGGGTGACAAAAATGTTCATATATGTGATAACTGTGGATAAAATATGTAATAAATATTAATGAGTTTTTTAAACTAACCCCTCACATACATGAGCTTTTCTTCATCATTGTACTAAGTAGGTAGGGGAAATATCATGGTAGTTTTTACTAAAAAAATCAATAACTACTCTTATGTTTAGGTGATTAAACTAATCTCTTAATTAAAATTTTGTGTTAATAATACATTTTTTATGACCTTGTTTTTCTTTTTAGATACTTTCAAATTATAGATGGTCAATTTGAGATTGTTGAAGGAGAAATGTCAATTGAAAACTTTTTAATTTTAATTATTTATTTATATTTTAAAAAGATGGAATTTATTTAAATTTGTGTTTTGAACTTGATACTTTTTTTTATTTTCTTCTAATATTCATGAATATTTTTATGATACATACATATTCCATCATTATTTTAACTTTTTTCTTACACGTACAAAGATAAAAAGAAAACTAAAAAGAAATGAAACAATCATTTATTCATGTTGATGTTATCATAATTTATCGTCTTTGGTACTTTTCATGGTAGCTGGAACAAAGCCTTTTGTCCAGACAAACAATATCAAGAAACCATGAGATAACTTCGAGGAACCATCCAGAGGACCTATCGCATGTCTTTTAAAGAAGAACTCAAACTCATAGAAACCCTTCCCAAGAGGAATGACTTTCCACGGTCCAAAAGCTTTCCACACCAGCTGCAACTTTTTAGTTAAATCCAAGTGTGAGAGGTTTATCTCCCTTAGATAGAATAACTCAACCATGAAGATGGGTCTTGCAATTCTCAAGACTAGCAAAGTAATTTGTCTCGTCAATCCAGACAACAATCTTGTCTCCCTTAATACAAGGAGTAGGTAGCTGGGAAAAATGAATGTCACATGTATTTCCCAAAGTCTGAGCATATGTCTTTCTTTGACTAGGAATAACATATACGTTGTTATCAGGAGATACTTCTCGATCCATCAAACAATTCCATGGGATAAGGAAACCCTTAGAACCCTCCACCATTCCCAATAGCTAACAAGTTGTCGACCAGGTCACTCCAACCGCCACCTTCCCACTAGCCCACCACCTAAAAATCTTGACTTTACCACCAATGTTGATAAAATTCGTGACTTTACCACAAATTTCAATAAAAATCGTGACTTTACCACAAATTAGAACTGGCTACATGAAAAAGGTGGCAACTTTGGTTGTGTGCAATAGAATTTTCAAGAAGAAATTTAAGGAAATAATACACCTTGGATGCAAACCTTGGAAAGCCACTACCAGCGTCTCAGTAAACTGTCGCACCGTCACCAACTAGCACTCACGACCCCTGCGCCACCACCGTCCACCACCAAGTTGGAGAATGAATGACCACCTACACAAATCTTAGTGGCACCAAAACCCTTCGAGGAGGAGAGAAAACAAACAAAAATCTTCTAATTAGAAGATTTCTTTTTAACTTGAGTCAATTTACAAATTAAAGAAAATGTTTAGTTTGAAACGAGTTTAAACTTGATTAATGGAGACAATGATAAAAATTAATCACGTTCTTGCAAGTTTTACTTGTGATTTCCTCATCATTTAAGAATAGTCATTATTGAATAATGATTATTATTTCATGCTTATATGAGTGTAAACTTTATTAAGGTATTATAATGTCACATTAATATCAAATGTTTTCAAATAAATATGTTGTATTGATTGTTTAGAATTATAATTTATTATTTGCATTTTGGCATGCATGTTAGTATAATATTTAGAATAATTAATTACAAGTAATTTTGTATACATTAACGTATGTTATGGTTATTATATACATATTAATATTATGTTTTTTTCATGGTTATTTTAAAAAATTTAAATTTGGTTATATTTTTTATACAAGAAAAAAAAAGTAGACTGAAGAAGAAAAAATAAACTAAAATTCTACATTTTTGAATTTTCAAAATTAAGTGAGATGGTTTGCTTAATCTACTAACCCGTGGTAGGATGGATCAAACTTTTTCCTTAATTGACAAATGAACTGAGTTAAATAGTTTATTTTGAAAACTTTATTCTATATTATTTAAAAATATAGAAAATTATAATATATAAGAAACTAACTTTATTTTGTTAAATTATTATTTTTTGAGTTAAATTAAAATTTTAAATTCTAGATAATACTAGAGGATTCCATGTTTTTCTTTTGATAAAATAGGAAAAAAAAGTAAGCTCTAATAATTTGAGTGTCTCGTACAAGTTATCATTATATCATTATATGTAGTACAAGATATGGATTGAACAAAATTATTGAAGCAATTTAGCTACATATTTGTTGTTGGGTAGTGAAATTATTTGAATTTAATTATAATTATTTTAAATTAAAATTGAAAATAGTGTTATATTCAGTATTTAGATTTTTTACAACTCATAATCGTACCCACTCAAATAAATAATATTTAAAATAATAATAAAAAATATGTATATCTAATATAGGAAATATTGATGAAAGTGAGGAAACAAAGAGCATGAATATGGCAAATCCAATTGGTGTGGGCTCCCAGGTTTCAAACTGTTCGGCTCATGACTCAGGCTATGTTTTATTCTCACACGTAACTATTTTTTTATCATACACATAAAGTTATTTTGTTTTATCATTTTTATAGAAAATAATTAAAATTTAATCACTAGATACTGTAATATATTTCAAAAAACATATTTTAAATAATTTTTAAAATTACTTAAGAATTTTGTTATGTATGTTTAAGTTTAAATATATCTTTAATTTTTGTAAAAATAGTTTTCATTGATAATTTTTGTAAAGATTAAACAAAGTTCAAATATATTTTTAATTATGTTCAAAATATGTCTTTAATTTTTTTTTTAAATCTTTAGTTATAATATCTCTAAATTTTAAAATATTGTTTTTAGTTTTTATAAAACAATGGTTTGTTTTTGTATATGTACTTTCTATCTTTTTTTTAAAAAAATTTAAAATTACGACTTTTGTTCTCAATTTTATTCAAGATAAAAAAATAATACTTATTTTAGTTTTTCATTTTTATTTTAACTTAGGGATACTGGTTTGTATCATAATATGAGATGTAGAAAGAGTATTTTTAATGCATCACATGAAAATTATGGGAGTTTTGGTCTTCCATTTTTTTTTCTTTTAATAATTTTTTTTATGTTTTTTATATGATTACATATTATTGTTCAGTCTAGCCATGAAAACTTATAAAAAAAATATTTTCAATGAAGAATCTCATAAATCTTTTCGTAAGTCTTATTTTATTTTAATAAATTCTATTTATCACATTATTTTGAATATTTTTTTGTATGTTTTGTTTCAATATAAAATATTATAAGATTTACATTTTTTTATCAACATTTTAATTTTTTATAATATAAAAAAGTTATTTAATTATTATATTAAGATTGAAAAATACTTTTTATTTATAAAATTTAACATCTTAAAGTTTAAATCATTTTAATTTTTCACAACTTAAAAAAATATTTTTTTTTTTTTTAAATCTCAGACGCAAGATGTTAAAATTTAGATTTCTCCATGCCATATCAAATTTTCCTCCAAGAAATTTTTTACCAAATTTTAAATTTAAGATTTTAACTATAACATCTTTATGAGAGATGTTTTAATAGTTAAACTAAATAAAATTAAAATTTTCAAGGATAGTTTTTTTATAAGAACAAAAATAAATACTCGTATAATTTTCCAATAATGAAATTATATTTAAGTTATATATAAGATGTAAAAAGTTATTATTAAAACATTAACATTATCTCATTTAAATAATAACTGATATTTTATATTTTAAGAAAAGTGCTATGTCTAATGAAAAAAAAAGTTGGTATTAAAAGAGAGAACAATAATAAAGGATAGCTAGTTAATTTTTTTAATAAACATCAATAAAATAAATACTAATAAAATGCAAACAGTGTTTATATATAACAATTTATAGGTACAGGAATTTGTTTAAGTGTTATTTAATTTGTTTTCTCTTTTTCTTAACTAACCTTTCATTTCATTTCATTTTTCTTTAGCGTGTTGTTTTAATATGCTAAATTAGTGAAGGAATAGTTTTCACTTACGAAGTTAAACTATAATTAGATTTAAATGGAGTTGAAAAATAACAATTAAATATAGTGTTTTAAGTCAATTAAAATTTGAGGTACTATTTATTTTTAAATAAAATAAAATAAGTGTCAAACATTTTAATAGAAAATGAAAATTATTTTTAGTATTTTAGTTAAAATTCAAAATACACCTACATGGATTGCTGTGAGAAACAGAATACGGAGAAGAAGAAAATTTTGAATTTAATTTAGATCTTTAAAATTAAACTTAAATACAATAAAGAAAAGTTTCAAACTTTTTCAAATAATTGTAAATTCTGAATCAGGTCATTTTATCATTTCTAATTAAATGTTTATTATTTATTTGCGGATTGATATACAACCTGATACAAATGACGTTTTAGTTTTAAGGTGGAGTCTAACTATAATTAGCTTATAATTAATAGACTCCTTAAAATTTGTAAATTATGAGTGATATTTATTAATAAAAATATAGTTCACAAAATTTATAATTTAAATAAATTTAACTTTGGAGAACATTATTGGAAGTGAGTTTCGACAGGTGTCCTTGTCGTACCTGCTTATTCTTGAGTGTCGCCGACACTTTCTGTCTCAAATTACTGTACATTTAAATTTCATTTAAAAAATTAGGTTGAGATAAATTTAATTAAAATAAAAAATATTATAACTTTTAAATTAGTTAAAGTTTAAGATAATTTTTTTAATTCAATTAAAAAATACTAATCATATTAACACAATATTTAAATAAAAAGTAAAGTTGCCATTTTGTTTCTAGTAAAGTTTGAATTATTGTTTTATTGGTAATAAAAAATATATATAAATCAGACCACTAATTACTTTAGGAACATTAACTAATAGACGCGTGTCAAACTTCTGTATTTATACCACACTATAATCTATACCTAGTAGAGCAAAACAAACCTTCCTATCACACTTGTTTTTATGTATAATATAAGACTAGTTCTTTAACCGTGCACGGAATTTATTTAAAAAAAATTCTAAATTGCAATATTAAGAAAAAAAAATGAATTATATTTGTAAACGATATTATATTTATTACAATGTTACATGTGCATTGACAGATAATGATTGCAAAACACTATATCATATTGTAAGTAATAAAAAATAGAAATAGATACAGTTAGAAAAAAAAGTTAAATTCAAAATGGAAATTGTATAAATTATGATAATAAAATTAGTATACAAATACAAATTATAATAAAATAGAAGATAAAGTTAAGATTCACACTGACAAAAAAAAAATAAAAAAATATAATATTAAGAGAAGATGGTTTTCATTGAGGATTATGTTTTCCTTTTTTTTTCTCATGTTAGTTCTTTAGGTTTCGATCGAGAGTGTATATGTAAATGATTCTCCAGTGATCAAATAAGTATTCAATGTTTAGGTATAATTAATATATTGATCAAAATGTACCTTATTCTTTTTGTATAACATGCTTATTTATAGAGTTTGTAGTGGACTGTATCATTGATGGTAGGAATGGCAATGCAGGCTGACCCGCTTTGCATAAGGATTGACCTGCGGGCTAGCCCACATGATTTATTTTTTTAAAAATAAATAAAAAATAATTTTTTAAATAGAAAATTTTGAATAAATTTAATTTTTATTTATTTAGATGTATTAGATAAATGGTCTCACAATATTATTATCATGACACATGCATAATAAGATGTGAGTAAAACTTTCAAAATATGAGAGATGAGACTGCATGAAGAAAATATGAGGGTGCAGAAAGAAATTTATAGATTTTTAAGTTATGTGGGTCATATAGACCAGCCTGTCCCGCCCCGCGCTTAGCCCACATGGGTTGTGGGTTATGTGGGTTGGAATAGGCAGCCCGTCCTGGGTTTTTTCAACAGGCCGTGGGCCAACCTGTACAGTCCACCTCGCTTTGCCATCTTTAATTGATGAACGAATCGTATTTAATATGTATCATAACTTAAATGAAATTACCTGATTTATCGCGTATCTTTTTATTTTACCTTGGTGTATTAATTCTGGTCAGTCAAACGACCTCCGATACCGATATTGGTTCATTTGTCTAGTCCCAACCGATTTAGAAAGCATAAAAGTAATTATTGAATTATTGAAGTCATAATTTCAATATAAGTGTTATTCAAGTATGTAATATTGATAAATATATGTGCGTATCTAAAGCAAAACAGGTGTTTGATGTTAAGCACATCAATTTATGCAACACTCCAACAATAATACATAAAATGACAAAAATATCGGTCCTATTAAGGTGCTTAAAACATAACGATATCAAACCATATGAAAGTGCTAACAACTCATACAAATATCTAAACAAAACAACTAAAAGAGTATTTCATGTTTAGCATATAAAAAAGCAATGACAATGCCTTATCAATAAGGCATGAAATTAATATAAACAAAAAGAAAAAATATTATCATGGATATGAGTACATTACAACATATTTAAAACTATCAACATACAAAGATATGTATACTTTTAGAAGACATTCAGAAAGTATATGAAAAACATGGATAATTTAAATATTTGATGACTAAGTTTTTTATGTGGTTTTATGTACCGTCAAGTATTTAGTGTTGACCAAATAAAATTATGTCAACATATTACAAAAATCCAGAAAATGAATGGAAAAAAAATATAACAAAAATAGAATGCAGATGAAAAGCACATTATCAACTTATAATGCACACAATGAATAATTAGTATTGTCTAGCTCTTAGCTACCAATTTCATTGAGGTCCATTATTGTAATAAGTTGGTGTTTCCTGCAAATAAAATAAATAACCTACCCAAAATTTTGGTTATGAAACAACGATCTAAAAAACATAAATAGTAAAAAACATAAATAGTAAACAACAGTAAATCAAATTACACAACACAAATATTTTTTTCATTAGAGTTCAGTGGTCCTTATATATTACAAAATTAGACTCAATGTTTAATGGTGCTTAAAAATCAAATTGTAATTCTTGGAAGTAATCAATAATAAGAACGAATACAGTTAGTAAAAACAAAAAATTGTAAATGTGCATTATGGAAATTATCCCAATAACTTTAATGTAAAAATCATAGTAAAAAAACATACCGGTACAAATGACTTTTGCATAAGAGTTTCTGTATAAAAAAACAAACTTGTCATTACGAAGGAGTATGGAATGAGATTGTAACTTCATATATGAAAAATAAAGAAGCAACAAATGAAATGACTTTAAAGTAACATAATATTAATTCATCATATCTATGATGTAACATAATGTTTCAAATAAAAAAAATCAAATGTTTCCTCGTACACTTCATTTGTTATTGAAGGAGCTACATTTTCATCTTCATCCAAAATCAGTATTTTTAACCATTTCTTAGAATTAACTCTATAAACAACAACATACAACTGACAATGTGTGAATACTGGACATGGAAGATAAAACTCAACTTTAGACAATGTTTGACCTTAAATTTTATTTATTGTCATTGCAAAGTACATAAATATTGAAAACTGTCCTCTTTGAAACTTAAAAGGCAATCTTGAAGTTGAAAGAATCAAGTCCATTCTAGGTAGAAATATTTTATCACCACACTACATTTTTTTTTCTAGATCATTGACTTGTAAATTTGTTCCATTGTATAGTCCATTTGCTTTATCAATATTTATTAGAAGCATTATAGGAATTTCTAAGCATCTTATATAATTAAAAAAACTACTCTGATGTAACCACTAGACCAGACAAGTTCTTTAGTCATATTATCATTTTTATTATACTTATACATATTAATATAATTTATACATATTAATATAATTAATAATAATAATAATAATAAAATAAATTATATTTATATTATTAATATTATTAATATTTATTAATATTATTAATATTTATTAATGTTATAATTAATATTATTATTAACATTATATTCATATTATTAATATTTATTAATATTATTATTAATATTATTAATATTTATTAATATTATTATTAATATTATTCATATTATTAATATTTATTAATGTTATAATTAATATTATTATTAACATTATATTCATATTATTAATATTATTATTATTATTAACATTATTATTAATATTATTATTAACATTATTATTAATATTATTAATATTATTATTAATATTATTAATATTATTATTAATATTATTAATATTATTATTAATATTATTAATATTATTATTAATATTATTAATATTATTAGTATTAATATTCAAATTATTATTAATATTTATTAATATTATTATTAATATTATTAGTATTAATATTATTAGTATTAATATTCATATTATTAATATTATATTCATATTATCAATATTACTTTTATCCGGATATAGATAGATAGAGAGAAAAAGGAAGAAATTATATAATATTAATATAACTTTAATACTATAAATACATATATATTGATTAATATATTTCTTTATTTAATCATTAATTTTTTTAAACTCATGGTTAAATTTAAATTTACTTTCATATTATATATATATATATATATATATATATATATTAATATAAAATTATTTGATATCTTATTTTCAAATATAGGTTATTATAGGTAGTTGTGAAGTTTTTGTTAGATGGCTATATAGGTGCTTGTATCTTACACTTTTTTTCTGATTTGAGATTCTTGTATAAGGATTGAAATATCCTTAAAATGTTTTGTTTAATTTTTTTTATTCTTTGTCGATAAAAAAAATCTTATTTTCAAATATTTACTTACATAGATTAAAATTGATATAATGTATAATTTTTAAAATATTTTAAATTATAAATTATTTAATCACTTTGTCATTATGATTTATATTATATATTAGTAGAAAGGGTTATTTAGTAACAACCTTTTACATAGATTTATGAAATAATTAATATAGTTTAAACTATAATGATATGCTAACTAGTAATCTGTATTAGAGATTTAATTAATAGTTAATGTAAAAGTCATCATTTTATGTTAAAAGATAATATTGTTTGTTGACAATATTCTTTACTATAACACACAAGTAAAACCAACTACCTATAATGAACTTAATTAAGTCAATATGATCGTAAAATAATAATTAATATGATAGTTGATTTTAATGTAATAGGTAATATGATGACTATGAGTATGACATATATTAAATTTGATTCATACTAATAGATAATATAATAAATTATGTTTAGATTCAAGTAGATTATAGATAAATTAAATGTGATTCATATGTTAATATTGTTAGTATTATTATTATTGTTAGTATTATTAATATTGTTAGTATTATTAATATTGTTAGTATTGTTAGTATTATTAATATTGTTAGTATTGTTAGTATTATTAATATTGTTAGTATTATTAATATTGTTAGTATTGTTAGTATTATTAATATTGTTAGTATTATTAATATTATTAGTATTGTTAGTATTATTAATATTATTAATATTGTTAATATTGTTAGTATTATTAATAATAATAAGTATAATAAAAATCATAATAAAACTAAAGAATTTGCTTGGTGTAGTGGTTAAATTTTACTTGATTGTTGAAGGATTGCTGAAGGAACTTGGCTTCGAATCCCATTCACTGCTAATTTTATTTTATGGTGCTAATATTTACATACGGATTTTGATTCCCGCTCCATGGCGCCAAAAATTACATACGTATGCATGACCACGTCCGTACTTAGGTTCTGGATGCTCATAGCTACCTTTTTGAACCTATCAATGAACTTCCTCAAGGACTCATGTGCATGGTATACACGTCCATGTGTTCGTTCGGATCTGTCGTGCCATCATAGCGATCTCTGATGAAGTCTTTCCACTTGTCCGACAATGGTACTCCGATTATGGTTTCGGTAAATGTTGGTGAATCGAGCGCCGGGTATCGGTCGTAGGGGCCGACTTGTTCGGATATGACTCGTTGTCAAAACCTCCTGTGTGTGAAATTTGTCCTTTGCCTCCTCAACTGTCTTGGGGTCGATAGGAGTGGTGAAGTATCTACCGACAAGATTGGTCGGTCCAACAACGGTCTCCCTTCCTCAAGTTTCATTCTCATCTCTTCGTTCTCCTTTCGGAGAGCTAGAATCTCATCCTCATTCTTCCGGCTGACCTCCTTACTTCTTCTCCTTATCTCAGCCATTTCTCTTTGTAGAGACACCAACAATGGCATCTGAACAGCTTCGGACATCCTTTCGCTAGCCATGCTTCGGGTTGATACCATTTACTTTCTTCTTCACATGAATTCTCTCAGCCCCACGGTGGGCGCCAATTGTTCTCAAACGGGGTTGGGGCTCAGAGAGCGATTGAAACTACTCTTCTGATTCCTTGGTCGGTTGGTCGGTTTGCACTTTAGTTCCTCTCCCTGCAAGCTCCTTCCTCTCCTCTACTCGTTCCACTCCTCGGCCTCCACGAAATCCAGACTCAGATGGTACCTGCAGAAGGCACTTTGACGCTCAAGTCTGGTTTAGTATTCGACACTCGATATTCTGAGTACTGTGTAATGACGTACTTGATTCTTGAAATTTGTGCTATTTATATTATTTTAGTGGACCTTTCTTACAGGATCAGATTAGGAAGTTAGGTCACATTTAGAAATACATTATCTAACTCTTAACTGTTGGTTAGCTTCACTAATTCTGCTTAAACGTAATTGGATTCGTAATATCGATCGATCCATTGATGGGACTGAAAAGTTGTCTCATTCGTACGGACCATACGAGGACAAAACTCTTTTAGATGTGATTTAAAACTTTGTGTTTTCCTACATTGTAGCAGGAAATTAAACAATTTTATTTTTTTAAAATTTTATAATCTGGATTAATGGTTGTCACACTATATGTGAATTAATATCAGTACTTTATTTAAATATGGTTGCTGATTACCATGAATTTTCATTCTTTATTTAAAGCATCAAAATTATATAAAGTTATTAAAAATAAAAATAATTTATTTAAATTAATTTGGTAATTTGTGGTGCAACTTTTTTTTATAAACAATATTTTAATTTGTGCTCAATTTTTATGGTGAAATTTTATTTGGATTCTTCAATTTATATTTAAACTTTTTTTTAATTAAAAAAAAATATAATGACGTGAGCAGATATGAAAAATTTACAACTATATTATAAATCAAACCTATTAGTTATGAGATTTATTTTATAAATAAGAAAAAAAGTATTCTAATTACTAAAAGAATTATGTAGTGATCAATTTTAGAAATTAAAATATTTTGGTCATAACTTACAACTAAAATGGACAATTGATTAATGGATAATTGATTTGGTTTTGATTATTAAATAATTATAAATTAGTAATCGAATTGATTTTGATTATTAAATTACTATAAAATAATGATTAATTTAGTTTCCATCACTAAATAGAAATAAATTATTATAAATTAAAGATAAATTTAATTTTGATTGTTAAATCACTAAAAATTAGTGATTTATTTAATTTTGATAGTTAAATTACTACAAATTAGTGATGAATTTGATTTCGGTCACTAAATACAAAGTAAATTGTTGTAAATTAGTTACCGATTTAGTTTTGGTCACTAAATTACTAAAAATTAGTGATTAATTTAATTTTAGTGGTTAAATTACTATAAATTAGTGACTAATCTAATTTTGATGACTAAATTTACTATTAATTAGCAACTAAATTATAATTATTTTATTATCCTAATTATAATTATTTTGATTACTATTAACATTAATTGTAATAATAATAATTCTAATATAATAATAATAATAATAATACTAATATAATAATAATAATATTATGATCACAAAAAATTGCTAGTAGTATAACACTAAATAATAACAACAATATTTATAATAATAGCTCGAATTAATCATTAAAAATATTTTATTTTTTATTGCTAAATTAGTCTCGTAGAATTTGGGCGAATTTGGACGACTAAACCTTTTTGTGATTGGAATAAATTTTTTCAATGGAAAATCAATTTAGGACCAATTTTGGTAATTGTTAAAAAACATTTTTTAGTGAATATTTATATTTAATTTATTAAATTAATATTTATTTTTAATTTATTATATCAATTAAATTACTTATTTTTTTTCTTAATTCAATCAACTTTACTTTCAACTATATTTCTTTTTATGTACTTTACTTTTTGTTCCTTAATCTAAATTTTTGAGCATGTGAATTTGATGTAGTACATGTACAAATATATTTCATCCCTTTTCACTTTCTCTATTTATTTTTTTAAGGTCCGCTATCAGCTCTTTCTGGTCAACAAGGTTAGCAATCATGCTTCGAGTAACAGCTAATTTTTAATTCATCTGCATACCTGCAGGATAAAAAACACAAATTAGCAACTCAACTCACCCTATATTTTAGCAAGAAGCTATCATATTTGCCTAAAAAATTATACATCGATCGTTGCAACTTTTTATTAATAAAACCTATGAAAAATATTTATGGTGGTATAAAAGAAGTTTCTTCTACTATATAAAATTGGAGATGCAGTAGTATTTGTTTTAAGATCTAAGATTTGATGAAACATGATGAGGATCATAGCTATAGACAGTTGAGGCATTAGCAGTGGTAGTAGCTTTTGTAGTTTGTGATTAGATTCAGCACATCTAATGAACTGTTTGTGAAACATCCTTATCAATGTCAATGTCAAACTCAAAGAGAAGGGGAGTGAACGTGTTTGTTTGTCTTGTTTGTTTCCAGAATCCAGATCCAAGGTCGAAACCGCTTTCCGCTTTGGCAAGGTGGTTTTCTTCTCTCTAGCCGTTGTTTTGATTCTTGTCCCTCCCTTGCTCGATCCATGACACGAGGGAACTGTACAGTGATGTTGTAGGATGCAGTTGCATCACAACTGGGGCAATGTATGGTCCAGATGCCTACATCATGTGCTATTCTAATTCATAATGACAAATTCCTTTATGTCCAATCAAACAGCCAAGAGCAATAACAAATCAAAAGATATGTTTGGTCTGCATGGGGGCCAAACACTACCTCTACCTTATATATATCGATATATACATCTATGTCTGCTTCCAAAAACCTTAACCATGCATGCATAGGACCCGGTTCCTCATTCGTTCATTTGCTCATCTATATTCTATATGCACACCTTCTCTCCAAGAAACCATGCATGCATGGCACATATATAACAATATGGCTATACATACATACATACACCTAAGAAATGAAGGTATAGTAGAAAGGTGTTGTTTATAATTAGTGGGAGGGTTCATTAATGAAGAGTTAATCATCATAATTTGTTGTTTTATATAGTGTCGTTCTCTTCACACTCAATTTTGATAAGGTGTCAAGGGATATATATTTATATATAGTTTCCCAGTTATATAACACACAATTTATAATGTTAGGTAGGTAGTGAAAACCAACAAGGATACCAACCATGTTTTTGCTAGGTAGCACGTGTGGTGACAGTGTGAAGGATGTGCATAATCAAAGAGGTTAATTATAGCCATATAACACAGATTGACAATTCCACTATGTGTATAATGATGTTTTAGAAAACTGGAGAAAGCTTCCTATCACCTGGAGACACTAAAAGCCTTGAGAAGAATTTGATTGGATGTGAATGAACTTTTCACTATAAAGAATCACAATAATTATTCAAAGGTATTTTGGATGGAGACGTAAAGAAGGTAGGTAGGGGTTGTGAGTGAAGCCCTTTTCTTACAATTGAAATTGATTTTGCCCTGTACGTTAGGATATACGTTTGGGGAAGAAAAGTGCTTACCTTTTGCGATTGATTTCCATGCTGAACTGGCTTCTGAAATTGACCAACGTGGGTTTGGTTCATTGGCATATTGAATCCATTGAATTTCTTTTTGGGTGAAACTGTGTGAGGATGAATTTACTCAATAATATACTCACTTCACTTGTGCTGTGTCTGCACATTAATGTGTATATGGAAAGGGGTGAGTTGGATTTGAGGGAATAAAGCATTGATTATGAGGACCCCACCACAAGGGTGATGAAAAAGGATTAAAGGGGTAATAAGTTTTTGCTTCCACACACTCACACAGACACAGTATATAGCTAGCTATAGTTCCTGAAGTGAGAATAAAGCAAAGACTTTTCTCTCAATTACTTGTCATTTTGAACCCTCTCTGCACTTTATTCTATGCATTAATATTGACAGCCAGCTATAAGACAAAAGGGTTCAAGTAAGTTATTCACTCTTCTCCACTCTCCCACCCCTGCTCAATTAATTTCTTCTGCTATATACCTATGTTCACGTTCAACAACAGAATACCCGTGTATGTGTTTTGGAAAACAAATCAATTCAACCTTCTTTTCAAACAGTTATCCCAAAATATGCCTTTTTCGCTCATCACTTTCTTCCACATTCTAATTAACCATGTCACTTTGAAATTGCTCATCCCTGGCTGCTCCAATTTATTTTCACATATACGTGCACACTATGAAATTGAAAGCTTATAACATGTTAGCACCAGAGCAATGCCACCAATTGCATAAAGACAAGGTGTACAGACAACATCCTCAAATCTTGGAACAATGGTCAGTCTGCTTTAAGTAATTGACTAAAGAAAGCTTTTTTGGATCTCAAATATATATATAATACATACAAGCAGTTTTGTTGTTAGCTTAACATGTGTATTTATGTACAGAGATCAAAACATTAACTAATATATATGATTTCTCTCATAAGCAATGACATAAGGATGAGCTGTTATACATTAGGAGAAAGGAGAATGGTGTGTTTTTTTTCTAAAAGCCAAAAGATTAATATATTAGCTACAATAACAAAAATAGGAGTGGTGATGATTAAATATGTGATTAGTTAATTTTAATACATATAGGATGTCATTCATTAGGGACAAGGGCAGTGTAGACCAGCAGGCATGTGTGTTTCGTCCTTCTTCGGCAACAACAAAATCTGAATCCTTGAAATCAAACCTCATTAGGGACAAATTTTTTGGTATCTTTAGCTAGATTCGACCAATGAACCAATTCCAAACCTTTTGTTGATTCTGAATTAGTCTTGAATTAACCCTCTCTGAGTGATCGTGAAGCAAAGGTGAGAGTAAGATCTAAAACAACTTTGATAATCTTACCCACTCCATCGTCGACGCGGCATGCATGCATTTGCTCAAAACTTATCCATCCATGTATACAAATTGAACCCTAGAGTTAACCAAACCAAGACTTCAGCACAAACACAAACAGACACACATATATATATATGTGCGTTGTATCTGCCCAATAGCATGCTTGACAAAATATGCATATCTTCATATGCAAAACATAATTGGTTTAGCTTGCACTTTCACTTGTCTCCAAAAATAACCTTAAATTAAGGAAATCAATTTATATACACAGACACATATGTCCAATGAAATTGATATATGTGTATAAATCAGTACCCTTTGATGCTTCCATGCCTTATTCAAAGAATTGACCTGTGTGAATAAGTCTCCGGCTTCTGGATCAAACCGGCCTAATGCCTAAATAATCATTCATAGCCCTAACCACATCCACTTTTAATTAATAATGGTTAGTGTGGATTTACCTAATCAATATCTCATTTTCTTTGTTCTCTGGGTTGAATTTCTAATGGACGGTACTTGCTTTGCACAGCTAATTAATCTTATATATACAAGATTCTTTTTTGCCCTAGCAGGGTAGCATGTAACCAACCAAAGTAGATTGAATATGGGATTCCTAGAGTATGTGGGTTGTCATTTACTTTTATTCTACGCTGTAATATACTTATACTTGATTTTCGCTTTGTAATTAACATCCATTTTCATGCATAATACACAACTCAATAACAACATTGAAGTGAGGTTTTGAAGGCATCAAATGACAAAATACTTAAAAATAATTTTGATATTTACGGCTCCAGCAAAACCATTTTATTGTCTATTCACTTTGTTTTGTTTCAAGCAGGTATTTATCAGCATGTACAAAACGACAAGTATAGCTTTGTGTACAGAGGAAACAAAAAAAAAACTAATTCAAACTGGCTATAGACTAATCAACTTATTAATTTATTCCGATGTTTTACTCGAATTAAATGAAAACGTGATATGAGGACTGAAATATAAATTATATAACCCCACAGATAGATTCTATATTGATTATTTATTACAGTATGTACTAACACAGACATTAAAAAAAGCTGCTACAAAGGTAGACCTATATCAGAGTCTTCCAAAAATGATTTAGTTTCTTCTGATTTACCACGTATATATATATATAATTTGAATTATGATTGGGTGTTAAATGCATATTTTGCGGCGAAAGAAAGCTGAAAATGAATTTAAAAAAAAGGGTTCTTTGTATCTACCCACTGCACTGGGTGTGTGTGGATAACCTCGGTAGTCAAAAGTAGAGTCGATATTTCGACATGTCGTGTTTTTTTATTTTTGTTATTTTCCTGATGATATACGTCTTCACTGTTCCACCTCACACATGCAGAAGCAGTCACATTAATGTATACATTACATACATATGCTCCTGTTGTTGTTTTTATGCATGAAAACAACCAGAAGAAGCCATAAACGTACTGTACTGTCTACTAATGGCTATTAATTAAAATCTAAAATAATAATTATTAAATCCACACTAAATTAGAGAGGCCCCCACTAAAATTAATGACAAAAGAAGATGAGGGGGTCGTCTAATTTCTTGCTGCTACAGTTCCCTTTCTTAGAAGCATCTTAACCACATGATCAACGTATCAGTGGTGGTGACAACTGACAAGATGCTTATAATATATATATATATATATTAATCGTTATTGTATACGTATGAGACAAAATAAACAAATTGGGTTAATTGTTAATTATAGCACTCTTCATTTTCAACGTATATATCTATTATGTAACAACACTTTTGAATCATTCAATGGAGTAGCAGTTGGGTCTAACATTTCCTTTAATGGTTCTGTAATTGGACAATATTAACAGTGCTGCTGATTAAACAATAGGTTTTGGGGAAATGCCAAATTTTCGTAACTTCGAAATATACTAATTCCTCTATTGGTAAGTTTGGGGTAATTAACCTGGGTGGATTCTAAGTTGTTGTCAGCAATTTGGCTAAGAAATTTCTGAGCATTGTGTAACCAGAAGAAACCGAATGGCACCTTCAACGGCACCATCATCACTATCTGTCAACCAAGTTATGTGTTACATAATTCAACTTAGATTAAATAGTTGTAGCCTCATAGGTTACGGATGTATTTGACCAAAAAAAGAAAAGCTAAAAGTTAGGTTTCCTTTCCCTATTTTAGAATTTTTTGGAAGCTTTGTGGTTGCTTTGAAGCACATGGTATCTGCAAAATTCTGACGATGGAAGTGTACTGCACTCTCTCTCTCTCTCTCTCTCTCTCTCTCTCCTCTCTCTCTCTCTCTCTCTCTCTCTCTCTCTCTCTCTCTCTCTCTCTCTCTCTCTCTCTCTCTCTCGTAAGCCTTGGACTCTATGTTTTGAATAAATCTATCAGTAAAATGTGGCATACGTATCTTTTTTTCCTTTAAATCTTCTGTTTCTTTTCTTCTTCATTGCTCTTACTTCTGACCGCGTTATTCCCAAATCAATGACGAAGCCAATTTATCTTTATGTATTGAAGATTGTAGTTTCCTCTCACAAACCACAGTGTTGGTGAAAGTCCATGTGCTCACACACCATAAAAGTAGTGCATGGTCGCATGCATCCAAGGATTCGAAGCTCAACATTTTTCTCTCATTCATTTTAATATTTCTTGTGATTGCATTTAATCACTTGCACCTTGCATCAGTATTAGGCTTTTTCCCTGTCAGCGTGAAACAAAGAAGAGTGGTTATAGAAAAGCTTAACCTAGTTGCTCATCCACATGCTCCTGCATTCTATTTTTGTCTTAGTGATGTGTTTAGTAATGTTAGCAAAATTAATTTATTTTATTGGCTAATTATACGTATAATTGGTTATTGTTTTAATTGATATGTATAATTACTTTTTTGGGTTAAAAACGAGTTTGAGATAGTTTCGTTTGAGTACGATAAAAAATAGTTTTTTATACGTAAAATCATAAAAAGTTATATGGATAAACCTGGAAATAAAAGTTGAGAAGGATAATCTTTTAGGTAGGGAAAAATTATGAAGCTCGGACACTCCTCTTAAATGGTGTGTCGGATACTGATACCCGTATGATATCTGTAGGACACATATCCGTAAAGTGTCTAATTCAAAAAATATTTATCAAATTTTTTACAATTCTAATACGGTTTTATCACAATTTTAAAAATAAAAAATATATTAATTTTTTTCAAAATTCAAACTTTATTGTATAAATTGTTATTATGATTATAAAACTAAGAAACAAATCATTATGAACCAGTCATGAAAAACATCTTTCCGCTCCAAAAATAATATGGAACATACTTGAACATATAAATCTTTATTGTCAATTTATATAATTTATAATTATATAATATATAGATCCGTGTCCCCGTGTCCTACATTTTAGAGATTTTACGTATCTCTGTATCTGTGTCTGTGTCGTGTCAGTGTCTGTGTCAGTGACTGTGTTACATAGGAAAAATGTTAAAAATAATTATATGGATAAATCTATTACACATTATTGAAAAACATTTTTTCAAAAAAGAAAAACTTTTTGTCTGATTTCTATTGACATCTTACATATGTTATTGTTGAAACCTTTTGTTTTCTCAAAAAGTGCGGAAAATGTCTCCAAAGTAAAATGTTATCGACAAGTTTGAGTAAAAGACATTTTTTTTTTTTTTTATGTTAGCAGACACATAATCCGTACATAAAAAAGTATTTGTTATATTTGCAATAAAAAATTAAAAAAAAGGATACGTTGGAGCTATATATACTTTAATCAATTATGGAACCTTGCTTGTATTAAGTAATATATAATTAATTTCATAAATGGTGTTATAATCTGGTAAAGTTGAGCTGATTATGATTAAAATGAACGTTAGTAATAAATATTAAGCTTAATTAAGTTTTAAGTTTACCGTAAATTTAAATATTTTTATTAAGTCTTTAATTCAATTTTTGTTTTGTTTTTATAGAATACTTAAATTATATTTTCTAATTGAATTATTTAATTTTCCTATTAACTATGTGATATTAATATTATTTTGCTTTATATCTTACTTACTTATGTTAAGATGTGAGCTTTTAAACTACATACTTTAATTTAATTATGTTTGTATTAAGTAATATATAATTAAATAATTTCATAAATGGTGTTAATATGGTAAAGTAGTTGAGATTCTTATGAGAATACAATGTTAAAAAAATATGACTAATAAATATTAGACTTAATTAAGTTTTATTTTTTTAAAAAAATTTAAGCTTTTTTAATTGAGTTTTTATAAAAAAATTGTTTTATTAAGTATTTTAAAAAATTATTTTACAGCTGAATTCTTACCATTTAATTTTCCTGTTAGTGTAAAATACAAGAAAATTATTAAATAGAAAAAAATTTTAAAAATAAAAAATAATTAATTTTTATATTGACTAAATTAAAGACTATTTTAAAAACTAAATATTTTTTCCTTTCTAAATTAATTTCTATTATTAAATAATTTTTAAATTGATATCTAATTAACTACCTTTTTTTACTTATTTTATCATCTTACTTAATTATAATGAAAAGATGTGATGTTTTATGGTTAATATAAAATAAATTTTATTATTTTTATTAAAAATATATTAAATAAAATTATCATCATGCTTTTTATTGATTTTCACAACAAGTCATTGCCATAATCACTATTAATGTAAATTATGACGATAATATCTTATTCTTTTAAGCACGTTTTCAATAAAAATTATATGTTGTTTTACATTAAGCAAAAAAAAAAAGATCTCACATTTATTAATAAATAAGTTAAGATAACGAAATAAAATAATAATCATGTCATCCAATAACAAAACTACATATTCAATTGAAAATATAAAAAATTGAAGTACTAAATAAAATAATAAAATAAATTTTAATTAAAAGTACATAAATTTACATAAAAATGAAATAAAAGTAAATCTAAATATTATTATAGGATATTGGTGATTCATACTTCCATATTCAAGTCACTTCCCGAAAAATAATTTTAAAATTAAGCAATTTAGGTATTGCTCCCTAGTCCTTTCGAGGCATGACTTTGAAGAGTCAGTGCCCATTTGTTGGTACTGAGTATTATAAATTAGATTTTTTAATTTCTTAATCTATTTCTTATTGAAATCTATTTATAGATTATGCACACCCTAGTAACAATTTATAAATGGATAGAATAATTTATTGTTACAGTTTATTATACAAATTGAAGCGTTTTTAGATCCATTCAATGCTTATATTATTAAGCATAGCATGGAACCCCACTTATGATTGACACTAAGTGTTAAAGAAAAGAATCAGTGACGAATCTATGGATGTTTTTTTTTTTTTTTTTGTTTCTGATAAATTAATCTCTACATGTTAAAGACAATATAACTTTTAATTTTTCATCACTAATCATTTCTTTCGTATTGTATATGTGGTGACTAGACAATCGCAACACAATATAGCAACAATTATTAAAAAAAAAAGCTATAATTATACTTAATTCAAATAAAATTTTAATAAAAAAATAATGAAGTGACCAACATATCTAATTAGTAAAATAAGATGTCGACAATATTGTGTGAGAATTAAAAAAATATAAAATTGAGAGTTGTGAAAGAATTATTTAAGAAAATAAAAATGAAAAGGGTTTGCTAAAATGGAAGTAGCTACAAGCAGAATAAGAGGTCAATGATTAATCCCAACATTTTTCCGTGTATAGAGGAACTTAACTCATTATGTTCTTCGACATATCATTTTCATACAAATACAGACACCACCGCAATTGTTGTAGAAGTGGTAGGTGTCTTCTTTTATTTTTTTTTCTTTCACGTTAATTAAGCATGTTGTTTCATTACAACTTCACTTCATATACACCTACCACACAATTCCTTCACTTATCATATCATTCTATCCACTTTTATATATATATTTGAAGTCTTTTTTTTAAGCCAGAAGTGAATTTTCTTTTTACTTCAAACAATTCAATCTTTTATTTACTCTTCCATTTCCATTTCTTAATTAAAAGAATTAAGAACAGAAATGTATTTTAAGTCTAATTCAATCTTATAAAACTGTTTTATAAAGTGAGGTTTGTACTTTGAGATTTCAATACACTCCTCCCTTACGTCGAGACTGTTAAACTCGTATGTGATACTATATATTTATGAGTGGTGTATGGTGATCTCATAAACCAACAAATTTTCATATATTAAAAAGTGAACTTTAAATTTAACTCAACCTTATAAAATCTTTATAAGGTAAGATTTACATCTACTCATATACTATGAAATATTCTTATCTTTATTTGATGTAAGTTCTTCCCTACAAACAGAAGTAGAATGAAGAATCTAAGAAGACTAAATAAATATAGAGATATAAAAAATGAAAAATGCAATTGAAGAAGTTTCGTACTATAGTGTATTATTATTTTATCTAATCTTGTGTTTGAACGGATAAGGAGATTGAATATTATTAGTGATAAATTAACTAACATCAAAATAACTTTTCTAATAACAATACATTATAAAATTTTTTGAAAAACATAATGGACCAACCAAATCAAATCTATTTTTATTATCGAGGATTACTTAGTTTGATCTACTAACCCTGATTATGTTAATAAGTTGGATCCAAATCTTATAACTATGAAATAATGGTGTCCACTCTATCTTTATCTATCTCAAATAAAGAATTGATTTTTATCTTAAATTTAAATAAAATAGAGATTAAATATCATAACATATTATTTTTTTATAAAATGATAAGTAATTATGTCAAAAATACATTATAACATTGTTTTAAGTTTACACAACACTAAAATACACTACAGGTATAAAATTATTGTTGTCTAAACATAATAAATACCACAATTTTAGAGATGTGACTTAAAAATTAAAAATTATAAGAAGTTACATCGGTTATAGAAATGGTAATACTTAAGTCACAGTTATTTGTAATCTTTTGAGTCTTAAAAAAAAATTAAAATAAAATATAATATAATTTTGCGAGAAAAAACTTTTCTTCCTCTCTTATGAGAAACAAATGCACTCAACACACGTCTCCCTCTCCCACGCATGTTCTCCCACATGTGACTATAATTTATCACAAACTGTAATGAAGTTCTATTTTATTTTAAGTTATTTTATTACATTACATATTTTTAACACCTTTTTATAAATTTTATTTTAATACAATTCTTTTTATAAAATCTACGTTGCAAAATCTTAAATTTACGATTTTTGACGCTATATAAACATATTTTAACGAAAATTTATTATGAGATACAATTTCAAAGTAAAATATAATTATGTATGGGAGATGATGACTTAAGAAGAGCAAAAAAGTTTTTATTTTTTAAAGAAAACGAAAATATTAATAAAATTTTGCTTCATTACTTTTATAGTTTATTAATTCTCTAAGGTAATCTAGAATTAATCCTCTTCCATCTTCTTATTAATCTTTGAAATAGTATGGAAGTAACTATGTTTTATTTTCCGTCAAAAGAAAACTGGTTTATTTTATTTCTTAATCTCTCCTAATTTGTCATGTCTCACTGATTAACTAATTAAAAAGTAAAAAAGAAGGATAATTTATGTCTTTGTCACTGTGTAATCCCAAAAGTTTCAAGATTTTTTTTATTCAGAAAGCTTCGAGATGTAACACTCATGCTCAATAACATGAACTCCAAACAAAGTAACTAAAGCAAATTCAATTTTGTTTGGATTTTTTTGTTTGTTGTTATTGAATAATAGACGAGGTCTTCATACAGAAGAAAAGATCAAAACTATTATACACACACACAACTTGACCAAATAAACTATAACTGTTTATTAATTATTATATATTAAAAACATCAGTTAATGATATCTAATTTTAAACGAATTTTAAGAAATTAGTTTTTTATTTTAAAGTTTAAAATTTCCAGGTACCACAAACAATAATTTTGTTTTGTGATGATTCTGTATGTATTAATTAATTAAACCTTATATTTATAAGAAAACAATTTTATAATATCAGTCATTGTTAATTTTATAATAAGAATACTAAACTTTACATTACCGAAAATTTGCAGTTGAATACAGGTATAGAAGTATATTATAGGTAATGATTAAAGTCATAAAAAAGTGTGTTATTAAGTGGATTTATGAAATTAGTGTATTTGAGATTGAATTAATTGTATTTCACGTGCAAAGCAGTGAGCATTTTTGGGGGGCTTTATAAGGCAAAAACTGGTTGCAAAGAGGACCCAACACAACACTAGTGGTGTTTTCCCTTCATCGTCTTCCTCTTGAAGGTATTTGAAGTTGTTTGTTATGTGTTTGCCCGAGGGAGAGAGAGACAGAGAGAGAGCCATGGCACTGGAAGCAGTGGTGTTTCCACAATCACAAGACCCTTTTGGATCAGTGAAGGACTTTTACAACTGCACCTTCTTGGCTGCTACTTCACCCAACTGGGGGGACTGTGAACACATCAACATCAACATCGACAAAGAAGAAGAACAAGGTTCCATCTCTACTTTTCTCGAAAATAATACCAACCAACCAAACAATTACCCTTATGGAGGAGATTGGACCAGCTCCTCCTCCTCTATCTTACCCCACTTGAATGAACTTCAAGAAACCACAGACCCCAGTAGCAGCACTCAAAACTTGGATAGCTTAACCACTCGTCCAAAGAGGCGCAGAGCAAAAAGCAGAAAGAACAAGGAAGAAATTGAGAACCAAAGAATGACTCACATTGCTGTGGAGCGCAATAGAAGAAAGCAGATGAATGAGTATCTTTCTGTTCTTCGCTCTCTCATGCCAGACTCTTATATCCAAAGGGTATACTTCACTTCATTTTGTTCTTACTTATTTTGTTTCTTTCCTTGCTTGCTGCAAAAATAAAAAGGTTTAGCTGAATTTTGTTTGTTTTGTCCACTTGTTTGTTTGTTTGGTCTGGTTGGTGGTTGGTGATTGAAGGGTGATCAAGCTTCTATAATTGGAGGTGCTATTAACTTTGTCAAGGAGCTTGAGCAGAGGCTGCATTTTCTTGGTTCTCAGAAAGAAGGAGAGGGGAAATCTGATGCTGGTGGTGCAACAAACATGCCCTTTTCAGAGTTCTTCGCCTTTCCGCAGTATTCAACAAGTGGCGGTGGTGGCTCTGATAATTCTGCAACCATAGGTGAAGACGTGGCTGAAGTTAAGTATGGCATTGCTGACATAGAAGTGACCATGGTGGAAAGCCATGCAAATCTCAAAATAAGATCCAAGAAGCGCCCCAAGCAACTCTTGAAGTTGGTCTCTGGTTTGCATACTATGCGCCTCACAATCTTGCACCTAAATGTTACTACCACTGCTGAAGTTGTACTCTACTCTCTAAGTGTTAAGGTTTGGCTTTGTTGGTGCCTTAGACTTTAGATATTTTTAGTTAATTATTTTCTTCTGCAAAGTGAAAATGCCTTGAAATTTCTTTTGCAGGTAGAAGATGATTGCAAGTTGGGATCCGTTGATGATATAGCTGAAGCTGTGTACCAGACGCTGGATAGGATTCAGCAAGAGGCAGTGTTGAATTAAGATCAGACCTTGACCACCAAATTTGCCTTGCTCCACTTGGTGTTTAACCTCATGTCTAGACCTTACTTCATGGTGGATCATTATCTCTTGCTATTTTTCTCTTTCAAGATGTACCTAATTATTGCAACTTCTATTCACTTCACCTTTTTTTAATCTACTGATGTGGACTCCTTGGAGGAAGTTTTTTGGTTTATTCCTTCTTGTGTATGTCTTTGTAGCTCCCCAACTTTTTTTGATCTCTCTCTTTTTCTCTTTCTTCTCTTTTTTCTCTCTGAGGTAGGGGGTGGAGGAGGCTCTGTGGTGGTATATTGTTCTTGAGACATATTCTAGTGCTTGGTCAATTTTGCCCACCTTGCTTTGAAATTGGTGGGTCTTGTCTACCTCAACTATAAGCCAAAGCCAAATTGTCAAGCTGAAATTGGGAGCATCTGAAAATAAAATTGAATGAAAATGAGAGCCAAAGATTTTTGGCAATTGCCAACATATTGTGTTTATTTTATTTGTCTGTCATAATTTAATAAGTCTGTTTTAAATTACCAAAACTGCATACTCAATACTCATCAATTCCTTGTATATGTCATCAGATACCAAAGCAAGGAATTGAAGAGGCTTAAACCTCCACAACTTCAAACTGATTCTATGTTTCGCAGTATCATCACAACTAACATACACATACGTATAATCAGAGGTTCTAATGATGATTGGACTCAATCAAGCACTTCAATGGAAGTTTTTGTGTGTAAAAATTGATTAAATGAGATAGTAATCAGAGTTGGGCATTATTTTCTGTTCCGGATTTGTAGCAAAAGGTCGTAACTGTCAAAGGAGACCCACCTACACCGTAGTCTGTACCAAGTAAGTACTAAGTAGAGTTGCATTGCAGGGGAAGGCTGCGGAACACAGCTTCAAAAGGGCTTACCTTTCTCTGTGCATTGTGTTACACGCAGAACAATAAATAAAGGGTTCATCATGATCATGATCATCATCATAATGATCATGAGCATCATCAAGATGGCTATACTGAATCCATGATGCATGTGTCTGAGTGTACGTGTATGTATTATATCACGGATTCTTACTTCCCTTTCTGTGTCTATAATTATTTCATAACTTAGAAAAAATGCAAATGATTAATGGCCCCATGAGGGTGTACTATGTTCAATGCCGAATCCCTAGGTAAAATAAAAGATAAAAAAATGAAGGTTGGTTTGGGGGGGTGGTGGTGGGATCTCCAAGAGCAGAATGAAAAGAATAAAGTTACAGATGTAAAATTAACTAGTGCCAAAACCAAAGTCCTTTTCTGCGATTAACATGTTGAATGGAGGAGTGTGTTGTTGAGTGATTTGAGAGCAAATAGAGTAAATTGTCTAAGTGAAAAAGCTTTCCCTTCATTGATGCACTTTATTTTGTACACAAACTTTTTGTATGCATTGGAGGTTTGAGTTATCATGATGATTGCTGGAGTAGTAGTGAACTGTGTGACTTTTTAAGTAGTGGCCATTCTACAACCGTGATCTCATATGTGATATTTTCTCAAATTTAAAACCTTGTTCTGTTCCCCATTTGAGTGAAAATTTTCCTTTCTGTCAAATCCAAAACAGTAATAACATAGATTCATGGAATACTTTCCAGTTTTATAAGGATTTCCTCAATTACTTCAACTATCTTACGAGTAAGCATTTTCAATATGTTTTTCCTTTGAACTATCAGTACCACCAACCAACAAAGCTAGCCAAAAGTTGCCGTTTTGCTGAGAAAGTTACAGAAAAGTAAATTCTGTAACTCCTAATTTCTTGTACAAAGAAAAGTCCTCATCAAGCATAAAACCTTCTCTGTTAGTCCACTAAATTTTTTCACCCTTTCCTCATCACAGCTAATTATTCTTACAACGTGAACAAATTAAAGCACCAGAAAACCCTCTACTATATATATATATATATATATATAATACTTAATGGTGTCCCTGGCTGCAATCACAGTATAGGTATCAGTTCTGTATTAATTGATCAAGTATTATTCTCTCCTCGATAGCCTTTAAGTTAATAAATCTAGCCTTATACAAGTTATTTTGATTATTTTATTCAAATTTTTTTACATTATCTTTTATTTATTTTAATTTTATTATGTTTCGATATCAGAGATAACATTTTAAAAATCAATCATCTTATTTGAAATATTGACCACTAATGCAGTAGTGTATTAGTGTTTCGTGACGGTTTTGTTCAAAACATATTAATTCTATTCCTTACATGTTTTTTTTTTTTTTTTCAAATCCACCATTAAATATTATTTATAAGGGAATACTAATGTAAGGAGGAAATAGAACATTTATTAACTATTTTATATAATCTCACAATACAAGCATTTTATCTGAGGTAATTATAAATATAACATAGTTAACAATTTCACTAAGAATATATTTATTTTTAATTTTAAATCATTAATTTTTTTGTAACTTAATGTATTATTGTACACTACAAGAAAATCATGAAATAAAAATCAATTTTAAAAACTAAAAAAATTAGTTGTCTTAATGACTAAATTAGATACCATTTCAAAAACTAAAAAAAATTTGGTTTCTAAATTAGTTTTTATTATTGTTAAATAGTTTCTAAATTGGTATCTAATTAGCTACCAAGGTTTTTTCTACTAAATTTAGAATCTAAATAATTGGCAGTTAAAACTTTGGTAGCCAATTTAGAAACTATTTAAAAATAATAAAAATTAATTTAGAAACCAATTTTTTTTAGTCTCTAAAATGTTTTCTAATTTAGTCACTATAAAACTAATTATTTTTTTTTATAAAACTAATTTCTATTTCATAATTTTCTTGTAATGGGATATGCAAATATGTTAAATATTTCAAAAATATCCTCAGCAATGATCTTATAACTCAACTAAAATTTATTTATAAAAATATAATACTTGTAATTATTTTTAAAAAACATTTCAAAAATATCCTCAGCAATGATCTTATAACTCAACTAAAATTTATTTATAAAAATATAATACTTGTAATTATTTTTAAAAAACATCCATGGAGAAGATAATAATTAATATTATATTAAAGTTTTAAACATACAAATAAATAGATAATTTTTTTTTAAAAACTGGATGACCAAAAGAAAGAGATGAAGCATTCATTAAATAAGTTTAAATTAATATGTGAAATAAAAAAATCAACGTTTAATTGATTTAATTAACCAAAATAAAACTATTAATGATTAAATATATGTACTATCCGTTGAAATAACTATATGATCGTATTTTAACGTTGACTTTTAGCTTCACGTCCTTCATTTGCCCTCTCTTATTCCTCTTTAATGGAAGCTACCTTTAGTCTAAAATTTATCTAGATACTAATATAGGACTAGTTTTTAAAACAAAGTCATCATCATTATGATGATGGAATTTGCTAAGTTATTGTTTTTGGGTACAGTAGAGGGAATGTATGAGATATATATTTCAAAAAAGTTATCAAAATAAGTATGTTTGTTTCAAATCACAACTTTATTATATAGAGATTGTGCTAGAAGAAAACCAAAGTAAAATTGGGAACATGTGAATTTGAGGTACAAGTACTAAAACATCTCCAAATAGATTGAGGAACAATGACTCCAACTATTAAATTGAATGAATGAATGAATGATGTGAGAGAGAATGATTGTGGAGGATTTTGGATATTACAACTTTTTTTTTCTCTTTTGTATTATATTTTATTTTTCTTTGTCATTTATAAATTCAACTCATTTTGTTTATCATATATACAAATTAGAGAATTTTTTTTATAAAAAAATCTATGATGTTAAATATCATTATAAAACTTGACATTTTAATTAAACTGATATCTCATATTTCAACAATAATTTTTAATCACAGAAAAAAAATATTATTAAAAAAATATAAACAAATATGAAAAACTAATTCAAAATCCATAAAAAAAAACACAAGAAAAGTGATACTTAAATAATTTTCAAGTATAAAAACATGGGTTATCAAATTATCAATATTGAAGCATCTAAACTACCATATAATATTTTTTATTCTTTATGCATAATTAATTTCTAAAAAAGTAATTATATATTTATAAATTAATATATGTTTAACGGAAAAGTAAATTACATTTTAAAATAAACATAGATTCGAATTAGGCACGTGTAATTAAAAAAATTAATATTTAAAAAAAAAGTTGTGAAAGGTTAATTAACTACAAAACTTGGGAGTGTAAATTAAAAACAATGTGTTTGGTTATTCGTTAATAAAATTTAAAAAACAAAAGTTATATTTTGAAACACCACACTTTTATATTAAAAATGTTTTTCGAAACGCAACATTTTTTTTAAAGTTTCTCATTTATATAATTATGAAATTAAATCATCTCATTTCAATAAATTTTCCAATTAATCAGCGAGTAAAATTTATAATTTATAGATACAAAACATAGTTATTGAACTGATTAAACCGTTGTTCTAGTTAAATTAGGAGAACAATAGGTACTTGTATTAAATAATTTGTTGGCGATTTTTTTATACGCAATTTAAGAAATTAAAATGATTTTATCATTAATTGGTAGTGATATTGTACGGATATGCTATATCACATGTGATCTCAATAATCATTGAACTAATATGTCAAAATAGTACTTATTATTTTCAAATGTTATGTTTGTCGAGATTAGAAGATTTTTTTGAAGGACACTAAGAATAATTTGAATATATTTATGATAATTAAAAAGCCTTCTGAAAGCTACGGCTTATAAATTTCAATTTTTTATACATTGGTTAAATAGTTTTCGGTTTCTTTTATTCATAATAATTTACAATAGACTTTTTTTTCTTTATTTTAAGAGAAATTTGACCCTACAAAATTTAAAATAAGTAATCTCAATTATTGATGAAAGAATCAATAGTTGATATTTTATCACTTACATAATTATTATGCATTCATACGTTATATATATATTGGTCATTTCTTTTATTTTTAATAACTAAGTTTACTTACTTCTTTATTTAAAGTTTTTTTTTTCCTTTGAAGAAACTTAATCCTTTCAAAAAGATTAATAAGAAATATCACTCTAATTTTTTTTATCATGAGATATAATACCATATATCATAGTAATACAATATCCATCACTTATAGATAAAATTTCTACATTAAAATTAAAATAGTTAAATTTTATATTAGAGGAGCTAAAATAATAAATGAATATACTATACAAAATATTTACATATTTAATATATATTTTTAAAATTTAAAATTTATTATTTTTGTGATATTCTTGAAATATTATGTAATTTATATCCAAAAATAACTTCAAAAAATAATTAATTTAAATTTTTTTATTTTATACCTAATTTCACATTAATTAAAACGGTTAGTATTAGTTAAATTAATTTAATAATTTAAACATTAAAATATTTTTAAATGATATCATTTAAAATAAGACTAATATAATTGATTTTTTTTTACAGACACACGTATATATACACGCTCTAGACTTAAATAAAATAAATCATGTTTATAAGTAATTTTTAACCATATCATGCTTATTTAATTTTATTATTCTAATAAAACTTATATTTAAATTTATACTCTCTTTTCCGTGAGTTAGTGCTGATTAGAGCAAGAAAGGCTTTGAGTAATTCCGAAAGACATTGTGTATTAATAGGGGATTATTTTTAGAAATTATTTAATAATAATAAAAATTAATTTAAAAATAAAATAAATTAGTTTTTAAAATGATATCTAATTTAGTTATTATATCAATTAATTATTTTTGTCTCTAAAATTAGTTTCTATTTCATAATTTTTTTAGTGATTGCAATTCTTTATTTTATGAAATTAAAACATGAAATGAATTTAATTAATAGTAACATGCTTAATTAATCAACATGAAATTAGACATAAATTAAAAAATATTTATTTCTAATATATTTTGTCTTTAAATGACAAAATATTTTAAAAAAATCATAAAAATAGTAAATATATATTAGTTTGTAAAAAATATTTTTATATTAAATATATAAATAATTTCTATAATTTATCAATTTTATTATTTTGGCATCTACCCCACAAGTTTACTCTTTTGATCCTATATTATATAAACTTATATTGTTTTGGTCCAATGTAAGAACAATGAAAATGGTAAAGTTTTATATTAACTATTAAAAAAATTATGAAATATAAATTAATTTTAGAGAAAAAAAATAATTAATTGGTATAGTAATTAAATTAGAGATTATTTTAAAAATTAAAAAAAAAATGTTTCTAAATTAGTTTCTATTATTGTTAAATAGTTTCTAAATTGATATCTAATTAGCTACAATAACTAATTATTTTTAGTCTCTAAAATTGATTTCTATTTGATGATTTTTTTTAGTGATTATAAAAATAAAAATTAAAACAAAATAAAATATCAAAATGATAAAATAAGTACTTGAGGAATTAATAGGCTAATAATAATAATACTCCTAATTAACTGTTGTTGAAGCTCTCTCTAATATTTTAGAAAATTCCAAACACCTTTGTTTTTGTCTTCTTGTCTAGTGAGTGTGGCATTCATAGACTCCAACCCTCACAACACTCTCTCATGATTTCAAATTTTGTTTGTTAACAAAAAGAAGAGGTTGAAGCAAAAGTTTTGGTAGGTGCCACTTATACCAAGACATGAGGATCACCAGTTCCAAGAAATAAGCACATTAAAAGAGATTCAATGAGAATAATTTTGAATTGCAACACATAACACACACTTGAATTTAATAAAGAAATAGTGTGCAAACTAGATAAGATCACTTCCTTTCTTTGATGAAATAGTATAAACAAGCAAAGAAGACAAAGAGTGACTAAGATATCGATGACAACCACTCTAAGAAAGTAAAAAAAGAAAGAAAGAAAGAAAGAAAAGGAAATGATATAGAAAGAAGATACTAATAATTGAAGGAAAAGAAGCAAAGTGAAAGAGAACATACCCTAATGTTGCTCTGCACGAGACATTGTTCAATGGCTTTTCAATTCTCTACCCTCATCATGCTTCCATTCTCAAAACAAGGAAATAAGTTATCCCTTTGCATTCTAAATTTTCAAATGGAAGGAAATATGTGTAACTATTAATACTAGTAGTGGTTGAAATAAGTGGATCATTGGACCATTTATTAATACAATATTGGTTCACACGAGATTCAAATTTTTGTGATGTGGTATTTTTATCTTTTAATGAGTGTCATTTCCCAACCTATAATTTTAAAAAACATATCATATATAGAAAAATTATCATTAAAAATATGATATCAATAAAAATAAATTTTAATTTCAATATTCATCTTAAATATATATACTTATAACCTACCTTATCACAAACACTTACATACCCATACAATCAACCACAGATAAAGCTGTAGGAACTTATTGATGAAACGTGGTTGTATTTTTAGTCTAGGATTATCTAAACAACAAATTTTTTTATTGGTGTTCTAGGATTAAAACTTGTTACATGTCATATTGAACTACAAAAATCTTTGGTGTTGGATTGTATTGTTGGGTTTGGTTTCTCAGTCATTTGTAAAGGTGTTTTAGTGTTTAAAATAAGTTCAATTGATTCTATCTTTTTGTCGACTAATTTGTATTTAGGTTACTTCAATCCCGAATAAGTGTTTTACATTTTTTTTATTCTTATTATTTATGTTATATTATTAGCTAATGATTTTGATGACAATGTATATATCTAAATATTTATAATTTAATCTTAAATATGCTAATTTTTAAGATTTTTTTTTTATGTTTCAAATTTTAAAATATTATTTAGATTAAGATAAATATATTAGGTATTTAGAAAGTTTAGATGGATAAGAATTTGTATTTAATATTTTATAACATTTTTATTTTATTGAACATGTTGAGTGAGGAGAGCTGAAACTGATATGTGGGCGTTTTGTTCTTTGTTGTAGGTTTAAAAATTTGATTGCTTAACCCAAAATCATAAAGACATGGATGAGTGAAGAATGGTGACGTGTAAAGGAGAACTGACCCCTTCTACCGTTTAAAATATAGGCAACATCTTTTAGCGTGTTATGTTTGCAATGAATATCCTAATATTTGGCATTGAAACTTCTTGAAACCTTTATAATTTTCACTATTCTTATTATGAAGTTAATATTAAACTTTCACCTTCGACTATATCTCATGACCCATTTGTTCTATATAATCATTCCAATCTAACATGACTCTTTCATCTCATATTAACTATGTCTCAATTTAGGCGTAACTTGAAAAAGAAGAAGCTCGTGCTAAGTTATTGAAAAAAAGGTCGTGCAAGATTCAGTCAAATCAAACTCAAACTGCTTGTAAATTGTTGGACTTAAACATTATTTTTTTTAGCATAAATCAAATATGTACACCTTGTTTTTATGAATGATAAGTTGTCTTTCTTTGAAGTGTTTGTGCGAGTAATATAAGTTCATCAAACTGTTCTATCAAACTGTTCTATCGAGTGATGAGATACTTGTAAAATATTTTTTAATACTTTTGTTAGTAAAAATATAAGTGAATAAATGAGTTCAAGAGATTAGATATACTTTAAAAAAAAAATTATGATATGTATAAACTTTTGGATTAGACTGTAAACATTATCACAGTCTGGATGTATTATTTTGGGTACTTAAACGGTTAAAAACCAAATTAAGAATAAGGTATAAATAATTAGGATCGAGCTATAAAGTAAATTATTATCACTGCTGTTCGATTTTTGTCGACTAAAACATCATTAATATGTTTATTACTAATAAATACATATATTTTAGTTACACATCTTATATGTAATTGGTGCCCACATTAAATTTTAAATTTATATTTGGTTTGAATTCTTCTAAAATTTCTAATTGGTTTGGGGTAGCAGTATGTGTATGATACTGTTAAATTTTATATTAAATGATGCTTAAGAGAGATAGAGAGTTTAAATTTATTTAATAGGTGGTGATGGTTACCTTCTTTAACATTTAATAATACTACCAGTAGTTTTTTTTGAAGGGGTAAGGGGAAAAAACACAACAAGGCGCACATAGTTTTTGTCGGAAAACATTTGAGGAACAAGGTTGGTTGTGTGTGAGAGGAGGATTGTGATTCATAGGTGAAATTCATTTCATTACTCTCTAACTCTCACTTCAATATTCTTAATCTCTAACCTTGCTTTGTGCCACTGTATATGTCTCTGCCTTTAAAACCATTTTCGGTGCATCAATCCACTTTTTCTTTTCTTGTTCCCTCTCACTTTGCCTACACTTCATCTTTCTTCTTCAAGTACACAACCTGTTTGATAAATTAACTCAACGGATTTTATTTCAGTTTAAGAGTGCTGCTTTTGGAATTTTAAAATTTTCTTCTTTCCCTCTGCGTGTCTCTTGGAAATATTACACTTTTATATACTGTTTTTACTAAAGCTGGATAATTTTGTAACAGGGAGTACAATGTCTTGCGCCACCTTCAATGTTGCAGTTTCTTTGAATCTTCATGGATGCAATAAGAATGCAGTTTCTAAGTCAATTGGGTTCCGACACCACACAACTTTCCACAAGTTTTCTTCTCTCTTTTTCGAGACCTTGAATTTGAGCTCCACTGATCGTAGTTTTGTACGGAATACACCCTCACGCGCATTCCATAGTGTTTTCAAATGTGCTGCTCAGAATTCCGAAAAATCGCCTTCAGTTGGCGTTGACACAGAGAACAATTCCGGTAAGCACTGCAGTTATTCTATCTACACTTTCCCATCTTTGTATTGCAATATTATTAGGGACTTTGTCCTCTAACACCGCTATTGGTCAATCACATTAACGTAACCAGTAGTTTTTCTCTGTGGTTCTGAAAATCATCGAAGAGACACTGTATTATGGAGTAAATTTCAAAGTTGTCGAGGTTGCCCTTTCTTGGTTAATACCGGTTGAGTTCTCATTAACATCCAAGTATAGGTCATTGTAGCATAAGTTTACCATATTTAATGTCTTAAGTCCCCAATTATTGTTCCCAGTGAAGTGTAAACACTTGGTATATTAATGGAATAAAGGTTTCGGGTAGCTGGTAAGCTGCTGCCTGACAATAGGAACTAATATCTTTATTGAACAGGTGATAAGTTTCCATTGGTGACTTTTGTTTTTCACTTTTTGACATGATGTGGATTTCCAACGATATGAATGCTGTGCACATCATATAAAGTGTACAAGCGCATTGATAGTTTCTTGACAATTGCAGCTGATGTAATCTTTTGTTTCTGTTAAAGTTTCAGAGTCAAGAAGATTCAATGTCTTATATAAGTATTTATTCACTTTATTACATTTACCGATATTTTTCTTATTACTTTCAAATTTCCTTGTGCCTCCTTTAAAGAAAGAGTGACTGTGCTGGTTATTGGTGGAGGAGGACGTGAACACGCACTTTGCTATGCCTTGCAACGATCACCATCCTGTGATACAGTGCTTTGTGCCCCAGGCAATGCTGGGATTGCTAGCTCCGGAAATGCTACTTGCATCTCAGACCTTGATGTTTCTGATGGAGCATCAGTGATCTCATTTTGCCAGAAAAGGGGAGTGGGACTAGTTGTTGTGGGACCTGAGGCTCCACTTGTTGCAGGTCTCACAAATGAGTTAGTTAAAGCTGGAATCCCAGCTTTTGGTCCATCTGCTGAGGCTGCTGCTTTGGAAGGTTCTAAGAATTTCATGAAGAATTTGTGTGATAAGTACAATATTCCAACCGCCAAGGTCTGTCTTATTTTGAATCTCATCAACCAGATACATTTTTAATCCTAATTCTGCTGGAATGATATTTGTGCATGTTTCCGTGTATTGTATCTTATTAGTAGCTTCTTTGTAAAATTTTTAACATACTAATTACTAATTAGTAAGCAGATTAGATAAAACTATATCATGTTGATTTCTGGATATTAATTTTTGATAACCTGATTGGGTTTCTTTGATATTAAATATGAACAATTTGGCTCTTGATTATTCTATTAATCAAGTCAGAATATATTAAGAAGTCACTTTTATGATATTAGTGAAGTTATCATGTGTGTGCCTCCACTTTCATTTGACCCTATTTATGTCAATTTCACTCTGAAGAATTTTTTTTTGTTAGTTTTTACTAACTGTGGTTTACTAGTGCAGTATAAAACATTTACCGATCCATCTGCTGCAAAGAAATATATTCAAGAACAAGGAGCACCGATTGTTATTAAAGCAGATGGACTGGCTGCTGGAAAAGGAGTTACTGTTGCCATGACACTGGAAGAGGCTTATAAAGCTGTTGATTCAATGCTGGTACAGGGTGATTTTGGTTCTGCAGGTTGTCGTGTCATTGTTGAGGAATTTCTAGAAGGAGAGGAAGCATCATTTTTTGCATTGGTTGATGGAGAAAATGCAATTCCACTAGAATCTGCTCAGGATCATAAGCGAGTTGGTGATGGTGACACAGGGCCAAATACTGGTGGTATGGGTGCATATTCTCCGGCTCCTATATTAACCAAGGAACTTCAATCTATTGTAATGGATTCTATAATCATCCCAACAGTAAAGGGAATGTCAGCGGAAGGTTCCAAGTTTGTTGGGGTTTTGTATGCTGGGCTTATGATTGAGAAGAAGTCTGGCATGCCTAAGTTAATTGAGTATAATGTGCGATTTGGTGATCCAGAGTGCCAGGTCAGTTAAGTCATAAGATGCTTATTAGAATGAATTCACTTTCTAATGTAAGTAGTTAACCCTTGAAATGCGACAGGCTAGAAATCAGAAGGCATTACTGAAAATAACTGCTTTAGAAATTCAGCTTTTGTCATGGTTAGATATATGCAAATTTTAATTCGAAAGACTTGCAATTTTATTATAATCCTTTTGTCGACTTGTTAATTTGAAAAATCTGTCAAGGGATACTGATGTCTAAATTTCTTGCGATGATTGTCCTTGTTTTGGGAGGTCAATTATATTTGTTTACAAATTGCAAATTGACAAATTGGTGACCAACTCTTTCAAAGCATTTTTAGTCATCTCATCTTTCTAGTTCCTTGATATCATACGTCTCATTTAACTCAAGCACATGCGCACAAACACACAATCATAAGTTGATTTCCAAAATACAAAGTGTACAACCTATGTTTACAACATATCACATTTTCGCTGTTTTATGTTAGTAACAAGGAAGCTATGCTAACGGATAATGTGCATAATTTTTCCTTCTGAAATTTTGAGCAGGTCTTAATGGTTCGGTTGGAGTCGGATTTGGTACAAGTTCTGCTTGCAGCATGCAGAGGAGAGTTGAATGGGGTATCACTGAAGTGGTCTCCTGGGTCTGCCATGGTTGTGGTAATGGCAAGTAATGGATATCCCGGATCATACCAGAAGGGAACAGTGATTGAAAACCTTGAAGAAGCTGAGGTTGTTGCTCCAGGTATCAAGATATTTCATGCAGGAACCGCATTTGACTCTGAAGGAAGGTTTATTGCAACTGGGGGACGTGTTCTTGGGGTTACTGCCAAGGGTAATGATCTTGAAGAGGCATGTGATCGAGCTTATCGAGCTGTTGAGAATGTTAATTGGCCTGGAGGCTTCTACCGTCGGGATATTGGCTGGAGAGCCCTACCTCAGAAACAATATGCTAAAAAGGAATAACTTACTGATACTGAGAACATTAGTAATAGACATTGGTCAACGCTCAATACTGGTAAATTGGTTTACAAGCAGTATGTAAGAGGGGATTTCTAGTAGATGAATCTTGTCATTTTTGCTTTTCAGGTGTAACAACATCATGAGCCATGGTGGGGAACCTCGTGAGAAACTATTCATCCTCCCCCATCTCTTCAAATTGGTTTCAATAAAAGAAGTTAACTTATATATTAAACTGGGTGAAACGAAATCCTTCCTCAAGACATTTTAAGGTTCAAACTTGAATTCGGTGTATTTCCATTGATTCTTTAATTGAGGGGTCGTAGTTCACATGTTTACAATGAGGCTATTAAAAAAGTAGCTACTGATGTCAACGCCTGTCAATGTCCCCTGTCAATTTGCTCATCACATCATTGAACAGAGTCAATACTGCTAAATTTTTATAGACATGTGAACATCTTCAAAGGATTAAAGACAAAGAGACGACCTTTATTTACGCTTGGAACATTGCAAAGGTTAACTTAACAGTAAAATGCTAGATAAATATAATCTTGTGCAGTTGGTGCTATATAATCATAATCACTATATCCATGACTCTTTGAACAAAAATAAAATAAAATAAAATTAACAACTAACAAGTAATCGTTTAACACAGTTCAAGAATTCATTGAGCACAAGGATCATCCAACACTCACAATGGAGTGAGGGACTTAGCTGTTTATATAAAATTTTGTATTCAGAATTCTTTGTGAACTTTATGAATTTTTTTTCTTCAAAAAATTATCACAGCACAAATATTACATGACAATATATGATACATCTCTTGATCACACTCAAATCCGATTTCCGCCATTTAATTTACGGCAGTTTAGAGAGAAAATGTATCAAACATACAGTGCATATAAGGTAACCTTTGTGCACCACATTATTGAAGGAAAAAAGTGAAGAGAAGCTGCTAAATTGTGTGTTTCAAAAATTCTCCGCTGCTTCGACAGGAACAAATGGCACAAAACCCCTTCCACCAAACACAGGCCTCATAAACTTGACATCAAATTTTCTCCAAAAGTAGTGAACAGTTATGCTTGGATGGCTTATTAGCATACTTATCCTACTTTCCCTTTGAAATGGCTGATTGTTGCTTTGGTTAATGGGACCATTGTTTTCAAGCAATAGTAATCTCAAATCTTCCACGTTATCAGTAGAATCAAAACTGGTTGGTTTTGGATGCCTTGGTTGCACAGCCTCTATCAGCGGCTTAGTAATGGAGCCAAATACCTGTTTGCATTTTTTGATTGTTTGCAATGAAAGTAAAATACGCGAGAAATGAGTAATAAAATTCACAAAATAGTAATTGAGTGATATTAAGACTGTTTATATCTATAGAAGATGAAACCCACCACAGTGCTGAACAAGACCACAATTATAGAAGAAGTGATCATTAATGCAGAGTCTTGAGTTGATGATGTACTCTTGGCTTCTGCAAACTACATTTCAAAGCATCACGGATGATTTAGTCTCCTGGATTCAGTCAAACTTTTTTTTTTATAATTTTGATCATTGCAAATATTATTTTCTTTTGAAAGGATTTGCATAATTATTTAGTAATGACATAACTGCTACTAGATATGTCAAGTAACTACTTTGAAATAGCATCAGCCATGTCTAGATGCACAACATGTCGTTATAAAAACTATTTTTAAAATTTATAAGAATTAAAACAAAAGTAATGAAAGACTAGAACCAAAATTTGCATGGACTAACATATAAACACATAAAACCTTATATCATGCACTTGCCTGGTTATAAGATAGGGCAATAGTCACTGCACCTCTCATCAGGCCAGCCCACCATATGATAAACTGCATTTTGAATAGTTTAGCAGAAATTCAGTGAGGTCAATTGAAAAGTCAATGTTTGAGGTCCACAATTATCACCTGTGAACGAAATTCAATTTTGGTACTCTCTCTAGTATTGATGCGATTCTTAATATATGCAATAGGGAACACAAAAGCTGCTCTTCCAATCAACACTAATGCAAACAAAGTTGAACTCACAGCAAATGAAATTCCTGTACTGCTCCAACAACATGGTAATGTGTTGAGAAAATGACAAATGATAAAAATAGAATACTATGTGTTCCTTGATGAAAAAATATGGTTGCATCAGTGGTGCTGAAGATCCTGGCTAAAATAATGGTTTTTAACTCAAGCTATACAGTGCAACACAGAGACTTTTTTAGTTACCTGGCTTCGCTGGATTTCCATTTGTCAATGTCTAGAGCATCCATGCCAACACATATAAATATAAAGGTTTCAGCAATGAATGAGAGGGTTGCAAAGGCGTGCCTGAAATAGTGAAAGTGTTTTTCAAATTTAGATTCTAACTTGTTTCATTTGTTTGGTTAAAAATTATTTATTTTACACGCTTCCATGGTCAACTTTCTTTGAAAAAGAAGCGTCAAAACAGAGTTTAGATTGCTGAATAGCAATGGTTCAGTAGAATGAAATGGTTTTCGTAAATCTCATAACTATGTGATTATTATTGCCTTTCTCAGGGTTGACTAACATTAATGTATATTAATTTTTCTCTTTCAAAAAGAGTTAAAAGATCATGTCCTTACTTGGTTGTTGTCCTTGAGCTTAATGAAACATTGTGCCAAGTGTAGTGTGACATAACAATGCCACAGAAGAAAATAGTCAATATCCCACTGAGATTCAAAAGCTGCAGAAGCCAATCATATGTGTATATATATACATATATTGAATTTCTAAAGTGAAATAACTGCATTTATAATACACTTTACTAGTGAGTATTTTTAGCCATTCTGCAAAAAAATTATGACCCTCATGTAGTAGAAACCACTGTTGATACTAATTTATTCCACTGTTTTTACCTTGTCTGTCATAATTTAATTACTTTCATCCACTTCCTAAGGAATATTGCCCTGAATAACCGGAAGGGTTGGAACTTGGAAAAACTATGTTAACTATTTGAATGACACATATTGTTCTTGACACTGTATTTGTCGCTGGTAAGTGGTAATGGGGATTTGATGAAAACTATATATACTTTTGGTATGGCCCTCATTTTCAATTTTACTTTATGCAAAAGTTTTCAATTTACTCTCAGTATGTATAAATGTTTGATCTTTACTATATTTTATTGTTATAATAGTTTTTTATAACTTTTTGGGTACATGGATCAATTGATATCGAGATTTTTTAGTTTAATCAATAGTTTTCAGTCTAAGTATTATATAACTGTTAAATACTTGCCTTTTTTTTTGTCGTCGTCTATACTAATCCTACTAAGCAAAATTACATGTGAAAAAAGTTTCTAATATTTTATATTATATTAAAACTGATTTTTCTAAATAGTTGAAAATAAAATAAAATTAAGTTTTGGCGTCTAAAATGTAGTTAAACAGTATATATATATATATATATATATATATATATATATATATATTAATTCAAGCACCTTATAAGTGTAATGACATTATATAAATTTTTAATCAAGCACTTAATGTGTCATGGGTCACATTATATTGGATGTGAGAAAGATGTTAAATCTTACAACTTACAATATCTCTTTTTAATAGGTCACGAGCCATTATAAACTCCACACTTAACCTAATTTTTTTAAAACATTTAATTTCAAAGGTTTTTATGCATATATTCTTAACTCTTTTTTCGTCTTATTATCTAATGCAAGAGATCTTACTTATACTTGCATTCTAAACTTTAGTGTGTCTGTATCGAGGAAAGTTGCAATTAAACCCTAAATCTTAAATTTCATTTTAAATAATTTTTAGTCGGAGGAATGAGGATGTTTTTAACCTAAAGATTCAAGAAGAAAGTAAATAAAATAAAATAAAATATGCATTTTGTAGATGGTGATTTGTACCTCAGCGATCATATATGACAAATATGCCAACAACATCATAAGTGCAAGTTCACGATCAGTAGAATGCCTGCAAATGAAAGGAACTATGTGAGGTACATCGCACAAAGCCACCAGTTAAACATAGTACAAGTCATATCTATAGTTTCATTAAGTTTTCAAATAGATTCATATAATTCAAAACTAGTAATTGGGTTATCATAAAAGTTTGTAATTGGGTTCTGATTATAAATTACAAACTTTTAAACAAAAGGAAGCTATTTGAAAGATTAATCAGTAAACTAGAGGGAAGGAAACCATACCTTCCTAGGTAGAGTGTTTTCATAATATAAGCACTTAAAAGGCCAACCTGAAAAAGCCATCATCTATAGCAACTCAGAATAAATCTGCTTCACCACTCTCAACAATTAGTAATTCAAAAATTGGACGAAACTTGAATGCCATTTTTTTAAAGTATTGATGGTGTTATTCTCCTATCAGAATAACTATGAATTACTGAGGTGAAACTTCAATCTTGTTTGAAAAACAATAGTAGCTCACCTAAGAAACTGTATCTATTTTGTTTGCTCATAAATGTGGCAGTTGAATCATGTTTATGTAATGCTTTCATGGAGCAAATATTTCTTCAGGCTGTTTATTGTTAATGCAGATAATGAGACAGGTGACTACAGAAAGAGAAAATACAACCATAGGAAGCACAAATATGCTGCCTTACATTAACATATAGAATTTCTCAGTATGACATAGTTTTGCCTCCCTGAAGTCTGCTCTAAAGAGTCTTTTCAAGTTAAACTTACTACTATGCCAAGGGCAGTACTAGAGCAGAAGAGGAAAAGAAAGGTCCCCAACAATTTCAAGGCTGTCATAGAAGTGGTGCTGCTGAAGTCAAGGGATTGGACCGAATTGAAAAGCACAATAGACGTGGCATCATTTACTACTCCCTCCCCAAATACAATGCTGTAAAGCAAGGGTGTTTCATCTTGATTGAGAACCTTCACCACAAAAATGGAAAAAGGAAGGCATTTAAATGATAATATATGAAGATTTTAATTTCAATGGCTGTCACTGTAAATAAAAAAGCAGGGTATGTATGATTTTTAATGTAGTTATTGTGAAAGACCCTAAATTTAATGTTTACTTGTGATTAAGTAATAGTAAAACCTTTTACAGTGTAAACTATGTTGTTTTATATAAATTGTACCTCCACCAATGTTAGAATATACCTGCAATGTACAAACTGAGTCCGTTGCTGACAATATGGCACCGATGGCTTGACATGCACGGTGCACGAACAGTTATCAGAATAGAAGGACAAGTGCTGATTAGATTAAGGGATAGTGAGTGAGATGAGATTGCTCTAAACGAAAAACTATTTCTCACCTAGATAATCTTTTATGTCAAGGTTAGCTATTCCAATCCACTGAATGAGCAGAAGGGCACCTACAGAAGTTGCAGGAGAAATTATAGAGTCTTTAATGTGTTCATTCCACATAGATTGTGTAATTGACAATGAAAGCAATACAACTGTTTATCATTGGTATTCACCATAAGGCTCAGTACGTCTGAAATTAAACGATTTGAAACTGAAAAAGGTTACCAGATAAAGCAGATCTTACCAACAGATATCAGACAGAATGAAATAACTGTTCCAATGACTCCAAAGAGCAGTATAATAGTGAAATTCTTGAAGAACTGTTTCTTCTTGACTTGGAAACTAACATGCCATTTGAAATTATACAAAAAATCAAATAAATTATAAATAAAATAATTGATATAGAAATAATAGACAGATGGAGAAAAATGACAATTGTTGGGTTAACAACAATAACACAGAAAACAAGAAGAAAGAGAGATGATAGAAACACAAGATCAAACACATAATATTGAAATCAGAACCTTATTTGTAGAGTGGTAAACATCTATATATAGACTTGAGTGTAACAGAAGATCGGAACAACGGTTAAGACGCTAGATGCATTACATCATCGTATAAACAAGAGTAGAGGATCTAGCTAGAAGGCTACTAGACGTGTCTCACTAGTGTCCATTAGAAGCATCCAATTACCAAACACTCTCATGTTCATAGATGCACTTAAACACTACTAGACCACCATTCCTTTCTTAACACTATTACTAGATTGTTTAACCAGACAAACCAGTAGAAGATCTCATGCACTCTTTATAAGACAATCATGATTTTAGAGTCAGTTATTGCAACAACTGATAAGCATACTTACCCGGCATTGAAAATGATCGGCGGAAGCAAGTAAAGAAAGAACAAGTCTTCACTGAATATTAAAATCTTGGCACTTTGAAAGTTAGTCACAAACAAAACCACCGTTCCAGAACACAAACCCTGCAAGTTTTTTAAGCAAGCCAAGCAAATGTACCATAGTATATTAATATTGAAACTCTAGAACCACTATATTGCGTGTACCTACGTGGAGAGTAGAAGAATGAGTTGAATGTGTAGTGTTGTGTACCAGAAGGAGGGCAATGATGGATTCATTAGCCCACCGATTCTCTTCCAGAAGATGGCCAATGATGACACAAGTGCCTAGGAGAGTGAAGAATACACAGAGAGCCACAATGGTGCTGGTGCTGAGATAGGGAGTTGAAAGATGGAGTGGTGGCAGTAACAAAGCCATTGCGAGCATTCAGGTTAAAGTACTTAATAAGTTTGTTGTCCTTTCTGTCAGTGGTGATGAAGATCACTGAGGTGAGTTATATATAAATTTGGTTTGCGTGGTTTGATTCTTTACACGTCTGAGAGTTTTGGCAAGTGATATTTATTTTGTCAGAACGTGAAGGATAGCACATATTAGAAGTAACGTTCAGAACTGACAACAAACTGCAAGTCATGTCTTTCTCTCCCTTACTATTTCTGAATATTGAGAGAAACCTAACATTCATGCACTAAACTGACCTGCTGTTTCTATTTCCTTTTCTCATTTCACGTTAATAGTATCACACATATTATTTGCTAATCTAGTACTTTTCCTTAATTATGCATGCGATGCAAAAACAGCATCACTAGTGACGTTTGTTGAAAGAGATCATAAATAAGTATGTATTCCGTGCAGGTTATTCCTTGAGTCCATTATCAGAACAGAACCCACAAAAACAATTTTGATAACTTTTTTTCATCTCCACAATGAATCCTGTGATTGATTTTGGACAAAATTAATTGAACCTCTAGGAGTCAAATTATGTTTTTTAACACCTCGAAAAGAAGTTTGGTTCTCAAAACACACTATTTTAGACGTTTTTCTCAAAGAAAAAAGGTCATTGCGAGTGAAATGGAATTTGCTAGTAAAGGGGCTCAAAAATAAATTCTTCTAATCTCATCTTTAAAATATGATGCCCAAAAACAAATCAATTATTTTTTTAAATTAATCCAAAATTATTTTAACGGAACAATAACACAATCTTTCAAAATTTGGAATTTGTCCCTCTCCTTTAACACCAACCCAATTCCAATTCATCTCTTCCAAACCTCAGTAACTAAAAAAATGCATTTTGTCCCATCAAATGGTACTAGATAAAAAATCAGTAATCAGTAAACGCATTTGCTTTACAACATTTATTAACTTCTTTTCAGCTTTGACTGGCAGCTGAAAGCACCCAAGATGGTAAGGTTTATGCAGTCATGCAGGCGACAAGTAGAGAAGTGGTTCAAATCAGAAAGAGAAAAAAAAAAACATTATTATGGAATAGAAGCTAGAATGAGTCGGTTGACAAGAATCATTGTTCATGCCAATAGAATATTGATTAGACATTTATCAAAATCAATGGCCTACATCGCCAGTTGTGACTTAAAATAGCATATAATATTACACTAGATTAAAAGATTAAAAACCATACCACTTAAGTGTTGAAACTATGAGTGACATACCCAGCTACAAAAAATTCAGTACATGGCTACAAAAGTTTTAATGATATTGCAGCAGAACGAAGCTTTACACCATCGCTGTCCCACTTCGACTGTGGTGAAGTTGCTCCAGCAATAAAAGCCTACAGAACATAAGGACCAGGTATCTTACTTTTTCTGTAATTTATGTTGGCGAAAATATAAGGTGATCGATGTGTATCACCACAGAAAGAAATGAGAATTTCCTCTAGCAGAAGTTGATGACCAATTGGCAGTGATTTATGGACAGTGGCGAATCTACACTGAATTGAGGGTGCAAAGTTTCATCCTCTTAATGTTCTAAATTTATAATAAAATATGGTAATTTTTTATTTTTTACACTTTTTAAATTTATTTATTGATCTTATTGTCAAGTGATAAACATATTATATATTGATGTTAAAATATGCAGATTAATATATTTCATGATATTAATAATTATTATTTATTAAAAAAACTATCCCACTGGTCCAGAGTCACTAGGCTAATTGTATCAGTAAATGGATGAAGCAACAAACCGTTCCACTGCTGACACCTGTCATCATTGCTACGTGCTGATCATCTTTACCAAATTCATAGAAATAGTAAGTCCTGGAAATGTAAAAGCCAATATTGCATTGGAATTTGATGCAATAGAAACACTCAATATTATAGAGACACAGTAACAGGGTTGGTTCCAGTTGAAATAACAATGGCTTAAAAAATTAATTCACACTCAGAATTTTCCACACTAGCATTTTTAGTATTCAATCAAACATTGGGGGAAGGGGTATGAATGCTGTTTACTTTTAGCTATTCTGTTCTTAAGACAACCTCTGTTTTCTATTTAGTAAGAATTTTTTTTAAAAAAACTATTTTTTGTATTTGTCCCAAAAAGGAGAAAAGTTTTGGTCTATATAGTTTGAGTCAGTTGAAATGAACTTACGTAAAACTCTCGTCTTCTTTTATTTTTATTGATCTTGCAGAGTAAAGTTTGGACCCTCCTGCATGCAGAATATGGGAAGAATGAAATACTAAAACCAAGAACTATGAGTAAACAGAAGGAGCAACGAAGCATGTCATATAATTTGAATAACTAAATGTTGGATACAACAATCTACAAATTGTACCTGGAACAAATATTTTTGCTGCTTCCTTCAGGGAACCTAAATCAGATATATTCTGAGCCTACTCTAATCAGAGAATAATACGTAAGTTCCTTGAGAAGTTCTCATAAAGAATAGCAAACAGTGATATAATCTCAGTTACAGTGGCTTGTCACAACATAGGCACAAAAACTTGATGACTGATATGCAGTACAGTTCTCCTCGGACAAACACATTAAGAGGTGAATTTTGTCTTACTGAAATAATTTAGAGGATAAGTGTTCATGTGTATAATAAAATGTCATTGACAGCCTGATTACCTGTAAGAAGGTGATTTTAAGTTGATTGGTTGGACGAGTAACAACACTTAGAATCTCAGATCTGTTTCAATCGCAGAGAACATGCTCATGTTACACAAGTGCATTGCAAGAAAATGTGGAATTGTGAGGGATTCAATATAAAATTACCCATCGGAAGATGAAAACCGTGCTGAAAATGTTTTTGCTTTTGCCTTGTCCCCATAAAGAGACTCTCCAGCATTGAAATCCTACAAGTAAATGAATATTATCTCACTCAACTAAATTTCACAAATGTTTCAAAACCTTCAATGATATTGTTGTTAACATGCAAGTTCTGAAAATGAATACTATTGAGGAGCATTATGCTGATCAATCAGCTATATATAGCTGTACAATTTCAATTCAACTAATATTACATCAAACTCCAACTAACTGAAAACTGGATTCAGCTGAGTTAAACAAACCTCTCATTACTAAAAGTTGTAGACACCTTCAACTTTCTATTTACACATTGCACAATCATTTTTCAATTGTAAATTTCTATATTACAATATACTAAGTTGAACAAGGAAAAAAATTGACTAAATAAAGAATTAATTTGATTTTCAGTAATTCAGGAAATTATAATTAAAAATTGAGAGAGAAAAGTAGTTAAGAGTGAACCTCAGGTTCCATGATATCCTTAAACTCTGGCGGGACTCTAATGGAAAACCCATCACCGTAGAACTGAAACCAAGATGCCGTGTTTTCAATGCCAGAAAGAAGCGATTTTGACGGCAACGCTTGAGGTGACGATTGCGCAACTGAGACAAGAGGAGTTAGGCCAATGCCGATGCTGACAAGAGAAGTTTGAAGGATAAGGTTCCGTTTGGAAGTGAGGTTCTTGGCCTCACAAATTATGGGTTTTGAGGTGAAAGAGAAGAAGGGTTTGGTGTTGTTGGTGATGCAGAGATTTGATAAAAGAATGGCCATGAAAGAAAGTGCATGGAGACAGTTATCATTAGTTTCAGCCAAAATAAATTGATTTTGAAATTTACCCAATTCAGGGGCACATGAATCATTGTAAAAAGTAGCTTTTTTTTTTCAAGAACATTATCCTCACAGAGGAACAATCATGATCAGACAAAAATTACCGCTTAAGCTTAAACACTGTTTCAAGAATACATTATAGGTAACAAATTCTGAAAATTCAGAACTCAAAATAACTAGTTAATCAGAGAAAACCCACCTTAATTTATTTAGTGTAGTAAACTTTATTTATGAATCAGGGAAAATAATATATAAAGATTTGAAATAGGCTTATTTATTTATTTAATGATGCAAGCTCACTTGGGGAAAATGAAAAGAAAAATGAACATTTGTAGTTCTGTGGACCAAAAGATCCACATGGCTAATAGACGTTATCCACTTTCAAACACTGCCAACCAATGGAGACCACCCGAAATCTGAACCAAATCAGAGAACAAGGAATGATGTGGAAGAGAAGGAGCCTTCTGCAATTGAATCCTTGCTGATCCTCATCATGGGAACCATTTTTCCTCCTCACTCCCTCTCTCCAGTCCTCAACATCAAACCTTCACCCTCAAGAATCCTCTTGGCTCCATTTCCCCAACCCAAGTCAAGTTCTCTCTTTTGCTCCAAACCCATTGTTTCCAGCCTCAGAAAGAACCAAACTTCATCTCCCAAACCATCATGCACAACCTGGTTGTCTCATGCTCAACAGGGCCTAGCAGCTTTGGCTATCTCCTTGGCCCTCAACTTTAGCCCAGTTTTGCTCAGTGGCAATGCACTGGCATCTGAGTTTGATGTGCTTAGCGAGGGTCCACCCCAAGATTCTTATGTGGTTGATGATGCAGGAGTGCTTAGTAGGGTGACCAAGTCTGATTTGAAGCGGTTATTGTCTGATTTAGAATCAAGGAAGAACTTTCACATCAATTTTATTACTGTTAGAAAACTCACGGTTAGTTACACAATATGTGGTTAAATAACCAAACTGTCTTTCTTATTTCCGCATGACGTTCTGTGAAGAAGCATTTGGCTTCTTGTGCAACTAAATGGAGAATGAAAGGACTAAAGAAAATGCTAAATGAAATGTTTTGATTGTATGAATGTGGCCAATTGCAGAGCAAAGCCGACGCATTTGAGTATGCTGACCAAGTCCTGGAGAGATGGTATCCTTCTGTAGAAGAAGGCAACAACAAGGGTATTGTGGTTCTTGTCACCAGTCAGAAAGAAGGAGCAGTAACTGGTGGTCCAGCTTTTGTCCAAGCTGTGGGAGAAACTATCCTTGATGCCGCTGTCTCAGAGAACCTTCCAGGTATTTGCAAGTTTGTAATACTATTTATAAGAGTTTAATTGTCATACACAGATTTTTATAGTATCAAACAATTAGAAATCATCCTGTATATGACATTCAAAGATATTATTATAAAAACTAACAATATTTATAAGTTTAAACACAATTTAATTCTTATATGTGTCGCAAATTCTTAATTTGATTCCTTTAAGCACTCTTAGTTTGGTTCTTGTAAACATAACACATTCTTAATTTGGTCTCATGTATGTAATTAAAAAAGTGTTAAGAGTGTAGAAAAGTCACTGGACAAGGAATCACATGGAAATGATGAATTGGTTAGAAAGGAACCGAGGAAAACCATTATGCGGAATACATGTGACAGAGGGTGAGGAAAGCCAGGCTAACAAAAAATAAGGAGGGCCAATCATGAGGTTACTACGTAAGGATTTGAGAGAAGGGATCAAAGGGGAGAATATTTTGGGAATCTATTTCTATCTCAAGGGAAATTTCTCTTCTTCTCTGTTTTCTGCTTCCCTGATTACAGTGCTAGCCTTCTTTCTGTAAGTATGAAGAACCGGTAGTGGGTCAAGCTGTTTCAAGAAGTGGTATGTATGGCAATGGATCAGTCCAAAGTGCAGGCAATATTGAACTGGTAGATTCCATCTACATTGAAGAAACTAAGGGGTGTTTTGGGCTTAACTGGATATTATAAAAAATTTATTAGAAGTTATGCATCCATAGCTACACCTCTCACTAATTTGTTAAAAAAAGGATGTTTTGAGTGGAATTCTCATGCTACAACAACGTTTTAGCAATTAAAGGAGGCCATCACAAGAGCGGAAGTTCTAGTAGAAATAGATTTTTCAAAACCTTTCATCTTTGAGACAGATGCTTTAGGTACTAGTATTGGTGCCATCCTATACTAGGACCCTCACCCTATTGCATTCTTTTCTAAGAAATTATTTCTTAGGATGCAAAAACAGTCAACGTATACAAGGGAGTCCTATGTTATCACAAAAGCAATTTCCGAACTCAAGCATTACCTATTGGGCCACAAATTCGTTGTTAGAACTAATCAAGAAAGCTTAAAATGCCTCATGGATCAAACTATCAAAATACCAAAACAACAAGCTTGACTTCATAAGTTTCTTGGCTATGAATTCTCTATTGAATATAAACCTGGTAAAGATAATGTATGGTTGATGCACTTTCTAGATCATTTTTCATGGCTATTTCTCAACCTACATGCTCTACATCAGTTGCTTTAATGGAAACAAAGATTGGTCATTCCTCCTAAGCATCCCTTGATTCAACAAATTCTCCAAGAATTCCACAACTCTCCCGTAGGAAGACATGCCAGAATTGCACATACTATGGCTATAATTTTTGCCCATTTCTTTTGGCAAGGCCTATACTATGACATTAAGAACCATGTGCAACAATGTCTCATGTGCCAACAAACTAAAACGAATAAAATGCTACCTATTGGTCTACTATTACATCTTCCCAAATTAAGGAAGACTCAGCCATGGACTTTGTAAAGTTAGTTTACCTCCCTCTCGTGGCATTATAGTTATTTTGGTGGTTATAGACCAATTATCTAAATATGCTCATTTCGACACACGCAAAACCAATTAAACTAGCAACCAAGTTACTAAAGTATTAATGAACGCACATTGTGAAATTGCATCACCTTTGAAAAAAAATTGTATCTGATTGAGACAGGGTATTCACTAGCAACTTTTGGCAACAATTGTTCAAACTGAGTAGCACTTACCCTTGCCCTGAGCCCATCATATCACCCTCAAAGTGATGGACAATCAAAGGCCTCAATAGGTGTCTAGAGATGTACTTAAGATGCTTCATAGTGAATCATCCAAGGGAATGGTTCCTTGCGCAGAATTTTGGTACAATAGTTCCTTCCGATCTAGTATTGACATAGGTCCCTTTCGAGTTGTTTATAGCAGAGATCCCCCAACCGCTACCAAGTACCAATTGGATTAATATGATCCACCCTCCCTACAAGAGTTGTTGCAACAATGGATTTAGCCTTTACTCAGCTAAAAGCTCATTTGCTTAAGGCTTAACACCAAATGAAGAAATTTTATTGATAAAAATAGTATTCCATTGGAGTTTGAGGAAAAGGTGGATTAGTGTTGGGCAAATTACAGTTATACAGACGACATTCAATGGTCCTTGGAAGGCATCAGAAACTAGGACTCAGATATTTTGGTCATTTTCCAATAATCCAGAAAATTGGTACAGTAGCATATGAGTTAATCTTGCCTGCTTCAGCTAAAATTCATCTAGTCTTCCATGTGTCCTTATTGAAGAGATGCAAAGGTGATCATCAGGAGCCATATCTACTTCCTTTACTCAACAATGAGTTCGGCCCTATTGTTCAACCAAGTAGAATTCTAGATTCTCAAACTATCATAAGAGGTGATCAGCATATTGTCCAAGTTTTGCTACAATGGGATGGTTTTCGATGCAAATCAAGATACTTGGGAGGACACTACGAGGGTAGAATAGTCATTGGACAAAGAGTCGCATGGAAATGATGACTTGATTAGTAAGGAACTTGGGAAAAGCATTATGCAGAATACACATGTAGAAAAGGGTGAGGAAAGCAAGGTTAACAGATAGAGTGAACGTACGAGGAGGCTCAATCAAACGTTGAAGGAATTTGTGTGGTGAATGATGTCACTCTATAAGGATTAGAGAGATGGGATGAAAGGGGAGAATATTTTCAGGATCTGTTCTCTCTCTGGCCCTTAGAGGAAATCTCTAATCTTCTTCTTCTTCTTCTTCTCTGTATTCTGCTTCACTGATAATAGTGCTTGCCTTCATTCCCAAATGTAAGAAAACCATATACTACTATATCCATAATACAATACAGAGATATTTCATTATTACACTTGTTTTCCATTGCCTTTTACGGTGAGCTTCTTAAAGAATGTGTGTATAGGAACCAAATTAAGAATACATTACATGTATAAAGAACACATAAATTAATAATGCGTAAGGGGTTAGCATGTTGAGTGTGAAGCCATAATCAATTGGGTTGGATTGACTAGACACCATGCTTTAGTGAGTGTCTTAATTATTGTGTCCCCTCTATAATCTCTATTTAAGAAATCTTTGTTCTTGTAATAAAATTGTAACAAACAGAGTGAAAACATAATTAGTTGTCCATGGACGTAGGTTGCATATTGGCGACCGAACCATGTTAAATCCTGTGTTGTTTATTTTCTACAGTTGAGTCATGATTATGTGTGTTGCTTCCACGTGTGGTTTTTCCCATCATAGCAGTGGCATGAACCATATCGGTTATGTTTACATGTGTAAAGACCAATTTAATAGCTTTTTTTCTAGGGATGTGATTGAGAATTCATGCAATATATAACTACTAAAGAAGTATATGTTGAACCATTTACAATGGGAATGCATTCTAAGTAAACTCTATTTGTAAAACTAACTTTACTCGTTAAGGAACAACTATAATCATTTTAATTTTCTTGAGGTGTACAAAACTACCTATTTGTGGTTTATATATGCAGTTTTGGCTACGGATGAGAAGTACAATGAAGCTATTTTTACCACTGCTAAACGTCTAGTTGCTGCCATTGATGGCCTTCCAGATCCTGGTGGGCCTACATTCAAAGACAACAAACGTGAGTCTAACTTCAAGACCAAGGAAGAGACAGAAGAGAAGCGTGGACAATTCACTCTGGTTGTTGGCGGTTTGTTGGTCATTGCATTCGTTGTTCCTATGGCACAATATTATGCTTATGTATCCAAAAAATAAAATAATATAAGTAGATCTGTCTTTCAAATTCTTACTCTTTAAATTCAGATGTATAATGTGCAGTTGTAACCATGCTCATCTTACAATTGAGTTTGGGAAGGCTGAAGAATAAGATGAGAGTTTTTTCTTGTAAATGCAATTCCAGAATATATGCATATGACTGTTATTAGAAGGAGTTCTAGTTCTCCGCCTCTCTTCCAATACTACTCTTGTCAAAGTGCCTTTTCTTTTTCAATGAAACTAAAGGAGGACAAGGGTTCCTAGCTTTTGTACATTGCATTCTTGCATATTCTTTAATCCCCTCCTAAAGAATTTGATCCTCTCATACTTCTAAAAGCCACATTTTAACATGTGCACAAGTTAATTTTAATTATAGGAAAAGTTTTTGCCTCTCCATATTATTTTCGTCTTCTATGTTATACCATTTTTATTGGAGATCTCACATAAAAAAACATTAGAGAGTAAGACATTTAATAATTTATAAAGTGGAATTTGCATCCACTTATATACTATTAAATGTCCTACTCTCTAGTCGATGTATAATCTCCAACACAAGCCCCTGCCAACTCATGCGTGAGACTATATAATAATGGGTAGTCCACTTCTTAATAACTTTCATAACTTCAGTTAATCAATTTTTAGTTTTACTTGTATGATACGTCCAAGTAAGCTCCATAGAAACTTTTCACTGACCATATCACAAAGTCAGTTTATTTGATCTTGAATCGTATTAGTTTGTAAGATCATGACTTTCAGTCAAGGTTACAATCAGCTGTTCGTTTCACTACAACAGTACCAAGAGAATAAAATTGTTAAAACAATAAATAGATAAAGGGTTTAGAACTTGAGCTAGAGAAGGAAGGGCGTTTTGTCTCCCAAAAGAGTATTGGAGTAGTTTCCAGTGAGAATTTGTGATGCCACATGTTGATTTGCTGCCTCAGTGTAGTGAGTTCCGTCCCAGTTTACATACACACTGCTGTCTTTGCAACTTTTTGCTGTTATTTCCGTCCCATTCAATATCTTTGTTAGCCCACAAGAAACTCTGCTGTCAAAGTTCAATGGTGGACCTCCATATCCACAACATGCCATACGGGATTGTTTAAACCCTGCAGATATATATTCACAGAAATTTAGTTGTTTGGTCCAACAACTAATGTGTTAGAAAATAAATAATGCCATATTGGCCTATCCTGATCCCTAAATTCATCAGACTTAGACACAATTCTAGAATTTTAACGATTTTGAATGTAATAGATAACTGGAATATTTTGCTGCAATCACAATTGTAATGCACTGAATTCCCATAAAGTGTTATGCAGTGTATATGTGAGTTGCTCTTTTATACTCATGATGTGACGAATTCAAGATTTACATAAGCTAGCATCTATAACTATTGGAAATAAATAATCATTACCCCAGAAAAAGGTGAAATCAATAGTAATTGGAATTGAGATGAGGCAACAAATAAACTTCTTAACTTACACTCACCATATCTAGAATAGTTTGCAATGAGGTTTAACTTTATGGTAAAGATGTCAACATGTGTTACATTTGCATCTGGATACTGTCCTTTCAATTTACTACAAAAGGCTTGAAGCTGTACATTAAAGGCTTTGGCAGCTTGGTTGGGTGAACTAACACATCCTAGTTCATCAAGTGTTGAAGGATTAGTGCCAAATTTGGCAACAACCTGAGGCAAGCATCCGAGTGGACCCGTGTTATGTATCCAGAAATTCCTTGCCCCTTGATCATACAGTTTCTAACTCACAAAACACAGAACAAATGTTAAGTTCAGTATAACTATTTTTATGGAAGTAATGAAATGAAACTTTTAGAATAAAAGTATGTTATCAACCTTTATTCCAGTTTCAAATTCCAATAAAATTGCTGGAATTGAGGCGAGTATTTGGTCCAATGTTTTTGAATAAAACGCACCAGCTAGATCGTTCTGGCCTATGTCAAACATGTATAACCCCTTCTCAAAGGAGTCTTCAGTTGGGACGTACTGATCAAATTTCTTTTCTGAAACATTATTGAGATCACTTTCCTTCAAATGAACGGGATAAGCAGAAAACTATAGTTTGAAACCAAAGGAGTAAGAACACAGTTCATTAATTTATCATATACCTTGAAGCAATTGAAGAGACAGAGCTCTGAATCTCAGAAACTGAGATACCTGAACCCCAAAGCTGAACGGGCTGATGGATGCTGCAGTGGCTGGAAGTATGGTTGAACCTGCTGGTGCAAAATTGCATCCTCGCTGAAAATTTGGCAATCCCACAGAATCCATGTAGGCATTCAAGAATGGCAATTTCATCGCATCCACTGCAATGAACAACCAACAACACATGGATATGGTGGTGCTCACATCGCTATATATGTTCACAATTGCATGGATAATATTCAAGCCTTCAGAGTTATATATGCTTAGTTACCTCACATTTGTAACATCAGAAGGTTTGTCTAGTAAGTCTTGTTATGGAAGTGAACCATTGTTGTATTCTATCAATAATTAAGTTAGTCCAACCTCTAATCTTAAAGTAATCAATGAGAACCATTGACAGTAACACGACCTCTCCAAGAAAATGAATTTACATCTTCTGATTGAGCATGCACTCATATCACTCAGGCTTGATGTTTGAGGTGTTGTGGACCATATGAAATATGATAAACACAGTTAAGTTTCAGATCCTCAGACCTAGTATAGTCATTTCTAGAAAACACACTCAATAAATAGAGATGTGACTCATGCTTATGAGATGATGTACTGAGATTTCTTGAGTTCCAAACTAACTTTAGGACTTCTCAGTGTTCTCTCTCATGTGAATATATTAGAGGTAAGGTCCTAAATTTGAAAGGAATAGTGAAAGGTGAAATGATTGTGAGTATTGAGAGTCTCATCAACATTCTTGATTAATGTTTGCAGTAAGTGTATGACAATTTCATGAAAGATTAGAAACTTACTTAGGAAATCAACAATGAGACGTCCATCACAGAACCTCCCAGATGGGGTTAAGAAGTAATTTTGTCCATTAGGCGGGGAAACTAGAAATCCCATGGCTGCAGCAAGTTCACCTGTGTCTGAGTTTGAATCACCAAAGTTGAAAACTGCAGGGTAACTGAAATCAACCGAATTTGCAGCAGCCAAACATAGGCAAAATGTTACAACTCGAAAAGCAACAACATTCTTAGAATCCATGGCAACTCTCACTTTATGCCTGCCAAATACCAATAACACAAAATGAATTCCAATTATAGCTAGATTTTATGCATGCTTGTGCCTTGCATTGCACTTGCTTCAAAGTGAAATTCCAACTGTCATTAAATCAGATTCTATAATTTCGAAATAAATAAATTTAATCAAATCTTTTGCCTTTTCTAATACCTCAAAAATACTGCACCAACATCAAAGGAAAAGCTTGCTTATGATAGTAAGAAAGCAACTGAATCCAGAAGGAAACCGTTCCTTTTGCTTTGCATTACCATGTTCTTATAAACTAATTATGCTTTTCAAGAAAACTAGACTTTTGCATTATTCAAAGACTATTCCATAAGTTAAGAGATGGTTTATCTTGCATTGGAATGCATGAATTAATTGTCTTAACTTCTATTGCTTCCCGTGAACCTTTACACATTGCAATGACAACTGTGTGCATGCAATCCAACGAGAGTGAAAAGACAGAAAATCATCAGCATTAACAAATCACACGCGTTCTCGGTATGTGTTACATGCAATGAACATTTTGATTCTTTTGAAGCATACCCGTGAGCAATAATGTGCCAAATCTGCAGCAGAAACAGGATTGGTGATCTTGTTATTAGATTCTTTTGAAGAGAAAACAATAAGTACTGTTTTGTGGCAATGTTAGAGGACACAAATAACTTTACCCTTAAAAATATCAGCATAGAATAAATAATTTTTAGGTACAGATATAGTCAAATGAACCAACATTTAGTTAAATTTCAAATGTACTTTTTGAAATAATGGTATAAGGTCTATTCTAACTAAATGTCCTTTGCATATAATAAATATATAATATGGTTTTGTTCACTATTATCTGACGAGTACATGTTCCAAAGTAGAAAAGTTTCTTTGAAAAAGAAATTCATTGTATTGAAAATATAGAAGTCACCTGACTCGTTTCTTTAGTAGTAAGTAAAAGTGTTTAACAAGATGATCTATTTAATGTTTCTTAATTGGCATCATTAGGATAATGATTAGCAAAATAATACTCCAACATTTATAAAACTAAAACTCTTAATATCATTCATTATTTTTTGGTAAAATATAATGTGGCTTTTTTCTTTTTACAAGGATGCAGTAATAATGTTTTGTAAAAAATTAAAACGTTGAAATTAATTCGAACATGTGATTAAAAATTATTTTAGTTTAACTGTACATATAAGTTAAATTATTACTTTTTCAAGAAAATAAAATAAAAAACATGGAAAAATGAATATTGCATATGAAAAGATTTTTCCGAATGGTATGGTTATATTTATTTTTTTTTTAGAAATGATATATTTAAGGTTTGTAAGTTTAAAAAGCGCTTGGGGTGTGTAGGAGAAATTCATATGTACTGTGAGGAAGAACAAGTTCTTCCTGCATCTCCATATTTCTTCTTACATCTTCCTATTGTAATTTCAAAAATGTCTTAGGAATTTGTATTTTAAATTTTATAATTTAAAAATTATTTTCTAAGTTAAAAATGACTTTTGAATTGTAAAATTTGGAATACAAAGTTTCTTCCAAATTATATACCTAATTGTAGAATTTGAAAGTGAACTTTATATTCTAAATTCTAGAATTTGGAAGTCATTATAACTTGAGTTTTATAATTTAGAATACTTTCTACACTAGAACGAAGATGATGGAGGATGAAGGACTTAAGCTTAATTTTTAATTAATTAAGGGTAAATTTGACTTTTCAGCAAAAATATGGAGATACGGGAAAAGACTATGGAGGTGGAGGAAGAAATTGTCTATGAGAAAATAGTCTCTCTTAAGATTAACTCGATGGGCCCAACCCAAAGATGAGGACTTGTTTAAGACTAATTCTCCCTATACTATATAACTTCTGACCCGTACCCAACACTTTTATAGTAATTGACTATTTTACCCATAACATTTTATGTCCGCAACACAAATAATGCATTTTCGGATCTGATTGTCTGGAACTGATAAGTAACTTTCAGATATCACCATCCATAGTCTTTCTTATCAAGATACCCAACAATGATTTCTAGACGTCAAGATCTGGAGGCCTTTCTTAACATTCTGGATGCGAATATTCGCAATCTACATTGAATGCTTTCGGATATCTACATCCATAAGCCACTTTCCAAAAAATGAAAATGAAAATTAAAACGAAAACGACCTGCACCATTGCCACTGCATCCACCACACGAAAACAAAAATGCTTACCTGAAAACACAACTCCATTGCACCTAAATACAATGTCTTGACCTCCACCACCACAAATGACTACACCACCACCACCTCCACTCAAAGCGCCTCCACCACAGCAAACCAACTCCTTCGCAAAAAAAAAAATTGAAATAAAAGTGACAAAGACAGTTTGGGAATTTAAAAAGATGTTCAATGCATGTTACAATTGATCTGGTACATGAAGAATTAGCCCTTGGTCCAATCAAATGCTATTCTAAGTAAATTTCAGGCTTTTTCTTTTTGCACCCTATGCTTTCCTTCTGCACCCGTGGGAGTGTGTAAAATACGAAAGTACTCTTAGTATAATATATATACATAACCTAATACTCCATCATCTTCTCCATATTGCCTCTACTTTGCTTGAATTTCTCAACAGTCAAAACGACCTAGTTGCCAGTATCATCCTCATTGTCATTGGAACTTTCATTATCGCTACAAGCAAAGAATCTTTGTCACTCAATGTCACAATGTTCTCTTTGAGTTGAATTAGGTTTGGTTTCATCATTTTTGTTCCCTTTGTTATTGACAATTACTCGAGAAAACACATCCACTTTAAAAAACAACTCTCTAAATATTTTAGTTGTTTTTTTTCTCGTTCACTTGCTAATAACACAAAAGTCACAAAGAAAATCAATATTGTGGACGTCACACCATTAATCTCAAGTAAAGACAGCCTAAATCTATTGGTTGTCCATCAACAATACAATATTAAATGCATTCACTAATTTCACTAAATCATGATGTGTTTAAAATCATCTATTACAACTTGTGGAAACTCATCAAAACTACTCTAGTAATTATACATGTCACACTCCAATAATATTTTTAACTATTGCATTTTAGTTTTTGGTTCTCTTTATGATTTCCTACATGCATACTTGTCATTGTACATTTGCTTTATAGTGGTCACATTGTTCTCCTTCAAAGTGAGTAGGATGTTAGTCGAAGTTCCAATAAACTTTCAGTCATGTCAACGATCATGAAAGACTTGTTAAGTTTTAATTTGTTAGCGTATGAATGACTTACTAATGTATCAATCAACTCATGATTATGACTCCCACATATTAACTTCACAATCTACCAATCTTCATTGCATACTAGTTTACCTAGCAATTTAAATGGACAGTTACATATTTGTGTACTAGTTATAATGAGTTGTAATTCCTTTTTGTATCTCTTATATATTTACTTTCTATGTCACATCCTAACAACACATATGTCTTTCTTCATCGTTCTTTGTTTTTTATATCAGACCTCAATATCACAATTATAAATCAAAGTTTAAATATTAGCTAATAGACGCGTTTAAGTAAGTCATATCGTGTTTTCAATAACTACACAAATATATCACAAACTAAACATATATCTCTTGTCACATTTTTTACAAAAATAATAAATTTTACTTTTTGTACAAACTTCAACGCAATCACTTTCAACTAATTTATCTTTTGTTGTCTCAAATTTCATAATATCAAGCATTTCATCCATTTGGAACAACTTCAACTTCATTTTATATTTTACTCTAAATTTGAATTCCAGATCTATAAAAAAAACAATCACGGATAAAATAATGGTAAAACTGATAACAAAAGAATATAACACTTTGATATTGTTATGCAATTATTGTTATGCAATTAAACAACCTTAAGTATGAACTAAGAAAAAAAATAATCAAATAATATTATTAATTTTAACTTTTAGATTGTATAATCAAATATACACAATTTTTGTTCTCAAATACACAATTCAAAAATCAGTTATATATTATGAATTTTAAAAAACTGAAACATAATTGACAAGTCAATTTTAACTTTTAAATTATGAAACTCTAAATACAATTTTTTCTAAATGTCATAATTCAAAAGTAATATTAATCTAAACTATAAACTAGAAACCCAAGACTACTTTAAATAAAAAAAAACCTGAAATTTAAGACTAAAATAACTACCCCCAATTTGACTTTAACTTAATGATGTGTCAAAATCTATCTCTCAGCTCCTCCTTTTGTAAACTCTCAAAAAGCAAAAACTAACAATGGATGTGCCTACAACAACCTCCGTTGCCATTTAATTGAAGAATGGTAAAGTGGGCATTTTGAAATTTATGGGGTGCAGAAACAACCTTTTGGGGTGCAAAAAGAAGTTCCCTATATTCCAAGCTTCTGCCTTTTCTAATGAAGAAGGCTTAAACCCTTGAAAAACCAGAAACCTGTGTGGTGGTTAATCTTGCATTCACCGTTCATCTGTTATCAAAGCTGTAATTGTAACATTAATGTTTCTGAATCACGTTGAAGATGATGACGCCGTTCAAACGCTTTCACTTAGTTCGCACACTTTATCGTTCATCTCAGATTGGAGAATCTTCGTCGTATCTGTGAGTAACAACACTGCTTTCATTGCGATCTGACAAAGTGCATTTTCTTCATCAACCCAAACGATTGTTTTCCCCTTGAAATGAAAGCCATGGTGCAATTTTCATTTCCTTACTATCAATTCGCTGTGTTTGAATTTTCAGACTTGGTAGCTCCAAGACTTATTCCTCTGCTATATCAAACGGTAATCTACTTTAATATTTTCTTGTTGCTTCATTTCTATGCGAAAGGGGTTTTATAAGAGAGATGTATCTGAATGATTAGGAACTGGTCTTTAACATCTATTTGTTTACCGTTCAAGTTCATTTTTGCCTGATCAGGTTCTGAGGGTAATTTCAGGAGCTTCTATCCTAATTTATTAAAGGGCCAAGATGGTTTTCCCTTTGCTGGTGTAAAATCTTTGACACTTCGATCTACAATGGTAAATATTCTTGAACGTTTTAATTTATCAGGACCGTGGTTTTTGGGATTTGAATTTCTAGCTTTCAGTCCTTTTTATGTTTCTCTTAGGCTGCTGAGTTGTCCATTTTCATGAACGATAAGAGGATGATAACTACTCAGGCCAAAGCCCCAGCACAAGCGCGACAAGTGGTATCTCTCTTACCTTTCTTTTCTTTGTTTTATGACACTCAAGTGTTTTCTGCTATTTTTCATAGTATATAGTATATTCTACATGTGTTTTATCCGAGATATACTTATTGCATTGGATTGAAAAGATTTATGGATGATTTTTTTTGTATGGATGTTTCCTATATCTTTTCGGCGTCAGTCTTTAGTTATGAAAGTGTTGATTTTGTGGTGTTTTGAATTGACTTGTTACTATCTCTCTCTCATTTATGCACTTCTTGTATGCTGGATTATATATCCATTTCTTTGAATATTGGAATTCAATTACTGGATTTATTATCTTGTTTCCTTTCTATGAAAATAATTGCCATTTGAGGTAAATGGGTTCTTCAAAAGAGTTTTTTCTACTCTTCAACGAGATGGTGTGCGGAACCTAAGAGATGCAGTTTATGGCTAAAGTTAAGCTAAGGCATTAGAAAGATTTTGATCATTCATAAATTTTGAGTATTGTCAAAAGATTCAAAGCATATTAGCATTTCAAGTAACAGACCACCCGAAAAGCCTCCATCATTTTAAAACTTGGATATGCTAGATGTAAGTACATGTGCTTCAGTTGGGTCTTGTTCTCTAAAACAGCCACCTTGAGAGTTGATGATTAGATGGATTTCAGGCTACCCTCTTATTTGAATTTGAGCATTTATCTACAGCTTAAAAGATATTGTAAATGAATTTTATATATAATGGCTTTCTGTGATTATATAGAGATTGTTTGATTTCTGTTTTTTAGTTTTTAAAGATAAATGAACAGATAAAACCATGTTTGATAGTGTTTTCTTACTAGATGTTAAAATTATCCTATAAGATCAATTTTGAATACTAAAAGACAGGAACAGCTAAAAGATGTTTCCTCACCAGTTTCCATAAAAACATGATGGCACAACTGTAAGTATATACATTCACTAGAGGCAGTTTTCTAACTAACAAAAATACAATCTTATCATTTGCATATCGATGAGAAGTAGACCACTGACATACAAGTTTTTCATTCATTCAGTTTTCAAAATGTTATCCTAAAAACAAATTTTAAAGCAGTTTTAAGAACATGTTTTTAAAATTAAAAACAGAAACAGATGTCAGACAAGGCATTAATTTGCAGATCAGATAATAATTTTGATATTTTGCTGTCATTTAATGTATGCAGGCTCAACAGATATCCATATCAAGTCCTGGATTTATCTATGAACCTTATGAACCTCGTGCAAAAATGCCATTTTGGAAGAGGTTAGATCTCAGTGGTTTTAGATCTCTATGGTTTATACAGGGCTTTTCATCACTAACAGAATTTAGTTATATATATATATATATATATATATAAACAATATTTAAAATTTGCATAGCCATTTTTGGTTTTATTTTAACATTTAGAATTGTTTATGCCTTTTTCTAGTTATTTTCTTTCAACAATTTGATATGCCTTCCATGTATTTCCTTATAAACTATTATAATTAGTTATCATGATCTTATGTATAATTTCTCTGATATTTGATGCATCAGATGGTTCACTAGAAGTGGTTGGAGAAGAACAAAACATGACATAATTCTTGAGGTGATTATGTATATATATCTTATTTTAATTTCGGTTTGCATTATTCCCCCAAATTTCGAGAATAGAGCCAAAATTCATCCATTTTTTTCTCTCCATTCTCTCTTTTCTTTACACCCAATCTTGTAGAATCACAGAAGATTGTTGCTTTCTTTTAATGAGGAATTATTTTCTTCTCTTTGATTTCACTTTTCCCTTTTTTCTCCTAAATATTCTCTTTTATGAGAGATTGGCAAAGAAAGAGAAAATTAAAATTACTCTGAAAATATTGACCCTGGACCCTAATGGAGGCTATCGATAACCTTAATCAAGCCTTGTGTTTTACTCTATTGCAGCTCAAAAGTGCCTATGCTATTGCGAAGTTAAGAAAAAAGGGATATTCAAAAAAGCAGTTCTACAATGAGGCTGTCAATATGTACAAGGAGGTGTGGTCTGTAGTCTTTACTATGTTTTTTTTTTTAATTCATGGTGACAAGATCAAACAACAACTGACCAACAAAGTCTTTCTCCATTAAGTGCTGGTGTCTGCTAAATAATTCAAACAATGTGATTTTGTTTCTCTTACTACTGATTCTGCCATTTGATAACGATCTTTTACCCATTGCCCGTTAGTTCAGGCAGCACTACAGTAGAACTAAAAGAAATTTAGGAACTAAAAGAAAATAAGAAGTGGAAAAAATATTGTATTTTAATTACACTTTTGGTCCCCCTAGTTCCAACTTTAACAATATCATTCATATTTTTCAAATTCCAAATTGATATAAATAAATAAATTCAGTCTTCCATGAGTTTCATTGTTTGTATTGTCAGAAAGATAGTGCCACTGTGCCACGTTTGTAAAACTGACTTGCATGCCAATATCTTTCCTTACGGGGCTCATGTTTGCCTGTGTTGCACTATCTCTGGATTCTCTACTGACATGGAGATGATGTGGATCAGTTCCAAACCAACGAGATTGTCATATGATATAGGTCTACTTTACACCAATTTGTTGAAAACTAGAGGAATCAATTGTTAATTAATTTAATTTCATACAAGTGTTTAAATTGGTAAAAATTATGAATGATGACTATGTTGCTCAGAACATGCAGTCTTTATTTAAATTTGAAATCTGTTTTGGTTAACTACCTATGGTGATTTCAAATCCTTATTTAATTGAACAGATTGTGTGCCTGGTAGAGCATATATCTAAATGGCATTTGAAGCCTTCTTAGAAACAAATTCGCTCTTATTTTGTAGACATGCCACACCTTGTGAATGCCAAAATTGGATGCATGCAGTTTCTTTTACAGAATGTAGGTGTATGATTGCTATAATTTAATATATTAGGAGAATGTATTGTTGGAAAGATTTGAAGGGAGACCATTTTGGAGTGATATACAGCCACTACAGATAGTGTTCAGGAGAGTCAATTTAAACAAAATGCCTTGAAGAAATTAAGTACAAAAGACATTATGTCTGATCTTTGTTCATGCTTTGAATTTTTGCCAGCTAGGACATTTTATAATCCCTATTTCTTGGTAGTTTCTTTCTTTCAGTTGCAGGATGTGTTTTGTTCTATTGACTTTCTTTTCCTCTATGATTTCAGTAGGGATATCTTGTTTGCCCCAATGCTGATTTTTTTTTTCAGATAAACACGCTAATTGCTAATGGTGACAGAAGATCATTACGGAAATCAGTTACCGAGAAGATGTTTTCTGTATGCTTCAGTTCTTTTATGTGGTTTTATTAGTGAATATGATCTATAGTGCAATTTTGTATATTTTTTGCATTAATAATTTCCAAAGAGAATATAGTTTAATTTATGAGATCTTGTGTTTCATTCTCTTGTCCAAGGCACTTAAGAATGAAATTAAACTAAGAGAATCTGCATGGAGCAAGGTATATTGGGAAATGGTTGAGCCTGTTGTTACGATTCGAACTTTGCGGGCACGTCTGGTTAGTATTCTTCTGCATTGTGTTTAAGTTTTGGTCATGATGTGGCAAGGTAACTCGAAATGTAGCACAAATATGAAACAAGAGAAAGAACATCTGCCTTTACCGGCACTGGATCACATCAAAGAGCTGACATGTGAACTTGCTAACACTGAAGCATCACTGATCAAAATCTGGTCCCACTGGATCAAGTAATAGTATAACTATCATTAGCTTTGCTAGGATGCATTACTGGAGATGTTCTGACAATTTTACGAGTGAAAACTTTGGAGTTAATCCCTTTTTGTTTCTTGGTATCTTTGTTAAGTTTCTCTGGAGATCTCCTTGGAGTTACTGGTTATATCTTGTAGGCACCACAAAAAACTTAATTTCGAAGTTTTTAACTAGTTTGTGCTGTATAAAGCTTTTCTGGGATTAAATAGTTAAACAAAATTTTAGTTGTATATAATTGGTATTTTCTGCTTGAAGTATGCTGACAAATCTAGAAGTGCTAGTCAACCAAACACGTCCTTCTGATCTATTAACTTTATGCAGATATGCAGATTATATATGATGCTGAATTGTACTATCAGTCTCTCTTACACAAGAGTGCACATATTTTGAAATCAGTATTTTGCTTTTCAATATTTTTTTAGTGGTGACTTTCTTTTCAATTACAGATTGGAGTTGATCGGAAAGACCTGGATAAAACATTTATTCAGCTTACTCTTGAGATTTTGGCTAAACAGGTATGCTTTACATTAAAATTGGTCCAATCCCTGAAAACTTATGCGTTTCATGAGTAATGGGAATTTCAACAACTCAGAACATTGAATGAATGTTAAATTAATTTCAGAAATTTGAAGCATATGACTCGAAAGGATCTGTGGTAGCTGGAGATAAAAGCAAGGAGGTAATAATGATGCTTGCTAATTATTATTTTTAAAAACAGTTTTTTGTCATTTCAAATTTGTTTCTCGTCACATGTAAAAGTGATTATCCCATGTACATATTTATGCTTTTTAGAAGTTTGTCTACGGAGCAATCAAGCAGAGTTTTTTCAAGAGAACAGAAGAGGATGAGAAACCATCTCCTAACTATTTCTGTTTTTTTTAACTTAATAGAACTTGAATTCAATATTATTTTAGGAAACACTATTTAAAACAAAAAAGTATAAGAGAATCAAATGGGCTCTTGATTTCTTTGTTTCCATTCTGTCCCTGTGGCATTCCTGAATATTCATTTCCTTTTTCTTTCTTCCAATTTATCAAAAAGCATTAAACCATCAAGGAAAAGTTAGTTGGTTCTTTCTTCATTACCTTTTATTTTCTCGCTCATTGTTGGTATAGAAGGGAACAGTTTGGAATCAATTTTCTGTAGCATGAATTATATAGTAGTTGGTTACTCATTAATTTTCCGAAGGGAACTTCAAACTTTTGAGGATTCAACCTTTTGACTTCCAAAATCAATTGTTCACTCAAGTTCAGTACATTGCTCTTTATTTTATATAAAAGGTCTTCTTTCGCCCTGACTTCTGGTTTCCTATGTTTACCAGGTTCTTGTCCGTGATATATGGGTATTTGAGAAGTCTATGTTTCACCGTGGCGCAAGCTGGCGTCTATGTGGACGGATAACACCAAAAGCGTCAAAAGCCTAAAATTTATGATAGTTAGGTGTTCCTATGTTGCATCTTGTAACTGTTGAGCTGAATTCTTATATTTGTTTTGTCTGGAGCTTTGTCCTCTGAATATAAATCAAGTATAGGTGTAAACCTATGCAAATTTTGTAATTCGAATGAAATTCATTTGGAAATGCTTTATTTCTTCGCGTGTCCCCTTATCAGTTTCTTTCGTTGCGGGAAAGGAATTTGCCAACATAAAATATTAATAAAATAGTAAACGTGGAAGAATGGGCAAAATAGATTCTCTTCTCCAACCCCTTGTATCACCACGAAAAATAAATTATCAACTCCCTATTAATTTGACAACCCTGCTAATAATTTAGAAAGAGTAACTAAAGCATAGAAATTTTTGCATCTGTCTTAAGTCATGATTAATTACCTCGCTTAAATGTGCTGATACCATGCAGTAAACATAATCTGAGCAGGGGAGATGCAGTATCAAGCAATGCCTTCTTATATTCTTGCTTTCTACTTTCAGATTCAATGGCAACTTTCTAAGAAAAGCAAAGAATATCTTCCAAATATTTCAACATCTACTTCCTGATATAAACTTGTATTGTTAGTTGACGGTGGGTTTAATCAATCTCTTCTTCCACCCTTTTCATATCTTTTATTCTCTGGGTAAGTTTTAGCGGATGAACCTAAGAGAATTCAATCTTCAACCTATGGCCTTTTGTTGCAGGCTCTACAACTTTCTCAAAAGAGCTCTGACTTTACAAGCGTCGAAGACAGTGACTTTAGGGCGTTCTAGACATGACAGTTCAAGCTCGACTGCGCTAAGCAGTTCTGACTCTAAAGAAAAAAAGGAGGTTCAGTCAGAGACACCAAGCGAAGTTGATGATGGCAAGAAGCTTCCACCAACTGAAGGTGTTGTAGGTGACTCTGTTTCTTCTCATGTACAGCAAGCTGAAGAGAAGAATAACTCATGCATGAACATTGATGATAAGAAGGAAGGAAAGAATGAGGTATTAACATCGGCAACGCCAACTTCAACTTTAGCACCAACGCGATCAATAAAGAAAACCGTAAGCATAAATGAGAATGTGGAAGAGATTCGGCCACCTAACAAGCTTAAGAGGATCTGGAGCAAGTCCTTCCAGAAAATAGGTTCTCGGGATGAAGAGGAAGAACCAATGCCTCCTCCGCGACCAATTCTGAAACTTGCTTCTGATCTCACTGACAAGTCATATTCCTGTTCTTAATCTTATTAATATTTCTAAGTCCTCTTCTGCTTCTTAAATTCTAAGAAATACAATATTTATCTGATAAAATCCACAAGTCCTCTCATCTGAGTTTCTCACGAATAGATATAAAATATTTGCAAATACTCCAACTTTGTCATGTGCAAAATCTGTTTGTTTCTACACTATATCTAAATGGCAATTTAGAATTCTTGGGGCACACAGTACTAAACCACATTTGAAAATGAATGAGACAAATTTAATAAAAATGAGCGTGCCTAGATTCATCATAACCATTATAGAAACCATACTACTGAACTCATTAAAACATCGCAATCTTTGTAAACAATGATAACGCAGGCTTTGCCATCGTAACAAATAGTCTACAAGAAGCAAAAGAAGCTTTAATACAATAATGCAAAGCCCTACAAACAGTATAAAGTTGAGTAGTCGACCTACAATCAAAAGGCCAGCTATTAGTGTCAACTACCACTTTCCTAGTTTTCTTCCCCTTAATTTTCCCAATTGCATTCTATTGAAGACCCTTCTCAAATAATTTAAAACTAAAAATCAATCCATAAACCCATATGGGAAGCACACTATGTACATACACTTAAAGAATTAGTTCCCCTTCATTTTCCACAGCATCATCATCATCATCAGAGTCAGGAAGATGATCAAAAAAATCACCAAGGTACCAGGGACACTGATCATTCCACTCACCCCGGCTCGCCGTGGCGCGCCATTTTTGGTCAGCTATCATATCAGGAGAGAGTCCCCATTCAAGCATTTCTTCTTCTGTATGATGAACAGCTAAGCTGTATTCACCACCACTTCCTAGCTGCATAACACGGAACTCGCAGTTCCCAAAATTGTTTAGGTGCTCAAACTGGTCAACCGTCCACTTGAACCACTTCATAAGGAAAATACGCGATGTCAGCCCGTGAGAAACAATTACGAAATTCAAATCATTGGAAGGATCGTGACGAAGCCTGTTCATGTCTATGTCCCTCCACAGAGATTCAAAGAAACCTGCAAACCAATCAATTCAGTAATCATTCATGTTTTAAAATTAAAGAAAAAATTACCTCTTTTTTCCTTTAGAACTTCGACAAATATTAAAATAGTGACTACGTGACACATTCATGAACTATGAAATAGTTGAAACTAGACTAAAAATTTTTAAAATGTAAAATTTGTTTTAGTTTGACTCTAATTGCAAATTTTACCATTGAAATTTTTATTATCTAAGTTTCAATTCAATAAGTTTCATCACTAATATTTTAAAAATAAATACATTTTATTTCTTAATTTCAGGTCTGATAAATGTTAATGTTATGATGAGTGACAGAACAAGAAAGCAAAATATACTTAATTATAAACAAATTATATGGAAAAGCGTGAAACCTCGATAGTGAAATGTGTAATGAAGTTTAAATGAAAAAAAAATCTTATTTTTTAAAAAATTAATTTCATTTCAACATCATGTCAGAAAACATTAAATATTTGGTGGAAAGATAAAATATGCTAAATTTTAAAACATGATGGGTGAAGTTAAGTCGACATTTTTCTTATTCTAGTAGTACGAAAATTTCGGATAACATGAACCATGTGACAAATTTTGTGGTCAAGATTGCTTTGAAATTTTGGGAGCGTTTTCATCGTTGAAATTACAAAACAAGATGATAATTTGGTTCCTAAAACCTAAATTTAAAACTCATTAAATCTAGTAAAACATGTCAATTCTGATCATAAAATCAACACAATGATTTTAAAAGACATCCCCATAACATAAAAAGCTAAGATTCAGCTTTTCGTAAAAAAAATTATAATCTAAAATAAGATAATACATAAATTAAAAAAGTGAAACATTTTTGCATACTAATTTTAATTTATAAAAAAACTACTTTAATTTATGATGTGAAAGTTTGTCCTAATCGTGTTAATTTCAACTGAAAATGCAGGATAACGAGAAATTCATTTGGAGAGCAATGATAAAGAAGAGAGAGAGAACTTACTGGAAACGCGATCGAAAACGTCCGCGGCGGACTCTCCCTCCGGAAAGCGATAGAAGAACCTTCCGAATCTCTCGCGGGTTTCCTTTATTACCTTCATCCTCTCTTCCACCTGAAAGTTCCCGAAATCCTGCTCCCGAATCCGTGACTCTTCTCTCACGCCAATAATCCTCTTCTTCGAGAAACACCGACCTACCTCGCGCAGCGTCGATCGCGTCCGGTCGTACGGCGACACGTAGAACTGCACTCGCCAGTCCGGGGAGCAACCAGAGGCGCCAATCGCGCGGCGGAGGCGGACGCCGGCGTCACGCGCCTGCTCCAAGCCCTGCTCCGTTAAATGAATGCCGTGGTCGGGAGTGGTGGTGTACGCCGCCGTGTCTAGGTTCCCTTGCGACTCCCCATGCCTCATCAGAATTATTCTCCTCGGCAGCACTCCTCCCTTCATTTCTTCTCCAATATTTTCCCTCATATTTTTTTCTCCCTCAATTTCAAATTTACTATCTTCTAACTACTTCAGAATTTGAACAACCCTTTCTTTCTGCAACTGATTTTGAAAATAAAATATTGTTACTCGTAAATATCAACATTTATGTTATATACACAACTCTATGTAAACATTTGTATTATGAATAGAAAACTGTTTTTATAATAAAAAGTAGTCAAAATGACCTTATTATTATATTAATAATTAAATTAATTTGATTTTAGGAGTTCCTCTGGTCACGCCCACCAGCTTAAAGCGTAAAGGTTTATTTGGTACCGTTTTGTTGAAAATTTTAATAACTTTTTCCTTTTAATTTTGAATGTTGACCATATTAGCGTACACGATGTTTACGCATTTTTTTTTATTAAAATGATATAATTTAAAAATATATAGAAAACAAATAATATTGTGTTATGGGAAATACAATTTCTATTATTGGACGCTCAGATTCACAGGATTAAGATATTATTTTTTATTGAAATACTCTGACATAATATAAAAAAATAAAACTTCAAATCTCATATAAGATCTTTAATTATAAAAATAAAAATTATATTTTTATTTTGAAAATATATATTTTTATTAATAAGCAAATAAAATATTAATAAAAATATATGTATAAAATCCTTGTATTGGAATAAAAATTATAGAAATCTTTAAAACTATATGGCACATTAAAATTCACAAAAAAAATAAATTAAAATTTCATATAATAAATCGAAGAGGTTACATTCAACCACTCTTAAAATGTATTATCCCCGAGGAAGCCACCTATGTTATGCAGAAGATACACGAGAGATATGTGGTACTCATTCAGGAGCTTGAACAATGGCAACTAAAGAACTACGGTCGGTTATTACTGGTCGACCCTAAACCCCATACAGTTTGACCTATGGAACGGAAGTTGTGATTCCTGTCGAAGTAGGAAAGTCCTCTCTACGACGACAAACACTGGATTTAGATTTGAATAAAGAAAGTTTGTTGGTCAGCCTTGACCTTATCAACGAACTCAGAGACAAGAGCCGAATAAGAGAAGAAGTGTGCAAAGTGTGGTGGCAAAAAGATATAATTCAAAGGTAAAACCAATAAACTTTCAAAAGGGAAACTTGGTTTGACGAATGTGCAGTGACACCCGAAAGGATGGCGACAAGTTCTCAAACTGGGAAAGACCGTTCTGCATAGACACAACGACATGTGGATCTTATTATTTAGAATTTTTGTCAGGTAAAAATGTACCGAGAATGTGGAATGTCACACATCTCAAAATTTATTATAGTTGATGAAATTTAATAAAATAGTGTACTATTTCCTGGCTTGGTTGTTTTATCCCTAAGGAGGGTTTTCGATCGAGAAGGTTTTAACGAGGTACTTTAAAATTATCTTGTTTTTCATATGATTAGCCCGACCGATCGGCCAGAAATAACAAGGAGTACCAACTCCAACTGAATCCATTGAGGATAACCCCTCAACCGGCGTAACTAAAAACCACAAATAATTGTCTGAATAGAATTAAGGAGTCACAACTTCAATCGCATTCATCGAGAGTTCATTCTAGACCCGTGCATTTTAATAAAATTATCGCTAAATGCGATTTGAACCACATAAAATATTGCGTCAAGTGATCAAAATAAAATAAATATCGCGTCGAGTGATCGGAATAAAATAATTTAACACTGGAAATCCCTACTTCATATTCGTTCAAGCCATATTTTCTTTAATTAGAAAGTAAAAGTGTTAAAGTTTTATCATACTCCATTGTTCAATTGGTCAGATTTTATTTGTCAATGATCGAGTTACGTTAGTTAAATTACTAAATGCCAAATTATTTTTCTATCTACTCGACGGTCATATATGGATTATTATACTTATTTTAGTCTCGTATATCGATTTAAAGTACGATATTTGTAATCATTAATTGTTGAAAGAAATTTAGGCTCAGTCAGCCAGATCTTTAATGAAAAGGAGCAATTAAGGATAAAATACAAATAATATACATATTATGTTGATCGGTCCATCGGAAAGCAAAGTATTCAAGCATATGAAAATATTTTCAAGTTATAATGTAAAATTGTTTCATGCTCACATCCTGGGTCTAGGATATATCCGTTTAAATTGGTTCAAATATTTCCTCAAAGGATGCGTTCGGCTCATTGTAGGGCGTTGTGTTCTCTCCACCGTTGGTTTCTTTCATTTCCTCATCAGTGGCTCTGTCGAGTGGCACCAGCTTTCCTTCCACGACATCTTTTTCAATGTCGTATTGAGAATCTTCGACAGGTATACCGTGAAAAAATGCCGTCTGACGAAGGCCTTGTCGGAAGTACTTCCCACTTATACCCAACATAAAGGATTGACACTTCTCCATTTTCGCATATATGTTTTCTCCCTTTCTTTAACTTCCGCTTTTTCCTTAGCTGCAATATTCTCTTGGCGCCCTTTCTCTTTGAATGCTTCCATGGCATCCAAAGTTGCTTTCAAAGAACTAGTAAACTTGGCCAACTCTGTTTTCAACTTGGGCACCATCAAAGTCGTGGTCCTTTGTAACTCTTCTCCAAGCGTTCGGCCAACCAACAACGTCTGACTCCATAACTCCATCCACTTTGCAATCAAGTTGCTAGTTGAAACTAAAACGCTTTCATCCTCCGAGGTGATTGCAATTTGCACCCTCGACGCCACTTACATGAAGGGATTGAGCATTGAAGGTTGTTGAGAAGACGGTCCTGCCTCCTTGTTTTGTGGGACTGTCTTAGCCAGACAACCGCTCTTTTGACTCACCGGAGGGGCGTTAGTGCTCGAGGGGACAACATCACCTGGAACGATCAGGTTACCCCTCCCAATCGCTTCGAAACTGCCTATCTTTCTGTTGGTCGCCTAGCATCTCAAGCTGGTCATAAAGTTTCCCAGAGTTGGATCCATTCGAGTTACAATAGTTGCAAGACACAAATGAATTAAACAACATCAACATAATGAATACAACCTTACGCATGAGAAATCTACATACCAGTAAAATCCACCTACTTCTTGGACGACTTGTATAACGCTATCAACTCCCGAGTAGGTAACCTATACGGAAGCTGATAAAAAACAACAAAATCTAACTAGTCCAACGCTGACATTGACGATCTCAGTCCGATGGCAATTTGGGTCGGATTTTGGGTCTAGTGGAAAGGAAATTTTGTTTGCCCCTTTGTATCGTAAAAATAATCTCGGGCGTCCGGCTCCACAAATATTTTGAAGTATTTTTCTTTGAAAATTTTGTACGAGGTGGTAAAAGGTGCAAAACAAATACTCCTTGGTCGGCTCAACAAGGACAACCAACTCATAAGAGTACTCAGATAGGAATTGTAATAAAACAAAAATGGTTGGGGTGTGGGAATAAGCTTAAAAATATCATAAAGAACCCGTAACGCCTGGAGGAACGCCAACGAGTTAGGGTGTAGTTGGGTCGGTGCCACTTTGAGAATCCAAAGGACCCCATGGTAAAGTCATCAAAAGGAATGGTAACATGTAAATCCAAGAAAAAAGGTATTATAAACAAAAAAAGAAATCGTGAGGCACATTTTCTCGACTGTGACAAACTCGGTCAGTGTACCCACAAATGCCAGCCATTCACGTATCTGAAGGTGAATCAGGTTTTAAAAAAGCAATTTTAGATAAAAAGATATCCAAGTTATTGGAATCCTGGAAGGAAGTAGGGATATTTAGGACACGAGGATCGACCCACTCATTACTCGGGCCTTCTGATCTCTAGTTGACTGAACGGTCTGGGTTACTTACATCCCTCGCACTACCAGATGCACTGCGAGTAACCTCAGAAGACTCGACATTAATAACATTATCAGAGGAATCGATAGAAGAAACCATCACTAACCTGAGTGAGGTACGAAGAGTGAAAGAAAGTGGAGGGACTTGACAGTCGAAGCACTCAGTAAACTCTTTGGAAGCAATGCGTAAACCCTACATTAAAATGTTGCCCTATTTGTAGAAAAACAAGGAGGAAAGAGATTAACATGTCATCTGTGCGGAGCCGTTAGATCCATACTCATCTAATGGTTCCCATCACCTGGCATACGAAACGACATGAAATCCTAATTGTTAGATATATCTGATTGAATAGTGCACGTTAAACAACGAATTTCTCCTAAAAAGCAAACTTCACATCCCGACCAGACATTTAATGCTCCCAAAACGATCATATCTTACATCGGGAACTCCAACGATCATCTCCGGCTCTGTAGAAATTAATTTCTTCGATCCTGGGGGACAAGTGTACCGAACAAACCAGTGTCTTGGTCCCTGTGACCGACCGCCCGAGTCAAAGGACATGAATGTAGTAAGTAACAACAAGCATGATGGCGTTGAATATACGAAAAAATATCTCTTACGTAACAGATATTCAACCCATAAAGGTCAAAGTCCATAAACCAAACACTATAAATAGAGCCTTCTGTGAAGAAGCAATGTATATTTTTACATTCTACTATAATACACCTAAATCATAACACTGACTTGAGCGTCGGAGTACAATCGCAGGTACCTCTAATCGACTGAGCATCAACATTGAAGAAAGGAGACTTAAAAGAATTTGGAGATCACCCACATGTTAGCAATTGTACATCCAGTCACAAGTACTATTTGACCCCTTAGCCTATACAGGTAAAAAAAATAATAATTTTGTGCATAATTTTAACAAAACATATTTAAAATAAAAACATAAGATGAAACACAATTTCAGCATTGAACATCGTGTTTGAAAACACGATTTTTTTATTTTAAAATCATATTTTTAACATGATTTACGTATTCATGTAAATTTTTTTTAAAAAATGTTCATTTTCATAATAACACATTAAAATTGCACTACTTTGATAAAAGAATAAAAAAAACTCTCATTATAAAAGTCTGTGATTGACTTACGTTAAGCTAAAATCACACCTGACACTTTTTTAAAAAATTGATTAAACCTAAGTTTTAATAAAAAATTATTTGGTTAAGAATGTTAAATCTTAGTATTTAAAAATATTTTCAGACCTAATATCAATCTATGTAAATGTAAATAATATTTTTTAGTAAGATTTTAAGTTATTTATAATATACTAAAATCGTTTATTTAATTTTATTAATTAATAAGCATGGCAATACACAAGTAGTCAAACTTATCAGATTAATAAAACAAAAATCTATGCATTGTTTAATGACCTTTTTATAGACTAGATTTTAATAAGTAATTAACTTTACTCCAATACATATTACATTGTACTATTTAGCTAATAATATAATAAGTTTACTAGTCTTTTAAAGCTTTTATAATAAAATAGACTATTTTTAAATCACATAATTAAAAATAAATATAACAAATAAATAAATCTGACTCATACTTTATTTTTTTTATAAAGAACATACTTAAACGTTAAATTTTAGCTCAATACGATAATCTATTACCATCTTAAATCTTAGTCTTTAAAATTTTATTTTTTTTAAATCGTGTATTTAAAAAACTCTTTATTTTAATTTTTGTCTTTTTTCACACTTATCATAATGGCAAGTTATAAAACTTTATAATAAACTACGGAAACACAGACACAAGTAAGGTGTATCTGCATTTTTCTCTTTTACTCAATTTTTATGATAATAAAAATTTAACCTACATACAAAATATCCTTTATATATAGATTTAAATGTGTAAATTTTAAATATTAAATTTTGACTTTATTTTCTTTTTAAATAAGGTTGTTAGAAATTTAAAATCAACATAAGTAATGAAGGATATAAATAGAAAATATCTTTTCTTGAAATTCCCAATGTTCAAAATCAACTCATCAAACATATCAAATTGAAATCCCTAACATTCCCTTACCCACAAACATGAACGAAAACACTATATTAAGAAAAACACAAGGTTTAGAATTTGATGATGACATAAATAAAGAGGAAGTTATTCAATGAGAAGTTACTAAGAAATTGAAGTTATGATTAAAGAAAATGAAAGAATGTAGAAGAACTTGATTTGTCATCCATTTATAATATTATTATCATTATAATTATTAACTATTATTATTAAAAATAACCATCTTATTTATTGTTGCGATTTTCACTAATGTTTGTATTATAATTATAATGGTTAACTGTTTCATTTTCATAGAGTTCTCACTAATTTTATTATATTTTATTGTCCCCCATCCTGTTCATAATTCCATCACCAAACAAACAAAATGTACATTAAGAAATAAGAAATTATTTATATACTTTTAATTTAATAAAAGGAAAATTAAAATTAATTTCAATATTAATATTTTTAAAATAATAAACATATCAATACCTAATAGTTAGATTTAGAGTAACTACAAAACATCCTTCAACAATATATATCTCTCATTTTTTTATTCTCCCGTCAATTTTTCATTATTTGAATTTTCAGAATAGGGTTACAAAGTTTTATTAGTTCCATAACTTGTTGTTTTTTCAGACAAAATTCTAGATTGTATGGGACTATGATAAATACTACCACACAAAATTATGTATGTAATTTTTCAAAATTTTCGAGTTGATTCCTTTAAAATCACTAAGTGAATATTTATGTACATAAACACTGTTTTTTCTCCAATAAAAAAATAATTTCACTTATGTTTATGATGTTTATGTACATTTCCAATTTATAGCATCCATCATGCATATTTTTATATTGGGAAATTTAGTAATAAAAGAAAGGATACATAGTAAAATTTACAGTCATAAATATACATTCTCAATAAATACAAAAAGTAGGGCTACCATGTCCGAGCCTCCAACTTAATGTCATGCAATACAAAATCCATACTTATGTAGATGGTGATGACTTCTATGAGCATGATGATGATGTTCAATATGATTCAAAACTTCATGATACTTCATAAATCTATCACTAGAAAAATTCAATCCTTCAATATCAATATTCGTATGGTTATGCCTACTTATCTCTTGAACCACTTCATCATTCTTTTCATATTCCTTTATTAATTTTTCTCTAACTTCTTTTTTTTCTTCTTTTCCATCTTCATCAACTAGCTCTTGTCCTTCCTCCTCTTCCTTCTCCTGAGGCTCCTCCTCCTCCTCTTCTTTTATATTGTCTTCTACACAATAATCTGGAATGAGAAACAATCTCAATCGTCCATCTTCTCTTGTAGCATAGAGAATTTCAGGTCTCCTTATTCTCACTTTGTTAAGTTGCATCCTTCCATTTTCTCTTACTGGTACAAGAATAAAAGTAGGTTGTCCAAGCTTATTTAGTGATGAAATTGGTGGAGGGAAGTTTCCTCCATCCTCCACCAACTTATCGTAATCTTCATCTTCATCTTTAATAATTTCTTTATCAACATCAATTTCATCATTAATATCGATGCTTTGAAAATCAATATCTTTTGTACAAGTTATCAATTTTTCAATATCTTTATCAATATCCTTACTTAATCCAATCCATTTTGGCAATAAAGAAGAATTCAAAACACGCATAGTAATGTTAAAAATGGTAACAAGATCTAATGATAAGAGTTGAATGTGCTTTTTGAACACATGCAAAAGGAAAGAAAATGAAAATGAAAGAAGAATAGGAAAATACAATAGGAAAATTATCACCATATGTATATCAAAACATATAGATAAATTTTTGTACAAGAAATGTACCTATATGTTATTGTGTTTTATGACTGTAAATCTTAAAGATAAGGAAGGTGAGAATATTACAATGATATTCTCACCCTCCACACAGATAGATGGTTATGGTAAGAATGAGGTGAAGAAAGTGGAAAGGAGAAGATTGATGATAACAAAATGGTTATATGAATATAAAACATGACTTGTAGTGATAGAACAAAGTTAACAATTAGCAAATTGTGCCGAGTCCCACTCAGATAGCCCTATGATTACTCCCATAATGGCACATTGCTATTTTTCTTCCGCATTCTCAAACTACATTCTCATCCTCACTTTATTTTTCATGAATAATGCATTGGCTTAAACATGAAAAACTTTAAAAAAAATGTTATGTTTTGCATATTATTTTTCTTGATTTATTTTATTATTGAATGTATGGCTGTCAAATATCTATTTTGAATATTTGAACCTTTTTTAATATTACTCGTGTCCAAAGCAAAACAACAAGTATAAAAGAATTTTCAAATAGATCATAGCAAAAAATATCAAAAATAATATTTTTTTTCCTCACTTAAGCATAAAGTCTGAATATGTACGAACAATATACTCATCATAGGTTTAATTAAAGAGACATAATATAAAATAAAAATCAATAAAAATTAAAATAAAGAAGACAAAATAAAGATTAAACATATATAAAAAAAAATAACTAAGAATTAGAAAAGACAAAATTAATATTAATTTTCTTATAGAAAGTCTTGTATTCATATCTTTTTTTAAACATTAAATGTTTTAATTTTGATATATGTGTTAATTAAGGTATAAAACTGAATAAATATGTATACATGTTTTTTGATATACCAAGATAGAATATCCTTAAGAATTTTCAATCAAAATAAAATGTAAATCTGATATGTTTATAAGATAATAATTAAAGTGAGACCAAAATTTATAGTAATTAACTAATTATTATTGAGGAAAAAGGCAATTTATATCCTCTAATTTTATCTAAAATCACTGATAAGACACTTGATTAATTTGGTTTGTTAATGCAAAAGGATTGAGTAGATATAAAATAAATAAATAAAAGTAACCCTAATAAAACTAATGGTGGGTTCTACTCCAACCTTTGTTCGTCGTAAGTAAGTGGTTCACTTGGCTTTTTCTGTCTGTAACGTTCTCGTTTGTGGTTGGTTGAGAGCACATATCGCCACAAAGTGCAAACCTTTCGTTTCTGTTGTTTGTCCCTGTCACAACACAACATGCTCTCATCTCATCAATGTCTAATGCAATCTAATCTAATCTAATTAATCCTTCTCTTTCTGACTTCCATTATGAATTTCATTCATCTGCATCACTGCACTTTCTAAAGCCTACAAACAAATAAAATACGTCTTATTATTTAACAAAAGGGCCTCTGAGTTTCCCTATCATCAAGTTGTATCCGCTCTCTTTTGCCTTTTCTTCTCTTTCATGGCCAATCCCACGCTAGAACAGTGTTTAAGGTATTCACGTCCCTTCTTCTTCTTCCTAAATGTTGCCCTGAAAGCATGCAAAATTAATATCCACTTTTGTTTACAATTTCTATATTATGAGATATTATGTGACATGCATTTACAGGGACGATGAAAAAGACAATCTGAATAAACCGAAAAGGGTTTCACTTGGTGAAGCTTTACATCTTAAACCCAAAGAAGAACATTTGTCTTGCTCATCTTCTGCTCATGGTTCTTTTCAATTCCTCAACTTTCATCCCAATTGGGAAGACTCAAGACTTCTCTTGCTTTATGCTCATGATTTTCATTTTTATGTTCCTAGACTTGAGGCATTTAGAAGAGGAGAAAGAGAAAGAAAATATTGCATCACCAAGAGGAACCTTAGAAGTATGCATGAATGACTTTGACTTTGACTCTCCACCATTAGCTAAACGGGAAGCCAGTTGTTCAAGCACAAGGGCACACAATAACTGGAGTAATTTTTTCAAACTTCTGAAAAAGAAATCTTTTAAGCGGCTAGGGTCCCTCACCCATTTTATTTCTCCAAAGATACCAAAGTGGAAAAGCAGAAGTAGTAGAGAAAGTCATGTTTTAAGTAAGCTATACAACTTCAACTCTTCGTGGGTCACTTTCAACCCTTCTGACCTCAGAAAAGCGACCCACAATTTTGACAGTGGTATGAAACCTCACCCTAACTAGGTCAGAATTCGATTCTAATACTCATTTTTTACTCTTATGTGATCGGTTTGTAGAAAATATAATTGGAAGAGGTGGTTTTGCTGATGTTTACAAGGGGTGTCTCCAAGATGGACAGTTAATAGCTGTGAAGAAATTGAATAAAGGAACCACAGAGGAAAAAACCGCGGGCTTTCTATCTGAGCTAGGTGTAATCGCTCATGTTGACCACCGTAATACTGCCAAGCTAGTTGGATGTTGTGTAGAAGGAGAAATGCAGCTTGTCTTTGAGCTATCTACACTAGGAAGTTTAGGATCTCTTCTTCATGGTTAGTACCTAGTTTGATTGCAGTATCCTCGTACCTGAAAGTTGTTATTATCTATTTCATGTTTATTTTGTCATTATGTATTCCAGGTTCAGATAAAAACAAATTAGATTGGAGTAAAAGGTATAAAATTGCTCTGGGAATAGCTGATGGTCTCCTCTATCTGCATGAGAGTTGTCACAGACGAATCATTCACAGAGATATTAAGGCAGAGAATATTCTACTCACGGAGAATTTTGAGCCACAGGTTTCTAATAAACTTCATTTGAACTTGTTGCAACTTTGACACATGAAACATGCTCCATGTTTGTGCTAATTTGTTAAATGTTTTCTTTGATGACTTGTTGATACATTTTGTGTTATACTACTAAACTAGATCAACAACAGTCTCTTAATAAGGTTGTATACATTCCCGGTTGTGTTTTATACATCACTTCCTTAATAATTGAATTGTTTTCCAGATATGTGATTTTGGGCTTGCAAAGTGGTTACCCGAACAATGGACTCACTATAATGTATCAAAATTTGAAGGCACATTTGGGTATGTAAATAATTTTTTTTACTAATCATAGAGTTCTTTAAGTCGGTATTTTCAATCTGTTTTTTAAAGCTTTGTCTTTGTGAAACAGTGAAAAGTGTTGTTAAACTAGTTTTTGTTTACATTGTGTACTATACAAATATTTAAAAACAAAACTAAACAAGGGAATTTTTTCAATTAAAAAAGAAAGAGAAAAAGTGATCAGAGTTTAGGTTCTGATGATGATTTAATAAATTCCCCTGATGAATCACTTGACAGTTATTTTGCCCCTGAATATTTCATGCACGGAATAGTAGATGAAAAAACTGATGTTTATTCATTTGGGGTCCTACTTTTGGAGATCATAACGGGGAGACCAGCCGTGGATCATTTGCAGCAAAATATTGTGATATGGGTAAATCATTTTCCTAGAATGCGATATCTATTCTGGCACTGCATGCATGCATGTGAGAGGCCTTAGCTTTTTGTACTTTCTTGATATGTGTATGACAGGCAAAACCTTTGCTTAACGGCAATCATATCAAGGACCTTATTGATCCTTCTCTAGGTGATGATTATGATCGAGGACAGTTGGGTTGTTTAGTTATAACTGCATCACTTTGTATTGAACAAACTCCTCTCTTACGCCCCAGAATGAGGCAGGCAAGTTGTATACATCACATTACCATTACAATGTTTTAGTCTTCTAGTTTTATAACACTAGAGATTGGATATGCAGTGAGAATTAAGAAAGGGACAAAGAATGGTGAAAAGAACAAAAATTGTACAAATTCATAAAAGATTGATCATACGTTTCTTTGATGGATATGCAGATTGTCACACTACTAAGAGGTGATAAGCACCTTATGCAATTTCCAAGAGCAAGGGGAAATAGACCTCTCGAAAGAACATACTCAGAAGAGCTGTTAGATGCGCACGAATACAACTCAACAAAATATCTAACACAACTCAAGCGGCATCAAGAAATTGCATTGGGTATGGAGAGCTAAGGACATTGTTAGTTTTTAGGACTACAAAAGATGTATAAAATTCTCAAGGCAAACTTCCATGAAGTCCATACCATGGAAATTATACATTCATAAACTTTGCACAATTAGCTCCCATGGTTTTATCTGTAAAATATTAAAGGCTACCTGGATTTCAATGGACCAACTTGTATATATAAATGTTATGCGTGTGATAATATCAGCACTTTGCCAAGACAACCTTTGATGTATACACATGTATAAGTAACGCCAATCTTTTGATGTTCTTATTCATGACTTGGTGTATGTTTGTGGCTATGAAATCGAACATTGATCACCATAAACAAACCACTCTAATAAATTGCTTATGTATATACTATCATGCCTTACTATACTACATTATGCATGTTCATACAAACTGCACAATGAGTCAACCAAAAAAACCAGAACTCTGCAATGCTTCTTCATGGGATATAATAGTGTTTTTACATTGGTCCATTGTCTAACATATTATGATTTCCCCTTCTAGCCAGCTGAATATTAATATTAATCATCCTTCCTCTGGCTCATGTCTAACTTTCAATTCTTGGTTCCATTGATTATTTAATCTTTGTTATTCTCAGCTACACATATACCTGCAAAAAATAAAAACAACTTTTGGACTAGAAAGTCTGAGTTTTATTTAACTCTCACTGCATTGTTGACAGATATTTTGTTTACTTTTTCAGAATCATCGAATCCATGTTTATATATCAACAAGATTATACTGTTTTAGCCTCATCCCTCTCTTTCAATTAATGTCATCCCTCTGTTGCAATTAATTTGACTACCATGCTCACGGTTGCTTTCATGGTTATGCTATCCAGATTATTGTTGCAACCTGCGCATTCCCATATTGCCTCTCCATATTTTGAAACAGTGTTAGCCAGCCCACAACCCTCACTTGTTGTTGCAGTTAGCCCTCTCGGTTGCTTCTAACTATGACGGATGTCTCCATCCATTCTGTTTTTCCTTAACAAAGTAGGCTTTTACAACAATGTTCTAATTATATACCAATCAATATCAGAAACTAACTTTTGGATTTTCACACTTCATCTATACACATATACTCTGTAAACATCACATAATAGCTATCTACACTCTTCTCCAGATCATATTCCCTTTTTGGTTTAATTTCATTAGATAAAATTGTTGAAAGTGAGTTAGCTTGAATATGATGTACATTCCCCAACCCATATACACACATGACTCACACACGAACAACTATCTTTCACCCAATCAAGTTCTCAAGAAAGATAGGTGATCACCAAAGGACACACTTAAATACAAAATCTTTCTTAACCAAAACTTTCCTTTAATAATATATTAAGAACTGAGCATCTTCACATCACTGCTCATATTACAATCCCTACATCTTTGATTTTTCTTCGTAGCCACTCTATAGCATGAGTTTACATGCAAAATATTGTGCAAAGGGTACCTTCACTCTCTATGTTAAACACAATTGTATCTTCCCCATTGTAATTATCATCCAGTTTTGTATAAATACAAAGTTGATAGAGAGGGAGCACATGGCTCGGTGGATAGAGTACTGGGTAGGCGAAAACTAAGGTTGACACCAAATTTAAACTTTTAAGGGGAGGGTCAGTTTTAAAGTTGCAAACAATTAGTTTTAAATCTGCACTTGTTGTCCATAAATTGATAGTTATCGATCCATGAATCATAAATTTCTTAGTATCACTTGGTTCTTCTGTGTTTGTCAATTCATGTTATAATCTTCTATATTTTTCATTATAATATTTATATATCTAATTATTTTTCACTATTTTTTATTTATTTTGACATAATAATTGATAGATGCCACGACTATTTTAACTTTCAATTTTGTATTAATGGTTATAAATTTTGTTTAAATCTCTCTTTATTAATGGTTATATATATATATATATATATATATATAGATAGATAGATAGATAGAAAGAAATGGATAGATAGATACAGTAGAAGTCGAAAAGGCTACAGAAAGCATGTGTTTGTATTGATGAGTGGTAAGTAATGTAACATCTTGGCAGATTAAGAAACATTAAATTTTATTATTAATAATTTTAATTAACAATAACAAAATCACGCGCCTAATAATTTTCTTTGCAAAATACCCATAAACGTAGGACCTCTTTGGTATTTATTTTCAAAGAAAATGCACATTTTAAATGAAGGAGATGTTCGTAAAAAAATTGTAATATACGCATAAATTTGTATAAATAAATAAATAAAAAAACTATTTTAGTTTTAAAAAAAAAGTGTATGGTATAATTAGTTTAATGAAGTAAGCTTATAGATCATAGATTACAAAAATGTTTTACATTGAAATGGGGCATAAATAATGGACATGAAGGATGGTGAAAAGATAAGGCAGGAATTTGGGGATTTGCGTGGGCTTAGGGTACCCCCCCTATTGCCAATTCTATACATAACCCTAAATAATCTGGTTTGAAAAAAAAAATGATTCCCGAGGTGGATTTACATCCACTCTAACTATACCTACAATTACGACTCAATTATTATTGTCACTTTCTTGGTAAACAAGTTGATGTTGGAAGAGCAATAAAATTTATTTTAATTAGGTTCGCATCTAGTTTAAGATATTCCCACGCCTTGTCCGTTTGGTAATCAACATGCCGTGTGGACTCTATTTTTTACGACAAATTATACTTCATAATCAATTTATAAAAAACTAGAAAAAAATCTGCAGAGAGAAAAACATGTGATACAGTAATCGATATGACAAATAAATAAATAAATACAATTTGTTTTCATAAGAATATTATATAATTCTTTTTTAATTCCGGAAGGTATCCCTACAAACTTGCGTATCAGAATTCTCCCCTAAACTTGCTCGTAACTCGATAACGCCCCAATCTTATACCATCAAAATACCACACGCACGATACACACCTCGGCATTGTAATGTCCAATTTGCCCCTCACACTCATCCACCAATAATTTGCTTCCAAGCATTCAATTACCAACCAAACCGTCCTTTCCATTCACCAAACCCCTTTGATTTTGCTTTGCAATATAAATAATAATAATAATATTAATATTATTATTATTATTTTATAAGTGTGATTATGAGTTGAAAAAGAAGAGGAAGAGATGAAGGGGTGGATGGTAATTTGGAGCGAAGTTGAAGTTTGAAAGCAGAAGAAAGGGACGTAACGGGGATTTTGGAAAATGTCATGGGAGCGAAGTGGCAATAGTGAAATAAGAGTTGAGATTAGCACCAAGCAGAAGCAGAGTAGCGCTGAGTCTAAAGTCTAAACGGAAGAAAGAGAGAGAAGAGGAACCGTCTTCGTTAAGGTCAAATTTCATCAACCACCAACTAACACGTAACGCCGGAGTCCTCCGCCGCCGCGCACGGCGAATCCTGACGCCTCTCAATTTATGCTATATTCGATCGCCTGCGTTCCGCGACTCTCGTCGACGGAATTCCCGGTCACTCACCGGTGGCCCGTGGAAAATCGTTTAATTCCTTATTATGAAGAATCAGACCAAGGACAACGGTGGCAGCAAGAGCAGCAATGGATTCGTTCCTTCTTCCTTCAAGTTCATATCGTCTTGCATTAAGACAGCCTCCTCCGGCGTCCGTTCCGCCGGGGCCTCCGTCGCCGCCTCCATATCTGGCGAAGGACACGACCGCAAAGACCAGGTAGCATTTTTGCGTGAGTGCTACTCTTCGAAACTTGTCAGTTGATGTTGCCTCCTGAAATTGCGATTTGTGAATGCTGTTGAAAACTGACAAGTCAAACATGCGTGAGTTTTGAGCTTTGTTCATTGAGGAAAATTTAGTGCGGCAAAAATTTGCTTATGCTGGGATGTCTTTCTGGAGATAATTTTTTTTTTGTTTAGACACTGTCTTCAATCTCGCGATTCAACTGTTTGTCGCTATTTCATGTGTTTTGTCTCTAACATTGGAATTGGATTTATTCTGGATTATTGACCGAAGCTAAGAGCTTAATCCATATGGCTATGTCTATGCAATTCCATTCCGATAGTTTTTGTTTATTTCTGTCCTTTGGTTTCGTATGAAGAGGCATTGAATATTCTGGTTAACAATAGCAATTTCTCTAACTCCAAAAAATTGAAGAGATGTTATTTTGTTTGTTTTATTTTTTTCATTATTGCAGAACATGATTAATTTGAGACTGGTTTGTTTGATGATAATGGAGTAGTTAAACAACTTTCAACGGGCCTTGTAATTGCGGATAGGGTTAACGTAGGATATAGAATAGGCATTATATGTGTTGGTTATTCGAAGCACTCACTGTGGTCTGGCACTACCGAGTAATTTACGGATCCCAATTGTAGTGTTGGAATTGTAGTTTGATCAATACTACCCTGTGGCGAACTTCACGATTGCTCTCCAGCTGTAACCTTATTACTTATGAATGGAGTCAGAAATATTTACCTCTTTATTTGTGAAACAGGTGCTTTGGGCTTGCTTTGACAGGCTAGAACTAAGTCCGTCTTCTTTCAAGCATGTCCTCTTGCTTGGTTATTCCAATGGCTTTCAAGTTCTTGACGTGGAAGATGCCTCTAGTGTCAGGGAACTTGTCTCGAGACGTGATGATCCAGTTTCTTTTTTACAGATGCAGCCTGTCCCTACAAAATCAGAAGGTTGTGAAGGATTTGGAGCATCACACCCTTTACTGTTGGTTGTTGCATGTGACAAATCAAAGATCCCCGGTAAAATGCTAAATGTAAGAGATGGCCATAATGAAGCTCAAGCAGAAAATATTGTTAGCTCAGCTACAGCAGTTCGGTTTTACTCATTAAGGTCCCATACCTATGTTCATGCTCTGAGATTTCGTTCAACTGTATACATGGTTAGATGCAGTCCTCGAATAGTGGCTGTTGGTCTAGCTACACAAGTAAGTTGTTTTGACTTGAGTACTTCTTCAATTTGTTTGTAGCACTTACATTGTTAGTTGTGAAAAAAAATACATGTTACTTTGTTGAGGAAGTTTAGCATATGATTGTTTTGGGAGATTATGGGCAGGTCTTATCAATTTCCTTGGACATATTGCAACTTTGCAGGTTAATGATAGATTATCCTGTCATGTAATGGATCAATTATGTATACTATTTATAATTTCATTGTAGTACAGCAACCTAGCTTGCTATTGCCATTGGTAAAATCTGTCTAATTTTGTTTTCTTCATTTATACTTTCCTCGCAGATATATTGTTTTGATGCTCTTACTCTTGAGAATAAATTCAGTGTTCTTACTTACCCCGTACCTCAGTTGGGAGGACAAGGAATGATTGGGGTTAATGTTGGCTACGGTCCTATGGCTGTAGGGCCCCGTTGGTTAGCTTATGCTTCAAACAGCCCATTGTTGTCAAACACTGGTCGCTTGAGTCCTCAGAGTCTTACTCCTCCCGCAGGCAGCCCATCAACATCACCCAGCAGTGGAAACTTGGTAGCTCGATATGCCATGGAATCTAGCAAGCATTTGGCTGCAGGGCTGATCAATCTTAGTGATATGGGATACAAAACATTGTCTAAATACTATCAAGATCTAATACCTGATGGATCTAGCTCTCCTGTATCATCAAACTCAAGTTGGAAAGTTAGTCGATTTGCATCAAATTCTACAGAAACTGATACAGCTGGAATGGTGAGTATTATATTTGGTGACAACTTAACACGTTATAGTATGATTTTATTTTGCAATGTGCTGGACCCTGACTAGATATTTTCTTTCTTAAAGTAATATTGGCATCTGTATTACAATTTGCATGAGATCATCTATTGGTTCAGCTTAGCCATAGAAGAAGAATTTTATAAGGTAGTTAATAGCCCTGAGTATTTTGCTGTAGTCTTTTCTCTTTCCTTGATCTTCTTTTAATCATTGTTTTATGTCAGTTGAAACAGGAAAGTAATCATTCTATATGCTTTTTGATTAGTATTTCTCATCCATTGCAGGTTGTTGTCAAGGACTTTGTTTCTAGAGCTGTTGTGGCACAATTTAGGGCTCATACTAGTCCAATATCTGCTTTATGTTTTGACCCAAGTGGGACACTTTTAGTTACAGCCTCAATTCATGGCAACAACATTAATATATTTCGAATTATGCCATCCTGCTCAAGGAATGGATCGGGTTCTCAAAGCAGTGATTGGAGCTGTTCACATGTGCACCTTTACAAGCTCCACCGTGGCATGACATCTGCGGTATGCTTCTATTCTCACTGTTTCTTTAACGCCTTTTATGTTTAGAGCCCAAATTTGATAAACTGTTAGTATGAAGCTTTTTATACTATCATCTAATGATGTGTTGACACATTATTGAAAGAGTTACATTTTTGAGGTACGAAGTTCATTACTAATTTGGAAGTATATGTTTGGATGACAGTGTAAATAACAGGATATCAAAATTAAATTCTTATGTGTATTTGCTTGGGAAGGGCTTTACTTAATTGTGCATATTGTACAGGTAATACAAGATATTTGTTTTAGCCATTACAGTCATTGGGTTGCCATCATTTCCTCCAAGGGAACTTGTCATATTTTTGTTCTTGCTCCTTTTGGTGGTGAGACAGTTCTTAAGATGAACGATCAAGACACAGATGGGCCTGCTCTTTTACCAATTTTTCCTCTACCATGGTGGTTCACTCCACATTTCACCGTAAATCACCAGCAGTTGAGCATGACACCCCCACCTCCGGTTGTTCTTTCGGTGGTTAGCAGAATAAAGAATAGTAATGCCGGATGGCTCAATACAGTTAGTAATGCGGCATCTTCTGCAGCAGGGAAAGTTCCAATTCCATCTGGTGCTGTTTCTGCTGTCTTTCACAGTTCCATTCCTCACGTTTCACAGAATGCATACTCAAAAATTCATGCTATGGAGCACTTACTAGTTTATACCCCTTCTGGTCATTTAATTCAATATAAATTATTATCGCCATTGGCGGCAGAGTCAAGTGAAACTACTTTAAGAACAGCCCCAGTTCCATTAGCACAGATACAAGAGGAAGATTTGCGTGTGAAGGTTGAACCTGTTCAGTGGTGGGATGTCTGTAGGAGATATGATTGGCCAGAAAAAGAGGTTTGTGTACCGGGGAATACTGTTGGTGGACTGGAAGCTGCAGAAATGATTTTGGATAATTCAGATTATGAAGTTAATAGCATCGGGAGCAATAATTCTATAAAACTTAATAAACAATGTCATTTCTCAAATGCAGAGGTACATATAAGCTCTGGACGGATACCAATTTGGCAGGAGTCCCAGGTAATCATTTGATTTCTGTGCTGAACATTGTACAACATTCTTTATTCTTTCATACAAACTATTTCTTGCTCAATTTTTTAGGTGTCTCTCTTTGTGATGAGTCCTTTGGAAGCTGGAGTGCCAGATTCATATGAACTTAGTACAAGAGGAGAAATTGAAATAGAGAATATTCCCGCTAATGAGATTGAAATAAAACAGAAAGATCTGTTGCCCATCTTCGACCATTTCCACAGAATTCAGTCTACCTGGGGTGACAGGTAAAATTACTTTTCTGCCTTATCGCAGTTGGTCCACTCGATATTATGTCTTACGGAAACTATCCATTTAGAAAAGTTCCACTCTAGATGCATTCAATTTAAATATCAGGCTCTCAGATTTTCTGCACTATGAATATATTTGAGTCTCCTCTTTCTGAGTTGTCAAAGATTAATTTTTAAGTTACAATTAACGCCCGGCTTTGTTCTCTGCTGCTCTGGATTGGATTGGATTTTTAATAAATAAATAAAGATTTTTGATGGACTAAAATAAATTAATGAATTTTTTTATCTGATTCTTATATAATCCAAAATAAAATTGATCCAATCCATCCGGCTTACCACCCTTAATCAGTACTCCTCTAAAGTTTCACCTTGTCTAAATGTGAACAAAATGTAGTAGCAAAAATTAAAACTCCACCAGGGCTTCATTGCGTTATACATAACCAAAATCCTCTTTTTACATCATTAACAGCAAAGTCAGAAGGTGATGAAGGTTCTGATAGATTGGATGATAAGGTCCCTGTTTGTAATGGCACCCAAAAGTGTGGACACGGGTTATAGGTCTATGCAACCGCATGCTTTTGTCCATGTACCAGCTGGACTTGGCTCATTGCTAGCCAAAGAGTCAAATGCAATACTTTTCTTTAAAACCCACTCTTTTTTAGTGATTTGGACTTGGCTCATAGGTCAAAAGATTGACCCGGATTCTGTAATTCCAATCTGGCTCTCCACCCTCTGTTTCACATGCCGTTCTTTTTTATACTTCTTGTGCTTGCAATTCAAAGGATCATTTACCTCTAATAAATTCTGCGGTGGTTCTTATATTGTAACTTACTCTTTACTGATCAGCGTGCATAACTTACTCTTTACCATGACTGAAATGCTTCTTCCAATGGTAGTGTGTTCCCCGGAATTTCCTCACTTCACCCTCGCCTCTTTTTCTTTCTTCAGTTCTTCTGTTGTTGTTCTTGATTATTTTCTTGGTTCAAGAACACCGTCATTGTAGAGCTTATCCTCTCAATGCAAATGCAGCATGCCACAATATTTTCTCCTCCCTGCTTACTCCAATGGTTCTAAGCTACAGATCTAGTTTCAGCACCACCTATAACCTTCCCTCCTATCAAATATTGGCATCATTTTCATGAACAATTCCTACAAAAGTCAAAGATCAGAACTCGCATACTAATTAATAAACTTAATCAGAATTAAATAAAGAAAACTGTCTGACTTACAGAACCTCCGTTGTCTGCATCTCCTAACCCTCTTACAAATGACAAGATGATCTCTCTTCCCTCCCCTCTTATTTTCTGGCTGCATACTTTATTTATTTAACCAACTAACAAAACTAATGGGTACCTATCACTTTGCTTAATTTTTATTTTAAAGTTCTACGTGGAGATGCTTTAAATTTAAAAATATAATTAGGAAGTAATGGGACTTTGAAACATCCCATTTGTGTCATGCTGCTATTTATGTTATTTTTCCTATTTATTTCCCTTTTGTTTTTAAATTGTTTATATATGGAGTCTATATAGGGATGGTTTTATTGTGGGGGTTTAAACTTTAACTTTTACTTGGTTCTCTGTTTACTGGCCAATGATATTGAGTGTGATGTTTTGGGGACCGATGTTTACTTGTCATTTGTTTTGAATTTAATTTTGGAGGGTTTTTTCATCTTTGTTGTACTTTTTGTCTGAAATTTGAAAACATCTGCACAACCGTCCATGCATATGCTAACTAATTCCACAATTTTTGTCAGAGGTATTGTTATGGGACGATGCTCTAGCTCTTCGTCTGATTCACATGGAGCCGAGGAGAAGTTGTCAGAAGAAGCTGTAATTTTCAATTCAAAATTGACGGTACCTGGTCTAGCTGAAAAGACATTCGTTGGTAAGATAAGCAATACAATGTGAAATCTTCCGGGTTATATTTTTTAGTGAACTATGTAATTATCTCAGACTTCTCAAGATTTTTTTCTTCTAATAACTTGTCTATTAGTAAGATTAATTTCAAGAACAGAGAGGTGGTTGTGTTGGCATCATCTCTCTACCTCTTTTAAGCCACAAAAGTCAACTGTTGACACAAATTATGTTTCAACAGGTGCCTCAGGTTTTGCGGATGCTATAACTGCAAAAGTTAAATCATCAAATCATGATAAAGCCAGTGACAGTTTCAATTCAAGTTCTAGTGGCTGTGATTTGAATATGAATGTTATTTGTGAGGAGTCAATACGTGACTCACCAGACTTTGAGCAATTTTTTCAAGAAGGTTATTGTAAAGCATCAGTTGACTGTCATGAATCAACAGAAGTTATAACTGAAGTGGATTGTAGCAGTCCATGTGGCAGGGAAAAATCTGATGAAGATGGTGATATTGATGACATGCTTGGTGATGTATTTGACTTCTCTGAAGAAGGTATGAATCTGAAGCAGGTTCCTTTTTTATTTCAATGATATTCAGCTTATCCATAGTTGCTCTGTTTGTGCACGTAGTGTGTGTGGCACTTGATGATGTGCATAAAAAGAACACAAGATATTGAAAATGTTTTCATTCTTCTTGTCGGTTTGGTTTTTATTTTTCTTAAAACTACAGAATGCTTGTGTTGCAGGTTGACGATTACTAATTTTATGTTTGCCTCCCTCTGAACTGCTGTAAATTGGTACTGTAAAGGAGAAATTAATTGACCAATGCAGGTGATTTCCTTGCAACAAGCTAAATGCTACTGACCATTAATTCAAGGAATTTGTTGTTCTTCCCTTTCAATATTCCTTCCCAGTTCAATTATTCTTCTCACCTTCTAATTTCATGTAAATGATGTATATTGAAATTCAAAACTACAAATTATTTGTGTGGGTTCAGGGTGGGTTCTGTACGTGTGTATTATATTTTTTTTTATTCACAGTTCATTGCTTTACCCTGCTCTCTTATGTTTCATTCATGCTGGGTTATTTATATTTCTCGTCAGTCTTTGCTTAATTTAAGAGATTCATTTTGTCCATTGCAAAATAGTTTCTTGATCTTGAAGAGTATCAACTTCAACATACCTCAATATCCTGTTTATATTCTTCTCTCCTTAATAGAACATGAGACCAGACATATAAGTATATTAGAACTACTTTTCGTATCCTATTATTCGTATAAGCCCAATAGAAGTTTTGTTGGATCTTTTTATAATTAACACAATCTTAATTATCTTCTGGATCAGTTATTTTTTCACAAAAGTATCCTTATCAATAATTTCCCCAAGTTCGATAAACAGTTGCTAGAATTGTTACGAATAATTTTCAGAGGAAAACATAAGTTTAGGACAAAAGTAGTGTTATTTCTTAACCAGAAGAGTGGTTATAACCCAAAATAATTCTTAAATGCACTGAATACGCGAGAAATGTTCTAAAATTTCATAAATGCGTTGAATTTTAATTAATTATAGAACTTATTTTTTACATAACGATGAGTGTATATATAATAAATGTTAGATAAAAAGATCAAGAGTATAATTCATAAAAGAATGTCATTAATATTATTTTTGCTGGGGAAGCAATGTAATCAAGGATAGTAATTAACCCAATAAAAAAATAAACCCTTGATTAGTGCATGAATTTTTTTAATAGATATCGAAATTTTGAATCAACACGCAAACACAGTGGTGATGTACATGATATAATATTTGGTCTTTTCTTTATCACGTGTAATTTTCATCAAAAAGTATTTTATTTATAAAAAATTATAGACGCTATTTAATTACTATTTTAAAAATGTTATCTTTGTTGTTCTTTAAAAATATTAGTTATTATTTTTTAACAGTATCTTTATCTTCATTTAATATTTAAATATTTCACACACTTATTATAAATAAAGTAAGAACAAGGAGATGACATAAATTAAAAAAATATAAAAAGAGTTAATTGTATTATATATTAAGTGGTTATTTAAGTTTACGAATCTAATCACTTTGTTAATGAGAAAGTTAGAATATTGTTCATCCTTAACATGAAGCCGTTATGTTAAGAGAAAGAACACGTTACTTTGATTTTATTTTGTTTTCCTTAGATGTTTCTTGAATTATTTTTTCACCTATAAATAAAGGGTCATATCTTATATACTACTTTACACACTTTAAAGTAAATGAAAATTATAAATCTATTAGTTTTTCTTTCAAGTGTACTAAACGTTTGGTACTTTTAGCAAATATTCTTATATTAAAGGGATTTTTCAAGTGAGAGAAATCTCATACTTATCCTGTGGCCATTCAAAGGTTACGTGTTCTTCCATTTTTCTCATCTTGTCCATTCTATTTTTTTTATTTTACTTTTAGTTCTTGCCATTCTTGGTTAAGTTATAGATACAAATCTTTCTCAGATTTGATATATCCTCCTGAGTCTAACTAAGGACTACAGCCAGACACTTCATGGCAAAGTTTCACACCCTCCTAGTAGTTAGCTTACAAAAATGGTGACATGGTAAACTGAGAAGAAAATTTGGTTCTTTGGAGGATAGGAAGAATAATTGAAGAATGAAATAGGGTTTTGATGTAGAATTAAAAAAAAAGTTTTCAGTTAAAGAAGAACTTCAACGAGATATCTCAAGAAGACAAGACAAAGTAAATAATAACGTAAAACAATTAGAAGAAATGAAACAAATAGCTTAAAAAGAGACTATATAGACTAGTAATTTACAGAATAACTTATTTTATGATAAAATAAAAATAAGGAGGTATATTTGGTAGACGATGCAGAACCAAGTGTGTAAGGTGCCTATGTAGAAGCTGCATAGTTCTGCATAATTATGCAGCAATCAGGGAGCATTGCAGTTGATGTTACAAGGGTCAACAAGGGTAAAGGAGCATTGGCGTTAAATTACTATTCTTATTTTTAGGTGCTGCTCGTTGGAAGGGGATTCATGACAGCATATTTGGCAGCAGGAATAAGGTTGATTTAATGTAGAAGATGCAGAAACAAGCGTGAAAGGTGCTTATGTAGTTGCTGCATAATTATGCAGCAATCAGGGAGCATTGGTGTTGATGATACAAGGGTCAAGGAGCATTGCGTTCAATAACTATTTCTGTTTTTAGGTGCTGCACATTGCATTATTGCGAAGTTTTTGGAAAGCTGAATTATTGTGTAGGGAGCAATGTGTTTTTTTTTTTTTTTATGTTTTGGGTGTGTATAGAGATTATGTGAGTATTAGATAGATAGAGAGATGGAGAGGTTGGAGTCATTTGTATATGGATTGGGACATTTCTAAATATCTCCTTTGAATTAATTTATTATTTTCTAATAAGAAAAATAACATTTTAAGTGAGTGCCACATTTGTAAATATGACCAAAACCTTATGAATAAGAGGTCGCTTGAACTTGTAAAATCCACCCTTAATAATCAAATTGAGTGTATCAAGAACCTTTTTGTATTTTTTGTTATATGTAAAAGTGTTATTTTCTTAGTGGAACTCTCATGAGTGTTGGATCTCTCCTTTCTTAAAGTATTGAAGAAGTGTGTAAAGAGATCCAATAAGTGACATAATCAAATTTAAGATTGTCTACATTTGATAAGGTATTTGTTATCTCTTTTTCATCTACCTTTGATATCTTGTTCTATCATTTCTTATTTTTTAATTATATTTCTTGTATCATGTGTTCTTAATAAGTATTAAGAAATAATAATTATCAAATTATACATCATTATTGTATGTAATATTATACGATATTGATATTGATATTGTATCCAATTATATACAATTAATTTAATAATGATAGAATCTTATGATTGGTGGATCTACCTAATTAGATTGTAATTTGGAGAGAGAAAGTCTCCATACACTGGTATATACTTCCTATAAATGAAGTGAAGTAAATATACAAATAAAAACTTTTTCTTTCTTCTTACTATCTTCTTACATACAATTTTCTTATAGTAAGCTTCTATTTATTTTTTTCTAACCACCACCTAAAGTTTGCCCTGAATCACTAAAATATAGAAAGAACCTCTCTACCAAACACCTCACCCTCATTTATTTGAAATTGTTCCAAGAAATTGTCATGAATCCCTCCTTATTCTAATGGGGATCATGACCAATGAATCTTGATAATTGATCCATTGAATATATTCAATGATGGTTATTCCAAAAGTCTTTGAATTATAACTCTCTCTTAAAAATGTGATGAGCTTTAATTATCCATTATCTCTTTATGTGATAAGTCTTCCTCTCATTCTCTGTATAAAGGAGTGAACTTGTGAGAAAGAGAAAAACAAGCAAGTAAGAAGAGCAACATAGAGAGTAAAAGAGAAAGTTGATATCTATTAGAAATCTTAGTGAAAGGTTAGAGAGATGTTGAATTTCATCTGGGTGAGATTGAGTATTATCCTCACATAGTGAGATAAACAAATATTGTAATCCTACTTTAATAGTAGAAACATTTTTTAGACTAAGTCCCGTGGGTTTATATTTCTAAGTTGAGGAAATTTTTTCACATTAAAAATTCTCGATGTCATTATTTTATTTGTTCTATTTTCTATTATTTTCTTATTGCTTCCGCAAGTGTCCATTTTGTAATTCCACCGGACTTTGAATTATAACTTGTATCCTAACCTTTTTGCCTTGCTAAAGAGAGTCATCCATGATTCACCAAACTTAACTCACTAGAACCCTTAAATAATGTGCAATAAACCCCTCCAATTTTATTTTCAAACGCACCACCTACCATATACCTTTCTCTTGCAAACCATAACATTTTCTCTCGAAGAATCTCACTCTAGAACCATAACATTTTCTAAGAAAATACTGTTCAATAATACGTTTCTGTTTTCACGAAATGACTAAAAAAATGTAACTTTTGTGTTTATTACTGTTTTTCATTTTGATAAACACCATTATAATTTTCTATAAAGATTGGTAACAACTTGATGCAATGCATGGCTAATTGGTGTAGCAACGTGTGAGGTGTTGGTATGAATATGAATGGATAAGCCTTCGAGAGACCGAAGAAGTGAAGAATCCAGCATCCCAGCCACACATATATTTCTACATCAAATGGTTTGTCAACAAAATTATTCAAACTCTATTCTAAGATCAACCAAAACATCTTGCATTTGCTTCAAAACCAAAACCTCAAAAGTAAAAAAAGGTAAAACACTGTCAATACCAATAACTCATGCCATGTTCTAGGAAAAAAAAAACTTTAAACTTAACTCAACCAATCCTATAAAATCAGTATAAAAGATGAAGTTTATGCTGGTTTAGTATATTACAATTATACTTTTTAAGCATTTATTTAATGGATACCTAAAACTCCTAAATATTTGTACTCTTTGGGGCTTGCAGTGGTGGGAAGAAAAGGTGCATTAAGTGCATTTATGTAGCAAATAATACTGCATACGAAAACTGAGAGATGGTGAGGGTGGTCCCTTCACATATCAGTTTCGTAGCTCCAATTATTCACTATAACATATACACAGTTTGTGATGTGAAACCAAACCCACGTTCCACTATTTCATTGTGAAGAAGCTGCATGCTGCCTTCTGATTGCTTTGTTTTGTGGCCCCCCATTTGCTCCTCAACCTTTCTGTTCTTCCTACTACTCACTGCAACACTCATCACTGCACAGATTTCTGTTTCATGGGTCACTACCCTCCTTATCTTTTAGGACCACGCCATACATTCAAACTTGTGTTCAAACATTGTTTTTATCCTTGGACTTAGCTGTCGTTCTTCCATTGTTTTCCATTTTTTTTTTCTCAATAAGAACTATCTTTTATCTTTACTTCATCTGCATCTTACATGTCTTTTCATCATCTTCTTAAATTTAAACTATTTTTTCCTCGAAATTTAACGCATGGCTGATCAAATATGTTTAAATATTATTTGCAAGTTTGACTTGTGATCATGTTCATGGATAAGCCTTCGAGAGCCTAAACAGTGCAATATTGAGATGGTTTGTTGAATACAATTTCAATATGTTTAACTGATCTAGTAAGAAAATTATGTTATTGTGTCATCTCCAAGGCCCACCACAAAAGGATTGGCAATATCGAAGATTGATTTTTATAAAATAAAATGAAAGTTAACCAGTTGTGGTTATTAATATTGATGAATAACTCGTCAATTAAGGATCCCATGCAAATCAACCATTTTTTGAATGACCATAGCCCTTCAAAATGGTGCAAGATTGTTATTAGACAACGTTGAGTGGAGGGCTTGCTAAATAAATATATCATTTTAGATTCTTTAAGTTTTCAAAGAATGTTGAATAAAATAAAGTAAATATTAATAATATTTTATTTATTAATAAAATGATGAATAAAAAATTAATGTAAATAAAGTTTTTTTTTATGTAATATTGATAATCACCAATTTTATTTACAAAGCATGACATTTATATTTAAAAGTACTAAAAATTAAAAAAGGTAGGAATAGGCTTGTCCGATCTATCCTACTAGTATTCCGACGGGTTGGTGAATTATGTTAATTGAGTTGAAAAAGTTAATTCGTCTCACTTAAATAATTGTCAATGACTATACTAAGATCTGATCCAATTTGTCACTCCTTTCTAAAATTTGTAAATTTTTATCTATTTTTTACATTTAAAATAAAAATACATTTATTTTGACCATGCTAAAATCATTTCACTTTCATATTCAATTATTTCTCGTGTTCGTCAAGAGAGATGTATTCACTTGCTAAAAAAACTCATATATATATATATATATAAAAAAAAAATAGTGTGAGAAAATATTGATGGGACTCACCTATTTTTGGATTTCATCTTTCATATTTCGTTCCTACCATACTTACCAAATTAAATCTATTTCTTTATTTCACCTTCCATTCCTTCCTCGACCAAACATTATCATAAACTAATGTTTGTATCTTATTAGTTTATGTGTATCTATTGGTATACTCTTTACACCAAAAATAGAAAAAGGTGATTGGGGTACCCTATTCACTGTGTGTTTGGTTACATACATACACGACCCACCACATAACTTATTCAGTGAACGTAATGTGTCAATTTCTTTTCCTTAATACACTCGTTAACTTTCTCATATTTTTACAAGTTTGAAATTGTTTTATACATTCAACTTTCACAAACAATAAGTATATACAAGATCAAATGTACATTTACTCTTATCAAGTTAAGAATAAAATCGAATTCTGAATTATTACACTAAATGGTACTATTTAAATAATTATTTAACACAATATGTTATTTTAATAAATATTTAATATAGTATCATATTTTAAAGGAAATAAATGAGTTAAATGTTCTGGTTGAAATTAACTCGTACAAATAAGACAAACATATTATCATGTGATATGTGATGGTAAGCTGTTATTATGTAAATCAAGTTATTAATTAACTTTTTCAAACAAAACACATATTTATTTAAGCATATAGTCTATGGGGGTGCTACATGAATATTATTCTTCACTATTCTCTTTCTTTTTTTTCATTGGGTGAATTAAGCGTTAGAATTTTCGCAAATATCACTTTAAAATTTTTGCACTGTCATATACCATAGATGGAGATGAAATCATCACCTCTTTGAGTCATATCTATGATTATTCCCCCAAACAAAATAATCCAAGTCAAAATATATCTTTTATTAAAACTGTTTCACTCAAACTGATCAAATCTCATCTCTTTGAATAAAATCTATTCAACTTTTAAACCTCTTCCATAAAAATAAAATAAAAGGATACTTTTTTGTATGTGGGTCCTTACGTAAAATATAAGAAAAAATGAAAAACTGTAATTGTATATAGCTGTCATGACTAAAAAACTAAAGAGAGCAACATTTTGATACTTGATAACAAATAGAAAAATGAGAAGTGTGGGTCATAGATGCCATATTCTATGGTAAATTGTCGCTTTTGGAAATAATTAATAGCAGTTGTTCATGAGAAGCATCACCAATGAAACATCGACAGCAAGAGAAAGTACAACAAATGCGAGAGCAGCAGCATCAGCAACTTTAGATATATCATAATGGAAAAGTTTACACACACTTATTACCATACTTCACAATCTTAGAAGGGATAACAATAGATATGCTATGAAATAACTACTATAGTCTAATCCTATATCACACCAAATTCATCTCAAATTAACACGTAAGTTCAATTTTTAATTATATATATGTTACCTACACCATTTCATTTTTCATTTGGAAAAGATAAAGTTCATCAAAAATATCTTTGGATGCCCTCTGCAAACTTTCTCTTCCACTCTCTTCATGACAGCGAGCTCTGAAGCAAGCTTGTGTTGCCAAGAAAGAAAAAATAAACCCTTACTTCACCTACTCTTCATTCGATTCTTTGAATTTTTAAAAAGAGTTAAATATGTTTTTTCATCTACTTTGTGCTATAAATTGATTTTCATTCGTAGTCTAAATTTTAGACATGTCTCGATGGTTAAGGAAGGAAGAAAATGTATTTAAACTGTTTTTTATCTCGATTTCCAAGCAATGTGAGATTATATTGGCGATATCAGAACAAACCCTCTAGTCAAGGACTAAGGAAAAGAGTTTACAAGGTATTGTCCGCTTTGAAAGTCGGTGTTGTGACGGTTTTGTCCTTAAAATGCGCATGGATGAGTTAAGGGGGAAATGTGTATTTAAATTGTCCTTGACCTCGACTCCTAAGCTATGTGAGACTATACTAATAGAAAAATTATTAGAATGAGTTCTTCTCAATTATTATTTCAATATCATAACTGATATCTAGGAAGTCTAAAGTTTAAACTAGGAAAGAAAATCAATTTTGAATGAAAGTGAAGGACAAAAAACATATTTAACCTTGTTAAGAGTTTAAAACACGCAATAATTATATAATTAGCAATTTCTTGGAAAAATTATATCAAAGAATTACTTTTTATAACACCACTCTGCTGCTATGTAAGCTGAATAGAGTAAAAACGTTGTTTTTTCTTGTATATATATCAGGCTAATTTTTTTCTTTTTATGATATGCCGAACATAAAATAAAACTTTTGTGCTGTGTTGGGTCGATTTTTAGTAGTTTATTAAATGTTATCTCTTTGGGTATATAATGATCAGGAAGTTAGGTTAGGTTAGGTTCGTTTTATTGCTTTGTAGTTAAAAAACTAGCAAGTTAAGCTTAGTTTAGCAAGAATTTACAGTGAAGTGAGAAACTTAGGGTCTTGACTTTGATCCCAATATAGGGAAGTCAGCAACTGGGGTTGAGGGTGGAATTGAAAATGATAAGATTGCTTTTAAGAAAATAATGCAGCAAGAAGAGATAAAGATGGAGGTAATATCTAGCAATGTACTAAAAAAATAAAAAGAGGGAGGCAATAATTACCAAATGAAAAAGAAAGAAACATGAATGGTACGTGGCGTTAGTTTTAGATTATATCTATTGATCCTTTTATTTTAAACTATTTGAGGTGAAGGTGGCCATAAATGATAGGTTCATGGGGAAGCAATGAACAGGAACACTATAAGTCACTGCCTTTGAAAACTGTTACCACATTAAAAATATATACATTATTATATGAAACACAAATGATAGTTGTCTCATCTCAAGTATAAAATAAAAACCACACTATATATAAAAACTTGGCAGCAGCAGAAGAAATGAGTACCTAAAATATTGAGTTAGTGGTTAGAACTTGAGACTAACTATGGACGGTCTAGTTCAGCTGCAGAAGCAACTTGTTGATTACACTGCTTCCCTATTTCATGAGGTAAGTAACTATGCTATGCAATTGCCACTTAACATTACAGTGGAAATATAGCTAGAAAAGGAAGGTTCATGAGCTATGTTTATTGGGTTATCTGCTTTCTGTTTTTCCTTGTTATTTCTCACTGTGGTGCTGTCTTTGTTTTTCTTCAAAAAGGGTTTTCTAGATGAACAATTTAACCAGCTTCAGCAACTTCAAGATGAAAGTAACCCAGATTTTGTGGTTGAAGTGGTCACTCTCTTTTTTGAAGACGCGGAGAGGCTTCTTAATGAGCTCACAAAAACACTGTAAGGGCACTGCAATTTCCTGTTTTGTTGTACATCTTTAGACCAAGTAATCATGTCTCTTTGGGAACCTCTTTCCCAACTCCACACTTCAATAATGTTGATTCATTCGTCTCAAACAGAGGCCAGCCCAGCACTGATTTTAAAAAGTTGGATGCTCTTGTTCACCAGTTGAAGGGTAGCAGCTCCAGGTAATTTTGTTCACAGGGAACTTTTTCTCAAAACAAACTATGTTGGTAATGTTGGCCTTGATTTCTTAAGTTGGTGGAAGTTGTATTGTATCCACCTGCTGTCACTAGAAATACTACATTCTTAGTCCCTGTTGAATTATTTTTGCCAAGAACATGTAGCATAGTGGCATGGCCCTCATCTTTGTTAGAGCCTATATTCTGGATGATACACTTCCATTTGTCGTACCTCACTGCTTGGTGTTTATAAAAGTATCTTAAATTTGATGAAGTTATTGGAAATGCAGCATTGGAGCACATAGAGTTCACAGAGTCTGCATTTCCTTCCGAAACTCTTGCGAGGAGCAAAACGTTGAAGGGTAAGGTTCTTCACAATTCCATATCAAAATACACTTCACTTATGTGGGGTGTTTGTGTGTGGTTTGATATACTTTTTTCTGTGGTAAAAGAATAATCTTCATATGCTAATGCGAAATAAAATCTTGGTTTCAGGTGTCTTAAAAACTTGCAACAAGTGACACAAGAGTACTACTTGGTGAAAAGCAGGCTTGAAGCTCTGTTCAAGGTAAGGGCATGAGATTCTAGTCTAGTGCTTTCTATAAAATCCCGAGAAGAGTTAAAATGTATAGTTTTATCTTTCGACTTGTGTGATTGTAGATGGAGCAACAGATTTTGGCTGCTGGTGGATAGTTTTGTAGGTAGTGTGATAGGAGGCAGAGATGTTTTGCTGCAATTGGAATTTGGAAATAACACTCAGAACAAATCATGTCTGATCTGCAAACGAAACAGACCCACTTCTATGTTGTATTTTTCACTTTGTGTATGATTTTGTCAAGTGGATCATGGTCTATTTGAGCAAGAGTTGACCTATATTTAGTCCAAAAGCAACGCGAATAGCACATGCTTCTATGGTTTAAAGAAAGAAAAAATAGACGCTGGAACTCTTAGCTGTTGGAATAGTAATTATCTTGATTTTTGAAATGTCATCTATAATATAGGGCTTGATTGAATAACCATTTTGCTCTTGAATTAACTATACTTGTTGAAATTGCTAAACAATAGATGCTATTATTTTCTTAAGGTGGCAAACTTGAATGCTTCAAATTAAGGGTACCTTAACCTTAATCACTTTTGTCAGCGTTATAAGCCTAGTCTTGGTCCATATAATGCACATCCTTATTCAGGTGCAAATGAGTTCTGATACGGTGAATCCTTCAAATAAGTTTTTATTTAACTTTAACCTCGTAAAATTTGTAAGACTATGTTTTCATTCTGTCTATATATTATAATTTAACTTGTCTCTAGTCGGTGAAGTACACTGCGAGATCTCCTACAAATAAATAAACATTGCAAAATTACTTTGATTTGCGCACTAGCACTGGCCATGCACCTGCTTTTACAATCTATGTAGCAAGCATGTTTTTGGACAGTCAAATTTGTCAGCAATGAAAAATGCCCATTTAGAAGCAGAACGGGGAAATCCCAGAGTAATATGAGAGTAACATTCAGAATGATTGAGAATTAACTAATAATATTGTTCTAGTATGGACTGGGAAATGTGTTTTTTCTCTTCCTTCTTAATACTCAAAGTCAGTAAATGCACTTATAGTATCACAGTAGATCTTCAATGCTAACGGTTTGAATAGTTTTGAGGGTTTTTTAAATATGAGTGAGTGTTGTGAGTATTATGAAATGCAGTTTAAGCCTAACTCAATCCCATTAAATCAGTTCATAGGGTGAGGTTTGCATCCATTTTTATCTCTGTGTGGGATAACATATTATCGGTGGTCCGATAACGGCCTGATAACAATGGTCTGATAAGTTCAACAAACACTCGCTATGATAGGCTCGAAATGGCTATGATACCATATTATGAAGTGAACTTTAAGTCTAACTCAATTCTATAAAACTGACTCATGGAATGATATTTTCATCTCTAGCCGATGTGGGATCTCCAACCGCCGTGATTACATAAGAATTTGGTGTTTAGAAAAAAATGGAAGATGGTGGTTAGTGTTGATGTGTTGTGAGGGAAGATTTGTAGTTAGGAGTGATATGTTGTTTGGTCTGAAATGAGGTAGATTCAATGCATTGGTGTATTTTACAAGGTCAACTTCTTTCAGATACGTGAGATGTCTCCTGGTCAGCACGTTATTTGCAGACAAGATCCAAAACCAAGCTAATATAGCTGTAATAATAACTAATGACAGAGTAGCTCATCATTTTTTTTTCTCCTTAGTTACTGAACACCATATTGTATTAATTAATATCAAACTTTTTTTACACCACACTTAGCTTATGTGATAAAACTAATCTTATTCGAATTTCGAGATTATTGATTAATTTAAAACAATTTTAAAACATGTTCATGCAGTTCATGGTAATCAATAAATTTGGTTTTAATTGTATTATTAAATTTGTGCTAATTATATATAGGCAATCCCGGAAGCAGCCTTGCTACTAGACTAGTGTCTTTGTTTAATATTTTCAGAAAGAAAAAGTGATTTTTTTCAATTACATAATCACTTATTGTGATTTTTAATATCTTAAAAGTAAACTTACTTAAACAAATATAAGTAGAAAAAAAATTCCTTTTCTTTAGAAGTCATTTGAAGTTGTTTCTTTATAAAAAAAAAACATATCCCCTAGAAGAAAGGGATTTTTTTATATGTGTATGATTTTTGTGAAAAACAAAATTATTCTCTAAATTTCATAGGATTTTATAGACTTTTTTCTTAGTCTCCCTCCCATCTAATTTATGTTTATATTTTTTTTATTAGTTAGCACATTGAATCTTACCTTAGTCTTCTTTTATTGTTGCATTCATTCATTTTTTTTTTTGTCGTTGTTACATCACATTCTAAATGTTTTCTTTTTTATATGATTTATTATTAAGAGTTTTTTTTAATTTAAAAAAAATCTTCAAAAATATTTAATCTCAGAGAAGTTAAAAACCACTTTCAACTAAAAAAAAAGTCATTGTAATATAAAAATTGTTTACAAATAGATATTTTGATAATAGTTTTTTTTTCAACACAGACAAACCATGATATGATATACTCGTTTTTGTTGGTTTGTACGTTTAATATAATCTTACATTGTTAAAGAGTCAAGATTAATGATAGTTTATATAAAAAAATTTACTTTAATTTTCTTATATATCTTCTAAGGACAAAATTATGACAAAGTTTCAAATTCCAGAACGAACGATACCTAAAATGCGATGATTGACTCGAATAATGTTGTTTCAATAGAGATGAGCGGTTATATATTAGTTTTTTTTCTTCTGAAAAACTCTATTAGAAGTTTGGATAATTGATTAAAAGGATGTGTCTACAATATGTGTGATGTTAAAAAGGAGATGAGACTAATAAATGTATATGTTTTTACTTGTGAACAATTAAGCTCAATCCATTTGGATAATTGAATGTTTGGTGGAGACAAGTATTTTTGAATTGATTTTAGTTCATCTATTTCTTACACAACAACTTATTTAACATCCACAAACTTTGCTATTTGAAGGTCAATAGCACTAGCCCATGACCTAACAATTCCATGTACTTAGTCAGATTTCCACAGCATGATGACAATAGCTTGTCATGAACAAAAATAATAATAGTTCAGAAGTTGGTACTGTTCTGATAAGGAATCTATAAGATTTAAAAATTGTCTCATGAGTGAATTCTTTAAGAAGTTATGGGAAAGATCCAAAACGGTGGTATGGAAGTTCAGTTCTTATCTACTTTAATAATGTTTGCCAAACTTATTTGACTAATAGTTTCCAGCTGGGTAGATTCCGTTTAAAGTCATTTCCTCTATATTTTACTTTTTTCTTCATATCACATTTAAAGGAGTTTTTGCCTTCTGCTTTATTCTTAATGTACCATCATAATGCCTTAAACTAATTAACTAATTACAATATTTAATAAAGTTGTGCATGCATGTAAAAGAACAAGGAGAGTGCAACATCCCACACGCAATCACATACTTATTCTTATTCTAATTACCACTATAACATGCACGTGTTATCAACAAGATTAAACGTGAACGTCTATTAAATCATTAACAAATAACAATCTACATGTTTTTTTTTTACAAAGAATAAATAAAATTAAGATAAATAATTAAGACGTATTTCAATTCTTATATAAAAAGATTAGTTCCTGTTTTTACTGGAAATGAGTTCGGGAGTGTAACTCAGTGACGACTGGATTGTTCTTAGGTGTCGACCTTCAGTTGGTCTCCAATGCAAAATGGGAGGTCCACCTAAAAATGACTTTCCAATGCTTAAGTCAGTAGTAGCACCACGATAACAATTGCTTCAGTCAGTAGGATCACAACGAACACAAGTTCTGGTATGAGAGTTAAAAGGTATGAGATAAGATGAGATGTACTTACTCAAGAGTGGATAGTTATAGGTTAATTCGGTGATATTCTTTGAGTGGACGGTTACGAGTCATTTGGGTTGGTCATTTAACTATTCATTGTATGTATAAATAGTCACTCGCCATTTAAAGCTCATTGGTTAGGCTGTCTCGATCATTAAATGGAGAGTAACGGTCTGGCTCAAAAGTCGGGTGGTCACCTATACTGTTGGTCGTTTCCGACCTATAGGCCGGACAGTTCCAAATAAAATTTATTAACCAAATCTACAACACAAGAAGGATAATGAAAACACATATGATTATACAATTATATGATACACAATTTGTACTACATGACTGAGCATTTTACATTATTTTTTGTCTCTTTTCCTTTTCAGTTTATTGTCTCTTGTTCCTTTTTTAATATATAAGAAAATAATATATAAGAATATGGTAAGAAAAGAAAATGGTATATCAAGAGATGGTAAGAAAAATGGTAATGCCTTATTCTCTTGTGTGTATTTACATCACTCCATGTATAAAAAATATACAAGTGTATGGAGATTTTCCCTCCAAATTACAAGCTAAGTATGTGACGATCCAATAATCATGGGATTCTATCGTTATCAAATTAATTGTGTATAATTACGTATAATTGCATATAATTTGATAATCATTATTTCTTTAATAATATCTTACACAGAAAAAGATCTCCAATGTAAAATTAGTCATCTTTAGGTTAGTAGATGTGAGGAAAAAAATACCACTCAAGCCTTTTTATTGAAGTGTTGATTGAGATTTTTGTAGGATGTTAAGAAATGGATTCAGCTGTGATTTAAGAGTATCACCTATTTTAAGTGGTGCTGAGTATAGGGTTATGACAAGTATTATTTTAACATTACTCCAAAACTGAGGTTTATGTTTATCAATACTTTATAAAATTTCAACTTTCCTCTTTTGTTATAAATGGTTACCTTTAGCATCCAAATTCTAATGTATAATTGTAGAAATCTATTTTTTGTGTTGATTGTTTAAGAAAACTCAGTTTGTATAAATATATTTAACATGCTCATTTCACAGATATCTTCTGAAAAACTCCCTTTGAGAGGTAATTGTAGTCTTTATAGAATAGCAAGTAACAATGTATAGAATATCTAAGTAAAGTAATGTTTTGATAGAAAGTTCCGCCAAAAGTCTTAAAAAATAATTTGTATCCATTACATACAATATATTATGAACAAATTTAAATAATTGATTCAAGAGAATCACTTGTACAAATAGGGATGATTCTCTTTATGTTTATATTAACTCAACAAAGATTATAAACGATGATACTAATATCTATTAATTAAGATGAGTGAGGTTAAATAAACTCATAATGAAATTTAATAAAAAAAATATTAAGTGGAATTGAATTGAGTTTCTATATTTTTTTTCATTAAAAACAATTCAATTCAATCTACTTTTGTTCGGTAGATCAATTGGATTGCAGTTTTTAAAAGTTGTTTGAAATTTGTAATTTTCAAACACTTGTTATGCTTTTTTTTAGAATTTCTTTTTTTAAAAAATAAATTATATTATTTAATAATTTAATATTTCAAAAAAACGTATTTACTTATAGAATAATTGAGTAACAATAATATTAATTACTTAATAGATACTTAATAATAGTGAAATAAATAAATAAATAAATAGGATTAGTATGTAACTACAAATGAATAAAATCAATGTATAATTAAGGTAAAAATAAATAAATAAATATACTTATTTTATTTATCACATTAGGGTTTTTAAAGTAACAATAAGCCAATAGGTAAATTATAACCTATTCCATGAAAGAGTAAACCATGCAAATCAAATTAGTCTATGATTATGTGCAATAAACATTATGAAAAGTGTCCTGAAAATATGTTCCACATCCAGATGCTTATCCACGTGCTTGTGTTCGTATTAGTCAGTAATTTCCCAATATTCAACTACCAACGAAAAAAATATGAATTATTTCTTATTACCTCAACAATTCTTATTTTTTAGATATTTCTTATCGTAGGAATTATATTTAAAATTTGTATTTTATTAAACATTCTCATTCAAACATGTTAAGATCAGATAAAGTTTAAAATCCTAAATTTTAAATAAAATCCTTAGTAATACAAATAGAAAAATGTTTTTTTCTAATTTATAACTATTTCTTTTGCCCAACAATTAAATAAAAATTTAATTAAAACATAGATCTTACAAAACTTTTCATTAAAATAAAAAAAGTTATAAAAAGATCTTGCAGCGAAAATTATTTTGAAGCTCTAGGTATGCTAAACGCACCTGTATCATAAAATCCAATATCCCATTTGTCATATATCAGGCCTAATTCATCAAATTAAATGCTTTTATGAAATAAACTAAATTAACAAAACCCAAATTTAAAGATTAAATGAATTAACGTGATTTTCTTAGATAAATTTCCTATCTAGCATTATTTAGACTTTTATTTCCCTAACTAGTACCATTTTGTTTTTATTTACCTATCTAGCACCCTTTTGTTTTTATTTCCCTATCTAACACTCTTTTATTTTTTATTTCCCTGTCTAGCACCATTTAAAAAATAAATAAATAAATAATAATTTATTTATCTTTTGATAATTTTAATTTTAAATGCATTAAAAAATAAATATTTTTAATGTTTAAAATAGTTAGAAATATAATTAATGAATAAATAAAAGAGTTTTTATAAAATAAAATAAAATAAATTAAAATGTTTAGTTTAAAATTATTTTTTTTAAGAATGAAGAAAATAAAAAATTAAACCCTACAACCACATAAAAGTTGAATCTATAAACATAAATTACTATTTATTTTTATTATTATTGATTATGTAATCATGTTAATTTCAAGTAAAAAATACATGACATAATTACAAAAAAAACAAAGTCAATTAGTATTAATTAATAGTGGATACACAAGTAATATTGAAGTGTCTATCCTAAATGCAAAATCCTAAAAAAAAATTAATGCAAATGTTACACTTAATGCTTAAAAATGAGAAGCAAAAAATGAAAAAAAAGAGTCTATAAAATAAAAACAGCAACAATAAAAAAAAAAGAATGGTAGAAAAAAAATAATAACTAAAAACATAAAAGATATAAAATAAAGGCAAAACAAATTAAGATAAAGATAAAAGATATAAAAATAAATCCAAATAAGATAAATATAAGATATATAAGGCGATACTAAATAAGTATATGTTGATCATAAAAATCAAAATAAATGAAAGATGATAATTCATTTAATATTTTCTTCAATGGTACATTAAATAGTTTGTGCAAAATGAAACATAATTAATGACGAAAAGTGCACAATCCAGTAATGTTGGAACATATTCTTTATATGTGTCTTGGTGTTTGACAATATGAACATTTTTTTTTCCGATCATGTTGTTCTTTTATGTCCATATCAGTTCTTATTTAACTTTGTTTTTTTATAATTATGTCCTGCATTTTTTACTTGAAATTAACATAATTACATCATCAATAACAATAAAAATAAATACTAATTTATGTTTATATATTCAACTTTTATGTTGTTGTAGAGTTTAATTTTTTATTTTATTCATTCTTACAAAAATAATTTTTAAACTAAACATTTTAAATTTATTACTTTTTTATTTTGTAAAAATACATTTCTTTATTCATTAATTATATTTTTAACTATTTTAAATATTAAAATATTTATTTTTTAATGCATTCAAAATTAAAATTATAAAAAAAAATATTATTTTTTAATTTATTTTTGAAATGGTGCTAGATAGGGAAATAAAAAATAAAAGGGTGCTAGATAAGGAAATAAAAACAAAAGAGTGTTAGATAGGGAAATAAAAACAAAAGAGTGCTAATTAGGGAAATAAAAGTCTAAATGGTGTTAGATAGGAAATTTATCCGATTTTCTTGAGATATTTTAAATGAGTTATATATATATATATATATATATATATATATATATATATATATATATATATATATATATATATATATACCCCCAATAATCCCTCTAAAACTCATTTCAACTTTTTACTTCAAAATAATTCTAGTTTCTCTCAATTTATAATTCCTCTAACTTTTCTCTAATTTTATTCCTCTAAATCTCATTTTTTTTATAATCTCATCACACCTCCTTATAGTTGGGAAGCAAAGATTATTTTAATCATTTTTAAAATAAGAATAAGTTATTGTTTACTATAAAGATTCTTCATTTTCTTAATTTTCTTTTAGATTTAATATCAATTTTGATGGAGTTAGTTGAGAAAAGTGATAGCTTAAATTTGGTTAAACAAATATGAGTTTGATGTGAATGAAAACATATATTGAGTTTGAATGATTAAGGTTGAATTAAAATGAGAGAAAGATTATATTTAAGCAAATTATGGTTGTATTGATCATTTTGAATTTGTTTGAAAGTTCTAATTATTTTTTAAGTAAAACTTTTGAAACACATGTTTATTTATGCTACATGAGGTTGATTTTATGATATTTTTTGTCAAACAAAATGTTAAAGCTATATTTTTTCTTTTTTCTCTTTTTGCCTATTTAATGGATTAAATGAGAATTTTTAATATAAGTGTAAATAGAATATTAAATTATATATTTAATTAATTTGTGTTTTTATTTAATTGAATTATCTTGTATGAAAATTATTATTGGAAATTATAATAATTGTATGGATTTAGAGTCACAAATATATGAGATAATATGTGAACTATTGTTTGAGTTGTGTATTAAGTAAAAATACTTGTGTTATAACATACACACTCTTACTTCCCTGATCGTCTAACTTATATAAACTCAAATTTCATGTACACCGTACATGTGTAAATATGCAATTTGGATTGTAATAAACTTATATTAATTCATCATTCTTAGATTCGTTTGTTAATCTAAGTCTTAATTTGAATCAAATGTTAATTTATAGAACATATTTAATATGAGTTTTCTGAAAGATATCAATTGATATTTCATTTGTTGAATATCTTTTTATGTATAGATTTATGTGTGATTTATATGATTTTTTTTAGGCTTGTGTTGGATGAAATTAATTTTTTTTGTGTTGTTACTCAAAATGTTTTCTTTTATATACATTTTTCTCATATTTAAAAATTATTTCAATAGTGTTCTCTTGTATGTGTTATTTGTGTGATGTAATATATATAAAGAGACTCTCTTCTTGTAAAAATTTGTATTTATATATATTATTATGTTTAAATTATTTTAAAATAATAAATATCTTGTACATGATCTATGATATTTTCGGTTTATAGTAGAGTAGAGGGTTAAAAGTGTAACTAATAAATAAGTTCTTTTATGTACTATCTCCATTAATATTGTATTATTTAGAAGAAGAAAAAACCTTTAATGCTAATCAACATATTTAAAAAAAAAATCCTTTGATACTACTCAAATATTTTATTTATAATTTTTTTAAAACAATGAAAATTCAAAAGTTAGCATATTCCATCAAAAGCATATGCAGATACTCTTTTGATGAGTGCAACAAAAAATTTGAAATTGTTAAGTTACGAGAAAAGATGGCCTTGTTGAAGATATTGTAGAAAGTTGAAACAGGGAAACAAACAGTTGTTTCGAGTTATATTAGTATGTTTGACGAAGCATGGTGAAGAATGAAAACCCGAAAAAGGTGTTTAATTGGAGAAAAAGAAAGTGGAAAAAAGTTAGAATTGCATATTGCAAAAACAAATCCACAAAACAGAAAAAAAAATTTGTCTTTCTTTTTTCATAAAAAAATTGACCAAAATAAGATTATGTAAATATATATATATAACAAAATTCAACACTTTTAACTTTTATATTACTATGACTTTCTATTTATTTAATGTAATAAACAAGTAGATGAATGAATTGTTTTATTATTGTTATTTAAATTAAATATTTAGTTTAATGTGAAATATCAGTTTTAGACTTAATTTATTTCTTTACAATAAACTGAATTAAAGAATTGTTTTTAATTCTCTATTCAACAACATTTAATAGAATAAGTGAGATTTTAAATCAATTTTAAAAGCTTTAAGACTACTCTTTCTAACGGTTGGACTTTTATGATAATATTAATTACTCTTTTATTATTTATATACCTACTATTCACTTAATTTTGATAAGTTTACATATATTGTAATATAAAAATATAAATATTTTACCAAAGCACGGAAAGATTAATAATTATTTCTAAAAAAATGGCATGAGCCAAGACCTTTCCATATGATAATTAAGGATCTTTTATATAAATTAATAAATACAATAAATTTTTTATTTATCTTTTTCCATTTTCACATCAAAATCATAATAAAGTTGATGGTTAAAAGGAACAGTGGAAGGGTGTTGGGATTGAATGATTAATAAAAATAAATCCATCACGTTTACCATCTCTAACTTCTCACATTAAATATATTTTATATTTTGAAATAATAAATATTTTTAATATTGTAGGATGACTAATAAAAATTATAATAAAAGTAAAAAAAAAGTTTTAATTTTAATTTTTTGTATATAGATTTTTTGAAAGAAAAAAAAAAGTGTGGGGAAGCGAATGGTTAGAAGCGTTGGGAGTTTGAAAAAATAGAGAGAAGGGTTGGGCCCAAAATTTGAATTCGGAAAGGCAACAGACATAATCTATCTATCCTTCAACCTCAGTTCTGTGGTATTGTTTGAAACCACACTATATATATATATATATCCTTCTAGCACCACACCTTCCCTTCCACATACTCTGCCGTAACAAGATAACAAAACAAAACCCTAGATAACCCCTTTTCTTCATTTCAATATGGCCAAAAAGAAAATGTCTTCATCTCATTCTCAAGAAGCCAAACAATCCCAAATCGAAACACAAACCATGCCAATGGCTACCGTAACTGATGATTCCTCTCTGCAGAAGATTCAGAACCTCAAAAACCTCAATGGCGTCCTTCTCAAGGAGACCGCTCAGTGCCGTCACCAGATTGACTCTCTCCAGTCCGAGCTCCACCGCTCCGCCGTTACCTATCACGACAACCTCGCTGCCTTCCACATTGAAAACGCTGTCACTTCGGCTTTCGTCGACAGCCAGGTCAAGGAGATGAACATCTGCTTCGACACACTCCTTGGAGAGAAGGAAGGCGAGGTTGAAGGTCTCAATCGTGAACTCAAAGGCCTCGCTGCGCGTCTCCGGAACGAGACCGGTGCTCTCGCGAAAGAGAGAGACGGACTCGTTTACGAGACGAAACGGTTGAAGGAGAGTGTAGACAGAGAGGGGAAGCTTCGAGGAGAAGCGGAGAAGATTAGGTTGGATGGTGAAAGGCTGTTGTTGCAGAAAGAGAGAGACATTGCGGATTTGAAAACGGCGCGAGATACAGCGCTGAAGAGTTCTGCGGAATTGAAAACAGAGCGAGATTCGGCACTGAAGAGTTCTGCGCAGTTGAAAACGGAGCGAGATACAGCGCTGAAGAGTTCTGCGGAATTGAAAACAGAGCGAGATTCAGCACTGAAGAGTTCTGCGCAGTTGAAAACGGAGCGAGATACAGCGCTGAAGAATTCTGCGGAATTGAAAACAGAGCGAGATTCAGCACTGAAGAGTTCTGCGCAGTTGAAAACGGAACGAGATACAGCGCTGAAGAGTTCTGCGGAATTGAAAACAGAGCGAGATTCAGCACTGAAGAGTTCTGCGCAGTTGAAAACGGAGCGAGATTCAGCGCTGAGGAGTTCTGCGGAGTTGAAAGCGGAGCTAGATTCAGCGCTGAAGAGTTCTCGATTATCACTTGCGTCCATTGAATCGTTGAAGAAGGATATTGAAGCGGTGACAAGGGAGAAGGGTGAGTTTGCAAAGCTATGCAAAAATCATGAGCAGAAAATTGGTGCTCTTGAAGAGGAGCTGACACGAGTCAACGAGTCTTGGACGATTCAAGAGGAGTGCATGCGTGTCGAGTTTGTCAATGTGGACGCTAAACTTGGTCTTGCGACGCAGAGGGTGGAGGAGATGGCGAGGGAGATCAGTTCCTTGCTCGAGCAGAAGAAGGACACTGAAAAGATTGTTGAGAGATTAACTGAGGATAATGACGGTGTTCGTAAGAGTTTGAATGTGGCTTTGAAGGAGTTGGAGGATAAGCAGCACGAGATTGATGAAGCTGTTAGAGTTAAAGGTGAAATAGAGAAGGTGAAGGCTGATCTTGAAAGTGAAATTGTGGACTTGAGAGGAAAAATCAATGAATTGAAAAAGTCTTGCATGGAGTTTGAAGAGGAAAATAAGCAGTTGCTTTCACAAGTTAAGAGTTATAAGAGTGCTGTGGAAGAAGGGAGGGTCGAGAAGGAAAACATGAAGAAAGTGTTTGATGAGGAGAAGAATAAAGTGGAGAAGTTAGAGTTGCTTATTGCAGAATTGAAGGAAATGGGTAAGAAAAGAGATGCTGATTTGGGACAAGTGAGAAGTGATAGAGATAAGATGGTTGAGAATGAAAAGAAGCTGGAGGGCAATGTGAGTGATTTGAGAAAGGAAAATGATGAATTGCAGAGTAAGCTTGTGGAGGCAAGAAAGGAGGTTGAGGATTTGAGTGCTAAGATTGAAGTTTGGTGCAATAATTGGAACAAGGCCCTGACACTGTTGAAGAATACTGCTACACTGGTGTCTCAACAGAAGGTTAGAGAAGAGGAAGTGGTGTGGTGTGAGAATAATGTTGAAGAAATGGAAGAAATAGCTGTTGGAGAAGTGGAAAGAATAAAGAAGGCATTTGAAAGCAAAGAGGAGATGTTGGATGAAATGAAGCAGAAAGTGGTTTCATTGAACAAGTCTGTGGCGGGAGCACACAAAAGTAAGAACATGTGGACTGTGATATCCTCTGCAACTACAATTTTTGCTGCTGCCTTAGCTGCTTATGTTGCTAGAGGACGCTGAATCTTGATCCTTTTTTCTTAGATGAATAACTAGTTTTCAATATCTTACTTTTGTAACGTGATCAAGATGTACGTTTTTATAATATGAAATGCTTTAGCAGAATTTTTATTTGTGGACTTGTTAAATCATTTCCTTTGGTACTCAATTCTCTCTAACTTATACCATAGTGTTTCTGTTTTGCGAAAATAACAATTAAAAACAAAAAAAAAGTAAAGTTTAAAATGAAGGATTAAATCTAAAACTAATAAAAAGATTTTAAAATCTTTAAAATTAAAATAACTTGTATTAGGAATAAATGGATATTCAGTTGGATAATGTGGAAATATTGTGTACTTACTTCATTTGTATCAAAACAATTATCATTCAAAATTTGTTTACAAAAATATAAATTTGATTATCATGATCTTAAAATAGAGCGGGTGCGCAAGATCATTAGAACGGGTTCTTATTCTCACTTTTCAAAAAATGTGTGTTCATAAACTCAAACTAACACAAGGTCCAATTTTAATATCTTTCTTTTTATACTTTATAGATATTCCAAAAAAATAACGATTTAATTACTTGTTTTATCTGCCATTTACATAATTTTATTTCTTCAAGTTTTTATATTTTTAAATTTTCGCAATAGTTTGGTTACTTTATGGACAAATTTTTATGCATATAATTTTTGTTCTCTTCTTTTAATTCTAGGCATAATATCTTTGCGTTAAATTCACGTATAAAGAACAAGATTGATTGTACAAATAGTAACCATTGTTATTTTTTAAAAGTTATTCATGGTTTAAATTTTAACACGATAATTGGTACCAATATTATAATTTAAAAGAAAATTGATATAGAATGACGAAAGGAAAATAATTATAATTATAAAATTTAAACGAGTAATTATTAATTAAGTGTATTAAAAATTATGATTTTTGCTTATTTTTATTTTTTAATAATAAACTTTTAGAGGATAATTTTTTTTTAAATTTAAAATACTTCATAATGAAATGTTTTGTTTAAATTTAGAATACTTCATAATGAAATTAAAATTGAAAAAATTTACAAAAATACAATTGCTTAAAATTTTCATGTTATCTTTTTTTTTTCTCACCTTTCTATCTTTCTGTTTTTTTTATCTTTATTCTCTATCTACTTGGCAATGTCCATTTCTATTTCTATTTTTCATCTTTTTTTCTTTCTTTCTTCATTTCTTTATTTTCTTTTTATCATTGTTAAAGATCTAATATTGATTAGAGATAAAATATTATTTTATAATATTTAAGTAGATGTAAATTTAATTTTACAATACCATTTTCTAAAATTGGATTACACTTTAAAGTCTACATATTAATGTATTAATATTTATATTTTAAATTATTAAATATATTATAATAATAATTAAATATTTTATTTCATAAATTTTTCATTAAAATTTTAATTTTAAAAAAATATTTTTGCATATAAAAAAATTAGTTACTCTATTTGAACTAAGAATTTGAAATTTAAAATAATTTTTAATTTAATCTATATTAAGCTGTGCTTTTAAAAACGGTATCTTATACTTGGTACATATAACAAATACCAAAATTTAATTCAATTAAAATCAAACATAAAAAAAATTATCAGATAACTATTTCTATAAACTTGCTAATATAGTACATAGACTTGAAATATTAATAAAATACTACTTAGTTGAATTTAAATTTGTAAACAAATTATTTTTTATTATCATAAACACATGCTGACATGTGTACATATTCCTATTACGTTAAATTTGATATATTATAATATATTAATTCTATTTATTTATTTATTTTAGATTGAGGTGGAAAAGTTATGAATTTTCATTTAAAAGTTTTAATAAATAAAATAATTTAAAACAATATTTTCGAAAACAAAATTAAAAAGTAAATTAACAGAGCAAATAATATTGATAATTATTAATTTTATATATTAGTTTGTCGTGTTCTAAAATCACTCGTCAATCATCTACCAATAATTTCTAAATAGAAGTATGCAAATTACAAATGTAATTTACAGAAGCTGGTGTGGAAAACAAAAACTCAATTGTGTCTTTTTGAATATACTTTCAAGTAAAAGATATGAAGTGTACACGTCAAAATTCCCGTAAGTCTTTAAACTTTGTTGAGTTAAAATAGGAGAAAAACGACTCAATTATATAATACTATTTACACTTTTATTTTCTTAAAAGTGTAAATAATGTTATATTGAGTCGGTGAAAAACACCATGAAAAGAGAAAAAAAAGACAAGATGGAGAAATATAAGAGAAATATAAAATAGACAAAGTAACGCTTGTTACTTTGTATTTTCTCTTAAACATAAAAAAACTACTATTAAAAATCTAATTATTAAATTTTAAATTAAAGAGACTACAATTATTTATTTTACTACTAGACTTCTACAGTCATAAAATAATTAAGGATAAAAATATATCTTTAACAAAATTACCCAAAAAAAAACGGTATCTCCTTATACATCGTTATATGTTATACAGTGTTATTTGAATAATATATATTATAATACTATATACTGATTTTAAATTATTCAAAATAATCAAATTATTTATATGCGATGACTTATATAATACTAAATTTAATATATCAAATAGCATTAATGTATAAAATAGAATATCTGTATCCAAATTTTATCTTATATGTATACAAATTCTCCTCCTTTATAAAAAAATTTCCCACTTAGATTTATTGTTTGGATTCAAGATTTTGTTACAGATCCTGTTCATGCAATAACAAAAATTCGCACTCAGTCACTTTAGAAAACATGATCTTATTATTCAGTCACTTTAGAAAACATTATCTTATTATTTACTTCAGTTAGTCTATATTTTAATTTTTTTGTCTCTATATAGATATTAAAAGAAGATATTTTGAAAGACGAAAGAAATAGAAAATTAGAATTATTGGGACTTTGAATCCCTGCCTGCACGAGTGCCTCTTGGGCGATATTCTAACGCTGCCTGCTCTGTACATAATAAAGCCACGAAAGGAAAACCTGGGCCTGTGGGGTACTCTAAAATAAAAGAGAACCTAAGCTTGAGTGGTAACACGTTTTTGTGGGCCTTTAACTTTCCAAAAGAGACAATTATAATATCTTCTGTCTTCAATGCTTCAAAATTACTCCTCATGGAAATTCAGTTTATTTTAAAAAATAATTCTTTAATTTCATTATTTCCTTCAGAAGATAATTATTTTCAACATTAATCTGGGCCTAACATGCCACGACACCATTTATTCTGCCTGGTCAAAGGAAAATTAGTTGCAGAAACCATATGAAACGGACATTAGTCTATGATGGTTAATAAAGGAAAATTCAGAGACAAAAGCACATGGAAGCAGAATTTTTGACTCATAATGCATAAGAAAAAAACTGAAAAATGTCTATATATACAGAAGCAAACATAATACAAGCCCTAACATTGCGTCGAAAAGACATCCATTTACATTTGCAAGGAGTGTCCATGGTCAAACAAGGACAACCCAAAGACATAGAAATGTAAAATTAGCTATATAGAGAAAAAGTGAACAGTCTTAAAACAAACACTCATATGAAGATAGCATAGATGAAAATAACCTAACAGCACCAACATATCATTCATATTTTCCTATCCGAGTTCCAAAATTAGTTATATATAACACTTGCCAGACAACGACAAGCCCCACCGATTGGCATCAAGGTAACGCCCAGAAATAGAATAACACGCCTTCCCCTCCTTTTTGGCTGGAAGTCAGAGTGGGTAATCACAACTTTAGTGGTTCCCATAAACATGGCCAGAGCTCCCCTTGTCCTAAAAGCCTTTCACCTATCCGCAGCACCCAATTTCCTGATTATGTGCTTCGGAAAAACATCACAGCTATATGCTGATTACACCCATCTCACGACACATTTAGTAGCATACAAGTACCTAATCACGGGAGCAAAGTCCTACAGTAAAGAACCCAAAAGGTAAAAAAAAAAAAAAAAAGTAGTTTAGTAGCATACCTATTTTCTACACAATCTTCTAACGTCCACTAGTGTATTATAGCAAAAGTTAAGCCTATCAACAGTCAGGGCTGACAAAATATTTTATCTCGTCCATAACAGGAGAGAAGTGCTCATTATTTGGCAGCAAGTAAAACCCAATGGTTGCTTGCTCCAGGAATAGCAATTTCACTTCTTGGCCAGCCTTCTCAAGCCCTCTGGCATAACCCAGCTGCCAGTCCTGAACAAGGTCTAAACCAGCAACCACTACAAGGCTCTTGGGAAATATAGTCCCTTCAAGGCTTTCGCCCTTTGGCCCAAACGGGTTACATGCAGGATGGTCTCTATCTTCCCCTTCAGGAAGAAAAGCCCTCCAATACCAGTCTCGATCCTTCACTCTTACAAAATACCTCCCATCTAAACGCTTCTCAGACTCGGTTCTTTCCTGCCCGCCAAACAATGGGTTGAGCAGTATATTCCCAAACACTTCAATTCCGGACTCCACAGCTTTGAGGGCAACATGGTGCACAATGTTCCCACCCGAGCTATCCCCAGCCATGTAGATATGAACTTTCTTATCCTTCCTACTCTGAAGCCAAGATCTAGAGCTAACCCACTTAAGAGCTGTCCACCCATCATCGTATGCACAAGGATACCTATTCTCAGGTGCACGCCTGTAGTTCACAGACACCACAACGGCCTTACAGATACCCACCAGGCGACGACAAAGCGTATCATATATGGCACTATTGGCTGAAGAATGAGCAAAACTTCCACCATGGAAGAATATGATCACAGGAACAACCTCAGAGCTCACAGGTTTCTCAAGCTCAAGAATGTTCACAGGACGCTCTTCTCCCTCAGCAGGACGGTAGATTCGCGTCAGGAGATTCGTTTCACGGTCAACAATGACATCAAAAGAGAACACTCCCTCCACGGGGTTCGCATTTGCCGGAACTTTCCGATCAAGAAACTCTGCTAAGTCCCGGTTGAAAGTACCATCCGGACGACGAAGAAGGTTGTACGCCAACTTGAAATTTGAGATCAGAACCCACATATTCAACGGAACCACCATCTACACCAGTTTCATATTCATTTTAAAATAATAATAAAAAAAAGGATAATAAGAAGAGAGAAAAAAAAAAAATATCAAACTGAGGATAATTAGGTACGGGCAATAAACTCAATAAACCCAATAATAATTTTGGGGAAACTGATGAATCTAACTTCCCAAATCAGCACATTGAATGACAAACCCTAAACAGTGAAACCGCGTTAGGTGGAACAAAGAACTGATCCAACCAAAACCGGAAACTATTACACAAACAGAACAAAGCACAACCTACTCTTCCACGAAACCAAAACATGTTCAAACTCAAAAACCCAAAACGATGACGAAGAATCACAGACACGACAGTGATTATCATTTTATTAAAACTGTACACCTAAAGGAATACAAAAAATAAAAGGCATACATAGTACACAGTATAGAGAATAACAAAAACAGAACAAAAGAAGAAAAAAAATAGAGAATTAATCAGAGGCGAAAGAAGAAAGATTGGCATGAGCAAACATGGTACGGTTAATTAAAGAATTGGAAGTTGTTGTATGAGAAAAATATTGAAATCCAAAAATACAAGTTAGAGAGAAGCGCGTACCTTAGAATCGTTGGGGTTGAGTTCGTTAGTCCCAGCCATTGAAACGATCCAGTATTCCGATTACAGATCCGCGAGGCGCTTGGGAAGGCGAGAATCAGAAAAGGTGTGGACGACGGAAATCCATAAAGCAGGAGAATCGCGTTATGTGAGATCGAAGGAAAAGGGTTGTTTGTTTGTTAATTTATGATAAGCGTGGGATTGCGGGCGATGAGTTGAGTTAAGTTGGTGAGTGGCAGAGAAAGAGGAATAGGAATGGGAATGGGAATAGGATGGTGAAGGATAAGGAACGGTGCGCACTGTAGAAAATGCTAAAGTGACACAGGGATACAGGGGGAAGGGCCAATGGGAGGGAGGAAAGGCCCAAATAGAACTATTGGGTGGGGCCCAGTGGCGAATCGCTTTCTCCAATTACTGGTTTTTCTTTTGGGTCGTGAAATTGAAATGTGTGATAAAAATGGAAAGAAGGTGAGAGACAAAAAAGAGAGTGAATCAGTTCCTGGAACGTGACGTGGCACGTGAAGACAGACATCCTCGTTTGTTTGCCGTTCGGAATTCCACTTCCACAATTTTGGCATCATAATAATTCTGTCAAGTGTCAACTACCAATTGCTGCACTGCACTGCTCCACTGTTCTACCACTAATCAAGATTCCACCCACACTAATTTTTTACTTTACCAACTCATTCCTTTTTCTTCTTCTTTCTCGTCTTTTTAATTAAATTAATCCATTTTCCTACCCTCACACCACACTTCAAACTATTCATGAAATTCCTTTAGACCCATATCTTATATATACACTGTCTTAACATTATTTATAAACTTAATTTTAACTCAATCATTGGGTAGGTTATGACCAGGTCAAATCCAACTTCAAATGATGACACATTAGCTAACTTAACTTATGCTATGACCACCTCGGTCCATGTTCAAAGGAAAATGACACACTAAAACTCAACAACATTTAAACTAACACAAACAAAAGTTATGGATAATTTAGCAGTAATATCTATATACATTGAGAATGTAAAATTGAAACTATTGTTTACCTCCAATTAATGGTGATACACGTTAGTAACCAAGTACCAAAATAGTATGTAGAAAAAAAAAATCATGTAGTTAACTAAACGAGTGAGTTAAATTGCAAGATTCGAGTAAATATTTTATTTACTGAGATTTTTTGTTTCAGAATAATGATACGGAACGAGGAAAATAGATTGTGATAGAGTTATGAAAGTGAAACCCAACCTAACAGAAGAAAAAAAATACTGTCTTACTTCAATATTCTTTAACTTATATATAGTTCGATTGCGAATAATTAACTCATAATATAACAGTAGTAAATGTGATTCTTCATCCTTTAGGATACATTGTAGTAAAAACAATCTCAGTCATAAAAGTATTGTAAGATTAGTGATTTCTATATATTCATCAAACTCAATTCACCTTTCGTATCTGAAAGAAATATAATATAATATCACATAATCTTACTCATACAATCACTGGAACTGCACTATCACAACCATATATATAAAGGCAAATTTTCTGACACTTCCGTACCTTTCAAATTCATTTTCATATTTTTTAAAAATTTAACAATATTTTTTTAGTATGATAAAGAATGTGGTGTTTTTTATTTTTATTTTAAAATGGTGGTGATTATTTATAATAATTTATGGTGAATACTGATGATCGAAAAAAATATTTATTATATTTTTAATGATGATTTTATAATTGTTAACTCTTTTTTCAGTTTTTTAAAAGTCACAAAACCTATAAAAAATTAAAAAAAAAAGTAAAATATAAAATTAAAAAATAATATCTTACATTAGAAAATACTGAATATAATGAATAGTGAATCCTTTCACACACTAAAATGATAATTGTTCTCTTAAAGGTTAGAACAAGGAAAATAATGAATAGAAGGAAGATATAAAAATGGCGATGCAACTAAAATTATTTAAAATAAATAAATTATATTTTATTTATAATTATTTCAAATTTTACAAATTTTTAAATTGACTTTTTCATAATTAACCATAAGTAGTATAAGGTGGAGAAAAACTATTAAAATAGAGAGATAATTTGCCTATATAAAACTCGTTATTTTTTATGGTTTGTTATTTTGGACATGAAACCTTTGGGCATTACTTTTTTCTTTTCTTACATTTTTTTTTTTAGGAAATAAGGTTGATTTGAAAGGTATATTTGTCACGGATGCTGTATATATGATTTATTATTATACATCTTATAATAGATAAATAATTGATATATCTGATATAAAATGAGGTTTTCTAATCTATAATGATTTTTTATTTATTTTAAATTCTCTTTCATTAAATAATTGTAAAGAATTTGTGTGATTTATAAAAAGTATTTAAAATCTCAAAATAAATATATTATTAGAAAAAAGTTGAATTAGATCTTGGAATATATTTTGACAATAAATTTGAGTTTTCTTAATATGATATAAGTTTAATAATTTCTTAAAAAAAATATAAGATGCGGATTTTTATGTTTAGTATGAATAGTTTTAGAAAGAATATATAAATTAAAATAAAACAAGTATTTAATAAAACAAGTATTAAAATCTTAATTATTTAGTTTTATTTATAAAACTTCATCAGATTGTTTCTATAAGAAACGCATAAGTTTATATATATATATATATATATATATATATATATAAGAAACGCATAAATTATCAAAAAACTTTCTTAATGATAAATTTGTAAATTTTTTCTGCTTATATATTATCCTTCTTATTTTTTTTATTCAAGATGAGAGTTCAACTCATACTGATAAAATGATAGTTTGAATAAAAACAAAAAATATTTTAATCAATATTTTAAGAATGGAATTAATAATTGAATTAATTCGAAATATATAAATAAAATTATAAATAAACAGATATTGATACAATAATAGTAATATATAAAATAATATTAAAATATAATATCATAACTTACTAATTTTAAGAGTTGAAAATCATACATATTTTTACAAGGTTGACATTCAAATACACATAAAAGGAATCAAATATTTAATATATAATATTTAGATCTAAGTTTTAATAATATAAGTTTAGATCTAAATAGAAAAAAAATTAGTTATTTTTTTTACTTAATACTATATTAAGATTTTTTTGTTTTTTCAATAGAACATTTTTAATTAATCCAGCGTGAACTAAAATTAATTTTTCAACTTTTACTAATTTATTTATGTTTAGACTGGGCATTTTCTTCACGCATCTTCATAATTCTTTAAATTATAAAACCACAATTCGACTTGACTTTGTTTTTTTCATTTTCTAGTTGTGTAATTCAAGAACTTTTAAATTTTACAATTTAAAATATAATTTCAAATTTCAAATTGTAGAGTTAGAATCTATTTTAAATTTTATAATTTACATGAAATACTTTCCGAATTCTAAATTTAAAAAATTAATTAATTAATTTTTTCATAAAAATATGGAGGTAGAGAAATAAAATTTGGAGGTACAAAAGAAAACATCAAGTTTATGATTCAAACAGACTGAAAATTTGATAGTTGGTCCATTTAGTCCTCTGATCATAAATTTTAACTCATCAGGAAAACAACCATTTGAGTATACAACATCAACAACTTTATTTATTTCTCTTTATTTTGGTTCCAACCACTTATACAATAGAATAAGAAAAAATATGTTTAATTATATAATGTTATTGTTAGTTTTAATTATTTTTATTTAAATAAAACAAAAAATTTAATATATCAAGTCTACTTAATTTTAATCTTTTTCAAAACTTTAAAAATAATTATTATTTCAACATAGTTATAATAATCAAAACTAAAAAATGCAGACATATGAAGAATTTATAGTTGAATGCATATAATTTTGCTATTATGAACATATTATCATCTTTAATTTTAAATTTAGTTAGAAACGTATTTATTTATATTTTTTATTATTAATATTATTTAAATTAAGTTATAAATTATATTATTTTTTACTGTTTTTTTAAAGAATATTAATTGCTGTTATCTATAAAATTGTAAGAAATTGGATTTTTTTTAAATTAAAAATAAATAATTGTTAAATTTTTTATATTTTAATATTATAAAGGATAAAATTAAAAAAATGAAATGTGTAAAACAAAATCTCTTTATATATTGTTATAGATTAAATTATAAATTATATCATTTTTTCTGTTTTTAAAAAGAATATTAATTGTTGTTATTGAAATTGATGTTTTTAAAATAAATAATTGTTAAATTTACTATATTCTAATATTATGAAAGATAAAATTGGAAACAAGATGTGTATAAAAAAAATGAATCCTTTGTTATGGATAAATTCTTTTAGTATCTTTTAATTGGAAAATGTTACCTTTTAATAAATAAAATATAATTTATTTAATCAAATAAATAGTTGAATTTTTTTCTTTGTTTTAAAATAACTAAATAACTTATTTTTTCGTAAAATAATGGCTATATAATTTTTTTAATATTTTTATAATATTATATATTTTTAATTATTTATTTATAAAACATAATAATTATATATTTTACAATCTAATAAAATGACGTGTTTTCGATAATAATAAAATTATTATTATTATTATTATTATATATCAGACAGTAAATTTATATAATTAATTTTTATTCTTATATAATAAATAATATGTAAGATAATTATAATTTTGAATTTCGTCGAATTATCAACCTTAACCATGTGTTCACAAACTTAAATTAAGTAAAATTTGATCTCAAAATAAACTGAAGTTAAATTTTGTGTTAGACTGAAATAATTAAATTAGACTAATATTTAATCTTACATGCCATGACTTCTTTGCAATTGATAATATATAATATAAAAGTTTTAGAATGACTTAAGAGAATAAATGAAAAATTTAAAAGTAAATCAAATTTTATTATAATTATTATTTAAGATTTAAGAGAGAGAAGATAGACACATTTTATCTTAATAAAAGAAAGGAAAAAGCAACTGAACCTCACTACTATATTATGCTTCGTTATTTGGACATGGACAATTTTTCATTTCTCTTTTCGCTAAAATTTCGGATTCTTCACTTTTTCATTGAATCAAAACCCTAATTCCCCCAATTTCACTTTTCAATATCGAAAAGCCTATCTCTCTCGTTCTGTCTCTAAGTTCCCAACGTTTTTCCCGTCCTACAGCTCGATCCTCAGGTGCTTTTTTCCTCTCCTTCTTCTCCATCTGTTTCTCAATTCTCTCCGAAGTTTTTTCGCTTTTAATGTCAACCATAATTATAAAATTTTGCGTATTAAACTCTATTATTTGGTTTCATTTGTTTAGGTTTTAGGTTTTATTTTTGTTTTGTTTTTGCAATTGTGGAATTTCGCGATTTGCATTCCGCATTTGGTGGTTATTCGAATTTTTGGAATCGGAATTGTGGGGACGTGTTTGGATTTGGTCTAGGTTTGGTTTTGTTTTTGATGGATCCTTGGTCGGGATTTGCTGTGGATTTTGGTTTGTGTTGCTGATTGTTCTGTATTGGGCGCACGTTGACAATATGTTTTGAAGACTGAAGAACAATAATGGCTCTAATTAGTAGCATTGGATATGCTGTAGTTGATAATATGATTTTTTTCATATTTTTTCGGATTACATGGATGTTCTTGTTCTAATACGAGTATGTTGGTGGTTGAGTTTCTTTCTATGCAACTGATTGTATGTGTTGCTCTATCAGATAATGCTATCTTTGTTGCAGGCATGTTACATTTTATAGTATAGTACTGAAACTACTGTGTTAATTAATTGCATATTGTTGCTTAAGTTGACTGTAATGATCTTTGCTTAAGTTGGAGTATGGTTTTCTTCTTTTTTAATTCTGGGTGTACTGTCTGTTTTGCGTTGGGCTTGTTTGAGTCCAAACTAATTTACTTCTACTTACTTCTACTTTCATTACGTATTCTTTCATTCGCACCATCTGCACAATCTTCTTTCTTCTTACAGTCCACCTAAAATTTCTTCTTGTTCTTCTTTTCCCCCTTTTTGTTTGTTAGTAATATTAACATAGCGTGCTCAATTAGGACGTGGTGTTGTTGGGTATGACTGAGTAGAATTCTGTAAATATTATATGCTACTCTGCATAGGATCAAAACAATCATGAATGTCCTTCCCGTGTAACCTTGCTATTGGAACCTGTGTGCTGTGTGAATTTGCAATTAACAATTATTCAATTGAAATTACGTGTTGTTGAAAAATCTTGCTTCGTTTCATTTATTCGAATTTTACACTTGATCTCCCTGCAACAAGGTATTAAGGGTTTGACATATGGATACTCAGCTGCTCAAGAGAAAAGACTGATCTGCTTTTTGGTCTTATTTGTGACTTGGGGATATTCGTCTGTAACATAATTTTGGCTTTTCGATTATGTAATATGTCTTCTTTTGCTCTATTTTTTTTTTTGTATACAAGTGCATTTTTTACTTTCTTTTCAATCCCGATCTGAGCTTTTAGTTACCATGGGATGAAATTATTAATGAGATTTCTCCTCTAGTTAAACAGAACTGGACTGGCAGTCCAAAGTTAACATTTCAATTACATATCCATCACAAACCAAGCTAGTTCAGAATATTGGATATATAGAGGAAGTATGATGCTGTGGTACGATTTCAGAATATTATGTTAGTTATGGACATTTTTTATGAGTAGTTCATAATGTTCTCATTATTGCATGTTACTTGTTTAAAACTAAATACTAGTTCTATCTCAGATTGGCTAGGATGAACTGGGCACTCGACTAGTGGCTATTCTAATTTAAAAACCATTACTGTAATACTGTAATGCTCCCATCATGTTAGCCTCTTGATTCACTTTCAAGTTTTGGCAGCAGAGTTTTGAAGTTTCATGAACAAAATTGTGCCTATTTTTATCTCAGGATAGAGAAAGAAGGATGATCTACACAGCAATTGACACGTTCTACCTCACCGACGAGCAGGTAGCAAACTCACCTTCTAGAAAAGATGGCATAGATGAAGCCACTGAGACCACCCTTAGAATCTATGGCTGTGATCTTGTCCAAGAAAGTGGCATTTTGCTCAGATTGTATCCTTGTGATTGTGTTCATTTTCATTTTACTTCCATGCTTGTTCCAAATTGTTACCTTAATTGTTAGACAGGCCTCAAGCAGTCATGGCTACTGGGCAGGTTCTATTTCAACGTTTCTATTGCAAGAAGTCGTTTGCACGGTTCAATGTCAAGGTCATTATTATCCTGTGATATATTGTCTTCTGTACTTCATGAATTACTATGCTCATAGCGTCTCTTTGCAGAAAGTGGCTGCAAGCTGTGTATGGTTGGCTTCAAAACTGGAGGAAAACCCTAGAAAAGCCAGACAAGTAATTATTGTTTTTCACAGGATGGAGTGCAGGAGGGAGAACTTTCCCATGGAGCATTTAGACTTGTATTCCAAGGTCAGAAGCTTCTAATTTTCACTTTTCTTATCCTATAATACGCAGACATACTATTTGCTCTAGTTCTCAGAGTTCGGACTTGCTTAACAGTGGAATTCCACTTTTTGTGATAATTTGAGCATCAAACACACTTACTTCAAGATGATCCAAACACATGCTATGAATCTCATTTCAGCAATTCTAGTTATTTCATATTTTGAATGTTTTCCGTTTTCTTTCTTCATGAACAGAAATATGTTGATTTGAAAATGGAATTGAGCAGAACAGAAAGACATATTTTGAAAGAAATGGGGTTCATTTGTCATGTTGAACATCCTCATAAGTTTATCTCAAATTACCTTGCTACCCTTGAAACACCTCCAGAATTGAGGCAAGAAGCTTGGAATCTGGCTAATGATAGGTACATAATTGCATATATTATTTTTATTCTGTTTCGTGTGTGTTTTTGTGCTTGTCCGTACATTCTCCATGATTTATTTATCTTCCACAAGATTCCTGAATTAGAGTGAGTGCATCCGTTGTCACATGATCAGGTCTTTTGAAGGGTATAATACCTTATTTTGGCTTTTGGAACTGTTGATCTCATAGCTATTAGTAAACACTTGATACTTAAAATGTTGTATGACAAGCATTCGATTCAAAATCGAAGCATAATTTGGAGTGGAGTAAAATGTTTCTTTATTATTCACTAGTCCTAATATTTTTGGTGATGACTTTTATTCACCATCTTTTACCACAACATTATGTTTGCTGTCTCATGTTTTCTGCTTTGCTTCGCCTACACTTTTTTCATGCAGTTTGAGAACTACATTGTGTGTTCGATTTAAGAGTGAGGTGGTGGCTTGTGGAGTTGTATATGCTGCTGCTCGCAGGTTCCAAGTACCCCTTCCTGAGAACCCACCATGGTGGAAGGCATTTGATGGGGAGAAGTCTGGGATTGATGAAGTCTGCAGGGTTCTGGCTCACCTTTATAGCCTTCCAAAGGCACAATATATACCAGTCTGCAAGGATGGGGACTTTACATTCTCCAACAAATCATTGGAATCAAAGTCTCAATCAACACCAAAGGTAATACCCACTTCATCCACATTAACCTGTAATTTGCCGTAGTGGTGTAATATCTCTATATCAGCATCTGTTGTTTGTTGAGACAAATGTCTAAACCTGTATTATTGACCATTGATAATACGGTCGTGATCATAACATATATAAATCACTGGCAATTTGTAGGATGCTCCACAATATAGTCCACTAGCTGATACTGACACCTCTATGCCAAAGGGTGCTCAAGGAGAAGCTAACATTGAATCCATTGGTGGCAAGGGTGCTATGGTGAAGGTAGCCATTGATAAGCTGAAAGATTCTAAAAGGTCTGATGATGAATCAAAAGGCACGGGTACAGACGGAGAGGCAAAAGAGGAACACATACTGAAGTCTAAGTCTGACCGTAAAACAGATGTCGTTGGTGAGACACGCAGGGACAGGGACAGGGACCGAGATAGGGACAGGGAAAGAGACAGAGATAGGGACAGGGACAGAACAAAATCCAGAGATAGGGATCGAGGAAGGGATTCTGACAAAGAACGGGAACGAGAGGAAGCTGAGAGGGACAAGCTCAAGGATCGAGGTCACCGTTCTAGGGAGAGAGCAAAGGATTCAGGTGTCCTTACAGATTTCATGTGTTTCTTTTTTTTTTTCTTTTGTGTTCGACTTAAATTAAGTTTTTGTAGTGGATGCAGGACATTCCGAGAAGTCAAAACGCCATTCTTCACACGGTATAGTTCTGTGTTAATGGGGTTTTGCATTTTCTTCCATTTAGCATTGAATCTTCTTAACATATTTCAATTTTACAGATCGGGATTACCATGGTTCTTCTTACTCTTCAAGGGAGAAAGATCGACATAGACATCATTGACATTATTTAGAACATCTTCCAAGATTTACCCGCTTGGGTCACACCCTTTGATCCTATAATCAGTAACCACTGTTTGTTAAGTACTTAGGTAAAGAGCGTTTACGGATAGAAACAATTTAGGGCTCATTTGTGGTAGAAACAATTTAGGGCTCATTTGTGGTCTTATTTGATAAGCACTTACGTAAACACTTATGTATAATTGTTTTTAGTCGAAGAGAGAATAGAATTAAATCATTTTTATGAGTTGAAAGCATTCTTTAGGTTGTTTTGAAGATGTTATTAGAATAAGCTAAACAGAGCAGATATAAGTTATTTTCATAATATTTTAAACTATTTATAGAAATATTCTGTCATCAGATAAATTTAAAATAAATTATTTTAAATGAAGAGTTAATGATGTTATTTTTATATGCTGTAGTCAATATTGTGATATAGTTAGCTAATAAAAAGTATGATCGTTAACCATTAATATTCTCTCTAGTTACTGATATAGTTAACTAATAAAAATTATCTTGCCAAAAGAATCTTCTAATCTAATAAGAATGACATTTTCAATGACAGTAGTCTCCTGTAACGTGACAATCCATTTTGTGAAATGGCATGTCATTTGAATTCATGATCCTCTCAATATAATTCACGCTATTAATAGTTGGATTCAATTTTAATAATTTGAAAAGAAAAGTATAATTTTTTTATCAGAACAGTTACAATTAAAGGAACCAAAATCACCTATGCGACGTCCTTTAAAAATAAAAAAATACAATTAAATCTAACATAATTGTGACAGACTAATGATTAATTTAACCATATATATAAAAACATATATGCTCAACTAGTTAACTACATAGATCCAACTACATTAGATGCATTAAGGGTAATATTAGTTTGGTCTAAAAACTAAATTATCCCTTTCTTCAACTTTCGTTCAATCAATTGCTAGGTCACCATACATGCTGTTTGTTCAATCCAGTTCATTGTTTTATAAACCAACATTAATGAAAAATTGAATTTAAACTTTATCTTTTTCAGTCTTATTCAAACAGAATTTCCGTGTCAATTACAGTAAGCAGACTGTTGATTATTGCTTATCTAATTAATTCAACAAAGTGTTTAAATTATTATTTTTTTAACTGAAAACAATGACATTTTGGGGGCAAACATGAATAAATGTATCTAAGAACCACCATAAAATAAAACTCTTTTAGTCAATAATATAGCTAAAAGTTGATTTGATTCCAAAGATAAGCGGAGAAAAATATGAACTTGGGTCCTAGGTGGTACCCATGGTAACAAGGCAAATGAAGAAATTGCCATGCAGAATCAGAAAAGGCTGAGTAACAAACAGATAGAGGGGAAAACATTTCTAGGTTAAATCAAAACAAAATGAAGAAATCATCTGTCCTTCAATTTCTTCAAGACACTGATGTTTTCCCTGCCCTCGTTAGCCTAACATGCAGCGGTACCATTTTACATTTCTTGATTATTATCCGTCCTTTTATTGTCCCCTTGACGAACTTACAAGGACAGGGGAACCTTTTCAAGCAACATTACTCTCATCAACCACTGCTCTGGTGTTTCAGCTATTCATCTTTAAATTTACCCGAATCACCAACTTCAAAAAGATTAGAAGGCAGGGAAGCAGGATCAAATTCAAAAGATCCTCTTGGAACACCCTCCCTCTCATTACCAGACATCTTAAAAGAAGGAATTTGATGCGAGAACCTATAAAGCTCATTAGGCCGGACGTAAAAAACGTCCACTCCATTCTCGCAAGTTTTCTGAAAGAGGCTTGCAAATCCTTTCACTTTGTCCAGAGAAGCAACAGCGATGCCCACGTTTTCAGAAAAATCTGATACGATCTCCACATATTCATAGTCATACTCCAAATGTTTCTTTGGATTAGAACTCCATTTGATATCCCAATCTCTGAAAATTGCCCAAGTTTCTCCTTTATTGGGATATGCCAGATAAGACCGTTTGCCAGTTTCTTTTATGTACCGCACCTGATGAGAGAACATAGTACGATCTGTAGTTTTCTGAGAATTACCGAGTCTGAACTTACCGCAGGCAATAGGCAAATTTGCTTCTTGCCAATCAAGCTCGTCTTCGCCATCTGGATCAGCCTCCAACCAAGTAATGTGCAACTTGAAAGGGGAAATCACTTTCCTGACTATAGCATAAAATCTTGGCATCGCATCATCGGTATCATATATTGCCCAAATTTGTTTAGCAGCAAAGCGATCCTCCTCCTTATCCATTTCGAAATCATTGAATTCTGCGTCAAAACAAGGAAGGATCTTTGGACTAGAAGGAACATTTGAATTCAATGAAGAGCAGTTATACTCTTTTGACTCGGATACCTTCTCTGTGTTCTGATCAGCCACACCAGCAGCTGAAGTAGCTGGATTGTCGCTGTTGGACGATCCATTACTTGTGGGCACATTCTTATTCTCAACGTCATCCGCATTAAGTGGTTCATTTGTTTGTGACGCTTTGGAAGGAATTTTAAGATCGTCATCTTCAGAGGTTTCCGTATATGAAACATGCTGTTTTTTCCTTGTAGATCTCCTTGCACCAACTTTTGAATGGTCAAGATCATGTTCTGGAGCATTGGCATCTCTCATCTCATCACTATTTCCAGCTTTGGAGCTTTCTCCCGAATCTGGTGCTGACTGCCTTACTCTCTTACTTCCAACATTTTTAGAGGATTGTGACTCCATGACTTTGGATGCAGGAACAGAGCCATCTTTACCCTTTTCACTATGAGCACCAACTCTTGCATCACATTTTTTCATAGATGTAGTATCTGACGGCACAAACCTGGCAGTACGTTCTCTACCAAAGTGTTTCTGACCAGTGCTTGCTGAATCTGGTTTTGGGGGACCAGGAATTGGACCCTCGTTCTGCATATTTACTGAAGTAAACGTTGAAGATGGGACACCAAAATTTATAACACGAGCTTTAAATGGCTTCAAACACTGCAGACACAATAAGTTTGCATTCACATATTGCATGGAGTACTGGAACGTAAAGTTACAATGTCGGCAAGATGTCCAGAATGTCATCGGTCCAGCTTGGCTGTTGGGACCGGCGGTGTTCGGATAAGAATTATTCTGAACATTTGTTGCATTTTCATCATGTTTTGCAGTGAACACGTTCCCATCTGAGTTATGGTGTGATTCAGAATTCTTCTGACCTTTTTTTGCATTACGTTTTCTAGTGGATTTCGGCGCAGCTGCTCTCACAGAGATTCCATACTGGCTGTCATACGAAGAACGTTTTGCTTGGTCACTCAAGACCCCATTGGCTTGCCCAATCAACTTGAAAGCAGCTTCTGCACCAGCATACTTGTTCTTATCAGGGTGAAGTAGCAGTGCAAGCCTCCTGTACTGTTTCTTAATGACTGCTTCATCAGCCAATCTTTCAATCTGAAGTAACGCATACCAGTCCATGTCAGTGGCAGACACCTTTTTATGCGCAGCATTGTGAACCTCGCAGACAGTAAGAATCTGAGTAATGTTTTCAACATCAGCATACAGTTTTTTAGCCTTAGTAGCAAACCTGAGAGCCTCCACAAATTCACCTCTTTGCATTCTAGCTTCGGCCATTTGCCTAGCCCTCACAGCCTCTTCTTTGTTGCACTCCATGGAGGAATTCAAATCAAAATCCAACCACCCTTATTTCTCTAAACCTCACACCAACCAAATCGTAGAAACGCCAATTTCTGTAATTATACCTATTCCCAATACCCAAGCAGCACAATATTCTCACCTGATCAACACAAAATAAACCTAATGCGATGAAATTAAACCTAACTACGAGCATTTCACTTAAGCAAAACATAGTATATGTACACGCAGGAGCACAAAAGGATTTAAATTATGCATTCGACAATTAAAAGTTAAGACAAAAGGTACCAACCTGGTTCGGAATAGTAAACAAACAATATTCAAATGAGAAGAAGCATCTAAATTTGTGGAAGTTGGGGGAACGGAAGCTTAGTTGTTGGTTCCAAGAGAAACGAGAAACCCTAAAATGAAGAGATCCCAAATGGAATTGAAATGAATCACTGCGAAACATAGAGAGATAAAAACAAAGAGATGGCGCTTGAAAGCGGGAGCCAAGGTGGAACAAAAAAATTTAAAGTCAATGGAGGGAAGACAAAAATGCTAAATGAGTGAGAGGGAACATGTGATTTTCGTGTATTTGAAAATTAAATTCATAAAACATCAATTATTTCCCCAACAAAACTTTACATAAAATAGAATGGAAAAGTTAAATCACAATAGATTATATTAGCTTTATAAATTAATATATATATTTTTTATAAACAGTTAAGAAAAGAAAATAAAGTGAAAAATATATATTTTGTTGCTAATAAGTGGAAAATGATATTTTCTTGTGTTTAAATTCGTAACAACGTCAATTATTTCACCCAACAAACCTTTGCATAATAACTACTTTTAAAAAAAATTTATCATAATTATTAAAATAAAAATATATATTTATAGAAAACAATTATAAAATAAATATTTTTTATATATTTATTATAACTAGTTTTTTTAATAGATAGCTAATTTAGTTTTAAAAGACACTAACAAAAGTAAAATTCTCATGAATTGCATCACTAAAAATTATTATATTTCTACTGTTATAAATATTACACTAAAGAATTATGATAGTTATTATTTTATTGAACTAATATATAATAAATTAGAAAGTTTTTTTTTTTTAAATAAAAGTTTTCCAGTTAACATCACTTACAAACACATCTGATACCTGAGTAAATAAATTACAAGGTTTTTAATAATAATATATATTACTTTATATATATATAATTACATCTATATGTGTATAAATATAAATAAATGCAGTATAATATACATCTATATTGTATTTATATATTTTTAATGTTGTAATATTTCTTTATATATTTATCCTCTTTGTATATTAGTAAATAAATAAAATAATATACCTCATTAAAAAAAAATTATATATTCATAGTAATACACCGTCACGTGTACAAAATTTGTAAATTTACCTTAAATAAATATAATGATGGAGACACAATAAATTTTAAAAATATTAAAAAATAAATGGATATACAAATAGGGCTTTGCATTAACTAATATAATAAAAATATAAATTTTAAAAAATATTATTATTATATTAATAAAAACTATTGGTAAGTAGTAATTATCCTACACTTATATTACCAATCATGTTTATAATTTTTGTGTAGGTAGAATTTTTTTTATTAAAAGTAGTTATTTTAGTTTAAAAACAATACTCAAAGGATAAAATTGTAAGAATTTCTATTAATAAAAAAAATCTCATTTATTAATGTTATAGATTATTTGTAGTAGTTTTTATTTATTGTGTAGATAATTTTTTTATTATAAATAGTTATTTTAGTTTAAAAATTACAACTTAAAATAAGATTGTAATAATTTATGTACACCACAGAGGAAAATATAGTTATAGTTATAAAATTGTATTTATAAACAGTTAGGAAAAAGAAAAAAATGAAAAAAAAAAATCGTTGTATTTTTTCATAATAAATATAAGGATAGTTTTGGTTTAATTAATTAATTTATTATTTTTGAAATTAATTTTGTCTTAATGTAATTTTCTCTTTAAATAAACAAACACATTTTTCATTTACATTTTCTTTTTATTTTACTCAAAACAAGAGTTTCCTATAGAATATAGAACAGGGGACAATTAATAGTATTTATTACTTTTTCAGTGTTCTATTTTATTAGCTTTAATGCTATAATTAATATTTTTTAACACTCTGTTTGGTATAGATTCTAATTAATTGAACCCTATTTATTATTCTTTAAAGCAAAACACCATTCTGTTTAAATATGAATACCATTTCAATAAATGTGTTTGAAAGTACTATTCTTAACTAATATTTGTAAATTAAGTAATTTTATATTTAAATCAAAATGAATTATTTTTATTAAATAACATCCTTAAAAGAATATATATGTGTATAATATATGTATATATATATGTGTGTGTTTTTTTATAAAAATTAGATTAATTAATTGAGGAATAAAAAATATTCTGTTATTGAAAATTGAGAGCACCAGTTCTTTTAATAAAAAAAATACTACAATTGCAATAATTATCGGAGGATTTAAATAAAACTATAAATTAATTTTTATATTGTAAAACAGATGCATTAATTTTTTTTACCCCTAAGAATATCCGTAATTAATACTCCCTTTAACACAAATATAAGAAAAAATACTGTCAGTGAACTTAAATATAAACATAAGTAAATTTCAACTATCAAAACTCTAACTATAATGATATTATTTAAAAATATATTTATTTAAATATGAAAAAACGCCATATAAATATGATCGAATATAGTTTTTAAAACGTAGTAATTTTTATTTTTATAAATTAAAAAATTAACTAATGTTTTTAATTAATGTGAAATTTTGATTTTGGTTAGATTTAAGAACAGGATTTTATAAATGAGTAATTAATTTGAGACAAAATAATATATTAGAAAATCAAATATTATTATGTTTTGCATGAAATTCAAAATTTTAATTGTATTATTTTTAATACATCTTTCAAAAACTCTAAAGCGGAATTGACGAATATTGTGTGTTTGTTTTAAATCTTATAAAATTATTTTTAGAAACGTGAGTATATAAGAATATGATCTTCTCATGTTTGGTTCGTGTCATTGACTATCACACGTTTTCAAAATATTTTGTATTTAAGTTATTGAAAATAATACAAATACTTGCAATTTTGTTTCGGTACCGCTAATATAATCTCACATTATTTAGAGTGAAATCAATGACAATTTATATACTTTTTCTTTCTTCAATCTACCGAAATGCCTTTTAAAAATAAAATTGTGACAAAACTCAAAAACGGACAATACATCAAATATCATAATTGATCATAGATATATTATTTCAATAAACTTCAAATCGAAACATTAACGTATATCAACATTAACATATATCATTAGCATTTATGTTAATGAGCATGGATAATTCTTAATACTTATTTTAAATATTGGAACTAAAATTATATTTTATTTACAACTTATTTCCTATTATTTACCAACAAATTTTTTTTTTTTTTTTTTTTGTTAAAAAGAAATGGTGGATAGGTTGAAATACTTATGAATTGTTCAGTTTACTATTCATTCTGTCATTTTTACTCCTTTAGAAAAAATAATTAAGTTCAAAAACATATATATGTATATACGTGTCTCTCTCTATATATAACTTGAAACTAGTTATGATTACCATGGTTAAAGAAAGTCAAATTTGAATAACTTATTAAAATCCCAAAGTAAAAAAATATATGTGCAAATCATATAAGTAATGTTTTTTAAAGAATATAATGTAAATGAGTTGAATCGCCATGTTTGCATATTAAAAATAAGAATCTGTTACTTGAATCAATGGTGATTAGGTTTGAACAAATTCAATAAATTTCGATCCAGAAAACGCAACAATTGAACCAATATGTTTTGTGTGAGTTAGCAGGTTATCCTAACCAGCAAACACAAATAAATTTTCAGTTTTGCCTTTTTTTTTACGTTTCTTTCTAAATATAAGCACACAATCCAATATTGTTTTCAACATATTTACTTTCACTTTTTAGTTCAATTAAATTAACATGAATTGTTTATAAAAGTTAGCTAGTTATTAAAACGTTGAAAATATCATATCATGAATAAACAATAATAAGTATTATATATAACGATAAACAATTACTACTCAATAAGATAATAAAAAAAAACTGAAAATATAATCCACAATGTAAACTCAATTTTTTTGTTATGTTAGCATTGTTTTTTCCTCACATTTTACTTACAAATTACGGGTCGGGTTGACCGGGTTGACCTGACTCGCGTAAGAAATATAAACTCTTTTTACTGTCCTACCCCGTATAAGAAGTAGTTCATATAAAAAAAATATTTTTTTAAAAAAATAAAATTTTATTAATTATAAAAAAACTTATTTCTTCTGCTAAAATTTAAAATTTTATTTATGTTTCAGTTCATTCAATTAAGATAAAATATGAATTCAAGTATGAGAATTATTAGAATGTTTGATTAAAAGTAATTTTATTTTACATTTATTTTCCCTTTATATATATGTAAATGTATAAAAATATCCTATCAAAGTTTTGGTACAAAATATTTGAATAAAGATGACTAATTTTTTAAAGAGTATCTTATTAAAATCTTATTTATATTATTTTTTTATTAGCAACTTATAAATTTAAGACTTTACTTAAAATTAGATCAATTCTCACTCTTAATATTAACTCCTTTAGATGATTAAAATAAAACACTACATTTTGTAGTACATTAAATTCATTTTTTAAAAGATAAAATAAAAAAAGATCACAATGCAATAATAAATGAGTGTGATATGATTTTTTTTTTTTGCAAAAAATATAATATAATTATTTTTTTATTTATACGAATCAATCTGTCTCACTATTAGCTCGTGCAGACTGGAAGGCAAGCCTAATCAGGCTATACTAGTGAGCCTACCTCGCATTGTCATCCCTATATGGAAAGGAGATTGTCACATTTGTTTGGATCCGGAGGTGGCAAGATTTACACAAATGAGAAGATGTCACATTTATTTGGATCAAGTGATTAATAGTATAATTAAATATTTTTAAAATTGTTAAATAAATTTATGTAATATTTAATTTTACATCTTGTATATTATAATAATAAAATGAATGCACAACAATACTTGAATAAAATGAAGGAATCCTACATGCAATCAACACAAATATTTTTATTTGTGTGAGAAATGAAAAAAAGGGTCACACCCTCTCCTCATACTATCAAAACCACTTAAACAAACACAATAATACATGGAAACAAACACAACTAAGTTCCTCTCAAAATATCTTCATAAATCTTAATGCTCTAAAAGGCTAAGATAATTTGGTTCATTTGTCACTAATCATTCAATCAATATATACATAAATTTAACTAATTTTGATGATCTTTACTGAAGAAGTATATATCAGAGAAGTTAGACAGTATTGGTAAGTCAGACAAGTTTATCCAAACTATTTTCTTAGCTTAGTGAATTGTAATACCAAATGATGTATCCAATTTAGTACAATGAAAATTGTCTGGCAATTATAAAAAAACTTTTACCCTTGGAAGTGACTTCAAAATCGTCACCTTCAGAAGTTTCCACGCATCAAACATGCTGCTGCTTTTGTCTACAAGAACTCCCTGCATCAAGTCTTGAAGGATCAATATCATCTTCTCGAACATAAGCATCTTTCATCTCATAACCATTTACCAGCTTTGAAACTTTCTCCAGAATCTGGTGCTGACTGCCTAACTCTTTTACTTCCAACATTTTTAGATGTTTGTGACTCCGCACCTGTGGATGCAGGAGCACCTTCAGAATGACCACCAACGCCAGAAGAACATTTTTTCATAAACGTACTAGCATGTTCTCCTCCACCAGGGGGTTTGCTACCAGTACTTTCAGAGGCAGGTTTTGGGGGACCATGCGTTGGAGACTCCTTCTGGATATTTACCAAAGGAATAGCACAAGCTTTAAAGGATTTCAAACACTGCTTACAGCGTATGGTTGCATTTACAAATGGCATGCAGAACTGGTACTTAGTATTACAATGTTGGCAACATGTCCAGAATGTCTTCTGTCCAGGTTTCTTCTTAGAATCGGTGGATTTCGGCACAGGGCAACTCACCGAGACTGCAAACTTCTTGTCATACAAAGAACGTTTTGCTTGGTCACTCAAAACCCCATTGGCTTGCCCAACCAATTTGAAAGCAGTTTCTGCACCAGAAAACTTATTCTTATCAGGATGAAGTAGGAGTGCAAGCCTTCTGTACTGTTTCTTTATGGCTGTTTCATCCGCCAATCTCTCAATCTGAAGAATCGCATACCAGTCCATGTCAGAGGGAGAGAGTTTCCTCTTTGCAGCATTGTGAACCTCACAAATCGCAAGAACGTGGCTAATGCTTCCCACATCAGGATAAAGGTTTTTGGCCTTGGTAGCAAACTTGAGAGCCTCTTGAAATTCACCTCTTTGCATTCTAGCTTCAGCAATTTTTCTAGCCCTCAAAGCCTCATCCTTGTTGCACTCCATGGCAGAATTCAAATCAAAATCCAACCACCCAAATTTCTGCTAATCTCACTGTAAGTAGAAAGTACAATGTGTGTAATTTTACCAATTCACAATCCACAAGAAGCACAGTGATTTTCGCCTGGTTGACACAAACAACCCTAACACGGTAAAGTTAAACCTATCTACCCACATTTCATACAGTGTTTAAACAAGATATGCACGCAATATGTCGATTATGAAACAGAAAACTGCGCAGATAAGAGTTAAATAAAAATGGCACCTGGTTTCGAATACTAAATATGAATCAAAATCGAGGAAGCGTGAATGGTGAGCATAACAATGCTTCGTTCTGTAAGATGTTGATTCTGTAACGAGTCAATAAACAGATATGGACATGTTGGCAAAGGAAAAGGAAATGTAAAACCCTAAATCAAAACGACAGACAGATGTAAAGAAAGGGCACTTTAACGCGGGAGTGGAAATCAAAACCAGAGGGAAAGTGAAAACTCTAAATCAGACACAGGGAAGATGGGAATTCTCGTGAGATGAAACATAACAAAAAAATATTTTATTTATTTATTTAATAAATGGGGTATATTTTTTATAAAATTTAAACAAGCACAAGTTTTTAAGGATTATTAATGATTCAAACAACATATTTCTTTTATCTGAATAAATTTAAATTTAAATTTAAATAATATATGTTTGTATTCTCCATCTTCTCACCTTAATAAGTTAAATATATTTTTCTCCTTTAAATTTTTAAGATAAAATTATAATAGAGTTGAGACTTTCAAAACAATTGACTCATGTTATCTCAAGTATTCAAACAATATATAAACTTGACTTGTAATTTTTGTAAATACCAAAAATTATAAGTTCTTTATTTTTATCTTTTTAGAAAATATTTACTGAATACCCAATATTAGAAAACACTTAAATGAGAAAGATATTAAATAAAAAAATGAGTAAAAAAAAAAGTTTAAATATGTGTTTCAAATAAAATCAAATTCAAATAATAAACGCAACCGAAGTGATTTTTTAAATGGTATATGATTATTGTAAGAATTTGGTTTAGTGTTCTTCTTAAACTTTTGTTTATATATTTAAGCCCACAATAAAAACACCTTTTAGAATAAAACAGTTTTAATATGCTTATTTAAATTCAATTGGGATATTTTTTAAGTTAATTACTTATTTAAATGATGAAAAATACGAGTTTTAATTCTTTGATATGGTCCTAACTTAATCATATTTAAATTAGTAATAATAAACATATCCAATCTAAATATAATAATGATTGAAAATTAACAATGATGATTTGATAAAAAAAATAATATCTCATTTATAAGAAAAATAATAATCTAAATAAACTGGAAGTAGTAATCCACAAAGTCAACTTAATTCAATGTTTTTTTCATTTATATAAGCACAATTTGATCTATTTATTGACTAATAATTATTTAAGAATGATTTTCTTCTGATCTCATATATATTGATATAATATCATTAGGATCAATCATCGTTTTTGAGGTACTCTTCATTTTGGAGTTCATAAATTGGTCATAGTCTTATTCTTAAAACACATCTTAGAGGACTAAAGGAGAAAAATGTATTTAAATTGTTTTTTACCTCAACTCTTAAGCGATGTTTGTCATTTCCAGTTATTTGCATTTCAAGTAGTACACTGACCATGTAAGCTTCACGTGAGAAAAAGACATTGTTGATCTCTTGTCAATAGTTTTATTTCTTTGCCGACCTCTTACAGTTTCTTTACTTCGATAGTAGAGGACATGGAAGCCTCGACCTCGTTTACTCTGTAAGCAAAAAAGCTCTACTTTGCATCTCCAGACAAGTTGCAAGCAGTTTTTCCATTGAAGTCGTGGTCATGACTTCCTTCTCGATAGAGGTTAGGGCAATATTAACACTTTTAGAAATTTGCAAGTTTCTCCGGAGGAGTTAGGGGCAACACTTGTCCCAACATCATACGACGATGGCCTAAATTTTTAAGAGACTTCCATGGCGACTCAAAGGGTTTATCTCTCTCTTATGATTCTTCTTGTCGGCGAAGAGGCAATTGGTCGACAGCCAAACCCGTTGAAGGAATGACAACCATCATCGGGAAGGTGAGTCCCTTTTTCAAAACCTTGTCACCAACTTTGCCACATTGCTATTAAAGTTGTTTTAAGACTTGCTTGAAATTATGAGTGACGTGAGTCATAACACCTAAAATACATAAAAGCATTAAGTAAAATTAACATCAATAGTATAAGCAAATAAATCAAATAAAGACTATACATACTAGTAAAATCCACCTATCATTGGGGGAAAAGATAAATGACAAGGATCTTTCACATGGGTAATCTCCTCAGCAACAAGTTTAAAACCTCAATGTCTTAGGGAGGTCATCATCAACCTCGCCTAATTACGATACTGAATGGGATTCCAATTCCAATAAAAAGGGAACTTTGATTTTATCCCATCATAAAAAAAAGTGTCGACTTAAAGGCTCCACTATGAATTTAAGAAATTCTCCCTTCAAATTTTATATGAAGACATATAGAGTGCAAAAAGACACATTCATGATTGGCTGATAAGTGACAACCAACCAACTTGGTCAGTTGGTCGGGCATATAATAATATAGAAAAACCTAAAGGGAAGACTTTAGTTTAACCAACTCAAACAACAAGTAAAAATCTTGCAATGAAGCTCGTGAATTAGGATGTAATTGGGTAGGAGCAACATTTAAGACCCGAAGAAAACCCATAGTGAACTCATCAAAAGGAAACGAATGTGAAGATATGTGAACATATAAAAGAACTCGTACAGAACCCCTTCTAGACCATGACATACATTGTCAATGGAATTGCACCGTTCCAACACAAGGACTCACCCCTATTTATAGAAGTTGGAAAGGAAGGTAGCCTAAAAGGCACATCCTTTCACCAACCGTCAGATCTATCCACATATGATGGATACAACCATTTCAAACATAGATCACGAGAGATGTCGTTTCAAGTCCCCAACCAACATGCACTAAGAACCTTTTAGACTCTACAAGGAATACCCTTCGAGCTTGGGGTGCTAGGGAGATAACTAAGACCCAACTAAGTCCATCTCAACACCCGCCAAATAACATTTGTAAAAATTTTCTTGCAAAAAAGACTCTCAAGCAAAGTTTTTTGAGTTTGTGTTGGTAGTGTACTTTACACAAATAAGATCATCTTCACCATAAAAGGTTGAAAAGATTACATAACGATCTCAAAAATACCGTCGAACATATCTCAAGAACTTGTTGATTAAGAACAAGATTAATCCATAGTTAAAAACGTACTTAGTGTTAGACTAATACAAGGTTAACTCCCATCCGTACTAATCCATACCCATCCATGCGAATGCCCAATATAGCTCTATAAATAGGTTGGTAATGATAAGGTAGAAGTATATTTTTAATAACATTTATTACTCTCAACTATTCATGAGAATTGACTTGAACTTCGAAGTACCTTTCACATATGCATACCCCCGTTCAACATCGCAAGGAGAATATCGTCGTGTTCTGTATCGAAGGAGACCGTCAACAACGTAAGGAGAACATCACATTTAGGGCCAACCTTATTTAAATGTTTAGGGTCACATTTAGGGAACTTCGAACAACCTTATTTCGTCCCTACATTTAGGGTCAATATTCAATTTAATACTGTAATTTAAAAAAAAATCAATTTGGTCCCTATGTTTATTAAAATGTATCCAAATTGGTCATTTTTGTTCAGTCGCACCTTACGGTGTCAAGTGCTGCTTATGTGGCAGAGAGAAATGGGATTTGGTGTTTTGTGAGGTGTGAGGTTTCAAGTTGCGTGGATTGAGAAATTACTTTAGTGAAAAATCAATTGGGGGTTAGGATTATTGGAATTACAATTGGGGGTTAAGATTTTTTTAATTGCAAGCAGTGAGTTTTTGAATTACATGTCAGTAATCCCATAAAAGGTTTAGAACCAAATTATACAGATGATTTGCAGAATTTGGGTGTTGATGATGATGAAAGTGAAGGAACATTTGTGCATGATAGAGGCTCTAATTGCTATAAATCTTGAAAAAAAGTATGGTTGTTGCTAAAATTTTGGAAGATAGGAAACAAGCAATTGTGGAGCATATATTGGGAAAGAAGGAGACGCTAGTCTTACTCGAATGCCTTATTCAAATAGGGGGTGCGAACATATACAAGGACAGGTGTAGCATCTCTCTCTAAATTGTGAAAGAATTAGAGCTAGTGGGTAGAAGGCATTCTCTCTCTCCGACTTGTTGAAGGATCTAACTTGGAAAATCAGTAATTTATTTCTTACTCATATTTTAGATGCTTTCATTTCAATTTCAAGGAAATGTTCATCACATATATGAGTTGTCCAGTGATCCGGAAAAGAGTTGGTAGCGGGGGATTAAGTTTTCTGTCCACTGGAAGAAGGGGGTCTTGGCTGCGTATGGAAGGAACAAGCAAAGCTTGCGTGATGTTGTCTAACTAGCAATTAAAAAATCCTAACTCCCAAAGAACACCTAATCCTACTTCTCTCTACCACATAAGCAACACTTGATGCCGTAAGGTGCGACTTAACAAAAATGACCAATTTGGATACATTTTAAAAACATAGTGACCATAGGGACCAAATTGATTTTTTTTAAAATCACCATACTAAATTAAATATTGATCCTAAATGTAGGGACGAATAAGGTAATTATACCTAAATTTTAATAGACTAGTAATTTTTTTTGCTATTGGCATTACATTAGAATCTAAATTAATACATTTGAAGGAAACCAATCAAATTGCTTAAATTTATACAGTTTTATCGTATGACCAAAAGTTCCACCACATTAGAAGCGAATGAAGGTTAAAAATAGATTATAAGTCCTTTTTTTATAAAAAAACTTTTATGTTATGTATCATTATGCAACTTGACATCTCAGCTAGATTGACACCTCAAGTAACAACAATCATCTGTCATCACATGAAAAAAGTATTATTAAAAAAAATACAAAAATATGGGGGAATTAGACCAAAACCCATATGTTAACAAAAACGATACATAAGTATATTATACCTATTTATAAAGAATTCTAAAAACAAATTAGATGAAAGTCTATTATACCAATAAAATATACCTTATGTTGATTATAGTCCTCTCATATACCTTATGTTGATGTATCTTATTAGGTATTTCTTGCCAGCACATCCCTCATGAGTTGCTTTGGTGCTGTAACAGAAAAAGTGGATTCATGTAAAAGGTGGAGGTGTGGGACAAAAAAGAATATAAAAACGGATCATTAGTTATTGCTGTACTATTTTTTCGTTCTTGTCTAACCTGGCAACTTTGTGAACCTTTCAAACTGCACGAATGCTTGATTGATGAACATTTCTGTACCATAGACGATGGCAGCACCAACTTCTCGTGCTTCTTGAAGGAGCCTTGTCAATTTTGGTGTGTAAACAGCATCAAATACCAAGGAATAGTGTTTCAAGGCTTCCTGTTAAAACATTGAAACAACATGTGGCATGAAGTTTATAATTTAAAATCACAGTTCTTTTTAGAGCCAACTTCTCAGAAACTATCGTTAGTGTAACTTTTTAGAGTAATATCAGAATATGCAAAAGTAACACAAAACCTTTGGTACGAGTGACTCGTGATTTTTTGGTTTCATTCCAACAGATGTAGCATTTGCCAGAATCATGCCTTGTTCTGGGTGGAAGTTCTCTAATTCAGACAAAGTAATAGCCTTTCCTCCCACTCTGCTGGCAAGCTCTTTGGCTTTGGCTGATAACAAAGAGAAAAAAAATATATTATGCTCCTCATTTTCATTCATCACAATGAATGAACTATGAAACTAAACCAACAACACTTTCTCACCATATGTACGATTTGCAACAACTATTCTTGCACCCTTTTGTTTTCCACCGTAAGCTAGTGCCTTTCCTGCCCCACCAGCTCCTATAACCACAAACAGTTTACCATATAACGGTGAACCAGACATGGATCTTCCGTTTGAATCTGCAAACAATTGTAACAAAAAGCCTATAAATAAACCAAAGCCTTGTATAGTCCTTCCTCAATATCTGCAAAGAAAATACAGAAACATATGTAGAAACCATGTAGTCGTTCCTCAATAGCTGCAATGGCCCCAAGATAATCAATATTATAACCTATTAGTTTCCCATCACTTGGCCTCTTAATCATGCAGCTAATAGCTCCTATTGCCTGATAAAATGATTTGATTAAGTTTAAATGATAGAAAAAATGTGACAGAAGTTTTTTAAGGCCTAAGAGTAAATACCTTAGCAATAGGATCAACCTCATCACAACATCTAAGTCCATCCACCTTGTGAGGAATCGTGTAACTGTTTTTGTTAAAGAACTAAGAATTACTAGCAATCGTGATATTGAAACCATAATTTTGACATAACCATTACATGGCCCTTTTTCTCACATACAAAAGTGCTGTCCAGCTAAATTTTTGTGACCACATGACACCATTAAATAAGCTTTGTATAGATCATTTACTTGTGTTCTAAAGTACATTAAGAATAAACTTATAAGTCAATAACACTAATGGCTAAAGTATAGAAAAATGGGAATGCCTTTATTCAACTATATGTTACAGAATAGAAGAATCTTGGAGGATATCATGATACCTGTATCCCACAAAATCAAGGGATGAGTAAGTGTTGAGAAAATCTGAGACGTTATCGACCAAGAAAGGCAAGTAAACTCCATCAAATCCCACAGACTCGAAAGCTGCATTATAAAGATGAGGACTTTTGCTATGACTAGTAGGATTTCCAATAACACCGTGTACTTTGGTGTCAACACCAATGTGTCTAAAATTGTACAAATCCAACAATTCTTTGATAGTTGGTTGCCCAGGAACTGATACAGCACCATCCTCAATTGAACCAAACGTGAGAAATCCTCCAAATTTTGCGCAGAGTATCCGTGACAAAATCCCCTTCTCACCAATTGCAATTCCAATCATTGGGACCTGCAGTTATTCACGTAATTAAACTCAGCATGTGATTTACAGATCTGTAGTATAAAGAAAGAAAGGATGAACTCACTTTTCAGTAATGTTTTTATTCTTAAGGCGAAATCTCTACACTGTGGATTATCTGAGACTCAGCTAAATTTTTTTTTTATCTAATAGTAGTAATATAGAATCAAGAATGTTAAATAGAAAGATTCAAAACAGTGTCATAAGATTAAATGATACACTTTTTTCTTTTACTTTTAACAGAAAATCTTACACTTTTTTTTTCATGAATAAATTAACTAGCAAACACCTGAACTGCTTATGAATTTCTCATAAAGTTTCTCAACTCAAAAAACTTGTTATCACATTCAAAAAACTTGCTATCAGAATTCTAAACTTTCGAGTGTGTATATTTGGTTTGTCATTAACAAAACATCAGATATACATTCATGCGTTTTGCTCAACCTTTAGTTTTTTTTTTTCAAACATATTGAATCATTTGTAATTGAATACCTGATGTAGAATTCTATTAAAGTTTGTAGATATTTTGAATTTCATCTATAACTTTTAAAAGTAAAGAAACTTATTTAAAAATTCTCAAATAATTCATAATTTAATGGTTAATTTAACCTAAGGATAGATATTGAAATATGTGTGAAATTTCAAATAAATCCATATACGTGTAAATCTTATAATTGAAATAAATGTTGAACACTTAACTATTGGAGTCATATATTTTGTTTCATATTTTATAGGAAATTCGTTAAGTTGTTTACATTTTGAGTGTTAGCTTATAAAAGTCTTTCAATAAATTATTAATAACTTCTTAGTTTATGTTCCTCATAATTTTCTCTGTTTTAATAAACAAAATACTAGAAATTAGTATCTTCTAAACTGATATCTTGAGATATTGTTGAGAAAGAACAAAAGATATATTACACACAATTAGTGAACCCACTTTTGAAGCATTAGATCTATGGAAAGTAATAGAAGATGATTGTGATATTTTTTAGGCTATCAGAAAACCCCCCTAGTTCGGATGAAGACTTAAAAAGAGATGAAAACAAGAAAGACTTAAGTTAATTTTTTTCCTGTAGTGTCAAAAGTAATATTTACAATAATTATTAACATGAGGTCTCCAAATAAGCCATTTGGAAGTATCTCAAATTAGAATACCATGGTTGTGAAAGAACAAAAAAACAATGAAAACTTTCAATTTCATAAAAAAATTTCCTACAATATTATACATGGGAGATGGTAGATAGTCCTGGATACAAATATTCCATAACAGTAAGATGAACTTATATAGTTCTATAAATAAATACAAGGCGAGATTAGTAATAAAAATATATACTTAAGAGTTTGGGGTAAATTTTTCGGAAACATTTGTGAATGTTCAAAATGTTGCTTACTTTGGTTGCAAAAAGGATGGAAAATTTATCTTGTAGATGTCACATTTTCATTTTTAAATGATTATTTGTAGGAGGATACATTTGTGAAACAAACAGAAAGATTTGAAGTTAAGGGACAAGGTTTACAAGTTAGAGGAGGCCTTGTATGATCTTTAAATAAGGCTTGAGAGGGTATAATTGGTGATTATCTTCATAACCTTGGATTTGTTAAGAGTCAAAGTGAAGATGGTGAATGTTAAATTTAATCATAATTTTGATCTATGTTGATATGATATACTTGTGATAGAGACCCATGAGAAGTGAATATATGAGCAGTGGTAAATTGAAAGGTTACTTGAGAGTGAAGAAGGAGTTGGAGAAGACGTGCAGAATCCGTGATGTCTAAGGCAGTTGTAGAAATCTTCACTATATCTGCGCCGGAAGCTTGAATTGTAGCAGCAAGGTTACCAATTTCCTCCATTGATGGAGTATTTTCCAAGTTGTGTGAAGAGACAATGATCTTCACACTCTCTGCTTTCTTCCATCCAATGCGATTGTAGAACTCATCTGCTACCTTCAATACACAAACACTCCTACAAACAATAAATGTAGAGCTCCTTCCAAGGATCACAAAATATTCATAACTTTTCAACTCTATTATATATACATCCAAACACTTTGTACTGGAACTAAATTCAAATTTATATTTTTTAAATTAATTTTAATTCTTAATTACTTAAATCTAATAATCAGATTGGAAATTTAATCAATATTTTTTATAAAAAAATAATAATTTAGATGTTTATAAATTAATTTGGTACCAATTTCAAAGTCATATTTTTAAAAAAATTGAATATAAATCCAAAATAATTTTAAATCAATGATAAAAGTAATGTTCAGTAAACAACAAACTTTATTCAACGTAATAATAAATAATATAATATGATAAAAAAAATTAGAAAGTAGTGATATTTAATGTAGAACGTTTTTTTTTGGTATGAAACTCAGATAATTAAATATAATTTGTTTTAATAAATACTAATTAAAAATATAAAAAATACTATTTGACGAATTATATTCTCATTTATATTTCATCAAATTTAATTCTATAATTATTAGCAAGATGAAGATAAAAAAAAGATGCAAATAAAAGTATATGTAGTTATCTTCAACTTAATATTACTTGCATTCCTTTATTTAGTGAAAGAATAGTGTGTTTTTATTATTAAAAAAGAAATGACGATGGTAAAAAACAAAAGTACACCACAATAATATTGTTGAGTATGAAACCATGTCAATTGAATTGAGCTAACTAGACATCATGTTTAGTGAATAGACTTAATCATTGTGTTTTCTTTATAATTTTTATTTAAAAAATCATTGTACTTGTAATTAGTGTAAGTTGCAGTTGGCAACCTAACAACGTTAAATTCTGTGTTGTTTATTTTCTGCTGTTGATTCGTGATTATGTGTGTTACTTCCGCATGCGTTTTTTCCATCAAATATTAAAGTTGCGAGCTATTTATTTACAAATTTGAAGTTTGAAGACGGTATAAACTCCCTAAAATTATATGAGTACATAGTATTTAATAATAAAATGCATATCGTTGAAATAGTGGTATGATGTAAAATAAATGAAACTTAAATGAAGAATTGTTTTTAGGTAGCATCATTTTTCACAGTGCTGTTGAATTAATTGTGTTTTGCATGGTAGGTAAAGAGTACAGTAGCTAATTAAATTACCTTTAGCTCAACTTCAACGAACTCACATTCCAAATGAATGGCTAGACGTAGAGCTTCTTGTCGCATGGTTTCATCACCCTTATACTCTCCTCCTTCCCATATTGGTCTGAAACAAACCATGCATCAGTTATAACCTACCATTAATCAAATCAAAATGCTCAAGTTATAATTAACCTATAGCTGATTATAATGGGCAAATGACGGTTTTTGATCAGAAATGGAAGATGATGAGTAGGGTGGAAGTCCTTCAACAAATCCAACCGAGCCTCTACTAAGTCAGCACCCAGTTCTTTTGCCTTCTCCATCTCAAACACCATTTCTTCCACTGACTCTGCTGTTGTTGAACCACATATCAGTGTTGAGTTTCTTCTGTCCCACTGGAACTGGATTTGGCCACCATGTTAGAATATAATTTTCACATTTTGAGATAAATGGTAAATCTTATTCCAACTACCTTTATAAGAGAAAAAAGATGAAATTGACATTTTTATTAGGTGAAATTAATTTATAAGTATATTAAATGCGGATTTTGAAAGTGTTAAAAAGAAATAAATTGTACAAAATTAGTTCATTCATTAAGAAATTTAATTTATAAATAAAAAAAATTGATTTCATTTTGTTTGAGAGAATGTGTATGGGGCAGTTTTGTCCAACATTGCTTTATTTTTGCTTAAAGAAAGGAAGCAAAAGAAAATAATTACCGGGGCGCTGGTGGTGGTAGTCATTTGGCGAGGAAAAGAGGTTGGCGGAGTGTGGTATGCTGCTGAGGAAAAAAACAGAAAGAAAAACGGGCTTATTTAGGAAAATGGGCAGATGGGAACCGTAGATATTCGTGCACATGTTCCACCCCAAGATGATTTTCACGTGGGTACCAACCATATATAGAGAAAATTGCTATTCGAATAAGCTACTACTACTTTTTCCTCCCTATTTCATAAAAATTATATTTTCAATTTTATTCTTTAAAAAATATATATTCTAAATTATTTATTCTAAAATATATTTTTTATCTGAAAATACATTTCAGAACTTATATTTTAAATTCAAAAATACGTTCTAAAATATACTATCAGATTGTACAGAATATATTGCACACATTCTTAAAGGTATTTTTGGGATCAGAAATACATATTAAAATGTACAATAAATACATGTTGAAATGTATAATTCGAAATGCATTTTTTGAGGAATAGATTTGTTATTTCATCGTCTCATGGAAGCGTAAAATGCAATGCCCTTAAAGTAATGTATGCCAAAGCATAAAAAAGAAAATGTATGGCATGCTAAACATAAAAAAACCGTAGGCTCGTATTGCGTGATTCATTGTGGGACTGAAGGATGGAAGCGAGACTAACGAGAAAATCACTTAAACCTAACGTGTTTGGATGGGCAGTAAGAATCTACTTTAAAAATCATGGAAAAATTAAAATAAAGCAACTGTTTGTTACTTTAGAAAATTAGAGATAAGGAACCGAAAAGTCTGATAAAATGAGGGTGTATAATTGGGATTATAACCTTTTTATTTTCTTTTAGTTATTCGTAGGTTTAAAACAGTATGACTTGCGAGATTTCACTTATAATATTATAGATTTAAGTGCAGAAATAAAAACGTTATGACATTGGGAGGATAAACAATGTTGTTTGGACTAAAAGCATTCCACTCTAAATAAGGCCATTATTAATAATTTTTTGAACATTGAAACTGGATGTTCTATCACGGCTGGTATTCACTGAGGCCAATTGCCATAGCCGCCTAGAAAACATGGATGAACGTGGAGATAAAGAAAGAGGTGAAGAATCTGAAACACTCAGTTTTCTACTATCCACACAAGTCATCCATCTATCTACCAAACCAGACAGCCATATCTCATTATTTGTACTTGTACACCTGGGTAACTTTGCATATACAAATGGGGAGACGTACATGATTACAAACTATATAGACTATAGACTACAGAGATCAGATCGAATATCACTGACCGTCAAGTATACAGACCCCCTACTGTAACATTTATAAGGTGGATTTATGCCTAAACTTCTGCTATTCAAAAATTCGGTTAATCAGCCAAGTATTACGAGTGCAAACGGTATCCCAAGAAGACACCGATAAGCGCCACCATACAGACATATAGAAGTGGGAATCCGACTTGAACTTTTCTTGGACCTTTATTAATAAGATCTCCCTACAAAAAGAATAAACCCACCATAAGAAATGAAATCTACTGACCCTAAGAGAAGAAACGGAATAAAATTGAAAATTTTCATATGTACATGGGCAATAATTCTAAAGTAACAGACAATATCTAATTTACAATACTGATTGATACTTTCTCAAGAAACCCCCAAGCTTACTAGTTTTTCTTGCAAGATTTTTGTCTCATAATTGCTGAGTCTCCTCTCCTCTGTTAACTTTGATATTGTTAGTCCAGACTGCATAGTAAATAAGAAACAAGCAATAAGAAACAATGTTATCTCAAGACTCACTATTACTTCCGGCCCGTTTTAATGAAGAAACCCATAGGATCAATTGATCCATTGCTATTTGCAACAACAAAAAAAGACATTTTCAAAGAATTAAGTATATAGAAGAATGTAAAAGTCAGCTAATACAGTTATACTATTTTGTGACCCTAATCATGCCACAAATTGCACCCCTGTATATTAAAAAAGACGCTAGAAGAGCAGCCTGGCTGTCTCCTTTGGTTTTTCTAATTCCAACTTATATTTTGTTAAACAAAATGTAGTGGATCTCAGATCAATCAAATGAAAGGAAGGGAAAAGTAATGTAAATAACAATCAAGCATACAATCACACAAAAATCGGTGAAGCTGTATAATTTAAAACAAGTATGCTTATAAATATTTCAGTAAACTGAAAAGGGTATAAAGAATACTTTATGCTTCAAACCTCTCGAATGAAAACTAACCCAAAATGTGCCTTGACAAGGCATAAAAATAATCAAACTCTTCAACTGGTCATAGAAAAATTTATAAACCAAATTTGCTTCTACTTGCAACTTACTAGGAAGCATGTCACACATGCAAGCAGATAAAAAGTTTCAACAATAAAGAATGGTGGCATGCCAAACCTCATTTAGTTTTGCCTCAAGTCCATCAAGCTTTAACTTCATCTCTTCAATAGCTTTCATTAATTTGAGCTCCTCTATACTCTTTGAAACTCTTAACTCAGCTTCTTTTTCAAGCTTCAGTTCCTCAACATTCTTTAATGCTTTCAACTCCATATCTTTTGTCATTTTTAACTCTTCAACTTTTTCTGGCTTCAGTTCCTCAATATTGTTTACTGTTTTGAACTCCAGATTTTTTAACTCTGTTTCTGGATTTAGTTCCTTTACAGAATTTACTGGGTTTAAAATCTGAAATTCTAACTTTTTCAACCCTGCTGCATTCTCTGGTTTCAGCTCCTCTGCATTCTTTACTTTGTTCAAATCCAGAACTTTAGACACTTTCAACTCTGTTGCTTTCTCTGGTTTCAGCTCCTCTGCATTCTTTACTTTGTTAAAATCCATAACTTCAGACACTTTCAACTCAGTTGCTTTCTCTGGTTTCAGCTCCTCTTCATTCTTTACTTTGTTCAAATCCATATCTTTTGACACTTCTACCTCTAAACCTTTTTGTGGTTTTAGTTCTTCTACATCTTTTACCATGTTCAACTCCTTATCTTTTGACACTTTTAACCGTGCTTCTTCATTTGGCTCCTCTGCATCCTTCATAGTGTCCAGCCCCATATAATAATCTGGCCTCAACTCCATATCCTCTTCTAGCTTTAATACCTCATGAACCATGTCTGGATTTTTTAGAACCTGACATACACAAGGAACAGAACAAAACATTTGAATGACCTATGCAACACTTATGAATTGAAATCGTAAAATTGATCATCCTTACATGCAAGACTACCAAAAACAGCAGAGATAACAGCTCTCGGAAAATAATAACAGGTTTTATAACATGCTTAAAGAATGCTTCCAAAGTGACACAAGAAAAAAATGAAAAATTTGCAACTCTAACAATGCACCTTTCAAATTATGAAAATAACAATCCAGAAATAAAAACCAATAAAACCCTTAAATTATGTAGCTAAGAAATTCGATTATCTTTTTTCAGGGATTTGAAATATCTCGAAAACGAAGTAGAGAAAAGACAATAATTTAGAGCCAAGTATGGGTGAAGTTTACTCTGACCATCGGCTCGGGCGATTGGATTTCATCTTTACTATATATCTGAACCTTTCCATGATCAAGACCATTCGCAAAGTCGCCATTAATAGGAGAGAGATCAGGTGAATTGGGTGGGCTGATGAGGGTCACCTTCAGCTTATTCTCTTCTATATACTTCCTTCCATCTTTAACAAACTGCCATTACCAAACAATAAGTCAAAATATAGAAATCAATATAAAATCTACCATAGTACGAAATCACGCACTATTAAATATCCATACCAGGCTGGAAGTAACATCGTCACTAGTTGTTTCGGCAGGAACTACTGTACTCTGGATTAAGAACTTGTCCTTGCACACCATATCTTCAGGTGCTTCCCTTTGGGCTTGCATTGTAACTGTTTGATGACAAATACAAGCAATAAAAATTGAATTTGGGAGGGGAAGGGGACAGAAACTACGATGCTAAAATTAATTTCATATTTGAGGATTCATCTTCACTTGTTGTTTTGGGAAAACTGGTATCCCTTAAAAAAATAAATTTCACCAAAACACTGTTGGTTGCAATTACAGCAATTTAAAATTGAGAAGCAACATAAGTAGTCAAAGAAAACTATGTCGTGCCCAATTCAGGCCATTTGGCCTCTATCCCAAAATAATCCACCACAATGGCTAAACTTATTCTCAAGAGAGATTAACTAATGTATAGAATGACAAGTCAAGTGTCTCAAAAGGGAAAAATACCAAACAAACACACATAAGATGAAGGCTTACCTATGAATTCACAAGTAGCTTTCGGCATGAGAACTCCAACATTTGGACGCACCGAATATTTCTTAGGCGACGTCGTTTTGACCTGCGAACATCAATGATACCAAAATGATTAATCTCCCCGTCCAGCCCCGTGCCTAACCCCAAGTAACAGGGATAAAAGAAAGGTGTTAAGACCTTGAACGCAACATAGTCGAAGGTGTTATTAGTCAACCGAATCGAGCAAGAACTTTGCTTCTTCAATTCAACTACAGAGGCCAAAAATCACGGCATATTATTCAACCAACCACACAAACACACAAGTTATAATAGATTTAGCATGCATGGCCGCGCAAACTAATAGAAGAATTAGAAAATGCACTCACATATAAATCTGAGTTCCTTGGGTTCGAATTCGATAATCGGAGCTTTACTCATGATTGTCCCCGAGGGGATAACCGAAGCCGAGATCGACACCTAAAATGGCAGCGTTTCAGTGAAGCCGTTCGATTCGACGCAGAATGCAGTGAAAAAGTGGGGAACGAGTCAAGTCGCGGCAGATCAACGAGTCAACTCTACTGAACTCGTAACAGAAAATGGGGAAAAAGGTGAAATCATTGAATTTTGTTTTCAGAGTGAAGAAGAACATACCAGTAGCACAAGTGAGTTGGTTCTCAAAACTGGAAAAGCCGAAGAAACGGCAGCGTTTAAACAATTGACGCAGAGAGAGGTGAAAGATGTGTTAAAATGGAACTAGCCGAAAATGGTGGTAGGAATTTCCCTTTTTCTTTTTCTTTCATGCAAGGTTGTGTTGAGATAACAGAAGTGGGTGCATTGGATGGGAATAAGCGTGTGAATCGTGATCTTCTTCTTGTAAGTGGAGTAGACAGATAGAGAGATTAATGCAGCTTATTAAGTTGCAGAAGAGAAAACAAAGTGGAGTGAGATGGGGGAAGCGGAAAAGAAAAGGGCTTTTTGTTGAAATATTATAAATTCTGTTTTATTTATTTAAAATTAATTATACTGTTTTTTTTTTTGCAGTGAGGAGCACGTAGCATCCCAAGAGAAAGTGACCTCCACCGAAGACGTTGATTGTACTGACCTTTTACCGACACGGACCTGCTTTTGATTTATCTGCTTCCTTCTCATGGCTCGGCGCAGCCGGCTTATAAAATCGAAGAGATCACACCCCTCTCTATTTATATAATATTGAATCCCACATTGATTAAAATGAAATCTTTCATAATATATAAAATAAATTTTATAATAAGATTGAGTTAACTTATAATGTGTTAGTAAACATTGTTGTCTGCTCCTTCAGCTAAGCTAGTTCTGTGCATGAAAACCGATTCTCATCTCCTTTTTCTCGGTCAATCAACGTCTAGGACGGTGCATAAGTGGTGCCGTTGTCAAGGTTCATATAGCACTGTTGCAACTTCCAAAAATTCTACAACTTCCAAAAATTCTATCTCTCCCACCTATTAGCTTATTATAATGAACATCCAAATATCGTTTTGTATATTGCTCACCCTATGTGAAATGGTTAAGAATAGACATTGTTAAATTTAATATTTAATACATTGAAATTGCTAAATTTACCATGGCATTTATTGAAATAAACTAAAATTCACATTGAAAAACTTTATTACTCCTTTTGTTTCAACCTTTCACTTAAATGCGAACCCCACCATAAAAATTGTTGCTTTCTTTACCAACAGGTGAGTAGATAAGAAAGAACAAAATAGTATTTTATTTATATAAATTTTTAAATAGAATATCAACTTGTTGGCTAATGATCTTTCTTTTTTATTCGATCACGTGCATAAACAATCCTTCACGTGACACTTCCACAAAAGCCCCAACTATCTCTTCTCAGCTTGCTTTCCACTTGAAGAAGACATAACAATATGTGATTCCGATCATGCTCTTTGTATTATAGAAAAATCTGAAATATTTTATAAAACGGAAAAATATAAGAAGAGACAACAATAAATGCATTAACATGATAAGAGAGAGAGTGTTATGAAAAATTGTCTTCTTTTTTTTTACTTTTTACAATTTTTTTACTTATTTTCTTTAGGACATATTTTCTTTGTGTGAATAAAGTTCCGAAATAGGTAATGTAAGTATCTAAAATATCAATTTTGCCGATAAAAAAAATCTAAAATATCATTTTTTTTATTTTTAAAATCAATAATACATTGTTTAGAATTAATTGTAGATTATATCGAGAGTTTAATAACAATTTAAAAGCAGTATTCCCTTTCACCAATGATACATGTTATCTGTAGTAAGGTTGTTAAGTTTGTCAAAGTTATATTAAAAAAATTAAGTTGATTTTGGTAACAATGTAAAATATATCTATTAATAACATGTTAAATTTTAAAAGTTAAAAAAAAAGGTTAAATGTCATTTAGATGACTATACTATTATAATTCTTTAACAATTAACATTAACTTTTTTGGAATTTATAATATAATTTAAATTAATCTTGCAGAAAATAATAGTGTAGTTTCAAAATAAGAAACAATGACAATATAGTTTAATCATATTTTCTTTTTTTTATATATTTTTCAAAATGAAAATTCTGACCAAATTTTAAAATGTATAAGATAAAGTACATTCAAAATGGGTTACAGTTTGAGACCTTCACATAATAGAGATAATATTTAACATGTTTAAGAATAAGCTTTTATGGTTGTATTTTAAGAATCTGTTATGTATCAGCTAAAATAATGTCATTCGAAAACTGTTTTCAGTTTGAAAATAATATTTTTTTTACGAATCTCATCAAATAACATTTTTTATATGGTGAACAGACTGAGCTATTAAATATTTTTAAAGTTTTTTAATTAACTGGTGACCAAACAAATTAATGTAATAGAAGAAATTATAACTTGAAAATAAATTTTATAATTTAAAGTGTATTATGACTTAAACATGATAGTTGTTATGTTTAATTTAATATCATATTATAAAAACATCATAAATTATATTATATTATATATATATTATATCAATTTTAATATGAATAGTATGAAAATATCGTAAATAAATAAATAAAATGAGGTACAAAGAGAATATAAAATTATAGAAAGAAGTTTTAATATGAATAGTATTTTTTTTTATCAGCTTTAATATGAATAGTATGAAAATATCATAAATAAATAAACAAAAATGAGTTCCAAGAAGAATTAATGTGAATATATAAAGTACAAATTATAAACAGTAGAAAAAGTCTTAAGAAAGGACAAAGGATGGAGAATAGAAAAACTTATAGAAACCATAAATATGATTATAAAAAGTAAAATAAGGATACAATTCGAAAATGAAAAAGAACATTATAATTTTTTTATAAAATCATATAATTGGGATAGAAAACATTGTAGGCATATACAAGCTTTTTGTAACTGGTCAAGCTGTCTGGAATTACAAATTTTTATATTTAAAAAGAAAAAAATCACGAGAATTTTTAATTATAAAATTTATCTCTCTATTCACAATTAATTCAAGTTTAAATTTAAATCTCTTAAGTAGAAATGAAAAAAATTAAACAACATATATAAAAAAAATAAAACTTTTTATAAATCTAGTATCTTAAATTTGGAGTTAGAAACAGTGTTAATATTTTATGATTTTAAATTTCATATTTTCTTAGCATTTTACTAAAAAAGTACTTTGTTACCTTTTTTTTTTTGGTGAACAATCTTTATCATGAACTAAAGATTTTAAACATTATTTAAAGTTATACAACTTTAATATTATTAAAAAGTACTTTGTTACCTTTATTTGGGTATAGTGTTTTTCAAATTCTTCATACTCTATTATTTCTTTTAAATATTCTAATAATTATTTGAGCATTTTTGTATACAATATTATTTATATTTACAATAATGCATAAATTAAGAGTATTTTTATTTAATGTAATTATAAAAAGTCTATATATTTATTTAATTAATTGGAGATTACTATATTATAAAAGTAACACACAACAAATTATAATTATTTATTAATATGGTCATAAATAATTGTTATAGGTTAAGAATCTTTATTGTACGTGATTAATGAAGACATCATATTAATTAACCATGATTGGCTTTTACTACTTTATTTTATTTAAACCTTTGGATGCCATGCAAGTTTAATCTGCCAACAATCATTCCACTTTTCCCCTTTCACTTTTAAATTTAATTATGAAGTTGACTAATCAATTAAGATCTCATGATAATTTTTTGAAGTTAATCCACTGATTCATAATTTTTTCCATTCTTAGTTAAAATTCCTCTTTTAATTAATCTTCTAGCTTATGTCTAAGACTAATGTTTGGTAAATATAATATTTGATGTCTTCATTTATCTTCGCTTATGTAACAAGATTAAATGAGGTAATAGACCCCTTTATTATTAAATGAGGTCAGGTAAATTGATAATAAGATTTTATCCAGATTACTCTTTTTAACTAATAATAATAATAATAATAACAATTAAAATCAATATAACTTAGATATCAAACAATAAAGAAAATTAGGTATTAAAAATCTCTGATTTAAACCTATTTCATAGATAAATAATTAATAATAAATAGAATTTTCATAAAAAAAGTAAATATTTTTTTAATACTCTAGCTAAAGTTATCTAGATCTCTTAACTAGAGTATTACCAGAAAAGTTCAGTCAAAAATTGATGCAAATGGAAAAAAAAAAGTCAATGTAAATTAGCGTGAGTTTTGTGTCAAAAGCATGTAAGTATTCTAATGGAGTGAAAGCCAATACGTTGTTACTCTTAACTCCAGTCAAAAATATCACTGCCGTTAGTTAAAACTACTGAAGTCATTGCTATCTAAAAAATATTACTTTTTATTTTAATTTAATGTGGAATAAATCAACTTATAAGATTTCAAACTTATATATTAATTAGAGAGTAGCGTCTACGCTAATTTATGAGTATTTCATCATATCTTACTTTTGTAAGAATTTTTTTAAGGACAATTTTGTTTGTTAAGAGGATACTTGTAAAATCATATTTTATTTCAACTTTTCATTTCTTTTCCACTTTCAAAAAATTCATTTTTATTTAGTTTTATTTTTCTAAACCTTATATGTTTCGGAATTCGATTACATCTTACATTAGTTAGGGAATTAGGAATATTTTTAAATTATTAGATTTTCAAAGAAAATAGTAAGTTTTTGTTTACTTTGAAAAAAATAATTCTTTTGAATTTGTCATAATTTTTGTGAGATTAATTGAGATGGTTCTCTTAACTTTGTGGGATCAATTTTTGTTATGTTTGGATATTTTGTTCTATATCTTTAAATTTTGAATAATCTCTTTTTAGAGTTGGAAGTTACTTTGGAATATAAAATTACATGTAAAAAAGTTATTTATGTTTTTTTTTTTTAAATCTTAAGACAAATGATTTGGTCATAATATGCAAATTATGGATTGCACTTATAATTTTGAATGTGTTTGAAATTTGTATTTGATAAACCTTTTAAAATAGTTTTGGTTTTGCTACATGAGATTGATTTTATGACATTTTTGCTTAAGCAAAAATAGAACAAAGATCCAAATTTTACTCTCAAACCTATTTTAGCGAAAATGAAGTTGAAACTCAACATTTGCTTTCAATCCTATCTTTAAGTAAAGGATATTTTAGAATGATTAGAATTGTATGAATTTTGGGTCATAAATATGAGATATTTAACTACTTTTGGAGGGGGTTTGTATCTTAGCAATCCTAGTTACAAAGATGTGTTGCTTTATCAACAACTGAAGTTGAGTACATTGTCGCATCTGAAACTAACAAAGTGATAAAATATATGAAAAGTCTATTTCACGAATTGGTCATGTTCAAGAAAGATATGTTCTCCATTCTGACAACCAAAGTGCAATCCACCTAGCTAAAAATCCTACATTTCATTCTCGGACAAAGCACATTGATTATCGTTATCATTGGATACGAAATGCTTTGGAGGATGAAGAGTTGCAGGTAGAGAAGGTTCATACAGATGACAACTGGTTTGACATGATCATCAAGGCAATTTCAGCTAAGAAGTTAACAAACTGTTGTAGGGGAGTTGGTTTGTTGATTCTCTTAATTAAGTTAGGGGAGATTTGTTGGGAATCCCTCTTTATTCTAATAGAGACCATGACCAATGAATCTTGATAACTGATCTATTGAATATATTCAATGATTGTCATTCCAAAAGTCTTGGAGTTATAACTCTCTCTTAAAAATGTGATGAACACTAATTATCTAATATCTCTTTATGATAAGTTTTTCTCTCATTCTCTATATAAAGGGAACTTGTGAAGAAGAGAAAAACAAGTAAGTGAGAAGAGAAGAGCAACATAGAGAGTAAAAGAGAGACTTGATATCTACCATAATGTGAAATTAGAAATCCTAGTGAAAGGCTAGAGAGACGTTATATTTCATCCTTGGTGGAAACATTTTCTGCACTAAGTTCCATGAGTTTTTATTTCTCAAGTTAAAGAGATTTTTCATGTTAAAAATTCTCAGTGTCATTATTATATTTGCTTTATTTTTTATTATTTACTTATTGTTTCTTCTACAAGTATCCATTTTATATCTAAACTAAAGAGGGAGAATTAATTCTAATTTTTTCAATATAAATATACAAGCATATATAAATACATATACATGAACAACTTCGTAAAAAATTATATTTAAATACATTTTATATTTCTTTAAGTGGTACGTTTTGAAATGCTAAATATTTTATAGATAATCTCTCTCTACTTATAGTAAATTAATAGTTTTGTGATGATGGTACACTTACAATATTCATCTATAATTTAAACAATTATTTTATAAAGAACAATATCCAACTATATTCCAAACAATTATTTCAGAAAAGAACAATTACAGGAACAAGAAATGTAAATGCCCAGGCTAAAATGAACTGATAAATAAAAAAATAAAAAAATTTGTGACGAGTGAAAATAAACTCTTACCTTTAAGTTAAATAAAAGTTTTTTTTTTTAACTTCTAAAATCATTACAGTACATTAATGGATTTACCTTTCGGAAAAAGTTAATTGAACCTTCCTCTTTAACTTATTTATGGAGATATTTGTTTATTAAAGCAATACCATGTTTGAAATCAACATCCGACCAAACTAATATTGCATGCAAATAAAAAGTCCTTATCATAAAAATGTAAAATCATTGCGATGTAGTTCTTACCCAATCCAAATCACCAAATCCAAATCTAGATGCAATAAGTGCAGTTGTTTTTGACATTAATTTAAAAATGGGAAAAATGAAGGCAGAGGAATGATTTACCTGAACCTGAAAATGACTTAAGATGGCAAAAAAAATGAATGGACTAAAATGAAAACCACTTTTTACCTTCCTTAATTTTTAAAGCTACCACAACACTTTCCTGAAACCTACCTACCTCCCACCAAAAGAAAAACGATATCGAAGTTCAAACTACAGAAATAGTTGACAAGGCAACTAGCTTTACGTTTATCGGTCACAATAAATGGTGATAATGAAGACACACCGATTTCACAACCAAGCACCTCAACCAACATAAACCCTTCTTTTCACATTCATAAAGGCCCTGTCATCAACAACTTCATCAATAATCATCACATTCATATGCCCAAATTTCTACTCTTATAAATTATTTGTAATATTCAATTATTAAAGTATATTCTAGAAGCAGGAGTCTCTTCTTAAGGATTTGATGAGCCTTTATAGTTGGTGGAGATGAGACTAGAAAGTATGTCCAATGCTTGATACACATGGAACACATCTTAGATTCTAGAGATGACAGACAAATTAGTTTTCATGGGAGAATTTGTCCTTTTTTGTTTTATTTTAAAGAAGATTTTTTTATTGAAAGCCTTGTAAGACTATTTTGTTTTACACTTTTATGTTTGTTGGGCGAGAATAGTGAAAGAAAGTGAAAAATGAAAGAAAATAAATGAAAAATTTATGAGTATTTGTGAGTGATACGTTTGAATTAAATTTTAATTTTTTTATTGATAAATAAATAAGACTAAAAATTTATCTTTATAAATTTGTATATTTATGACTTAGGACAAAATAAAAATTATGTAAAATTGTTAGAAAATGAAAAATTACCATAATTTTGTTTATTTTTTATTAAAAAGTAAATTTTAATATTCATAGTATAAACAATGTGTTAAAAAATTGTAAAATATAGTAAATTGAAATAAGTTGAAGCGAAATTAAACTACAAAGTACTTTTATAACTAATATTAAACAAAATACACCCCAATGTATAGTATAAATAAAAAAATTATACTAAAATAATGTTCAAAAAATAATAACAATTATATTGTCAAATATTCCAGTTAAAAAAAATATAAACCATTTGATGTTGTTGATATTTGAAAAAGTATTAAATAAATTAAATAATATTTAAATATTTATAATTATAAAAAATTTAACTAAGAAATAATTTTTATATTAAATTTATACAATAATATTATTTTTATATTTATTATTTTATAATTAATATTATTACTATATAATTTTTTATTATCATTATAATAATTATATTTTTTTATTATATAAATATTTAATATTATTTTATTACATTATATTATATAATGGATTATATATAATATCTTAAGTTTTCAACGTATAATCGATTTTATATATAATAATATTATTAATAATAACAATAATAATTAATAAGTTAATATATTTTATAATTAATTTAATATTTAAATATATATTTTAAATCAATGACGATAAAAAATATGGGATAGTATTTATATAATTAATCATTTATAAAAAATATAAGTATAATCAATTATCTGCTTAACATAATTAATTATGTGATTTAATTAACATAATCCATTACTCATACTCTATAATTAATTAATTATATTCCATTCCATATATGATTATTTACTTCCTGCACCATCAAATTGCATGCAAATAAATTAAGGTTATTTCGGCTCTTTAAGCATGTTGACGTGATTTTCCTTGTCTTTCTCTTCACAATAGCAAGTAACCACAACATCTCTTCTCTAGCAAATATTCAATTGTTTTTCCTTGCACATACGCGGATACAAACAAGATCACCTCCCACAAGTAGGTCTTGGTCAACGTTAATGTGCATGACCATCAAATCATTTAATATTACCATTTTGATATACTTGTTTAATATTTTTTTATGGTATTGAATATGTTTATGTTTTAATAGATTTTCAGCGTTATAATGCTACATTATAATATTATAATGTTTATGCCAGTAAGGAATCATTGTGCTAGTAAAAAATTTAGTAACTAAAACCAATTTTTAAATATTTTAAACTTTTTTATATATAAAAAAGTGTTATAAAAAAAAGTTTTTAGTTCCTTAACTTTTTTACTAATGTGAATAATGACTCATTATGACATAAACATTATAATATTACGATATTAGAAGTTAATTTGTTATTTTAAAAAAAAGTTAACGACATTTGATAGAAATAATTTATTTTAATAATTTTTTTTACTATAAATATTTACGTATTTTAAAGTTTCGACTAAAAACAAAAATTAATTTTATATTATAATACAAAGACCAAAAATATACTTATTCCTTTTTTTCTAGTAACAGAAGACATAATCAATGATATTATACTAGTAAGTGATTTTGATGGGCTCTGTGTGATCTACCTACACCTCCCTACATTTTTTGGTACCGTATTAAATATGTGAAAATACTTTATTATCCTTTAATAACCTTTAAAATCCCACACACCTCTTTCTTCTTCCATTTTATCTCATCTAGACACCCCAATAATTTTCACTATTTTCTTGCATTGGCTTATCCCTGATTTGAATGTCCACAGTATTTTTCAATCTTCTTTATGCATTTGAGATTAGTATTTTAAACCGTGAAGCGAGTCCTAGTTTATCATACAAGAATTAGGAAAAAGTAAATTATCATTTTTGGGCTATCTAATGTGCCTCGTGCTAAATTCTTGTTGAATCTTTGGTCCTGTGACACATTCCAGTTTTAAGCAATCTTAGCTTTTACTTTGTGCATGTTGACGCACTCCAAAATAATATTCACAAATAGTAAATGCTATTTTTATTATAGTTCTAATAACTAATGTAAAATTTCAACTCAGTATTACATAGTAACTACAAAATCATATGCTAAATTACTTCAATAATAGAAATTAACCCTTTTTTCTTTTCATAATTATTATATTCCATTACAATTTGGAAGCATGAATAAATAACATTAAACAAAATTACTATAATTACTATAAACGATCTAAATCGATATATTATATTTTCACAAATAAATATTATAAATTAATCATTTAGTGGTGTGTATATAATGAGCATGTTATTTTTTCTTATCAATTTTATCAGTCCTACACAAACCATTAAAACCAGGCCCTAGAAATTTGGATAAATGAACGTAAAGTTCCTTCAAATACAAATCTAAATATTAAACTTTTCATAACACCCTACCTCTTTTTTTATCGACAACCCTACCTTTTTTTTTATCGACAATAATAAATAAATATGAACCACTCTAGAGGTGATTCAATCCTAATACATGAACTCAACCATAACCTCCCTTATTAGACTTACTGTCATATTTGCTTATACAAAACTCTCCTAACTAGAGAACACCCGAAATAAATAATCATACAACTTAAATGAATACATCATAAGATCATCTTAATACAAACCAACAGATTTATCCACCCTACTTGGGTCTCCTCATATCTATTAAGCTTTCGTTTGGGGTCATGCCCCTCCAATAGCCATTACAAAATCCTCAATACAGAGAAGAAAAATCAGGATGGGACAATCTTCAAACTTCTTACCTCCTTTCCCAATATTTAAATCAAAGCAATTTATTTATGCAACAAAAATGCAAGAACTTACTTAAAACCGAATATTTTTCTCTGCGCACGTTAAATGCTTAAAGCGTAATTGATTGTTCTAGTATTCATTATTATTTTTTTTTTCGAAATTGACAAACATAAAACATAAATTCAATATTAAATCACGCATAGAACATTCTAATATATCATTAACCTGAGGTGACTAACATTTCTTTTAAAAGTTTATCTACTGAAATATTTACTTTATTTACAAATTTCGTGAACGGATGCCCTGGTAATTAGTACATCGAGGCCTTATTAATTAAAAAATATAGCAAATACCGCATCAGTTCCAATCTGATTCGAAGAAACCAGCATCTTTCATTTCCGAGTAGTACACGTTTTCCAAATGCAAATCGTCCTCCTGTAAGCATCACAACAACAACAACAATCAGTCAGATCAACAAAAGAATGAACATTCCTAACTCCTAAATGCAAAGAATACCAATGTTTGAACTGGAAAAATTGAACTACTGGCATTAAGTTAAGGACACTATGACCTGAAAAAAGTCAGCCAGGAAGGTTATGTATAGAAGGGGAAGATAAACGGCATGGTAACATACAATCGTGAAATGATATAACCTGTGATGTGAGCAAAAGTAAAACACAAAGCTTTAGAGAAATAAGCCAAACGAAGAAAGTTCAAAATAATCACTTTCAAGTAAGCTACAGAATAATAGAAGAATCTAACCAGAAACCAAAAGAAGCACCGTTTCCAGTAATGGCACAAGCAAATAGTGCAATTGCATTCAAGATGAACATGATAGTAACATACTTGTAGTATGCAGGCCTCGCTGCAAAAGGAAGAATAGAAATTATGCTTTCATAAAACTAATTCAAGACATAATATAACAATCCAGGCAAGTAACTTACCAGGTAACCTTTCTCTCCACCTAGAATGATAAATGGCCAATATGAAACCATAAACAAGGGTAAGCAACAGCTTGTGCATGACCCACAAGTTCCACTTCACGTGAGGAGTAGGGTAACCACTGTTGACGAAAATTGGAATCCCAAATGCAAACAGATATATAGCCTAAAAAGGAAAAGGTGAAACTGCAACAGTTAATACATTAAAACCCATACAAGGACAAGCAGCAAGCTTGCAAAAAAAACCACAGAATTACCTTCAACAAGATATCAAAACCGACAATAATCCCCGATATACCAAAAGTTCGAGTCAACGCTTCTAAGCCACTGGTACTATTTCCTTGAAACAAAAACGCAAGCAAACTCACTTCTAGAAACAACATTCCAGAAGTAGTAAAGAGGGACAACAAGTTCCACGCAAACTCTTTCCCGGGAGAGCACTCCCACGTCTGCATCAATCAAAGAATTAAACATTCACCATCGCCAGCAGATAACAAAAATAATTAACACCATTTACAAAAAATAAGGTTTACTTAACTTAATAATAATAATAATATTCAATTTGATCAAAAAATGTGACTGCTGGCTCTGTTTAGTTCCCATAATCAACATCTCTAGAGTATACAAATTACTAACATTCTATCCTACTAAGTATGTGATTTAGTAGACATTTGCAAATTGATTTTGTTTCAAATTGATCTTAAAGTGGTATGATTTATGTTTAGATGTTTTTATTTTAAAGCGATATGATATAAAATTAATGCAAAAAAACAACCTAACTTCATCTCAAAAGCAATTTTGTACCTAGAATCAATTCATTCTTCAAGCTGAAGCAGAAAGCAAACACGATAACATTCATTCAAAATCTAACTAGCTAGTATTTCAACCTGTCTTCGAATATTCTAAATCATCCAACAAAAAATCCAAACGCAACTAACTTAACAAGCTGTAAGCAATTCGAGGTACAAAACTACACAAGTTGAAAACATTTGGGAACCATACTGTAAATTTACTAAGTTTATTTTTTCCTTCGCTGGATTAAAGAAATTGCGGGAAAACATAAGTTGACCTGGGAAAAGCACCACACGAGATTGAGAATGCTGACAAGCCAGAGAGAAGCGTAATAGGATATAATGATATAAGAACGGCCATTTGAGAGTTTGAGGAAGCTTTGTCTAGCTTGCAGTGCTAAGTACAAGACAAAGAGAAAGGAAGCGATGATCAAAACCGCATTGTGCAAAAACCCATGGCACTCAAACACCCAATCGTGGATTCCTTCAGATACCACTGAATTTGGCCCTTGCTTCTCGAGTGTCAGCAACGATTGGTCTACCATATCTCCCAAAACTCTTTAATTTATATATTTCGTCTGAAAGAATGAAAACCCTAAACCTAATTTTGAGAACTGAAAGGGATAAGAGGATTTTGGAGAGTGGATATGTATTTTGGAGTTGAAGAGTTTGAGATGAATTGAAGAACACTAACAGTATCGTGAGAATTGTGGCTCCGACTGATAAAAAAAATACCTAAAGATGATCCAATTTCTGTAATTGTTTATCCCTATTTATTATTTACTATTTACCTCGATTATTATTATTTATTATCTATTTTTTTAAAATACCGAGACAAGAAGTGAATTTTGTTTTCCTAATAATAATAATGATTAGTCCATAATAATAACAGTAATATGATATTTTTTTAGTAGCACATGTTTTATTTTTTTAACACATGATTAATTGTGGGTACGTGTATTGAAGCATATTAATTAAACAGGTTATACATGGATATAAATACTATATACGTACATTTATTATAAAAGTGAGATTTGTTGGGTTTACTGCATTTATTATTATCAGATTATTTATAGATTATTTATAAATATATAGTAGCACATATAAGATATTAATGTTTTAATATGATTATAGTATGTTAGAGGTTATATATTAACTAAAAAATTAAATTATAATATATAAGTGTAGATATCTTTTTTTTAAATTGATTTTGTGATGATCATAATAACTTAAATATATTTTTTTAATAAATTTTTAAACTTTAATTTATCATTTGACTTTCATACTAACACTTTAACAATATTTAACAGTGCATAAAATGATAATAATTTGCCGCTTGGACTTTATTTAGTATTCTACGGCTTAAGCTATATGATATGAGCCCATAAAATATATTTAATAAATAATATATCATCTCATTTGTTAATCCAAGAATTAAATTATATATTCACAACATTTTCTCTTAACAAAACACTTAAAGAGAAGAAGAAAAATTTAAATTCTTTATTTAAAAAAAAAAACCTAATTATCCCTTAATTTTAAAAAGAGTTTAAAAATAATTGAGTTTAAAGAGATAAAACTTATACTAAAATAAATAATTTATGCCTATAACTTATTTATAAATTTTTTATTATTTATTCTTTTAAAATTTATCTCTAGTAAAATATTTAAGTAGTAAATGTATATCATAAGAAAATTTAAGAGGATAATATTTTAGAAGAAGAAAAATTAAGAATCAAATAAAAAAATTATTAAAAATCAATTTGAGAGGATTTTGAGTTATCCTGCATTAGGCGTTGGCTAAATGATCATAAATAGGAATAATCTTCTCCGCTTTCATGAAAATATTATTTTATGCCCCAAAATGATTTATTTTGTCGAGATTTATAAAAATAATAAAAATAATTAATTAATATATATATTAGTTTATAACAGAATTTAAATTTAGAATTTAAATTTAGAATTTAAATTTATTATATCTATCAAATCAAAATCGCTCACAAATTTTAATAAATATTCCAATCAATTTCCACGCATTTACCTTTAAACATTACCTTTTTTCATTTTTTCTCTTTATTTTCTCTTAAATTCATCTGTAATCCAAGCGAAGGATTAAAGATATAACAAACAAAAGAAGCTTAATCGTTAGTATTTTTAGAAATAAAAAATAAAATAATAAACAAATGTATTTTTTAATTAAAATTAAATTGTGTAAAATTCTTATTTTTTAACTTGTCCTAAGCTAAATTTAATTTATAATTTTTTTCTCTTATAGTATTATGGAGAAAATCTAAACTCAACCTTATTTTTGCTATAATAATACAGGTGAGACTCGGGGAGAAAAATGGTTAAAAAAATAAAATAAAAATAGGAGCCTTTGGAAGCTCTTTAATCAGAAAAAAAAATAGCCTATTCTGCAAAGCAATATAAAATTATGTGTCCTGTAAAACACCTAAATTATGTGAAAGGTTTGTTGGTAATCAGGTGCACTAAAAAATAGTTTTTCAAAGGCAGAAGCTGCAAACAATAAAAAAACTTGACAAATATTTAGATTTAGCTATTCAAACTTTAAATACAATACAATGATACAATGGTCAACGAATTCTAATAATCAAATATTACACTTTACGGAAGACACTGAGATGAGTTGAGATGACATATGCTGCACCTGCACCTGCACTGCATAGCCTTCTTAGTTCTCACTTCTCACTTCCACTACCCAAAGAGCTAACAAAATCTCAGTACGGGATTCTTATACACGCATTGCTTGACCTCCACAAAAATTTATGTAGTTTTACAACACAAATTACATATTTCTTGCCTTTTTCCTCAACGCCATTGTTGGCCATTACGTTCAGTTGGAGAGCCAGGTTCTACAGGAACAAAACCCCTTCCACCGAAAACAGGACGCATGAATGCATCATCGAACTTACGCCACAAACGATGAACAGTGTGTGTTGGAGTTCTAAGCAATGCGCGGATGCTGCTTGGACGATGGATTGAATCAATATCGACTTCTGAGTCCTGGGCACTCCCAAGAAGTGGGACAGTGGCTGATTTTGGAGTAGATGGATCGGTGGCTATCACGATGTTTAATTCTTTAGGATGTGGAGTATGAGGCAGTAAAAGCCTTATGAGTGGCTTAGTCATCAAACCAAACACCTGAGAATTGTAATTAACTGGTGTCAATACCATCTTAAAGAAATTTTATATAATACTTAACCATGTCAAATTTGATTAATTATGAGCATTACAAGGGACAGGTACAGTTAGCTATGCAGACTGGTAAAGCAGGCAAATGGAAAAATCAATTTTTTATTATCATAGAAAGCAAGTCGAATGGTTAATCTAATGGAATGAATAGCAGTGATACAGCAAAGGCAAAATAGTCTCTAATAAAAAGAAACCAATAACACTGGCTCTGGATGTCAGCAACTACAAAACAAATATCTTACCACTGTGCTGACGAGTACCACAGTGATGGTGCTGGTGATCATGATTGCATTGCTTTGCAGTGAAGTATGCCCCGACATGGTGAACTGCATTTGTTAAGAGTATTAGACTTGAAAGCATCAGGTTATAAGATCCTATCTTCAGAATCAGTGGCCAATAATTCAATTTTCCAAAAGCAAAACAAAACCACTAATAATAAGCATTGTTGCTCCTACCTGATTATATGCAAGTGCCATTGAAACAGCACCCCTCATAAGACCAGCCCACCAAATAATCACCTAGAATTGAGAAACAAGGAGAAACTTGTCAACAAAACTTAGTAGCACAAGAAATCTGGGAAAGAGCACTCAGTGACAGAAATTTAGCCATACTTGCTGTCTGAAGCTAATTTTCTCATTTGGTGATTTTTTAGCCAAGTTGGATATGAAGGATAAGGGGAAAACAAAAGCTGCTCTTCCAAGAAGAATTAGACCCAACAATACTGAACTAGCTGCTATAGATGTTCCAGGGCTGCAGAAAGAACCAAGTATAGAAAATTAACTGTTTTTCTAATATAATAAAAGGAAGTGTAGAGAAGATTGATGAATGCAGAATAAAAATTCGCTAAAGAAAAATAAAAGATAAAAACACCATAAAAGAACTCTCCAGTCACATCAAGTAATACAAGGACTGTTTCAGTAAAGAAGCAGACCATTTGTGGACATGAAAGAATGCCATTCAGCAATTTTTCATGAGTACAAAAAAGGTTAATGAATAAATTATTATTAATGAGTCTAAAAAATACCTATCACTGACGAATTTCCATTTTTCAATGTCCAAGGCATCCATACCAACATAAAGGAAGATAAAGATCTCAGCAACAAATGACAAGGTTGCAAAAGAATGCCTGCAAGAGTTAGATGAAAAATATGTCTTAGAATGCATAGACTTGAACAGTGTATATAAACATGAAGAAATAATATGTTTAGAAGACATACTTGGTAGTGATTCTTGAACTCTCAGTCACATTATGCCAGGTATAATGAGACATAACAATTCCACAAAAAAATACAGTGAGGATGCCACTTAGATAGAATAACTGCAGAAGATGTAGAAACATCAGCATCGTGTTAATGGAAAATGTTGACAGCACCCATAAAATGTTACTAAAATTTTTTAAAACTTACTTCAGCTAGCATGTAGGATAGGTACGCCATTAACATCACAAGTGCAACCTCACGATCTGTAGAGTGCCTGAAATTAAGGAGAAATGTGTTCAACATTAATAAAGAACTTTTTCAAACCATCCTGTGTCATGTCTCATAGTTACCAAAAAAGGGGTCTAAAACCTTGTACTCAAGATAGAAAGAACAAGCTAACAGATGCACAGAGACTGAGAGATATCAAGTTACTGACAGTCAACTGAACTAATGTGAATTTTTTTCCTAAAAAATAAAAATGAACACAATTTAAAATGACATATATTCACACCAAACAATAATTCAGGGATGCACAACGCTTTATAACTTGTAATAGAAATCAATGCCTAACAACAAGTCTTACATTTTTATTGATTTCTATTATTATTTTAGTGGTATGAAATAACTTATAATGGGCAACATAACATTTAGAATAAAAAAAACTCAAATGAACCAGTTAACATAGATGGCTACTTCAAAGTTCAAACAATCAAAATTAGTTCAGTGTAGTCTTCTTAAACTGTAAACTTTTGTTCAGTTAACAAACAATACAAAAAAAAAATTAGATTGGATGAAGCGGGAAATTCATTAATTATCATAGAACTGTCCGCAACTTTACTTCACTATGAATTAACTGCATACATACAATATAACAATGTAATACCATCAGAGTTACTGCTGAACAGACAATGGAAATGGGAAAATGTCAAGAAAATACCTTCCAATATACAGCTTTTTGATAATATAAGCACTGAGTAGACCTGTCTACAAGGTGATGAAGATACATTAGACCATAGCCACAAGTCCACATCAATATTTATGTGCACGTTCAGTGTTGATATAGATCTTGTCTATGATTCAATGTGATGCATGCATGAGAGAATTAGAGGGAGAGAAAAAATTACCAACACTCCAAGCATTGTGCTTGCAATAAATAAATACAAGAAATTGCCTAAAAAGTGCAAAGCTATTGAAGAGTCTATTTGGTTGAGGTCAAAGCTTTGGATCGCATTGAAAAGCACCACTGATGTAGCATCATTCACAACACCCTCCCCAAATACAAGACTGTACAGCAAAGGTGTCTCATCCTGATTTAGCACCTGCATAATCATTCATAAGTTCAGTAACTATAAGTGATACCTAAGTTGCAGGAAAAATGTAAGGAATATATTCTTCAAACCTGCAATGTGCAAACAGAATCTGTCGCAGCAAATATTGCACCAATTGCTGGAAATGATCATAAATTAGTAAGTCAAAAACCAAATGAGAGGTTGCCAAGTAGATGATATTGACAAGTAAAATACCTAGGTAATCCCCTAAATCCAGTGGACCGATATCCAACTTCTTAAAAATTTGTGTCGCACCTGAAATAATGTCTCAAATTTAAGTTAGAGGAACTAGGCACCTTTATTTTCTTACTGCTTCAAATCTTAAATAACAATCTAATAAATACATGTAAAGCAATAATGCATACCCAAAGTTATGACAGCACAAGATATTAATGTACCAATAGCACCAAACAACATGATGGTCATGAAGTTAACAAAAAACTGTTTCTTTTTCACCTGAAACCTGAAATGATTTACAGAGAAAAAAATCATAAGAAAACAATAATGGCAATGTATCATACACGCAAAGTTAAAAATAAAACATGGATTTCAGGACACGGAATAGGGATTTTAGGAGGGGAAAACACTATGATTCTGGAGTTTTTCATATGTCATTAATATAATTCATGATCATATCATGGATACATAAAATTGATGTTTTTAACTACATCATCATGTAAGCAATTATCACATACAAAACCATCAATAGTGTCTACAAGTAGAACTTGTTCAAGTCATAATTTTCAAATAATTGATGTAATGAATGAAATAGGAAACATAAACTTAGGAATCAGTTCTATATGTCCCTCGTATAAGTGCAAGTGCACAAGCAAGTGAACTGAGTACTAGTATCAGGTATATTTCAAACAGCCAGACTCTAGAGATTCAATAAGCTCCTAAAAGTTATCCACCACTATATAACGCTAATGTGACTAGTTTTTAAGTATACCAACCAGAATACTTTTCAGATTATCACATTGGGAAGTTCCGATGTCTGCAAGGAAATATTAATTTGTAAAGGGGCAAAACAAAACAACTTCCCTTTTTCTCTAACAAAAGAATGATAAATAGAGTCAAGCATCAATTTCTCGCTAAATAAGATAATGGTGCTGAAGACGGAAAATTACCCAGCATTGAATATTATAGGTGGCAGAAGGTATATGAAGAAAAGATCTTCACTGAAAACAAGAATATGTGAGCTTTTACCACCACTAAACAGCAAAATGACTACGCCAGTGGTAACACCCTGAGAAAAATCAATATGAAATTTAATCATTATCCAATAAAAACAAGAAAAAGAAAAGCTGCACACACCATTGTTCAAACTAAGCATCAATACACAGATATAATTGCCTCCTAAAGCATGGCAAAATATTTGGAGGAGTTGGACTCTTCAGGTTAAATTAAATGATCCTTTACACTTTGACACTATTTTCCAGTTAAGCTTCTACATGAAAAAATCCTACGTATTGATCTCTGAATGAATTTATTTTAGCAAATTATTCCCTAGCATCTGTTAACAATATAAAGGTGGTAGAATATTTTCCCTACAGGAACCAAATATAAGAAAATGTGTTTGATGCATGGACCATTCTCACGTTGGAACCCAATCCAAATGTAAATATTTTTCATAAGCAGACAAAAAAGCAAAAAAATTATAAGTACAGAGACTAAATCTATTGTTGTTGTAACATTCACAAACAACAAAGACCATTTTGTAGACATTTTTACACGTAGAGACCGAAATATATAATTTTCCACAAAGGGACTAAAAGGAAAAGCAATGTTTATGATAGGACTAACAAATTTAACAGATACTTTTAAATAACGTGGGGGCAAATAAGCTCCAGGATAGTGAAGACTTACAATCAAAAGGGCAGTGATAGACTCATTCATCCACCGATTCTCCTCGAGAAGATGGCCAAGGACAATACAACCACAAAGAAGGGCAACAAATAAGTTCATGGAGACAACGGAGGAATGATCCGAAGTGGATAACATTTGCAATTTTGAAACAACAGAACTGATTTCAAACACCATTTTGTCCACCCTCCACAATAAATAATTGCACAAGCAGATTTTACACAAATTCAGATTCCTGCTGAGTCGCCAAGTTCACACCCAATTTACAGTGCAAATCTATTTCTCCGAGGTGCCCATTTTAAGAACTTCACGATCTCGCCATGGAAAAAATCACTGCAATACAGCAACAAACACGCTTATAAGATTTTCCACAACAATAGAAAAAAAGAACTCACCCGTCACCTAACCTGATTTTATTTCATAAGCAAACACTTAAAAAGCAAAAAAAAATAAAAATTGGGCGAAAATTAATGCAACAAAATTAATCATTAATCCCAAAGCAAAAGCATAAAAAAAAGATTCCCATGACAGAATTAAAGTACACAATTCAAGAAGGAATATAGAAACATGCAGTAATGATCATCCCGTTTCTTCTTTCCCCGGTCTTCAACAACAGAAGATAAAACCCAGTTATAAAAAAAAAATCACTTAGCAGCTAAGTAAACACGGCAAAATGCTCACCAGAAAGCAAGATTGCAGCATTGCGGAGAGGGCACGATTTGGTGAGTGTTGCCGAAACCAAGGAATTCAACTTCGAAAGAACTCAAACAGAGAAAGAATTCAACTTCCAAAGAACTCGAACAGAGAAAGCCACGAACTAATCTCGTGTTCGAATTCCGGCGCAACTGAAACACGTGTTCGAATTCTGGCGTAACTGAAACACGTTTCAGAGCTCTTAAAGAGGCGATCAAGTTAGAATCCAAAGGAAAACTAAAAACTTAAAACTAAACAAAAAAAAAAACAGAATAAAGAATAAACTTACAGAAGAAGTAGGAGATTATAAGCGAAGTTGAAGGGACGTGGTTGCAGAATCGAAGAAGGAATTTTTATGGTATTGAAATCAAAGTGCGCAAAAAAAGAGGGGATTGCGAAGGCTCTAGAAATTACACACGATCGAAGGCGTGTGAAGTGTGGAGAGAGAGAGAGAGAGAGAGAGAGAGAGAGAGAGAGAGACAGGGACAAGAAAGAAAGAAGAGAAGCAGAATAATGAGTTTGATTTATAATTTGTTAACGTGTGTGGGGCTAAATAGAAGATTGCTGGGAGCTGCTGCTGTAGCTGTTGATGCTATGAGTAACAATCAGATTTGAGATTTTTAATCATGTGACCTTGTTCTTTTGCACTTCTGTGTTTTGTATTGTGCTGTGTCAAAACTTTTGTTCCAGGGGCATTAATTAATACTGTAAACCTAATCTCTGATGTAATCTATGCCCCTTTTTATCATAATTCCAATTAGATTATTATGTCAAAGAAAAGTTATAATCACAGTAGATATTAAATATTTAACAAAGGGTTCCTGATATAATTCAATTCAAATATCTTATCTCAAGATTATTTAAGTAATTTGAATTTCAAACTTACTCAAAATAATTTAGGTTGAATGCAAACATGTTAATAACTTGTTGATTTCTCAAAACAGAAAACTAAACTTACAATCAAGTATATTTAAAAATACTTTTCTTAATAAAGTTAAAGAACATTAGTTAATCCGTTAGTATTATTATAATATATTATGATAGATATCTTTTAACTTATTTTATCAAATTGTTATTTAATAAAAAACAACTCTCAGAGTATATATCTATATATAGAAAATTCTCCATTATATCTGTTTTTATTTTATTTTATTATTTCATATAAATTATTTAAAAAATAAAACTATTTTTAATTCAATATTAATGTACAATTTTTAAAGACAAACTGACTTCTTCACTTTTTTTTAATTTTTTATTTAAGAGAACAACAAGAAAAAATAAAGAAAACATACTCTCAGACGTATCAAATCTTGCATATCAAATAAAATAACATTCTTTTACAATCAGTCTCTTCATTTCATTTCAAGCAACTATATTCTTTGGTAAAAGTATTATTCTTTTGTATTTACCAGCAAGTTAATCCTAACTAACGTGAACATCATCACATTCTCTAATTTCAAAACTACCCATGGAAGAAAAGAAAAAACTTGAAAAAGAAAAGAAGAAGAGAGACTCTACCGAAGAAGAAAAAAAAAGTTGTTTAATCAATATATCATTTTTCTTTTACATGTTATTTTTTGTTTTTCATTTTGACTCATCTAAAATTATTTCTGCATGTATGTTAAATTTTTATCATCATGAAGTTTAGTAAAAGAGGAAATGCGGATACACAGGCGCAAGAGTTTATGTGTTTCCGCTAGTATGTATAATATAATAATAATAATAATTTAAAAAAACTTATTTAATTTTTTTATAATTATAACAAGCATAATAGTATAAATACAATATATTTGTGTATAACTTTTGAATACATTTGTAATTATTGATACAAAGTAGATGTAAATTGTATTAGTTGTTAAAATTAGATAACTATTATTTACATATTTTTATCATATAAATTATAATTTTAAAATCGCGTATATATGCTTTTATAATATAAAAAGTAGTTATATAAATAAAATATAATTTTATGTAGTTGAGTTAAAGTTATATATTTTTTTTTATAAAAACCGTAATTTGTTAAAATATAAATTAAAAGTCTATTTTCAGCTAATTACTTGTGATTTCAAGTAAAATTAACATAATTTACATTGAATTTTTTTATTTTTAGTTTATTAACCTAATTAGTTTTATTATATCTTATTATTTCTTTATCCAAGGTTGTAATGTTGATGGTTCATTATAAAAAAATTAATTAGTCAAATTAAAAAATTGTTTTTAATTTAACAATAAATTAAAAGGACACATGAAGCAAATAAGATGCAAGTTTCAATCTCTAAAATGAATTATGAACTTTTCTATAAAAAAAAATATGAAATAAAAACTAAAATAATAATTTTTTAATAAATTAAAATTAATTATATATAATTTGAAAGAAAATCATATAACTTTTCAAATTTTTTAAGATTATATATATTTTTTATGTACCTGAATTGGGAATTAAATTCGGAAGCAGAACCTTTTAAATTTATGCGCACATTCTTAGTGAGAGGATTAATATGACTAAGGAGGAGAAAAGACGTGTCGCCTTTATTAGTTTGGTGGGAACACATGAATCCTATTTAATACTATATGATAGTATCACATCAGAGAATAAACTTAATTGTACATGTTACATTTAAATAAAATATGAAATAATTTACCATACTAAGATATTTTGAAGGTATATTGTTTACAAATTATTCATAAGGATCTAAAATACTATAAATAATTTATTTAAAAAAATATTTCTATTATTATAGTGTTGTGTTTGAAAATATTATCCTTTATAATTATAAATTTTATTTATAATAATTGAAAACAAGAATAAATTTTATGTGTGTCTTTTCTCCTAATTTCCATGTAAAAATATATACCAATCTTACTGTATAATTTTAGGATAACTATTTACCTAATAACTTATAGAAAAAAATATCAAATTCTTATTAAGTTAAAACTAATTTATTCATGATTTAATTTAAATATATATATATATATTAAAAAAATTATTCTCAATTTGTACATAAGTTAATTTTAAAAATTTATGAAAGATTTTACTAATAGGTACGCTACTTGTGATGGAGGGATTGATGAGAGAGGAATATATGAAAGTTGATATGTATAGCTTTGAATATAATTATTGGAGTAATGTAAAATATGTATTTTTATCAATAAGAAAATAATGTAAAATATATATGATATTAGTGGTTAATGTAAAATTCTTAAGTATGTATTGGTTATCTTTAAATGATTTTTAACCATAAAATTTGTGTTAAATTTAAGAATGTATTGTTAATGGTAAATAAATTGTGTTCTCTAAGTTAATACGAGTAAAGTGGATGCTTATCACCTCATGTGATGTCCAAATGATGTTTAATGATTATAGATTCACAATTCATTATCGATCATACTCGCTTTAGTGTTAAGTATTACGAAGTGGACTTTAAGTCTAACTCAACCCCATAAAACCGGCTCATAGGGTTGCACCCACTTATATAGAATGAAAGGCTTTCATCTCTAGTCGATGTGGGATCTCCAACATTAAGGTATATATATATATATATATATATATATATATATATATATATATATATATATATATATATATATATATATATATATATATATATATATCAAGTGAAATCTTGTAGTTTGAGCAAGAGAGATGTAGACAATTTTCTCTCATTATGGAATAATTGTTACCTATTAAGGTCGCTGAAGCGTTGAGTCTTGATAATAATACATAAAATTATGGAACATGTGAAATCATGCTATTGTATGTCAGCACTCATGTACACGGTTACTCAAGTACTAGTAAAACAATGTATCTTGTATCTTATGCTTTTAGAACTTGTTGTACGTGACATGAGAAGTTCATCACTCAACAATTACAAAAATGTTAAGTAATGAATGTTCATGTGTGGAGTTTGCATTTGAATAAAGAATATACAAAAAAATATCTCTTTGGAGTTCTCGTAATCAAAGAGTGTGAGGCTACTCAAGTGCATGTAATTGGTTTATAAGATATATGTATACACTCATGTCCCTCATAAGTGTGTTACCCTTAAAATAGTATTGTGATTCTAAAAATTGTAATATTAAACACAAAACTCGTTAAAGATGGGATGTGTTCTATACTCAACCGATTGTTTGATTAAGTAGATTAAGACATAAGTGATGAGAAACTGAAAAAAAAATTTGTACATGTTGTTTACAAAGTATATACATGATTTGTCTTGAAAAAGAAAGTTAAGGATTTATTTTACTGAATTTTTATGAGACATACATTAATTTACGATAGATCACGGTTAGCTTCTAGTAGAACATGTTTAGTACGAGTTTCTTTAAAATATAATAATCAAACTGTTTGACGATAATATAGTTAAAGATTTCTATATTTTGATTGAAAATAATTTAATTGTAATTTATGATGTATATAGTATATTAACAATGCAATAAAATTGACATATACATCTTCTTATTATATGATAAATATTGTTTTTAATTAGTTTGTCTTTTATGTTTTTTACACTTTATTATCAATGAATATGATAAGAAAACAAATAATATTATAAATTGTAACAATACTTATAATACTATTATATTATCTTTATTTTGTTAAACTTGTAAATTTGTTTCGGTAACTTTGTGTTTAAAAATTGTCTAATGTATGATATAGAAGTGTAGTTAAATGTAATGTCTTTTATTTTCTACATGGAGGAAAAATCTGTTAAAAGTTGTTTGGGTGAGTTAATGAGTGTACTATGAGAAGGTATTCTGATTTATTAAGAAAAAAAAGTATAAAGTAACATTCATTATCATTGATAATAAAAAAGTTAGTAATATTTATCATATATAAAAAGGATATCTTCTCAAACAATTTTGTAAAAATATTTTTGGTGTTTATAATTTTTGTTCAATTTTATCAATATTATTATATCTTATTTTATTATTTTATCTTTTAAATTCTAAGATTATGAAAATAAGCACTTTCTCATTTATTGTAAAAGAGAAAAACAGATTATCACATATAATCACTTCAAAATAAAATTATTTTTAATTTTTTTTAAACTAATGTTACTATTATACGCAAACTTGTCAACATTTATTAATTCTAAGTCAAAAAAATATATATTTTTCATCTTCTTTCTCTTTTCTCTCTACGATTATAATACTAAATCACACTGTTAGGGTTTTATTTTCATAAGATGTCTCTTCTTTTTCGTTGTCAATCTAGATTCAATTTATTTACTTTCCTTTTTTTTTCAAGTTGATTTTTTTTCTTGCAACAAAGATTTGAATTTTCGTAGTTTTGTTCCAATTCTTCCATTTTCTAATATTATGTATAGTGTTTTTTTAAATAAGATTTTTGTTTATGTTATTATTACGTTATTTGTTTGAAAGATATTAAATAATATTGGAGTTTTTCAAAAGTCACATATAAAACATACAAGTCAAATTAAACTATTTATTACATTAAAGTATAATATTATATATTTACAGTTAGTTAACAAGTAAAACACGAGGATTTTTCATGAGGTCACTAATGCTAATACTATTCTTGCCCAAACATAACTAGGATTTTTTTATAAAAGTTAATTTTTAATAAAATTAGATTCACACAAATAAAAAAAAAGTCGAGTTTCAGCTTAATTTTAAATTTTTTTATCTATATATAGATTGATATCTTAACAAATTAATTCAGTCAAAATATATGTCTAAATATTTAATTTTATATTTTATATGATCAAATTTTGTTAAAATTTAAAAATAAAATACATAAAATTATAATTTATTAGAAAAATAGTTATTAAATAACACATAACTTTTTACTAAAAATATAATATATTAATTTATTTATTCAAAACTAAAATAAAATTTTATTTTAGAAAAAATAAATTAATATGAATTAAATCTAAACAATTTATTATATTAAACTAACAATCTAAACAATTCATATTTAAATAACTTGAAGACTTAACGGCTAAATATAAATTTTAAAATTATATTAAATTGAATGAATATTGTAAAAGATAACAAAGAGGATAAAAGTTTTGAAAAGGTAAGTATAATTATTATTAATTTTTATTTTGTGAATAATGTTTGGATGAACGTCTATCTATATAATAAAACTAACAAAAAGTACAATGTTAATTTGTTTCAATCATTTTTTAGAAATATTATTTTAATATATATTAATTTTTTAAAAATACGACTTATAGATATGTTCTTATATTAAAATTATCCACGGAGCCTAGTGTTTGTTTTCATTTTCAATACGAAACTTCAAATTCATTTCATCAAAATGAAACACCTCAATCAACTTATATAAGTGGGGCTATGTATCATTTGATCGTTAGCGTAGTACAATTGTTCTCTTCTATTGACTTTATTCATCATTATGACTTTGAAAACAAAGCACATATCACACCTTTCATTAGTTGAATTCTAAGTCCCACATGGATCTTTCTCACTTAATTCCCATTATTGTTTTTAAATTTTGTTTTGGTAAAAAGAAGGCAAAACTTTTGTTTTATAAGATTTGAGATTGTGACATTATTTTTTTTAGATTTACTTGATTCACATTTATGAAGTTATTTTTATTCATATTCCATTATGGATAAAAGTCTACCCATATAATAATGGTTAGAGATAATAAGTGTTTTGGCAAAAAAAAATTTGCACCTTCATATCTTTTCAATTTACTTTCATATTTTTTTTCCCTATGTTTCTATGTTTTTTTTTTAATTCCAACAATATCTTTTTGAGTATGATAGAAAGTATAGTGATTTCTTCTTCATTTTTAAGAGGTGGTGGTTGATGGTTAACGTTTGTGCTTGAGATAAGTTTTGTGGTGTTTTTAATGGTAGTGATTGTGTTTTCATTTGCTTATTTTTTTTTTGGAAGCCACAAAAAAATGTGTTAAAATGGCATACAAAAACTAAAAAAAAAATATATCTTTGCACTGAAAAATGTCAAATATAATGAATATTCTCGTCAACCATCTCACATACGCTTAAATGATGAAATTGTTCCTTCAAATACTACGGATAGAGGATAATGAAAGTATTCTAACTAGAAGAGAGATATCGAGGTGTGAGGGTATCGTTAATGTATTAAAAAAGGTGATGTTATGTTTTATTTAAGACTATTTAAAAAAATTAAAACTGATTTTTCAAAATATGAAGGTAAGGAGAAGGTATGGAAGTAGAGGAATAATTTACTTAAGTGTTTTTGTTTTCATGTAAATCCAATTGATTCCAATTTATTTAATTGATTCTTGATCTAAACATAAAACTTTTAAATAGTCTCTCATATAGCACTACAAGAAAATCATCAAATAGAAACCAATTTTTAGAAACCAAAATAATTAGTTGCAATAGTAACTAAATTAGAGACCATTTTAGAAACTAAAACAAAAATTGGTTTCTAAATTAGTTTCTATTATTTTCTATTATGGTTAAATAGTTTCTAAATTGGTATCTAATTAGCAACCAAGGTTTTATCTACCAATTATTTAGTTTCTAAATTTAGTCTCTAAAACCTTGGTTGCTAATTAGAGACCAATTTAGAAACTATTTAACATTAATAGAAAATAATAGAAACTAATTTAAAAACTAATTTTTGTTTTAGTTTCCAAAATGATCTCTAATTTAGTTACTATTACAACTAATTATTTTGATCTCTAAAAATTGGTTTCTATTTCATAATTTTCTTGTAGTGTAGTGCTTCCTTCACTTTCTTATTAACATGATTTTGATGACTTTTCAAATATCCAAATATGGTAGAGATGATAAAAGTTATGGAGCAACAAAAAATTTGGTATCAGAAAATTCTTTTATCTTTTACTTTTTCATTCTTACACAACGATGCTTTGATATTCTTTTTCTCTTTTTAAATGAGAGTCATCATGATATTATTATTCACTTGAAAGTAAAGCCTAGATTCCTAATATTAATTAAACCATTACATTAAATATAAATATAAAACATTAACAATTCAGTTTTATACTATTATGTAATTTAAAGATAATATATTATTATGTTGTTAAAATATTTTTTGAAAAAGTAGTAAGGTGAGGATCAAATGTTTATCACTTTTTTTTTTTTTTTATCTTGGATTTGATTTTGAAATCTTAACAAAAGGTTAAGTGGACATTAACTAAAATATCTTAAAAAATTAACTTAAGTTGTCATGTATTGGTTTGATTTTACATTCATGCATATTTAAAAAGCCTATAAATATAACCTTGAATAGTACTTATTTTGACTAAATATATTTTTACTCACTCTATCTTTTGTATATCTCGAAAAATCTTTTGTAGGTGAATTATCATTCGATTCTCACTATCAAAGCTCGACACCTTTTAAGGAAGAGGTCAATCAACTTGTACAACTCAGACATTCACCTCAGATGATAGTTATTATTGACAATAATAATAGTTTATTTAATTAGATATATATAAGATATCCTAAATGATATAGATATGCTAATGTTATATACAAATATGAGTGCATATAATATATTTTGTGTGTGTGTTGGTTATGTAAGTTAATGTAGTGATTAAGAGTGTATGTTATTGGATTTCATTATCAATTTGGAAGTATTAAGAGTTAATGTTAACATAAGGTGTGAAAACATAAGATTGTATGATTTGATATTAAATTTGTCAATGAACTATGTTCTCTTACGTGATATTTCTCAAGTGGTAACATATCGCTCAAACGGTGAGTCATGATTAGTTGCATTACTCATTAGCTTGAGTGAGAGAGACCATGATAACTCTCTCTCCTCAAGAACAATTGATGCTCAACTATGTGTTGACATCTAAGCAATAACACAATTGTTTAAGAGTTGGTGAAGTAGTGTATTTTATATACTTTTGGAACTTATTATCAGTGACATAACAAATGCATTGTTTAAGTGATGGACGCTCAAGCGCAGAGGGATAACTCTAAGCAAAGGAAAGACAAAACCTTCTCTATGGAGTTGTCTCGTTCAAGCGGTATAAGACCACTTAAGCAAGAAAGTCTTCCTCAATTATAGGAAGCAAGATCACTCAAATGAGAGAAAACCACTTAAATGACACTTAATTAATAGTGATGATGATGTTGATGACTTGTATATTAAATTAATTGTATATATTTATGAACATATTATTAATATATGTGATGTATGGTTGGTAATGTATTAAAATGAGATGTATCCATTAGTATTTTTGTATAACATGTTATCATTGGTGGTGGGTATGATTCTTTATTGGTGTGACCATTTATAGGTGTGTAATATATGTGGGTGTGTTACCCTTAATGAGTATATGGTGAACTTGTTTAGAATGATATTGGGTTTCAATAATAGTAGTATTAAGCATAAAATGCATTAAGAAAATGAAATATTTTATGTTTCACTAATGATCTAATCATATAAACAATGAGAAGTTAAATAATATATCACTGCTTCTAACTGTAGATGCAAGTAACCATCCTGACATAAGAAACTAAGGTTGATTTTTGCTAATGATATTTTCAATGAGTCAAGTGTTAACATACACTGAGGTATATTTAATACGAGTATTTTGAAAGATATTAAATATATGAAAAATTACATTGTTTCATTAAACTCTAATTGAAAATTTAGACATCCATCTTAATCGAGAGTAATTCAATTGTAATTTATTTTGTGTGTAACATTTATTTTGTGTGTAACATGTTGATAATATGATATAATTAATATTTGTATATATATGCATGTATAAATTGTTATAATTGTGATTTATATATAAGTAAACGAAGTTATAGATGTGGATGATGATTCTTAATGAATTATTTTTATTTCCTTTTTATTCTCTCTATATATAAAATATATATAAAAGTATGTGTATGCTTACATTATATTATTCTACACGTGGAGTAGTATACTAGATTAAATGAGTCATGATATTTAGATTAAGTTTCAAACTAATTTAAAATTTGAAATTTAAAATTTTTGTCTATTTCGATAAATGGTAAAAAAAGATATATAAATAAAATAAGTATTAAAAGGAAAGTGTTTATAAATTTGTTGATAATTAATTTTGCTATTTATAATATCTCAAGAAATATGATAACTTTAACATGTTGAACTAAATCAATTAGTTAATTTTAATCGAACAATTAAATTATTTGGTTGATTTTGTTTTCTGGTAGAATTAAAAAAATAATTTTTTTGAAAATTTCGTTAAAATTTTTCACTAACTGTCTTTTTTAAGATTTTCTTTCTTAATTACACTTTTTATTTAGAAAGTTCAAATCTGAAAATATTTATAAACATATATACTACTATATACTTATATAAAATTAAAATAATTGAAAAGCATATTAATATAAAAAGGTTGTTAAACCTAAACTTAACATGTGTGCATAACACGGGTATAGTAATCAAAATATAGAAGTTTTTTTTTTTCCTTTTTATGAAAAGACATTTGGTTAACGGAGATCTCATGAAAATTAATAGAAGTAACTAACCATGCACCTCCCTCTCAGATCACGGGGGATCCATCTTAAATTACTTTTTTAATGTTTTCTTTTGATAGAAAAGCATGAAAGAAGAAAGTAAAAAAAAAAATAAAGATTGAGGTAGGAGACTGATTTCGTTGAAAAAAAATAAAAAGTGAACCTCACATCTTGATTATTTTAGATTTTTTGTGTGACAGTGACTGAATAAAAATTATTAAAAATTACAGCATAATTAATTATTGTACCTGAACGGAGTAGGACCGTGTTCGCGGGTACACAATTTCTTAATGTATCGGTTGTTTTCAAGTTTTTTCAAGTTTTCTTCTTTCGCTGTAGATGTTTTTGGGTACCTGTGATTGCACTCTGACGATCAAGTTAGTGTTATGATTTAGGTGACTCCTTGTGGGATGTGAAAAACATATTTTATTCTTTTTTATCATAGTTCTATTTATAGTGTTGACTTATAGTCCTTTACCTGCGTGAGCTGGATAGTAAGTTAATAACAAACATGCGTAGTGGCTTTCTGATATCGTAGAAATGTATCTTTCGGTTTGATCTGTTTCTAATCGTTGTATTAACATATTTTTCGGATATTTCGCAGCGTGCATTTGACCCCTTCAATATTATTTGTAACTGCTTCTTCATTGCACATTTATTATGTTGTAAATGTTATTTGATTCGGATGGTCCGTTCCCGTCTCCGGAGTTCGACCGGTACAATTATGTTTAGGGTTTGTTTTATGGTAGGAAGATTATATAGTGTGTCATTTTATTTATAAAGAAGAGTTGAGTATTGTTTGTAACGTGTATTAACGCAATTTTTATAGTTAATCTCTTTGACACTTTTTATAATCTTATTTCTAATCTTCTTTCTAATTAATATTGAATTAAAATTTATTAATGACTTGTGGGATCGAGATATTTATGTTGAGGGAACTCGACACCGGAGGTACAAATAGTAAATAAATAAAATAGTATTATAGTAAAATATTTTCTTCATTTTTCTTCCATGAAATAGTTTTTCTACTTCATTTTTTCTCTTATTTTTTCCTCTTTATTAAATGGAGCATTGGTTTAAGAAGACCATGGACTTGAAATTTAAAAATAATAAGTTCAATTTAAATTAGACACTACTTCACGAAAACACAAAGATTCATTTAAAAATTATGAATAGTCTGTAATGAAATGATAATGAATATATATTCAAAGGGTGACTTTGTGATAACTAAAATAAATAGTGTGAAGTGGTATATATTTTTGAAATAAATATAAAGTAATGGGTAGAATGATAATTCTGAATTTGAAATTATACACAAAGAATTTAGGAAAAAGACACCCATTACTTAATGTATGGTTGATGGAGGAGGGTGACCACCGGCAACAATTGAAAGAAACTTCTGATAAACTTCTGATAACTGCAGAACATGTGAATCTATGGATTATAGTTTGTTTTGAGATTTTACGGGATTTATAGTGATAGATTATTTTTTATGATTTGGGAGATAGAGAAATTGGGTCCTATTATATAGATATGTTTAAGGGTTGAATCACCCCTTAAGTGATTCATGTTATTCAATTCTTATTGCTGATAAAAGAAAATGTTGATCGTACAGTGAAAAATCCAAACTTCTTAGGAGGATGTGTTTGGATATATGGTGGGTCAAAATAACTATATTTTTTTATCCAACATAGTATAATTTATATAATTTTTCTTTTCACATCGAATTAAGAGTTATAATAAATTACTTTTTTAAGTTTATCTCAAATTCTTGACAATTATTTAAACGTTTCGGTGTTAGAAAAATTGTGATTGATTTATGATTGTGAAACATTTATTAGTTTAGTAAAGTTGATTCTTAAAAAAACTAAAACTTAAAATTTTATTTTATGAGCATATAGATTAGATTTTTTATCATTTAGAGAATTTATGTAATCTTACTATTTTTTTTAATTTTTTTAAAGTGATTTTCAATCTTTTGTGATTCAAGTGTGTTAGTGAGATAGTGAAGAATGGAAAAACAAACCATTCTAATGAATCATAAGTTCAATTTGAATAAGTTTTTTTTTTTCTTCCGCACATTCCACATTTACTTTTTATGTTATGGTTGCATAGAGATTTTGTTACCACATCTAAGAGCAAACCTTAATACATAAATCTTTAGTAGATTAAGCCTTGACACTTATAGTATGTTGATGAGATTTTTGACACTCTTATGATAACAACTACATTTTAGTGATAATTGCAAAATTCAATTTGATTTAGAAGGAAATATAAAGTATTAATCAATTTTTAAGATAATTTTGAACAAATTAATATTTAAAATTGATTTTCCACTTTTATGATTATAATAATTAATTATCAATTATGTTAAGTTGATTATAATTGATTATCTATGTTGAATTAATCTTAGATTCACTAAATCTAAAAAATAATCAATTATATCACATAGTAATCGAATATCTTGATTAAACTTGGTTTTTCCATATAAGGACTTGGAAAAACAAAACTTAAGAGTATAAGTAATATAACTAAAATGAAGTATGAATATTTTATTATCAAAGTGTAAATCTTATAAATAGTAAAGTTTATTTATTTAAACTTCATTTCAAAATAATCATAATCTCTTTAAAATATTTTTTTTCTGACTTTTCTATAAATTTTTGGAGAAAATTCGTTTATCCTTTTGAAGATTTGTCATGGAAATCCTAATGGAGAATAGAACAAATATATTCAACCAGTTTTTGTTTTAGAATAAGTTTCTTTCTACAATTTTTTTTGGCCAGTTTTTAGAAATTTTGCATGTTTGGGGATGAGAGTTTTGCAAGTGGTGTTTGTAGAGATAAGATGGGTATTTGTTAGTCCAGGACCACATAAGTATGTTCATATCATTAATCAAAACTTTATGTACACATGTTTAACCTTTCTATGAGTTTTGTGGAGTTGGAAACGTTGGTTTTGTGTTGAGCAAATAAATAGACAAGAGAAACTAGTTTAGTTTTGGTTTAATTACCTTTTTGGTTCCTACATTTATGGTCAATATTCAATTTACTACAATGCTTTTAAAAAAACAATTTGATCCTAAGGTTTTAAAAAAATATGCAAATTGGTCTTTTGTGTTAAATTTCCACCAACAACGTTAACTGGTGATGATGTGACGAGTATGAGTTTCACTTTTACGCACACATGTCTCCACATGAGAGCTTCGTCATCACCCTCAATCCTAAAACCTCTCAACCCTAACCATCTTCCTCCGAAGGTCACTTTCGCAATAATGACTTATTTTTCATCATTTATCATATCTTACATCACAACCAAAAACATTTATCCATAGCCAAGGCTTATTCTCCCCTCGACAACAAACAACAAATGGGTCACCATAGTCCGCTTGCTCCATGGCAATCCGACAATGCAATCAAGAATCACTGGAACTCCACATTGAAGGGTGCGCCTCAATCATGATGGACGACCACCCTCCACCATTTAAAAGGTTTGTCAATGTCGACACGACCATCCTCGTCTCCACCGACCTCTGCATCAACCCTTTCACACATGTTTTTGTCCCGTGCCTAGGACTGTCGCAGTTCTAACTCCCGTAGAAACTACTTTCTCCTCCTCCAATGACCCTCCAACTTCCCTTTCTCTGTCAATCCCCAATGTGGACTCTTATAAGGTCTCCAATTGTGTAACCGAGCCAACCTATCCTGTACCACCACCACAATCCTCAAATACCATGCCTTTGCTGCAAATGATGGTTTCTCCGGTGGAAGTGGTGCCATAGTTTAAGCCACTGAGGTTGAATACTTTCAATTTAAGTGCAAATACTGGTAGCAAGAGGTGTTACAAAAGTTAACAACATCAAATATCAAACGATAGAGCATGCGAAAGTGGCCACTTGCGGAGGAAAATGGTTAGGGTTGAGAAAGATGGGAGAAAAAAAGGTTGAGGGTGATGGCGAGGCTCTGATGTGGAGACATGTGTGTATAATCGTGCCACTCACACTTGCCAAATCATCATCAGTTAACGCTGTTTATGTGAATTTAACAAAAATGATCAAATTATATACTTTTTAACAAACCTTGGGACCAAATTAATTTTTTTGAAATCAATGTAGTAAATTGAACATTGTCTCTAAATGTAGGGATCAAAAAGGTAATTAAACATGTAGTTTTAAATAGTATCTTAGGTTAGACGATCTGGATATGAAGGTGATATGGTCACACTGTTTTGAAATTTTTGCAAGAATTGATGTATTGGTTGATTCTTTTTTTTAAAGGAGTTTATCTTAAGTTTGCTTTGGTTGAGTATGATATGAATTATATTTATCTTTAGTTTGTTTTGATTGATTGTGATATTGAAGGAATCCACCTAGAATTTATGTATTGGTTGAATTGAAAAGAAAACCCTATTATTTTTTAATGCTTTGAAGTGGGCATGTGTATCAATATAGCTGTTAGAATATTACATCTATCATAAATTGATTGTAAATAGTTTGAGATAATATATTCAAATTTTAGTAGAAAGCATAAAGTTAAACTTTAGGTTACCCTATTTTGTATGATTGTATTATTTATCAACTTTGATCATTGTATGTTACATGAAACAAATGATGTTGTAGGACAATATCAACAAAGATGAATTGAGATTGTCTAATCTAATGAGAGATTGTCTAGACTATCTTATTTAATACTAGATTGTCTAGTCCGTCTTATTCAATACTAGACCTCTAGTCTATTCATTTTTACTAAATAATCTAATTTGTTGACAAACTTAAATTATCTTGTTTGGTGGTTAGTTTTTTTTTCTCATTATTTATATATATATATATATATATACACTTTATTTGTATGACTTTGACATTGCACAACAATTTGTTTTTCTTTACTTGTTATTCTCTAATTTTCCTCTCCCTCTACTATGTGCTGCTCTTTGGCTGTAATGTAGAATTCCATGAATTCAACAAACTAATTCTTAAAACTATGCACTGCATACCATACTATTAATATTCATGTATTTTTGGTTTCTTGATTGGAACCTTTTCCTTATAAGCGAGTTAGTATGTCCAATCTCTCTGTGTCGTATTCGTATTGATTGGTACTTTAATGAACCAATTAGTTGGAAAGTAACCTAATGTACATTTTCTTCTTCTTTAGATAATAGGTCAAAATGCTTTACATTTGGAGTGAAATGAAGTTGGTTTCTCCACAATTATCAAATTCAAATGTAAGATTTCTCATTTTCATTTTGAATTAGCTAATTATTATTACAAACTCACCTTGTAGAATACATTCTCCCACTTATTATTTTTAATAGCAGTCTTCATTCCTTCACCCAGCAAAACATTTCGACTTTCTTAACCATTAATAACTAATTGTTTGGTTTATAAAAAAAGTAAAAAGAAAGAAAGAAAAAGTAAAAATGAGATTTTATTTTTTTAATAATATATGAAATTAAAAATCGTTTATTTAGTTGGATAAAAGATTATATATATATATATATATATATATATATATAATGAAATAAAACAATTAATTTTTAAATAAAAAAATATAAAAAAATAGGATGACAATATAGATTATTAATATAAGATTTGTAGATTAATATATCTAGTCCGTTAAATATAACTAAGTTTATGAGTCGGCAAATTGACGCATATAAATTTTTTAAAAATTAAAAGGTCAACAATTTTTTTATAATTTTTTAGTTTAGAATTTGAATATTCTATAAAATAAAATTTACTATAATAAATAAAAAATTTTAAAGATTATTTATTTATTATAAATGAATAACAAAATATATTATAAAAAATATTAAAATAGTTCATGAAATGAAATCTAAAATTTTACTTATAAATATAAAATATTAAGGAAATAATAATAAAATATTTGATCATATTTAAAATACAAATAATTATATACAATAATGTTAATACAAAATAAACAAAACGAATCGACATGTGCTTTTAATCCGTATATATAACGTGACGAATTTAGATAAATAGCTCATTTCATATCCATTTCCAGCAAGCTTGGCCACACCAGTTACAACCAATAAGTCTATTATTTTTTTATACACCACAAACATATTTTATTGGAAGACTATTATATTCCAATAAAGTGAAGTTTTTATTTAACTTTGTATTAGTAGTTAAATAAAAATATTCTTAAATTGATTGACTTGGGTGATATAATGATCTATTGTTCATTTAAATTTTAATTTAGTTTCATAAGATCAATTTATAAAGTGGTGTTTGTATTTATTTATTTATATATTTTTTAAATATCATTAATTTTAGGTTATTTTTAGTTGAGGTAAAAATTTTAATACACTTTTTTAAGTTGAGATTCTTCGCCTTATGCATAAGATTATATGAGTGATTCGATAACAATTCGATGAATGTTTGATAAGATCATGAAACTCTTGATAAATTTTAGATGAAATCTAAAAAAATTAAGAAATAAATACCATTTTTAATGCATTTTAAAATGAATAACTATACAAGTATTTTCGCCTTTTAAGAAATTTTTTTTCTTTTTATCGCTCTCGTTCGTCCACAAAACTAAGAGGGAATATATTTTTATTATGAGACTAATTTTAATTTGTCACTCCTTCACAATTGAAAAAAATTCTAAACTATAAAATAAATTATTTAATTTTTAACTCGTTTTCCTTCCCTCCTCAATTATTCCTTTGAGATTCCATGATACACGAAACATAACACCAATTTCTTTATTCATTTTGGTAACATAGTACGAATTCAACGAAACGGAAAATGGTTTGGACCTTCACACTTACACACGTTCGATCGTTTTCTCAACAACACAAATAGGTACAAAAATAGTATAATAATGCAACCAACATGTGGCTGTGTGTCAGTGGTAAGGTGTCATCTCAGGTGCTAACAATAAATTATTATCATGATTCATGAGTTTACCAATAGTTTATTTTTTATTTGTGAGCTGTAAAGCGACATTTTTTTTCTCATCTAAATTAAATCTCTTGAACATGTAGTAAAGAAACTTGAAATGTGTCATTAACTGTTTTTTTTTATAAATTTATTAAAATACTTTAGACTGACTCATAATGACGTAAGTGTTATAAAAAAATATTAATAAAAAAATATTAATAAAAAAATATTTTAATAATTTTCTTATTATAGATCTATGAAGTCTAAATATTAGACTAATAAAAAAACCATTTTCACATTATAATAGATTGACAGAAAACATATTTAACATTTATAGTGTTAGTATAGAAAGGTATGATCCAAAAGAATACACTGAGAGATTAAATCGAGAAATATATATAATCACGGTAGTAAAATCTAATTTAATAAAGTCCAAATTAATGAGCGTGTTTAAAATAATAAATGGTGCAGAAAAAAAATCAAAATAAGTTATAAATTCAATAAGAGAGTCTTATAAATAGATGATTTATCCAAGAGGTAAGTATGAGTGAATTTTATATGATGAATACACAAATTATTTATGACTTTGACATCAGAGTGCCTTGTAGATACATACATCCAACTGTGAAAGGAAAAGCCGAAAACCCAACTGTGAGAGGAGAAGCTGAAAGCCTAGTCCGAGAAATCAACCTGTAAAGATTGTGTCATCAGCTTGAACAAAGATTCCTCGCCCTTTTTGCGTGTATATATATATATATATATATATATATATATATATATATATATATATATATATATATATATATATATATATATATATATATATATATATATATATATATATATATATATACTATACACTTCCTATAATATTGTTACAAAACATTTTTTTGCCTTTGTAATGATTCATTTGATCACTCCCAGCCTTTCTTTAATAGAATTCACATCAAATGATAGACTGAAAACAAAGAAAATGATAATGAAAATTAGGGGGAAGTAAAATCGGATGAATTATATGAAAGAGTAAAAGTAAGTAAAAAATGAGATGATTATTATTTATTCCTTATTATAATAAAAAACACAAATATTAATAAAATATTTATGACATAATTAAATACTAATAAAGTATTTATTATATAATTAGTTTTGTCACTTTCCATATTTTTTCAATTTTTGAGGAAAAACGTAATTTTTTTTCATAAATAAAATGTTTTACTTCAACAGTAGAAAGAACATATTTAATCATGATTTGTTACGACGGTTTAAATCTATATATTATAATAAGTTTAATATATTATAAGTTTTTTATTAATAAATTTAATGATTAATATATGTTTTTTAAATAGTTATGAGAGTTTACTTGAGGTAGTTGTTAAGAATAAACTATAATACGTTTTATTTATCGTAAGTTATTTTTATGGTAAATTATATAATATATTACTATTATTATTTGCATTTGCATTTAATATATATTATTATTATATAATAAACCACGATGTGCATATCCCAAGCATTCTTGACTTGTGAAAAAAATATATCAATTAACTCAAATAATTAAGTATATAAATATTAATTTTAACTTGTTTATTAAATAACTGTTTAATTATAAAGATATTCAATTATCCATCTCCATTATATTAGAAACTATTAAATGTGACTGAGTGTCACATTTTTTTACTTTAATATATTATTTACATTATAAATTTTCAATGAGTTAATCTTGATGTACAAATATGCTATCAAGTTTTTATTTGAAAATGTGTCCATGTAAATTTCATTTATTAGGCAGAAAATACTAGTATATAAGAAAAAAATTATTAAAAAATCTCTTCATATGTTGGTTAAGGTTAGAAGGAGCGAATGAAAAATAGTATAATATAATAACTTTGTAAAGTTTTTTATGATGGATTTTTTCATAGGAAGTGAATTTTATATGTTGGTTCATTATTAATCGACATAAAATTTATTATCTTGCATGTATTTGTGTCATTTTTAAAATACATACGGAAATTTCATTCTAATGGTCATCAAAAATATTTTTTATATATTACGACAGTGGTTAAAGTCCTTCTTCTAAAAATTTATAAATATAGTGTTTTTCTTTGTTTTTTAGAAATTGGTAAATTTTTAAAAAATTTACATAAATAGATAAGTTGTAAACGATTTTAGTCTTAAGAAATCGTGTTAATTAGATGCATGAAACGATGAAATTATTTTTTATTTCAAATCAGAAGTCGTATATCGAAAAATATTTTTTAATTTATTTTGTATAAAAGTCGTGCTCTAAAAGATGATTTACAATTTTTTTTTCTTTTCAACCTTGCAGTGAAGTCATGCTTGTGGAGACGATTTCTATTTTTCTTTTAACTCAAGTCGTGTTTCTTTTTTCAATTATTTTTTTTCATTGTTGTTGTTTTTTATTTTTTATTTGGTTTTTTTAATTTTATTGCTATATTATTAAATATATTTTTAAATTAAAACAATAAATTTTAATGAATTAAAAAAATTTAAAATCCAAACAAAATTATCACAAATATATTATAATATTTTTTAAAAATAAAATATATTTTTTTCTTATATTATAATACAAAATTAGTTTTTATTCATAGTTCAAACGGAAGACCAGTTGCATGCTTGTGAGAAAACTATTAAAATAAATTATTATTAATTTTTTACATGAAAAATTAATTTTTAGTAAAATATTTTAACATTATAGTATTATAGTTTGTATTGAAAATTTATTTGTCACGTAAAAATAAATTTGATAAATATTTATTTTAATAATTTTTTTAATATAAATATATTAAGGATATAAAATTTGGACTAAAGATAAAAATCAATTTTACATAAAAATACGGAAGTGATAACATATTTAACTTTTTTTAATAAATCATATAAGAGAATACAATAATAAAATTTATTCACTATCTTTAAATTACATAACTTGTTTAAATTTTAGAAAAAAAAATATTCAAGGTTTCTAACTCAATTAAACTTAACAATATACTCAACTCAATAATATTTAATTGAAAATATCTAAATTGAATAGTGAAACAACTACTTTGATTGGAGGAAGGGAATTTGAAGATAAGGCTCCTTGGTAACTAGACCTTGTCATATCATGAATAGTTCATGTTTTCTCTCACATTTTCTTTATTGGAGATTGGGGAATTGTAGATAAGCCTCTATCTTAACTTCTCATATTCCCACAGATCAATTATGCTTGTGAAACAGAAGAAACAAATAAAAAAATTAACATGTAAATGAAGTATACTAAATAATATAGGAAAATAAAACAAAATAATGATAATTAAAGTAATATTTTTGGATAATTACAAATGTGGAAACACACTAATAGTTGAAATATTAACAAATATATCCCATGTAACAAATTGTAATTGGACATAGATAACCACAGTGAGTTGTTTTGAACTCACCAAATTCAATGACAACCAGGCTGAATTTATCTGTAGGCCCAATTTCCATTAATGGGTTTGCATGTAACCTTCAGTTTCATATACTCAAACTTACATGATTCAGTATATGCAATTTCTCCCTTCACCTCCATTCTTTTAAAAAAATCCAATCTTATATTGGTAGTTGAGGTAAATTTTGCACTGTTTTTTAGTTCATTTTCTGTTTGCTTATCTTTTTCATTTTTTTTATACTAGATTGCACAATCCATAACACTCCTTAGTGTAATATGTATTCTGGATTGTACAATTTGGAAGGTAAATCTGGATAAAAAAATGTCTTCCAAATTGTTCAATTTGTAACATATTTTGAACTTACAATTTGAATTGTAGAATCTGAAAGACAAATTTGGATATGAATTAACCTTCCAAATTGTACAATTTGAAATACATATTATAGTAATGAGGTGTTATGAAATGTGCAATCCAGATTATACTTATGGATTCAAGAATACATTTTACATTTTGTAATTCAGAGTATACTTTATTAAAGAAAAAAATATTCTAAATTATAGAATTCTACAATTCAAGAGGTGTAAATAATAATAAAAAAAAACATTTTGAGATTGTAAAATCTGAAATATATTTTGTTAAGAAAAAAGTAATGCTTTTTATCTTACCTATGGAGGTGCCATAGAAGCTATGGATGTGGATGAAGAAACAACCTTCATCAGATTTAGGTTATGCATTGTTTTCTTTAGGCAAATTCTTCCTGCACCCTTTTATTAATCTGCACCCATACTTTTGAAAATACTGAAATTATTCTTCTGAAAATTAATGTAGGTATTGTGTAGTAGTTAGTTTGTTGTGAAAGTTGTAGTGTTACATCTATGGTGGTTGGTGGTGGAGTTTATTGGTAATTCATATCTCCAATAAGGAATCTTGAAATGCTCTCCAACATAAAAATGCAACCAGAAGCAAAGAAGAGGGGTTGCGGCTGCTATGGAGAAGAATGCTAAGATGAAGAAGTGTGGAAAAGAAAAGAAAAGGGTATTATTTATTTTTTCACTAAGGGTAAAAAGGTATTTTTACTCCATTGGGGGTGCAAGATGAAAACATGGGGTAGAGGAGGAATTTGACTTTTCTGTACAACTTCAAAACCAGCTTCAAAAGTTGGAGAAGGAACTTGACTTCTATGAAATTTTTCATTTGTTCTTTTGTAGTTCAAAGCAAAGATTTATCATAACAATGAACTTCCTCTATCTCACCATACACTATTTTTCACAATGAAGAAAAGAAGAACATAATAGGAGTTTTAAAAATTCGTCAAATACCAGTCATAATTCATCGGGTTGGGAATTACCTTATTTTTGTGCTACTTGTTTTGCCTTTTACAAATATGATTATCCCTCAAAGAAGAAAAATAGTATATGTATAACTATTATTAGATTCAATGCATGGAGATTGACACAAACATTAATAAAATATTTTTTCTTTGTACTATTAATTAGTAAATGTTTGTGCTTGGCACGCTAACTAAAGATTATTTCTTTTTCATAAAAAGGTAGGTGAAGTTCAATTAGGACTTTAATTTCTTATTTAAAAAAAAAAACATTTTCGTCATAGAGCATGACAAGAAGATTTAATTTTGTCTGACTTTTTAATTTTTCGAATCAAATATAATTTTATGCGAGATCTTTTTGAAAAAGAAAAAAAAAATCTAATTAAATTATTTTAATGCTTTTCTTGTGATATATATTTTTTAAAACCATTACAAAAATTGTGTAATGAAAACTCTTTTTATTTCTAAGTTAAACAATTGAGTAACTCCGTTTATGCTGATTCTTATATTTGTTATAACTTTGAAAAATTACATTTGTGTATTTTATTCTTATGTCTTAACACGTTTTCTTGTTTAAGATATTGTTCTTTTATTTTATGTATAAACCATACATAAAGTCATGCTATAAATAAATGATAAATATAAGTGTATTTCATTAAAGAAAAACCAATGTAAAGTATTTGAAAATAGTTAACATAATTTTTTTAAAACATTATTTGTCATTAACTAAAATTGATGACTGATATTTATAAACAATGATTACATTACATTAACAATGAATGTGACCTAATGTGTAGCTATGTCAAATATTCACACCTTGCCTTGTTTGTTAAACCATTTGTGTAGTGCCCTCTTGCATATATTATTATTATTCAATGAATAAGAACAAAGCCTTCCCATGTCATAGTTATTTTTGTTTATTAATTCAAGCTGTAATTACTATTTTATATCTAACCCATATTTTTATTTGATTGAAAGTTGCCTTATATGATACTATCCCCAATTTTAAATATAAATTAAAAATTACAACTACATCAATGCTGATTTCAAATATAAATAAAGACATATAAACTAATTATTGATTTCAAATATAAATAAAGACATATAAACTAATTTCACATAATTTTGTAGAGTGCTTGTTACGATATTAAATTATTTAGAAGTGTCTTCGGTATACGGGTTGAAACACCCCTAAAATATCGTCTTTTATTTCATTAATTCATTGTTGATATAAAAAAAAAATCTGTTTTAAAATATCCTTCATCTAATTGATGTTTTAATTTTTAACATCTCTTATTTATTGTTAATGTCAAGTTTTAATAAATGATAGTTTAAGAAAGAAGATTATTTTTTAAAATGAAATTAATACAACTAAATAGCACTAACTAAGTTTTTTAATTAACACACCATTTTGGTTTATATTCAAGATTTGGAAGGGGTAAATATTAACTTTTACAATAATTATGTGAAAAAAATCACATATAAGATGCTCTTCAATTGGTTGCCATTGCAAAAATCTTTACACTAACACTACATTAAAAAAAAACTTATCTTTAATAGTTTCTGTTGGAGAGTGAGGTATCTATATGAAAGTCAATTTAAGAGAAAAACAATATATATAAAGAGAAAGAAAATGCACATGAAATGTTACTCAATTTAATATGATGAATAATGATAATTTCATTGTGGTGATATCAACTAGGATGAGTTACTGTTGAAATGACTTCAATTCCTCTTCAAAATCAATACCAAAAACCAAAAACAAAATTAGATACAGAATACCCGAAAGCAATCTAGTTACTATAACTTAGGATTTGGTACAACAGGAGGGGCAAGCACCTAGATCTACAGGCAAGGACTTAAAGAACTAAAAATTTATTTGAATTCTCAACAAAGGTGTGAAATATAATTCAGATTTTGACAGGAGTATGAAAACAAAAAAATCACCATGTACATCACAGTAATTCTCTGTAATACCAACAGACTTAACAAGTCCCCCAGAAAAACCTCTATATAAATGAAATCTAAAAGATCAAAACTTTGAAAAAATGGAGGCTTAAAAATGGGGGGAAATGGTTATACTCCTTGATAAGAAGGAATTAACTTTAAGAAGAAAGCATGTAGCATGACACATTTAAGCAGTTGGACTCCAACACCAAAAAATGAGGCACCAGGGACAAGTTCTTTCTTAATTTGACTCTACAAGAATGTACTTAGTATCTAGGCTGTGATTTTCTTTCCTTTAACTTTATCCTTGAGGGTTCCCTTATATTGTTTTGATAAATCCAATGCATCACCTGCAGTTTGTTTCTTCCGCTTACTAATGCTGGCAGGATTACCAATGGGACCTGACCAAGCTTGGAATGGTTCCTTTGAAAAGGTGTAGGAGGTTGAACCCAAAGAGATGTCAGAAGGAACAATATCTGGATCAATGTGATTAGAAGATCCCAAAGGAAAGCCAAGTTGTCCATCTTCATGAGGTGGAGGGAACTTTTCACTCTTGCTCTTAGCATTTGCATGAGTGATTAAACGCCTTCTCTGTTGCACACATCACAGCAGCCAATAATCAGTGTTACTTTTATACTTCCAGTCATAATTGTACAGATTTTCAATTGCCAATTATTAAAAATGAAAATTATTAGAAGGAAAACAGCATAATAAGGCACCAAAACATAATCTACTATGATCAATAGATAGTAGTAATTTTCTTCAACATACATCAACGTTGGATTGAAGCTCAGCATTGGCTTCAAGAGCAGGAGCACCTTTGGCAGACCGATCACGCAACCGATGCTTCTTTGCACCATCAACATGAGCTTTGCCTGCAGCTCTTGATCTGGTCATCCATATTTGCAGGGAATATCGGTCAAATATAATAAGATCACCAAATTAAAACTAGCAGATGTTAATCAAAATGAACAAAGGAACACTCTGCTGGTCACTACATATGTATGTCATTGTGTGTGTTGGGGTCTGTAAGTTGAAGCAGAGTGTGGTTAATCTGCTCACCATCTCTAGTGTTGTTCAGTCATAACATTAAAGCATGGAAAGCTATAGTTTGGCACCTATTTAGCTAATATAAATAAAGAGAACATGTAAAAAGTTTTTCAGTCTCCACTTTTTGTCATAAAAGGTATTTATGATAAGTGTAGTTGAATAATTCAGATAAAATTAAATATTATTATTAACTACACCTTATATTTTTTAACCTGAATGTCAATACCTCCTCCAACCTTTTTGTCCCAACCCCCTGCTTTTTAAATATATATCTTTTTTAAATGTTCACACGTGCGTGCATCAAGCAAACTTCATAGAAAAGATACCTCCTTGCTTCATCATCCCGTCGTTTAGCATCCATTTCCTTTGTTGGGGGATATTTTGGAAGACTAAGAGGATCACAGGCATAAGGTTCTGTGGTAAAGAACTGCAAAATAATAGGAAGGTTGAACAAAATACCAAGGGTTTGATTTAAAAAAAATGGAAAAGATATCTAAATTCAACAAAAACAACATCTACTTAAGATTCAAGAGAAGTTTCAATTTATTAAGATTAATTTTGGAATAACATCCCTTATGGTGATTGTTTAAAACATGTCATCCAATCCATCATTTGGGATATTCATATACTTGTTACTCCAAGGAAAACACGACACATTGAATTAACTTCCAAGGTCATCCAAACAACACCATTTTACATCAAATCAAACTTGTAGATCTTATTCCAAGAAAGGCATATCATCCAAATGATACAAAAATTACAATGTTTTCCTCAGACAACATTCAAGATTTGAGGGACCAGTCTCCTAAAGCAGCAGTTCACAACAATCATGCGCATTTTTTGGCATAAGATATCAGAGGCAAAAAGCTGAAGAACCATGCCCCCAAAGTTTTTTGTTAATAATAGAAGAACCCACTGTCAATCTTGTAGTTTAGGATCATATAATAAAACTAGTGATTCATCACAAAGGTGCTCAAGAAGTTCAACATACGGCTTATTTTATGTTTCATGAAATAGTCCCGAATATGTGCTTTAGGCAATCTACGGACACTGAGAACAGATCAGGATCCAATAGATGTCTAAGTAGCATGAAATAATAATATAAAAAAACGAGTTTTCAAAATCCCACCTCACTTCTTAGAGCTTCTGAGGCACACTTTCGTTCTGCTGGATCAATTGCAAGAAGAGTCTCAATAAGGGGCAGAGCTGAAGGTGGAAAATCTTTAAATGTCTCTTTTATACACCTCTTGTATGGATCTCGAGGTTTAAACAAGGTAGCATTAGGCATCTTTGACTTCTTCCAGTACTCATCAGAAGGTGATCCACAAAGTTTGTATATCTTATGCAGTTGTTCCACCTGGGTAAGTTATCAGGAAAGGGTCAGAAAATATCCAATGAAGATTACAAATAACCAGCAAATATGGTGCAAGTAATATATTATTAATGCAAATTGCAATACAAACTCCTTCAAACTACATAAGAGATGGAAGAGCTAAACATAAGATCTTGTATATCACTTAAAAAGTGTGATTTGGGAAAACAGACAAGGGGGTGCATTTAAACAAACAGAAATCTTGTAAAGATAATGTTTCGTAGTTATTAGTCTGCATTGCATAATTTGATAACTGAACCAAAATTATTATATCTATCATCATAATCACTAGTAGTGCTGCAAGAGAAAGTCTGGCTGGAAGAGAAAATGCTGCAAGACACTAGTCCTAGCATGGTCGTAGCTATCAGAATTGTATTACTCACTTCAATACTCTTGTGTTGTGGTCAGTTAATCCTGTGACATGTTTGTTGGGCTCTGGATGATACATTAGAATCTTGGCATTTCCTTGCTGGTTACCTCTCAGGTTCTTAGGGGCAATGTATTTATGAGGCAGGGTATGTACTTGTGATTGTTGGGAGAGAGTGTTATGGGTACTTGGATTTTGTAAACAGACCACGGAACTGGTTACATTGCATTTATGTGTACAATAGGCAATTAAAAGTCATACAACCAACTGGTTATGCATAAGAGGAAAACATATTTGTAAATCGCTTTCTTCAGGTAATACTGGTACCAGCTTATACTAATATACCATTATCATTGCTGATAAAAAAAACTAGTGCTAAATCCTTAAAAATGCATGCCTTGATTTTTTTCTCTTCTTTTGAGGGAGCATTGCTTTGTACACCATTAACACACGGCCAAATAAAATGGACAAACTGACATTTTAACCAGTCAACCAAGAAAAATGTTTTAGTAATAACATTTTGAATTGGTAACAGGTATGCAGCTTCGGTGTGTGCAATTCTCTTGTTGAGAAACATCTGGTTATGCTCCAACACTTCATTCCTCCCTAGAAGAAGTTTCAAGTAAATATCTTATCGATCAACATTCAACTCATAAGAATCATGCTCCTTTATAGTATTCTAAAATTTGTATCTCCTTTTTACCAGTTTTTGTTTTCAATAATACGTGTATGTTAAAGAAGCTTGAACAAGGGATATAAAGGCAAAGGTACACATGCACAAATGAAAACCAAAGGTACAAGGGTTACATCAGACGGGAAGTAGCTAGTTACAATCTCTTCCACTAGATTTTACATCATCTACCCTATAATTTGATTTGTTCCACTTTCACCCATCATGTTTCATGAAAGATTTCCTAAAAACTAATTTAAATAAAAAATATTAAGCAAATATTCTCAACATTCCTCCTTGCCTTAATATTTGTTTATTTGAATTTCATATTTGATTCTCCTTCTTTTAATGCTTGATTTCCTCCTTTTTTTTTCTTGTAATTCTAATCTTTCTCTTTCTTTCATGAGATCAGTTGGAGATCCCACTTCGACTAGATATTAAAGTTGGGTGCAAACCTCACCTATAGGCCGGTTTTATAAAGTTAAGTTAGACTTAAAGTTCACTTCTTAATATGGTATCAGAGTCATTTAAAGTCTATCCTAGCGAGAGTTTATTGGGCCTATCGTGCCACCCGCTATCGGATCGCTATCGAACCACCAATAAATATATAGTCACACGCACGAGTTGGTAGCCTAGGTGTGAGGGGTGTATGTTGGAGATCCCACATCGACTGGAGATTAGAGTTGGGTGCAAACCTCACCTTATAAGTCGATTTTATGAGGTTGAGTTAAGCTTATAGTTCACTTCTTAATGGGATCATATCTTCATTTAATTTGACATTCTTCATGCATTTCTTCTTTTATCAACCTCATCATTTTGTCTATTATGAATTCCATGTAGTAACATTGAACCTTTGATGGATGTTAGAATATGGTTCTTCCTCTACTTTCTCCTCTTGGACATCAAACTTTTTCAAGAGACATCTATCTTCTTTTAATTTTGATCTTTCTTTTATATCTTCTTCATTTGTATTCAACTCCTCTTTAATCAAGTGTTCCACAACAAGTTGTTCTCCATTCTTAATTCTTAGTTTAGAAATATAAGATTTGTTGAGTTCTTTTAAAAGTTATCGATCACGCATCATATGGTTTAGTATCTATAAGCCAACCTTTTGTAAATTTGTTGGTTGTAAAATATGATGTTGGTTCCTCTTCTGATTCGTCCTCTACAATCTTTAAAACTTCTTGAGGGTTTTGAGTTTTGCATATCTTTTCTGCATGTCCCAATTGACCACATTTGTGACATTTTGCATCTCACATCCATCAATACTTGTTGTGTTAGTGATTATTTTTCTTGCAATAGGGACAAGATCGAAAAACATGTGTTGTTGTTTTGGTTGTATTTGCTCCTTTTGTAGTTCTTGACTTCGAAGTAAAGCACCATCACAATCTTCTCTCATCAACCTTCATTGCCCTTGTACTTGCAAGGCATGAATCACTTCTGTCAAGTTAAGATCCTTTGTGTTTCCTAACAAAATAATAGATGTTTTGTATCTCTCCGGTTACCTAAATTTTCTCAACTAGTATGGAATTCGGAAACTCCTTACCCAATAATTTTATCTTGTTAGCAGTACCCAACAATTTGTTCGAGTATTCCTTAATTGTCTAAAATTCTTTCATCCTTTGCAGCTCAAACTCCCTTATCAAATTTTGCACTTTCATGCCTCAAATATTCACGTTTCCTTCATATTCTCCTTTTAAAAAATCTCTAATGTATTTGGGTGACCTTAGGGTCATGATTCTGGTGAGAATCATTTGTGAAACACCAACAAACAAACATGACTTCACCTTAGCGTTCTCTGTCCTTTTTTTTTTCTTTTGCATCTTGATTTCAGCCATGATAGGATAGCGGATCAACAATGTAATCTTCTTACACAACTTCCGATAAATCTAGCCCCTCTAGATAAGTTTGCATACTTATAGCTCATAGATCATAACTTTCACTAAAAATGGAATACGACTTATGAGAAATTTCTTTCTCCTTCCATTCCATAGGTCTCGTGACAACTATTGCTCTAATATCACTATTGGGATTTTGGAAATATAAGAGATATGTTATATGGAGGAGCTTGTGATTTATTTTATCCATGTACTCTATATAGAATAAAATGTAACATAATATCAAATATTAACAATATCCCAATCTAAGCATCCTAAATCTAAATAATAAATAAATATTTTTATCTTCATGTAAAATATATTTTAAAAAAAACTTAAAGATTTCTTAAATATTGATTTAAGTAAAAGATGTTAAGCAAATATTCTCAACAAATGGTTTATTAAATCATGCAGTAACTCAGCAATTGGTTATTTCTCATACTTTTCAGTTTCTTAGTTTATTTCTCATTGATTACATGTTTTCATATTCATTGCAGATATGCATAATGCCAGCCTTCCAAATGGAAGTACAGTGTATAAGGATTGGATCATAGTACACAGGCTGACCCTGATGGTTGGGAGGCAGAAGGAGTTGCAATGCAAAAATTAAAAGGTTAATACATGCATATTTAGAAAGAAGAATGTTCCATTAGGATATATAGCTTCTTTTTACTATTTCAAAAACATAAAATTTGTTGGATTACCACACTAACTGTTAGGCAAAGATTTTAAATGAAAATTCCTATAAATCCAAATAAGACAATTTAAGATCTCACCTCTGTACGTCCAGGAAGAATAGGTTTCCCAGCCAATAACTCTCCTAAAATGCAACCAACACTCCAAAGATCGATGGCCACACCATATTCTGTGGCACCAAGAAGTAACTCAAGAGGGCGGTACCAAAGGGTAACTACACGATTAGTCATGGGATGGCTGCAGTTTGGATCAAAGAAAGACGCAAGGCCGAAGTCAGCAATTTTAAGTATCCCTTCATTGTTAATAAGAAGATTTGATCCTTTAATATCACGGTGAAGTATGTTTCGACTATGACAGTGCTCAAGTCCTGATAGCAGTTGATGCGTGTAACATTTAACCTGCAGTAGGAGACAGTATTTTGGAGACATCAAACACAGCAAATTGAAAAGAAGCCAAAGGGTATCTTCTATTTCTTAGATTATTAAGGCAAACCTGGTCTAACCTGGGGCTCTGTAAATTTTATGTCAGGGCTTGCAGCAAGTCCAGCTAAATCATGCACCATGTAATCAAACACCAGGTACAAACTCAAGGACATTCTGGATGTAACTAAACCTTCTAGCTTTATAACATTGGGATGATCCAATCTTCGTAAAATAAGAATCTCTCTGGCCATGAATTTTACACTCTCAGGTTCCAAATTGTCAAATCGAACCTTCTTCAGTGCAACAATCTTACCCGTCAAAGTGTCTTTAGCTTTGTATACATTACTATAAGTTCCTTGACCAATCTAATAAGGAAATTTAAAGAAAAATAAAACAAGAATGAGAAGAACAGAATTTGGATCTCAATATGCAGACTCAATTGGACTTCAAACCACATCCACACGTCCCTGATATGGCAAGACTCATCAAATGCATTTCCATTTAAGTTAAAAGTAACACAAGCATCTAAATAAAATTGAAGTTCAAAATTTTTGCCAATCAATACAAACCCACCTTATCAATTTTCTCAAATGTGTCAGCCTTTCGCGGAATCCACCCGCTAAGGGCTTCACCACACACTGCTGTTAGCCAAGGTGGCCACCCAGCTGCTACTTGCTCCCCCTGCAAATGCTTCGGTGGATTACTTAGCCTTGGATTTGGCTTTGATCTTCTTCTGTCACCTTTTGGCCCCCGGACTTCATCGGCACCACCACTCCCTTCCCTTCCCTTCTCTTTCTCCTTCTCCTTCTCACCATTCAGAGCCTCTACCACGTTCTCCTCAGCTCTGCTTGAGGACACATCATCAATTTTCTTGTTGGATTCAACACTCACACTCTTCTCCTCCTTCGCCTCGGAGATTATTCCCGATGACACTTCTCTCCCAATCACACACCCCATTAACTCTCCTCGAAGCCAAGCTTCATTCCCTTGACATGACTCGCTCTTGTAAGGGTTTCGGATCACCACACTAATCCAATAACAATAAAAAAAAAGGTAAAACACGAGCATGATTATATGATCACGATTATAACTATTACGAGTAAAAAACATTTTACCCTTGATCAACCTGGTCATCCTACAACAATCGGTAACATCATCCGGGGAAATAAAAACACTTAAGCATCAAGTGACGAATGAGAAGAATTTGGAATAAAAAGCAAAGCTTATTCCCGTCTAGGACGATCACTGGCCCAAAAGGTGCAGGAGTACAAACATACACACTGACCAATTATGAATTCAGTTGACCGTCAAAGTGATCTATCTACATACACAAAAGGAAAGTGAAAAAGTACAAATTTTTATTTTCATTTATAGCTTCCCAGATAGAGGAAGCACGTGATGGGTTGAGAAAAAAAAAAGGGCAAAGAAGAAAAACAGAAAAAAGAGCAGGGCGGTTGCAGAGCGTGATAGAGAAAGAGTAATTGGAACTGGGGTTTGTATTTGAATAAAGAGAAAGAGGTTGTTGTCTTGTCTGAGAAGTGTGGGCACTGTGTTACCTGCGTTTGTTTGTCTGGTGATGTTGTTTGGTCCTTTTGTAGCTCTCTCCGAGACGAGACGAGGAATATAGAGAGGATGAGATCTTCCAACTCTCATAAAGTCAAACCTCTACAAATCTCTTTCTTACAACACCCATTTCATTTCTTTTCTACTTCTTTCCTCTTTCCACCTTCCTAAATTCATGCCTCTTATTCTTAATTTCATTCTTGTGCCCAAATAAATTAGGGAATCACTGGAAAAAGAGACTCACAAACCAAGGACCCAAATGATTGCTAATTATTGTTATTATTTTTTCATTTTGAATTCTGTTCAAACTGATATATAACATGTTTGGTTGGAGGAAGGTGATGAAAATAAGGAGTGATGGAATTAAATTGATTTGTTTGACAAGACCAAAATTAAAAAAAAATAGTTAAACAGTGGTTTATTTTATTTTATTTTCGTTTGTTAATAAAACATTTTAAAATTTTATCTATTTATTTTATTCAAAATAGAAAAAAAGTAGGTAGGGGAAAAAAATAAAATAGAAAATAAAAATACGTGCACATAGTTTTTTTTTTTGTTAAATCAATATATTTTTTAGTGAGGACTGGTTTTTTTATATATTGAAATTTATGTAAGAATTTTACTTTTTTAAATGACTTATTTTTGTTTCTGAGGTTATAAAGTGCTGATTAGTGTTTGTTATTTTCTTTTTTGAAAGTAAAATAATTGAAATAATGGTACTTATAATTTTAGGACCGATTTAATGTTTTACTTTGGTGGAATGAAACACTAGTCAGGAATTTTGTTTTGTTTTGGAGAGAATGGACTTTTTTTTAAGAGAAGAAAATAATGAAACTAGTTCTTTCTTATAAATTGGTAAGTTACAAATTTAAATTGTACTGACTTAGTATAAGTGAAACATTCAAGAATTATGAAATGTAAGTTAAAACCAAGTAAACTCATCCTACTTTAAGTTTAGGTTAAATGAGTTTGAGTTCATTTATAGAGAGATTTACATATTTAAAAAAATACAATTGAAATATATATATATATATATATATATATATATATATAATAGATAAATAATGTATACAAAAAATACTCATATAGATGAGTTTTACAAAAACAATTATTATATATAATATTTTTTGAAAAAAACATGGGAGTAACATTTTCGAAGTTATAAAACAATTACATGTAAATCTAAATTAATCTTCACAGTTGCATTGTATCTACATCATTATTTACTCATTCATCAAAATACGATTATCGTAAAAAATGGAAACACAAATAGTATAGAAGGTAACTTAACAAAAAATTTGCAAAAATTCAATAAACCATTCACACTTAACATTGTCTCACCAAGTTTTTACAACATTAATCATTATTTCCCCAAAGAATTTTAACTTCAAATCTCATCTATTAAAGTCTTGGAACCTCCAATTCGTATCATTCATGGAAGATAAGTATCCAGCAAGTTTTCCCATAAACTATAATTCATGACCGAAGTCTCGCAAGTATGAACGATCATGCAAAATTCGTATGCAATTAGTAGTTCCTTGCACATATTCAACAAAGTACTATGCAAAAAAATTCAGTAGTTTATAATCACTTGATATATTTATCTACACAATCAAGACTACTAATAAAGTTTGAATAGTTAATTATTAGATACTAAATTATATTCAAACCAAGTTAGTTTATCACCTAACTAACATTCTCACCAATCATACAATTTATTTTTAAATACTAAAATATCTATTAGGACATAACCTTTAATGTTTTAATAATAAGAAAAAAAATATCGTATAACAATAATAATATTTGAAAGTATTTTTAAACAATGAAACATGTCATATAAAACACGGGAATATTTAAAAAAAAAAATCATTTGTGATAGTGATATAACCAAGAAAAACTGGTAATGTATATTATCGTTTTTTTACTTAAATGATAAGATGTTGTTTAAGAAAAACTTTGTTGCTTGAGTAAAAAAAATCTAGAAGACGAAAAGTTATATTTTTTTAAGTCATTTTTTCACATTTCTATCACCATCTTTTTTGTTATACCTATTTCCTTTCACACACAAAATAAAATAATTCCAAAAATCACATTTATAATAATTTATTTAAAACTACTTTTGATTTAGATAAGGAAATTCTATTTCAAGATTTCACCAATTTAACATGATTGTTTGTTATTGTGGTAAAACATGATTTTAAGATATTATGATGTTGATATAATACATTACTTTAATAATTCCGTGAGACAAACAATATAGTTTTGTTGAAATTTTTTTCTATGACGGAAGCACTGAGAATATTTTATACCAATTAGACATGAATAAAAATATAAAAGATTTTAATATCACCTTAAAAAAAACATCGGTTGATTTTTTTTTTTCACTCAACTTTTTTTTTTATAAACTTTCAACTCATACATAAATTCCTAATAAGTCTATGTAAAACTTTATATAACTCTTATTGATATTTTGTACATTAATTTATTTTTTACTAACTTAGATGTTTATTTTGTAATTGTAATGATTGTAGATCATGAGGGGATGATAGTGGAAATTTAATGTGGACCACAGGGCTGCAATAGTAATATATATATATATATATATATATATATATATATTATAATAATAATAATAAATGTTATTTATATAGCAGTATCACTATTTATAAGGATAGAAGTAGGAAAGGTACCGTCATAGAAATATAGAAATAACGTGTTTATAGCATTTTATATAGGATAAATGAATATTAGAAAAATATTAGATAAAAACTTTAACTTCATAATAGTCTATGTAATTAAATTTATTGGATTTAATTTTATTAAATGAACAAGTTAATTATTTATATTAATGCTAGTTATTATATTTTTAAAATTTTTGATAACTTGGACATTAAATTATAGCATTAAACATTGTATTATTGTTTAAGTTTAACGTTTTTAAGTTAATAACTTAAAAAATATATTTCATAACAATTTTGTTATAAGGTAAAATACAGAATGTTTTTTGTAATAGAAGAAGATACACAATTTGATTATTTAAATATCACTCCACATATTTTATTTAATTCTTACATCCTTACGTATATAATATATATAGTGTGTTTGGGATGTTTTTGGCACTAAAATCAGATACATATGTATAGCAACAGAAAAACAGAGATATAAAAAAAAAAAAGACACACTGAATACATATATTAGTAATTATTAATATTAGATTGTGATGCCTTTGAACTTTTTCTCAGCCTCCTTATGATCGATGACTCCATAATCAGGACGCCTCCCATCGGAGTTTGGCTTCATTTGCATTTGCAGAGAGGAAGCGGTTGGAGTCTGAGGCCCTTTGGTCACAATCTTTTTTAGCTTTTCACTTTCATTAACCAGATTCATGTTCTTCTCATTTTTTCTTGTTGCTGCTCTGGGCCCTCCATTCCCATTTTCCTCAGGCCCATCATAGTAGGGCTTGCTGTCATATTGTTTGGGCCCATTCCGCATTGCAGCTTCTTTCTTCAGCATCTCTATGGCCTCGTCAATATTATTCGTGGACTTACTCAGTGGAGTCCCTTTTCTTGGTGTTTCGCTCCAACCTGGAGTGTTTTTCGGCCCATCGAGCTTGTTCCCTTCTTTGTTGTTCGGGTAATTGCCATAGCCACCATAATCCTGTCGAGCTGGGCTTGCGCCTCCAATACCATATCCATTGTTATGAACAGGGATCTCAATGGACTTGGGTTTCGGCCCATCATTGCTGTAGTTACCGTAGTCACCTCCATGTCCATCATTGGGCTTGTACCCTTCTTTGTTGTTGTAGGTACCATAGTCATCACCATATCCATTATTACGAACAGGACTACCAGTGGGCTTGGGCTTGTACCCATCTTTGTTGTTGTAGTTACCATAGTCAGCACCAAATCCATCATTATAAACGGGGATCACAGTGGGCTTGTACCCCTGTTTGTTGTTGTGGTCTCCATAGTCAGCACCATAACCATCACTATAAACGGGAGAGCCACTGGGCTTGGGCTTGGGCTTGTACCCTTGTTTGTTACTGTAGTCTCCATAGTCAGCACCATGTCCATCATTATAAACCGGAGTGAAACTGGGCTTGGGCTTATAGTCTCCATAGTCAGCACCATATCCATCATTATAAACGGGAGAGCCGCTGGGCTTGGGTTTGGGCTTGTACCCTTGTTTGTTGTTATAGTCTCCATAGTCAGCACCATATCCATCATTATAAACCGGAGTGGTAGTGGGCTTGGGCTTATAGTCTCCATAGGCAGCACCATATCCATCATTATAAACCGGAGTGGAAGTGGGCTTGGGCTTATAGTCTCCATAGTCAGCACCATATCCATCTTTATAAACGGGAGAGCCAGTGGGCCTGGGCTTGTAACCTTCTTTGTTGTTGTAGTCTCCATAGTCAGCACCATGTCCATTATTATAAACGGGAGAGCCACTGGGTCTGGGCTTGTACCCTTCTTTGTTGTTGTAGTCTCCATATTCATCGTTATAAACAGGGGTGAAAGCGGGCTTGGGCTTATTCTTTTCTTTGTTGACGTAGTCTCCATAGTCAGCACCATATACATCATTATAAACCGGAATGGAAGTGGGCTTGGGCTTGTAGTCCCCATGGTCAGCATGATATCCATCATCATAAACAGGAGTAGCAGTGGGCTTGGGCCTGTAGCCTTCTTTATTGTTGTAACCATAAGGTTTGGGCTGGTAGGAGTGGCCCCAATGAGGTGAAGTAACGGGAATGGAGGTTGGAGGATGAGGTTTACGTGGGGAACGTTCATTTTTCCATTCATCATCATTCTCGTACTCATAAGGTCTCCTACCAATTGGAACCTGTTTCTTCTTCTCTACGTACTCATCATCACCACTGTTAAATTTAGGGACAAAAGGAGCAAATGGCTTTGTAACAGTTTCACTCCTCACACCATTACTGCTAGTATTGTAGGTGGATATGGTAGCGCTTTGGTACCTGAAACCATACAGAGCCATGCCTCTCTCTTTTTCTTTTTACCTTAAATCTCCTGCAACTTCCCCTTTTATATAAGAAAAAAAAGATGCTGAAACTTTGCGTTTCAACTAAGCCTGGCCCCTATTAAAATAGCATGCAGGAGATTCAAAGTTATCTTGATGCATTAGATAAGAGAATCATATGCTACTTTAGTCGCAATTAAGATTTTATTCATGTTCTTACATTCACCATATATTTAAATGCCGTGTGTGAAATCCATCAAGAATCCTATTCCGTCAATAAGCTAGTGGATGGAGGGTTGAATTAATTCCACTCATTTTTTAGTGACTATCATTGTTTTTCTACCATGCTCCTTCTTGTTGGACTCCAACATCAAGAGAATCAAGTAAAGCGGAAAAACCACTACAAAAAGAACTATGTGAATGGATTTCATTTTCAGAAAAGAATCTATGCAACTCTACACTTCAAAAACTATTATTCACACTGAGAATATATAAATTTAAGAGCTACGAAAAATTAATACATAATTATATTATAAATTTGAAAAACGAAAGAGTTTAATTCTTCACACTGAATTCAATCTAGGTCCCTCACTGTGCTCTGCCTAGTGGACATAATGATGGCTTCTCTCAATTAGTTAACAAATTTATGGTAGCCATATATTTAATAAACTACTAAGTAACCTACAACTTCATTAGTCTATCTATATATTGCACAATTTTAATGTACAAAGTTGTTGTGGTCGTCGTATCTCTAAATTTATAGTAACATCTCCATGATGAAGTGAAACAATGAAAGCAACCTTCATCAATGCCACAAAATTTGGTGATCAATGAGCTTAGAAGCCTCTTACAATGCCACTTATCAGAGGAAGCACGCAAGTCAATTACACAATCGCAAGAAAAGGTTGAACTATATATTAATAACATTTAAGCCTGCAATCATTAACTGATTTTTTTTTAATAGAAAAAAGCCTTCACAAATGGGAAGCAAATTTAGTATCAAGAAATATAGAATACATAGGATACAATACCTTAATATAACAATTCAGTTGGTGGAATAATTGCAATTAATGTTTTAACATGATTCAATATTAAATCAAAGAAAATTAGGAATAACAACGTGGGTTTGGCAGCTCAGAATAGGTTCATATGGCGTTTGACTCACAAAATGCGAGTTGGACTGGTGCGTTTGTCCTGCATAAAACATAATTTTAATAAAAAATATTTTTTTAAATATAAATTGTAAATAAATTTATTTTTTTATTTATTTATATGAATTAGGTAAATTGTCTAACAATATTATTCTCATGACATATGCATAGATGAATAAAATTTTCAGGATATGAAATTCAGAGGCTTATATGGTTATAGAATTTGAAAGTTAAAGGTTTGTGTTAAGGAGGGTACAATATTCTATATTACATAATCCAAAATGCAAATTTGTATTCTACTAGATTGTAGAATTTAGACGGAGTAATTTTAAAAAATTTTAAAATATGATATTGCGTGAAAAAAATATGGAGATGCAGAAACAAAATATCTAGATTTTTAAGTTATGCAGATTATGCAGGCCAACTCGCACCACACTTGACCCACAGATTATGCAGAGCCAGCCTAAGCGGGTCAGTTGGAATAAACACCCAACCCACATTTTTCTCAATAAGCCGTATGTTGCCCCGTCCCACTTTGCCATCTTTAAAAGACAATTATAGCAACACTCATCAAGATGAATATGTTTAACTAGATAAAACAATATCAAAGCAATCTTCAACTAATAAATCCAAGGTACTAATATATTGACACCTAATAATTCCAAGTTATAAATATACAACAAATTCCTAATATATAGCTATTATATGTGTTCAAATTCCCTAGTTCTCAACATATATGTCATGACATATGTATGGGAAAGGATTTTCCAAGCTTAAAACCTCATGTTGAAGTAACAACTTTCTCTCCTTCATTCTTGTTGTATTATGTGTGGGAGTGAATGTGTATTTTAGTTATAGCAATCAAAGCAAAGCAATAAATTAGAAAAACAGTTAGTTGCTGACATGCAAATCCCCTTTCCAACAAAACACTCCTGAGCACATGCTAATTGAGTTGTAGCTACTTATAAATTGGAGAAAATTGCAGTGATCAATAATAGCTGACAAAGTAGACAAAACTCAGATTGCAGGAAACTAATAGTAATCATAAGTATACTTAGAATACTCAGTATAGGATGAAACTAAGATGAAGAGCTCTAAACTATATGTGTTTAAGAATTCTTATTATATTGGGAGAGAATGGGTAGACTAACCTGTACAAACAAACTGCACCTGCAAAGCACATCTATATCAAGATAGACGTTATAAAGAGTTCCACAATTGTTAAAGAAATATTGATAGGTCATCATCATATTTTGTTTTTTTGAATTTCTTATTCTGAAAAGTTGAAATAACAACTTCAAATATCAAAACACACTCCTAGGAATCACCTAATTGAAGCAAATAGCAAATAATGCTATAGGTTTACAACATTGTTAAAAATTTGCATGCTCTAACCATGAATAAAAGCAAATTGGCATAATTTGCGATAGTTTTCTTCTTGCAGCTTGGTTCCAAACAACAGGAAGACACATAACGTTACTTGGCATTGGTATTGGTGTTGGTATTTTCGTTGGTATTGGTGTTTTCGGCAGAAGGTAACAAATTATTCAATATGCAGTCAAGAAACCATCCGGGAAAGTCTTTTTCATCTTCAGTTCCATCTAAATTAGTTATTTTTTTCTTCCATTGACCTCCATGATTTCCCTCAGTAACCAATGAAGGAGGGAAAATATTTGAGAATTGAAATGGAGGATAAATTACTGCATCAGTCTCATTATTTTCAGAACTTCCATCCATTATTGGAGTTGTATTACTTCTGATACCAATATCCTTTCCAGGTAATAGCTCCCCATTAGTAGAGGCTGCAGATCCCCTTCTTTGCTTTCTTTTTCTCAGCCAATTAGCAAATAGCCCTTTCAATGTCTCTTGAGCCATGTTAACCTGTTCAGTAAAAGTCACAAACTGCTAAACAAGCAACCACACAAACTTAGATTATATGCACACAACTACATGATACACAGTAAAAATGGAAGTTAGATTACATATGCACAATATTCATTTTACACTTTCCCATGCACTTCTTTTTCCTTATTCTTGCATTTAGGGTTTACATAAACTATTAATTCTTCTTTTTTCAAGAAAGAACTCTTCTTCCATTCACCTTTCTTATCTTCCTTCCAGTGCTCATAGGAAGGACTGAGTTGCACCCGAAGCACTTCCCAAGCAAACACAAAGGCAGACGCCCCGCAAACTATAACACACATCTCATCATAGTCAATGCCAAATTTGGTGACCACTACATAACTTCTAATTTAAATGTATATATTCATGTTCATGTCAATAGTAACATCAAATATCATTTTAGTTTTGAGCAAAAACTTATCATTACAAATAAAATGTAAAATGGTAAAAAGATGGATTACCTATATATGTCAATTAGGATAATTTATTAAATATATATGTATTTATGACTCCTATCTATGTTATGATGTATAATTTAAACAAAAAAATTCATCATATCTTCCTATTAAATTTTGTACTTATTTTTATTTAAATATTTATATTTTTATGATACGTCACATTTCCATTATATTTATGATTATGATAGGAACTAAAAAAAAGAGTTGAATGATGTATCATGTACTGAATTGACTATTGCCCCAAAATGTGACGAATAAGGTAATTATACCTAGGTTATATTATTATGTTATTATGTTATTGAGTATGTTATTATTCTCATTTATAAATAAAGACTCTTATGTGGGTATTTTACACAAGGGATATCAATTCTAAATACATTTTATTCATTTTTAACATGGTATCTAGAGCTTAAGGTTAGGATTCAATTTTTTGGGTGAACCCACTCTTCACCATCACCCGCCACCCGTCGCCGGAGCCACCACTGTCGAAATCTCACTAGAGCGTCATCGCCGAAAACTCGTCGAAGCGTCGTCGTCGGAATCTCGTCGATGCATTGTCACTGGAATCTCGCTGGAGTCGTCGTCACCAGAAAGATCGTTGCAAGAATTTCCATCAGAATCTCGTCGGAGCCGCAACTACTATTTAACCCATAGTTTATATTATTCTGTTATTGATTATGTTATTATTCTCATATATAAATAAAGACCCCTATGTGTGTATTTTACACAAGGGATATCAATCCTAAATACAATTTCTTCATTCTTAACAAAAGTTAACCAATATCAGTACTCATGTTAATCTATTGTCTCTTCAACACTGAATTCTTGAACATTTTGTTGAAGTTAGAGGCAAAATTATGTGTGCAATACATTGAATGGAGACCATCTACTTCCCATCCAACTATATGTTCGTTCATTTTTAAGGCTTGACATAGTGTTATAACAATTGGTTGGGAGAACCATATCAAAGCTTCATTTGTCCCACCTTTAACAATTGCAAATGCTAAAAATATATGTTCTGATTATCATCTTGAGCAATTGCAATCAACAAGGTGTCATGATATTTTTTGTTAAAAATGTGTCGTCAACTAGGAAAAAGGCTTGCAATAATTGAATATGTCTATGCAAGGCTTGAAAAAACCAAAATACTATGTTACATGGGGTTTGTTGAACACCATCTATAACATAAGGATAATCAATATATTGTGTAATTGTTTCTGGAACACTTTCTTGCACAACTTCCAAAAGATCATTATATGACTATTCCAATTCACCGAATTCCATAGCAAGAACCTTCTATTTAGCAATCCATGCTTTTTTATATGTCACTGAATAACTACAATAACTTTTTATTTCAGTAATTAAACTTCTTATGGGATGCAAAGATTAGCCTTGATCGTGTTCATCACAATTGAAGCAATTTGGATTGAGTCTAAGTTTACACGATCTTGAGAAAGAATGATTGACACACAAGTATGAGGTGGTTCAATTTTTTTTATCTCTCATTGATGTTGGATTTGGATAAAAGATGCTCACATTCACCATTGACAATGGTTACCATAATGTATGCAACACATTACATATTTCTCTGTCTTAAATTAATTAAGACGAATTTGTAGCCTTGGTCGATGTGATATTACTTAATGGTAGTCAATGTAACTTCTTTTGTCTGAAAACACATTTGTTCAGAAATGTCACATTGAATGTTAATCTCAAACTGACTATAGGATTGAATATTTTGGGTAGAGGCTCCCACAAAACCATCTTCCTCTATAAGGATATGAACTTGCCATTTTGGTCTCAAGGGCCTTAATGGAGTCAAAGGTGTCTTGCATGAATGAGACAATGATTTTAAATGACTCTGATACCATATTAAGAAGTGAATTTTAAGCCTAACTCAACCTTATAAAACATAATTATAAGGTGAGGTTTGCACCCACTTATATACTTTGAAATGCTCTAATCTCTAGTCGATGTAGGATCTCCAACATTTACAAGATTTTTTATTCATCTTTATGATTATTTTTTCAACAGTACGACACGCCACATGAGAGTGAGCAACCCTAATCATAATCTCCTTAACAACATGTTGGGTCTTCTTCATATGTTCAACAACTTTAACAACATTTTATTGGTCTGTCTAGTCTTCAACAAATTCTAATTTTTGAATACATAAATCATCACCACAACATGTTTTCCCACTCTCCATACCAACAAGTTCCTTATGTTTTCAACATTTTTTTCTCAACTAGATATTATTTTGGGTTCATCAATTATCTTTAGAACATTCACAATGATACTTCCATCTACATCCAATCTCATATAATCCAGTATTGTTATTGACTCACAATGCGTTCACAAGGGTCCTTAATTGCATAAAACGCAATAATGATGATAACGAGTTTTGTCTCCTTAGACATTTAATGAATATGACTCTTAAAGAAAACCTAGAAGACAAAGAAGAAAATCACATAATCACACAAGTTCTCATAAATAACTTTTTTTTCCTTTATGTAACAACGTTATTCATTTCCTTTTTTAATTAATCTTAAACTCTTATTTCTTAACGTTACTACTGTTGTTTTATATCGCAAAAAGTTATATATATTTTATTTTTTTCAACACTCCTACAAAATAATAAAATATAAATATAAATACATAAAACTTTAAACAAATTTAATCTTCAAATAACTTATTAAATAATTTTCATTCTAACTTTAAACCAAACAAAAATTATATACAAATTAAAAAGAGATAATAAATTTTCACACCCGCTCACTTATAACAAATAAAAAAAGAGTCTTGATTTAGAGACACACTTCTATTAAAAAAAAAAAACTCGTGCTATCCATGCACAAGAAGTTGTGTTACTCGTTCTACTTAAAAAAAAAAAAATTGTGTTATACACAACTTTTAGTAGTTTAAAGTTTAAAAAAAAATCCAATTTTTCGTATATATAGTTTTCCACGATTAACAAAAGTTTAAAATCAAAGTCGTGCAAGCACAACTTTCCACTAAATAAACACAACACCAAAGTTGTGATTCTCAATTAGGACTTAACAAATTCAAATATCAACTTAAAATCATATTTGCAAAAGACGACTTCATAATGAAGTTGTGCTTGTAGATCATGACTTATCTATTAGCATACAAATTTTAAAAACTACTCATTCTTATATTTTCTGGAAAAATATGCACACCTTTGATAAAGTTTTCGGATAAATTCATTTACCTTATCATCTTTAGGCTTGTCTGCAATGTTAAGATCTGCAAAAGACATCTCAACAACAAAGCATTGAGGAGAGTCCAAATGTATGGACAAACATCCAAGTCTGATATCAACCGTGAACCATACAGGAAGGTCCTCCTGTACCAGTATGGAAAAACAAACAAATCAAAAACTAGCCAAACTAAAACCAATATAACTAGAACAGGTAATAACTAGAGTCAAATTGACGATGATGAATATCAATACCTTCTCGAACAGTTCCTTTATTTTTTTCTCCATTGAAACCTGCGTTAGTTAAAATGTAAAGCATGAGTTATTTCGAACTAACCGATGAGCCCAATTAACTATAGTTGAACTTCGAAAATTATAATATGCTCATTCCTTACTCAACGCTGCTAGACAAATTACCAAATGAAAGCAAAACCGATTCTTTACCTTTCCATAGTCTTCAACTACAGCACCTTTTGTAATTTCCCACAACTTCACTAAACCAGAAGTATCCTATAAAGAGCCATTTATCATATCAGAAGATGGCAAAAAGATTAGAAGAATAAATGACAATATTAACATTTTTTGCATAACAAGACCAGGAAACACGTGGATTACCTTTGTCAGGACATGCCTCCTGTTATTCAAAACTTCAAGTTTCACTATTGCAGGGATACCAGGAATAGTTAATGTTGGTTGTTTATATACAGGATCCTATTGATGTTTTGTAATTTTGGCCACAAGAAGAAAACTATTAGTGCTCCAAACAGAGAACCAAGAGAACATTTATTTGCGAATAGAAATTTCTTTGGATGACAGTTCCTTCATATCCCAAAAAATAAAATACTAAAAAGGGATACATACACAAAATATATTTCACCTTTATATATATGTGTGTGAAACTAGCATAGTGTGTTCCCAGAGCAATTCAACAACCTTTAAATTTAGTACGTTGGACTTTTGAAAGAAACAAATATAACATACAAGGGTAGATTCTTCTGATGACACCTTTGCTCTCGAAAATGACAAATTTCCAGTTAATAGAGAATTGTCTCCTTCAAAAATCTTTTGAGGGTTGCGTCCTTCAGCATTCCATCTGTGAACTGAAGAGTCCGTTGATGCAACCCATATGTTATCATCATGCAAAGCCAATTGAAGGACAGGATTTTCCTCAGTGCAGAGCAAAGCACTCTCTCTTGTTTGCAAGTCTGTCACGTATACCTAGACAAATAAAAGAATTAGGAATCAACAAACGAGCTTCACTATTTAAGCACAATAAAAAGACATTACATAAATTCATCTAATTTTTAATGGAAAACTGCACTCACTGAAAAATCTCTACCACCACTATAAACATGACTAAATGTTGAAGTGCTGGCAAGAGCCCAAACAGAATCTGTATGAACTGCATAAGTATGAATACAACGTTGCTGACCAAGATCCCAAAGCCTATTAACAAAGAATAATGAGTTTAGTCAACCATATAATAAAAATAAATTATGATAACACCATACAGAGCCACTACCTTATCATAGAGTCTGAAGATCCTGATAAACAAAACCTGCAATAATAAATGATAAAAAAATCTCAACTCTTACAGGGGAAAATATTACTTAATCTTACCTAACAACTTATGCAATGGTAAGTTGCATGACTATATGGAATAATAAAGAAATCCAAACACATTATTTCTCCAAATTTAAACTAAATCAAGCGTGATACTTAAGTTTGTCAACAGTAACACATTCATAGTAGAAGAAATGCCTTACAATTTGAATTTAAGATCTAACTCAACTCAGGTGAGATTTTTTAAAACATTATAATCCTAGTTTAAGTCATTCTTTTAGTTGATGAGTTAAACCACCACTCTTTAGGATACAATTCAAACAATTTTTAGGAATAATTTCAATTAAGCCACTTTTCAATATTGTACCTTACACGAAATGGAGGACTTCTAGAGCATGACTCAACAATAGATCTAGCAAAAGTTATAATATCACCTTAAGATAAAATTTAGATATAATTTAATATATAAAATCCACTAATAAAATAACGATTATCAAGTTTTATGAGGTTTATTCAAGTCATATCTTCCTTGATATGAAAGTAAACTATCACCCTTGAAACTTCAGTTAAAACATCTCTCAAATATACCACAACATAAGGTGGAATAGGAGTGATTGCAATTAAAACATGTCATAAGAATTATTTTTGCGACCGGAAGGATGGAAAAAAGAGTAGAAAAACATGTTCAATCAACAAACCTGCCAGTACTATCCAAAAGTAAAGCCCTGATGTTATCTGTATGTCCTTTTAGCTTTAAAGTCTTTGATCCAGATCTCGCATCCCAAACACGCACAACCTGAAAAAAAAAGCATAAATAAGTAATGCTCGAGGTAGAGATAAAACCCACTATCTAGCTAATGAAATTAATTATAATATACTATAAAGTAAACATTCTTATATCCAAAGGTAAAAAGCAGAAGTCACAAGTGAGAATGTGAATAAGAATGTCATGCTTTACCTTTTCTGTACCACCAGATACAAGAAGTGTTCCTCCTTCATTCATTGCCAATGCATAAACAGATTCCTTATGCCCTTTGGCAACAATTGGAATGTATCCTTCAATTTGAGTTGTATTCATGGGTATATTGTTGCTTGATTTGGCGGTCTTCAATAGTGATGAGTTTCCAGAAGCATTAGTACCATTTGAATGATCTTCATCCATCGTATCATTGCATTTTGCAGCTGAAGCTAGTGCAACTTCAATATCCCATATGAAAACCTCTCCGCGAAGACCACCAGAGGCAACCACGGCGTTCTAAAATTCATGATACTACTAAAAGATCAGAAAATGGATTTGATAAGATTCAAAATCAAACTATAGATATCATATTTAAGCACATAAAACCAAGAATAGCCCTTTTCTTGGTTTGCAATTCATAAGAAGCATGAAAAGTTCATTGCACATTACATTTTTTTCGGTTGTAGCAAGGCAAGTAACATAATCTGCGTGTTTGCGGAGTGTTCTAGTACATGTTCCAGTGGACAAAGCATTCCATGTCTGGCACAAACATACGACAACCAAGTTAAACAAAAGTGGGGCGAAAAAATTAGTACTAATGTATTGTCATCATATGAGAAGAGCAAGGATAAATTACAACAAATAACAACTAAGAATCAGCAAACCTTAATGGTTGTATCTGAAGAACATGAAACAAGAACATTGTCACCGACAAGAACAACATCATTAACCTGCAAAAATAATAAAGCACTTTACACTTATTTAACGGTAACTTATGGTGTAATGCATGCCTTATAAATTGTGTCATATCGTGTTTGGCTGGTATTTGGAGCTCATTGTTTTTATTCCTAATTCGTGTAACATGTGAAACTCATTGGTCTTAGAATTAAACCAAAAGTTGAACAATGATTCCAAGCTCAAGAAAATTATGATGAAGGAAGGGCTAGATCTCAAGAACTACTAATTGGATTTTTTAGTAACTTAGAATCAGACCAAACTAGAAAAGGGCAAGCTGTCATTTCAAATTTGAAGAAAAAGATGATAAAACAACTGAGAGAAGTTCATAAATCGATGGGTTATATGAATATTGACCCTTTAACACAAAAAAAGAGGTACAAAAAGACAATTGAAAAGTACCTGTGTTATGAGGATGCTTAATGGAGCACTCTAAATATAACTAAATAAAATTTTGTCCTACATTCTTGAGAACTTTCCTATACATGAACCTTTTAGACTAAAAATTTGGTGTTTTCACTAAGTTCTTTGTTTCAGTAAGAAAATTACACACATAATACAAAATCCAAAAAAGTTAAAAACAAAAGGAAAAAAAAATCATAAAGATAGATAAAGATTACCCAATCCGCATGAGATTCAAAGGTAGCAGAGTATGATGGCTTATCGTCAACCAATGCCCATCGATTTATCTTGCTATCACGACTTCCAGTGAAGAGATAATCAAACCCATCAGATGGCGCAGACTTAAGCACAGACAGACAATTTATGCCTGCACAATGCTGTGGAAAAGAACCAACTTTGAAGATAGTATATCAAATTCATAAACCAAGAATATTTTCAATTTTTGAAGTTTTTTTTAAAAAAAATGCACGATTGATGCGAAGATAGTATCTATTACATGTACCTATTGAAATAAAAATCCAAGTACCTGATCACAGTTATAGAGACAGCATAGCGTACAACAAACTATTGATAAAGCTTTAATTGATTACGAGGTAAAATAATGGGTAAATGTTATGTTCAAAGATAGAGAACAATATCAATATCACCTTACTCACTTTAAAAATAACAAAACTAACTTATACAATTGACATGTTTAAGGAAACTGTTACAGAAACAATCTGCATGGATAAAGATGCAAGTTACAATAAACAAACATGGAACCTGCCCATTTTCCTGAACAAAAAAAAAACAGAACAAAGAAATTGAGTTCACCTTGTCATCGACATCATTCAACACGTACGATAATCTCTTCTCCTTCCGAGGTTTAGGTGCATTGTTTACGTTCCCCGCACTACCAACGCGGTGCATTGCTGAAAATTATGTCAGTGCACAAATGATAAGTCATATAGCAAATCAACAAGTAAATTACAAGATATGTTGATATCTTGAAGTAGGATTCTTTGAAATCCTACTTAGATAATCTTAAACTGCACTCTTCAGTCAAACCATACCTTCCCTATTGAATTCAAAAAACTCTAATGCAGATTAAAACTCAAACACACAGTTACGTAACAAATTAACTAAACAAAGCCATACAATAGAAAACAAAAGGAGTCAATAGAAAAAAAAAAACCCCAAATATGTCCTGAGTAGTGTACATAAAAATCAAATAACAAAAGTAACAAATTTTAGATCGTTACGCAGATTAACTAATAACCTGATCACAAGGCTAAGAAATCCTACTTGGTGTGCATATAAATTTTCACACTATGAATGCATTTCAAGAATGGAAGAAATATAAAATGGAAGAGTGGAATCAAAAAGGAGAAATAGGAAATCAAACCTCTGGCAGTAATTAATTATAAATGTGTGTTACACATTGTTTGGTGTTGTAAAGTTTAGAGAGTTTTGTCTGAGAGTAATTGGGGTTAGATTGGTTATTTGACTGGGTATATGCCTTTTAAAATTGAGAGTAAGATTCTCACTTGGTAAATGTTTTGGGCAAGATTTCTGCCTAATTTATCGTATTACCGTTTCATTTTATTAAATGTTCCACGTTCTTCAGTTTTACAATTCTACTTGCAAACTCTATTTTGTTTAAAACTAGTTTTTTAACCCATGGAAATGAAGCTGCATACGATAACTTATATTTATTAAGTTGTCATAAAAAGTGACTTAATCTAAAGCTGTGTTTTTAGTGTTTCTTTTATCGATTTTGAGTGTACATAATTTTTTTTTTCTATTTTATCTTTATCTTTATATTAATATTTTATTTTATTATTTTATTTTGATTATTTTATTATTTTATAATTATTTAAATTTAAAACTAAAGAAAAGTTAATATTAAATTTTTAAAAAATTATTTACTGTTGGTTCTTATGTGAAAGATTTCTTTTTTATATCTTTCTCCTAAAAATTATAACTTTTATCTCTTCTTATTATTTAGTTTCCTATTACTAAATTCACTAAATATTATGCAATATATTATAATTTTATTATTTGCATATAGTAGAGATTTAAATAAAATTTCATAAATATTTCATCAATGCAATTTATTTTTTTTATAAAATTAGTAAATTTAAAATTTGGTTTTATTGATATGAATAGTTAAATTGCACAATTTTTATTTCAAAATTTAGAAAATTTAAATCCTATATAATATTTATGATTTGTCAATAATTTGAATAAACGTCAAATTAGGTAAACTAATATTTAAAATCAAATAAAATATTATTATTTACATATTTATATTAAGAGTGTAAATTTATAATTTATTTTAATAAATACAAATATATTATACTCATATATAAATTGATTCCTTTTATTAAATAAATTTTAAGAATGATATTACAGTCTAGTTTCGTAGTTTCGTTTTGAAAGCTGTTTTTCTAAATCAAAATTATATAAATTATTAAGTTTTTCTGTTTCTCTTACTAAAAATGTGTGGCTCACTAAACAATTTTCTATTTTTTCTTCTTCCACTTTTATGCCTTTTTGTTACTTTTTATTTATTTCACGTTGTAATTTAATTTTTATTTTTCTTATGAAAATCAAATAAATCATAATAAATAAATAATCATTTTTTTTAATCTTATAAAAATATACATATAAAAAATAATAAATAAAAGTTGTAAATTTATAAAATTAAAAAAATTATGAATGATATGTTTGATATCATTTAATTATTGTTATAATTTAATTAATGAAATAATTTTATTTCTTTTAAATAATAAAAAAAAATATTTTAAATATCAATCTTTATTTTTATTTAATCTTTACTTTAAATAATAATTTAATATTTTTTTCTTTAAAACATATATATATATAATTTAATATTTAAAAATACGAATATAGCTTATATTTTATTCAAATAAATATAAATATAAATATACATATAGTAATATAATAATAATAATAATAAAAATACGGATAAACCGTATATGTTTCTGAGTATTAATAAAACGCTTAACTGTTTTCGAATGGAATATTTCATTTTTCTCACTATTTTTAAAAAAAATCTCCTCAATATTCTAAATACACTCTATAGCTATATTTCGTCCAAATATTGTCTAATGTTTAAAAAAGAGTATACGTGATTCAAATGTTTATCCGACCAAAACCACTTAAATTTCTTAAAGTAGAAAATATATTAATTTAGTGATATTTTTTGAATGAAGGTGATGTGAAGGGCTAAATAAAACTTTAATGTAGGAATTAATAGTTGTAAACACGTGTCTAGACATAGAGATGTAGCAGAATAAATTATATAAAATATAAAAAGGACAAGTTCCAAGGTGTGGAAACCAAAATCTGTCTGTCTCTCTGTCTTCTCACGGGATGTTTATCTCTCTCACCCTTATCTATTGCTTTTTATGAGGTTTCCAACAAGGGTAGTGCAGAGGAACAACACTTCATAACAGAAAGGAAAGAACGTTTAATAAACATTTTTAATTCATTAAATCTTATTATAGCTTCACTATATTTTTTAATAAATATAATTGAAAATAGCTTCAGCAGAGTACCTTCTCATTTTAAAAAACAAAAAAACCTTAAATAAATTTAAATAAAAGTTAGGTTTTATTATTATTTTTTCAAAATGTTTGAGAAGTAAACGTGGTGGTCACTTTAAAAATATTCTGGACCATATTACAACAGATGGTTGGTACATAAAATGTAGCGTAGACATAAAATAAATAAAAGAGCACAATGACATCTCATAAGATGTAGCAGCATCTGAACCCCATTTATTTATTATCTTCATATAGAAATTAAAATGTGATGAATAAATAGAATATAAAATGTAGCACCTGAATAGTGATTTTCTTTATTTCTTAATATAGGGAGCAAATATATTACGTGGAGTGGTACGTAATTATTATGCAATAAATAGAGTATAGAAAAATGTGTGTCTTCAATAAATTTATTGAATGTTGATACGTTACAGAAATTAAGAATTTGTCTGAAACAATGCCAGAACGGATGAACCAACCACGTTCTCCATTGCTTGCTTCTGGTCAAAGTTTAACTCAAAAGCACTGACACTGAGTAGTGAGTTTCGTAACCAAAAGGAACATCTTTTTCGCTTTAATTTCAACTCTGCCACTCCGCTCCTCACGCTCCCATCAAACCCAACCTTTGTTACAGTTCATAATTCAACTTCAAGATCTCATCTCGACCAACCAAAAAGATTCTTACTCCACCACTGTTATTATTATTATTATTATTGTTTGTTTTTCTTATTATTGCAGTACTACAAAAAAACACCTTTTTTCACTCCCAATCACTAATCAGGATTCTCCAGAGTGTTCAATCATTGAAAATAACCAACTTCCTCTCTACTTCTTTTACTTTGTTGTGTGTGTTGAAAATCCGAGTTTTGTTGGAGCTTTTGAATTTTTATCCTACTAGTTCTTCAAACAGTTCTCTCTTTCTATTTTTTTTTTTTAATTTCTTTTTGGGTTTATGGTTTACGTTACATGAATCATGGGAAATGTTTCTTCTATATTACAGTTTCATTATAACGCGTGTTTCACTTGCTCCATTGCGTGTTTCGAGGTTAAGGAGTTCAAGTTCAGCCTATAGTGGCTGTCTAGAAGCTTCGTTTCGTTGATCCTTGTTGCTCATGAGTCAGTTAAATTGACTTTTAGCTAATAGGAGCGAAAAAAGGAAAAGAACAGATCTTTGAGTAGTACTAGGAAGCAGTGATAATTTCTATTACTTTCATAATCGTGTCTTCTATAGGGTTCTTTATTTAGGGGGGCGTGTTTCATTTCATGTTCTTGGGTAGTGATAATGCCTGTTCCTAACGGAGAAGAGCAGGTTCTGTCTGCTTCAGAAAATGCAAGTGAGGTTGCAAAGTCACCCTCGTTGGATTTGAACCCAGATTCAGATTCAGTTGATGGGTCCCCACCTGTTTCCACCTTTTACACTGATGTGGGTGTCGTGCCAGAACACCAAAAGAACGAGCTTGAGCACTTGATATCCAATTTAGAAAGTATGAATGATTGAAGTCACATTCCGTGTCTCTATTCCTTTGTATTATGGCTTATGGGTTTAAATTTGTGAAACAAATGTTGCTGATTCATTTTTCTGGGTCGGGCTCAATTGCTTGTGTAGGAGAAATTGAGGAGTTGAGGGTCAAGCAGAAGAAATTGGATAAAAAGCGGAGAGAAGCACTGAGCAAGATATTGGACATCAAAGGTAATAGAGTAATTCTATATTGACTAAATAAGGTTATTGTTAATTGTTTGCAAAGTGTTGAAGAATTGTGTTTTGATATCCAGGGAGCATTCGCGTGTTTTGTAGAATTCGACCAAATCTGGTAACGGAGAAGAGAAGAATTTCTGAACCGGTATCAGCTGGACCAGAGAAAATTCGGGTTAAGTTGGGGGGAACAAGGAAAGATTTTGAGTTTGATAAAGTTTTTACTCAAGAAACAAGCCAAGGCTAGTATTAAGTGTCGCTGTGCTTCCGATTTTTTATTATCTTACTGTAGTTCCAAGTTGTACTAAAGAGGGGGTTATTATGCCTTGTTTGAACTCTGCAGAAAGTGTTTTTGTTGAGGTTGAGCCAATTCTGAGATCTGCAATGGACGGGCACAATGTATGTGTGTTTGCTTACGGTCAAACAGGCACAGGCAAGACATTCACCATGGTTAGTCAATTCAACGTTGTCTTGCTATTATTTGTGTGGTTGTGCTAAACACGTTTGTTACCTAGTATATGGGGCAGCATTGCTATTGTGTGATGATGACATGCAATAATTGTTTTTAGGATGGTACAAACGAGCAGCCTGGAATTATTCCGCGTGCTCTTGAAGAGCTCTTTCATCAAGCCTCTTTGGATAGCTCATCTGCTTTCACCTTTTCAATGAGCATGTTGGAAGTTTATATGGGCAATCTCAGGGATTTGCTAGCTCCAAGACCGTCTGGTAGACCACATGAACAACCTGTGACGAAGTGGTAACATATTTTTGTTCCTTTTCTCTATTCACTCAATACTTCAAAGATTGAATTCCATTGGATAGTATGTATGAAACTCTGGCTCACTAACCCCTTTTTATAGCAATCTCAACATCCAGACCGATCCAAAGGGGTTGATTGAGATTGAGGGTCTCTCTGAAGTGCAAATAAGTGATTATGCTAAAGCCAAATGGTGGTACAACAAGGGCAGAAGGTTCAGATCCACCTCGTGGACTAATGTGAATGAAGCATCAAGCAGGTCACACTGGTGGGTTATAGGTCTAGTTAGATACTTAAAAGTATTTTAAAGGTTTTCTCAGCTTGATAGTTACTTTATCTGTTTAGCTTCATATATCTAGCTTAACGAGGATAGGCATATTTCGACGTGGGGATGCTTTGGAAGCTAAAAGTGAAGTAAGTAAACTGTGGATGGTTGATCTTGGAGGCAGCGAACGGTTGCTTAAAACTGGAGCCAAAGGACTGACACTGGATGAGGGCAGAGCCATTAATCTTTCTCTTTCAGCTTTAGCTGATGTTGTTGCAGCTTTGAAGAGGAAGAGGTGTCATGTGCCTTATAGGTAAGTACTATGCCGATGTTGATTTTGTCATTTTTAATTATGTTCTAGCTGCTAGATTTTGTCATTGCTAGTACTACAGAGATGAGTCCTTTTTTACTGGGCTAGTTTTTTATACTATCATTGTTTCTTTCTAGACAATCAAAGTACACATGGTTACTGATTCATGCTACTTTGCTTGCAGGAATAGCAAGCTGACTCAATTACTGAAAGATTCTCTTGGTATGATACTATTGATTTCTAAACTAAATTGTACACTACCAGCTTTTGTGCACGAAAACTTGTACACAAATATAAATTCAGAGTTTGAAATATTTACATTTTGTTAGTTTTTAGCTCATTTAGACTATATAAATTAAGAACAGGGAGACAGATACATTCAGGGAGAACAGGACTACTTCATTGATGAAATTGATAGTTTATTTGATATTGATGCTCATGATTTACGTATATACTATTTTGTTGTTTTATATCTAAAATATAAAAGGTCTAATCTTTATAATCACATGCTCAAAGGGTATGGCTCAAAGGTCTTGATGCTGGTGCATATAAGCCCTTCTGAAGAAGATGTGTGTGAGACGATTTGCTCCTTGAACTTTGCAAAGAGAGCGAGAGCAATAGAGTCCAATAAAGAAGTGCCCGTGGTAATTTTCTTAATTTTTTTCTCAAGCAAGTTCCTCAGTAGACAGTGTTTGAAGATTGCTGACTGCATGCATACACTGTAGGAAGTGAAGAAGCAAAGGGAGAAGAAGATTACGGAGCTAGAGGAAGACATCAAGGAAGCTGAAAAACAAAGCCAGAATTTAAGGGAACAAAGAGAGAAGATTGAGTTGAAGTTAAAGGATAGTAAAAAGCTCTTATCAAGCACAGATAGTCTTGTGGAAAGTGATGACATGAGAGCCTCAATTAGTCCTCCCAAAGATGATGTGAAAGAGGTGATTGAAACCCCTAAAGCGTCTAAGAAGTCCACTAAAAGAAATTTCTCCAACTCAATGCCTCGATTCATGACTTCGACAGTTGCAAGTCGCCAAAGGAAAAGTGCTGCAGAGCGAGACATTGGCACTGTGAAATTCAAAAGCTATAGATCAACACAGTCTAGAAGTTCCATCCATTTTTCGTATTCCCAATCGTTGAGTTATTCAGATATCCGCATCAAAGCATTACTGCGAAGTTCAAACGGAAAATCTGGGCATGCCGAAGCAGACAGTGTTCCAATTCCAGACCCTGTTCTCACAGAAAGGCCTAAAGGCAATGATTTGGAATCAAAAGTCACAACCCCTCGAAGCAGGATGGTTACATCTTCAGACCAAAACTTGAGAGTTTCACTGGGTCGTCACAGAAGAAGGATGTCTGATCTGATCTAAGGGTTAAATGACATAATGGTTGCAGATTTTTTTAAGGGATTTCATGTTTAACTTTTTGCAATTCATATTTGTCTATAACAAAAAGTAGTGAGTGGTATACTTTATAGGTGTGTTTTCTTGGTGTTTTGTGGGTTGGGATCTGTTAATTACTTCATTAACATGATCGTTCTCTATTTTGGAGCTTGTTGGGTCGTGTTAGACCTTTGCTTATGTGATTGTGTAACTATTTGGGACTAACTTTGAAGTTTGACATCATGACCTTTAACATGAATACATTTGTTTTTAGCCTTCGCTAGGGACACTATTTTTTTACTATTTCTGTTGTTTCTTCTAGACAACTTGCACGTTTATGATAGAATGGTGGTATCCTTTGTAGTTTATTTTTATTCTGATGTCTTTATAAGCTTCCTTCAGCTTTAGATTTTTTATAATAATCCTAGCTAGTGTGTATCATAAGCTCTTGAGTGGTCTAAGGGAACTTGATGGTAGCTTTGGTTATTATTATAGGACCTCAACAATTGTAGTGTAAAAAAATTGACAATCAGTGATCAAGTATGTCAATGACGTCACTTTGCCATGTCAATAGAAGGGTTCTTTCTTCATTTATCTGATGATTTCTTTATATAAAATATTGGTGTTAGATAACTCTAAATTGCCTATAGTTTAGATTTTTTAATTACCAAATTTGTAAATATATTTTGAATTGCAGAATGTATAATAGCTTTTTAGGTTATGCGGAGAAAAATAAATAGAAATACGTGTGAAATAATAAAAAATAGTTAAATCAATTAGTTTAGAAGTACGTAAATTGTCTTAACATATAATTCCAAGCTATGATGAAGAAAATATACGTAGTGGAGCTCATATTTTTTAAACTTATTTCTTCTATTTTCTCTTTCCACCAAATAAACTATATTATTTTCCCCTCCCTCTCTATCCTTCTTCCTCTACTCTACCAAATAAAGATTAAATTTAAATAAGTTTATTTTAGTCTTCTAAATTAAAAATTAAGTCTTATAATTCTTTTTAAGTCTGTCTACATACGATACTTTTCTTGCAGGGTGTAGTTCATTTTGGTTTTATATTTTTAGTATCAAAACCTGTATTATATGTATACGCGTTTTTCTTTTAAAATATTTATTTGTTCGAACAACATTTAAGCAATTAAGAGATATTAATTATTTTCAAATTACACAAATTAATTATTTTCAAATTACAGAAATTAATTATTTTTAAATTTAGAAAATCATCAATAAATGTATTCCAAATTTAAAAGAATAAAAACATATTTAAGAGAAAAAAATTGCTGGAAATGCTCATTATGAATACGGATACTGCAAATACTTTGAAAACATTGTATTTTTAAATATTCTAGCAGCTACATTCATACTGATACAAAAATACACTGAAGTTTATGAATAATGAATTTATATATACATACAGAATTAATATTTATATAAGCATGAACTCTAAAAAAACTAAAAATACAGTTTTGGTAAATTGATTGTTCATGATTGCGATAATTTCTACAATTCTAGTCCTACATTTTAAAAAATATATAATTTTAGCTTATTTTAGAATAATTTTGCAGTTTTATTTTGATCCATTAACGTACTCATTAAAAAGTAGCCGCATATAAAATTAAAATTAGACAAAATTACAAACCTATTAAATTTTAATAATTGAAATGGATGAAAACCAAAATTATAATTCAACCAAAAAAAATTGGACAGTTTCCCTCGCATGATATGATATGGATTTTTTTAATATCCAAACTTAACGGCAAACAAATAGCAGAATTAGAAGCTTAAGGTCATTGAAAGGGGTGGGTGGAATCCTTTAGAGAAGAAAACACGTGAGGTTAAGCATATGAATAATTAATTATTCTAAGTTGCTAACAAAATGACTCCTCATGAAAATACGTAATTCTTTCATGCTAACCTAACCTTGATACTTGGTCAAATTCTAGACACTCCCGAAAAACGTACCTTTTGCAAAAGTATAGATATTTCCTGCTTGTGAAGTACAGTAATTTACAGATTACCGAGTTTTAGTTCCTCGGACAAGCTATCATAACAATACAAAATACAAAATGGCTCTCTGCAGTTGTTTGGCTGCAGTGCAGTTGCAGTTGATATTTCCCTCAACACAAACATTTGCCTTTCCATATTTTTTTTCCATTTTATTTTGTATTCTTGTTACCTTTATACGCACATTACTATGCAGAATGCCTACTTATTCACACTTGAAGCGAGACTTTTCATGGGGTTGAATTTACAGAAATCTCCTGCGGCACATATGGAGCTACCTGGTCTTGATGAGATGGGATAACCAGACGCTGCAGAGGCTTAAGAGCCACTGTGAGTTGTGCAAACGAGGGCCGCAAATTTGGATCCCTGACACAGGGAGAGGGAAAGATGTCATAAACTGAAAAATAAGTCTAACTGCAAAATTTCCTGAAATCATTTAATGGTGTGTGGAAGGAAAAGAAAAAAAAATCAAATTTAAAGCTAAAACATGCTTACTGTTGCCAACACTCCCAGATTATTCTTCCAACTAAAGGATCGACTTCCTTAGGAATTTCAAGTCTACGATTTTGGAAACCAACAGCACCAACAACTTGCATAGGATTCATTCCAGTCCACGGCAACCTTAAAGTGGCAAGCTCCCATAGGATGACTCCAAAACTATAAACATCGCATCTGTATTCGATATGATGATTAATAGAGATGCATTCAATAGACAGCTATAGTTGCAAAAAAAGAAGCAAGAAAATATTTGAATTTAAATACATGTTCAAAATGTTAAATTGCTAAAACTGCTATAGATTTCCGGACTTTTGCTCCTAAAACTGCTATAGCCATGTCTAGCAGGCGTTAATTTTTTAATTACAGATAAAAGTAAAAATACGCTTTTTATTATTGGAGAAAACAATTCAGTAATTGAACACAACAACAAAATAGGGGTTAAGAAAAATGTTTTTCGTCAAGCCAAAATATGTAAATAGGGCCTAGCAGATAGGGGTGTGGTGTTCATTGGTTTGGATCAACCTGATAATCCAAACCAAACCAATTAAACTAGTTCAGATTTTTTTCTTAATCAAATTCAATCCGAACCATACCAATCAAATCCAATGTTGATTAGTTTAGGTATTGGATTTATGATTCACAAATCCAATAGACCTGAACCAAACCAATTATATATGTTTCTTATTATATATATTTTTTTAATTTTTGCTATTATTTTGCTGATGTAAGTCAATTACAATACAAAAATGTCGTTTATCTCTTTTAATGATAGAGTTGTGATAATTTTTCATAAAATTATGTATTTTTCCTATTTCTAAAAATAAAATTTTGCATATTTGTGTATAATTGGATCCAATTGATCTAAACCAAACCAATTCATTCTTTATCAGCTTGGTTTGGTTTGAATTTTGAATTTTCTTTTAAAATCCAAAATGAAAATTGATTGGTTTGGACTTTATTTCCTCCCGAATCCAATCCAAACCGACCTAAGAACACACCTCCAGCAGAACCTATCTTACTAGTGAGGTATAAATTGCTAACAGTGTTGTTTTAATAGAACCAGGTTGTCAAATGCTATAACCGGCCAAATACTGTTTAGATTTTTAGAGACTCTCAGACCCAGTAGAGTGAAGCAACTATGGCCAAGCATTGATTACACACATTCGATATGAAATGACAACGAAAATCAAGAATAAAAAAAGAAACCTTCATCTCAAATTAATAACAACTCACTTTTCATTTGAGGGTTCATTGCGGAGAACTTCAGGAGCCATCCACTCCGGCTAATATATTGAAAAAAATGTCAGTGAAATGTACAAGGCAGAAAAGACACACTGCATGTGTCTAAAAAGAGGGCTACACATAATGCAGATTTTCCCAAATGCTCACCGTTCCAGCAGTTGACTTGGATGACAAAAAAGTGTTGTGCTTCAACCTTGACAACCCAAAATCGCATACCTGTAAAAAAATGGCTTACTTACAACATAGCAAAGAGGATCATATAAAATACACATAACTCAGAAATTGATGTATACATAATTCACGGAACATGTTTGGAAAAAAATAATACCCACAAAATTATCCTTCCATTGTAAACACGCATTTGCCATGTGATTACAACTGTTCAAAATCTAAGCAAGCCTGACCAAACCCAAGCAACCCAACTAAAACACTTGTCTGGTTTTGTTTTCAGTATCAGGTTGGTTTGATTCAAAATCTAAATTTCAGTTTGAGTTGGCTAAGACTAATAAATTTAAAAACTGTTGTAACCCAAAAATCTGTTTTTTACTCGTAAGATAAGACTACATAATTTCAACAAGACATTATCATCATCATGCTGTTGTTATTATTATATTTTTCCTGTTTTAATGGCACTAGTTAATTATGTTATGCAATGATAAAGAATAAGCAAATATTGTAACCAGCTTGATAAATATATACTGTTATAGGCAAACAAATCATCCAAAATTCGGTTCACATGATTTCTTCATGCGTCTTACTGCATTGAACTAGAAAAGGTAACCATGATACTTTGCTTTTCTTTTAGAAAATGATCGTGTGAAAAAGGTAAAAACAGAAAAACCAACCCAGCCCAGTCAAAATTATCATTTCCTGGATTGGTCACTTTGAGGAATTTATCAGCATGGCTTCGAGTTTGGCTTTGATACCAACCTGCTGGGCTCATGTATACCATTAGATGTTGTATAAAATGCAGATGTTTCATTTACAAGTTACCATAAATGGTACCTCTCCTACATACAACTAACTAGGCTTATATACTCACCAATTTATTAAGTTGACCAAACACAAGTTTAACATGACACGATCGACAATTTAGGTGAATGTCAACTTCTGCATGTGTATCTCTCCAAATTCAGAAAGTGATAGTCGACAGAAACAACACATTGTATTTAGAAGCACGTGTATGTACACATCACCATTTGTTTGATATACCAAGACCAGGCTTACAAAATATCATAAAAATAAAAAGCATTTTAAGTAAAATGAAGATCAGAGATGAAATCCACACAATCATGCAGGTTGCACAAAAAATCAGACAACTATAGTCAAACACCATGTTTTTCAAACCAATCTTGTTGACTTCCCTAAACTAATGAACCAAGAATTCAGGAGCCTATACAAACGAAAAAAAAAGACAAACAAGGCAAAAGGACAGTATGAGTTGTCAATCATATACCTTAACATTCCAGTTCTTATCAACTAAAAGATTTGGAGACTTTAAATCTCGGTGAACAATTATAGGTGTGCTGGTGTGTAAGCAATTCATGCCCCTAGCCTGTAAATTGGAGTGTTAAAAATGTGAAAGCTTATTGATATAAATAATGGTTGAAAACGAAGAAGTGTAATTATTTCATACCACGTCCAAAGCCATTTTTATTCTTCGTTTCTCATCAATCTGACAATAAGGGCGATGAAGTAATCGGTACAAGCTTCCTCTGCAAAGTGGACATCAGTAACACCAGTAAGACATGTAAATATGGAAGAGTAACATGGAAAACATCTAAGGTTGCAAAGGACAAATAATATGGTACACAGTTATTATTTCGTAAAAATAAAGGCTATATACCTCGGTAGATACTCTGAAATGATTGAGAGGTTAGGAGGACGAGTAACAGCACCCATAAACAGAACAATATTTGGATGCCGTAACCTACGCATTATCCGTACCTTGCATCAAAAGGATGGAAAACAGATTAATTTTGGCCTTTAAAAAGGTATTGATAGTGTACCCTTTCCCATGAAACCACTGCCTGCCAAGTTAACTTGTTCTTTTTCCCTATTGGTATTTATGCTCAGATCTTCTATGTAGTTTTAAATTGAAAGTAAAAAATTTATTTTCTTTAAACTCACAAGTTTACTCTATTTCTTTGAATTTCTCTTATACAAATAAAAATAAGAATAATAATTCTAAGCAAAACATAAAACAAAATTAGTACTTACTTCTCTTTTGAATTCAGACAATGCAGCGCCTGAAAAATCCTGATCCAAAAATTTCTTTACAGCAACCTCCTGATATTTCAACAGCGGATCATCAGTAAGAAAATCAGAGACAAGAAATCATTATATTTTGGTTAAAAGCTCTGAAATTAAGAAACTGAGTTATGACTTTGAGACTTCAGTAGCCTAAAAGAGATTATCAGCTTTTTCATCTTTTTCCTTTTCTTTCCTTCAGATTTTTAGGGAATTTACCAAGGGTCTAGTATATAAACTCCCCAAACTCTTTAATTAGTAGAATTGGTACAAATTGAATCAACTATTATAATGTCATATCGGCCCATAACAAGGGTAGCTATCCAGTAATATAGAAGGGTTCAATAATAGCTACACAAGATAAAAAGGTCTTCAAGACCTTCAACAGGTTACAGATTCTTGGGTGTTGATCTTATGCTTCCGTTTTAACAGAAGTTAAATTGAGTCATTACCAAATCACCAATTACAGTTAGTAACACTAAAAACACAATCCCAACTATGTAATACTTCTATTTTCGTTTTTTAATCCATTTACTGTATTAAGCATCCATCTCACTTCACTAGAATGAAGAGTTACTAGGCATATAGAACTACGATGAATACATCCATAACATCTAACCATTCTCGAAGAAGGTTATCTAAATGATCTGATCAGGGAATATCTTTATATTATCATTATTGAGATCACTTTTACGTTTGAACCATGCAGATAGAAGTACAGAACCATCAGTCAGAATATGACAATACAGAGATTTTTCCAATTCTATCTATAACAATAATATTCCAGAAAGTATGAATAGGAATTAAAGAACTCACTGTGCCATTCATGTCGGCTTGGTATACCTCACCGTATGAACCTATTAGAAAGAAAGTATGAACATATATATTAAAAAAAAACTCAAGAAACAAGTGCAATACTTAAAACACACAACCAGCCTCCCAAACTATCACATGTAAAAATGGTATAGTGCATGTAAAAATATAAAATATTGAAAAGTTAAATGAGCTTGACACAACCTTGGGACCATGCTAGCGCAAACAGAAATAAAAATTAAATAACCAATTGAAAAATAGGGTGGAAATTTATGCTAGATTATTGATTCATTTGCATCAATTGGGAGCTCCGCTAAATTAAATAGTAAATCAGAGCAATGTCAAATTTTCAGTAAATATTAATGATGTTTCAAGAAAATGAAGGCAAATCATGTACATTACCTATACCAATTCTTTCACCAAGAAACAGATCCTCCCATGGAATCTCACATTCACCAACGTCTACATCATCCAATATCTGATCCACCCTGTTTGTGATGGAATCAATTGATGAGCTAGGACTCTCTGAATCTTTCAGTTTCAAATTGCTTCCCATGAATCTGTCATAAGTATACATCCTCCGGTCATGATGTCTGATTTCGGCATTCTCAGGTTCTCTAACTGCCTCTACCATGAAGTTTTGAGAATTTTCCAGACCCCCCTGGTTAAAACCAGCATTGAGATCCTCAATCTGGTTCAGCTCAGGTACAGAAGATGGTGAAACTGAACCAGTAACATGTGCCAAAGTTTGAACATTTACATCATTATTTAAATTTGAATTATATAATGGTTTGGAACTACTAAGGTCAATATTTTCAGATGTAGAAGAACCATTGGAAACAAACAAGGGAGGGTTGTATTCATTAGGGTTATGATTAGTTTTCCTGGGATCTTCATTGAGGGCATGACGGTTCTTCTTTGTCAGTAGCAATGGGGGTCGACCAGAAACAGTACTGTTTTTAGTACTTTTATTCTCAGGAAGTTTACTTTCCACAGGTTTGTTAAGCACAGAGGCCTTCCCCATTCCTTTTATTTGGAATGGATTAAGATCTGCAAAAAGGTTTCGAGAGTCATTGGGGCTGTTTTGAGTATATGGTACAACATTGACATTAAGTCTCGTCCCATCACCAATTGTATTCATTCCGAGGGTCCCTTTGTACAGAGAAGTACCAGACAAGGCTGGCAAATTCTCCAGTTGATTAGGGGTCCCTCTATTAGAAATTTTAGAAGTACCAACACCAGTGTCTCTTCTCAAACCTATGTTTGAAGGCTCTGACTTCTCAAAATATGATTTTCCATTCCAAGGCAGTGAATGATCTTTTATCACAGAACTTTGACTACTACCTTCACCATGAGATGGTTGGATAGGTCTTGAGTAAGAAAATTCAGTATCCTTGGTGGAAGGTAAACTGTTGGGATTAAACGCCTTGTTAAAGGCACTATCCTTGGTGCTTAAAATATCAGCTGGCATAAGTGGTATAAGTGTCCCTGGAGCAGCCATGAGATCAACCAAAAACTCCCTGAAAGCAGAGTAGGAGATATCAGTACCACAGGACCTGAAGAAACACAAACTTTCTGGGTAAACTTATAGAGACATCTAATGATTGCATCAACCATTGCCAATAATACATAGGCATGCATATGCGAAGCACATGGACACACAAATTAGTAAGTTAACAAATACATGAAAATTCGAAGATCCTTAACCTTTCACCCTCCAACTTTATAATGTTGACAGCATCATCCTCCACACCAGTGTAATGACTGCCTTTAACCAGTCTACAAGGCATATTAATGTTGTCAGCCAATACCTGAATGCAGAAAAAAAACAAGTAAATTACACAAGCAATAGATCATAAGAAAAGCTTTGAAAATTTTGATAAAATTCATAATGAACTATAATATGATCCTCTAATATGCACAAAAAATACTAAAATTTAACTGGAAGATCTATTCTCAAATCTCATATTCAAAACTAGCTTTGCAACTACAACACCACAGCTATGCAAAGGTTAAAAACCTACAGAAGTTTTAGACGTATTCATGAGCACAGTAAGCCATAAATTTGAAGACATCCTTGACAAACAGAGCATGATTTCTCATTTTTTTCAGCTAGGCATACTTAGAGCAAATATACGTCGTAATGCAAGCCCAGGCTAGATTAGTAGGGAACATTTTATCAGCATGAATAATTCTACAAAATACTGTCTGAATTACATTTATTAATTTATTAATGTTTTCACTTTAAGAATGTTTTCAGGTGATATAATTATTTAATAGTTATAGCAAATATCATGTTACACTTTTCTTTTTCTTTTAATGTAGTTTTGTCTGATTTTTTGAGCAGATTATGACTACAGTAACCTGACCACAAAATTACATAACGGCTAACAAAAACGTAATCACCAATAAAAGCCAGAATACGAACCTTGAAAAGCAAAGCACGATGCCTAGAGAGCCCAATATTTAAGGACCCAAGAGGCAATACAATTGTGTGAAGAGATGTCCTTAACTCTGCTCTTGTTTCTGTCCATCTTGCTAACATAATACTAGCATCCTTTACAGGACCACCCATATGACTTGTAACAAGTTCAGCAAGCCTTTGTGCCAAACTAGTAACCGGGCAGTCTAAAGCAATACATTGTGCAATTTGTATCAATTCTTCTAGGGCAGGATCAATTGTTCTATTAACAATGACCACCTCCGAACCTCCAGGATTTGCTTCAAGATCCGTTTGAGATGGCATCTTTCCTTGCATCACCGAATCATTATAGGGCCCATATACATCATAAAAACCATCTACTACTTTCTCCTCATAGTCAAGCACATTATATTCCTGGTCAACAAAATAGAAATGAAAGATAAACAAAACAGATGCAGTTCAAAAAAGGTCACTAAACGGAAAGGAGAAAAAGCATCAATGGAGGTGAAACAAGTGGTGAGCATTCCATGTTCCTTAACTACATTTTATAATTTGATTATTTCCATCTTGGTGCTGAACAGACAACAATAAATTAAAGAGTGCATGTTCATTTAGTACAAATAAGAATGTGCAAGACAATGACAGAGTTAACCAATACCATGTGATGTAGTGGGTGAGTGTGTAATAATGAGTATACATGAAGAAACCATAAAGCATATACTTGTATAATTTTCTTAAAAATGCTATGCCGTAGAAAACCAATGCAATTTATAACCATAACCACAGAAAGTCAAACACAGACACAACAGCTGTAAAACAATCAACTGCTGATTATGGCCGAAAATAAATCGTATCATACTGTAAAAATGTAAACTGTCTTGACAAATGTTTGCCAATGCACCAGTTTAACAACTCAATCCCAAAAATTCCTTCTTGTTTTTTCAACATCAAGCACACAAATAAGCACCCGGTGATTCTAAAAACATCATCCCAAATTTCTAATATCTAGGGGTATATTGCCCTTAAAAAAAACACCCAAATATTCAACATCGTTTTACCACAGCTTGCCCAATCAATCAGATTCTACCGAAATTCCGTCTACTTTATGCAGATACCAAATTTTAAGTCGCTGAACAAAAACGCATTTCGAACTTCACTGGAGTAACTAGCCCTAGACACATATAAAAGCCCCCGAATCTAAGTTCCAATACACAACTGAATTCACTGCAAGAACAAATAAATAAAAATCTAGAGTGAAACCCACTCTGCATAAACCTCTACGGTTCACAACTTCGCCTCAATTAACCACGACGAAAGAGCAACATTGCAAGAAGTGGATTTCAACAACTGGTAAGACCTTACCCAGTACTGCCTCGCCAGCGCCTCCGCCGCGTCGTCCTTGTTCCTCGTCGAATCGATTCGAAGACCTCCTAAACTCAACAGCGTCGCCGCGTGGATCTGATCCTTCTCAGGATCGTCGCGGAACTCCGAATTGGAAGCGCTGATAGCTAGGGCTAGCTGCACCTGAAACTCCTCCTCCGACGAGAAAAAGTCCTGCCGATTCACCACAGGACTCACGGCGCCACCGGGAGTAACCGCGGCGGCGGAGGCCGATGCCGAGGCCGACGAGGGGCTCGCAGGAGTGGTGCCGGAGCTTTGAGACTGATCGGCGGCGCATGACGGCGACGGCACAGGTGGCGAATTCTCATTGGATCGCTGAGCATCGTGGTTGCCACCTATGTGAAGCTTCTTGAAGATGTTCTTCATCCTCTCTCTTTTCTCCGTTGGCTTTTCCTTCTTCACCCTCTCACTCATCAAAGCAGCTCAGAACGAAATTCCAATTCTAAATTCCAATCCAAATCTCTTTCCCTGATTTTCAGTTCACTCGTCGGTTCCTTTTCTCGCCGATTTCTCTTCTCTTCAACTTTCTTCCTCTTTTCTGTGCCGTGTGCCTTGGACGCTCAAGAGACTCAGGGCAAAAGTGTTAGGAGGGAAAAACTTGGGCGACTACAACAAGCGTTGGAATGGCCGGTAATCAAATGCCCTCGGAGTTTCACTCAATTACGAAACTGACATGCACACTTGGATACGCTACATTCACCGCGCTAAATGAACGCGTCCATTCGATGTTGACATGGGAACCTACGTGTCTCCTCAATAATCTACGTGGAGCTCTCAACTTCTCTTATCTCCCTCTTCTTCACTTCATCTTTAATGATTCAATTTTACTTCATTTTCTCTTTTCAAAACAATTATCTCATTTATAGAGATAAATTTCTCTTAGATTTCATAATTTTTTGTTCTCTTTATGATGACTCCTCTTTAATTCCTGATTTACAAAGAGAAGATTTTATGTAACCTGTTTTTTCTTTCATCAATTTAACTTCTATATATATTTCTCAAAAACTTTGATCCATATGATCTTTTTATATCATTGTAATTTATCTGTTTCATGGTAGTTTAAGGTTTTCTTATGGTAGCTTAAGTTTTTTTTTTATATAAATTGAGAAAATAATAAATATATCACTTTTTAAAATAACTTTATTTTTCTGAAAATACCTTATTTAGGATGGGTTATTTTGAACATAAATACATGTGAGCATTTATTACATACAGTATCTCTACTGTTTCAAATTGTATTTTTTTTTTTGGAAGTGTCTATTGATTTTTATAATATTCCAACTTTTCCACACAAAAAAAACTATAGAAGTAAAAATATCTTAGACCTTAATCAAATTAAAAGACTAAATCATCCAATAATCACCAAAGTTTTATTTTATTACACATTTCACCTCACACGTATCAACATAATCCCTCTCAAATAAATGATTGAGGTTGTCTGTTAGAGTTCATTTAATCGAAAGTTCACTTGTTATGTTTTTTTATAGAAACTTGTTATGGTTAGTAATAGAATACTACATAATTGTGTACTATAAATGAACACTTAGAAAATAACTCATTCGGAATTGCAATTCATATGATACGAAGTGGACTTGTCCTTTTTCTCTTTCTGGAGTGTTGTTATATGATGGTGATCCCAACAAAAAATTATACTTTATGCATGTATGAAAATAATAAACGAAAATGAACAAAAATATATATATTAGAAAAATTAATAAAATTGATAATGAATTGTACTATTGGTTAAAATTCATTAATTGCTACAAAATCATATCTTAAAAGCTACAAAATCATATCTCATTAATTAAATTTAAACTAAATCCATCTAACTTTTGAATTTTAGTATTTTCAAAAACAACATATCTGAATCTCATTAATTAAATATAAATTCAACCCAACTAACTTTTAAATATCTGTATTTTCAAAAACAGCATAAGAAGTTGACAAGCTTATCCTTTAGGTATTGAGTCTATTTGACTATAATCTGTGTATGATGCTCCCAAACTGTTGTGTAGTTATTTTCAATACTTTTGCGAATCTATGCTCCCAAATTAATGTGTAAACTTAATTAAACGCGTATTTATTGATAGGAAAAACAACACTTAAATATGCAATAAAATTTATCTTATTGTACCTAAAACATAATTGACATACTCCAAATTTTAAGTTTCGTGAGAGTGTAAAACAGAAAATAATTTTGAGCCGAAAGGGACTAAAATGTCTTTTTAACATAATGAAGCTCTAGTCTATAGGTAATCTTTATCCTATGAAAGACTTTACGATCAAGATTGTTATTTGCTTTTGTTGAATGCAAGGACCTTATTTATTATGTTATTGAGTTTGTTATTCATTTACAAATAAAAATTCCTATGTATGTATTTTATATAAGGAATATTAATTATATATTTATTTTCTCCATTCTTAATATGGTATTTATAGTCTAGAGTTAGGATTCAAATTTTTTTGATGAACCCACTATTCAGTGTCAGGCGTTGCCCCTGCCACCCAGTCTCATCGTCAAAGTCGTCTTCATCAGAATCTCGCCAGAATTATCGTTGTCGAAATCTTGTCGGAAGTGGTGGTCAAAGTCTCGTTGGAGCCACTGTTGTCGTTGTTGTCACCAATTAGACGACTACTAGAGTTATGGATTTGTCTTCTACCACTGTGTCGACAACGATTGGATCTATGGCTTCTTCAGTTGCCACTATGCTCAATCCATTTATCTATACTAATTATGTCAATGTTCATCTCTATATTGACAAATTGGACGAAACTAATTATGACACTTGGACTTCAGATATTAAATTGTGGCTTAAGAGTCAAGATTATGTTGATCATCTTACCCAATGTGTTCGTAATGTTGTTATAGATGAGGCTTTCTGTTGGTTGAAAATTGATGCTCAATTATGCATTGCTATTAAATCTATTATTCACTTATCTTTAAAAACAAATTTTTCATGTTTTTGAGACGTGTTCAAAAGTGTAGGAACAAACAAAATTATTATACACCAATGATACTCAATGTCTTTATGGTGTGTGTCAAAAACTCCTTACCATTGTTGCTTCCAAATGTCTTGATAGTACAATGGCTGAATATCTGGGTAAACATGCTCTTCTTCGTTATTTTAATGAATTATTCTCTCCTGCTTCCACTCCTTTCAAGAACTAGAGCAATGATCCAAGATCTTCATGTTATTAGGCTTACATGGCCTTCCTAATTATTATTCTCATGTCCGTGATGAGATTTTGGGATCTCATGTTGTTCCCAGTTTTACTTCCACTTGTTTTATTGCGTGTGCCAGGTAAACAAATCATCGATATACCTCTTCCAGTTGATGACTCTTCTACTTTAATCTCTCGAGGTTATGATCGCACTCGCCCTTCCAAGCCAGGAAAGGGCGTCATAAGTGTGAGCATTGTGACAAACTTGGTCACAAAACTAATCAGTGTTATATCTTAGATGGTCGTTCTCCTAAATATGTTGCGGTTGTCCAAATTGTTCCTATGCAACCTTCTACTCTAGACCCCACTTCATATTGATATCTAAGGTCAACCTGCAAATTCTTAAATGGTATAAGGATCGTCAAAATTCTAAATTCCATTAATTCATGGTGATGTTCCTCAACGTTTGTGTGGTGATGTTGTTCTTAGTGCATGTTATCTAATTAATCGTATGTCATTTTCGATTTTAGAAAATAAAATTCCTCATTCTATTTTATTTTTCCATGAAACCTCTTTATCCCTTACCACCTAGAGTTTTTGGGTCTACATGCTGTATTCACAATGCAAAATATATTTCTTCATTTTCCATCAAAATTAGATAGACATGTGAAATTGAAGTCCATCTCTATTATTTCCTTCCTTCCTAGCTAGTTGTATCAAATAAGAGATAAATTATATGTTAGGTCACACAAATGTGTTTTTTAGGGTTACTAGATCTAAAAAATGATATAAATGTTTTTCAGTTTCTCTTAACCGTTATTTCATCTTTGCAAATGTCACCTTCAATGAGTCTTCTATTTATTTTAAGTCTTTATCTTCTTCACATGCGTCTCCATCTGAACAAGTACATATTTCAGTTGTCTTTGATTCTCCTGTTATGTATAGTGTATCTAAAGATTCTCCTCCTCCACCACCTCTTCAAGTTTAGAGTCGTCAATCTTCCCATCGTCCACATGATGACTCTATTCTAGTGTCAGATCCTCTATCCTTTTTGGCTCCAATAATTGAACCTGATATTGCCTTTTTCCTCCGTAAAAGTATACATTCTACTCATAATCCCTCTCCACATTATAATGTTTTAAGCTATCATCGACTATCTCAACCTTTTTATACCTGTCTTTCGTTTATTTCTTATGTGTCCATTCCAAAGTTTGTAGATGATGCCTTAGCTCATCCTAGTTGGCGTCAGGCCATGCTTGATGAAATGAGTGCGCTTCAGAATATCATTCCTTTACCGTATGGGAAATCTGTCGTTGGTTGCAGGTGGGTTTTTGCTATCAAAGTTGGTCCTGGTGGTACTATTAGTCATGGTTGCTCTTTAACAATAACCTTTGTATCAACTAGATGTCAAAAAGGTCTTTCTTAATGGGGATTTGTAGGAAGAAATTTATATGGAGCAACCTCCCGACTTTGTTGCTCAGGGGGCCTTCTAGATTGGTATGTCCTCTCCGCAAATCCTTATATGGCTTCAAGAAGTCTCCTTGGACTTGGTTTGGAAAATTTAGCAAAATGTTCAACAATTTGGTATGACTCGCAATGAAGCATATCATTTAGTTCTTTATCGTCACTCGAGTGTTGGGTGTATCTATCCCGTAGTATATGTTGATGACATTGTTCTTAAAAAAAGTGATCATCATGACATCTTACAGGTAAAACAACAACTTTGTCAACACTTTCAAACCAAAGATCTTGACAAACTCATATATTTCTTGGGGATTGAGGTAGCATAATCAAACAATGATATTGTTATTTCTCAAAGAAAATATGCATTGGATATTTTGGAGGAAACTAGATTAACGAATTCAAAATCTATTGAGACACTATGGATCCTAATGCCAAAGTCCCACCAAGTCAGGGGGAGCTTCTCTCAGATCTTGAGAAGTACATAAGATTAGTTGAAAAATTGAACTATCTTATTGTCACTCATTCAAATATTTCATTTGTTGTTATTGTGGTAATTCAATTCCTTAATTCACCATGTATTGATCATTGGAATGCAGTCATTCGTATATTGAAATACAATAAAGGTTCTCCTGAAAAAAGCTTGTTATATGGTCACAATAATCATACTAGAGTTGTAATGTTATTCAGATAGTGATTTGGCAAGATATCCTTCCAATAGAAGATTCACCTCCAAATATTGTGTTTCTATTGGTGATAATTTAAGTGTTTTGAAGAACAAGAAACAAAAATGTTGTGACAAGATCTAATGCTAAAGCAAAATATAGAATTATGACTTCAACTACTTGTGAGCTTATTTAGCTTAAACAACTACTCAAAAAATTGCAATTTGAAGAAATCAGTCAAATGACACTCATATGTGATAATCATACTGCTCTCCATATTAACTCAAATCTCATCTTTCATGAAAGAATCACATATATTGAGATTGATTATCATTTCATTTGAGAAAAGATTGTGTCTAGAAACATCAAGACTGAATTAGTTAATTTGAATGGTCAATTAACAAATATTTTCACTAAATCTTTACGGAGACCGAAAATTGATTATATTTGTAACAAACTATGCATATGATTTATATACATCATCAACTTGAAGGGAAATGTTGAATGTCAAGCTTAACTCATAGTTTATATTATGTTATTGAGTATGTTATTATTTTCATCTATAAATAAGCATTCTTATGTGTGTATTTTACATAAGAGATATCAATCCTATATTTATTTTCTTCATTCTTAATAGCTTCAAAACGAAAATCTTATCTTATAACTCAATGTATTTGCTACAAAATAAAAATAAATTTTGGTCTGGTATACTCCTACCTGTATTAGATGGTACCGTTCTCATGTACTAGAGATACGTAATACCCTGCCCCTGTGCTAAACAATCTTATCTTATCTTTACGCTTGTTGACCATTTTCTACAATATCTGAAATATTTCACATCCGAGGTGAAGGTATAAGCTCTATTATATTTTCTTCGTCCTCCTCATCACTAGAAATCCAGCCATAACAAGGTCTACGCCTTTTGTGATCAAGTCTCGGCACAAGTTGTGGGGACTTTGGTCCTTGATTTTCCCTCCAAGCCAAATTTTCTGCTGGGAATATACAAGATAATTAATCACAAATATGTTTAATATGCTTTGAACCTTTGCATCAGAGCCAATTAAAAGAATAACAAAAATGGAAAGTTGATAACCAGAGTTTATTTCTGCAGATATAGTAACAGCCTTGATGGGAGTTTCACTTTCAGCCTTGACTAAAAGTCCATTAGCAGATCCTCTGTTCACCGATGAAATACCTACAGACTTAGAAAACGCACTACCAATTCCACTTGTTGTGGATACAGTATCCACACTCTTGATGGGAAGTTGAGAACCAGTTTCACTGGCTACCGATACAGTGCCCATGACCTGATCAGCTAAGGGTGTATCATCAGAAGTTTGTGCTTTACAGCATGCTAGAAGGGCACTGTTCGAGCATCCAGCAGGTGTTACCTCATTGGGACCATCTCCTGGATTAGCTTCTATCAAACCATCCTTCACAAAAACAATATAAGGCCATAGAACTAGTCATTGTTAATACTAACTTCATAAGAATATATAGGCCATTTAGACCGAAGATCCACCAAAAGATTTTCATAGGACTGTAGGCCATGCTTGCCAAAAGTCTAAAAAAAGTTTTCATTGGATAACAAGAGAAGATTGCATGTCAAAATTTTTAAACTATTTCTATATGAATCTCTCAAAATTTAGCCCATGATTCACATTTGGGGCTATTGAACTTTAAAAGAAACGAAAGATTTTAATTTACAAGTAACATTGGGATTATAAAGAAGGAACAACAGAGGTTTTTCAATATGTAATCCTATAATGAATGTCTTAAAATCATTAGTTAGAGTATAAAGACTTAGAAGAAATTTAACAAAAATACAACATTTAATACACAGAAATTGAATAGCGGCACTTATCATCTAAATACATATACACACACAATAACAAATTACAAGCTATGGCCTTTAAAAACATGTGTGTGCAGAACATAAACTTTTCTCTTGGGAAGAAGACGAAACAAATAATAGCTGGAAAATTTAAAGAACTATCACAAAGTAATTAGAGAGTCTCAGGTTTCAATAAATCCAGAAAGTAATATGATTTTGAAGACACAAAAGCTCATTGCTGGCCATGATATAATATTGGAATTCAAATAATATTGAATTTGGGAAGACATGGTTCTTAACCAGAGCTGAAAACAACTCATCGCTGCCCATAACATCATCCTAAGTTATTGAAAATTGGGGAAACATGATCTGCCAACCACCTCTATTCTCTTTCCGTTAAATAAAACTTCAGTTTAAACTCCCAACTTTTAAGTCGGTTCAATGAAAGGAATTAGAAAAACATTCAAGCAGAAAAATATCAGGGAGGTGAAACTGTAGCTTGTGTATTCATTTGGAGAGTGCCTTCGAACAGAGAAATGCCAAACAAGACCAGCAAATTTCCTAGTTGGTTAGAAGTCCCTCTAATGGGAATCTTAGAAGGACCAACACACTTGTTGGAGCATGTATTCGTCACTATGCCAAAGGACAACTAACGCACCCTGTAACATTAGTTGTTGGGTTACAAACAATAAAAAATAATCTCTTCTAGTGAAAATATACCCAAATAAGAACAAATAAAACCCAATCAAATTTAACGTGGTTCAACACCTCAAGGCCTATCTATATCCACGAACACTCAACATGCACTTTCTACAAGGAGAAAATTGCAACCCCTTTCAAAACACATAACTATCCAAGTCTCCGATACACCCAAAAAAACTATTGAGCTACGGTGAAAGCACTCAAATCAACTCCTTATTTATCAGTGTATCTGTTTACACCGAAGTTTAAAAGTAGTGACTTCTCAAAATATGATTTACCATTCCGGGGCAGTGAATGATCTTTTATCACAGAATTTTGACCACTAATTTCACCATGAGAAGTTGGTACACAAGTCCTGTGTAAGAAAATTCAGTATCCTTAGTGGAAAGTAAACTTGTCTAAATCTTAGGATTGAAAAACTTAAAGGCCAATAACCTTGGTGCTTAAAATATCAAGCTAGCATATGTGGTATAAGGGTCCGTGAAGCAGCCATGACATCAACCAAAAACAACCTTCCACCCACCAACTTAACTATTAAGGCTTATTACAAAAACCAAAAACAGAAAGAATGAAGCTTAGAAAAGCAAAAAATTAAATTTAACTTTCCGACCAAAACCCTAAGGTATTCATACCATTTTTTACAGCGAATAAAGCGAGTCAATGATTAAAACTGGCTGCTAGATAAGCTCATTTTTCTTCTAGAAAGAGAATAAAAAAATTAATTTAATTTCCAAGAGTCAGAGTTTGGTTAAATTTCCGCTTTGCGTGGGAATGATCCCCTGAGCAAGTCCACAGCAGAACATTAAAACATCCAGATAAATAACAAACGAAAGGTTTTTAGGATCGAAGCAGAGCATGACGACACAACAACAGCGGCAAATGAAAAACAGAAAAGAAAAATAGAGATCACATAGTTGCATGGAGGATAAGGAACAAGAGAGTTAGTTACCTGGGGTGAAGGATTTGCTTGGTTCTCAAGAAGCGTATCAATGAGGAGAGTGTAACTGGAGTCTTCGATGAAGACCCAGCCATCCTGGCGACCGTAAACCTAAACACAAGCATTTTTCACGTTACAATAAAATGAAATGAAAGAAGTTAGGTTGAAGGTAAAGTAGTTAGATACTTTGAGGAGGCTATCAACGGTTGTTCTGACGAGTTTTCTGGGGAAGCCGTAGAGATGCATGGCGTCGAGAGCTGCGTCTATTCGTTTCTCTCCTTTCTGTCGATCACAAAAACACAAAATAGGGATTGAGTTGAGATGGTGGAGAATTTGAGAAGAAGGGGAATGTGAAACTACCTTCCTTCCTTTGGGAGCCATGAGAAGAGAGAAGAGGTGTTGGGTTAGAACAGAGGAAAAGCATTTACTCACACAGCATGAGAGAAGAGAGACTGCAAAATAAAAATGAAGACTCTTTTCTCATTTCAATTCAATTAGGGCAGAAAATTAGTAATTATTACTCCCAATATCCACCTACCTCTAAAATACTATACTCAATTATAAAAATAAAATAACATATTTTTATTTTAAAATTTTTAATAATTTTTATAATAATCTTCATACATTATATAACATATTAAAATCTATAAAAAAAAGTGAATTAAAAATCATAGAATATCTTTTGGAATAAAAAAAACCATTATAGAGTTTATAAGGACAAGATATAGTTTTAACCATGTTGGAGTTATGGTTGTAAGAGAAACTATGTAAAATTTAATTTGATTTTATTAACTTTCAGAGCTTTATTGAGTTTACTTTGATTCCGTTCAAATGCATGTTCCTAACTTAACCCAATATGGTATGGCTTCTGACAATGGACCACTTGTATTACCATTTTTAAATACTTCTATCTCTTTTAGGGAATGTTTGGTTCAGACGAGGAATTGTGAGAAATAGTAAAGAAAGATGTGTAGAGAAAGTTGGAAAACGAAAAAAAAAAAGAATGAAAATAGGAAAAACAATGTAATTTTTTCTTTAAAATTAGATTTTGCATTATTTAAAAAAAAATATAAGATTATGTAAGTAAACTATATTTTAATATATATATATATAACACTTATAATTTTTTTATTAATTATTAATATTAATTTCGTATTATAATAACATAAATAATAAATAAAATATTAATTTTAATTATTAATATGTATTTTTATTTAATTTAATATTAACTTTTTGTTTTAAATTATTTTAATTCTAATATATATTTTAAAATTTTTTATAATAAACTCTTTTATAGTTTTTTAAAAAATTATTATTTATCAAATTTGTAAACTTACATTTTATACATTTTAAAAAATTAAAAAAATCTTTCACAATATTACATCAATTACGAATTTCAATAAACTTTTCTCACAATTCTATTCTAATATACCCCAATTCAAACAACTTCACTTTCCTCTCAAATCAAATCCTCTCCCTCAAATCTCCTCCACAATCCAAACACACTATTAGCCTTGTTTCAAATCTTGATAAAAAAGAAATTATGCAATTAAATTATATGTTATATTTCCTGCTAATTCTATGTTTACATTCTTATTTATTAATTTAGTGTAAGTTCATACACATAAACTACTTAAAATCAAAGAGTTATTGATAAAAGTACGAAAAATTATTCATGTAATTAATAACTTTATTCCATTGGGAACTTTTTTAAAATATAAGAAGTTTATATTAGAATTACAATAATATTTTATTTATGGGCAATTTAATTTGAGAGGAATATCAACTCTCATTTAAACTAAGCCAACTTTTTTACTTTCCATTATTACTTTTTTCCTCTTCATCTATCATTTTTATTACGCCAAGCACAAAGTAGAGTTTTACACCAATATATTTTATGTGAGATGTGATTGGAGTTAAAATTGACTTTAACTTTTATATTTAATTATAATAAATTTGATTGTAGAAAATTGGTAGTATAATTTTTTTTAATCATTTTAAAACTAAATTCTTATGTTTTTTTAAATAAAAATGACATAACAGTTTATTTTAATTTGAGAATTTTGTATTAATCCATATGTTTATTTTGATATAAATTTAGTAATTGTAAAATTTATAAGCAAAATCTTTATTTATATATATATATATATAAATATATATTAAAATATATTAAAATAAGAAAAATAAAAAAAAGTATAATAAGTAGTTTACTTAAATTACAATAAAAAGTAGAAAAAATAATTAATTTTATTGTTTTATAAAATGCTTTAAAAAATAAAAAATATTTAAATTATTTTGAAAATTTTAAAATAAAGTGAATGAAGTAGGTTTTATAAAATTGTAAATAAATGAAATAGAGTTTATAGAATTAAAAATATATGATTTATAGATTAATTAAAAAATAAAAATATAACAAAAAAATTAACAATAGCAAACTTTAACCCCAACTACACTGAAAAGATATTTTAATGTTTTATAAAGTGTTTTAAAAAATTTAAAATATTTGATCAACTGTGTTTATATTTATTTTTTTAGATTATAAACTTAGAATGAGAACATTTGTATTTTTTTTGTATTATAAACTTAGAATGAAATTGGTGTTAATGCTTGCTCTTGTTAAATATTTTGCTACATTTATATTTTTAAAATCGTGCTTTTAAAAAAAAAAAAATTTTATAAATCTACTTTTATTTATTTACAATTCTATAAATCCTACTTTACTCACTTTATTTTAAAATTTTTAAAGCAACTCATATATTTTTTATTTCTTAAAACACTTTATAGGTTAAAATGTTTTTAATTTATCTCATAAACTATTTTTTAACTAAATTTATTTAAAAATATTTATTATTTCATGTTAAAAAAAAGCACTTGAACTTAAGTCGTCACGACTCTACTCTAGTGTAAAAAATAACACAAAACTCTCCACAATCATGTAATTATATGTGATGACTTCATTTAAAAAAAAATATAATTATGTTTTAATTTTCAATCAAAATTTTATTTTTATTATGTAACACGAATTCAACCTTAATTTTTTTTTTATTCAAACTGATTTTTTCTATGAAAAGTAGGAATTCAGAACCAAAAAAGTCTTGTAACTTGAAGAGGACTTCGTTAAACATGTAATATTTGTTGGAATTTGTCCATTAGTGTAAAATTAGTATAAAATTACAAACATTTATGTAAATTTTGCGTTTAGAAGTATGTGTGGTTATATTTTCATATAGAAGTGATTGAATATTTGGTAATTTAAAAGAAAAATGAAAGGATTTGGTTTTGGTCTAGCAAATTCAAGCGTCATAAAGGAAGAGAGGACTTGGTCATGGCAGAGACGGTGCAGACGACACTTGTCTTTGGTTTCTCAAACGAACGTCAAAAACCAATGGTTGGTTGAGTTGAGCCACAAAAAACAAGTCCTACCGTGTTTCTCTCTAACCTTTGCCATGTGCCACGTTCATCACTGCATGCCCCATGCCCGCGAGCACAATTTGCCTTCATCGTACCTCTTATCTCACCAATCCACACCTCTTTAAATCAAAAAAATAATACAAAAAGGTTTCACTGAGATTGGTGTCGAATTAAAGATATGAGTCAGGAACAGCCAAGGAAGGAGGATCGTCAAGAAGAGGCTATCAAATACGGAGACGTGTTGGATGTGCAAGGAGATCTCAGAAGCAAACCGGTGGCACCGGTTGACGCCGCGATAATGCAAAAGGCGGAGAGTCAGATGTTTGGTAAGACCGAGAAGGGTGGCGCCGCCGCGGCGATGCAATCCGCGGCCGCGAAAAATGAGAGAGATGGGGTGGTGGGGCACAACGATATGAGTAACGCCGCCGCTGGCGGTGGTGCTAGTGTGACGGAGACTGGTACTCCGGGGAGGCAAGTGACGTCGGAGTCCGTTGGTGATCAGGTTTATATATTTTTATATATTATGCACACACGTGAAGAAACTTTGAATTATTTTAAGAACGGTGTTTTCTTTTGAATTCTTATTTTTGATTAATTTGTTCCGTAGGTTGGTCAGAAATCAGTAGAGGAAAAGGAGAAGAAAGTTAATAAATTGGTTGAGGTATTAATTAAATCTTTCAACACAATTTCCTATGTGTTTTACTAACAATTGATGGTTTAAAACTTGTTCTCTGGTAATCGACTTGAAAGTAAGAGAAGGAAGACATAAAATATATTCATTTTTTCATTTTCTCTTCTATTTTGTCATCTCTTTTAATTTCTCTGTTCTCTACATCATATTAGCATCTTTCATATTATAAAAAAAATTGGGTTGAATGTTTGTCATTAGTCTTCAAAATCTGATAAGTGAATAATGTAAATCCTGAGATGAATGTAAGTGGAAGAAATAATGATGATGAATAGTAATAAATAACCTAACAGAAAGTTTAAAAAATGGAATGAAAAATAAGAAAGTAAATACATGAATATAATTCTGGTAAAAATTCGGATAATAATACTTACAACTCCAATTTCTTATTAAATCATATTATAACTCCCAATACTCATTTATTATACATATTTATTTAAATGCATCAAACTATCATTTTCTTTTTTTAAAGCACAGGGAAAATGCCTCTTTTAATAAGGAATAAAAGTGTGTGTGTGTATGAAATGCATGAATTGATGTGTTAACTAAGTTTTTGACGTTTAAAATGTCACTAACATGAAATGCATGAATTGCTTACAGGTGGTGGAGCAATTTAGCAAAAAGGCGCCGGTGAATTCGATGACGTCACCTTCTCTTGTTCAAGACATGGGGGACGGCAGCGGTGGGATCACCATAGGTGAAGCACTGGAGGCCACGGTTCTCACGGCCGGAAAGAAGCCGGTGGAGTGGAGCGATGCGGCAGCGATTCAAGCTGCCGAAGTGAGAGCCACCGGCCGCACGAACATTGTCCCCGGAGGCGTTGCTGCGGCGGCGCAATCAGCCGCGACCCTGAATGCTCGAGTTACAAAGGAAGAGGACAAGACGAAACTGGCAGATATTCTGGCGGTAACCTGCACTTAATTAAATCAGTTGTCCATTAATTGCGCACAGCATAAGAAAAACAAATATGAATGTGGTGAGAGTTATTTTGTTGCAGGATGCGACTTCGAAGTTACCGTCAGATAGACCAGCGACTCGGAGAGATGCTGAAGGAGTGACGGGTGCAGAAATGAGAAATGATCCCAACCTCACTACTCATCCTGGGGGTGTGTCCGCATCCGTCGCTGCTGCTGCTAGGATTAACCAAACCAATAACTAGTTCCTTCATCTCACGTACCATATATGTATATATACTATCGCTTTTGCCTTTTTGTAAGTGATTCATTTTTCTTTCTTTCTTTCATGGAGGACTGAACAACTAAAAATGTGACTCAACAAATCGTCTGTCCAAATGTTCAGAGCTCGCCCAATTCTTTTATCTAACTGTGCCTACTTTTCTTCAAAGGAGTGCGTTCACATTTTATATCCTGCTTCCAATATGTAACTTCATGAAATTCTAATTTACAAAATAAATAAGAAATACGCCTTTACTTTTTTTTTAAAAAAAATATGGCGTTTTTTTTATTCAGACAAAATTTTACTTAATTTTGAGTTAATTAAAATGAACATGCCAGCAACAACTTATCATAAGGATACGATTAGAGTGTTAGTAAAAATGGTTTTGATCGATAAAACAAGCCTTGGTTGAAAATTAAGCGGTTAGTAAAATATAAAATAAAAAAAAATTGCATGATTTTTTTAATTTAAAATAATTTTTTTTTGTAAACATAAAATTATATTTTTACTATTACGATCTATGAAATTGTTAGACTAGGTATGATTCATCATACACGGATTTAGGTAAACCTAATACCCAGTTACTTCACATGACGGGGTTTAACATGAAGAAATCTATGTGTGCATTGTTTATGGCTATCTAATATTAAATAAAAACGCATGTTAAAAATTTATTATTTTTTATGCATGTTAGCTATTATTATGGTAGATGTAATGCCAACTTATTGTTTCGCTCGATTTAATTGGTGTACTGATCCTCATTATGCACACCTCAACTGTTTTTAAATTCTATAACTTTTAAAAACATTAATCACTGGGCATTTACATGAAACAACTAATTAGAGTTACTATATATAATTTGTTATACTTATCAAAATATTGCATTACTTTTATAAAGCAACTTGAGAAAGCTTTATCACCTTTCTCCAACCCAAGAAATGTACAAGTTGACCCTATAATTTCCTTTTAGAAAACATTTCAAATACCAGTGAGACCAAACTTTTGAGAGCAGCTATGCACCGATCGTAAGTTGCCAATTTAAAATAATGGTGATAAAAGTGGGAGAGCAACTCCTATTGGAGATGCTTTCAGTCTTTATGTTTTAGAAACCCCAACTCTTTTTCCTCTTTCTCTTCACCAGTGGCTTCAATTCTTTTTAGCAATCTATATTTTTTTACCAAAGCCTTCTTTATTAAGAAACATGATATACTGGTTTAAAGACACTAGCATCAAGAGTACAATAATTTTCTCAACAACAGCATTTAGGAACGTCGATAGAATTCAGACTATTTCTTCTCGAGGAGACATGCTCGATCCATGAATTCCGTATCCGTTTGTTTATCAGTCACAATAAAGGACATATTATACATATCATTAAACATTTAAAGGTGCAAAAAAGATTAGCATTAAGAAACAAAAAATTAAGGCCTGGGCCCGAGTTTAAAAAATTGGGCACAACATCAGACTCATTTTCACTGTGATTTTGTACAACAAAAATTGGCAAGGCAAGGGGCACATAGATCCTCTCACTAGGACCATTTTCACAGTTTCTTCCTCCTCCTTTGCTGTTCCTTCCTTTAGAATATCTGATTCTATAAACCACACACAATTCTCTCAGCTGCTCTGCTCCATTGATTTCCCAGATTTATAACTCTCACAGTTTAGACCCAAATAAATACATGGAGTACGGAAAACTTTGATCTGTCGTAACTTGAGGTAGGTCATGGGTACGTAGCTGATAGAGCCGAAAGGGTATGGATGACGATAATTTATGGCAGGCAAAAGAAGAGAAGACTGGGAAAACCTCCTATAAGTGGTTCTAGTCTAGTCTACAGAAAGAAAAAATATACAATCCTAGTACGAGGGTAAAAGGAGAAAAGCTTGGTATTTTCATAAGCTTAATTTTCAATGTAAACTTATAAAATTGGCTTATCTGGAAGTATTCTTTTCACTCGGTAAGCTGAGCTTTTCCAGAGACAATTCCTTGGTTATTAACTGAAGGAGTACTTGCACTAGCTCCCGTATTCTTAATTCTCTGTCCATCAAAAGAACAAAATTTAGACACAAGAGAAGAAATAACAGATGAAAAAGAGGAAAAAGAATCTATTTTCTCACTACCGGAAATAAAGGTCGTTTAGCAATAAACACTTGATAGATTTTAAAAAGATATTTTGGACACGTAAGCCAAAGTATGCTTTCTACCATTATGAAGTGGCCTAGTCTCTTTTGAACCAGCTTGTGCTCTTTGAAGGTCGTTTTGGGATTGTTCGACCGCTTTAGAAGATCTTTTTAGTATTCAGTATAGTATCAATATTTCGTAAAAGGCATGGATAGGATAAAAAAAAAGAGAACTGTGCACCTTTTGTTTATATTGTGTATATAAAGTTTTTAAGAAGTCTGTTTAATCGGTTCTGGAAGACAGGCTTGTATCTTCACCACCTTATGTGTTAAAACTAATGACGTCTTCTGGGGTTTTCTTTATTTGTTTGTCAAAGAGATTGTCTAGCACTTTTCTAGTTGATATATTTTTTTCTTGCACGATGATTACTATTTTGTGCTGCTGGAGAATATCGTTCCAACATACTTTTAGTAAATCGTTTTTTCCTTACTTTTTTCCGAAGATGAGAGAAAAAAAATTAGGGGATAAGTAAAAAAATCATCAAAGAATATTATGAAATTCCATTTCCAGTCCCAAACCAGCCCACGTAGATCCAATTGCAAAAAGATTCCACAAGTGTGCATGCCAAATATAAGGGATGGTAACTCAAGTTTATAGTTACTTTACCTTGATGTAACAAGCTCACAAAATGAAGATAACAACACAAACAAATGGGGTCGGTTGTTATGCTTCTCCTTGTCCTCTGCTAGGCCAGTTCTCAACAAGGGGTGTAAAGGGAGAACAGATACTGCATCTGGATGAATTACAAGATGTGCCAGTTCTTGGAGAACATAAATAATTTCTTCAAGTCTTGCTTTTGGTAATCGACAGTCACCTGCAGGGAAAAGAAAATAGTTAAGTAGGCAAAAAGTGGTAGATGAAATGAAGATTCCATAGGAAGTTGATTATCTTTCATAAAAAAAGCACACCTAAGCCGTTTTCATCTGTCAGAAACCTGCCCAAAATGTATTCACATCTGGTCATGAGCATTGTAATTGAGATTTTGCTGACTTCAGTTCTTGTCATATTCCAATTGTCTTCATTAGAATAACTAACAAAACATTATATAAATTGGTCAACATATCAAGATAATATATCTAGCAAAGACTAAAAAGCAGAGAGAAAGAAAATAAGGAGTTGAGATCAAAGAAAGTTTAGGAATTGAATAATTCCTTTATTCAGGTCTGTATTACAATGATACAGCAGGAGTTAGCAATCAGGCACCCAAATAATTCAAAATATTTTTCTTCTGATAAGACTATAAATCATGAATTCATTAGAAAAGAATGTCCTGAGAAAGCAGGCAACTGTATACAAAATTGCATGATAAAGGTAGATTACTAGAAGCATCCATGACAAGTACACCATCTCACAGAAGAGGAACAACTGACATCAAGTAAAAGATAACTTACACATTCAGAATTTGGACATTATTTATTGAAAAATTTCTAATTCGAAATAAATAAGCTTTCAAAGGCTGGCACCTGCTCAAAGAAAACAACTTCTGTAAACAAGTCAAAGAAAATCTGCTGCAGTGAGGAGGCATGAGCTCTACAGTCTCAACAGGTAATGAGCATGTGCGTGATGCACATCGGTCCAATGTGGAGACCAGCCGCAGCAGAATCTGAGAACATACACGTTGTTAGAACATATGAAAAGCAACCAATAGTATATTAGTTATCTAGAATATTTTAGAGTATCTAAGTTTATCTTTTGGATCAGTTTCCCTACTTCATATTTCATAATTTGTTTCTTATTTGATTAGGATTAAGAGCCTATTATTAGTATAAATATTAAAATCTCTTCTCATTTCCCTCCCACAAGCCTATAAAAAGGAGAAGTTAAATGTCCCACAATAACAAGAGTACATAATCCCGGCGTGCAAGAAAAGCTTAAAACAAGTCCAATTCGGTGACTTTTGCAGAAAACTAAGCAAGCAACTTTAGTACCAAGAAATAAATTATCAATAACCGAATTAATTATTACCCAAAAAAGTCACATAGGAAGGGACTAAATAATAGAGCTAGCTCCAATAAACAAATTATAAGAACTCTAAATATGTGGAAGATAATCCTTAATTTAGAAGCTGATTTTGTATAAGTTGAATTAGGTCAATAGTCAAATTCTAAAATGGTATCCATTAGAGTAAATAGATTGAAAAACAAAAAACCTTTTTCAGTCTTTCTACTCAGAGTATCAAAGTCTATCCTATGAATTGTTGATAAATTTATAAAAAATTGAAAATATTTTGGGTTGTAACTAGACCACCTATAAATATCTAATCCTATATTTTCAGATGTCTAGTCTTCAACGTCAAGAATAATCGATCAGTGATATGGTTGCTAAAGTAAATAATTGAAATTTATAAATAGTTTTAACTATTTTTATTTTTCATTTGTGGTAGGAATTTTCGGCATCAATTTTATTTCAACACATCTTTTTATAGCTTTATGTTTTATGACACAAAAAAGTTAGCAATGTAATTCTTTCACGACAACTTTTTAATTGTAAGTATATCATATTATCATTGTGGAGATAAGTTATATTTACTTTGAGGATATGGGTAAGTGACGGGGAACCTAATAGAAACTGATGCAGACTTATGGAACAATGCGATTAGCTCTTAAAACTGTATTCCTCTGTATCAAAACAGAAGAAATAAACGATACTATATATAACCTTCCTACCAAATACTCGTTCTGGATCTAGGTACCTCCCAAAAATCTTGAGTTCATATTTACTCCCTTTCCTAACCTTTCTATCTTCTATGTAGACATCATTTTATTCCTCTAGTTAAATTTCCTATAAGCTACCACCAATGCTTAGGTGGGTTGGTTCCATGATCCCCTTGTCACCCTTCCCAATGTACACCTTAATGACTCCTAACAGTAGCGCAAAAAACTATGAACGGTGCAATTACTTTTGCTTATAGATCCATGTGTGGTTAAATATCAAACTATTTAAATACTAAAGTATCTTACACATTGGTAGAGAACTTACATCCGTAGGTGTGTCAACTGGCAACTTAAGGACTGTATCACCAAGAATATTTAAGATGGACATCTCAAGGGACTCATCAGCCTCTAGCACCACGGCTGAGAGGGAATTTGAAGGAAGAGCTCGTCCACAATATCCAACTAGGAATATTTCATAAACATCTGCAATCTCCTTCCATATTCTTGTTCTGACAGGTTTACTAATGCTTGAATCTGGACCTCCATTGGTTAAATTGGTGATGTAGTCAACAAGAAGACGGTTGAATGCTTCAACAGCTAACCTCCAAAGTGCACTATCTGGATTGTCTCTTCTTGTTGTCATACATCTGAAAAGTTAAAATAATATTATTGTAGCAGCATACTTATGATTCTATAGACAAAAGAGCAATATATAAGTATATAAAGAGGTGGATATCTTCAATCCATTAGGGTTGCATATTTTATTGCATAAAAAATGAGCTGACAAAATGGTGAAGAGTTTACATTGGTCAATTCCAAGAGTAAATATTAGGAGGGGCAACCTCAAAAGTTGTTCATGAGTAAGTTGGAATGTACTTCTCTTTTCTTTCTCACTCTAACAAAACTAAATCTTACATAATTTGATTTCAGATTATCAACTTCTACTGTTTTCTCATTCCTTTCCTTCTCACTTTAACTCTGGAAATAGAAGAGTTACATGAATAAAAAATGCCAAAAATATTTTCAGTTTTGAAGGCATGCAGATTATAGTAACTCTAAAAATTTGAGTTTGATACTAAACTCGATCTTATACATCATTTTGTAAGATGAGGTTTGTCCAAACCTTAGAAACACTACATTGGTAATATCTCTAGTTGATATGATACCTAATCACATCCTCTCACAACACAACATGCGGGCCTATTAGAGATATAAATGTAAATATTCATTTATTCAACTTGTTGATTCCAATGAAGATAATTGGAATCATCAAGTTTTTTAGCTATAGAATTGGGAAAATATTGGGAAGCAGAAGGGAGAGAGTTTGAATTGGCCTTGCGGAACAACCCCTAGCTCACGATACCATATCAGAGTTTTACTTATGAAAGAAAACACAGAAAAAATTAACAGAAAGAGAATGGATTATTATTCAACTGAATGAGAAAGAAGATACAAGATGAGCATATATAGGCTCAAGAGGAGGTTACAACACTAACAAACTAATCATAGTAGAAAAACAGATAACTAACATCCAGTTGAATAATTGAATGTTTACATTTATAATAACAAAGTATATAAGTACTATTGATCGTCTCAAAGCTCGTCTTGTGGCTAAGGGTTATACCCAATTTTTTTTGTTTAGACTATGGTGATACTTTTTCTCCAGTAGAAAAGATGGTTTCAATTCGCTTATTCAAAGCCATGGCTGCTCTTCAACAATGGCCTCTTTATCAACTGGATGTCAAAAATTCCTTTCTTAATGGGGATTTGCAGGAAGAAATTTATATGGAGCAACTTCCTAGCTTTGTTGCTCAGGGGGAGTCTTCTGCATTAGTATGTTGTCTCCACAAATCCTTATATGGTCTCAAGCAATCTCCCAGGGCTTGGTTTGGAAAATTTAGCAAAGTTGTTCAACAGTTTTGTATGACTCGCAGTGAAGCAGATCATTCGGTGTTTTACCGTCACTCGAGTGTTGGGTGTATCTATCTTGTAGTATATGTTGATGACATTGTTATTACAGGCAGTGATCAACATGGCATCTTACAGGTAAAACAACACCTTTGTCAATACTTTCAGACCAAAGATCTTGGCAAACTCAGATATTTCTTAGGGATTGAGGTAGCACAATCAAACAATGGTATTGTTATTTCTCAGAGAAAGTATGCATTGGATATTTTGGAAGAAACTGGATTAACGAATTCAAAATCTGTTGAGACACCCCTATGGATCCTAATGTCAAACTCCTACTTAGTCAGGGGGAGCCTTTCTCAGACCCTGAGAAGTATAGAAGATTAGTTGGAAAATTGAACTATCTTACGGTCACTCGTCCAGATATTTCATTTGTTGTTAGTGTGGTGAGTCAATTCCTTAATTCACCATGTGTTGATCATTGGAATGCAGTCATTCATATATTGAAATACATTAATGGTTCTCCTGGAAAAAGGCTTGTTATATGGTTACAATAATCATACTAGATTGTATATTATTCTCTCAAGTTTAGAAGGAATAATATTTTCTTCTATTTAAATTATGAGGTCATTAGACCTATATATACATGAGTTTGCTAGTTATTTTAGGAAATATGGACAACTAATTCTAGAGAAACAAATCCCTATGATTGTGGGATTGTTTCTAAATACATAATCCTAATATTAATAGTAAGATACAGCTGTGATACAAAATAAAAATATAATAAGGATAAAATATAAAACTTCCTAAACAGTTTTGACACTCCCCCTCAAGCTGGTGAATAGATGTTCTCCATTCCCAGCTTGGATATAATTCTTTCAAAGTTACTGCAGTTCAGTCCTTTGGTGAGTATGTCTGCAAGTTGACTCTGAGTGGACACATATGGGGTGCAAATCAAGCCACTGTCTAACTTTTCCTTGATAAAATGTCTATCCACCTCGATATGTTTAGTTCTATCATGCTGTACTGGGTTGTGGGCTATGCTAATTGCAGATTTATTGTCACAATATAATCTCATAGGTTCATCCCACCTTATCTTCAAGTCTTCCAATATAATCTTCAGCCATAGAAGTTCACATATTCCTTGGGCCATTGCTCGAAATTCTGCTTCAGCACTTGATCTAGCTACTACACTTTGTTTTTTACTCTTCCAAGTCACTAGATTTCCACCAAGGAAGGTGCAGTATCCAGTAGTTGATCTCCTATCCACAACTGACTCTGCATAATCTGCATCCGTGTATGCTTCAAGACGAACACTTTTGTTTCGTTTGAACAAAATCCCTCTTCCTAGAGTCCCTTTTAAATACTGCACAATTCTAAGGGCAGCTTGCAAATGTGCCTCCTTTGGTTGGTGCATAAATTGGCTGACTAGACTCACAGCAAAAGCAATGTCTGGCCTAGTGTGAGATAAGTAAATAAGCCTGCCCACGAGTCTTTGGTACATTTCCTTGTCCACGGCATTATCCTCCTCCGCACTTCCCAACTTTATATTTGGATCAACTGGAGTACTTGCTGGTTTGCAGGCTGTCTTTCCTGTTTCTCTAAGCAAGTCAGTAATATATTTTTGTTGAGATATGAAGATTCCTTTCTTGGAATGGGCCACTTCAATTCCCAAAAAATATTTAAGTCTCCCTAATGTCTTAATTTCAAATTCCGTGGCAAGACGTTGACTTAACGTTTGCTGCTCCTCTTTGTCATCTCCAGTTATTATAATATCATCTACATACACCAATAATATTGTTACTCCTCCTGAAACTGAATGTTTGATAAATAAAGTGTGATCTCCTTGGCTCTGTTTGTAGCCCAAACTTGTCAAAACTTTGGTGAATCTTCCAAACCATGCTCTTGGGGATTGTTTCAGCCCATATAGAGCCTTTTTTAGCTTACAAACGGTTCCAGCAGCAACCTGTCCATCATAGCCAGGGGGCAACTCCATGTATATTTCTTCTTCAAGGTCTCCATGTAGGAATGCATTCTTCACATCGAACTGCTGCATATCCCAATCATGATTTGCTGCTAATGACAATATTACTCTGACCGTGTTCATCTTAGCAACCGGAGCAAATGTCTCCAAGTAATCCACTCCATAGGTTTGAGTGAATCCTTTGGCTACTAACCTTGCCTTGTAACGCTCAATAGTCCCATCAACCCGATACTTTACAGCGCATACCCACTTACACCCTACTGGTTTTTTTCCAGTTGGTAAGGTGACAAGCTCCCAGGTCTTGTTCTTGTTTAGTGCCTCCATTTCCACATCCATGGCTTGTTTCCATTTCCTGTCAGATAATGCTTCAGATACAGAGGAAGGTGTGGGTGTAGAGTTTAAGTTTGTGAGAAAGGTTTTATGGGTAGGAGAGAATTTTTCAAAGGATAGGAAATTTGATAGAGGGTAAGTGGCTGTTGGGTGCAGGTTCTGGTTCCCTTTCTAAGGGCAATAGGAAGATCCAGGTTTTGATCCTCCTGTGCTTCTGAATTTTCCAAAATAAACTCATTAGAATTATTGGAATTTCTAGGATTAGAAACTGTTACCTCATGTAAAGATGGTAGGTTGGATTCTTGGACATGGATAGATTCTGGAATGACCTTTCCTCTTCTTGAATATACCAGATTTTTTCCGAATTTCCCACCACCATTAGGTGCAGATTCAACTGCTGATTCAGGTGCTTGTTCAGGAGCTGATTCAGGTCTTGCTGCTGGTTCAGGTGCTTGTTTTGTTCTTGTCTCAGTTTCAGGGACAGCAATGCTATTTGTCCCAATTTCAGGTCCAAATGCCATATTTGGAAGCATGAGAGGCTCATCTTCCTCTCTTACATTCTCCCCCAGAAGATGAGGCTGGTCTTGTTCGTTGAATGTGACATCCCTTGACACAAAGAATCTCTTTGACGGGGGGTGAAAACACTTGTATCCTTTTTGTGTGGTTGAGTACCCTAAAAATACACATTTGACAGCCCTAGGGTCCAACTTTCCCCTTTCATTACTATGAACATGCACAAAGGATACACACCCAAATATTCTAGGTTGGAGTTTATTTGTAGGGTTTAGGTGTGGGTAGAAGGAGGATAGGACTTCCATGGGGCTTTTTGATGCTAAGATTTTAGAGGGTAACCTATTGATTAGGTAGGTGGCAGTAAGAAGGGCTTCCCCCCAAAATTTCTTAGGGACATGATTTTGAAAAAGTAGAGCTCTAGTTTGGTCTAATAAGTGCCCATTTTTTCTTTCTACAATCCCATTCTGTTGGGGTGTGTTAACACATGAAGACTCATGAATTATCCCTTCCTTTTGGCAAAAAGAGTTTAGCACTAGGTTAAAGTAGTCCTTGGCATTATCAGACCTAATTCTCTTGATATTAACTCCAAATTGATTTTTAATCATAGACACAAACTGAACAAAAATGGAGCTAACCTCAGATTTATGTTTCAATAGGAAAACCCAAGTCACCCGTGTACAATCATCTATGAAGGTTAAAAACCACTTAGCACCTGAGATATTAGGAATATTAGCAGGACCCCAGACATCAGTATGGATAAGGAAAAAAGGGAAATGACTCATTTTATTACTAATGGGAAAAGGTACACGCTTGTGTTTCGCAAGCTCACACACCTCACAATGGAGACTCTCCACATTTAAATTCTGAAACAAGGAAGGGAAGAGTACTTTTACAACTTAAAATGAAGGGTGTCCTAGCCGACAATGATATAGTTGAGCTTTCTCTTTACTGGTCATGGTGGATTCAGATATGAGAGAGTGACTATTGATACCAAGATTAGGATCCTCCATGTAGTATAGGCCATTCCATTCTCTAGCATGTCCAATCGTCCTCCCTGAGTTCTTGTCCTGAAATACACAATAGTTGTTATGAAAAACAACGTTACAAGAGAGATCTTTTGTGAGTTTCTGTACAGAAATCAGATTGGTGGACAATTTAGGGACATGAAGGACATGTTTTAATGTTATAGATGGGCTTATTTGGACTTCTCCTTGACCTGCGGCAGTTATACATGTTCCATCTGCTGTGGAAATTTTCTTGTTGCTAGGACATGGGATATATGTGGAGAAGTATTTAGGTAGAGGGGTCATATGGTCAGTAGCACCTGAATCTAGTATCCAGAAATGGGTAAAGGGTGTATCTGAAGCAGTAAGTCCAAAAGAAAATGGAAACTTACCAGAATATGTTAAGGAGCACATACCTGAGGGCTTCTCCAATTTACTAAGGAAGGACCTTACCCTTTCTATCTCTTCATGATTCAGCAGGACAGATTCTTCTCCTTGTCCATTAAGGATGTGTGCTTGTCTTTGTCCTTCCCTTTTTGGAGGGCCTCCTTTTTGGCCCCATTCTCTGCTTGGGGGTTTTCCATGTAATTTCCAGCACTTTTCCCTTGTGTGGCGCGGCTTGTTGCAGTAGGTACACCAGACTTCCTCCTTTTTCTCTATATTGGAAAACCCGCTTTTCTTCTGGTTAGTTATCATGGCTGTTCCTCCTTCAGCTTTCATTGCTGAGCTTTCAGTAGTTGGGGTCTCCAACATCAGTCCTCTCCTGCTTTCTTCACTTCGAATAATGGCTACCACTTCATTAAGCCCTGGGACTTTCTCTTTTCCCAAGATTTGGATTCGAACCTGATCATATTCAGGATTCAGGCCTACCAAGAAATCATAGACTCTATCTTGTTCAATATACTCCTTAAGGATTGCTGAGTCTTCTGAACATTTTGCTTTTATAACTCGGTAGTGATCCAATTCCATCCATAGGGACTTGAGTTGATTGGCATATTCTGTAACAGATTTGTTTCCCTGCTTGGCAGCCACAGTTTTCACTTTTACATCATATATTTGAGCAGCATCCTTGGCCTTAGAATAGGTTTGTTCTACTGCCTCCCAAATTTCCTTTGCTGATTTAAGGAACATGCAGGTATCACTGATTTCTGGGACCATTGAATTCCACAGCCATGCCATGATCATGGAGTCTTCTTCATCCCATGATTTGAACTTGGCATCCTGTTCATCAGGGGCAATATCAGTTAGGTGACTGACCTTTCCTTTTCCTTTCAAGATGGTTCTAATGAGTTGAGACCATTTGAGATAATTTTTTTCATTTAATCTATAAGCAGAATGAACATTCTGCAATTCTCCAGCAGTTTGGGATCTGTCCCCAATAGGATTCACGATCTCAGTGATCTCAGCCATCACAGTGATGAACAGTAGCGGCGGTGAACAGTAACCGTGATGAACAGTGGCGTGGTGAACAGTAACCGCGGTGAACAGTAGCCGCGGTGAAGGCTACACAGCAATGAAGGCTGCGATTAGGCCAAGGTTGTGCAGCAATGAAGGCTGCAGCAAGGCTCAATGTTGTGCAGCAATGATGGCTGCAACTTAGGGTTTTCAGGCACGGTCAGAGACTCCTAAAGATCAGGAGCTCTGATACCATCTCAAGTTTAGAAGGAATAATATTTTCTTCTATTTAAATTATGAGGTCATTAGACCTATATATACATGAGTTTGCTAGTTATTTTAGGAAATATGGACAACTAATTCTAGAGAAACAAATCCCTATGATTGTGGGATTGTTTCTAAATACATAATCCTAATATTAATAGTAAGATACAGCTGTGATACAAAATAAAAATATAATAAGGATAAAATATAAAACTTCCTAAACAGTTTTGACATATTCAAATGCTGATTGGGCAGGGTCTCGGTTTGATAGAAGATCTACTTCTGGATATTGTGTTTCTATTGGTGATAATTTAATTTCTTGGAAGAGTAAGAAACAAAATGTTGTGGCAAGATCTAGTGCTGAAGCAGAATATAGAGCTATGGCTTCAGTTACTTGTGAGCTTTGTTTGGCTTAAACAGTTATTCAAAGAATTGCAATTTGGAAAAGTCATTCAAATGACACTCATTTGTGATAATCAGGCTGCTCTTCATATTAGCTGAAATCCCGTCTTTCATGAAAGGACCAAACATATTGAGATTGATTGTCATTTCATTCGAGAAAAGATTGTGTCTGGAGACATCAAGACCGAACTTGTTAATTCTAATGATCAATTAGCAAATATTTTCACTAGATCTTTTCGGAGGCCTAGAATTGATTATATTTGTAACAAAGCTTGAAGGGGAGTGTTGAATGTAACGGGCTTAGCCCATAGTTTATATTATTTTGTTATTATGTTATTAGTTTGTTATTATTCTCATCTATAAATAAGGACCCCTATGTGTGTATCTTACACAAGGGATATCAATCCTAAATGCATTTTCTTCATTCTTAATAAAGATATTTTTCTATATATCCTTTGTTGAGGAATGGCTCCTGCAGTTATGTTGAAGATTGATTGTCACTTTGACACAGATAAAGTCATGTAAGGGAAATATCTTTTAGTTGGTCATTATATAATAACATATTAAGAATGAAGAAAATGTATTTAGGATTGATATCCCTTGTGTAAAATACACACATAGGGGTATTTATTTATAAATGAGAATAATAACAGACTCAATAGCATAATAACAGAATAATATAAATTATGGGCTAAGCCCGTTACATTCAACAATCTTAATTATATCTTAGAATATTTTAGGTTACCTTTTAGGATTAGTTTCCTCATTTATATGTAAAATTATTAGAATATATTGTATTGCCATATTTCCTTATTGTCATTTATTAGGATTAGGTTATATATTCTTGTTAGTGCTTGTACCTTTTGGGAATCATTGAAAAATATTCAGAATCCTTTCCTTATATTTTATAAGATAAAAAGAGGAGAATTCCTACCGGTGAAAAGAACTTCAAGGGGCACACAAGAGTAGCATTCACCTCAAGCTGCATTAAAAGTCATTTTTCTTTTCCCCAGTTTCCAATTTAATATTTTCAAAATTTCAATTTAGCAATTGTTACCTATAGATTCTTGAGTCCACTCTCCATGGAAATGGAATCTCAGCATTTCCTGGTTGCAGCGGAGAAAATATCTCTAACTATAATTTTTTTAAGAAAAATCTCAGGACCCTTATGTGAGTTATCCCATTCTACCCCATAACAGTGAGCAGATAAAATACAATAGACATTAATTAAGAGAAATTACTACCTTCCAAGACTTTGAATAATTTCAGGGTATATAATATGTTTTTCAACTGCAGGTGCCTGCAAGAATAGCTCTACCAGCACGGGAACTAGCTTTTCTGCAAATATGTAACTAGGAAGGCCCGTTATGGCTACTGTAGATCCAGAACCTGGAGATGCTGCTACTTCATTGTGAGATATTGGAGTAGAACCATTTGGTACATCATATTTAACCTGATAATCTGCAAACACAAGCATAAATGTTACACTTAGTAAAAAACTAATTTTTTTAGCATAGAAACAACCAGATACTTCCATAACTAAAATAAACTCAGAACCTCTAGCTTGATCTATTTTACCATCCTCACTATGTAAATGAGAATCCTGCCTAGGAAGATACTGTAGAAACTCTCGAAGAAGAACAGACCACATAGAACAAATGTGCTTTGTTGGACGTAACAGTGGCAAGATTTCCAGTATAGTTCGCAGCACTGGTGGGACATTCCCCTAGAAAAATGAAACATCACATTAAGAAAGTTCCTACTAAAAACGAATGTAGTTGCTTGATCTAGTGCTAAAGCTAAGTACAAGGCAACAAATTCATCAGTCACATGCGAACTTGTGTAGATCAAAAACAAGTTCTCCAAGAGTTGAAATATTTTGAGATTCAACAAATGAAGTTTTCTAACAATAAGGCAACACTTCACATTGCCTCCAATCTTGTATTCCACAAAATAACCAAAAACAAAATTTGATTGTCATGTTGTTGAAGAGAAGTTATTGTCCAAATAAATGAAGTTCTAGGTGTTTTGACCAAGTCCTTAAGGGGACCTCGAATTGAGTTCATATATTCCAAGCTTGATGTGTAACCTATGTTTTCCAACTTGAGTGGACGTGTTAGAAATGATTTATTATTGTCTTCTAGAATACTTTGTAAAGTTGTTGTCTTGACCTCGAATAGGCTGTAGTTTTTGTTATCAACCTTTGCATTTAAGTGTTAGATGGTTTTCTCTATTTAATAGATCAACTAAGAGAGAGATCTCAAGCTTTATTCTTCTCCTAATCCATTATTCTCAACTACTACAATTACAACTACTAAATATGTTCTTTGAATAACAATGCAAGATACTAGTTAGATGAAAAGTCATTCATATATGTTTCCACCGAGTTTATGTTGTTTGCGTAGTTGGTTGATGACAATTTTATCTGTAAAAGCAAAACAAGATTTGAGATACCAAATGCCCTTCTAAAAAAAGACTACAAAGAAGTCACTTGGGATGGGACATATTAGATTATTGGCATTAGTTGTATAATAACATGTACCTTCTCTTTTCTTGTTCAGATTATTCTTGTAGTTGCTATTGTAGTTTTTGTAGGACCTTGGGCCATCTTACTTGGCCATGTTGTGTCATCTATATATAGATGACTCTTCCTTTTGTGTCAAACCAATTCTTGCTGAATCAGTTAATATTCAGTAAGTTTGAGTTGTGATTTTCTCTCTACCTCTAAAACTCATCAGGAAAGCACACACTCATTAAACTTGTGTTATTTCTTCTAATGTGGTTGTTTGTTGGTAAAACCATATATTACTTTTCTTTTTCTTCCACTGTGAAGAACAAAATAAAAAAGTAGACAATGCACAGGAATACCTCAAGTTACCACTTCAAAGAATGCCTGTAGCGTTTTTACAACTAACTATGCTGCTATGTTAAGAATTACTAAGGATGAAAATAAGATTAAAGGAAGATTTTGAAAATATACAAAAAAAGCAATCACAAATACAAAATATGTCAAGGTCACAACTTATTGGTAACCATGTGTTAAATTTAAAGTGCATAACAGTTACAGTTTAGTGACAATAGCATATAATTGCATTGTTGATTTAACTTTTCCAAGCACACAATAGGTTTGAGTTTTCAACATTGAAGTTACATGTACTCTGTAAAGCATAAATGTGATAGTTGTAACATGCAGTGGATATATATATGATTCATGTTATGTATAGGATATTTGCTTGTTTAGTATTTCCCAGTTTTGTTAGAAAAACAAATGAAGATAATAATAACAGTTCCAAGTTCCAACTTACAAATGAATGAGAGAAAGCAATTAATAAATATTAATAAAGTTAATAGAAAATGGACTTACAAATTCTATTTCAAAGTTATCATTAGTTAACATGGCTTGCTTCACGGCCAGATCTATGATTGCTATCAATTGTGTGTATACGACATCATTGAACAATCCTTGAGCCTGCACATAAAGCTCTCCTGATACATGATCAAAATATAAAGTAAAATCAGTCTTATATGAATAATACTATCTAAAGCTACTTGACTGTGTATGGTACAAATAGAAACCTAAAAGAATTACTGTTAATCCATAAGCAATGTAGATAAAAAAAATATCTTAGTTAAATGAAAATCAATATATTACCAAGACAATGCAAAATCTCCTGCGTCACCTTATCAGCAGCGCTGCCATGGTAACTAGAAGGCTTTCTCAGAACAAGCTCGTAAACATTAATTACTGAAATAAGGTAAGGCATTGGCATATTTCCCTAATTCACAAACTTCTGTCAGTACTTAAAATGAGTATATTTCAACTACTTCAGCGTTATTGTTTTTTATATTTGATAATTGTTTAAAATTTTATTTGGATAAACTTCTCCAAAAACACTTATAGGAAAAAGAAAATAAGAAAGAAAAGTGAAATAAACATCTGTATAAGCTAAAATCAGATTATGCACAAGTTAAAAATTAACTTCTCAAAAAGCTAATATGAGATCATTTCTACAAATTATCTCCTACATAAGCCAATTGTAGCTTTAGGAGAAATTCTTTTTATTTTTCCTACATATTTTCGTCTTGTAGAAATGGTTTTAGAGGAATATATTCAAACAGACTCTAAAAGTCAACATGGCTAGAGTCAAAGATGGTTGAGAATAAATTCAGCTACCTATTCTTCATCCACAAAAAGAAAATCAGCTCTAATTCAAACCATTAGCCCTACCTTAGATGAATGGGAATTAACAGTTGTTTGCAAACAATTTATTGCTGCAAGTGCAACCTCTTTACTACCATTTAAAATGCTATTGTCAACATATTGAAGCAATGATTCCCAGCCTACATAAAACAAAATTAAATCAGGACTGCTTGTAAATTACACCAAATGAAAATACCAGATACATCATCTTTCAATAGTGAACCCACCAGACCAAAAATTACTTAAGCTTGTGAAAAAGGGGAAGAACATCCGTAATATACGTGCTATTCCACCAAAAACAAGCACAAGAGTTTCATCCCACTGCTTCTGAGCCGTGTTACGACTGAAAAATTCATTAGAATGCACCCATATATCAAGTGATTTGGAAAGTGTTAGGTAATTACAGTGCACTATAGTAAAAGGTGTAAGCAGTCATCATAGTATAAGCATAAAGAAAGGCATAGATGTCAGTGTAATATTCACCGTTTCAGTTGTGGATAAAAAAATCATATTATATCTTGACTTTCTTGTGCTTTAACACATGGGCCACCATCATCCATTGATTTCATGAAAGTTGTGGCCTGTCAAGTTTGTTAAGTTGTTATTTATTGATTTTGACATGTTCTTTGTTGAGTTTGTTACTTTATTGCTAATTGTTCTTGAAGCTCCTAAAAGTAGATAGAACTTGTTTTGGCAAAGTTTAAGTCTTCAATTTGACAGGTTTAGCTTACTGACTTTATTCAAAAGTGGAAAGCTTATGTAAGGTCCTGCTCAAGGAAGAATGTCACTAAATATAGGGAAATTTAGAAGAGTTGTTGGATTAGGAAAATAGGAAGTCCTTTGTGTGTCCAAACTATGGGTTCAAGAGCCATAGTTTATTCATATTATGAAATTATCACTAGTATAAAGATCGGGACTTCAGGAATCAGCATTATGCACACTGTTCCAGACTATTTTCAGTGAAGTCTAGTCTGCCCTTACTTTTTTCCCCACTGTTCATTCTCAAACAAATATATCGTTGAGGCTACAAAATGAGTAATAGTGTGAACGTCAAATACCTGTGATGTATGAGCATGTGAATTGCTTTTCCCCCTCGAGTTCCAAGTTCTTTCCCTTGCCATTCATCCTTTGAAGATGTAGCAGCCTACTTATAAAAAATCATATTCAAAGTACATCAGCTTATGATGAAAATAAGTTTTCATTTCAACTTCCAGTAGTTTCAGCTTTACCATATGAGAAGCACGGTCCAATGTAGGAAATACATAATTCCAAAGACAATCTTCCCACAAGCTCTTTGAAAGCTTTTGCCCGTGTGTTCCTAAAGTTTGGAACAGTGTCCTAACAGAAGAATTCCTAACCTAAAAAACAAAATTTTCAGTTCCAGAAAGCTTTAACATCTGGCAATAGTAGAGAGCAATTAACAAGTTCTGTTTTATTGTCCAAATTTTCCTAATTGGTATAGTATTAGTATAGAGCAATGGATGCTTGAAGATCTATTTAAATGGTTGTAAGTTCTAACACTATTTAGGAAGAAGAATAGACAATGATTAATGATCTGTTCTTGGTTAGGCAAGAAAACCTAGTTGTGAAGCACAAGACACTAGGAATAATGCATAGGTTTCCACTATTTTATTGTGATTTCTTTAATTTTCTCTGCAACACTTGCAATTTTTATGGGAGACTACAGCAAAAATTCAACAATAGTTGTTCCTTTCCTTAAGTTAAACCCATCAAAATCAGAAAATTAATCACTTAGAGAATGTTCACTGCTCCTAATTTCACCCTCATGTCTGCAAATCTCCCGTACTCTCACACAGACCCTCTAAACCTTAAATTCTTATTTCCCACCCTTCCCATTTCCAACCAAAGAGTTCTGTTCAGCTTTCTATAACTGCATGCGATTAATTTTTTTTATAAATATTGATGATACTCTGATGATTCATGGTCGTGGCAACAAATGCAACATCTAAATTTCACATCTAACAGTAGCAGCATTCTAAGCAACTGAGATAAAAAAAAATTAGAAGCAATAAATGAGTGGTTCCAAACTTAAAATAAAGAAGTCAGTTTCTATAGCTTTATCAACCTGGGAAAAAATGTATGTCAACATTTATGCAACTACATGAAGTCTCATCTGATAGAGCTAGGGTCACTCCCTTGAATTCGAGGTCAAGGGAAGAAACCTCCAGAAAACAGATAAGAGAGAAGATAGGAAATAATTCTTTTTCTTGTTCTTATTCCTTTCATCATAGTAGTATTTAAACAAATTATCTAACGCCAATCATTGGCAACCCGCAATACAATGAAACAGCAAAACAGAATTGGATTGCATATCTACCCCTATGACTCAGCAGAAAAACAGAATTGTATATGACTCAGCATAATTCTCCTTCACACATAGTCACTTAGGTAAGTGGGTTTTCGGGTCATCCTAATGGGTCTGGACGAGTGGGCCTCTGCATTCCTATCACTTTTCACAAATGATTAAGAGAAATGTTGCGTGTTCCTTTTCAAACAAAGAAGAGAAACATCCCAAGTACCAAGCCCTAGACGAAGCATGCTTCCATACAAGAAAGATAACATTAGGATTTAGATGTGACCATTCATGTGCTTTCACTCAATAGCTTAAGATTTTGGGGTAGTTGATTCAGGACATAGTATTAGATCCTTGTTGCACATCATTGTAAATAAAAGTTAAATTTCAGCATAAGGTTGCGTTAAGTCCAAATGGTTCTGATCGGTAAGGATATGTTAGACATACAACCTATCACACAATTTCCCCTAACAAATTAAACTTTTGGGATAGTGTGACCATGATAGGTATCTTCAAAGAAACATCCACCAGGTGAGCAGGCTAGGCTTAGAATAAAAGAAAAAATAAATCATCTGAAAAACTAAACAGGGGGAAAGAACCTCTTCAGTCTGTCCTCTTCAAAAATTGCTCATGACTGTCCTTCAGCCAATGTTGTCACAATACTACTTATATCATCTTAGAGCAAGGAAGAAATTGGCTTTATAATAGCACTTTCGAAGTGTATCAAAAACTAATATAGAGTAACCAAGATTCTAAAATGGGCCAGTAAGAAAAAGAGAGTGGGAGAGATTCATATCCACATAAGTGGTACTCTCAATGAAACTTAATTGCTAAAAGAATTATATATCTAAAGAAGTAAGCATTATACATTTTCTGAAAATGTAGCTTGTGTTTTTATTTCTTGTATTTCTCAAATCTAATAGAATCAGATTATAGATACCACTGAAACTTACAAGATGGCTTAACTAACCAGCTAACAGAAAATCAGTTGTCTAATAAACTGTGCTAACTGAATACACAACAGAATGGTTAACTAACTTCCTGATATAGAAGAGACCACTAAGTTAACAAGCAGAAAACCAGTTGTCTAATAAAACAGAATATATCACAGAACAGCTAACTAACTTGCTGATGTGGCAGAGACCACTCAGTTTAGAAAAAAAAGTTTTTACTCTTTTTCTCTGTTACTCTGTTAATTGCTAAATAGAAAATTGGCAACATCTTAGCACATAAGATGTGTTTTATGAAGTCCTCCAGGTAGAAACAAAAAAAAAGTGGAAAATTTAAAAGTAAAACAAGATTAGAAATATATAAATTGTACCTCTGGTCTCTCATCTGCCCCAAGGTTTTGAAGTAAGGAGAAAACAGAGAATAGAAGCTTCTCGAAATCAACACCATCTATAGAAGAAGTCCTATCTCTCACAATATTAGAAAAAAGTGTAGGATCCTCCGTCTTTTCATTGTCTACCTGCTTCACTATAGAATTAACACCTGAAAGGTAGAACCATCATAGAAGAGTTTGTATAATTTCAGAACATCGACAGGTTAAAAACAGAAGGCTTGACAACAGAATATGAACCTGTTTCCTTTTCTTCAAAAGGTCCATTGAGAAGGCCCTTTGCAATGAAATCAGTCATAGTCCACAGAAGTCCAACTGCTGTCAAGCTTATGTTCAACTCGGTCTTCTGAGCACTGTATGCTCCAGTCACATCAACACACCTGTAATATATGTATAATACATATTGAACAACAGAAGGAGCCATACTAGGAGCAAATATACGTGTATTGTGGGCACAGGTATGCACATACATGCATCCTAGTATGTGTAACATCAATGCTCTAGAATTTGAGCTAGGCTTAATTCAACACACATTCCTCATACCCAGGATTTAACATCTGAATGGTGGAGGTTTGCACTAGAAAAACCATAGGGCCCATTAGATTTGTGGACAGCTAAGGGTGGCCAATATCTATGATAAGCTAGGATACCATATTCAATTTGGCCTAGGCCTAACTCAATTCCAAATTAAGAGACGAAGATTGTTCAAAGCCTTTATAAGCTCTTATTTAGTCATGTCTATCGTCAATGTGAAATCTCGACAACAACATTCAGTAACACCAAATCTTATTTTTTCTAAGGATTGCAGCCTGCTATGAAATCTGAAAATAAAAGAAATCATATATACACATGCATGGAGTATGCATGTAGGTAAGGTGGAACATGGGATCTCACACTTGAAGGCAGTCCGTAGGTAAGGTGGACAGTCCATCGTTCATTATCACTCTTAGGTTCTAGAGAGAAACAAAATCAGGAAAATTAGTACATATGATAATGTTAGAGAGAAAGAATAATACTAAAACCTTTTTAAAAAATGGAGTATATGATCACTAGATCAGATGTGAAGCTATAGCTTGTCTTACCGAAAACTTAAAATAAGCATAAAGTATAAAAAATGAGATTCAAGACATGGATTCGTGACTAAGATTAAATCAACATGATAGTTGTGTGGAATAAATTCATAATAGATGATAATTTGAAATCCTTCCTGCTTTTTGTAGATTAAAAAGTAACAAAAACTGATGTGATGTTTTGTCACATATTGGGGTGTCATCCTAGAGGGATTCCAATCCATGCTGTGATGTTTTTGCTTATCTATTTTCATTGAAAAGAGAAAGAGGAAAATAAATTGAAGGAAGGTATAAATAAAATTAAATAGAAAAAAAAAATATAAATAAAATGGTCACAAGTTTAGAGGGAAAATTTGAAGGAAATTGCAAGACTAAATGGAGCCAGAAAGCCCAGAAAGACAAGCAGTATAGGCAACATTAAGTTATGTATTCTCAGGATTTAATAACGAGTACTTTCCATAATCATGATCACAAAGTAACAGGAGAAGTACTAATAACCAACTCAATATACCAATAGCCCTGTTGAGCAATAAATGCTGCAAACTAAATCAGTATACCTGGAAGCCGAGAGTAACAAGATCCTTCTCCGAAACATCTGCTACATACCTTACAATAAGACAATGGTACATTGATTAATCAAAGGATTACCAATAGAGAGGTACATTATGGGCATAAGAAGGCCAACCTCAACATTTCAAGTATATTAGGCCAGCTGTAATAAAGTTTCTCTCCATACCTCTGAAAGAATTTGTATAAATTAGTATCATGTAAACAATCAATGAGGAAATAAAAATAACAACAAAACTTGACCAACTAGCAACAGCATTACCTCCAAGACATGCAAAAGTATTTTCAAAGATCCAACACGAACATCTACACTTTGTGTAGAAAAATAAAGAACCTTTAGTGGAGATATGACTGAGCATTCAAGAGACTTCAACTTGTCGATATTGACTTCCATCTGCATATTGTGGACAAACATTAAATCGTCTTTTAATAAACTATGGGTAGCTGGCAATAAAAATGGTAGAAGGTCTCACTTCCTGTGATGTTTCAAGAGACTTGGATTGTTTGTAGTCTTGGAACCTATCAGAACCTAAGACTGCAGATATAGACTGATCAAGTGCATCAAGTGCCATGTTTTTCAAATGTGGATTAGAATTATCAGCTAGCTGAAAAAGCATGTCAAAATATCAAGTCGGATGAAAATGAAACTTCCATTGCCACATCATAGAAACAGTAAGAAAAAAAAAGAAACCTCAAGAAAGTGACAAGTGACTTGATCCCAAAATGGCTCGACTCCTGTGGTTAAAAAGGACAATATAAAATTTTAATACCTTCACTCAACAAAAAATCAAGAACAAATATTCATAAAATCCAAATTAGTAAATGGAACTTAAATATCACAACTTAGAAGTATCTACCTAGGAAAAATATGACATGAGAATGAACAATTAAACAACATCCAGAATACAAGATTTACTATCATGTATAGAGTTATTGTCTACATACGGTGAACATTATTCACAAGGATGGATATCATTCTTTCCACTGAAAAGCTGATGCTTCCAATTTTTTGACTAGTTGTTGGTCCCAAACTGCTTGAAGTACCGGACATGCATTGATATGAAAGTTGACACAATGCACAAAGGAGAGACTTTACAGCAGATATATGCATCAGAGCAGAGCTCTCAAAGAGCTTCCAAACAGAAAATAATAACAGGTCAGATCAACTGGCTTGTACATTCCCCACAGAAAAATGTAGAAAGAAACCAAATAAACACTTAGGTACTAATAAAAACAGAATCAAAGCTTAGATAGCAATAAAATCAAGCTTGCATTCTCATCATTGAACATGAAAAAGAATTTAAAAAAAAAAAAAAAGATTTAACGAAAAGAAAAGATATTTTGAAAAGGAGTATCATTAGGACAATTATAGTGACATCCAAGCTCATCATAAATTGAGTGTAGCAGTTGAAAGTCATCTTTTAGGTTGATTTCCAAAGAACTAAAATAGGATTATTCACCTGAGAGTTCAAAGACGAGAGTATATTGAAGTCACTGTATTGCATAGACAACTCCCTTGTCAACTTTGGGACAGGGGTGGAGACCTCCTGCAGATTTAATGGTCACGTACTTTGTAAATTTCTATATAAGACACACCCAAAAGAAATTTCCAACAAAACTATGCAGCATATGAAATTTAATTTGATTAACATTTGGGAAAATAAAAAGTCATATTAGAAGTAAGAATAAAGAGAGTGCATGAAGAAAATAAATCCTCATTGCAGAGTCTTAAGCAGTGCACTTTACGTAATGTAACCTTACAAAACCGGCTAGTAAAGTGAGGCTTACACTTATTTATATACTATGAATTGATCTTATTTCTAGTCGATATGGGATCTCGAACACAAAAGCACAAAAAAGAAATAGAAAAATCAAACAAACAAGTTAGACAATAAAGCTCTCTAATCACTTCATGTATTATTTGCTAAACAACACATTAGGGAGACCTTAAACCAACAGTAGAGAAGCCAAAGAAAAATCACATCCTAAAAAGAATCATTACTTGTTAGAAGAAAAGCTTCTTTGACACTCCACAAAACAGCCTAAACAACATATTAATATGGACCTATTCTATTATTTGTTGTACAAAACCCCGGAATTTGAGTTTTGTTGTCTGTAGCTCTCCCAACTTGCAGCAAATCATAAGAATATGATTTTTTTGAGATTTTGGAAGGTTACAAAACAAGCATTGAGCTCCACTTTTTTAGAGGGGTGGATTTAGAGAACATGATTTACGTGAATATTCACCAGGACTATCAAGAATCCACTCTATTAAGGTTAAAGAATGTTAGATATTATTAGATATAATTAGATATTATTTGATATTATGAGATATTATAGATATTGTTAGATATCTCATATTTATGTAATGGGCTTAGCCCATATGTTTCTTTTTCCTATATAAACATAACCCTATGTGTTCAATATACACAAGGGATTTACCCTATTCTTTCTTTTCCTTTAATATGGTATCTAGAGCATAAGGTTAGAGTTTAGGGTTTAGGGTTCAATTTTTATTGGTGAATCCACTATTCACTGGAATTTTCCAGCCACCACCCCACTGTCTCGCCGTACCCGCCTCCGGACCTTCGCCGGACCTTCACCGGAACTTCGCCGGACCTTCGCCGGAGACGCCACCGGAATCTCGTCGGAATCGCTGTCGGAGCCTTCATCTTTGTTGCTCCCGCCAATTAACCAGTGACTGGATTTGTCCTTATCTTTTATGGCTTCTTCTGCTTCCGCTGCCACTATGGCTTCTTCTTCAGTCATTATGCCGGATTCATCTATTTATACTAATTACGTCAATGTTCATCTTTCCATTGACAAATTGGATGGAACCAATTATGACACTTGGGCATCAGATATTAAATTATGGCTTAAGAGTCAAGGTTATGTTGATCATCTTACTCATCCTACTCTTGCTGAAAATGAGGTTGTTCGTTGGTCGAAAATTGATGCTCAATTATGCATTGTTATCAAATCGACCATTCACTCATCTTTAAAACAAATTTTTCGTACCTATGAAACATGTTCAGAAGTTTGGGAACAAGCAAAATTATTATACACAAATGATACTCAACGTCTTTATGGTGTGTGTCAAAATCTTCTCACAATTGTTGCTCCCAAACGTCTTGATGGTACAATGGCAGAATATCTAGGTAAACTTCATGCTCTTCTTCATGATTTTAATGAGTTATTACCTCCTGCCTCTACTCCTTCTCAAGAACTAGAACAAAGATCCAAGTTCTTCATGTTATTGGGTTTACATGGTCTTCCTGATGATTATTCTCACGTTCGTGATCAAATTTTGGGATCTCCTATTGTGCCCAATTTTACTTCCACTTGTTCTACCCTTTTGCGCGTGCCAGGTAAACACACCGCTGATATAACGTCTCATGTTGATGACTCTTCTGCTTTAATATCTCAGCATAATGATCGTACTCGCCCTCACAAGCCGGGCAAAGGGCGTCACAAGTGTGACCATTGTGGCAAACTTGGCCACAAAATTGACAGATGTTATGCCTTACATGGTCGTCCTCCTAGATCTGTTGCGGTTGCTCAAATTGCCCCTGTGCAACCTTCTACCATGGACCATACTTCAATTGATACCCCAAGCCAGCCTGCTATTTTCAATGAATTTCTTAAATGGTATGAGGATCGTCAGAACCCTAGTTCCACGGCTTCTGTTGCACATTCAGGTACATCTTTTGTTGGCCTCACTCACTCCACTTCCCATGGCCCTTGGGTTCTAGATTCAGGTGCCACTGATCACATTACTGGTAATAAATCTTTTTTCTCTTCCCTATATACTACGGGTTATTTACCTTCAGTTACCATGGCCAATGGATATAGGGTACCATCACATGGTGTTGGTACTATTAATCTTTTTTCATCTTTATCTATTGATAATGTTCTTTATGTCCCTGGGTCTCCATTTAACTTATTATCCATTAGTCGTCTCACTCGTTCCCTTGACTGTGTTATTTCTTTTACCAAAGATTCTGTTACTTTACAGGACCGGAGTTCGGGACGGATGATTGGCACCGGATGTGAGCCTCATGGACTTTATCAACTACAAATCTCTGCACATGTTGGCGCAATTATGGATTCTCCATCTCTCATTCATGCTCGGTTGGGTCATCCTAGTCTTGCCAAGATGCAACAGCTTGTTTCAAGTTTGTCTAATGTGTCTACTTTATCGTGTGAGTCGTGTCAGTTAGGGAAACACATTCGTAGTTCTTTTCCTCGTAGTGTCTCACAACGTGCTTCATCTCCTTTTGCCTTAGTTCACTCTGACATTTGGGGACCAAGTCGTATTAAGTCTAATTTAGGATTTCAGTATTTTGTTACTTTTATTGATGATTATTCAAGATGTACTTGGGTTTTTTTAATGAAAAACCGTTCTGAGTTGTTTTCTATATTTCAAATATTTTACAATGAAATTAAAAATCAACTTGGAATTTCCATCCGAATTTTGCGCAGTGATAATGGACGTGAGTATCTTTCTCATTCTTTTAAAAATTTTATGGCTTCTCATGGTATTCTTCATCAAACTTCATGTGCTTATACACCTCAACAAAATGGGGTAGCTGAGCGCAAGAATAGACATCTTGTTGAAACAACTCGTACTATTTTAATCCATGGTGATGTTCCTCAGCGTTTTTGGGGTGATGCTGTTCTTAGTGCATGTTATCTCATTAATCGCATGCCATCTTCAGTTTTAGATAACAAAATTCCTCATTCTATTTTATTTCCACATGACCCTCTCCACTCTTTACCTCCCAAAGTTTTTGGGTCCACATGTTTTGTTCATAATTTTAGTCCTGGTCTTGATAAATTATCTCCTAAGTCACACAAATGTGTCTTTTTAGGGTTCACTAGATCACAAAAAGGATATAAATGTTTCTCACCGTCTTTAAACCGTTATTTTATTTCAGCAGATGTCACCTTCAGTGAATCTTCCCTTTACTTTAAGTCTTGTCCTTCTCCTTCAATTTCTTCATCTAATCAAGTTAATATTCCTCTTGTTGTGCCTAGTGCTCCTAACAATTCACCACCGCTGCCAACTCTTCAGGTGTATAGTCGTCGTCAACCGTCTCATCGTCCATCAGCAGACTCTATTCTGGTGCCAACACCTCATCCCCCTCCGGCTCCTATAGTTGAACCTCCGACTGTTGAACCTGATCTTCCTATTGCTATCCGTAAAGGTATACGTTCTACTCGTAATCCCTCTCCACATTATACTGCTTTGAGTTACCATAGACTATCTCAACCCTTTTATACCTGCCTTTCGTCTATTTCTTCTATATCCATTCCAAAATCTGTAGGTGATGCCTTAGCCCATCCTGGTTGGCGTCAGGCCATGCTTGATGAAATGAATGCGCTTCAGAATAATGGAACTTGGGAACTTGTTCCTTTACCATCTAGGAAATCTGTTGTTGGTTGCAGGTGGATTTTTGCTATCAAAGTTGGTCCTGATGGTACTATTGATCGTCTCAAAGCTCGTCTTGTGGCTAAGGGTTATACCCAAATTTTTGGTTTAGACTATGGTGATACTTTTTCTCCAGTAGCAAAGATGGCCTCTGTTCGCTTATTCATAGCTATGGCTGCTCTTCAACAATGGCCTCTTTATCAACTGGATGTTAAAAATGCTTTTCTTAATGGGGATTTGCAGGAAGAAATTTATATGGAGCAACCTCCCGGTTTTGTTGCTCAGGGGGAGTCTTCTGGATTGGTATGTCGTCTTCGCAAATCCTTATATGGCCTCAAGCAGTCTCCTAGGGCTTGGTTTGGAAAATTTAGCAATGTTGTTCAACAATTTGGTATGACTCGCAGTGAAGGCGATCATTCAGTTTTTTATCGTCACTCGAGTGCTGGGTGTATCTATCTTGTAGTATATGTTGATGACATTGTTCTTACAAGCAGTGATCACCATGACATCTCACAAGTAAAACAACACCTTTGTCAACACTTTCAGACCAAAGATCTTGGCAAACTCAGATATTTCTTGGGGATTGAGGTAGCACAATCCAATACTGGTATTGTTATCTCTCAAAGAAAATACGCATTAGATATTTTGGAGGAAATTGGGTTGATGAATTCGAAATCTGTTGATACTCCCATGGATCCCAACGTCAAGCTTCTACCCAATCAGGGGGAGCCTCTTTCAGATCCTGAGAAGTACAGGAGATTAGTTGGAAGATTGAACTATCTCACTGTTACTCGTCCTGATATTTCCTTTGCAGTCAGTGTGGTGAGTCAATTTCTTAATTCTCCATGTGAAGATCATTGGAATGCAGTCATTCGTATAGTGAAGTACATTAAAGGCTCTCCTGGAAAAGGTTTGTTATATGGTCATAATAACCATACTAAAGTCGTTTGTTATTCAGATGCTGATTGGGCAGGATCTCCATCTGATAGAAGGTCAACTTCTGGTTATTGTGTCTCCATTGGTGATAACTTGATCTCTTGGAAGAGCAAGAAACAAAGTGTTGTGGCAAGATCTAGTGCAGAAGCAGAATATAGAGCTATGGCCTCGGCTACTTGTGAGCTTATTTGGCTTAAACAGTTACTTAAAGAATTGCAATTTGGAGAGGTTACTCAAATGACACTGATATGTGATAATCAGGCTGCTCTTCATATTAGCTCAAATCCAGTTTTTCATGAAAGGAAAAAACATATTGAGATTGATTGTCATTTCATTCGAGAAAAGATTATATCAGGACTGAGTTTGTTAATTCAAATAATCAATTAGCAGATATTTTTACTAAACCCTTACGAGGACCTAGGATTGATTACATTTGTAACAAGCTGGGTACATATGATCTATATGCACCAGCTTGAGGGGGAGTGTTAGATATTATTAGATATAATTAGATATTATTTGATATTATGAGATATTATAGATATTGTTAGATATCTCATATTTATGTAATGGGCTTAGCCCATATGTTTCTTTTTCCTATATAAACATAACCCTATGTGTTCAATATACACAAGGGATTTACCCTATTCTTTCTTTTCCTTTAATATGGTATCTAGAGCATAATGTTAGAGTTTAGGGTTTAGGGTTCAATTTTTATTGGTGAATCCACTATTCACTGGAATTTGAGTTTTGTTGTCTGTAGCTCTCCCAACTTGCAGCAAATCATAAGAATATGATTTTTTTGAGATTTTGGAAGGTTACAAAACAAGCATTAAGCTCCACTTTTTTAGAGGGGTGGATTTAGAGAACATGATTTACGTGAATATTCACCAGGACTATCAAGAATCCACTCTATTAAGGTTAAAGAACAAAATGAGAAAGATTCTAGTGCTGCAGGAAGTGCCTCATTTAGGACAATGGTGCCATCTAGCAAAAGCAAGAGAGATTTCAACAGAGATTCACTATTGGGTATTGTCATCACACAAACTCCTAAGGAAATAGAGATTCGAGTGGAGATGGATAAATCCCTAATCCGAGAACGATACCCATAAAACAGCCACACTGTGCAACATAGAAGTACAACTTTAAGTTATATTTAGAACGAAAGAAAAGATGTAATGCTAAAGTACAACTAGAAAAAGGATAAGATATCCTCCAAAACAAAGAACATGAAAAGCAAAAAGAAACATCAAAAGCCATATTGGTCACCAATTGAATGGAAGAAAACATTAGAACTAATATTTGGGCAACAAAGAAAGGACAAAACAGCACTCGCTTGTGTGCATTGGAAATTTTAGTGTTAATAATGGTAGCTCTTAAAAAGTAGACTTTAAGCCTAACTCAGCCTTATAAAATCGGCTTATGAGGTGAGGTTTATACTCACTTATATATTATGAAATATCCTTTTCTTTGGTCGATGTGAGATCTCTAACACCCCCCCTCGCGCCAAGACTGCCAACTCGTGCGTGGGATTATATGATGGGTGGTCCGATAGCAGCACAATAGCAGGTGGCCTGATTAGCCCAACAATATCTTGCTACGATAGACTCTAAATGGCTTTAATACCATATTAAAAAGTAGACTTTAAACCTAACTCAACCTTATGAAATTGGCTTATAAGGTGAGATTTGCGCTCACTTATATACTATGAAATGTCCTTATCTCTAATCTACGTGGGATCTCCAACAGTAGCCAATAGGGGGATATCCTAGTTTCTAAATATGGTGTGGGTTTTGGGGAAAGGCAGATCCAGCAGAAATTCCAGTCCTAGTGGTGGAGAGATCTGTCAAAGGTGAGTGGGGAAGACGATGAAGCAGGATGGGTCCAAAAAGCTCTGTGTTGGAAGGTTGGATCTGGAAATAAAGCAAGATTTTGGGAGGACACGTGGGTTGGAAGGAATAATCTCTTATCCCAGTATCCTAGACTATTCTCGCTGTCTCTGGATCAGGGCTTGACGGTGGGTGAGGTAGGAAGTTGGGAAGAATCAGTGTGGTGCTGGAGATTAAGGTGGAGGAGGGAAAGGTTTGAATGGGAAACTACACAAGAACTTGAACTTCTTAGGAGTATATCCATGAGTTCTCTTAATAGGGAGGAACAAGATGTCCTTGAATGGGGTGGGGATCCTTCTAGTGAGTTTATGGTTAAGTCTGCGTACAAATGCTTGGAAAACCATGCGCCAATTTGGCCTGAGGGCTTTTTCAAACAGTTGTGGCAGGTCAAAGCACTCCCCAATGCTCTGACCACTGCATGGAGGGTCTTGTTGGACAAAATGCCAACTCGTAGTAGTTTGAGTAGAAGAGGAGTGTTAGTTGGAACCACGGGATGCGCGTTATGCCAAGGCTCGGTAGAAACCTCTCACCACCTTTTTTTGGAATGCATAGTAGCACAACAGGTGTGGTTTTTGTGTCTAAGGTGGATGGGGATTTTGTTTGTCCAACATAAGGACTTGAAGGTTCACTTTGAAAATTTTCACCTGGTACACTTGAACACAAAGCAAAACCTTGTGTGGAAAGGTTTGTGGGTGACAGCTGTGAGAGGAATATGGGAACAAAGAAACCTAATCATTTTCAAGCAGGGGAAGCCTGATGCGGAAGAGATCTTTCACCGGGCACAACTCAACTCTTGGCTTTGGTTGAAAAACAGAGTACACAATTTTAACTTCTCATTCTCAGATTGGATCTTAAACCCTGAGCTATGTGTAAAGAGTTATAGATGAAGCACTCTGCTGTCAAGAGGCAATCCCTGGATCTGTGGTAGTTGCTCGGTTACAGGCATGGAGTGTGGAGTTTGTTCGTTTTCAAGGTGGTGTTGTTGAGGAAGCTTAGAGGCTTGTTTTATCAAAGCCCGGTTCTGCCATTGTAAGGAGGGGTGAAGGTATAGGTGACAGGCAGGTTACCCTTGGCTTGGTTGAGCTGGTGGTTACTATACTGGTCCAGGTCATCATGGCTTGTGATTTTGCAATAGCTCTTGTATGAACTTTGGAGGTATTGGCATTGTTGATATGCTGGTTTTGCTATAAAAACACTGCACTCGGTTTTATTTCTTTGGTTTGAGGCATATGCTGCTTTCTCTAGCAGTTCTCCCTCGCCACCAGGCTTGGTTTTGTTGTGTGCTGGTTTTATGCAGATTCAGGTTTTGGGACTGAGTATCTTTAACTAGTTTAAGGTTTTGAGTTAAACGGTGTAGCACTTAACTTTGATCTAATTGTTGAATGCTTAATTAGGAGTTTTTATGTATAAGGGTTGGAACACCCCTTAAGTGTTTCTTTTAAATTCTATTAATTCATTGCTGATAAAAAAAAAGAGGGAAGTGAAAATCAAACTCATAACCACTTGAGCAAAAAAAACTCAAGAACCAATTATTATGTAAAAAGCTTCATGGAGAAGGGCCCAAAATGGTTTTGACCTATATCTGAACCCAATTCATGAGTAATAGAACAACAGAAAAAATTACCTGAGTACTGGCATGTGGAGAATGAATTGCCCGATCTAAAGCTGCCAGAGTTTCCAACACCTGCAAGTATTCATGATGACCATTCACTCAGAGAGGGGTAGAAATGTACATAAAAGAAAACTGCAGAAAAATAGAACATACCAGAACCCAGGATGGGCCGAGAACATTATGCAGTCGATGAGCAATGTTGAAAAGAGTTCTCAAGGCCTAGTTCACATGATCAGTGTGGATGAAATGAGTAGTGGCAATGACAATATAATATACAAATTCAGAGAAAATGAATAGTTAAAAGACCAAATTACAGACAAGTGGGGGAAAGTACACATTGTTATTCAAAGAACTAGAAGGACCACCTGCACATTCTTAGGAGTAAGCACAACATTATCCCTCTGATCAATCAATAGTTCTGACCGTTTTGATACAGGAGACGGCAAAGCACTGCTAAAATCTCAAATTTAAGCAAAAATCTCAGTACTCTAAGCTTGAATTCATCAAAAGCACCCTAATAAAAGAAAACAAAAACTACTAATCTTAATAAAAGAAAACCAAAACTACTAAGAACAGATTTAAAACATTATACCTCCTTCTTTCTGTTTCAACAGGAAAATTGATTGTAAATTTGCAAAGGGATGCAAGAAAGGAGTTTAAAGGTTCAACAGCTCGGAGAATCCCACAAGCCTGTTAAATTGTTCAATCAAATATCCTTTTAAGTTCAAAAATGATTTCAGATGTTATGCAAAATAGAAAAAATTAAAAAAAAAGAGTTAAAGGCAGAAACTGAGTTACCTGAGTAAATGCCTGGTATCCCTTTAATATTTCCAAAACAATGGCCTCTCCAAGTGACCTTCAAAATAACCTCAAGTCAAATGTTAAGGAATATATTGAAATCAAAACAAACAATATACAGTTAATTAAGAATAATTGTAACCAGGATGGTATAAAAATCTTAGAACGCTAAACTATGTTTTATAGAATAAATTACTCATAAAATCCAAGTTAAATGTTAAGGAATATACTGATGTCATAACAAACAATATATGGTTAATTAAGATTAATTGTAAACAGGATGATATAAAAAAATCTTAGCACACTAAACTATGTTTTATAGGATAAATTACTCAAAATCCAGCAGATTATTGAGATCTGACCATGCTGTTCAAACATAAAATTTTCATATGAATCGGAGAGAAGTTTAGGCATTTTATCTGTATGACTAAATACTAAGATAACACCAACCATGCTTATTCGTTTCCAACTGTCCTAAAATTTTGCATGCAAGATCAACATGATTACTTAATCAAATTGTACATAAATGTTAAATGCTATGACTTGGTTAATCAATGGTGCAAGACCTTACCACCAATGTATTTTTTTTTAATTTTGTGTACGTAGAAAAACAAACCTTGATAAAATAAGGGATAATGCATCAAGTATTGTCAACCACAGTGAGTCAACCATTGAGATGCAGAGAACGGCAGTTTTACCAGACCATTTCACAGGTGGATCATTATCACATCTAGGAGACTCAAGCTGGATGGACATATAAGAAGTAGGTCATCAAGTAGCATACCCAAAAGAAAAAAACAAGATGGAAATGCATAAACAACAAAAATTATAGAGATTACCTCTCCAATATCTATGGCTTCGTCTGTTAAAGTTGCAACAGTGAAGACAACCCCTAACAGGCCTTCAACTGCCAAAGTTATCGCATGTGCTTCACTGGCAACCAGAACTGCAGCATTGGATGCATCATTATCTAGACTCCATTCAATACCTGCCAGAGTAAAAACATGTCACCCATGAGTAAAAACATAATTATCCAGAATCCATTCAAATACAATTCTGTCCCACATCACTACTACACTTAAATAACCACAAGGGTTATGTAAAGACAAGACTTCTAGTAAAAATATCTTCAATCTCTCTATAGTAACCAGGAGAAAAATATCTTTAGAATCTTCCTATTTATTGTAGCATATTTAATTTCCTTCCTTTAGTATCAGTAAGTTCAATTGTTACAAATAGAGGTGATAAGAATGAAATTTGTGCAATTGTTATCAATACAATAAATCTTTATTTCCTTGCATAGTTCAAGTTTATATTTGAGTTCCCAGTCTCGAGAGCTTTGTTTCTAGTGCCATGTAAATAGTTGTCGTTGTCAACCGCTGTCACCCCTTGAGGTAAGTATCAAGCAAGAATGATGCACCCCACACCGACAATCACAACGTCGCCAATAGAGTCACCACACACATTACAAGCCACCAATAGTATCAATGTGTGTAGCCTGTGCGTCTAGTTCCAAAAAGGCTTGAACTCGCAACCTTCGACTGATAAGACCAAATGTCTGAGGTGAAATTCATCCCTTTAAGCCCTAATGATCTTCCAGATGTGATGGATCCCAACCGGTTTGATGTCCTAAATTATTTGTAGTGGAGATAGTACATTCAAAGAATTTTGAAGGGATGGTCAAAATTAGACCACATCGATGGTCGAGGACCAAGGTCAAATGAGTCTAATTTTGTGATTTGAGATAATGAAGATTTTTTTTCGACAATCCATCTTCTAAACTAGAGCTCGTTCGATGATTCATCTTTATCTCTAGCGCTCATCTTTCCTCACTTTCTTCATGACCCTGCTTTCATATTCGTTGTTCTTGTTTTCGTGTATTGTTCTTCGTCACTTCATTTTCATGGATTGTTCTTCAAGGTTTGCATTCATAAATTGTTCTCTCTGGTTTCGATTTATTGAATTACACTTTTGCGACATCTTTGTTCCTATGGCTTCCGCTTTGCAGTCGTTTCCAACCTCAATCGCTGAAAAACTTGATAACTCTAATTATCTTTAATAGTAACAACACATTGAGCCGATAATCAAATCACAAAGTTACAAAGATTTGTTGTAAATTTGGTTGTTCCGCCTTGATATCTCACTTAAAATTATCGTACTCCTTACAATTTTAATCTTGAATATGAAGCTTAGGAAGTTAAAGACCAAACATTACTTGTTTGGCTTCAGTCTGCTCTTTCAAAATTCGTTCTCTCTCGTGTGCTTGGCTCCAATCACTCGTACGAGGTTTGGGAGAAGAAAAAAATTCAACTCTTTTGTTTAGGAGGATACTTTTATCCTCCTCCCCTCTTTACAATTTTCCTATTAATATATTTCTTATTTTATAAAAAGTTTTCATTTACACAAAAATCATTCTAGAAAATTAAACTCGCTGATCAAATATGATGTCATAATCATTAAGTCAAATAGGTGTTAAAAGTTTGAGTAATTTGTTTAAAATTAAATTAAGAATTCAAAGGAATAGAAGAGGATACAAAATAGAGGAAAGAGCAGCCTCTTTGAAGATGTCAATCAACAAAATATACAAAAAAAAGAACATATACAACACTAGCACATAAGAGCAATCAGCTAAGACGTGTTAACAATAAGAAAAACCACACTCTAAAATAAAATAAACCCTAGGAGCAGAAAAATCTAAGAGTTGGCATAATATCTTACAAGCATTTTATGGAAGCAGGAAATGATATTAACAAAGTATCAATTGAAAGAGATAGAACAATACAAAACTATCTACAGAATTAGTATCAGACTACTTGGAGTGCAATATGAAGCTCTTGGGTAAATAAAGGCGTCAAAACAAATATTGACTTCAAAAAAGAGATAAAAGTGACAATTATTCTTGTTCAAAACTAAATACAATAAAAAAATACCTTTGACTTTGCTACTAAACATTCCAGCAACAGCAGCCAAGCTCTCCTCACTTGATTCTTGAACCTACAGAATCATTTAAAGTTTCTTCTAACCATAAAATTTATTTTCAAATATAGAAAAAAGAACAAGACACCAAACCAAATATATTAAAGTTTAAGAGCTAGATGAAAACATGTATTAATTAAAGTTAATTGAAGGTGACAATACCAAAGCAATACAGTTATACAATGACCATAAACCTTACTCAAAAGTCAGAAATAAATAAAAGCATATGCAGTTAAAATCAAACCTGTACATTTGAAACAACCCTAGCAAGTGCTTTGACCATTCCCTCCACAACATTTGTATTCTTGGGGTGCCTGTGATGCCAATGGATGGCAACAACGAATACATAATATTGAACTTAGGTCATTTTCTAGTAATTCATGTATATTTATTACACAAAAATTTGTCAAATGCAGTCATTATAAATGTGGTAAACATGGCTTCATCAATGCCCAATTAATATTTAAAAGGGTTTGGATATAGTACTAAACTTTAAAATATTTGCATTGGACCAAGTGGCTAGGACAACTCATCTAAGAAAGCACAACTAATATTTATTGATGCCCATGCTATTGATTACTACTGAAATGTAGTATTGAACTTGGGCCATGTTTTACCATAATCATGTCTTAGTTCATGGTTTTCTTTTCAAACAATGCTTTCTCTCTCTGTTGCTGCATAACTTCAAGTTTTTAATGCACAATTTCTTTGGTCATCACCTTTGTTATCATTTATTAGTTCTAATGCTGTTTCCCATGATTGAAAAAAATAAATATAATTTCTAAATTAGAAATAAATACTACATATCATTCAAGATAGAAGTTAAACGCAAACATGGCCCAATTTTCCCCAAAAAGTTAAACGTAAAATAAAATAGCAATTGATTACTTTGACAATATTTTAAGTGTTATGATTCTTTATTTTTATCCTATTTTCAATTTTGGGAAATTGATTAATTTTTTTAGAATTTAAATTAGGTTCTAAATTAAATTCATATGAAATTATTATAGGGATGAGTATAAATTTAATATGTTTTTAGTCCCTACACTTGTCCAAAACTCTTATTTTTAGTCCCTAATGAAACCACATTACTTAAAGTAAACATAAGGATAAAAGACATTGAATTTTTTAAGGGACTAAAACCAACTTTATGAAATATTTTGCGGGACCAAAAACATATTGTACCTCATTTTTCATCCTATATCAAGTGCAAAGAGAGACTTTTACCTCTTGATCTCTCAATTTTGATGTTGACCTATAATTGTCTGCTGTTCAGTTATATTCTTTCCAATCTTCCTCCACCTCTAACCATAGGATTATCTATCATCTAATCAACCCGCCTTATTAATATATCTACATGTCCTCTATACACATGCTCAGAACCATGTAAGATGGTACTCTGTCTTGTCTAATGACAGTATTCCATACCCATCATAACATTCTCATTTCTCTGACATTAAGCTTACTTTTTTGTCCCATATAGTATTGCAGATCTTATAGTTGCACAGCCAAAATTTTGTCCCATATATCATAGCACGTTTTATATAATGTACAGTAAATTTTTCAAAATGGTTACTTTTGTATCGCATATCACACCCAAAGCAATCCTCCGTTTCATCCATCTTGCCTGATTCGCAGTTGACATCAGTCCCTATGTCCCATCACTTCTATATACATCTAATTCTATAAAAAAAAAATTACTGGTGGGGCCAATAAGCAATAAAATATAAGTTATATTGGCAATACTCATAAGTAAGGGTGGTCATGGATTGGATTTTGGGTAATCCAATCCAAATCCAAATATTTGGATCAGATTTATAATCCAAATCCATATTTTTAATAAAAACAATTAGGATATCCAAATCCACATATTTGGATTGGATTTTAAGTAAAAATCCATATTTTTATAAAAAAAAAATTATATTTTAAATCAAAAATCATGTTTTCTTAAAAAATTAACATAATATTAATATAATAATATATATAAAAAAGTTAGAATATTATATAAATATTAAGAAAATATAATAAAGTTATAATTTAATAAAACTAAAAAAAATTAAAGATAACATAATATATACATTTTTAACATTAAAATATACCTACCTATAATACTTTAATTAAACTTTGAAAATATTATATCCATTTATTATGTACAAAATATTGGAACAAATAAAATTATAAAGAAAATGTATAAAACTTGATTGCATAATAATGTAATGTGTGTGTGAGACACTAACTAAAATTAAAAAAATGAATAAGAGGTGGAACCAAGAGGTGCAGGAGATTGAGAGAGAGAGAGAGGTGGAACCAAGAGAGAGAGCAACTAAAATTTTAAAAAGTGAATAAGAGGTGCAGGAGAGAGAGAAAGAGAGAGAGAGAGAAATAGAGAGAGAGAAAATCACAAATGAGAGGAAGTATAGAAAGATGGTTTGGATAGAATAGAGAATTTGGATTGGAAATCTGAATTTTCTAATTTTGAAGATCCTTATAAACAAAATGGATATCTGCTCTGAAAATATAATAAAATATGGATCAAACTAAAAACTGGATTTAAATAAATGGATTTTTAATGGATTAGTGCAGTGCAGAAATGGAGCAATATAACAAAAGTGGATTTTTTGCCCAGCCCTACTCATAAGACACACATACTAGTTGGACAGAACTAGAATTATTAAGTACAATATCATTAAATTGAGAAAACAAAAAGTTGACTTACATAGAAATAGTTACAAGGCAAACCAATATACCAATGTCTCCTAGAATTATGCACAATATCATTAAATTCATAAAAGAAAATTGAACTTACAAATCAAAATTTTGGAAAAGAATCCGCAATGTCCGTGCCTCAACACAAAACCCCTAGAAACCACCATGTCTGGTTGTTAGGTTAAGGACTTACTGATTAGATAAAAAAAACTTACGAAAGAAAATTAAAAAGAATAATACAACAGAACTACATTACCCTTAAAATCTCAAGAACAAGAATGCGATGCCATAATGGCAAATCAAGAAAAGTAACCTTCAGCAACATACTGAGAAAAACCTGATAATTAAAAGAAAAAGTCAGCATCTGTCAATTTTGTTGAGATGTGACAAAATATATAAAAGGAACTGACACCAAAGGACAGCAAAATATAAGGTTGGTATCTTAGATTACTAACAAAGAATTAGCTCTCAGTTGAGAAGAAACTCTTCACAAGCATTATGCTTATTGTGCATTACATCATACAATTACAAAATCTATCCCTCTCACTCAACCCGAAATGAAAATCTGCACTATCCATTTACTTAGCTTCAATGATTTGAGCTGAGTGGCTACATGGAAAAGGAAATAAGAAACTAACCTCACATTCAGTTATAAGGGAAGAACTGTAAAGTCTTATAATATGAGCAACCGAACGCAAGACCAAACGACGAAACGTAGGTTCACCAGTTTCTCCTTCAAGCTAATTAACACATTAAAGAATTATGAAAAGTATGATTAACACTTCAAAAACAGGGAGAAAGAATCACAATAGTTAGACAATATCACTATACTAAATGTTTCAGGGAACTAATTACCTCAGCATTGGTACGAAGTGAAGTCATAAGAAGTGAACAAATCTGTCGTCGTAAAGCCTGAAAAATTACAAACAAATACATTTAAGATAAAAGAACAAAAGATATGTCAGTATGGTAGGATTCAAGTAAATAGCAGTAACAGCATTCAGAATCACCTGTTCATAGGGTAACAAGGTTCTGAAGACAGCAACATAATTGGACAAAATGAACCTGTAAAACATGTTTGGAATATTATAGTGAAGATTGAAAAGCACTGCAAACTCATGTTTCAGTAGAACAACTAAATTAAATTCACATTACTGTTGAGGCATTAGCATGATATAATTTGTAGAATATAAATATATGTGTGGGTGTGTATGTGAATGTTCTTCACTTAAATGGCATTTTAGCTGTAAGATAACAACAGAAGAAATCATCAATTCCAGGCATCTCAATCAAATATCTGATTGCAAATAATCTGCAAAATGACATTAACCAGTAAACCACACATTGCAAAAATATTTCTTACTCAAGAATATCAAGTGCAAATGTCCTCTGAAGAATACTGACACGTAACCAATTTGCCTGTAGAATAGATGGAGGTTAATGTCATCCAGGAAGAAATGGCATTTAATGAATATCAGAATCACTATTAGTATAGTGAATAAACAACGAGAGCACCTAACAGGTTTCTAGATACTAAGACAAAATTCCAACAAAATGGATCTAATGCTACATGAAGAGAAAAAATGGTTCCAAATAAGCACATACAGATCCACCTGCGGCAAGAGAAGTCAGATCTTCAAGCAAGCGCAGCCCAAGTTTTCCGGTTTCAGATAAATTCTCCCTCATCACAGGGGGACTCCCAGAAACAATTTCATAATCTAATGAGCTGTGTAGGATTATAAACACCATTAACAAGTGATCTCACTGGAATTGTATAACAGCATGATCTAATGATCGTAACCATAAGTTCAAATTCTGAGAATAATGGGTATACTTGAGACAACACCATTAATAAGCAAGTCTCTAATAACAAGGGGGAGAACATACTTGGACAAATTGATGCTACGGTTAACATCACCAGTAACCGATGTTGTCCTAGGGAGCTGACCTCCAAAACCAAATTTGCCTGCAGGAAGAGACTCAGCTGAAACTACATGGTCAAAAATCAGGGCCACTGCTTGCCTGAAGGTAGCTGCTGCAGTACTGCAAAAGAAATACACAAGAACACATACAGATAAAAAGGATAAATATATACAACACATAAAAGCATAAGCAACTAATGATGGATATAATATTAATATGGACAAAAGGTTACCACAGAGAGAAGTTAAATGAATCTGTTAGAAAATGTGAGAAGAAATTGCTGAATGTGCTTTAGTACTTTTACCACTCAGCAGATTGATTGATTTATAACAAGAATGATTACAAAGATAATGAATAACCACTACTAGTTTCAAGAGAATTAAAACATCACAACATCCTAAGGTACATTTAACTATGCCAATATTAACTGAATTACTTGGAGAGATAATAAACAATAAATACTACTATTTCCGACAGAATCACAACTTATTACACATCAATATCTATCTATATACATAAATACACACATAGAGAGAGGGAGGTCATACTTCCGCACACTATCAGAAGATCGGGTGTTTTCAAGAAGCCTGAGACAGATACCAAGAGCTTGAGACATGGTATCCTGAAATTAACAAGATACAATTGTAACTGTTATAATTATGGAAATAAGGAACGCATCCTATATAATCAGGAATATTGTTATAATTATGGAAATAAGAAGTTGATCCTCTATAATCAGGAATATCTAAATTATATATGTATTATTCGGAACGCTTTAATTTATTCCAATATGATATCTTTGTTATTAGAGAATATCAAATCTCATCTAGTTATTGCTTTGATTCCTTTTCCCAATATAAACAAGGCACATGTGTTGTCTCGGAAACACACGGTTTCACCTCAATGTTTTCTCTCTTCCCTAGAGTTTAACAATAACTTATATTTATGTTAAAATGTAATGTTATTTTATTCCTATTTCTTTTATAAGTACCCAACTTTAGGATTAGGGTTTAAGGTGCCTTGACTTATTTAATAAGTCCTATCTATACATCAATAAAAAGCACAATAGTGTAGGATGAATACACTATTTTTCTTCCATCTTATTTATTCAAGTTGGTATCAAGGCAAGCATGATCCTGCTCTGTCTTTTCCTTCATTGTCTTCAGCAATGTACGCCATCATCATTGGCCTTTCACGACATTGCCGCCACCATCCGCCGTTGTCATGCATTGTTCTATTGGAAGAAGTCAAGGTTAGGTACGCCTCGACAAGCGCCACCCAAACCAAATGGTTGTGTGACCAACCGATCATCCATGCATCATCATACGCCGATCTATATGCGCCAAATCTCCAACATGTGTCCTCCACACACTGCCTTCCCATTTCGAAATCACTTAGCGACACCTTTGTCTATATTGTCGACCTTTTCAGTCTCCATTTCCGACCTCATTTCATTATTCCAACATACTTTGGTGTTGGACATGTTCTCCCTCTCACAGTCTTAGGGTTCCTCTTCTCTCTTCGTAGGTCTACTTGTTGTTCTTGATGACTTCAATAGTTTTTTCTCCTTTATTTTTTACTACTCCTACCATTAAAAGTGCAAGACTCAGTTGGAAAAATTAATCGTTTTGGTCTGCTGCCATGGAGTTATGGTTCTACTAGATTTTAACTTAAAACCAATTGGCATTAAAGCTACGCAACAAATATATAAGTCGCACTCCAAGACTTGAGGCAGGTGATGTGGGACTTCCCAACACTACCACTCCACAAATGCATATTGAACCAAATGAGCTTTGAAAACCAAGAGACTACCAAGATGAGCTATAGGCTCTCTGATACCCTATTAGATTTCCACTTAAAACCAATTAGCATTCAATAAAGTTGTCCAACAAACATATAATTTGCACTCCAAGACTTGAGGCAAGTGACGTGGGACTTCCCAACAGGTTCCTTGGTCAAGGATATCATGACCATTAGCAACTGAAGTTCGATCTATTCTTGATGCAAACAAATCTTAGTGGCAAAAGATTCACTTCTAACTATGTGTTGTTTTATCGCAATTAGTTGAGCCTGATGTTTTAGAGATACTCGTATCTTTCGAAACATGTTTCTCTTTTAGGAAGAATGCACAAAACATTTTTACTAATGATATTCAGCGTCTCTTAGATGGAAATGAATGGGTAACTTCTCTCAAACAAACCAACTATGATATGATCTCACATATCGCAAAGGTTAGGACTGCAGTAGAAGAAGTTAATGTCATTGAAAATCACATGTTCTCACACTCCTTAACAAAATGGTATAGCAACAAGGAATAATAGACATCTTATTGAAATTGCATGCTTTCTAATAACTACTCCTGCTTCCTCTCAAACTCAAACTCAGTGCAGATGACATTGTTCTGCCACCTTTCCTTATATACCATTCGTGCACAAATAACTCTTTCATCCTTGCTTGAAGATCCTCATGACTGAGATCCTCCACCACTAGATTCAAATACCATGTACTTTTCATCCTACTCGCCTTCTCTTGACTCTAATCATGCTTGGCCTATTGCCCTTAGAAAAGGTATTCGACATATTTGTCATCCATATCTTATTTATAATATTTTAAGTTACTATCGTTTGTCTCCTTCATATTCCTCTTTTGTTTCTCCTTGTTCATCATTAATATTCCTGACAATGTTCATAAGGCTCTTGGTCACCTTGGACGGTGACAAGCCATGATTAATGAAATGTATGCACCTGAACATAGTGATATTTGGGAGCTTGTCCCTATTCCTCCTGGTAAGAAGCCGGTGGGTTGGAAATGGGTCTATGCAGTTAAAGTTGGTCATACTAGTGAAGTAGATAGTCTCAAAGCTCTTCTAGTAGCTAAGGGATACACTTAGACTTATGGCTTCAACTATATAATACTTTTTTTCTCCTATGGCTAAGATCAACAGTGTCCATCTTTTCCTTGTTATGGTTGTCATTCGCTATTGGCCTCTTCACCAACTTAACATTAAAATGTCTTTCTTCATGGTGATCTAGAGGAGGAGATTTACATGGAGCAATCTCCTGGATTTGTTGCTCAGGGGAAGTCTGGTTTAGTTTGTAAATTACATCAGTCTCTATAACCTCAAGCAATCACCCCAAACTTGGTTTGGTAAATTTAGTCATATTATGCAGATTATTGGATTGAAATAGAGGGAGGCAGATCATTTAGTGTTTTATCATTATACTTCTCTTGGGAAGTATGTTTATCTTATGGTCTATTCTGACGATATTGTTATTATAAGGTATAATATCACTAAAATTGCTCAATTAAAAGAGCATTTATTTAGCCACTTTCAGATGAAATTACTTGGTTGGTACTAAAGTGGCGCAATCAAAAGAAGGTGTCATCATTTCACTAAAAAAAATGTCTCATATTTTGGAGGAGATAGGCCTAACATATTGCAAGCCCATTGATAGTTCTATGGACTCAAATCAGAAATTAAATGAGAGACCAAGGTGAACTTTTCGGAAAACCCAAAGAGATATAGGAGGTTGGTGAGAATACTCATTTATCTCACTATAACAAGACCTAATATTTCTTATCCAATGGGAGTTGAGTCAATTAACGTAGAACCCTCACCATTGTGACTTTCATTCTCAAACATGTACAAGGGACTCCAAGACAAGGATTGTTGTATGAGAACAAGGGAAATACTCAAGTCTTAGGGTATTGTGATGTCAATTGGACTCGTTGTTCCATTGACAAGAGATCTACCACAGGATACTATGTATTCCTTGGAGGAAATCTTTTATCACGAAAAAGTAAGAAACAAAGTGTTGTTGACCAATCTGGTGTAGAAGTTGAATATAGATCAATGGCCCTAACTACATGTGAAGTTGTGTGGATTAAACAACTCCTTCAAGAGTTGAAATTATGTGGAAATGAGAAGACTACCTCCAATCCAATGTTTCATGAGAGAACTAAACGTAAGGAGATTGATTGTCATTTTGTTAGAGAAAAGTTTTTGTCCAAAGATTTTATTACTAGGTTTGCCAATTCTAATGAGCCACTTGTAGACATTCTAACTAAATCTCTAAATGGACCTAGGATTCAATTTATCTATTCCAAGTTTGGTACATATGACCTACATATGACCTATATGCTCCAGCTTAAGGGGGGATTTTAAAATGTAATGTTATTTTATTATTATTTCTTTTGTATGTAACCCAACTTAATGGGTTAGGGTTTAAGGTAAGTGCCTTGTCTTATTTTGTAACTCCTATATATGCATCAATAAAAACCACAACGGTGTAGGTTGAATACACTATTTTTCTTCCATTTTATTTATTCAGGTATTTAAAACAAATATCTTGCTCTACAACATTCATTGATCCATGTAGCCAATCTAACCTAGTGTAACAAGGCAATGTTGTTGCTGTATTGACTTATAACTTATTATATATTCTGATGAGACTAGTAGCTAAGCAGCTTTAACTCCATAATCCCAACATGTTCTTAATAGTTAAAATATAGGATAAGGTTCAAACCTCCAACAAGGAAATCATCCAATGTGAATGCATTAACTGGTACAGTCCATGTCACACTATATAATCCTTATTTAGGTCAATTACATCTTTTGTTGAATAAAATCAATACATTGTATATTATATTTAACAGAGTACAGTCAGCTTACCATTCAATTTCGGGGTCCAGCTATAATACAGTTTATATACAGCAAATAATATTATATATAGTAGTTCATGTAGTTGAAACTTACCTCATTTTCAGGGTGCAATCGTGATTGAAATATTATTGATGTTGTTTGAAGGGTCTTGAGCTGAACACCCTCATCCGCCATTTCAGCATGCTGCACAGGCCAGTAATTATAGGCAGGTTATTGATGCATGACTTAGCCTTTGCACTAGAATGAACTAAAGTATAATGTACTAGCTCTGACATAAATCTACAAAATTAAACCTAAACATAAAATTTAAATAAATAACAAGATTTGAAAAACACCGTATCCAAACATAGCAAGGCGACGCAAAACAGACATTGTGATACAATCGAATATTTCCAAAGAGTAGAGTCAAAAGTAAGGACCAGCTGAATGTTTTTAAACCATCATATGATTCACCTGCTTATCTAAATAAACTTACATCTTTCAGGGTAGATAAAATCTCGCTCAGGGCGGATGGAGAAACAGCATCATGGGATATCAGTTTCTGAAGACACGAAAGTCCAATGATGCTAAGCTTGACTGTTCGGACCTCACACGCCATCAAAAATATGCGTAATATATCCTCATTATGTGCAATTTCACTAGGACTTGACAAAGTACGAAGCTGCAAGTGAATAATAAGAAATGTAAAGACTTCATATAATTGCCATTTTTTTATCTAGAAGATAAATTGAACAAAACGCCCATACAGGTCTCCTTCGGAAATTGCTTATTATCAGTATTATTACACTTCTACATCTAACAGAGTCAATTCGGAACATTGTCAAAGAACTTTCCGCAGCTAAAGCTTCTTAAATATTGATTCTAGCATCATGAAAAATAAAAAATAAAAAAAAACATTGAGGTTACTTCAAACAGAATCCAACAATTCAATCCAGTCAATCCATTTCAATAATTGTGATGATCTACTAGCTGACAAATGGAAGCTTAAAATTGAAATCCATACAGTCACATTTTCTTCCTTTAAAATCAGCTCCTAAAACAACGAAACACCACAGCACAGCACAACCTTCCTATTTGCAAAATCGAATCGCAATGCAGCAGAGTTTCGGAGGTCACAAAGAGCTCAAACCAAATGTAATTCAAAATCACTAATGCGAAACGAAAACATAAGCAGCGAAGAGTAACCTTGAGGATGGCGTGTTCTGCGCCGTCTTTGACGGCGGGATAACGACGGCGGGCTTCGGCGGAGAGAGCGCGGAGGTCGGACTCCAAGACCGCCATGAAAGCCATCTCGGATGTTCGTCGATGGAGTGAAGACTCTCGTCACTGTAATCTGTTGTTATGAAGTTTCACCATACGGGAAAGGAAATGGTGCTCGTAGATCTTGAGCCCGGGAGGGAGGCATAGATCAGCTACGCAGCAATTCACACGTGTGAAGGACATGGATCGATGCAAGAATTATTAACTTTTGGGCTATTTCTATATCCACCCCCATGGTTTCTTGGGGTTTCTTTTTGTACCCCAATATTTTTTCCTGCACTCTTACAAATATGAAAATTTCTACATTGTCCTTGAAAAAATGACTTCTCAAATTTGCAATTGATAAGGCAATTTTTACTTTCAGGTTGTGTAATACAAATTTTTCTTTTACTTCCAGATCACACTCAGAAGTCATTTTTTTGCATGAATGTAAAAGTTTTTTTACCTCCGAATTATGTAATACAAAAGTCATTTTTTACATGAAAAAATTTTTTTAGATTGCACAATCCATAAGTGTCTTCAGAATTATACAATTTGAAGTTTTGTATGTAAAAAATGACTTTTAGATTATACAATCCAAAACGTTTTCTTTCTTGAGTTCATCCATGACATAACACATGGATAATAGTAGCAACAATAGCAAACAGATGGCAATAACAATAGGGTAATTTAATCTTTTAACCACCACATGGGGTGTACATGAAAAGTATGGGTGAAAAAAAATGTCATTTTTTCATAAAATTTCATTAAAAAAAAGTCTAATTTAGATTTTTAAATTGCAAAACTTATAAACATGTTCTACATTATGCAATTTGGAATATATTTCTAAATATAAAATTACATTCCAAATTATGCAATATGAAAATGTATTTCAAATTACATAGTTGAAAATGCATTTCCAAATAAAAAAAAATATTCTTGATTTTCAATTATACATTCTAAAATTTTCATTATAGATTTTACAATTCAGAATGCATTTCAAATTGTATAATTCACAATATATTTTTGGATCTAAAATACATTTTCAGACTGTGTAATCCATAATATATTTTAAGATTATGTAATCCATACTATAATTTTGAATTCTTAATTATATACTTCCGTAAATTTCTAGATTATGCCATTAAAAATGTTTTTAACCACACCTATGAAGATGCGAAACAAAAATATGGGAATGTTAAAAGAAATTGCCAAAACATTAAGATAATGCAAGTTTGAAGTTCGTTACCCATCAATAAACATGGGGCTCTTTCTTTCAGCGTCCTATAGTTTCCTTTTACATCTCCATAAGTGCAAGAGAAGTTCAAATTGTCCATGGATTGGAAACATTCTACATTTTACAAATCGAAAATGTATTATATTTTGCACTTGAAAATACATTATGAATTGCATAATCTATAAATATATTATAAATTATGCAAAATATATTTTAGAAATGTAATTTGTATTGCATGATCTGAAAATATATTTTATAAATATATTTATGAAAAGATGAAATATATTATGTTGGAGAATATACACCCTATATCTTTTTCAAAAAATAAATTAATTAACAAATAAATTTATCTTGAGATTAACGTATTTGTAATTTTTAATGTATTTATTCTGGAAAATAAGGGGTTCTACGTTAATTTCACAATTTTTTAAGTATAATCAGATTATCTTTGAATTTTATTTCATTCGTAAACTTAATTTTGTTCTACTTATTTTTGTTACACATTTCTAAGTAATTCTTAAACTTTATTAGTTTTTAAAATTGTCATATTGAATTAATTGCATTATATATATTTATTTATTTATTAAAAATAGTTATTTATATTGAGTTAGAGGTAAGTATTTGTTCTTAAATATCAATAACTAACTAACTAATATTTTATAATTTTCTCGTTACAATTTTTTTCTTATATATTAAGATACAATAAAGATATAAATTTAGAAAAAAGATAGTAACAAAATAAAGGGGGGTAAATAAAACTAATATAATTTATAAAAAAATTAGTTCTAATTTTTACTGTGAAGTGATTTATAAAAACAAAAATTATAAACAACTATGGTTTAAAATAAGTTAATAATAGTTTGACTCCAATTTTGTATAAAAAGCTACTTATAAATTGGATAAATTTTAAGAATTAATTAAGATAAAAAAAATAAAGATTTATTTGTAAAATAAGTGAAATTTTAAAATCAATTAGAATAAGTTTCTTATGTTTCCTAGTAAAGAAGTTAAAGCGTATAAATCACTCTCTAAAAAATGCATATTATTAGGATAAAAATAAAATTTAACGTGTGTATTTAATTTTTTTAAAAGAATAGGTACTCTTTTCCCTTTATATTATAAATAAATAATTTATTTTATGTTATAAACGACTCTTCATTTTTCAAAACGAGCCTTTTTAAAAATATCTCAACTCGTTAAACATTTGTTAATTTTTTTATTCCTTTTAAAAGCGTGTTAAGTTAAACACGGAGATTTCTATGCAAAATTCGTATGCATTATTGAAGTCAAACAAGTGGATCCTCCTGAACAGGGGATCATTAGACAAAAAAAAAACACTCTGATATCGTAAAATTCAGAGAGCAGAAATACATAGGACTATCTTAATGGAATGTCATTTGTTCAGCTTCATGCCTAATGGATTCGAACAATGGTGATGATAAATAACGCTCTCCATAACTAGGAAATACCACCTGCACAGAAACGGGAGCAAATGTGAAAAGACATGATTTAGCATAAGCAAAAATCTCTTTTACCACAAGGAAGAATAATCACAAATTCACACAGTTTCAAACATTCAGTGACAGTATTTTCGTAAGATTAATCTTCACATCCTTATCTTGATCAATCGTTTCAATAAATTAGCTTGATTATAGTCCAAACTACAGGCTATAAACCATGACCTCCCCTTTCTATTCTGTGCATGTGGGAAATCGTGTGGTATTTTAAGAAAAGATTTGCATGACTAGGAATTAGGGAAATCTCATGAACTAAGGGATTATTCAGTGTTAATGCAATGAAATCAATTCATTGAACCTTTATTTTCCAGAAGGTGTCAGAGCTTCCCGATTTTGGAGGTTCTATTTGCCAGATTGTAGCCCTAGAATAGCAGCAGCCTACATCGCTTTGTACCTTGAATTGCATAATTCTTTGCTATTCTGGTTTTTCTCTACCTGTTTGAAGAGTCTTTTTTTTCTAGTGTTTATCTTTTAATTAACAGTCCTTTGTTTGCATAGCTCCGTTTTCTTGTGTTTATCTTGCTTTTCTGTCCCTATAATGTAAAGGGGAGAAGAATTTGTGAATCCAACCCACTCCTGAAACAGAGGTGACTGGACCCAAGAACCTGGCCAATAACATTCATTCAACATATAAGTTGAATGGAAACAGTTATCCGAAGTGGGCCACAGTGCTGAAAAGAAAGGAAAAGTTGAATCACCAAACAGAGGAAAAACCTAATAAAAGGGTCTTAAGTTTAATACATGGGACGAGGAAGACTCAATGATCATGATACAGACCGCAAAATCCTGGAATTCTACAAAGCAGTGTCACTTCCATATGAAGTAAACGTAAAGACTTTGGCAGCAAAGCAGGGACGAACCGAGTAAACTAACAGCTTAAGTCGGTTTGTATTAGAAAGTAAGTTTAAACTTAATTCATTCTTACAAAACCAACTTTATATAAGATGAGATTGTTCTCACTTATATATATTCTAAGTTAGCCTTATCGATATAAGTATGGATGGAACTGGACCAATAAAGATCAAATGTTCTAACGATGCAACAGTTATAAAGAAGTTTTATTAGGAGGCTACACAGAGTCCATGAACACCTAGTTGGCTTGAATCCTAAATTTGATCAAGTCAGGATCCAAATATTAGCAAAACAAGAGCGAAAAACCTTTAATGAAGCAGTGGCTGTTGTACTAAGTGAAGAGTAGGAGTCAAATGTTAGATTTTCCGACACTGAAAACTGAAAACCTTAGTTATGGTCTTTGACCACTGGAAATTAGACTATGGTCATGGTCATGAAATAGAAGACATGAAGATTGACAAATGTGGAGAAGAAGGGTGGTTGTCCATGTTGTACTAGTACCTAATGCAATAAGCCTTGCTATACTAGGGAGAAGTGGTACAGACTTTATGGAAAAGCCTCCATGTTGAGTGAGAACAGGGGAAGAGAACAAATTTGTCTTTCTCAACTAAGAGGAAGTAGACTCGTAGAAAAAATATTAGAGTCTTCCTAAGTAAACTAGAAAACCTACGTGTATGTATTCTGTGCCATACGCAACTAAGCTTTCATTTTCTTCTGGATTAAATGTATCAGAACATCCCTTAACATTATTGGATCCTAGACTTTAGAGTCACTAACAATATGACAACCTTAACTAAAACTTCTCCGCCTATACCCTATAGCCCATCAATAAGAAAATTGACATAACACATAGAATTTTTATAACTGCAGCAGCTCAGAGAAGTATTCAGTTAATTCCATCAATAATCTTGAAAAAGTTCTTCATGTTCTAAAATTATCCACCAAATTTTGTATACAGAAACTTACTCAAGATTTGTCATGTAATCTCGTTTTTCACAACAATAGTTGTTTTTCAGGAGAGGAATTCGAGGAGGACAACTGGATATGTTCGAGAATGTAACGAATTTATTTGTCTAGAAAATCTAAATCTGCCCAACAGGAGGAGCCTTTCCCTCTCACTCCTTCGTATACGATTACATGACGACTAACAATACCCTCCTTTATCATTATCGATTAGGACATTCTTTCTTCCGAATTCTAAAAAATATTCTTCCATATATATCTCGTACAAATTTGAAATTTTCAGTGTTAATGCAATGAAATCAATTCATTCATGATTCATCCCTAATTATCAGAAGTGCAAATGTTCTTCAGAGTTGGCACATTCCCATAAACCTCAACCGAATTCCTTTACATACTTTCCTCATGGTCAAGTGCCCTCTCACTCCCATCACCTCTCTTCTATTTTGTTTCTTCAGACATCTTTCATTACCGATCCGTATTTAGAGGAAATTTTTTAGAGTATAATAATCTCATAATTCCTGTTAAATAAATCAACTTGTCAAAGATTAAAACTCACAACGATGAGTTTTCCGGCATTTTCTAGTCTCTTCCCCAATTTTATTGCAGCGGCTGCTGCGGCACCTGATGAAATTCCCATCTGCAAAAGAAGTAATAATATCATCAGCATGAAAACCAACAATTTGAATAATTGGAATTAGAGAAGAATAGAGTTCGCATTTTACAGGAATATCCATATAGAAACTACTGTGAATTCAATAAGAGCCACAAATTATCATTGTCATACCAACAAACCTTCTTTTAATGCAAGCAGCTTAGCAGTTTCTATTGCTTCTTCACTTGATATCTGCAGTTTACAGACCTTGTTATTGTTAGTCTTGACAGAATGCATTGTAATAGCAGCTAGCTAAGCAAACATTACACATGTAACGTGCTTATACTAATTGTATATCATTGTGTCTTAGTCTATACTAGGAAAGTTTGTATAGCAAGCCCAAGATTTGTATAAAAAAGGCCAGATCCAAGTTTGCTTTTAAAGCTCTGTTTTGTGATTCTTTTGCTTGTAAATGCACAAGGCAGAGAGGATTTTTTTGCTAGCCATTCAGTGGTAATTCTCCTATTTTTTCACGCATATCAATTCATATATTCTTATAAAATATAAACATGTTTTATGAATCATAGCTCCAGAATCAGTATGTCTCACTTTGAAATGGCCAGGACCAGATTAGTGGTGAGAGATTGGGATAGTATGCACGAAGTCTAGTAAGCTCAGTACAATCATTATATAACTAGCATATTGAAGAGCATTAAGTATAAAAATTAAAAGAAAAATGATTAAAAATGGCTCCACAAGTGCATATTGCTTTGACTTGGATCTTGCCCTTTTGGGTTAAGATTACGAGACAAAAGTAACAAAATAAAAACCGTTTTCTGATTTTTTCCTCATATATATACACAACTTTTTTTTTTATTCCTATTCATGATCATATATCCCGGTAGAAAAGAAACTATAGCCTAAAAAATAATGCCAGCCGTTTTAAAATTACTGGGATTTAAGTCAATTTAAAATATTTAGATTATCTGCAAAAACAAAAATAACAGATAGTGGCTACACTCTGGCTTAAGAGATAGATCGAGAGATTGCAGCAAAATGAAAGGAGTTGTGATCTACCTGGATGACTTCATCTAAGAGATTAACATCCAGTACATTCGGAATGAGACCATTACCAATCCCTTGGATTAGGTGATCACCTGAATGTGTACAGATTTATAGAAAAGTCAGTAAACGGTCTCATATTGTTGTTTGAGGTCTTACTAGAGCTGAAAGAACAATTTATGAGTTGATATATGCATCTGAATGAAAATGTTTACAAGTCAATTAATAACAAACATTTAGCAGCTAGATTAGATTGAAGTCGAAATAGTCCGTTTTTGAAGCCTTGTATGCACAGCAAAGGACTGTTTTTTACCCTATTGTATAATTTATAATCCAATTCACCTTAAGCTAAATTATGGGTTCAACGTCTCCATTGCACAAATATGGTGTGTTAGGGTCCGTAAATAACCATACTGCTTAAATATTTATATATGATATTAAATTATATACTACAATAACAGTGTTTGCAGCACATACAGAATTTTTTCTTCCTCCAGAATACCGAGTATCTGGCATAACAGAGAGCAGAGGAGTGGAAAGGAAAACAGTATTTAAAATAAGAGAAACGAGAATATAATTTAAAGATTTATAAGGATAAAAATAATACATTAAATATTCTTAAAAAGGGTGGATTAAATTTTTTAATTGAGTTTTAAAATGGGTTCAACCAAATCCAACATGCCTTTTGAGCTAGATGAAGGCAACTTAGGTCAAAATTCATTGTATGGACTTTCTTTTCTTTAAATAAATAAAAATCTTCTATTTATTATAACCCACAAAGACTTATATATAATGCTAGATTTATTGGTGTTAGTGAACTAGCTTTTTAGTTTTAATATTTTAGGAATGAATGTTAATACAGGTTGAATTCAATGTGTTAAACAAGTCGACTCATCTAAAATGTGTTAGATTGAGTGACAAGACCAAATCTTTCGAATTGTAGTTGACTCATTAGATTGAAATTTTGTTTTTCTATTTTTTAATTCTCAAATAGAGATATTAGAAAATTTATCATGTTATCACAATTATTTTTTTAGTTTGTTTTATTTTTAATGTATATATAGTTTTTTGTTTTTTATATTTTTATTTATTTGGTGGGTTAACCCAATTTGTTTTTTAACCTTTTTATTTACTTTTTTAACAAATTTTGATGATTCAGCGTAATAAAGCCTAATTTCTAACTCAGTAGTAGATTGCCAATCTATTGAACCCAATTCAAGCTTGTGTAAATTGGATTGAGTTGAATCAATTGTATCTTAGGAAACATAAATGTGTTTGATATTACACATTGTCTTGATAGATTATTACAATTATATTTGGATGATTTATGTTTTTTTATGACCATCAATGAAAAATATAATGCCTAGAATTATAATAAAATCCACATATCTTTTAATTATATGTCCTAACTAGCTTTGTTTGTAGAATAAACACAGACTGAATGAAAAGATAAAAAAGAATGAGAGCATATGTATAGTGGTAAAATTACCTGGCGGTCCTCCACTAAGAACTGCACTTTCAACTGGTTCTACGCCGTACAACTGGACCAAAACAACCAAAACCAAAACAGCAATTCAAACGTGAAGTTAGCATAAAAGGAAGATTTGGTTCCTTAATACCTATTTTATTGAAAGCATGGCGGGTAGGGTAAAATGGTAAACAAATCCACCTTGACATTGGGGTTTCTCTCCTTGAGAAATCTGCCAGCACCCGTTATTGTACCCCCTGTTCCTACCCCTGCAACCAAAGCATCAACTTTCCCTCCCGAGTCTCTCCATATCTCAGGCCCAGTACTCTCATAATGAACCTATAATTCAGAACAATCATTAATACACAATCAATGTAGCACACACAATAAAAACAAGTATAATCAATAAATTTGAGTTTTTAGAAGTTTTTTTTTGTTTTAAATTGTGTTGGATTCCTACAAGAATTGTGAGAGGAAAAAAGTATTTTTCGAATTCAACATTTCACCAAAATTATCATGCGAGTTTCAGTTTCCTATACGCAATACTGATACTAGGTTAAAATCAAATATATATATATATAGGTGTGAATATGGAATAGATGGTACCTTTGGATTGGCAGGATTATCAATCTGGCGGAGCATGTAACTGCCGGGGGTGGTATTCATTATCTCCTCCGCCTTCCTAAGAACTTCATCGGTTCCTTTGGCAGGGTCTGTGAGATGCACCTCTGCTCCGAAGGCCAGAAGCACAATTTTTCTCTCCAGACTCACCGAAGCTGGCATTGCCACTATTACCTTGTAGCCCTTCAAAGTTGCTACGAATGCCATTCCAATGCCCGTGTTCCCACTTGTAGCCTCCACAAGAACACTCTTCGTTTTCAACCATCACAATCAGGAAAACAAAAAACAAAAACTCAGCAATAAAACATCAAAATAAGTACTTGAAGAGCGTATGATGGAATGATGGAACCGAATTTGAAATAGATTATTGCCCAAGTAAAGGCCATATCAGACCCTAGACGAGGCTCTCGCACCTCTCATTGAAGGTACTCATTTATCTCCTTCAGTCACCTTGTAATATTAATTTTTTTATTTACAAGAATTTAATCTGTAATACACAGATTGATGGCATTCTAATAATATAGGACCATTTAGCGTTTTTTGGATTTGTTTATATTTTAGTTATTACAGTTAGTTTTAGTAACTTCTTAAAATATTTAGATTTTTAAATTTTAAATTGTGTTTACTTCATAACTAATAAAAATATTTTGAAATTATGTTGTATATTTAATAACTGTTCTGAGTTTCAAGCAGTCCTAACAAAATAATTTTTATTTAATCATAAGCAGTAAAACAACTGTAACTTAATCACATTGAAGAATCTAGAGTCACATGCACAACCAACATCATACACATGGTTATTTCTATATACATATATATATATATATATATAATTTTCTAACTAATTGTTTGAAGTAGTAAATGCGTTACAAACTTCTTCTAAAAATAAAAATAGTAAAATAAGACCATTTGTAGTTAATTAGTCCCACATTGTTGATGTCATAAATTTACAATTTAACATAACTAAAACGTCTTTAGCTTGATATTCCATTTCATCATTATAAACACGTTAAAAAATACCACTCCAATAGAGTTTGGTAGGGGTCAATAATACTATTAGATTTTATGAGGTTTCGACTTGATTCAGTTTAATGTTAGAAATAAGGATAAAAATTGTTCATCGATTTGATATTTTTTTTATCAATTTAACATGTTGCACTTTGGACATATATATTTGTAATTGATTAAATTTTATTAAAAATTATAAATATTATAAAAATTATTTATTAGTTAGGTCATAGTTTTGTAATTTTTAATATATCTTAACTAAAAACAAAAACTGTCTCAAGGAATATCTTGTACTGCGATCACTTCTGTCAGAACAACTTGGTTGGTTTTAAAAACTTGGTGTGTATGAAAGCTTCTCCTTAAATTTTAAACACCCACCACCACCAAGGAAAAAAACAAACATGTAGATAGGTTTAACATGGATCCTCCCCAGCAAGAACCGATGAATTAAGAGTTGATGTTGCAGTTGGAAGGAGAGGATCCAAGTTCATGCCTAAACTCTATATATCAGTGACTCACTCACCTTTCCCGGGGTAATGAGGCCTTTTTCCTCAGCATCTTTGATCATGCTAAATGCTGTCCTGAGTGCAATAAAAGAATATCATAATTAAAATTTCTGAAACTGAAATTCCAATTGCAGTTTGTAAAATAGTGTCATGCCATGCCTATCTTTGATACTGAAGCAGGGTTGCATGGACTCTAACTTAGCAGCAATGCGAGCTACACACCCCTCCACTATGTTGTTCAGATATACCATTGGGGTATTACCTATTAGCTGCACAAGAAAGATTCCATAAAAACACTACAAATTAAAGCATGAAAGAATAGCTAAGATTGTAAAAGATTGACAGAATATATTACTTCCGTGGCATCTTTCTTGATTGCACACTGTGGCTCCATGTCAAGAAGGTCTGCAAGCTGAACCAGTTAAAGAGCTTTAGTTAAGAGAACAAATGAAAAGACAAAGAGATATTTAAGTAGGACCTCTAATGACCGTATATGATTGTTCACCAAAGGGGTGTGTGGAAAATTGAATAAGAATGATTATCTGTGCTTGTTTGGCTCGCTTTACAATTTATGAAGAACCCTGTCAAAGTGCGTTCTCAGAGAACATTGGTTTGGTATAATGAGCCAATCATTTTCAAGAAAACAATAAAGAATTCATTGTTTGTGTACGTACAAAGCAACTGCACAATGCAAGAAAATACAAAAGCAACGATCTCTTCGGGGTTTGGGCAGAGTGGGACAACTTGTTCATTAAAATAGTTTATCTTGGTTTTATTAATAGGAGGAACACTGGTTCTCATGGACATGGCTACATACGTTGTTGTTTCGGATAAGGATTATTTTAGTGGCTACAAAAAAGCCTCGAAAGAGTGGCATAGGACCTGCTTTGTAAAACTAATTTAACATTCTTGCTTTGGCTTCATACGGCACAATTCAATTGTTACGTCCTTAATCTGAACCTAATTAAAAGCGTTGTTCTGATGATAGATGACCCAAGCAGAAATTCCGAAAAGCAAGAAATTGCAGCAACAATTGAACAAGTTGCAGAAGGAGAGTAACATCATAAAGAGGTGTTTTATGTTAGTGATACACACAATAATTGCACCACCACCGTGATACCAAAAAGTAGTTTTTGTATTGTTCTTTGGAGCTTTCCTTTCTAAAACAAATATCATTGGCACAAGAAGAATCCAATATGTACTTGAAAGATAATCTTTTCTTTGTCTTGCAAGCACAGGAGTTGCGTTGCGTTGTGGAAACCAACACGACAACAACATTAATAACGGCTCCTTCTTGCCACTTGGCTTACGTCCCTTCGATGTTTGGTTTAGCTTTTTAATTATGTGATTTTCTTACTTGATGTTTGGTTTAGCTTTTTAATTATGTGACTTTCAAACTTTTAGTGGCCCATTTAATTGCAGTCTATTTAGTAAATCCCACAAACCAAGATGGGAGCAAAATATAGGAATGACAATGCGGCTCCATGTTTGCCCGTCCGTGTATTCAATCACAAAATGTAAGTTAAGTTGGTCCGTCCGGTTAAATAATGTAATCAAATCTATTGATTTTTCTGACAAAATATAAGTCGAGTTAACCCGTTTTACTTAAGCAATATGAGTTGATCTATTGAGTAGTTTCGTATAAGGGATAATCTGCACCACATAAAATACTAAAATTTTATTAAAAAAAATATTAATGTGTTTGTAATATATATAGAAAACAAAATTGGATGAATCAATTTTGTATTTTTTTATTAGAGTGTTTCTTCACGCATCAAATTTCTTCTTACACATCATCAATATCAGAATTTCATTTCAATAACATAAAAGTCAACTCCAAAAAGGGAAATTTATGAGAGAAAAAAAATATATATTTCGTAATAACCTTCTTGGAACAAATATTTTATCTTACAGTATCTAGAACAACTATTTTTACTTTTGGAATTTAAAATCTAGAATTGATGGGGTGCAAGAAGAAATCTAAACATATTAACAGGCTAAAATAATGAGTTCACTTCACATTTTTTATAGTTTGTTGCAAGTCAGTCTGTTTCGCGTTATCACCCTTACAAAATGATTAATAACATGTATACATTTTTGATGAAAGAATAAAAAACAAATAGTTTTAAAGTATGGTTCTAATATTTTTTAGTATTTTTATTATTTTTTTTCATTTTTTTCTATGAAATTAAACAAATTATATAATTTTTAAAATATTTTCTCCACCTTTTAATTATATATTTGTATTTCATTAAATTACTAAATATTTCATTTTGTTTTTAGTTATGTATGCCTTTTTAATTTATTTTTTCTGTATTATCCTCTCTTCTTCTCTCATCATAACCACCCTAGAAAGACATGATTCATACTCTTATTTTTAAGTAAAAACTAGCATATCGATATAATTTTGTCTTTTGGATTCCAAACAAATCATATGTTAAATGTGATTATTCTATTATCAACTTCATTGTACACCTATCCGAGGTAAATTTCATGTTTTTTGGACCTAAAATTTTGTGTAAATACAATAAAACTTTCTATCAAAAGAACTTACTAATCATACTTAAATTTATCCAAAATCACACTTAATTACCATTAGCGCAGGAAAGTGATGCGTATCCAAATAACGCCACGAAAAACATGTGGACCAAAATAATATTTGCATAATTCTCAACAATCTAAAAAGGAAATATCTCATCATCATACACACACACACATCATATTATTATTATTATTATTATTATTATTACTATTATTATTTTTTTTATTATTATTATTATTATTATTATTATTATTATTATTATTATTATTATTATTATTATTATTATTATTATTATTATTATATATAATGGTTAGCCAAACCTTATTTGTTTGAATTAGACGACCAACGTGAAGAGGCATATTCTTGTAATAAATAGATTTGGGGACTCTCTCGGATGATATCTCCAATTCTGAATGGACATAGAAAAATATAAAAACTGAAAGGGTCTTTTCCATTTCCATTTAAATGTCTTTTCTTTAACAAGAATAGTGGAGGTCTATTTTTTAGCATTTTTTTTGTGGATATGGGAAAAATGGACCCACGATTTTTATTTTCATTTTTTAGAATGCTTTTTTAAAAGAAAAGGCGTCTTTACTAAAATTATATTTTTTTAATGAATAATCATTAAGGTTTGATAAAATTGCTAAAGGAGAGCTATATCATAAAAGAACACAAGAAAAATAATAAAACAAATTTAACTTTAATTGTATGTATTGAGTAATTTTAATGGTGGTTCATTTCGTTTAAAGTTTTCGAAGTAAACGTTATGGGCGAATAGAGGTATAATATAGGCTAGCATAGTTAGTCCTTAATACTTTTAGAGAAAATAATAATGAATCTTAACATTAAGAAGGTTAATTAAATAATTTAATCAATTTGCATGATCAGTAATTATATTGTTCAGTTAAGATCGGATTAAATTCGATCATTATGAGTAGAATCTGATAGTTAATATGAATCGAATATAATAATTAATGTTTTCGTGAAAACGTATATTATTTATTATATTTAAGTCTCTTTATTTACTTGTTCATTTTAAATACATGTCTCCACCTTTGAATAGTTAGGGATTTAAAAGGTAGTTGAGAAAGTTTTGTTAAAATTTTTCAAAAGAAAGAGGGATCGAAAAACATTAGAAAATGACAATGAATCTCCAACTAAGTTAAGCATGATTCTATGCTATATAGATACACTACACTAATATTTATATTTTTCCTAACTTGATCGTCGAAGTTTTGTTAATAAGTGGAACTCCCCTCATCCCATTATAATTTCAAAGCAACTCATAACTACAACTGCAGAAGATTATTTCGGAGACCACCTTAATTCTCCGACCTCGAATTTTAACGTGAACAATAATTATTTAAAAAAAATAAGATAATACATGTTCACTATACTCTTGACAAATTCTATAAATATATAAACATAATCTCATGAATTTTTTTTTTTCTATTGTTTTACTACTTTGAACAAAACAATGACTTAAATGGTAGAATTTTTTTTGCATGTATATTTTTCACTTTTATTAAGAACATTCCAGAATACTAAAAAACCCGTGAAGTATTTGATCAAGATGATTTGAAGACCATTTAAGAGTAGAATAGTCTTCTAAGTTCTATAAGTGAACAAATTCAAATAGTTTTGAAGTTTTTTAATTTCAAAATGAAGAAAAATTCATTTTACTCTATTTTATCATTTTATTTGTTTATTTATTCAAGCATGACTTGGGAAGGTGTTCTAGTTTATGAGAAATAAGGAAATCAATAACACTCGTGTTCATCTACGCAAGCCATCTCAAAGAGTTGTTTGGAAAAAAGAACATAACATTTCATTTGTCCGTCATTTCAATTCTAAGTTTGTGTACGAATTTTGATAGATGCACTAATGTAAGCCTCTTCATAACATTTAATTATTTTGAATTTAAAAAATAAGATATTTTTTTTCTAATTTATTGTCGACCAAACATTTTATAGACGTGAAAATAGTTGCCCATACAAGAGCTTTTTGCTCTTCCAAAAACACACAAAAAAACGCTGAGTAACTGCTAATGGATGGAAAAGAAGTTCGTTTGTGCAAAATATCCTGCAGTTTGATGTAAAGTTTGAGATTGCTACCTTTTCTATGACCCTATTCATACCCTAAGGACATAAAATCAAACCTCAACTTGCATGTTGTGTGGTCAGCCATATGAAGAGCCAAGACTTTGTTTTGGAATTTGACACAGATTGATCAACAAGGACATTATAGATGCCACAAGAATAAGATCCAAGTAAAATTCCATGAGGTATCAACAACACATCCCATCAAAAACCTTAATTTAATGAATATATAAGTTTTTTTTCTTATATATTGTTCAACTTTCTCTGATCACACTTGGATTTTTCTAACATACGTAAACCACTAGTAAACTGTTTTTGCTTGGGTTAAAATTCCAAACTCACAATAACTAACATTGCTAATGTTTATGGTTTTCTAATTAAAGCTCTGGTAGAAAGAATTTGGTTTTTGGTTTTAACTTATTTGGCCTTACTTTTTAAAAGCATTTGAGTAGAGTAAATAGTGTATATACTGATAGTATAATAATAGATTTCTACATTGTTATACTTACTATGATTTCTGATTGGTTGAGTTGAGAGTACAATTTTTTTAAAACTGATGCATAAAAGTTAACCTGTGATTATTTTGATTGTACTTAGATGATCTCAAAACAACCTTTGAAACCTCATATAAGTGTCGTTGGGCTTATTTTGATTCTGTTTTCAATCCAGGGGTTCATCCACTTATTTTACACCAACAACTTTGCTAAACATGTACTCGATGAGTACTAACTTCAGCTATTTTGTGCACCTTAGTCAAATGTCATTTGTTCAGCTTCTTGCCTGATGGATTCAAACAGTGGTGAAGATAAGTAGCGTTCTCCAAAACTGGGGAAAATCACCTGCACGACAAAGATTAAGCATTGACATTAACTAATAATCTTCCATTCAATGCAAACATTACGCAATTTTCAGAAATTTACAAACTTACAACAATGAGCTTTCCTGCATTTTCTGGCCTCTTCCCAACCTTTATTGCTGCTGCTGCTGCAGCTCCCGATGAAATTCCCATCTGCAAAATATTTGTTCATATAATCAACATGAAAAATAATTATTTGCATACTTGCAATTACAAATGTACAGGTTCACATGTATCAGGAAGAACCGTATGGAAATTACAGTAAAGGCAACAGCTCTATCACAAATTACCATACCAGCAAACCTTCTTTCAAGGCAAGCAACTTCGCAGTTTCAATAGCCTCTTCACTTGAAATCTGCAGTTCATAAAACCTTGTTTAGCATCCCTTAATATAAGTAGCTAGAAAAGGAAGCATTGTGTAATTTGCTTAAAATCTTAGCATGTTTCAAGAATAAAAAATCTAGCATTAATACGCTTCACTGTCATTGAAGATTGATAGATCGCATATAATAGCTAATATATGTCAGAAAAATGTTGAAAGAACTATCTATAACAATCTCATTTAATAATCTTCTTCTGATTTAGAAATAAGACCCGCCAAAAGTTGTAATTTCAATAAATATCAGTCAATGGTAAAGAGAGTATTAAAGAAAGAGTGAAAGAGAGAATATTGGTAGCATTCCTTGTACATGCCAAGTATGTTGACTGCCAAAATTGACACACATCCAAGCATGCAAAATCAAGAAACTACTTCGAGTGTCAAATATGAGAATGTGAAACAATGAAGGTCTGAATTTAGGCTGAGTACGCTTGGAGTGTGCATGACTCAATGTTAATTCGACAAGATAGTAAGTCTATTTTCTCGACTTAAGATGGCTCGTTCGTTCTAAACTCATGAGCTACTTTGGCTCAACGAGTTTTTCCTGGTCAGTTATCATACAGAGAAACAAAATGATAAGTTAAGATCCATTCTTTTTCCTTGTATATGTTTTTCTACCCATGTTTGATTAATTAATCTGAAAAACTTTAAGCATCTTCTTCAAACAAGGATCAGAAATATATTTTCTCAAGGAGACAACAACCTGTGTATTACTAAAAAGTTACTAGTCCTTTAAAAATTATTTGGCATATAACAATTAAGTAGAGTGCATTATGAAATATTTGAAAAATACAATCAATACCCATTACTAAACAAATTATATGGTTTGGTCATTCAATGGTTAGATAGATATTCATGCATTATTCAAGTGCATTCATAGCAAAATTGATCTATATAAAAGGAAGTAGCCAGTTTTTGGACCAAAATTGAAAATTGAATGCCAATGTGTTAGTGTTGAGATCTACCTGAACAACTTCCTCTAGGATATTAACGTCCAGAACGGCGGGAATGATACCAGCACCAAGTCCTTGGATCAGGTGCTTACCTTTGAAATTTGTGCAAATTATAAAAAAAACAGTCAGTAAACAGAAGCCTCTAGTTAAAGATAACTTTTTAAGAATTTACGCATGTGAAGGAAAGACACATTTTAACAAATAAAACATTTAGTATCTAGATTACAATTAAAGTTAAATGATAAATAGGAAAACTGAGTCCAGCTGATAGGTTAAAATATTCAATACCTCTTTTACTTGTCCTTCTTTAAAATGTCAGTATCGGTTATAATAAAGATTACACGTATCCAGAGAGAGTTTATGTGAGGTTGGGGGAGTGAAGGAAGGAGAATAGCCTGGGTCCATTGGGATAAAATATGAAAACAGAAGACCTAGGAGTCAAGGATATAAAATTGTTTAATGAAGCTTTGTTAGCAAAGTGGAAATGGAAGATGGCTACAGAGAGCAATGGGTTGTGGAAGCAAGTCTTGGAATCTAAATACAAGAACTGGATAAGTCTTAAAAAGGAATGCAAAATGAGGCACAAATCTAGGTGGTTGAGGGATTTAAGGAAGACGTTTGGATCTACTGATCAGATGAGTTGGTTGATATATGACATGAAAGATTGGATGTGGCAAAAATATACAATTTTGAGCTGATAGGTGAACTGGGGAGGAGACATATGACAAAAAGTATTTGAGGTTGTTTATGAATTCTAACCTTAAAGAGGGCTTAGTGCAGGAGATGGGAAGATGGAGGAATGGAATTTGGAGTGGAGCAATTAAGACAGGAGCTATTAGGTATTAGTCCAGTGAGAGATGGTGGAAGGGAGAGAAATCTAGATCTTTCTCGGTAAAGTTGGCTTAGATCATGTCGCAGGATAATCTTACAAATGAGAATATGGAGTTTTTTAAAAAAGTTCTGGAAGATTAAGGCGTTGTTACTAGCAGCTCATCTTTTTGTTTGGGGACTTGCTCTAAATAGAGTTGAACAAGGACATGCTACTACGTTAAATGGTACAGGTGTACAAGAACATTTGCAACATTCTGATTATCCGATACAACATTTGCAACAATACTCATTGTTAATAGGTGTACAAGAAGGGTAATTTGGAATGGAAATGCATGTTGGTGGCTGCAGTATGGTCAATATGGAATCAAACAAAGGAATGATGTAGTGATCAGGAAAGGTAAGGTGGATGGTGATGAGATTTTGGGATGGCACAACTCAAAACATAGACTTGGATCAACAATAAGTCGCCTAAAGCCACTTTCTCATATTTTGATTGGTGCTTGTCAAGCATATCTTTTTAGTGTAGGTGTTTGGAGGGTTTAGGAGAGGAGCAGTGTGGAGGATGAAGTAGGGATTTGTGAGTGGGCGAAGATGTCCAATTTAGTATCCAGGGAGAAAAGTTAGGTGAAGGAGGGTGTTGGGTGAGAGTGCAGGGCCAAATAACATATATAAGAGAGATTAGAGAGGGTGGACAAAGGAAGTTGTTGGATGTGAGTGTGAGGCTAAATTATAGCAAAATCACTTTAGATGAGACAGACTTTCTGCAGTACAGCAGACTCACCAAAGCAGTTTGGAATAGGCAGATCAAATAAAGTGGTGAAAGATGGTAAAATCACCTGGCTTTCCTCCATTCAAAACTGCACTTTCAGACGGTTCCACACCATACAGCTGGGGGGAACGAAGAAGAATTTATAAAGTTAGTATAAGAAAACTTGTCACATCACATGATCACTGCCAGCAAAGTATGCTCTATAAAAAAATCTACCTTGATGTCTGGGTTTTTCTCCTTGAGGAATTTTCCAGCACCTGCTATTGTTCCACCAGTTCCTATCCCTGCAACCAAAGCATCAACTTTCTCTCCTGAGTCTCTCCAGATCTCTGGGCCCGTTGTCTCATAATGAATCTACAACAATGGCAAATTAATCAGTTGCAATTTTTCTTAATACAAGGCAACCACCAAACTAGAAATGTGTAGTGAATAATGAGAATACATTTGGATTGGCAGGATTTTCAAATTGTTTGAAAATATAACCACCATCAGCCGCCTTGGCTAGTAGTTCTTCTGCCTTCTCAATAATCCCAGCAATTCCTTTGTCTGGGTCTGTAAGATATACCTCAGCTCCAAAGGCTCGCAGTATAATTCTTCTCTCAAGACTCACATAAGATGGCATAGCCACCTGAAGTTTATAGCCCCGCAATGCTGCTATGAATGCCAATCCTATGCCCGTGTTACCACTTGTATACTCGATCAGGACAGTCTTTTCAACCATCAGTAAAAAAATACTAAATTCAGTATCTTCAACAATACAAACAACATAATAACTGTCTGAGGAGTGTGGAAAGGGCCAATTCTTCAGCATTATAAGCCAGCAATATTGGACAATCTCAATAAACCATGTTTCCTTACTATGATTTGAAAAACATTGTTGCCCAAAACTCAAAAATAATATTACTACAGGCCAAAGTAGAAGAACATTTAGAACTTGTTTGATTCCTTTCTCACTCTTGGTTTTAAAAACTGTTTTCTAAACCAATTATACACTACTCAGCAATCAGTTTCTTTCCCAAATCTTATTTAAGTTTTAAGAAATATTTTCAAAACACGGAACAGCCTAGAGATGTTTTGCTTTTTTTTCTTATCTTCAATTTTCATCTTGTTCAACTCTCTCAATTCCACATTCTACTCTCTGGTAGCAGGACTTCGAAAACTAAACCATTTTTTAAAATGGAAATCAAAAACGCCCTTAGTGATTGGAAAAAACAATTTTGTCCAAATAAAAGCCATGTTTAGAAGTGCATGTCTGTTTTGTCACATGCCCGAGGCAACACAAAATTTTGTCCAAATAAAAGCCATGTTTAGAAGTGCATGGCTGTTTTGTCCAAAGAATCTCCTCACCAGAATCCAGATATGTAAATGAACTTTAACACAGCTAACCTTTCCAGGGGTAATAAGACCTTTGTTCTCAGCATCCTCAATCATGCTCAATGCAATCCTGAGTGAGAAAAAGAAGATTATCATTCACAAAACCTCAAAGATAAATCTTAAAACCTTACAGATCCAAATAGCTCTAGTTTGTGAAATCAAGGGATTCCATGCCTATCTTTGACACTGCAGCAGGCTTGCATGTACTCCAGTTTAGCAGCAATGCGGGCCACACATCCTTCCGCAATGTTGTTCAGATACACCATTGGGGTATTCCCTATCAACTGCACAATGAACAGAAAAAATACTTCATAATTTTCAACAAAATGTAAAAGGAAAAGAAAATACCACAAACATGGTGGAGTAGAATAAATCAGTTTGAAAGTAAAAGGAGGACAGAGAAATAGCTCTACTTCAGTGACATCCTTCTTAATCGCACACTTTGGCTCCATGCTATCAACTCAAGAACACCTGCAAGCCAGACGAAGGCTAATTACATGTAGAAAATGAAAAGATTTTAGCTTGTCATATAATTAGTCTCCAACAATGACAACCTGTGCCTATTGATTCCTTAAACAAGTTATGTTATGAACAACCCAATGAAAATCTTTCACAGACAAGAACCACCAACTAAAGAAAACACCATAACAGTTGACCCATCATTGAGTACAAGATCAGAACCAAAAACTCGCAGCACGAAAATATGGAGATTGAAATTACCAAGTAGAACTTCAATTTTATGTTTTCAGTGACAGGAAGCAAAACTTTGAATACAAGGATGGTTCACTGTTTCAGACTCACAAAAGACAGAGAACTGAAATATCTTGGATTGGTGTAAATTTTGGCAAGCAATTCATTGTCTTTTATTATATCAATGGAATATGATAATACAGTGTGTTGGCGTCTTCTCGCTAAGATCCAAAAGTTGCAACATTATGCAGAAAAAAAAGACTTTACACATCACATCTGGAGTTTCTCCCTAGGTAGTTTTTTTCCTGGCTTAGATAGTTTTTTCCTTCCTCAAGAAAAACTTTGCACACCCTTTTTCAAATAATTTCAAAATTATCCTTACCCATAATAGTAATGATACAAATATGGATTTTCGAACACTTTAACTCTTTAAAGAAGAATATTTTTTTTCAACACTTACCCATAATCAAAATACCATAAATATACATTTTTTTTTGCCTAAAACATTCAAAATAAAAATGAAGATATTCAAAGCTCCTATTCTACCCTAAATATTACATTTTGTATTGGTCACGTAAGGTGTGGAGGATTGATTTGTACTGATTTAAAATGATTGTTAGATTGTGAATGAAAAGTCTAGTGGCTTGTATTAATTGGTAAAACAATAAATTTTAGATGAGTACAGGAGGCCATCTGTGTGGTCCATTACTAGAAGAAAGATAATTGTCTAGCAGGAATTCAATTTTACTATTCATGTCGATGCTAACATAGGAAATAATGAGGAAGGAGTTTCTACGAGATGTAAGGTAAAAGATTAGACAACAATAATCTAGACACTTGTCAAAACCCTTAAGAACAAAGCTATCATGAGAGCTAAGTGTGTGTTAAAGAACAAGTTAGATGAACAAGATAAGGTCGTAAGAAATAATGCTAGACTAATAGTCAAATGACACTTACAATAGGAAGGTATAGACTATATTAAAACTGTTTTCTCTTGTAGCTCAACTAGAGGCTATATGAATCTTATTGTTATTTGTTCTATTCAGTAAAATAAAGTTATATCAGATGGATGTTAAAAGTGTTTTCTTAAATAGTTTCATCAAGAAATAAGTCTATATAGAACAACTTCTTGAAAGTTATACTTTTCCATATCAAGTTTTAAAATTGAACAAAATTTTGTATGGACTCAAACAAGCTCCTTCAACATGTTATGATACTTTAAGCACATTTTTAATTAAAAATTATTTTAAATGTTGCAAGTATTCTAATTTTTACATCACATATTATTTGAAATGAAAAGATTTTTTGATTATGTATTAATTTGTTTTTGGTAACCCATATTACAAATACTTTCAAAATAGTTTCTTAAACAAATTCGAAGCAAATTTTTCTTTGAAAGTTTGCAAATTTAAGTTTTTATTTTGAGCATTTATCACCAAAAGTATGAAGACATGAAAATATTACAAAATCTAAACTTAACCAATCCAAACTTATCCAAAAGCTAAATAAAGGGATTGAAGATGAAAAATAGAAGGAGGGGGCAAGCCAAGCAATTCAAGATGTTCAAGTGATATTGTTGAAATTACAATAATTATAGTAAGCGTCTAATCAAGCTATTAAAGTGTTTAATCTTTTGGATTGTGTGTTAAATCATTGTAATTCTTCACACTATGAAGTGATATCCTTGTTAGCTTTTTGTGTGCTCTCTTTGAGAGTGTTCTTTGTTTTCTTAAGAGTTCTTAATCTTAAGGGAGGTTAAAAAGGTGTAACTTGGAGAGGTGAAAGTACTTGTTGTTACATGAAAAAGTTTCAAATACTCGTTGAAACGAAGTGTGTTGATTACTGGAAACTCTTAAGCATATGCTTAAGGGAACTGGATGTAAACCGAATTTGGGTGAACCAAGATAAATTATTGTGTTTGACCTATTGTTACGCTTGTTGTTGCTCATGTTTTGTTGTTTTGTTAGACCAATCTGTTAGATGGTTTTCCCAAAACATTTCTACTAGACATTTGGTTAGATGATAAGTTAAACAATTTACTAGATAGTTTGTTTGAATTTTCAACCCCCTTGCCAACAACCTCGTTTGCTCCAATGTTGTTATCATTAGACGATGAAGATATGGAGGATGTTGATTGATAAATTGGTCCACCCCATTTGATGCTAGTTAAAAAGGAGGATAGAAGTAAAGATAAAAAGTTGGCATGAAAGCATGGATCATTGAGAGCTCAAGCTCAGGGGAAGCAACTGAATATGATAATCAACATTTATTGTTTTTCCTTATGTTTTCTTTGTAACGTAGATATGAAGTCATTTCTTTCAGGCAAAACATGAGCCTAAAGTTTCTTTCAAGCAAATTCGAAGGTACGTCATGCTTCTGGATCCACCGTGACCTCCATTATCGCAAGCACCGTGACCTCCATTATCGCAGGCAGAGCATCAGATTCGAAGGTACGTCATGCTTCCGGATATTTTTTTCCATAAGTGAGTGAGAGTTGCAGATATTTTTATCCGCAAGTGACTTTTGAGAGGTGCAGATATTTTTATCCGTAAGGGAGTTTGGGGTCCGGATATTTTTATCTGTAAGTTTGTTTTGACTTACGAATATTCTTATCCGGAATATAGTTGGGTCCGGATATTTTTATCCGTAGACAAAACTGTGGCTGGCTTCCGGATATTTTTATCCGTAGGCACAACTGTGACTTCCGGATATTTTTATCCGTAAGCAACGATCAGTTCTGGATATTTTTATCCGTAAATGAAGAAGACAAGGCATTTTAGGATTTTTAAAAGTGTGTCGGTGTCAGTCATAACTGATAGGGTGCAGGAAGCAATTGCCCGAATATAGATGTCTCTGATCGGATGAACAGAAAAGGCAGTGGGAACGACTCAGATCCAAACTTTTCTTCTCTCTTTCCGTCGTTTGCGAACCAACCAACCCACCTCAGCTGTTACTGTCACCATGGGAGTGCCAGCGTTTTACCGGTGGCTCGCCGACCGCTACCCGCTCTGCATCGCCGACGTAATCGAGGATGAACCCGCCGTCGGCGACGACGGCGTTCCGTTGCCTATCGACGCGTCTAAACCTAACCTCAACGGAATGGAATTCGACAACTTGTACTTGGACATGAACGGCATTATCCACCCTTGTTTTCACCCCGATGGCAAGGTTAGTACATAGCGTTTCTTATTTCCTCCTCCTTACTCCGAGCCTGGATGGAATATGAAGTTCCGAATTTCGGCTTATACTTCACGTTTGAAGCTCTGGTGCTGATTTTCTTAATTCAATTAGCTACTATATAGTGGATTGATGTGATGTTATGTTTCTGTTTGAGTTGCTAATTGGTTTTGCTGAACTTCCGTTAAATCTTGGAATGCAGCCGGCACCTGCTACCTATGATGATGTGTTTAAATCTGTATTTGATTACATTGACCATCTCTATTCGTTGGTTCGTCCAAGGAAGCTTCTCTACCTTGCAATTGGTATGAGTTAATACATTTATGGTTTTTTTTTTTCTCGTTTTCGTTGATTTCCAGTACCTTTGTTTCTACAAGGATGTCTTATCCCTTCTGATGTACTCTTCTCTTCTTTCTTAGTAATTTTCGTTTTCTAGCAAAATGAACTTGACTCACATGACACAAAATGACACAACTGTTCTCCTCTTGGCAAGTACTCCCCTGCTAAACCTAGAGTATTGCTCTAGGATGGAGTGCTCCTTGGACTCATTTTCACATTTTATGAATAAAGAAAACTCAATGTAATGTAATAGTAGAAAGATTATCTATATCTATAGACCCAACAAAGCCGAACGTCCTAATAAGCTATTTCTATTCTAAGCTAGAATAGGATAATTTAACATAGGAAAAGGCTAAAGAGTTCGAATGTAAATAAGTAAATGTGCAAGACGAAGGTCAAGACCTTTGTTTACCTTAATGTAATCCACATTTAAACTGACATTGGGAAATCAAAAGCTTACATTGGTGTATTCAATTTTCCTGAAGCTTACAATCTTTCTGTGTGTCTGTAATTTTCAAACTGATAGTTCCTGGCTTCTGTTTTTACTTTGAACCAACGTTATCATTTCATTTGTTCCTTACTGCTTCAGCTTTTGCATCTTGTTTTCTTACTTTGTAATTTTCAGATGGTGTTGCACCAAGAGCCAAAATGAATCAGCAACGTTCTAGGCGCTTCCGAGCTGCAAAAGACACTGCTGAGACTGTAAGAATGTTAATATTGCTCATATGCATGCAAGAGACTCCTACGTTTTTTGTGGTGAAGTTTGAGTTACTGTGCTTATGTGACCTTATAGGAAGCTGAAGAGGAAAGGCTGAGGAAAGAGTTTGAGGGTGAGCAAAACATTTTGTCTTCTAAAGACAAGCGTGAGACTTCAGACTCTAATGTCATTACCCCTGGAACTCAATTTATGGCAACCCTGTCAGTGGCTCTCCAGTATTATATACATACTAGACTGAACTACAATCCTAGCTGGCGGAATACAAAGGTGCAATTGACACCTTATCCAATTAATTCCTTATGTTATGTCTCTTGATACCTTGAAGATGGATCATTCCTTTCTGTGGAGTAATCCCGTATATTTTTTTCTTTACACATCTGGTTTTCAGGATACTTTGTCTCTATATATTTATTTATGGGGCTGCATTGGGTGATTAATTATTTGAAGGTTATATTGTCTGATTCAAATGCACCCGGTGAAGGAGAACATAAAATAATGGAATACATCCGGTTACAACGCAACCTTCCTGGTTTCAATCCAAATACTCGACATTGTTTGTATGGATTGGTGAGTTTTTGTGCTGTTTTTGAATTTTCATTTTATGTGTATTTGGTGTCTTTATCCTTTCCTTGATATTTGTATGATACAATCCTTAAACCAGGATGCTGATTTGATTATGCTCTCCTTAGCTACGCATGAGGTTCACTTCTCAATATTGAGGGAGGTTAGTTTCCAATGCATGATTTTTTATGATATTATTAGCTCATTGATCTCTATGGATTGTCTCAAATGATTGCTTAATGCATGAACAGGTGGTTACTTTACCTGGTCAACAGGATAGGTGTTTTTCGTGTGGCCAAGTTGGGCATTTTGCGGCTGATTGTCAAGTTGAGGACTTTGATACTCCTGATGATAGCCCAATTCACAAGAAGAAATATCAGGTTTGAGAATTAAAGTCCGACAAATTGATGTGAATTTTTTATATTTCTATGCTGTTTGTTTTCAATTTTAAGTTAATTCATATTATTTACAGTTTCTTAACATCTGGGTGCTGCGTGAATATTTGCAATTTGAATTGGAGATACCCAACCCTCCATTTGAGATTGACTTTGAACGAGTTGTGGACGATTTTGTATTTCTATGCTTCTTTGTTGGCAATGATTTCCTTCCACATATGCCAACATTAGAGATCAGGGAGGTAAGCATCCAAAATGCACCATGTTACACTGAGCTGTGACGGCTGGAAACAAAAAATATCACATTGCCATTTACATTTTATTACGACTATATTTGGGATGTGTGGGATCTAAACATTCTTTGGTTATGACTTATGTTCCTCTCAATATTTGTCTCTTTCTATTTAAGAATGTTATTATCTTTGATAAACTTTGTACTATTTCAGGGGGCTATAAATTTATTGATGCATATATACAGAAAGGAATTTTCTGTCATAGGTGGTTATCTTACTGACGTGGGCGAGGTAAATTTATTTTCTGTGATCAAACTAACTTATATAATCTTTCTGTTTTGTAGTATGGTACTCGGTTATAATTTGTTCTTTAGCATGATCAAGTCTTCTCTAGCAATATCTCTTCACGTCAGTTGCTTGTTTTGTGCTTTGGATATGTTAGAATTGTTTAACATGTTTGAATAGGTTAACTTGTTAGGATAGTTTAACTTATTTATGTAATACCAATCTCTCACCTAGGTGTAGTCTTTTCAGATCTTTTTTGTGTATCTCTAATGTAAGGACTCTTGTAAATATATGAATAAGCTAAGAGATGCATTAATCTCTTGAGCATTCTTTCTCATATTTTTATTCTCAAGTTGGTATTAGAGTGGGTCAATTTTGCTCTCTCTATCATTGTCTTGTTGGAGATCTCACATTGACTGGACATTTCATAGTATGTAAGTGAGTGTCAAGCTGATTTTATAAGGTTGAGTTATGATGTGAGTTGATTTTAGGATTGCACATTTTTAGAGGTTGCACTTTTGTTTATGATTTTTGGATTAGCAAATATGGTGATAAGCTCAAAGAAGATTGTCACTAGACACGAACTTAACCAAGTGGTTAAGCAAGTGTGAAGGTTCTCTTCTAAAGAGCAAAAGAGAAAACACAATTATAGAGTGAAGATGATGATGTTTGCGGAATGGAACAAATAAAAAAGGAAACAATGTATATGCATTATGACCGAAAAATAAAAGAAGAAAACAACAACACAAACGAAATGGAATTATGGAAGGTGTAATGGAAGAAAACAAAAGAGAAAGATGAGAGAAAGCTTATGGAGTGGAAGATGGGTCACGCCACTTGGAAGAATGAGAGCTTCCAAGATGAGTGGTGAAGAGTTGCCACTTGGAGTACGCTCTCACAAGATAAGACCCAAGAACTTTTAGGAGAACAAAACTCACTAAACACTCAAGCAGAGTTTCTTTTCTATATTTAAATTCAAGGTGAAAATGCATGAGGCTAGACACCTTATTTATAAGAGAGGGTGCCTTGGTGGGCAAGAGTGAGAGGAGAGAGGAGAAGGGGGCAGCTAGGGTTAGGCCTAGGTGAGGTGCCTCCCAAACAAGCCTTACTCCTTCTATAGACTAGCTTAAGGGGTGGTTCAGGGAGAGACTTTCTAGAAGCTAGGTTTTATGTGTGTTTGACACAAGCCCAATATACTAAGTACACTCTCTTCTAACTTATTGTTCTAGTTGAAGTCCAAAGCGAGCCCAATTTATTTACTTAACCTGTCTTGTAAGAAGACTAGAAAGAAGAACAATTGGTATTCTGGTTCATGTTCAGTTCTCCCTCGGTTAAGGTTCTTCTGAGGTTTGGTGGGGCCTTGTCTTTGAGATGACTGACCTAGCTGTGAAGATTTTGTGGTGTCCTTAGTCATCTGCTTGTCGAGTTGGGTTATATTAAGTTAGGTTTAAAGTCCAGTTCTTGAAGTGAGAATACCGCCACTTACCATTGTCAGACCACTGTCTTTTTTTATCCTCTACCAAGCACCTGGTCATGTTTGTCTCATCAAGTGTCGGAGAATCCATTGTTCACAGTTAACATCTGCCACCATCTTCTGCTGTCCACCACTGTCTTCCGCTGTACATCACCACTCGGCCACTGCCATTTTCTCTGGTGAGTATTAGATTTGGTTCCTTTCGTTGTGTGATAGAGAATGCAACCAATAACGGAGGCTGGATTGTCTCCATGTTCCCTCAAATGCACCATCTTTGTGCACCCAATTAGGTGTGGGAAAGCCAAATGCTGCACGGTCCATAGGGTTTGTTGGCCTCCCTTATCAATGTTTCAACCCTCAATTCTTGTTTTCCACCATTGATTGTTTCAACCCATAGGTTGCAGCCACTTGTCCCCCTCAAATCCCTTTTTTTACGTTCTTCTTCAAAATGTCTTCAGAACCTCCCACCTCTTTTTCGGGGACTCTCACAATTGATTTAGAGAAGCTTAATGGAAAGAGTTACCTCTCGGTGTACATTTCTTGAGCTTTGGTTTTTTGGTCAAGGATTTTATGACCACTTGGAAGAAAGTGATAGTAAAATACCATTAGACAAAGTTGAATAGTGGAAGAAGATGAATTTTCAGCTTTGTGCTTTGTTGTGGCAATTTGTGGAACCTAATATATTAGGATCTTTTAAACTTGTAACCCTTTTTTGGAAAGGCTAAAAGTAATTTTGCGAATCATATGCAACGTCTTTATAGTTCTTCCCATAAGTTGACATCTCTTAAATATACAAATCACAACATGACTTCCTTTATTACTAAAGCCTAATAAGCTACTTAGAAGTAGATTTGTTGGAAAAAATTAAGAAGTTGGATAAGTTCTATATGGTTGTCAATGTCATCCTTCGTGTCTTGATCCCAAATTTAATCATGTTCAAATCCTACATGTTCAAGAGGTTCCTCAATGGGAAGTCTAACAACACGACTGGTTTGTGTTCCCATCCTTACCAGTAGAAATTTTCATGATTCTGTTGAATCATCTTCCATGTTGTCTACTCACGGAAAGGGAGGTTGTAACAATCGAGGAGGAAGAAGTGGTCATATTGTATCCTCAATGCTCTTATTTTAATATAGTAGTCCATACTCAAGAGAACAACTTCTCTTTACATGACTTTCTTGACAAGACAACCAATATCTCCAAATTTGAAAAGGTTGAACAAAGTTTTATGATGAAAAATATCATAAATATCTACGACTAAAATCTAGCAGCCAAGCACAACCTCCCACTCAATCTGGTTTGTCAACAACTTAGATTTCCAAAACCATGCAAAGTCAAAGTTCACAGATACTTGATTCAAGAGTGTCTTCCTTCATGGTGATCAAGAATGTCTTCTTTCATGGTTATCTAGAAGAGGAAATCTACATGGAGCAACCTCCTAGCTTTGTTGCTCAGGAGGAGTGTGTGTTAGATGGTAAATACACCAATCTCTATGATTTTAAACTATCTCTAGATGCTTGGTTTGACAGATCATTCAGTCTTTTATGTCGTGTATGTCCTAAGAAACTTGTGTACTCATTTGTGTATTTTGATGACATAGTCATTACATATAATGATGCCACTAAAATTTCTTAGCTAAAGAATCATTTATGGATATTGAAGTAGTTCAATCAAAGGAAGGTATTGTAATTTCTTAGAGAAAATTTGCATTAGATATTCTAAAGGAAATAGGTGTGATTGATTGTAGACGTGTGAACAGTCCTATTAATCTAAATAAAAGAGCAAAGTGAACCTTTCTCAAAGCTAGAAAGATATAGAAGACTTTTTGGAAAACTTATTTATCTCAGTATTACTAGACCTAACTTTTTTTTTTTGCAGTTGGAGTGGTTAGTCAGTTTAGGCGAGTTTTTTTGTCTTAATCACTAAAATGTTATCATTTGCATCCTTAGATGCCTCAAAAAGGCTTTAGCACTAATATTGCTATACGAAGACAAGAGAAATAGTTAGATGTATGGGCATTGTGATGTTGATTGGGCAGGATCTCCTATAGATAGGCATTTCATTATTGGATATTGTGTTCTTGTTGGAAACAATATTATTACTTGGAAAGCTAGAAACTGAATGTGGATATTCAATCTAGTGCCAAAATATAATCACTTATGAAATTGTGTGTGGATAAAATAATTCCTCTAAGCGTTGAAATTTTGTGAAGTTCAAAAAATGAAAATGTATCATGTTAACCAACAACCATTCACAGTACTTCCAATCCTGAATTTCTTGAAAGAACCAAACCCGGAGAAATTGATTGTTATTTCATTTGAGAAAAGTTGTTGTCTAAGGAAATTTGCACGGAATTTGTCAGCTCTTAGGATCAGCTTACAAATATTTTGACTGGGTCCTTGAGAAGACCTTGAATTCAATTTATATGTTCCAAGTTTAGTACATACAATTTGTATGCTTAGACTTAAGGGGATGTGCTAGAATTATTTAACTTGTTTTAATAGTTAACTTGTTATGATAGTTTAACTTAATTTTTGTAATACCTATCTGTCACCTTGGTGTAGTCTTTTTAGATATTTTTAGTGTATCTCTTATCTAAGGACTCTTATAAATACATGAATCAACTAGGAGTTTCATTAATCTCTTAAGCTTCTTTCTTATATTTTCATTCTCTAGTATATATAACTCTTAAATTACCAATCTGGAATTCCTTCTTTCTCAACGAGTATTGCAATGTGAAATTGTTTATACCTCACAGGTTTTCTTAGATAGAGTGGAACGATTTATCCAGTTCATTGCTATTCATGAAGATAAAATCTTTCAGAAAAGAGTTTGCATTCGGCTGGTATTCTGCTTTCTAACAAATTTCATGAACTGATATTCCTTAGCTATATGTTCTTTTAATATGCTTTTATATGTTACTGCTTCCTGGCATGTAATTGTATTTACAGGCTGCAGAAAATAATGAAGAGATTAGAGCTAGGGCAAGAGGAGAAATGCCTCGAGAACCCCGAGCCTCACTTGTGGATAAGGTTAAATATTAGGATATATTTCCAGTTTATTTTCTGTATTTATGTTTTGGAACACCACCAAAATTGCTTTTCAGGATTGCAAAAGTAATTCTACTAGTGCTCCCAAAGAAACACTAAGGGTAGCATGTCTGTGATAGTGAGGCTACACCAATGTTTGACCCATCAAATCCAATGAGCAATTTATAAATGCTTATCAATTTTAGAACTAAATGATTCTTATTTTTTCAGGTTAAATTAGGGGATCCTGGATACAAGGAAAGATATTATGCTGAAAAGTTTGGTGTATCAAATCTTGAGCAGATTGATAAAATTAAGAAAGATACTGTAAGTTCTATGTCTGACATAAGACTAATCTTGTAAAAGATTTTGCAGTTCTTGGATATGCCCTAATATTCAAATCTAATGCCCACACGTGATTTAATCTTATAAATGCTGACTGTGTCCATTTACATGCATTCTGACTTAGAAGGGAAAGCATACAAACATATTTCTACATTTCCTTTTTATTTGATGTGGCTATACTTATAGGGTCTTGATTCTTGAACTTTGTGGTACTGTTCCCTACCTGTGTTCCAAAGGAGGAAAGGTAGTCTATTTATGCCCGCCAACTGCATGTGTTCTTCAAATGGGTTTAGATCTGCTGATACTGGTTTAAACAAAATTCAATGGTGCCCTGAAGAATAACTTCTTATTTCATAAATATTTTTGCAAAATCTAATGAACTAGAAGTGGACATCATGTGCATTCGTAACAGGGATAGACAATATATTGATTCTGAATATTTTGCTTTCTTGTGAATATTATCCTTCTCATTCTCATTAATTTCTTATATTAGAACTGGAATTCAGCTCATTGTTTTAGTTGTCTTTTAGGTCTTGAAATATGTGGAAGGCCTTTGTTGGATTTGCCGGTATTATTATCAAGGTGTCAGCTCATGGAAGTGGTTAGTGATGGTTTTTTATTTATTTATAGGTTTTAGTTATTTTTGTTTATCATTTTTCAGTGATTCACTTGGCAAGTTGGTGTGTTTACATGCATGAAAGAGAGAAAAATAGATGGAAGAGATGTTGAAAACTGTGTGCATGGGCTACACAAGTATCCAAATTATACAAGTTGATGACAATAAATATATAAAATGATATGCTTATAAATCATATTTTAATAAATGTAATTCTAATTAGATGTTCCTGGAAAGATCCTGATTAAGTAAGGAAACAAATCAAAGATTCTAAGATAACATCTTTATATATTTGTTTTATTCTAACACTCCCCCTCAAGCAAACTAAAGCTTATTAAACTTTAGCTTGTTATGAAAAGTATTTCACTTTGCCACAAATTAAGAATAATTATGTATTAGTGGCAAACCAAATTAGGACACGGTGGAAAAGTGACATTAGTCTTGGAAATAAAATATCCAACGAAAGAAGTGACTAATTATAGTTGTATATTTTACCTTGGGGAACTCACTAGAGGAATAGTGACAAAATATGTCATGGAGGATGGTACCACTCTAATATAGCTTTCAATTAGTTTTGCCAAACACAGGCCACGTTGAAAGAGAGAAAACAGATGAAAGAGATGATGAAAACTGTGTGTATGGACTACACAACAAAGTCATTTTATATAAACTGATGACAAAAATACATGATGTGATTTGTCTATAAATCAATATAATAATATATCTGATTCTAATAAGGTATTCCTATAATTGTAAATATCTTAACTAAATAAGGAACCAAATTAGGACACGGTGGAAAAGGGACATTCATATTAAAAATAAGAGATACAACAAAAAAACTGACTAATTAGAGTTCCATTTTTGTTTTGTTTTGGGGAACTCGGTAGCATAACAGTCACAAAACAGGTAATTAAGAATGGTACTGCATTGAAAGAGAGAAAACAGATGAAAGAGATGATGAAAACTGTATGTATGGACTACACAATAAATTCATTTTATATAAACTGATGACAATAAATACGTGATATGATCTGTCTATAAGTCATTCCAATAGATCTGATATTAATAAGTTATTCCTATAATTATAAAGATCTTAATTAAATAAGGAAACAAATAAAAATATAAAAGAAGAATAAATCCTAAGAGAGTATCTAAGATACTTTCAAATATTCTAAGATAAAAAATTTAGATATTATATTTCTTATATTTCTAACAGTTAGTCACAACTTTGGTGTAAAGCACCACTGTTGGTTTCTGAGAAAATCAAATGCAACTACTTGTAAAGCTAGAAAGCTGTCTGTCTAGAGGTTTTATCATTATTATTATTATTTGCTTAATGAAGTCCTAGGGTAATGAATGAGCTTGCATTAAGATGATCTGAATATTATAAGATACAAGTATGCACTTCAGATATGATGACACTGTTAAATAATGTATCTTTACTTTTTTTCTTGATTTATTGAATTAGTTGAGTGAAACTTGATGAATGTATCTGTTCACACTCCACATCTGTTCTTCTTTGAGCAAAATTTCTAGGTTGCAGATCTTTCCCTTATGTGTTAACTTCAATGCTACAGTTCTCAACTTTACCATAGTGGTTTGAGAAACAACTTAACATAATATAGACTGGATGCCTTGATGAGGCTGAGTTGCTTAATAGAATTGACTTGAATTGCTAGAAGTTGATAAGATTCCAAATAGAATTGACACAAAATTTGAGAACTTAGGGGTTAGAGATTGGAATCAATTTAAAAGTTAGTAACTGAAAACAAAACAAAGAAACCTAGATAAATGAAGGTGCCACAAATAAGGTTTGATATGCCTAAGGATAAGTGCCACAATTGGTGAATAGTTGATAAGATTGCAAGATGCAAGGAAGAACCCTATATTCTCACTGGTTTGTCAACATCATCCGTATCCATTTTCTGAATTTCAAAATGTTTTAATACAAATTTAGTTTTAGAGTTTTGCCAGTAAAGCTGATTTGACCCCTTGGTTAAGTGCACACATACTAAACTTGTGATTCTCTGTTCAAATCCTAACTGCAAGCAATATATCAATAATTTTATTTTAGCTCTCCAGAATGCTATAGATATAATCAGCCTAGTCTCCTCAAAATGTTGGGCCTTGGTCATGATCCTTCTCATCATGGCCTTGGGCTTTGATGTCAACATCAGAAGTGTTCCTTCATTTGAGTTGAATTATCATTCATGACTATGTTCAATCTTCTTACTATTTACTTTAATTATTTCTTCAGGTACTACCCATATCATTATGCTCCCTTCGCTTCTGATTTTAAAGATCTAGCTGATCAGGAAATAACTTTCCACTTTGGAGAGCCATTTAAACCATTTGATCAGCTCATGGGTACCCTACCTGCTTCAAGGTTTCTTCCTTCTCTTATGGTTAAATTAAATTATTCTACCATCCTTTCTGTTTCACTTATTTATTTTCTGTTGCAGTTCAAGTGCACTGCCTAAGAAATATAGAGATTTGATGACTGATCCTTCATCTCCTATTTTTCACTTTTACCCTGCTGGTGAGATAATTGTCTATTAATTGTTTATTATTAATTCTGTTAAATCTGACATATTTTCTTTATCTGATATTACATGGATACCTATTTGACAGACTTTGAGATTGATATGAACGGAAAACGATTTGCATGGCAGGTATTATAGCATGTTTACAAATTAGGAATGCTTTAGAATGAAGTGGGAGTTAAGTTGTTTTTTAACTACTGCTGTGGGTGCTTTTCAGGGTGTGGCCAAGCTGCCATTTATTGATGAGAAGAAATTGCTTGCTGCCACAAGAAAGATTGAAGATACATTAACGGTTTGGAACTTTTAAGTGAATGTGTGTATGTGGAAGGGGAGGAATTGTTGTATATTTATAATTATTGACTAAGAATACTTGTTTCATGAAAATTTTGGTTGTTGAGTTGCATGAAAGACTAAACTGTAAAATTAAACCTTGTGGTTCTTCTTGAATCCACTAGGAATTTGTTGTGACTAGCGGATTATTAGGATAAAAAATATTCTCAATATTTCCATAGAAATCAGGAAAAAATATCTTTATAATCTTTTTATTCATTGCGGCATATCTTTATTTCCTTTTCTAAAAGATTTATTTATTACAAATAGAGACGATGAGAATGTAATTGGTGTGATGTCAATAAAATAATTTTTTTATCTTCTTGCATAGTTCCAAGTGAATTTATGTTTAAAATAAGATAAGAGTTGCATAAAATGTGTTCAGGATTCTCACAGTAGGAAATGCAGCTGCCACTCTTTTACGTAGGAATTGTCGAATGTTGATTGACTGTAGCCATTTTTATCTAGATAAATTTGTTGAGTGTTAATAATCTTCTTCTGTTCTATTTTTGCTACTCAATTGCTGGAGGATTTTTTTTAGATATTTACTTTAACAGATATTTCAAATAGCTAGATAACTTTTGACAATTTTTTCGTCAGAATTGTCCATGTTTTACACCAAAAGAATTCATGAAAGCTTCTAATTATTGTGTCTTTAGTGCTTAATTTCAGTTTTCTTATATGCAGGAGGAAGAACACTTTCGGAACAGTGTGATGCTTGATTTGCTATATGTCAATTGTGCACATGATTTGGCTTCAGATATCTTATCTTATTCCCGTGTTTGTAGTCAATTAGCCCCACATGAAAGATTTGTTCGGCCAATTGACACAAATGCTAGGTTGGTGAATGTGCTAGTGGTCATCACTCATCGTTTTGAATTCTGGTAGCTATTTAATAGGCTCATATACCTGTTTGTTATCCTTGTTTGTAGTGGTGGGATGAATGGATATCTTTGGTTTTGTGAAAGAAATGTTTTCAGCTCTATTGTATCTTGTCCCATCAGAGGATTGCAAGATGTTGACTGTAACCAAGTCTTGTAAGTTTTGTCCTCTGTGACTACACCTATGGAATAATTTAATCTTCTCTACGGAACTCATGTTTAGTGTTTTTGTATTTCAGAAATATTACATTTCTTAACCCACAAAGACACAATCATATCCCGAAACTTCCAGATGGTGTAGTAATACCCAACAAGGTTTGTGTTGTGACTGACTACTCTTAGCATCTGACTTGGAAAGTTAATCAGTTCATCTGATGGATGGAGCTTCACATCACAACTGTTTCTTATTTATATACTCATAGAACCACTCCTCGTGTCAAACTATTAACTAGGTTTGGGGAATTAGTTCAGACAGACTTATCTATATTTTGACCTTATTATGTTTTTTGTTCTTTTTAATTAGATGGTGACGCATGTTTGAAACAATAACTGTAAATGTACTTAGGAAATATCATCTTCATTTATCATTTGTTTAACTGCATTTAGTGTTCGTTGGTTGGTTTCTAGGAATTTTCCTCGAGAGTATCCTTGCGAATAGTCTCCACAATAAGGCTATATACATATCTTACATAACCTGTTTACTACATTTAACTAAATAATAAAGCATTCTCATTCTCTAAATTCTGTCTAAAATATTCTGTTCTATCTCTCTTCCTCTGTAAATTCAACAATACCTGCTGTTTCCTTCTCGGTTCAATTATATTGATCTCACTTTCATTTTGTTTCTGTTTGCAGGTGTTAAAAGCCACTGATGTTAAACCTTTTCCTGTGCTGTGGCATGAGGACAATATTGGTCAGCGACTGCAAACAAGAGAAAGGTGAGAATCTGTTTCCATGAGGATGTCAGGTTTGTGCAATATATTTCATGTTCTTGTTGGCTGGGTAAACATACAATATTGCAGCGCTGCCCAAACTGATGGTTTAGTTTAATATTTCAAAGGTTATCAAATCTTGAATTTTAACTAATTTTTGAATCATAAACTGAAGATCCTATTGAATTGTAACATTCAGAGATGATTAAAAATAGCTTGAAATGTATCATATTCAATAAAGGATGCAATAGTGCTGAATGTAATACTTTTAAACAAATAATTTACCAAACTAGTTAACCACAAGTCAAACAAAACAATTGAGTCTCACTATCAACCTATGTAGAGGCCAATATATAAAAAACCAGTAACACATAATTGTTTGCATGTTTTTTCTAAATGGTATTTCGTCCTTAGAGCAGCATCCCATAATGTGGTGTGGACATTGGATAAGAATTACATTTTATTTGTAGTCTTTTGTTGGGAACAATAGATTGTCCTAAGACCTAAGGAAATAAACTTCTTTTCAATGAGAGCTACACATACGTACTGATTGCATGAAGCTTATGTTTTAGCATAGTTAGAACGGAGCCCTTATATAGCAAAATAACGTTCGTATAGAGTGAAAAATGTAACTGAAACAGAGCCCGCCAATGGAATAGCTACCAAATAGGGTGAGTGTGTGACTGTGAAGTCCATATTTCAAAAGAATGAAAACATAGCAATGGATAAATAGTGTGCATTCAATAGTGCTCCTCCAGGTCTTTTTCATTTAACATTTAAGCATATCCAAATTTTCAGCTTTTATGAGAAATCAATGAAAGATAAGAGAACAAAAGTTAACAAATCATTGAATCATAATAGTGATGTATGGAATTGCAGCTCATTGTCTTGTATAATTATATTTACAAAATTTCGAGAAGTAATTATTAATTAGTGTTTTCTTAAAGTAGTATACTTGTGGAATATTTGAAAAAATCAATGTTGTGGAAGTTGAAAAGTTCTCGGTGACTTTCAATCCGAGCATGTAATTTTCTTGATGCATGAAACCTGTCATTTATTCTATTGGAGATACTTGACATGCCTGACCATTCTGTATATGATGCATCCACACAGGCCACAAGTACCTGGAGCCAAAGCTGGATCTCAACTGGGAGAAGCAGCTCATCGACTTGTTAAGAACACCCTCAACATTAAATCAAATAACAGATCCCATGGATTGCTGGAGCAACCTCCAGTCCATCATTCAATGAACGGGCTTCGATCGCCTGGATATGGAAAATATTATGGTGAGAACGCAAGTGGATATAATGGACAATATAATCACCATGGCGTAATGACTACACCAAAATATGGTGGACATAATGACAGACAGAATTTTAAGATACGAGATAGGTTACAGTGTGAAGAACAGTTCCACAATATGAAAACTGAGTTTTCTTCTTTAACGACGGAGGAAAGAGAGAGACCTAGGTCATTGAGGGTTCCAAGTTCAAGACCGATAACCAATTTACAACCCCGATTTGTGCGGAACATGGATCCTTCAATACCATCTCCAAAATGGATGACTAAACCACAACCTACGGATGGCATGCCTACTAGGGATCAAGAAGCTGCATTGGGGCCAACAACTCATGATAAGCAGACCAAGAAGGTTTACCAAGTTAAAATACGTCAGCTAGATACACCAGAATCTGGGAAGCAATAGTGGTTGTTGTGGAACTGATTGCGAGTTGTTAAACACAATTTGCGGCAAGGAATCAGCACAAGTGTTGCTTTGTTCCATAGTATGGAACTATGTTATTGTGCTGTATGTAAAATGATGTACGGCTTACTAGCTTTGCGTAGCAATTAACCTGTATGTACATACATACCTGATGTGAATAGAATTTGATTAGTTTAATGGGAAATGCAGGATATTTGTCTGGGATTGTCATGCCCAGTAGCATCTGTATGTTGTATGAGATATAGAAACTGTTGCATGGAGGAAGCTGCTCTAATGACTTTCTGACAATTCTGGTCGGCTTTGTTTGATGAAAGGTCCAAGGGGCTGTAGGAGGGGGTGCACTTTTCTCTTATGCATGTTTTCCTCCTACCTAAAGGATTATGCTGACTGCATCTTTTCTTCTTTTATTATTGGGGCATAAATACAATAATTTAATTCTAATATTCAGGAACGGTGCTGTTCCTGGTTTGGTGACTATTTTTTATTTTCGGCCACATTATGTCAATTTGTCGGGGTTCACCATCTTAAAAATTCAGTATAGTACTCTTTATTTATATTTTGAGCCACATTATCATCTAACAATTCGATATCATCTAACAAAAGTTGTAAAGATAATATCACATGATTAAGTCTATATTACAATATCCTACAAAAATAACTATTTATTTAATATTATAGTCTAAGTTAGATCTATGAATTCGAGTCTTAGGTATATAGTTGTGTTAAAATCTGTTGTCTCTAATAGACATTTCACCTAAAGCATCCAGTTTAAAAATCAAATAATGAAGTTTTAGTTAACAAATAGAGGTAAAAGTGAATAGATCCATGAATTCGAGTCTTACTATATGGTCTTCCAAAATTCTCATTTCCAAGTAGCCTTTGAATAAAACTGTATAACTAATCTTTCAATATTGAATGTTTTATATTATACTTAACGTTTAAGGAGAAATTTAAAAGGTTATGCAATATTTTTTAAGGATTATTTAACGTTTTTTAATACTTAAGGGATTACTCTTAAATAAGATAGGAACAATTCAAGAACTAAATTAATGGTTCTCTCTCACACACAGGCACAGTTCTCACCGAATATAGATTTTCTGTTTGAGTTTTTGGTGGCGTGCCTCTACGATGGCACCAGACGCAGAAACCAAGAGAGATATCCGATAATTGAATTAATTTCAATAAATAATGTCTTTCAACCCAGCAGCCTCTTTCCAAATACCAAAGAATCCAAATAATCGAAAGGCAGAATGTAGAGCAACTTTCCCAGAATCAAATAGTAACTCATTCATGAAAAAAATGACTCGCAATTTCACAGCAGATCAAAGTACAAGGAAGCTCGTCTTCCGCCAATTCCCTCACTCTATCTGTACATGTAAATTATTAATAAGCGTAAAAGAAAATTTTACAGAAGACAGAAGAAAAACAAGAACACTTTATTAAACAACTGGTGTATGCAGTAATAAAAATCTAAACTATTAAAAAAAGAAAAAATAAATTACTAGCTGTGTAACTAGCCTATAAACGATGGGTGGATCAACAATTAGCGTGGAAACCCTTATCCTCACCAAGTAAACACCTAAAAGCTTTGATTTATTTTGAGTCATCCTCCACCAGTTGATCGCAACTCCTCCAGAGCAACCTTGATCTCATTCTGCACCAATTCCAAACGCTTCGAATATACTTCCAGCTCCAAAATCTGTTGCTTCCTCCACTTCTCATCCATCCCCATTTCCCCAATGCCCAAATTCAATGGACTCAATGTCATTGGCATTTGCAAGGGATTCATTGAAAACCCTCCTCCAACTCCAAAACCTCTTCCCCCAAAACCAAAACCACTTCCCAATCCCATGCCACCAATCACCAACTCCTTCAACACCGGCGACACGCAACTCCTCACTGTCTCTTCAATCACACCCTGTAAGTTATGCCTATGGTTACAATTTTCATTATCTTTATTACTATTATTGTTACTGTTGCCAATACAATTAGTATCCTTGTTCAACGCTGAACCGTCGTTGAACTCGCGCTTCTCCGATCGAGGCCGCGACCGCTTCCGCGACAGCGGCGTCTTCGCCGATTGGCCGAAAATAGGGTTGGGATTTGGATTAGAATTAGGGTTAGGGTTGATTTCGTCGTCGTCTTCGACGGGACCGGTGATTGGAGCGGTGTTGCTCCAGATCCTCCGCGAGATTTCGAAGGTGGCTTTGTCGTGAGGGCTCTTGAAGGAGACTTCCTTGCCGTCGCTGATTTTGGTGACGACGTTGCGGTACTTCTTCTTCAGCCTCCGGAGCTTCTCGACGAGCTGGTTCTTGTTGAATCCGAGTTGAAGCTTCGACTTGATCTGGTCGTAGAACAAAGCGGTGTCGTTGTGGTGAGAGGATCCTCGCTGCGCCGTGTAGTCCAGAAACCCCTGCAAGAGCCCAATTTCGTCCTCGTCCGTCCACAGACGCTGGAACAATCTCCGCGAATCGTCCAGCGCTTTTTTCTCCTCGATTTGCTCCGTGCGCGGCCTCTTCGGGGAGGAATCGGCGACAACGATCGCAGTTGATGCGGTGCCGAGTGTTTGGGAGACGGTGGAACAGGGGGCGGCGAGGCTTACGGCGGCGAGGACGGAGTGAGGGGGTTCGTCATCATCTAAAACGTCGTCGTCTTCGTCATCCTCCTCTTCGTCCTCTTGAGTTTCATCGTCATCATCAAGATCTTCTTCGGGGAAAACGGCGTCGTTTAGATCGGATGCCATGGGCATTGGAGTTGAGTTTCGTTCTTGCTTGCTTTCACGGGATTTGGTTGTTTCCTTTAGAGGCTGTCACTGTTTTTTCACTCACTCGCTGCCAATAACAATTACAATCAGAATCTCGGAGCTGGTTTATTAGGTAATGTACCAACCAACTTGCCCCACATTTTTTTCTTCATTGCTTAATTTAATACTATTTTTTCTCAACTTTTTATCCAATTCTTCACTCAAATTCTACTATTTTTTAACATTTAATTATTAATTTTATGGAATTATTATTCATTGTTATATACGTTAGAATCGTTCTTTTATATTACTTACCTTAATGATCCAACGATGAATTTCTTACAATAAAAAACTATTTTTTATCTTCTAAATATTTTTGTTATCTTTATTCTTGTAATTTTTCCTAAAATATTTGTTCTCCCCACTTAAGAATAAAGTTTCGTGTTTCTAACAATAATTGTTTGAGGTAATATGATTATATATGGGATACATTATATTTATAATATAAATCTTTTTTTTATATAATTTGATTGAATGGTGACCCATAAAATATAGAGTAAAATTGATATTTTGAACTAGAAATATTATTTTCTATTTTATCTTTGTACTATTTAATTTTTCCTAACTATATATTTCTTTTAGTTTAAAATATTTTATTCATATATCGAAACTGAATTTAAATATTTTGGAAATATATTGTTGTAACCGATAACATTATATTGTAATATAAAAACTTATTATATATTTAAAAAGATTTAATTATTATAGAGAAAAAAAAAAAGCATCCTAAAAGGTTAAATAGTAATTGTTGGGGGATTTGGGTTAGAAAAGAAATGGTTCCTTGAAGTTGAGTGTGACGTGAAGTGAAGATGGATAGAAGAAGAAGCCTACGAATTCCATGATTTTAAAATTGTTGCTTCTCTATCTCTATCTCTATCTAAATCCAGCTGGCGCCTAGATAAAACTTCAATCTTCAAACCTTCAATCTTTCCCCAAATTCAAACTCTTGCTTTTACACTTATTCACAACCCATTCACATGTTACGTTCACGTAATCATTTTTTTTTTCTAATCAAAACCATTTTCCAACATGTGCTATGTGGGATAAAAGGAGAAACAAATAAAAAAAAAGTTGCTAAAAATGAGAATATAAGTAATATTATTCTACATGTGCTCTTATAGAGATTCTAAATTTAATTAATATAAAAAATCTGTTAAATATTAAATGTTTCAATATTATTATGAACGTATATTCAAAGTACACACTTTCTATATTATATATATATATATATAACATTTGTATATTCAACATTAATTATTAACATAGCTAATTATCAAATATGTTGTACCTATTTCTCAAATTTAATGTCAATTTTTTACATTAATTATCGTTATAACCAACATAGAAAATAATTTGTTTATAATGTGTTATCTATTTTTTGAGTCATTTCAACTTGTAATATAAAAACTTTTGTAAAGTAAAATATAAATAAATACTTAAACTGTATATGCTTGAAACATTTTAAATAGTGTAATACCATTCTAAGATAAAATTTTCTAAAAATATTACATTTCTAATACTTCTTTTTATTGTCCTCACAGACAATAATTTTTGTTCTAAATACTTACAACATAAAATGAATTATGAATATACTCTAATATAATATAATGCATATAAACTCTTAAAGTAATAATAAAAATTATCTTACATAATTTTAAGAATTTCTATTGTTGCTTACAAGTTAGTAATTCCAATATATGACATATTAGTCATATTCATAATTACCAGGTTTTTATTACACTAAAGTCGAGTATTCATTCATTATGGGTTGTAACTTTCAGTTACATATTTTCCATCCAATGTATCACATGCCTTGAAAAAACTAATTAAAGATAGAAAAATATTAATGTAAATGAAAGTCAATAATTAGAAAATATAGTTAAAAAATGACAAATACACACTCATTTACTATATTGTTTTATGCATTATTATGTTTATGATGGCAAAATAAATAAAAAAGATATTGTCCTTAGAACCAAAAAACTAGAAGTTGTTTATAATGTTTGTATAATTTACAACTTTTTCAATAGTAGTTGAATACAATAACAATATAAAAACCTATTTCTTATAATTGACTTATTAAAACAAATAAGTATCAATCTAAACATTTTTCCTTGATTCTATAAACTATTTTTTATTGTATCTTTTAAGTTTATTCATGTTCATTTCTTTGTTTTTTATATGGATTGGAGCTTCAAGAAACCACACATACTAGGAGTCTCTTTCTCCTTAAATAATTAACTTTAAATTCTAAAATAATGAAAATAATTGCTAAAGATACCTTAATTATAGCTCTAAACCATGTAAGTACATTTTAACTATTTTTTTCTTGATGTTTATATAATTTACACTTGGTCATGATAATAATTAAATAAAAAATATATAAACATATATAATTATTGTGATTGACTTATTAAAATAAATAAGCATTAAGGTAAGCATCTCTACTTGATTCTGGGAACCATATTTTAATGTATCTTTGAGGTTATTCTATGGTAGTTACCAATATATAATTATGACCAAAAGAAACAAATAGTCCTTATGTGTATTATTCCTCTAAAGAATGCTATAACACAATTGAAACCATGACGATAAAAGAACAAGGAAACCTCATGTGTGAATATAGTTATTGAAATAATTTTTGAGTTTAATATGTAGATAAACTTACAATCTTTTCAACAATAATACTTGCCTCGTGAGAAGTAATCTCCCATGTTAGTTTTGTGCATACCCTTTTCCATTTTCCATTTTCCACTTCTCACCATATTTTGCAAAAACAATGTGGAAAAATGTCATATAACTTACCCCAAGTGTAGTTTTCTTCGCTATTGGTCATATAACACAAGTTTTATTGAATTTTTGTTAGAAAAGGAAATAAATAACATATTTGACTGCTTTAGTTAACAAGCAAGTTGTTTTTGCTTAAAAAAAAGAAGCATGAAAATGTGATAATGTATTATTTTTTAAGCTGAATTCGGATTATACGGAGGAGAATATACAGGAAGATATTTGTCCTCTTATTAGAGTGGAGGTTATAGACATATGCATTCTATTGATAGTAAATGCACAGGTGCCATGAACCAACCAACGGCTACCTTCATACTCTAATATGCGGAAAAATGAAGTGTGGTGTCTCCTCAAAAATGCTTTCCCCTTTGGTTTCTTGGTTCTTGTCCCCCTCCTCTTCCTCCTCCTCTTCCGAAGAAGAACAAAACCTTGACATCAACACTCATCATGAAAATCACCAAAACTTCAATATACAAGATCACGAAAACGACCAATATCTTAGCTCATGCGATGTGGATGACACCATTCCCCTTGCTCTCGCCGTTCCCACTGCCTCCCCGGCCGTGACGGTGGCCTTCCCGGCCGACGATGAAAGAAGCATGGTCCCCGGCACCACCACCACTGCCACCACATTTGTAACACGCTCCAAAGGGCAGTGCTCCAACAAGTATTCGGGCGTTGTGAGACAATATCAGAGGCTGTGGACGAAACAGGACGAGATGGAACTGCTGAAGGGATACCTTGATTACATGAAGCAGCATGGGAGGGCAACCACCACCCTCCACAACGACGTAGCCTCGTTGTATGATCACGTGAGGCCCAAACTGAACGTCGATTTCAACAGGAATCAGCTTGTTGAGAAGCTGCGTAGACTAAAGAGGAAACACAAATTGGCTTTGGACAAAGGCAAGGACAAGGAGGTTCCTAAAGGGAACCTCCAGGAACAGGCCATTTTTGAAATTTCACACAAGATCTGGGGCAATGACACCGATAACCTGTTAGACCAAGATTCTTTTGATGGTGCGTCAGGACGCACTCCTGAAAGCCGTTACCTTGGTGGCAACGTTAAGGTGAAGATTGATCAACTTGATAACAGTGATGAAATAGACGAGAGAGTGCCAAAGCGGTTGCGGCTACATGATGCAGAAGATGAGAACAGAGATTATGAGCAGAACAATGGTGGTAACATACAGGGCTTCATTGAGGAGACCATGAGGTCCTGTTTCTCCCCGTTGCTGAAGGAAGTGTTGGATGAAGCACACCAACAGCCACCTCCTGAGTTGGTGCCAATCCCATTGCCGCTATGTCCTGAAGATGTGGACCATGCGCAATGGACAAAACGAGGGATTTTGGAACTGGAGATGTATTTGAAGCGGTTGGAGTTGTTGCAGGATCAGATCAAGGCTAGATTGGAGGAATTGCGATCTAGATGAAGATGACGTATAAACTAAAACTTCTCCCAGATGTGCAGAAACAGTTTGTGCTTTATCCAACACCAACAACTTCAATGAATAGTAATAGCTCTAGCAATTCTGTAATGTTTTTGTGGTAAACAAGAAATTTAATTATATGTATCTGTGAAATATGTGGATGACAAGCTTAGATTCTTGTGCATGATAGGGCTGTCATTTGTATATTCAGTGCATTATAAGCCCAATTACCTCGTCGCCCTCCTCCTACGCAACTCTCCAACAATCGAACATGTCATTCATAAAGTTAACATATATAGAGTCAATTGCAGTGCCTTAAGCAAACAGATCATTCAGAAATTTAACATATCAATGGCCATCTGCAATGCCTTTAAGCAAACAGTATGAACTAATGAATGCCTTCATAAAGTTATGTAAACTTTGTATTTCTTGAATTTATGAATGTAGTTATAGTAAGAAATTGAATTTTCCTGAACAATTGTATCTTGTGTTCACTTTTAATTAGAAGACAAAAGCAAATCAGTACAGAGTAAACTTCTCTTTTGTCTTCTCAAATACTTGTTCTGCAATAACAGCACCGCTACCATCAGCCTTTTTTATCTCTAACTGGGCCTTCTGATAAAAACCCGTGCCCCTCAGCGCATCGGCAATGAAATCATCGAATCCAATTGCTATTGCAGCTTCTGCTTTAGCTCCGTAAACCAATCTCTGTCCGATGCAAACAGAATGAACAATGCAATCATTTTAATAAAAACTACGGAAACATGTGGTGAGAGGAAAATATTAATGATGTAGCTGGCTCACCTTGATTCTTGAAAGATGAATTGCACCAAAGCACATTGGACAAGGCTCACAAGAAGCATAGATTTCGCAGTCAGCAAGTTCAATTTGATTCAGCTTTTGACAAGCCTACAGATGATATCCAGTTATAACACGAGGTCCTAAATGATGTATATTAAGAAAGTAAGTAGATAAGTGAGATACGGAGTTTGTTTGGAGGAAACTTCTTAATGAACACTTTTAGGAGACAAAAAATGGAATTAATTTACTACAACCTAAATTTACTTGTGTATAAGTTAAAAATCAGATTTTGGAGAAGCTAACAGAAAATAACCTATAAATTAGTACATGCATAAACTATTTTTCACTTATGGAGAAGTTGATATAATTTTCTTTCACATTTTTCTCTCTCATAAGAGTTCATAAAAAAATGTTTCCATGCAGACCCTTGATCAAGGAGTTAAAAGTTGTACTGGATATAAAAATAATCAGAACCCTCTTATATACCATGATGAAGGGAGTCAAATGACATGCTTTTAATGTTACAGCAAACAATGTAAACTCTCAGCAACTTGAACTCACACACAATCTCTTCAAGGTATCAAATGGTGTATTTTTAAAACTCCCAGAGTTTGAGATCCAAGTATGTCTGAGACAGCTAGAGCCAATGATAGATATTGCAATATAAGATTAAAGAATGCTCAAACTACAAGTTATTTGTTATGATACTATTATTGGGAAAGAAAAGGAAAACACTCATAACTTTATCTGTTTAACAAGCACATGTTATACAGATCCAGATAACACGATGCCTGTTTAAACAGTTTTTTGCCGCACTTAATAAACGTAGGAATGGACAAGGAAAAAAGTCAATCTGACTAAATAACTTCAGGAATAGTACAATCAACTCCTCACTTAATCCGTCCTCATACTGGAAGCCAAATGGTAGAATAACAAAGTTACAATTCCTAGATCTTTGTTTCATCCACCACTGTTGATTCATGATATAGACCTCAGGTTTCAAAAATCAATTAGAAAGTTTTAAATGGAAAGAATAAGAAACCTCTCTTATAGCTGTAACCTCAGCATGGGCAGTTGGATCAGTGTTTCTTAAAACCATGTTATGACAGCTTACAACTATTTCATCCTTTCGAACAACAACAGCACCAAAAGGGCCTCCATCGCCACATTCAACCCCCTTATATGCTTCTTCAACTGCCTTTGTTAGGAACTTGTGGTCTCTATCCTGTACAGCTGGTATACCAAGAGAAAATAATATTTGAAAAAAAAACGCAGAAGGGAGCTGGGGAGTAGCATCTGAAACAGATAAGATCATACCTTCTTGATGACCAGGAAATGCCGAAGCAACAGAAATAGTTTCATCTTTGACTTCCAACACTAAATATAAAAAAAAACAGTATCAAACAGTCAGATCCTTCCAGCTATAGAAGCAAAATCAACAAAGAGCATTACATACAAGTGACAAGCCCGTGACTCCCCCTGAGTAGCTAAATCTGAGTATACTTCAAAAATTACAAATTAACAACCCCACTAGGGGTCAATTTTTTTTGAAGAATATTTCAGCTTATACATGCACCCCATCTCTCCTATTAACTGAATTGAACATGTTTGCAATTTGGATTAGAAAAATTGGATTGTGTTTGAAATTGGTTAAGTCATGTTCCTTCCTGGGTTTTAGATTATAGAGAGCAGCTTCCCGGATTAATGTAAAGACCCAATCTGGTTTTACTTTATCCCCACTGAAAGGAGGATGTGTTGGGTGTATGTTTAATTATTAAGCATAATAAGGGAAACAGAAGTAGAAGCAAAAGGCCATAACCATGAATAATCTTACCATTGGCAGTAGCAGCAGAAGTAGCGTCGTCCATGATGGTATTGGGATCTGAGGAAAAGGAGGGAATATAGAAAAGAGGAAGAGAAGAAGTGAAGAAGAAAGGACAAGAGAGAGAAAGGAAAAGACTAAACAGTTAGTTTTATCATCCCATCTCACCGAACAAAAACCTTACACGCAATCAAATTTTGCTTCACTAGATGGATCCATTATTGCTCACCTCCAACCCCTTTTTGTCTACTTTTCCTAGTTTCTTTCTTTGGTTTTTTTTTTTTCATTTCCTTTTCATATAAATTTAGTTTTTCTTACAATTATTTTGTTTCTCTAGAAAAAAAAATACTTAATTAAGTTTTAAGTGCGCAATAAATTTGGATTTTTTAGTTAAATTTTTGTTAAAAAAAATAATTTCTTTAATGTTGAAAATTTTTATATTTTTCAATTGAGTTATTATGGTTTAATTTTTTTTTAATTGGGTGATTTGATTGTGATCTTGATCCATCACCTTACTTAGTTGTCTTCACTTGATATTTTGTGTTAATATTAAAGGATGCATTCTCTTAGTTAACCTAACAAATGACTTTTATTATTGGAGATAAGCGAAAAGAAAAAAAAAAGAAAATCAAATATGATGTTAGGAGAATATGAAACGATTATGATGGAATAAAGATTATGGTCACTAAACATATTGGTTGTAAGTTTTTATCCTCCACAACCTTCATATGCAATCTCAATCTCATCCTTGTTCCGTTATCTATCAACATCGTATTTGTATTTCGTATTCGTTTATCTTCATTCAACATATGTTTGTGTTTCACTTCCTTTTCAATCTCGTCTAAACAAGTTGTTCATTGTTGTTTTGATCAAAACAATAAGAATCACATGTTATTGGATGTCCCACCAATAAGTCTTGTTATTAGATATCTTTCATGCACAACTTCAACTTCACTTGTTTTGTTCTCTTATTCAATCTCACGTTTGTTTCACATACTCCCAAAATAGTATTTAGGTCTTTTTTTCTTTCTTGTTTGTTTTAGTTTATTCTCATCCAACATTAAAAATAATATGATGTGTTAACAACAAAATTATGTCCTTTTATATTAACACAAAATAACATGCAAAGACAACTAAGCAAAGTAAGATAAAGATCACGTCACCCATTTAACAGTAAGATTAACAACAATAACGCCATTGAAATATAACTTTTTTGGAAAATTCAATAGAAATTTTTTAAATAAAAATTTAATTAAAAATAATTAAATTTATCGAGATTTAAAAAAATAATTAAACTTTTTTTTAATATTCATATAAGAAACGGACAAACTAAATAAAAGAAGTTACTTTTACCACTTTTTCTAAAAATATTTAAAAATAAATAAATAAGATGATACATTTGTAATTAAAATTTTAAAAAAAATATAGATGGAAATGAAAAACATAGTAGATGGAACGTCTTAAATTTCACTGCTAGATTGATATTCATATCTCAGTTTTTTTTTTTTCTTTTATTATTATATAATAAAAATGGACAATATTTTGTTCTCCGTGTAAAGTCAACTATTATTGAATAGATAGCATTGAGTCTTCGCAAACGATAGAAAGTAAAAAACAAGGAGAAAAAACAGTGAAAGCAAAATATTAGGAAAACTAAGCAACAAGTTTGCATAAAGAAGGAATACAAACAAAAGAAAAAGTACTGATATCTTTGTTTTCACTTCTTCAAAAATTTTAAGCACATCCAACAAAACCAACCAGAATTAGTCAGAGCTAATATTTGGTCCAATTTTTTTCATAAATACTATTAAGAAAATTATGCATAAATTAATTTATAAAAAGTTTAAAGATTTTTTCTATTTTTTTGAATCTATATATGAATTAATTTTAACTTATAAAAAAATTAAAATATTTTTTTATATTTTTTTATTAAAAATCTCTGTAAAGAAACCCTTCATTAATTAGATGGAATTTGTTTTGAGAAAGTATTGATACAATATTTGTATCGTTTCATATTTTTAAACAGAGACTAAGATATAAATAACTTTTTGTCTCGTATCCGTGACCATCAATTATATATTTTTTTTATAATTTTTTATATATAATAATAATAATCTACATTTATATATAAAGAATATTTTCCTCGTAATATACGTATTTATTTTTTCATTTCTTCCTTATTTTATTATTTTAGAAATATATAATAAAATATTTTTTGTCATTTTATTATTATCTTAAATATTTCTTTCATTTATTTATTAGTATTTATTTATATTTTTATAATTCTATCACCTAAGAAAAAAAGTATTTTTTTTCTCTATTCTTATTTTTATTTTTTTTCTATTTTTTCATAAGAAACTACAACTATAAATTTAACCACGATTTACAATCATTTGAAAAGAAATTTAAGTTTATTTAGATGTTTTTTTTTGTTTTTTTTTCTAAGAGGAGTAAAAAAAATATAGAGAAGAAAACACAAAAAGAAAAAAACTAAAAATAAGAGATATTTTACAAAATAATTATTCAAATTTTAATATTAAACATAAATATATCTAAATATAAAAATAAAAATACGAATAATTATTTATGTTAGTAAGAATAATGAGATTAGTTTTTACCTTTTTATTCTTCCAATTCTTATATTAGTTAACCAATTTTTTAGTTTTCATAATTTACAATTAACTAATGAAAATTTGAAAATTTATTATTATATACTTATAACAATTAATAAAAAATAAATTATTTTTTATATTTTGATTATACTTTTCTTTATATTTAGGTTATTACTTTTCATTATAATAAGTTATATCAATTTTTAATGACATACAATACAAACGCGACAATCTCATGTTTCTCCTCGTATATATAAAGTTTACGTAACTTTTGTAGTTATTTTTTTAAATATTCAAATAGTTAAAATTATAATATTAATAATTGAATAATAAAATTATAACTAAAAGCATAAATAGTTATTCGCTTTTATTTTAATTAATTATTGTTTTTATATAAATTCTTAATTGAAATATAAAATACTATTTAATATATAATTTATTTTAAAATGCATGGGTAAAAGAAAATTGTAAAAAGTTACAAAATACAGTACTCATATTTTTCTAAACACGCTAAAACCTAAGCAGCAAGTTTGGATGGAACTTTATAGTAAGAAATTGAAGTTTTCTTGACCTTTAACTCACCCTTGTAACTTGAACTTGAATATTGTAACTGAAGTTTTCTTGAACAACTGTAACACCAAATGAGATGATTAAGCAACTCAGGGCACAACAAACTTGTCTTTGGTCTTCTCAAATACTTGTTCTGCAATTACAGCAACACTACCTTCAGCCTTTTTGATCTCCAAGTTGACCTTCTCGTAAAAAGAGCCAGTGTCCTTCACTGCATCAGCAATGTTATTACCAAATCCACTAGCCACACCAACTTCTGCTTTAGCTCCATAAACCACTCTCTGTACCAATGTGAGATGAATGAGAATTGTCACCAATTTAATACAACTAGAGAAACATGTGGTGAGGGGAAAATTTGAGTAGTGTGGCGAGGTCACCTTAATTTTGGAAAAAAGAATTGCCCCAAGGCACATTGGACAAGGCTCACAAGTAAATTTCACAGTCAGCAAGTTGAACTTGATTCAGCTTTCGACAAGCCTACACATGATATCATAATCCAAGAAAGTAAGCAGAATTTTTTGTTTAATGGCAAAATGTTAGTTTTTGTTAACTAAGCATTTAAACTCAACCGATCTCTCCCTCCCTTCTACTTTTTTCTGGCAAGCAAACTTTATATCTATGTTTTAACCAAGAGATATGGTGACTTTAAGTGATCGCTTAGGTTATGAGTATTCTTATCATTACACAACCTTTAAGTTTAGGCTAAGACTTGTGTCGAAATGTAATCTATCACTACACAGTCTCCCAAATATAAATGAAGACTTACTTAACATGAGTCGAAATCCTACATATTCTCTTTTGACTTAGAGATTATAAATAATTTCATATATACTGAATAAAATAATATATTTAAAATATTGTTACCTTTTGTGGTATGCAGGGGATTGGAATGTGACTTATTTCATCCACTTTTCACTTGTAGATTATAAAATTTTATCCGTTCTCTTTCTATGTTTAGGAGATCAGAATGCGGCCTTCATAATTTGCTTTTAACTTTACAAATTATAAACTTTGGCACTGAAAGAGAATGTATTTATGATTTTGTCACCTTTTTCTGTATGTAGGGGATTTGATGATATTGTGATAAAGATCACAAAAGCGAGAATTCATCATTTCCTCGTGTGTTGGATAAAGAATCCTGCAATGATTGTCCATCCTTTCCTTGGGGATTTAATCATTAGCATAAAAATCTTTGGAGGGATTGTTCATGCATTTCCTCATATGTTAGGGATTTAATCTCTAGGATAAAGATCCCTATAGCGGTTGTTCGTCATTTCCTCATGTGTTTGAGATTTAATGTCTAGTATAAAGATCCAAGATTGATTGTTCGTCATTTTCTCGTGTGTTGAGAATATGATAATTCCTAAGATAAAAGATCTTTGGAGCTGTCATTCGTCATTTCCTCGATTTTTTCATTATTATAGTTATGCAAAAGATTCCATAAAATTTATTGTCTTGTTAAAAAAATGTCATTTAAAAACGCTAGATAAAACAATAACTTAAAAGTTAAATAAAACAACAATTTAATTGTTGCATTCTACTTCCTTGAAAATGAGTTTCTCATCCAATGTCAATGTCTCCAAGTGATATGTTGCTTTTCCAATCACCTTTCTAATTTGATATAGATCGATCTATTTTGAAAATATCTTGTTCTAAAAATTCCTCCATCCTTAATAATGATTAATAATGATTGTGCTCTTCATTGATTGTGCTCTACTATCTTCGCAACTTAAGTGTTAAGTGACTAATTTTACATGTCCCACTTGAATACTAAATGTTCTAATTAAGAGAAATGGTGACGTCTTTTATAAGAGTAGTCAATTTTTATTTTTTTCCTAATAAATCTTGAGCGATCGGATATTTCATAATCCCAAATAAAAATGAATATTTGCTTAAATATGTTAGAATTATGTTATACCTATCACTAAAGTTTCTAAATGGAAAAACTAATATAGTTTCCAATGTAGAAATAATCATAGCCCTTGTACATGTAGACTAATGTCTAATATATATCAGGATGAAGGGCATTTGGAATGATATTTAGAATTTTTCTGTAATTTCTGCTAGCCACAATCCCTGTTAGTTGATACTTGGACTGTGATAGAGAAATGAAACACTGATGCATGTCTTACGTACTATGTCCTATGAGACTCGGACACTTCTTCTTAAATGGCATATTTGTATCAGACACACGTATTTGTGTCGATACTCGTACGACACTCGTAGGATACTTATCGGTGAAATGTTTAATTCAAAAAAATATTTGTTGGATTTTTTAAAATTTTAACAGGGTTCTAACACAATTTTAAAAGCTATAAATACAATAACTTTCTAAAAACTCAAATTTATTGTATACATTTTTATTATAATTATAAAAATAAGAACAAATTCTTTTGAACCAGTCATGAAAAATATTTTTCTGTTACTAAAAAAATCTGAAATATACTTTTGCACATAAATATTTATTTTTAATTTATATAATTCAAAATTATATAATATATAGATCATCTCCCGTATTTTACATTTTAAAAATTATACGTATTTTTGTGTTTGGATCCGTGCCGCCTCTTTAACAATGAAATTGAAGACCGAAAAAATAAGAATTGTTAATCAAACCTCTCTTATAGCAGTAATCTAGCATGGGCAGTGGGATCAGTGTTTCTTGAAACCATGTTATGACAGCTCGCAACTATTTCATCATTTCGAACAATAACTGCGCCGAAAGGGTAACCATCGCCACTTTCCACCGCTTTATATGCTTCTTCAACTGCTATTGTTAGGAACATGTTTTCTCTATCCTCTGCAGCAAAGCAACAGAGATATTAGAAGAAACTCCAATTAGATAATAAAGTGATATAAAATCACACATTATGGCACAAATTTACTGCATAGTCAAAGCACGATCTGTAATTATGAAGGATTTAACATTATGAACACACTAACATTATATGAAGAGGGACAATTTTTTACTTCATCCTTAAGCGCAAGGGAAACAGAACTAGAAGAAGTTGTAATTATGAATGATTTTACCATTAGAAGCAGTAGCAGCATCCTCCATCATGGTGTTAGGATCTGATGAAAAAGAGGACAAGGAAAATTGAGAGTGATGGAAGAAGAAGAGAAGCGCAGAGAAACTAGACCAAGATTTTCCCTTGTAAATGCAGAGTTATCAATGACCTGTTTCTATTGTGTGTGTGTGTGTGTGTATATATATATATATATATATATATATATATATATATATATATATATATATATATATATATATATATATATATATATATTCCACCACCGACAACTTAATATATTAAAAATAGTGTATTTAAATATTTGAAGCGTCTAAAGTATTTAGTCGTTGTTTAAATGTGTAGGGATGCTGAGTTTAATGCTTTGTTTAGATTATAAGGAAATTAAAAAATGAAAAGCAAAGAAATAAAAGAAAAATGATAGGGAGTGGAGTTGTTTACATTATGTCGAAAGAAAATAGAATGTATTAAAAGTTTGTAATAGAAGTAATTGATGAAATAAATATTTTTTTGTATATTTAAAAAAATATTTTTAAAATAGTTTAAGATATAAATAATTTAAAAATATAAATTACACTTAAAATATATTTAAACTAAAATAAAAAGTATCATTAAATCTTAATAAATAAAAATATCATATTTTAAAATAATTATATATTAAAATATATTACTTTATACAATATTAAAATTTCTTTTATTTTATTTATTTATTATTTTAATTAATTATTTTTAATATAAAAATATATTAACACAACATTAAATTTATTTATTAATTATTTTAATATTTGTATTTTAATTAGAATAAAATATATATAATTTTTTACATTAAAAATAACTTTTGGTTTAGAGAAATGTTTATAACAGTTTTTTAGATTGAAGTGTAAATAACATTATTAAATAAGTATTAAATGAAATTTTATAAGATTCTTAGAAGAAATCTTAAAAACAAAATAAAATAATAAAAGTAATAAAAAGTAAATTAAATCATTGTAAAAGTTTGAAACCAATTTGATAGGGAGAATATACTATGTTATTTGTAGGAGTTAAGCATTGTTATTGCTTTCAATTATCTATTTGTTGTCATTGCCAATTTTGCTATTCTATTTCAACAGATTTCGTGCATACAATAAATGTGAGCATAACTTGACATGAATAAAGCAGGAAGGAATTTAGTATTATTCGTTATTTTTCTTAGTTTGGGAGGTTGTCCTTTTGTCCTATTATTCACGGTTTTTGTTACTCTCTATTACTTTGTTTGTAACTGCAAACATTTTGTGTTTTCATCTTAGCGTACACTTTGTGTGTCAGATACAACTAACAGAAAAACTAAAAACAAAGAGAGGCCTTCGTTTTCAATCTGTAAAGAGATGTAGTATACTTGCGTAACGCCAACAAATTACTTATTATAGATTATTATTCTTCCCATATTTGAATTTATTTTAAAAGTTAACACGCCTAATAAACAATATTTGAAATATAAAGGTAATACATAAAAATATTAAGAAAATTCATATTATAGGTAAACCAAATATTAAATTGAAACCATTCTTTACGTTTATGGGTGCCCAACAGCACGAAGTATAAGACAATACCTAATAAAATACCTTACATACCAAAATCATAATAACTTCATAATTCTAGATGTTAATTTTAAAAAATACATCCACGATGATATTCAGATAAATATTTATTTTCAACTTAGAAAGTTAAAACATTAAATCCTTTAATTTATACTAAGTATTATAAGAACAAGAGTTATACCTCGCTTTCAGTACAAATTTGACATTGAGCATCAAATAAATTAAGTTCATAAATTACATTTATCTCAAAATAGCAAAATGAACAAATTAAATTCTACACTTTCCATCAGATCATTCAACCCATACAAACCCAATTTTCAGAAAGAAATAGCTCTAACGATGTAGCTTATCTATTTTTACTAATTTGATTGTAGTGGATTTTTCATTAAATGGCCTCAGAGTAACTAGGTATATAAAGCTGAATCAAAATTTCATTGGTTTAGGTTTAGTAGAAGGCTGAAACAAAATCCAAAATTATCTTAAATCACAGCACCAAAATTGTTCTAAAATGAATCGAAAAATCTGTTGTCTACTAGAACCAGACGTCGACCATACAATTATAATCACAACATCTCACCAAATATACACTATCTATAGAACGTTATGGACATTGCGAATGCAGCAGAGCACATTCGATGTCAATTAACAATACATGAAAAGATCTTCAATAGTTCAATTTAGTTATTCTCCGAAACCAGTTCAATTTTTCAAATTTTTCTGTAGGTTGACAACTATCTGTCACACCAACCAACGATTTCATTGAAGAAATTAAACCCCTTTTGTATCAATTCCCAAGTCAACCAACATCGAATTCATTATCACAGAACTAAATATTTGAAAACAATGTGTTCAACTGAATTCTCAAAATTGATCATGCCATTGTAACTGAACATCAATTAATGTAGGATCAACACTAACAGGAAAATATCTCATTCTAAGAAACTAAACGAAAAATAAAATAACCATTAGAAAATATCAATAGCAATACAACCTTAAAATCAGAACACAGAATGTTTGAAAACTTATTTCTTTTTTCCAGCCTTGGCAGCTTCGGAAGCCTTCGTCTGCAAACAAAAACACACCAGAGGTTATTCTTTTATAAAACCAAAAATGATACAACAGATAAACAGTGGTCAACAACACACAATTGTATTACCTTCTTTACACCACGAATCTTCTTAGCTCTATTCTTTCTCTCCTTCATTTGCTTCCTTGATTTCTCTATCTTAGTATCTAGTCCATTCTGCAAAAGAAGAGATTTTGTTCAAACAAAAAGAACCAGGCATAAATAACAGAGTGAAAGGATAAAATGTTAAATATCAGACAGAACAAAAGCATTCCTTACAAAATATTAAAGGATGCTAATAAAAGCATACGAGCAGTTGATTTTGCAAATACAGAACAGCAAAACACTTATAGTTGGAGAATATAATGTATATATATCTATAAAGGAACTATTAACACCCACAATACAATCTGAACAAACCATAAAATCATTTCAGTTTACAGCGGTCTTACCCAGCTAAAGAGCATTTTATGATTCTTCAGGACTAAACTTTTTTCAAATTATATTCCCTAAATTAAACTGACTCCCACCCCCACCCCCTCCAAACAAATAATGAAACAACTAATAAGGAATGTTAAAGTATAAATAATGATAATAGATATGGGTAGCCACTTAATTTATAAACAGATGAACCAATAAAATAACATTTGCACAAAATCAAGGCAGAAAGGTTCAGTTAACTGACCCTGATAAGCCTGTACTTTGGCTCATACTTCTTCGCATTGTCAACTGAATCATAGATCAAACCAAATCCAGTGGACTTGCCACCACCAAAGTGAGTTCGGAACTTGAACACAAATACAGTGTTAGGGTCCTTCACATCATACATTCTTGCCAATTTCTCCTTCAACTCAGCCTTTACGCAAGCACAACAAATTAAATAAATCAAAACGCGAGTTAACACAAATTCAAACAAATAACAGTTTAAAAATGTAACATTCGTCTACTTACGAAAAAATAAGCATCTTAAAAGACAATACCTTGGAAACATTGGCCCTCCCTGGGTGAAGGACGTCAACAACCTGAATCACATGACAAAAATATACTGATAAGACCGTAGGATTCTCTGCCATTTGGGATCATGATGTTCAAAACATATCACAACTAGAAGATTTCACATTGGCACAACTCATCTACCTATTTGATTAAATTAAATTTACATTATTCTGATGAAAACAGAAACCTAATCGGGTCACCACTGAAAAAATTGTTTTCAGAATGAAAAAATGTAAAATTGAACTGAAAAAAAAAAAACTTACGAATTGTTTTCGTGAGAGGAGCCTGTTTGTCATGAATTTTCTGGTTCGGATGGTCACTGCTTTGTCCGCCATTTTTGTTGAGCGCCGGCTATTGGAGCAACTGATATTCTCAGCTCGACGACACTGCAACGGAGGGGAAGGAGAATAATGTTTAACCCTGCCTTTTTAAAAACCCTAGTTCAGTTATCCTTTTCGCTTGGGCTGGTCCAATCTAAGCCCCTCTTTCCCGCGATTAATTTTTAGTCCACAATGTTTGGGTCCAATTCTGACCACAGGCCCATGAATATATAACGAAAACAAATATTTAACCCCCCCCTTCTATTTCTCTTTTTTGCTGCAAATAAAGATTGTAATTTTAATTTTATCCCAATATAATCAAATTTTATATTGTTTCAAAAAATACTATTGAATTTTACTTTTATTTTAATTGATCCTAAAACATTACTTTTTTTATAAATAAATACTTACAAAAATTATATTATCTTAATTAACACGTAGAAATTTTCATTTTCTTTATAAATAGTATTTCTAACATATTCGAATTAAATTATTTACATTAAATGTGAATAAATTATTAATTTTTCTTATTTTGGTTAAAAAAAATATTTCATAAAAATAATAAATTTTAAAGACTAAGTAGAATAAAATTTAGGTGTTTTTACAAAGACATAAAATTTAAGGATAAATTAGAGAAAATAAAATTCAAAGTACGGAGATAAAATAATAATTAATACAAAAACTAAAGTCTAGGATATCTGTTTTAAAAATATAAAGTTTAGGAGGTTAAATATTTTATTTTCAAAAAAAATATAAAAAATATTTTAAGTACAAAATTAATACTTTTCGTTTTTATATGTGACATACCTCTGTTTTATTTATTCAAAATTATAGTGATAGTAGTCCAAATTTGAGGACCTGAGAAATAGATCACGACTTTTTCCGTTAAAAACGAGTCCGCCTAAGTTGACCCGTTTAAAAAATTAAATTATTTAGAAAACTAATTTAAATAGGAAAATTTAGTCAATAGATGTAAAATATTTTAATAATTTAGTTTCAAATTTTTATATATTTTTTATTACTTTTAGAGAAATTAATTTTATATAATAATTGTATACTTTGGCTTTTTTAAGATCAATAAAGTTTTTTAAATATATAATAAAAACTTTGAATTTGAATATATTTTTAAAAAAAAGACAAGTCGAACCAATAAGTTGACGTACCAGAGAAGGAAAACTGCAAAGCAACAAAGCTAATAAAGTTTGACATGGTCGCAAATAATTTTCATAGGAGGAAGAAGTAAACAGAGTTAACAATTTTTTTAAAACAGAGTATAAAACAAAGCAAACAAAGTATAATTTATAATTTTGCTAAAAAAAAGTAGTTTTTAAGGTCGTTTAAGGTAAATCTTTAATATTGTAAATTAGTCTAAATCTCTCTTCATAATTGATAAAAAAAATCATTTTAAATGATTTATACTAACTTTTTTTATATATAAAACTCATGTTTAACATTATCATAAAATTTCACGTTAAGTTGATATTTTAAAATTTACCAATTATATACTATCACATTATTCATATTATTAAAAGGAAAATAAAATATACAAAAGTATGAGGATCACACTAAATCTATGTAAAAACACACACTTTGAATAGAAACAAAACATAGAGAATTGGGTCTTCTATAGGAAACAAAATTCAAATTAATAGTATTATTTAAATTCTAACTTATTTTTAATCTCAAGATTAACTAATTTACAATGATTGTACTCCCAAAAAATATAAGAAATCTTGATAAAGAGAAAGTGATACTGGTAAAAAAAAACTCTTATAGACTTAAGAAAAGAAATAAGACGAAAACGAGAAATGTCAGTAAAATCAAAGAAATTTTTTTGGAGTCAAGTCAAAAAACACACACAAAAGAATAATTAATAAACAAATTATAAATACTCTCATTTTGTTCCCTGCACAAAAAAACACATAAAGCATAACACTACCACCCTCTTTTTGGACATCCTTATCAGTAGGAAGCCGATTATGCAAGACTTTTCAAAGGTTAAGGATTTAGTAAGAGGGATGGAATAAGACCGCACTAACTTCCCTCATCCACAATAAGAAGAAAAAGAAGAAGAAGAGAAATTTATCTTGCTACTTTATGAGTAAAGACCCCACAATCATCCAACATCTAGTTAGGAAGATCAGACATATCAGAGAGAACAAGATTGTTCATATGATAAATATTAGACAACCTACAAAAAACAAAATAAATGTTCCAAGCAGAACCATTCCAACCATCTACTACTTTAAATGAAAAGTGAATCTTATCTTGATAAGGACCCCTACAATCAAGGATATACATGTTTGGAGAACACCATAAATCATTCCAAAAATTAATTTGATATCCCTTCCCACAATTCAAAAAGTATTCTCCAACACAATATCATAAAAGTCATGTATGTCAAACTAAACAAAAGAGGAGTGATATGTAGGGTGTTTTAGATACTTGGTTTAGGGAACTTGACTCTCATTAAGCCAAACCGAAGCATATTATTGTATGAGAATTTGTTAGCACGATTCGTTCAATGGTAGGTGTACCAATCACACAATAACAAGTAGTAAATAATTATCGTTCTCCTAAATGACTTGAACAATACATGGAAATAATCATAATTAATAACTAATTTAGATAAAAGAATATCATTAATTGTTTTGATGTTCAAAAAAATAAAACTCTTTTTAGATTTTATCTAACACTTAAATTGCAGAATATATTAGAAATTATATGGTATGTTATTGTTAGGGTTAGACTTCCCCGAACGTCACTCTTATACATATAATCACTCAACTTCTTCCCAATTTAATGCTAAAGTCAACCAACAAGTATAATCAAACCCTAATCCTTAGTAGAAAGAACTTAAGTTTCTCCAATTTCTTGAGAACTTAATAAGAAAACACACTTTACAACAAAGAGTTTAAGTTAACTAATAATTCAACTCACATTCCTAGATATAAGATTCATTAGGTATTTTGCTTCGGTTCTAGATTACAAAAATATTTTCCTACACCTACTGACTCAAATATCAAGCTATGGATGATGAAACAACAAGAAGCATTAAGACTAAAAGCAAAATACTAACATTGAATGGAAAGACACACACACATATATATATATGTATATATATATATAAATTTAGTGGTTACATCTACCCCAACAAAAGGGGTTTAGCTCTTCAATGTCATGAAGAAACAAAAAAAAAATGAACAATGGAGGGAGATGGATAACCAAAGAGAGGAAATGAGGACTCCAAGAAAACCCTAACAGAGCCCCTAAGTCTTCAAAATTGCTTACTTCCTTCAGAAAATTGAAAATCCCCTTTTCTTTAGAAGAAATAGAGAGAAATAAGTTAAGGATGTCATGTCAACAAAAAGTGGCACTCAACACCACATGTTACACGTTGCGTGAATCATTTAAACTAGCTCTTTGTCCAACTCATCCCACATTGGGCTCATGCACTCAGCTGCAAGTGGCACTAAGAGCAAATCACCACTAAGAGGTGACACTTAAACCTTGGTGACAATATTTTTCTCTGCCTTCATGATGTTGGACTTGATTCAAATGGCACCCAACACATTTAATCTTGTGAAAATTTCAAATTTGTCCTTTCATTTCCACTTTCACATATTATAATCTTGTTTCATTTGATACAAGGCCTCATATTCAATTGTTAGACAAAATTAATGGGTTTAATGATATAATAAGATTATGTAACCAAAATCCAAATACTTAAAAAAAATATTAAAAAAATTTCTATGTAAGTTAAAAACTAAAGAAAATAACTAAATATAATGGAAGAATGGAGGGATGCGAGATACTTACAAGTTAGAATGGAAGAATGTGCACAGGAGAAAAACACATAGAGAGAAGAATCATAAATTGAACGCACGCAGAGAATAACCCTAAATTTAACGCGTAGGAGAACGGGAGATGAAGAACTATAGGCAGAGGAGAACAGGAGATGAAGCCGCACACAGGAGAATAAGAGATGAAGAACGCGCACAGGAGAACTAGGAGACCGCGCAGGAGAAGGAGAGAATGAAGAACGTGCACACAATTTTATTTATTTTGTTTTATTTGGCACAATGTCTTTTTTTTAAAAAAATCACATTAAATAGGATAGTGTCCCTTAAGCTGACATAAATGTGGACTGCAACATTGTGTAAGTTTTGGGGACACTAATTCAAATAAAATATAATTTATTAATTTAATTCTTAAATTTTGAAAAATTGTAGTGTATGCTAAACCTACACTTAATATTTATTTTTTATTTTGATAAATACATAGTTTGTGTCCCTTCTAGGGATACTACCTTATCATTATATAAATATATATTTTTATGATTTTAGTGTGGGTTAACGTTTTTTGGCTCACACTATAATTAATATTTACTTTTGTGTCTCAATTGTGTAGGGTTTGGGGATGCTAATAATGTCCTTTACTTCACCGCTACTTTTTTGGTAACTAATTCCAACTTTTCTTGTAGTGCATGGTAGTTTTGTGAAGATCAACATAATAGGTGATGTGAACCTACAGTGCGATACTTGATATGTATTGTTGGATTAGGTCTTCATCAAAGAGCAAAAATTTAGTGTTAGTTTCATCACATTCTTATGACAACTTCAAAGTTAGTTTCTTGAGCATAAAAGGAAGGTCTGACGTTGTCTTTGGTATACTCAAACTCTTTGTTTGAGTGGTAAGACATGGCATTGTTCCAGTAAGTCTTTCCACCTCACTTAATGTCTTGATGAATCGTTGTTTATTGAATATATTTGTCTAATCATATGTGGGTTGTTTGAAGGTAGGTTTCAGTGGTGGTGGTTTAAGACGTTTGATGGGCAACTTACATTTTACGGGTCTTAGGTCTAAATGGGGTAGATGCGGTGGAATTCGGGCAGGGTTTCAAAATAATGTAGTTTTTGGGGTCTAAAGTCTTACTATTTAATTCAAATTTGAATAACGTAACGAAGATCATATGCTACGTGATAAGTGTCATATTTTAGTGAAATTTCATATTAAAATATAGATACTTATGGATATTTATTGATAAAATAACTATAATTTAACCCATAATTTATAATTTTAAACTTTTTTTTATATATTTTGTGATTATAATATGAATAAGAACAATTTATTCTCAAATTTGTGTTAATTTCATGACGCTAGGAAAAAATGGAGATGAAAGGACAAAAACAGAATATGCAAGATAAAAAGAAAAGGTTGGAACGCTCCAACACTCGCTCAAACTCGCCTAAGTCAGAAGCCTCCCAAGGGATCTCGCCTAAGAGAGCCCAATCTCACCATGGCGCGATCATTCCAGTGATGTTGGGTTTATTTTCGTCCAACTCACCCAAGCGAGCCCAATCACGGCCCAGACGAGAAGTCACTTAGCCAAAGCCCAACTAGGTTAAATATGAGGCGTGAGACACAACCCTAGTCATTCATTGGGAGAATAAGAGGTGATAGAAAACCTTAGAGGAGGAAGTCGTCATGGAGAAACATCATAGATCTTCTTTTCTTGCTTTCCATGCTTGTAATGGCTAACATGAGTGACTAATTATACCTTTTGGGATCGAGAGTAATATGCTCAAACTCTTATGTATTTAGGTGATATTTAAATATAATTTTTTTTTCTTCGATTTATGATTGGTATTGTCATTTTATTCATAAATCTAGTTTACCAGAATTTTGATCCTTAGATTGATTAACATATTTGAATGCTAGGAATAAATTTAAAATGTTAATTGCTTTCAACATCTAATCGTAATGATAAAGAGTTTTTATAAATATGCGAGGAATCAATACTCTTTTAATAATTTTACATGTGAGAAATTCATATAAATAAATTTTATATGGGCATCAATATCAATCAAATGATAGAATATTATTATGCTTTTCAAAATACAAAAGAGTAAGAAAGATGAACTTCAATCCCAATTTTCTCAATTGAATCAACAACTCTTTACTTTAATTTTATTTAATTTTCATGCAAACCATTGTAAATATCAAATTATTGTACATATTCTTATACTTATGAAATGTTACTATTAGGATTTTAAACAAATGTTCCTTATGGGTTTGATATCCATCTTAGAGACAAATTATTACTTCTTACTTAATACACTTGTCGTATAAAAGACTCATTAATATGCTCTATAAATGAATTTTATATGGGCATCAATATCAATCAAATGATAGAATATTACTATGTTTTTCAAAATACAAAAGAGTAAGAAAGATGAACTTCAATCTCAATTTTCTCAATTAAATCAACAACTCTTTACTTTGCTTTTATTTAGTTTTCATGCAAACCATTGTAAATATCAAATCAAATCAAATTATTGTACATATTCTTATACTTCTTACATGTTACTATTAGGATTTTAAATAAATGTTCCTTATGGGTTTGATATCCATCTTAGAGACAAATTATTACTTGTGACTCAGTACACTTGTCGTATAAAAGACTCATCAATATGCTCTTTTATCAAGTGCTTCCTTAAGAAATCATTATCAATATTCAATAAATCCACATTAGTATAATGCATGTGTGTTAACATGTTAACCAAAGCATGAAACTGAAAACAACCGAATGATCGTTACCTTGAGTTCGTAAATGGGAGATCCCATTATGGACGCTAATTTGTTTTTCCCTTGACCCAACCCAAAATAAAATTCGATTCCTTTTACTTTTAATGATATTGCATTTTATAGATGATTTAGGCCTTAAATGAAATATGGAAAATTTATGTAACAATCAAATAGATTGACTATAATTCGAGAGTTAGTGACAAATTTTAGCAAGAATCTCCGTATTAGTGGATTGTTATTTTACGAATATAGTTGAGATTGAGTGAATTTTACCAAAACTTAGCTGTTTGAGCTATTGAATCTCCCATGATCTCTTCGATCTGATCTTGTCCACGGGAATGAGTTAAATCCGAGTTTCATTTTCACACGGATTTCTTTCGTACGTATGGATAGTCATGAACCTTCCCACATTCCAACTAGTCCCAGTACGACACAGTTGTTATCAATTGTTTCATTTCTGTGTCTAACATGTTGTGTTGTACCAGGGAGAGGAGTGAAAGGTCGAGGGAGAGATATGATAGACGAAGGTTGGATGTTGCATTGTTGTGGAGGTGGGAATCTATTTAAGGGTTACACTTGACGTTTTCCTTAGGCTGTGTTTGGTTCGGGACGAAGAAATGAAAGAATTTACTGCTTTCGAAGAAAGCACAAATATTAATACACATAAAGACAAAAGTACATGAAAATAAAAAAAAATAAAAAATTTGTTCAAAACTTTATTCGCTGGATTGCGAAGAAAGTTGCAATTCACTAAATAATACATATTTTTTAATTGTAATTTACTTTCTTAACCTTTTCATTTTACATTTAAACTATTATTCTTTTTATTTAAAATAAAATTATAATTTAAATATAAAATATAATCAAAATTATAAAAAATAACATAATTAATCATATTATATATAATAAATTATAAATATAAATAAGAATAAAATTTTTTTTTTTAATAATATAGAAATAAATTTATATAATAATTATATTAATTACAAAAAAGTAAAGATAAAAATAATATTATTATTTAATATAAAAATAAGTTTTTATCAAAATATTTATAATTATTAATATTTAAATAACATTTTAATGAAAATAATTCTAATTTATAAATAAATAAATAAAATTAATTTTTTAACAATTTTTAGATATAAAGGGTAAATTTGTAAACTTACATTCTTATCAATTAAAAAATATATAATTTCAATCATACCTATCACATCACTCACAAACTTTCATAAATTTTCCCTACACTTTCCACTCTATTTACCTTAATCCAAACACCCCAACTTTCTTTACACTTTTCCTTCAAATCATCTCAAATTCACTCCCTCATTTCCAATCCCTCATCCAAACAAAGCATTAATCTCTAGAAGAGGAAAAGTTAGGGTTTTATTTGACAAGGGGGGTTAGATGACACGTGTTGTCGTGGTCTATTGTTAAGAGTTTTGGGGATTCCATTTTTTGTTCTTTGGATTAGGTTGGAAATTGAGTGGGCGACGTGTTGATGTTTGTTCGTTGTATTGATGGTTGTCAGCAGTTATGTGGATGGTGAATGTTAATCAAGGATGAAGTTCTAACTGGTGGCCTTGGTTCGTCCTCCAAATTATTTCCCTTGCTAGTAACTAGGTGTACCTGAGTGGAGAGATGGGGCCCAGGCACGGTCGGTTGACGTGGTGTAATTGCTGACGTGTTGATCTTCTTCTCCTCTGGTCGATTGTCCTTTCTTGCTGTCTCCTTTGGTCGGTCGTCCCTTCGTGCTATCAACTTCGGTCGGGCGGGGGAGGGTACCTGCGAAGGCACTCCGACGCTCAAGTAAGTATGAGATTCTAAGCGCAGTTTCGTAAGTGAATGAAAACGTACCTTTCTCTGGCTTGAGCACAGTATTTATAGGATTGCCTAATGGGCTTTCTATCCCTTGGGCTCAGGGTGGTTATGGATATGTCTTGTCAGTCGTGCTCCGGAATACCCGGGGAACATATCTTCTCTAAACGCATATTCCTTATTCTTCGGAGGTGTATCTTAACCACCTTAGCTTGTCACATAAATGCCCTTACATTTATTGTGTACACGGCCGGTCGGCCACGTGCGTTCGTTTCCATTTAGTGTATAAGGCCGGTCGGCCACGTGCGTTCGTCCGGTGCCTACCAGTACACTTGCCCCCCAGGCTCGAGGTGAATAAAAGCCGAAGAGTCGTAATAATTGTTGTGCCTTTCGAGTTGTCAGACATTAAACTTAACGGAATGGCGGGACGTTCGCATTAGCGAAGAATATTTTCGGTTAGGCATCGGACAAGCGGCCTGCCTGCATGGAGCACCCCTGGAGGACGACCAGTACGACAGAAAAAATAATAGTTGATGGAAAGCTGGTGCCGATCAACCCCGATGATAATTTAAATGAGGAGGCCGAGGGGGAGACCCCTGGCCCACAGCCTGACGCCTCTTTTGAAGAGTTAATGAACAATGTGGCATAGAAAATTGTTGGATCCGACATGTGGGCAATGCACACTTGCATAAATAATTCTGATTACATTAAAGTAATAAGATAATTCTGATGCCGGACGAGGCATAAATAATTCTGATTACATTAGTAATAAGATAATTCTGATGCCGAACGAGGTATAAATAAGTGACTAATTCTGATGCCGAACGAGGCATAAATAATTCTGATTACATTAAGGTAATAATATAATTCTGATGCCGAACGAGGCATAAATAAGTGACTAATTCTGATGCCGAACGAGGCATAAATAAATGAATAATTCTGATGCTGAACGTGGCATAAAAAAGTCTGATTACGTTAAGGTAATAATTCAGATGTCGAACGAGGCATAAGATTGAGTAAATAATTCGGATGCCGAACGTGGCATAATAATTTTGATTACGTTAAGGTAATAATTCAGATGTCGAATGAGGCATAAGATTGAGTAAATAATTCTGATGCCGAACGAGGCATAAATAATTCTGATTACATTAAGGTAATAATATAATTCTGATGCCGAACGAGGCATAAATAAGTGACTAATTCTGATGCCGAACGAGGCATAAATAAATGAATAATTCTGATGCTGAACGTGGCATAAAAAAGTCTGATTACGTTAAGGTAATAATTCAGATGCCGAACGAGGCATAAGATTGAGTAAATAATTCGGATGCCGAACGTGGCATAATAATTCTGACTACGTTAAGGTAATAATTCAGATGTCGAATGAGGCATAAGATTGAGTAAATAATTCTGATGCCTAACGTGGCATAAATAATTATGATTACGTTGAGGTAATAATATAATTCTGATGCCGAACGAGGCATAAATAAGTGAATAATTCGGATGCCGAACGAGGCATAAATAAATGAATAATTCTGATGCCGAACGTGGCATAAAAAAGTCTGATTACGTTAAGGTAATAATTCAGATGCCGAACGAGGCATAAGATTGAGTAAGTAATTCGGATGCCGAACGTGGCATAATAATTCTGATTACGTTAAGGTAATAATTCAGATGTCGAACGAGGCATAAGATTGAGTAAATAATTTTGATGCCTAACGTGGCATAAATAATTATGATTACGTTGATGTAATAATATAATTATGATGCCGAACGAGGCATAAATAAGTGAATAATTCTGATGCCGAACGAGGCATAAATAAATGAATAATTCTGATGCCGAACGTGGCATAAAAAAGTTTGATTACGTTAAGGTAATAATTCAGATGCTGAACGAGGCATAAGATTGAGTAAATAATTCGGATGCCGAACGTGGCATAATAATTCTGATTACGTTAAGGTAATAATTCAGATGTCGAACGAGGCATAAGATTGAGTAAATAATTCTAATGCCGAACGTGGCATAAATAATTCTGATTACGTTGAGGTAATAATATAATTCTGATGCCGAACGAGGCATAAATAAGTGAATAATTCTGATGCCGAACGAGGCATAAATAAATGAATAATTCTGATGCCGAACGTGGCATAAAAAAGTCTGATTACGTTAAGGTAATAATTCAGATGCCGAACGAGGCATAAGATTGAGTAAATAATTCGGATGCCGAACGTGGCATAATAATTCTGATTACGTTAAGGTAATAATTCAGATGTCGAACGAGGCATAAGATTGAGTAAATAATTCTGATGCCGAACGTGGCATAAATAATTCTGATTACGTTGAGGTAATAATTCAGATGCCGAACGAGGTATGAATTGAGTAAAGGACTAGGAGATTTGGATTTTAATTTAGTGCCTCGTTAAAACCTTCCCGGTCGTAAACCCTCCTTAGGGAAAAACCGACTGAGCGAGGAAAGAATGCACTTTTATTATTAAAGTTCAACTGTAATAAAATTTGAGATGTGTGGCATTCCACGTTCTCGGTATTTCCTTCCCAGATAAATATTCTAAATAATAGGCTCCACCGGCTGCCGTATCAGCTATGCGGAAAGGTCCTTCCCAATTGCTGGAGAACTTGCCTCCTTCCTTCCGTGCGCTGCTCCGCATTCGCCATACTAAGTCGCCTTTGTGGAACAATCTTGGTTTAACTTTGGAGTTGTATCGTCTGGCCGCCCGAATTTTGCATGCTTCTTCTCTAATTCTACACTTGTCCCGGAGTTCGTTGATGAGATCGAGACCGACCGAGAGGCTTTCCTTGTTTAGATCAAGATCAAGGGTTTGCCGGCGGAGAGAGGGTTCGCCAATCTCGACGGGGATCATAGCTTCGGTGCCATACGTTAGGCTGTACGGCGTTTCTTGTGTAGTCGTCTGAGGAGTACAGCGATATGCCCATAATACTTCTAAGAGTTCTTCAGTCCAGTTGCCCTTTGCTGGGCCGAGACGTTTCTTCAGTTCGTTCAAAATAACTTTGTTTCCAGCTTCTGCCTGTCCGTTTGTTTGCGGATGTTCGACTGAACTAGCGATGTGTTTGATGTGGAGCTTCTCGTAAAATTCAGCTAACGTTCGGTCGGTGAATTGCCGACCGTTATCGGTGATGATGATTTGTGGAAGCCCGAAGCGGCAAACGATATTTTTCCATACGAAATTTTGAACATTGCGGGCGGTGATTGCAGTCAGGGGCTCGGCTTCGATCCACTTGGTGAAGTAATCAATGCCGACTAGTAAGAATTTACACTGGCCTTTACCGGGGGCGAAAGGACCAATGATGTCCATACCCCATTGGACGAACGGCCAAGGTGATAACATAAAATGGAGTTCCTCAGGCTTTTGATGGGACAAAGTGCCAAACTCTTGGCATTTAAGACATTTTTGTACGAAATTGGTGCAGTCACCCTGGACGGTCGGCCAGTAGTATCCAGCCCAGAATACTTTGGCAGCCATTGTCCGTGCGCCGGAGTGAGTTCCGCAAGTTCCTTCGTGCAACTCTTGGATGACATAGGAAGCTTGGTCTGGTGTCAAGCATTTAAGGAGTGGTTGGGTATAACCTCGGCGATAAAGGTCGTCGCCGATTAAGACAAAACGAGCGGCCTGCAGCTTCATGGTTTTTTCGCCGAGAGGACTACATGTGCCGTCGAGTAAATATTGCTTGATTGGGGTAATCCAAGTAGATTCCGTGTCAGTCGTCAGGCATTCCTGTAGGTCGATGCTTGGGCGTGCAAGCGTAACATGGATGACCGACCAATGCATTCCTTTACACTTCGTGGTTGCTAACCGGGACAAGGCGTCCGCGCGGGTATTGTGATCGCGTCGAACGTGCTGCATAGAAATTTCAGAAAAGGTGCTCATCGACTGTTTGACTAAGTGATAGTATCGCTGTAAAAAGCTTTCTCGGACTTCATATTCGTCGTTAAGCTGACCGATGACAAGCCGGGAATCACTTTTGCAAATTAACTTAGTGATTTCTAATTCTTGAGCGAGACGTAGACCGGCTAATATGGCTTCATATTCGGCCTGATTGTTTGAAGCTTTGAAGTCGAATTTGAGGGCTTGCTCGATGACAATCTCGCCGGGGCCTTCCAAAACAACTCCAGCGCCGCACGACCTCTCGTTCGAGGAGCCATCAACATATAAGATCCATGATGAATGTTCGGTCTCGGCTGAAGAAGTAGTGAGTTCAGCTGCGAAGTCGGCGAGAGCTTGCGACTTGATCGCTCCGCGTGGTTGGTACTGAATATGGAATTCGGATAGTTCGATCGTCCAATCGATCATTCGTCCGGCTAAATCTGGTTTAGTGAGGATCTTTACAATAGGGTAATTTGTCCGAACAATAATCCGATGATTCTGAAAATACATACGCATTCGTCGGGCGGTAATGATGAGGGCCATGGCTACCTTTTCGATCGTCTGGTATCGGATTTCGGCGCCATGAAGGGCGCGGCTGACGAAGTAAACCGGCCGTTCTTCAAAATTAATTTCTTGCACTAAGACTGAGCTGACGGCTTCGTGTGAAACGGCGAGGTAGACTATGATGGGTTCTCGTGCGTCCGGTTTCTGGATGACCGACGGGGTTGATAAAAAAGTTTTCAAATCGAGGAAAATTTCCTCACATTCGGTCGACCACTCGAAGCGGAATGCTTTTTTCAGTAGTCGGACGATTGGCCTCGTTCGTTCGGCGAGTTTAGGAACAAATCTAGATAGTGCGGTGAGTCGGCCGATAAGTCTCTGAATTTCCTGAATGGAGTTGGGACTTCGCATTTCGGAGATAGCTTTGCACTTCTCGGGGTTAGCTTCTATGCCTCTATGAGTTAGCATAAAACCTAAGAACTTCCCCCCTTCGACGCCGAACGCACACTTGTCCGGATTGAGTCGCATCTGGTGTTGGCGGAGGGCCTGAAAAACTTCTTTTAGGTCGGCAATATGTTGTTTGCATGAGTCGGACTTGACGACGATGTCATCGACATAGACTTCAACATTCCTACCAATTATGTCGTGGAATACGTGGTCCATTAGTCTTTGATAAGTGGCTCCGGCATTTTTGAGTCCGAAGGGCATTACTTCATAGTAGAAATTGCCGGAATCAGTCATGAAGGCCGTCTTCTTCCGGTCGGCCGGGTGCATTTGGATTTGATTATAGCCAGAGTAGGCATCAAGGAAGCTGAGGATGTGATGCCCGGCTGCACCGTCGACGAGACGATCAATGGTAGGCAGAGGATACGAGTCTTTTGGGCAAGCTTTATTGAGGTCTGTGTAGTCAACACACATACGCCATTTTCCGTTCGCTTTCTTCACCATAACCACGTTGGCTAGCCATGTGGTGTAATGGGCCTTCCGAATGAATCCAGCCTGTAACAATTTGTCGGCTTCCTCACGTGCGGCTTGACGTCGTTCCTCGCCTATATGTCTTTTCTTTTGAGCTATTGGTTTAGCTTCTCTATACAGTGATAATCGGTGAGTGATAACCTGTGGGTCTACGCCAGGCATATCAGCGGCTGTCCAGGCGAAAAGATCGGAATTTTTAACAAGTGTCGTCCCGACGGCCATTCGGTCGTCCGGTTTCAGCGAAGTACCGATGTGCGTAGTGTGGCGATCATCGCGAAGCGGGAATGGATGCAAGTCTTCTCCTGCTTCCATACGGGGATCGTCCATGCGAGGGTCGAGGTCAACAAGGGCTATCATTTGACGACGGGACATGTGTCGTCCGGAACGCCGTGTGGGGGAACGTCCTCGTTTTTGCGGGACTCGGTCGTCCGTATTGGTTGTATAGAGTCGTCGAGTTGGCTCACTTTTCAAACTTGCTACATAGCATTCCCTAGCGGTTTTTTGATCGACATGGATGGTTGCAATGTCGTTGTTAGCCGAGGGGAATTTCATGGCTAAGTGTGGAGTGGACACAATGGCTTTTAATCTGTTAATGGACGGACGACCGAGCAGGATGTTGTAGGAAGTTTGTGCGTTAACCAGGAGGTATCGTACGTTTATTGTTTTATGGGGGCCGTCTTCCTCACCAAAGGTTGTGTACAAGTCTATGTACCCCTTAGTATCGACCCGTTCACCTGAGAACCCTACAATTTGTTCGTTATAGGGCTGAATATGTGCTTCTGGGATGCGCATTTTCTTGAAAATGTCCCAATACAGTATGTCGACCGAGCTACCCTGATCTACCAAAGTCTTGGCAATTGCGAACTTGTCAATTTCTACAGTGATGACCATGGGGTCGTCCTGGGCTGGATCTATGGCTGTAAAGTCTTCGTCAGTGAAAGTAATCGGAGGTATATGTGGACGCCTCCTCGTGGTAGCATGAGCGGACTGGATGTCACGAAGATGTTTCTTTCGGGCGGAATTTGAGCACCCGCCACCGGCAAATCCTCCAGCTATATAATTTGTTTCGTGGTTCGGTTCGCCCAAGTTAACGGGTCCAGCAATCATGTTGATGACTTCGCGGACTCGTTGGCGAGGTCGGGCGTTTCGGTCGGGACTTGTGCTACGGGGGCGTGTACGCCGAACGGGGCTTTCGCTGCGTTTTCGCGAAGTCTGGCTACGGTCAGTGTGGCGTTTGTAATCGTTACGGTACGACCGGTCGACACCACGGGAAGGACGGTCAGTATTCCGTGGTGGGGATCTTGAACTCCTTGTCCTCTTGACGAACTGCCGTAAATGGCCAGCTTGGATGAGTTCTTCAGTTTTATCCTTCAAAGCTTGACATCCTTCGGTCGTGTGACCGAAATTCTGATGGTATTGACAACGCTTAGCAGTATCTGCATTCGGTGGTGTTTGATACTGCTTCAATGTCGGGATTAGGTTCGTTTGTAGTGCTTCATCTAGGGCTCGTCCCCTCGGCACAGTTAAAGGGGTGTAACTGTTAAACCTGGGGATTCGGCCTCCCCTATTCCGGTCGGACCATGGAGTGGTTCGGACAGTTCGTTCGATCGCGACTTCTCTTTCTTTGCTCGGGGTTTGGTCTTTGAGGACTCCGGATCCGACGGTTTTGAACCGTTGGTGGTAATCAATGTGTTCCTCGATTTGCATGAATTTGGTTGCTCGAGTTCGAAGGTCTTCCATGTCTTGAGGCGGCTTCTTGATGAGACTTTCAGTAAAACGGCTCGGCCGGATGGCCGAGACCAAATGGTGCAATGCAACCTCTTGTTTGAGCCCTCGGATGTTCATGCATGCTTTGTTGAACCTATCTAGAAAGGTTCTAAGAGATTCACCTTTTTCTTGTTGTACCGCTAGGAGAGACATGGAGGACATGTGATGCGGTCGGCTAGTGGCATATTGAGTGGAGAATTTTGCGGCTAGGGTGTCAAAATCGTTAATGGAGTTTGGAGGCAGCTCTGTGAACCAGGTAAGAGGTTCTCCCTGGAGCGACGTGGGAAATACTTTACACCACACATTGTTATCTGTGGTATACAAAGTCATTTGCGTCTTGTAGACATTTAAGTGTTCGTCCGGGTCGGTCGAGCCGTCATAGAGTTTAATGACGAGGCCTCTCCATTTGTCAGGAAGTGGAGTGGTGATAATTTCGTCTGTAAAAGGATGACCCCTTTTCCTTGACTTTCTTTCGACTGTTTCAGCTCTGGAAGCAGGATTGGTATTGGCAGGTGTAGGTATGCGAGAGGCGGTTCGGTCGGCCATATGGGATTGGCCTTCTCGTTCGGGATTATCGACCTGTTGTTGGAGTCGTGCATTCTGCTCTCTTAATAAGGCGATTTCTTCTTCTTGGCGGCGTCTATCTTCTTCTTGGAGGCGTCTATCTTCTTCATGTTGACGATGGTCTTCCATCCCCTTTTGTCGCAGTTCCTCCATCTGAGCTTGGAGGATTTGAATCATAGTCATCTGTTCTGCCATAGCGTCGTTGTTGTTTCTTGTCGCAACCATTATAGCTTCAAAAATTGAAGATTTGCCTCGGCCCCACGGTGGGCGCCAATTGTACCTGAGTGGAGAGATGGGGCCCAGGCACGGTCGGTTGACGTGGTGTAATTGCTGACGTGTTGATCTTCTTCTCCTCTGGTCGATTGTCCTTTCTTGCTGTCTCCTTTGGTCGGTCGTCCCTTCGTGCTATCAACTTTGGTCGGGCGGGGGAGGGTACCTGCGAAGGCACTCCGACGCTCAAGTAAGTATGAGATTCTAAGCGCAGTTTCGTAAGTGAATGAAAACGTACCTTTCTCTGGCTTGAGCACAGTATTTATAGGATTGCCTAATGGGCTTTCTATCCCTTGGGCTCAGGGTGGTTATGGATATGTCTTGTCAGTCGTGCTCCGGAATACCCGGGGAACATATCTTCTCTAAACGCATATTCCTTATTCTTCGGAGGTGTATCTTAACCACCTTAGCTTGTCACATAAATGCCCTTACATTTATTGTGTACACGGCCGGTCGGCCACGTGCGTTCGTCCGATGCCTACCAGTACACTAGGTAAATTGTTGAAACTGACATATTGCTTGAAGGATGTATAGTGGTCACAAAAAATGGAACCCTTCTTGAACCTTCATGTTGGGTCAATGTTAGCGTTCGAAAGCAAGAGATCATGAAAACCTAAATTTTACGTGGAAGAGATTTGTTGGAGTACGTATATAACATTATTGGAGAATAATTTTCAGTAATAGATGCACACGATTGCTGTAATTAATGAAATGAATATGAATGTGAAGTGAAGCAAATCCAAGAGAAGTAGAACAGCGGGTTCCACCAAATTATAGGTTTTGGAACATAAAATCTTGCATCTTATCGAAGGCTTTGTCCACTGCAGCTTTGACACTATTATTTGAGTAAATTGAGTGACATATCAACAAAAAAGATGCAGATTCTTCTTCTGTGAAAAATGGGACACTGTCACACTGATAGCAACTAATTAAGTTTGTTCCATCACTACATGTTTGTCTGTCCTCTGCAACCTAGTTGATTAACTTATTAAGACAGTCGAGTATCAAGACTTTGCTTAAAATTACTTTATGAGGAATACATCAGAAATAAATAAATGGAAGTGCAGAGAGAACATTTTACATTGTATTGTAAAAATTACTATTCCTTCTGTTCATACTTTAATATGTATGATTTAGATTACAGATTTAAAGGATGACTTAATGATATTATGAATTAAATATGTTTTTAGTTTATGATAATGAATTAAATCTTATTTTATTATTTCAAAAAATATTGATCTTACTAAAAATAGTTTTGACACCTTTTCTACTATGCAATTATATATATATATATATTACACTTATGTGATTTGTATAAATATCACTAAAAATGTTATTTATCATTAAAAATGTTATTTATGCAGTGAATGAGGTTTTAAAACGAACAATATTGATTGTTCGAGGTGTGAATGATCACTGTTCGTAAGATTTTATCGCGGTGTATTGTGCAAATCTTTCAGGATATAACAAAACAGAAACTTCTCGATAACTTCTGAGGATCAGAACTAGCAAGTTACTATTAATAGAGTAAGAACCCAATGTACTCAGAAAAATAAATATAATAAATTAAAATAATGAATGAAGAGAGAGAAAGAGAAAATTGTGAAAAGGTGGAGGAAGAAGAAAGGTTGCATGTTGGATTGCAGAAGATGAGAGACAAAGAAGGTATGTTTCTGGAAGAGGGAAACCCTTGTTTATATAGGAGAAAAAATAACAGTCTCAAAACTGTCATAACCCATGTTTCGGCCATTGGCGGCACTATTCCAGGTCCCAGCTGCACAACCTCCCGAGAAGAATGGAGTCTTCGAAGGTCCGAGTCTCACACTTTGCCCTTGCACAGATCGTGAGTGAAAATAAACGGAACCCTTGCACGAGGGTTTTCACGAATCGTGCAACAAGAAAACTGAATTCTGATAATCAGGTTTGTGAATCAAAACCACATTAGGTTCGTGAGTCAAAACTGTATTAGGGTTCATGAATCAAAAACCACATTCTTTATTTTTTAATTTTGCAAAATCGAACTCTTTTTTTGCTTTGCAATATATATAGTTTTACAACAATTCATGTGTTGTTTAGTTATGCTAAGCTCTTTGGAACAAGATTTCATAGTTTATCAACTCATTTCTTTTATTTTTTTTACTTATATATAATTATTTTTAAATTTAATTAGGCAAAACATACTTATGAATTTTTATAAGAAATAATTTATTGTAATAAACTCGCGGTAGTAATTTTTATACAACTACTAGAAAATTAATTTAACTTTAAATAGGTTTAAAATAAAAGTCGTTTTCCTATAAACCGTTTGTTTATCCTTCTAATAAATTATAGTTAATTTAATATTAAAAATATAAAAAATTAATTAATGTAATTAAGTTAACAAAAATATTTGAAATTAAGATAATTAATTTTTTTTTCACATATGTAATTTTGTTAAGTAATACCTTTTTTTATATAATACTAATAAAAAAGGCATTTTGTGAAAAATAGTAATATTAATAGTGGTGATTACATATAATTTATAACAGTTGTTTTTAGTATTTGAATAGTTTATTTTTAAAATATAAAAAAAATGTTAAAGGTGTAATTTTTTATATATTATTATAGATTATAGATTGTGACACTTTTATATTATTTGTGCTATAAAATTTCCTTGACTTAGGTTTATAAACCATAAAGACTTAAATTTAGCAAGGTGTAAGTCTTTGGGCATTACTAAATATGAATCAATGGGAAGATGTGATATTATTCTCAAATCATTGAAATTGGAATTTGTAAATCAACAATGCATTTTTTTTTATCAACGATAAAATAAATAAATAAATAGGGACCACTTTAAGGGTGGTCCAACTCTTATACAGAAATACTTGACACCAATCTCCTATTAGAACGCCTACCAAATTAGCAAAGGGATAACCATACCAACACTAACCAATTAATGAATCAACCTTATACAAGCCAGAGGATTTAAAACCCAACTAGAATAAGGGAAATAAGCATAACGAGATTTTGCATAAATCCAAGACCATACCTTTACTTGCACCGAAGCGAACACTTCAGACACATCTGCCACACCTCTATTGAAGATGACCGAGTTCCTATGTTTTCAGATTTCGCTCACAATGCCAACCCAAATTGTACCCCAAACTTCGTTAACTGAAACTGAAGCCTGACTCATCCTAAATTGTGAAAAATTTGACTTAGGTTCCTTGTGAATTACAGACGACACACCAAGCCACTTAAAGCAGAGACACCAGACACGCCAAGCGAACCTGCAAACAAAGAACAAGTGACAAGACGACTCCTCCTCCTCCCCACACAAACAACACAAGAGATTTTCTACCGCCACTCCGCGCCTTTCCAAGTTAACCCTAGAGGCAATCCTATTCTCCAACACCCTCCAAGCAGTGAACAAAGCAGATGGCAAGGCTTTGCACCTCCACAACTTACTATACACAGGAGAATACTCCCCTCCCCTAACCCGCCTTACCTGAACATAGGCAGAGTTGACTGAGAAAGTTTGACTCTTCCCAATCTTCCAGACCCAACTGTCCGCCTCCCCAAAAACCAACTTCACCTCTTGCAGACTCTGAAACAACTGTTCCACCAAAGACTTCTCCCAGTCGAAAAAGGATCTACACCAGACCAAATTTCACACCCATTCACCATTATACCAATACCCAAGCTCAGCCATTTTTGCGTTTTTAGCCAAGCTTAGAGAGAAAAGTCTCGGAAAAACTCCCTTCAAAGTACCACAACTCAACCAACTGTCCTCCCAGAAAGAAATCTCCTTACCATCCCCCACTTTCCACTTAAACCCATCTTCAAAACTTCTACCCCAACCCTCTGCATCCCACACCTCCTTCAAATCTTTCCACCAAAGAGAGCCCCTTCAACAATGCATAAAATAGATGAAAGATACTAGGTTTGATTTTTGGTTTGAAACTATGCAACTTTATGTGTTATATGTATTATGATTTATGTTAACTTACGTTCCATGTGGTTTCGATGTAACTTTCTTGTTATCATACGTTATACATTAGCATATAATGTTATAGGAGGTTAATGTAGCAATGCTAGGCAAGTTAAAAGGACTTGCTATATGTTTTAATATTTTACATTCTTTTGATGTATTTTGATTGTGTAAACCTTTATTAAATAAGATATTTAAACTTTGTCAAATCATGTATGACGTTGATCTATTACATAAATTGTAACCTCTTAGTAAAATATAATTATTTGTAAAAAAAATATTATGTTAAAAGTAAGATTATTCAATGAAAAGTAAAATAACATACAAAAGTATCTTATTTATATTAAATAATAAATATGCTATCCAAATAAATTATGTGTCCAAAACAAATAATGCCATAAAAATAACTCCGGTCAATGTTTGTCTAACTGTACTTATTTTGATCATCAATTGAGAAAAAAAAATCAATACTAATTGAAAAAAATATTGATTAAGTTTGAATAAAAAATAATATCAATCAACATCAAGTAAAAAGAATAGGAAGGTAAAATATTTTTGAAAAGACGTTATAACAAAATGGTGAGAAAAGAGAAAGAATCAATATTAACAATTTAAAATTCAAAACTAATATGTTATCAATTATAAAATATACAACAACTCAAATAAAATAATATGTTAATATAAGAATAAAATAAAAAAAAATTATATACCAAAAATGATTTTAAAGAAAAATTGTCTTTATATATAAATATAGATTAATATTTTGAATTTTTAATAACTATTTAATATTTAAATTATTTTTAAGTTGACGGTATTGAAATACTTTATAAACAAAATTAAAATATAATAAATTCAAATTATTTTATACAAAGAATATTTTAAAAATAATCAACTTAAAATAATACAAATTTAAATTATATATATTTTAGTATCTTAAAAATTATTAAAATCTGTATCCCAAGCTAAAGTTTGGTATTTTTAATTTAATATCCTTTAATTAAAGGTCAAAGTTTGGTATTTTTAATTGAATAGGCTTTGATTGGAGGTCAAAGTTTGGTAATTTTAATTGAATATCTTGAATCAAAGGCTTGACCTGATATATTTCATGGTCATGTCTGGTTTAAATTAAAAGTTATATATATATATATATATATATATATATATATATATTAGTTCATAAACTCACATGGATCATCTTAACCTATTTTACCTCTAACTTGATACAATGTTTGGAGTGTTGCACTCATTTACTCTCTTCCACAAGTCACCAATAACCATATGTTGCTCTTCAATTATGCTACATAAGAATATTCTTATAAAAGATTGAACCGAACACAATTGTTGAAAAATGTTTCCATAGAAGTATTTGAAAAAAATAATTCAAGATGAAAAGAAGCTTAAAAAATAGTAAGTTAAATACTATTTAAAAAATAAATTATTTTTTATGCACAGGCAAGAGTAAAAATTATTATATTATTAATTAAATAAAAATTATGCTAATATAAAATTTTAAGTTAATTATTGTATAAGATAACAAAATTATTATTTATGACAAATTCTAATTGTTTAAAAAAGTTATACTCAATCTTTTAGGTATAACACTTTTAGTTGATTAATAAATATAAAATTTTATAGGTGAATCTGTCTAATTGTTAAGAAAAGGAAAAAGTAGAGACTTTGACATTTTTTATATCAAAATAAAATATGTATTTAGTTTATCATCTTAGTGTTTTTTCTTACATAGTGATGAGGACAAATTTATCAATGATTTGTACTATGATTAATGAGATTTTAAGTTTTTTCTTTGTTTGTTTATTACTGAATCCAAACATATCTCTAAGCTTATTATAATATTTACCTCTTTTTCCTCCTAACAAGTTACATTTATTATACAATTAATCCGTCTGTTAATTCGGATTTCTGTAGATATGAGATTAATAAATTGAGTATATGAGTTTTCATGATGAAGAAAATTCGAAAACAAACAAAAATTAAAATATTTGCAGAGAGAAGTCAGATGGAATGAGGTGAGTAGATGGATTGATGACACTATCATTGGTTATTATATTAATAATATTAGTATGCAATTATTTATCTTAACATAAACATGGAATTTGATTCTTGTGGTGGACCTTCTTCCTCCTATTCTTGGTTTCTTCTTCTATCCAATTAATTGATTGCTTTTAGAAAACAACCTCATCATCTATGATTGAGTAAAAAGCAAAGGGCCTCACTGAGGCAGAGCAAAAGGTTCAGAAAAGCACCCCACAGTCAGAACTGTCATGCCAAATAATTTATCCTCTAAAACAAATAATAATTGATTTTCTTATCAACTTACCTTCAGCTCCATCCCTTCTCAACTCAATTATCATGCTCATGCATATAAATATACTTTAACACCACACAATATGCAGAATCATGATGTAACCTATTTAGTTGTTTTGTCCATTAATAGCTGAGTTGGAGGAGTATTAGGGTATATCAATGTTGACTATGCTCTTTGGTGTAATCTCTTGGAGCCGTGCCAAATGGAAGAATATCCCACACGCTTTGTTTGGGTCCCGCAAACACATGGTTTAAGTGTAAATTTGACCTAGTTGTCACACTCAATTATTGCATATCTACTCAGGTAAGAAAAATAAAGCAAACACAACTTGAAGGTCTATCAATACTTGTTTCATTACCTGGGAGATACAATAAACTTGGACAGATTTACAAACTCTACAGTTTTCATATTTTACATGCCTCAAATACCAAATTCAGGATGACTAACATTTGTAACCAAAATCTGTTTTTTCTTTTTCCTAGATAAATAAACACTCGAGAGTATGCTGATGCCTTTTGTGGGGGGGGAAAGGATTTTAGCTAGTAGTTACTGATTTTCATGTTCATAAATTGAGATTCCTATGAAAAAAAGGTGGGAATGATGTAGAAATAGGATAGCCTCTATATGGGGGGATTTATATTATATATAATCTACAAAAGAATCCAATGACTGCCTCACAAAATTATATATCAACAGCATCAACTGGGAGGGAAACTGTCCTGTGCAGAGAGTGTGGAAGCAATGAGCCAGTATAAAAACTCTTTGCAGTAACCATACCTTTGCCAGGGGATTCCATCGCCTCACAATTTTGGTCCCTTGGGGTGTCAGAATTGGGGCTGCTTTCATGGACATGAGGGTTACTGGAACCACAATGCCACTTATTAGTAAAGGGTTTCAACTGAGTCCCATTGTTGCCTTCTTTTAATGTTTCTGTCAGTGAAGGTGACAAGAAGCCATTTTCTGTTTTGTGCTCTTTGTTAGTACTGTGTGCAGATTGCTCAAACTGTCGGTCCTTATGATCCCTTAATTCCATTTGGTACTTGGCTCTTAGCCATCTGAGTTCCTTTTGGATCTCTTTCTCATAGTCATCTTCTAGGTCACAATACGCAGATCGGATGGTAGAGAAGTCATGACTTCCTGATAAATTTCTAAGAGAATTTGCAGCATTGAGTGAAACCTTGCTTTCCCAAACACAATGTTCTTTATCCTTAGCTGGAAGTGATTTATCTAATTGTTCGTATTGTTCGTCAGAATGGCTTTGATCAGATTCTACTGGGCTCAGTTCACGACTTTCGTGCTGATTCCATAACTCCTGATACTGCAAGCTGTCTAACTGGCTTGATATGTTCAGATCCCCTCTAGCATGGTTGTCATACTCTTCAGATTGGAAGGTAATCTCCTCAAACCGCCCATGCATTGAAGCACATCCATGCCTACAACACTCAAGTTGCAGGTTCTTGTCACCTGGATTGTGTGAGAGAAACTCCAGAAAAGAGCCGCTAGAAGTATGATTAGACACACAGTTGTGACAGAAACCTTGATTTGCAAAACGGGGAGTTTCATCAATTCCTGGTCCTGGTCTCCATTCAGGTACCAAGGAAGCAATTTCCCCATCAATCATATCAGCTATTCTGGTAACATCCTGATCAGTAATGTCGAGCTCTGCAACCATTTCAGTTGCCACACTTATTGCTGTGTCCATCTCTATGTCAAATGGGAAATAAATATTTCGGATGCGACCTGTGACAAGCAAATCATACTATTAGGCTTAAATTCTATGGTGAAATATACAAATAATAAGACACGGTAAAAGCGGCTAGCCAACCTTCTTTATCAGCAATTCTTAGTCTCAAAAAGATGCCACCATCATCTTTCCTCTTCCCCTTGATGCTTATGTCAACATCTTCAGAGGGTTCATCATGGTACTCAAAAAGTTCAATTCCACTCGGTTCAATCTCAGCCGGATGAGGACACCAGTCTCCTTCATACCCAAAGCCATTTGAGTATTCATTACTGAAGTTACTATAGCTTCGATGAAGATCAAAGAATGGCTGTCTCATGAGAGGACCAAATTCATCCAATTCACCATTTTCTACAGTTCTCATATCATATTCATAATCATCAATTCGAAGAAATGAATCATCTAGAAGCTCCCTAGCAGAAAGCCTAAGAGACGCCGTGGCCAAGCATTTTTCAACAAATTGTCGCACCTCCGGATCCTTCACTCTATACAAAGCATCTGGCTTTTTCCCCTGGAGGTAGAAAATGCCAATGAAATTTAACCACCAATGAAAATTCCCTTATCAAACAGGCATAGAGAAAGGGAAGATACTTACAGAAACAACTTTCTTATAGATTTGAGCCGGATGAGTACATTCACTATAAGGATATTCGAATGTGACCATCTCTAGTATGCACATCCCAAAGGAATAAATGTCCACTAGCTCATTATATGCCTCTTCATATACTTCAGGGGCCATGAACTCGGGCGTTCCTATGAAAACAGAAGAGACACAGATGAAGCCCCAACTAGAATCACTTATTCTTGTTATTACCAAATCATTTTCAAAAGACATCAACTAAGGTGAAAAAATTGTCATTGGATTATGAGCTGGCCTCATCTATTCTTGACAACTACCTACACCATATTGCTGAAATTAAATAAACATACCTACACAATGAGCTGCATGAGATTTCCGGAGAATTGCTGCCAAACCAAGATCCCCAATCTTCACTTCCCCTTGGTTTCCATTGACAAAAATGTTATCACATTTTAGATCTCTATGGATCACAGGCGGATCGTGACTATGAAGATAGAGAAGTCCACTCAAGATCTGTCTACACCAATGCTTCACTGCTCTGATGTTAACTCTCTTGTGCTTTAGCCTATACCTATTTGACAATTAAAACAAGCGAAAGTCAGAAAGAAGAAGAAAAGATCCCACTATACAAGATCTAGAATGCACAAAGATGAATGATGAACAGAAATAATGCAGTTGCCGAGATAGTAGTGGCAACTAAGGAACTTACTGTCTAAGTGTACCGGAGGTGAACATTTCGGTGACGAAGTTGATATTCCTATTCGCAGTATCAACCCAAGAAGTGTAGAATTTCATAATGTTCCTGTGTTTCAACGTTTTCAGGAGATGAATTTCACAATAAAGTCTCTCAAGATCTTCAGGACTTTGCAGAAAATCATACAGCTTGACCTGGTTCCAAGCAACTTCAATCCCTTGATACTCATCAAATGCCCTATATCTGCATCAATTAGGAAGCAGAACCACAAACAAAGAAAAAAAAATAGATTTATCAGATGCCCTTCTCTACAAACTCAACAAAAAAATAGAGAAGTTCGATTTCCAAGGAAATCAGAACTAGGCCAGGAATATAATAAACTTGAAAGAAAGAAAAAATCCAACTTTGAGAAAAATAATGGTAAATGAAATAGGATGAGCTTGTAAGCATACACTGTCTTTGAAGCTCCTTTTCCAAGGATTTCATTGTACTGCAAGAAACATGGAGAATCATCATGAAAGTGAGGCATAGGAGGGATAAGAGAAAATGGGGAGAAAGAGAGTATACTCTGCCATATCTGCCAGTTGGATCAACTTCAACAAACTCAGAGTCATCTGGTTCAAGGTGTGTGACCCCATTCATCGTCTGAATTTGCTGCACTTGATGCCTCTTTTCCTATGCTATGATTAGATTTCTCTCCTACGCCCTTCCTCTTTTGTTATGACACGAACACAACCCAAAAGGGAGGAAGAGGGAGGAATAATATATGTTTTTTATAAAATAATACTTTTTCCGCAACCTTTCAAGGAGATTTTTTTAACAAAAGAAAAACATAGAAATAACTCACGAGAAAGAGAATAAAAACAGGGGGCAGAGAGAGAGAAAGTTAACCATAAAGAGAAGGGAAAACTGTATGTGTGCCACAAATTCTGAGGAGAATGGAAAACAATACAAACATACAGAGTCACCCAACCCATGAGGGAACGTGACAAATAGACAAAGGAGAGAGACGTGCACAGTCATCACCTATGTTTTTAATCTAAACCATAATCATCTATTTTTTTAAACATTTAAATTATAAGAACTATGAGTTTCACCAATTGAACCTATCGATCCATTCTAGCATTACTGTTTCAAACTCTGATTTTATTCTTAAAAACAACATTAATTAATCATGACAACACGACAAACACAGCACGGACAGAGCTGGCCTGTAAAGTAAAAAGGTTAAGTGAAAAACAACGCCGCGCTCCGTACCACCTACCAGACTCATGCTCAAAACGCAACTGCCACAAAAAAATATTAATTAGTAACCTTTTTTTCTTTATGCCACAAAATTTTGAAGACCCACCCAAAGTTTGCTTTGTTGCCTGTGTAGGTGAAACTTTTAGGAGGCATGACTCACTGCTGTGTGAAACAAAGACCAACCATGACAAAAATATATCATTCTTGTAATTGTGAAATTTTAATTAATTGCATTCTAATTATATTAAGACTTGATTACTGTTGTAGTTCTATTATTTAATTTGATCTTATTATTATAAAAAATTAAACTGAATCTTTCATTTTTTAAGAACAAAGCCCAAATAAGCTACCATTCACATTTACGACATAAAGGACTAGAAATTCTGCTTCCATGCAACTTTCCTAGAACAGTGACGGATTGATGTAGTAGGAAACGCATTTATCCATTTTTGGTAAAAACATCTCACTTTTGTCAGTTTCTCATAACACAACACAGCACATATATATCCTTCTCTTTGAAATAAACAAGATTCTGAGCCTTCCATAGCCACTATATATAAAATATACATAAAATGATCCCACTACTTTTTATCCATTCTCTGGTCATTACTAAAAAAAAACTCCCTGGTTAACCCAGGTTTTTTTCCACATTAAACTCTTGTTTGGATATTCACTAAGACAGTGAGTAATATCTTCAGTATTAGAACTGCATCTCTTACATGTTGGAGATTGGAATAAGTGTCTATGATGAAGAATTGCACATGTGTGACACTGCATCTTGCCCTAACTTCTATCAACTAGCTGTTGCTCAAGATTGAACCATTGAATTTCACAGTGCAGTGATTAAACTCCATCTACACTAGTTTTACAGATAAATGTATCCTTAAACTCTTTGTGTAGAAAAGGTTTACTCACAAATCTCATTAAATGAACATCAATATCTTGAATATCCATGTATAACAAGCATGCAGTAGTCATGAAGGAACATATTCACTCCACACTCAAATGGATTTACAAAAATAAGTAACTTGTGTTACAAGTATAACTTCAACATATAATTAAAAAAGAGTCTTCCTGCACAACTTCAAATCAAACAGGTATAAATCTATTTTCAAAAGACTATTTCTCCATTCTTTTTTTATTACTGAAGGCTCTATTTCTTTTAAATTTGTGTTAGTGTTAGATTGAGTTTTGATTTTTATTTTTGAAAATCTGTACTGTTTTTTAAGGATTCACCTCGATTATTTTGTTATGCAAATATCGATCTTCAAATTTGTCTTTGTATACATTTTTGGTTCAAAATTATATTTAGTAGTAAAATTAGTTTTTATACAAGTATAGACGGAATTTAATATCTAATTGACATAGCTGTTTTTCTATTTTGATAATAATTTGAATAGAGTCTTGTTCATGTATTTCTTATTAGTACAATACATTTCTTATTAAAATCAACTTAAAGCACATTTAAGAGCTAATATTTAACCGTTTAGGATTAAATTTATCTCAATAAACTATTTTGTATCGGTAGATAGATAACTCAGAAAAATCACAAAGAATGAAGAAGCAAAGATAAGAACATATCTTATGCTGTGACAACATCTCTTCTCATCATTTTCACCGACAAACTATTCATCATAGGTCGTAATCATGGGCACACAGACCGGAGTCAATTCACAGGGTCGATAAGGTTTAACTTCAGCATTTTCATCATTCAATGTTGTTGTTTTCAATAATTTTAAAAAAAGTATTCCAACAAGTTATTTATAAGAAAATATTTTAGAAACGAGGTTGCCTCTTAACTGTTTTAAATATATTTTAAAATAATTTATAAATAACTAAGTGTTTAAAAAAATAAAGAATTGGATTGTTGGAATCGGATAGGAGATTACATTGTAACAAAATATTAGTCAAATATAAGAATAACATTATTGAAAAGCAAAACAAATAAAAGTAATATGGTTGGTGGAAATGAAGTCTGTTAAGTGATGATAAAGACTGATATGATGAGTTTTATACTTGCTTTAGACACATGTATATAATCTTGGAATCTTCATAACCTAATTATGAAAAATGACTTAGGATTCTGATTGTGAGGCCTGCAGAATTTAACGCCAAGTGCCAAACACCTATCTACAAAAATAATATATATATATATATATATATATATATATATATATAAACAGATATAAGGACTCATTTGTGTATCAGTAGGATATTATAATAATTATAAAAATAAAGAGTTAATCTCAAAAATCAATCCAAAATATTCATCTTAAAAAATATAATTCAAAATTATCTTAGACTACTAATATAATTCAAAATCATAAAAATGCAAATTACTATTTGAAATAAACTTATTGAAGCCTTGTCATTTTATAAAATAAAGTTAAAGTCTTAAATGAAGAAATTTAAAACATTAATTTTTAAAAAACCTTCTTTATATTTATGATAAAATATTAACTAATATAGTGAAAGATTAAGCAATAAATGATATTAAATTAATTTCATATAGTTACCTATTACTTCAAAATCGTGCAAATTATTTTTAGTTAAAATAAATGCTTCAACATTCTCTGGAATAATGAGAACCAAACTTAGTAACAAATGAAAACTATGCCTAAATACAAACTTATTAATAAATGTTAAACATATCAGAAAACATCTTAGACATGTTTAGATAATGTTGTCGAAACTATTCTTCTGATAACTCAACATATTCAATTCAACTCATTACAAATATTTGGGAGGAAAATTCCCTTATGCTTTGTTTGGATTAGGAGTGGAAAAGAGAGAGTGGATTTGAGATGATTTGAAGGGAAAGTGTAAAGAAAGTTAGGGTGTTTGGATTAAGGTAAATAGAGTGGAAAGTGTGGGGAAAGTTTATAAAAGTTTGTGAATGTTGTGATAGATGTCACTGAAATTATATATTTTTTAATTGATAAAAATGTAAGTTTACATATTTATCCTTATATTTAAAAATGGTTAAAAATTAATTTGATATATTTATTTATAAATTATAATTATTTTTAATTAAAATATTATTTAAATATTTATAATTATAAATATTTGATAAAAATTTATTTTTCATTATTTTTATCTTTCCTTTTTTTAATTAATATAATTATTATATAAATTTATTTTTTAATTATTAAAAAATATTTTTTTTTTATTATTATTATTTATATTTATAATTTATTATATATAATATGATTAATTATGTTTTTATAATAATTATTTTTTTATAATTTTAATTATATTTTTTATATTTAATTTTAATACATTTTAAATAAAAATTAAAATAATTTAAGTTTAAAATAAAAAGAGTAAAAGAGTAAATTAAAGTTAAATATACAACTTTCTTCGCATACTTCGCATATTTGCGAAGAAAGTTTTGCAAGCAAGTTTTTTTTTTATTTGCGTGCTTTTTTGTCTTTATTATGTGGATTCATCTTCATTTCCCCGTAAACAGTGTTTACTTGCCTTTCCACGCATTGAAACAAACATAGCCTTAATCTAAATAAATTGATTCAAGTAATCAACATATTCCTAAGAGGTGATAGAATGTTAATATGTCATTTATAATTAAGATATAAGATGTAAATAAAATGAAGTAAGCTGTGTGGAATGGAAGATTTGAGAATTAAAAATTTACAATGTATGCATGACTTGCTCATCATTGTTAGAAAAGGCAACTTGTAGTGGAGAAATAAATTGAGAAATTGAAATATTTAACAATTCTAAATTTATTTTATATTCTTCAAATAAATATTATACATCTGCTCTTTTAAAATATATATTTTTTCACATGTAGAAGAGTCAAATTTGCTTGAAACTTCCTTCATAGATAAGAATAGTCCCTTACAATAATGATGATCTCAATACTTATTAACTTGTTACTCATACTCAATGTCACATATTTCATAGTCAGATATTTCATGATCAGATCATAGTTCTTGTATTTTTCCTAAAAAAACATTCAATTTTCTCAAATTTCATGAAATAAAGATTAGAAGTTGGATAAGATAAACTTGAAATCAAATTAGTATCATGACATAAAATGACTTCAAGAAGTGAGGGGTATGTCTGATGCTTGGGCTTGTAGAGCTTTTGTACATTGTGATAATGCTATTCAACATTTCGAACAAATAGGTTTTACGGGTCTAAACTACTTGGGAAATTGTGTTTGGAAATGTATGTGGATTTCTATTATTTGGAGAATTTGGAATCATAGGAATAGGATAATTTTCAATAATGCAGTGGTGGATCCTGTTGAAATTTTTGCTTTGGCCCAAGTAAAGGCGTGGGCATGGGTAAGTTATAAATTTCCAAAGTCAAATTTCTCTAATTCTGATTGGTGTATTAATGTATATGAATGTTTAAAATCAATACATTGATGATTAACGTCCTTTCTTTGCTTTTGGTTGGATTCTTGGTTTGCATGAGAGGAATGTCCTTGGGATACAACTATAATCATAATGGATGCTTGGAAAATGCAGTAGATAGCAAGGAGACAAAGTCTTTCTTTTGAGCTGATACGCTTATAGTCTGGAATTGGACTAAGTTGCAGGATTCCTTGATAGCTAATTTTGATTTATGTATTGACATCTTGTTGTTTTTAAAGAGGTTAAGATTAGCAGATATATGTGTAGAATATGTCTATGTTTAGGCATGTTATCTGGAAACCTCATTTCTTTAGTATAAGGAATTGTGTAAATGGGTTGGAGTACCCCTAATACTTCTATTTATTAAATCTTTATTGCTGATTAAAAAAAAAGTGAGGAGGAAAAAACCTAGAGAGAGAATAACTTGTAAGAGACATGATGAGAGTTGGAAAAAAGAATAAAATCTTGTAAATCATGTATATTTGTCTTTTTTTTATTTATGTTAGATTATGTCAATGTATTTTTTTTTAATTTTTTATAACAAATTGGTGAGTTAACTTAGCTGTCCACCGATCCAATTCAGATGAATCAGGTTAAAGTTATAATAATAATATATTTCATTTTTAAAGAGACAAAATGAAATAAATTATTATTATGTGGTGAGTGTGGATGTCTAAGTATGGAATGAATTTATTTTTTGTAAGAACAATTTTTAGTGTGTAATTTTTTAAAGAGTAAAAAAATGGCTATTGAAATGATCTTAGAAGTAGTTGGTATAAAAATATATAAATTCATCATAGACATATAACCTAAAGCTTATTTTATGTGTTAAAACTAAAAAAAAAATAACTATGTTTATATAGGTGAATGAAGTTTCACATCAAGTAATGAAATAATAAATGAAATGAATATATGTAAAGATACAAATAAAATGTATACAGAGAAAACTAAATTCCTAGTATGAATTAACATCTTTCAAAGTAATCACACAGATAGAAAAGAAAAACTTGGACCGAAATAATAAATTAATATTTAAGATATTGGCTTTGAATGTGTTGAAATGATCTGAAGTGTGAGATGACACGTGTTGTGTATGGAGGTTAGGGTGCAGTTATTATAAACAGCAGCACATGCGCATCTTAGTGGGATCCCATGCACCTCTTCACCCAATGTTTTAATTTTTATACTAATTTAATTAAATATTTAGTCACTCACACTAAAATATCTTTTTATCCTTTGTTTATTTGGTAGAGGATTTTGGGGCTTCATTGCTGGAGGAGAAGATCTCATTAACTGGCCTCAAAATTGATTTCAAGTGTGTTTTCACTACTATATAATTTTCATTTTTTTCTTTTAATCATAACTAAATTTGTACTAAGGGATTTACCATTTCATACTTTTATCTCAAAAAGTATTATTTATGATATTTTAGATACACAAATACTTCAAATACCATGCCATGAGTCAATGTTAATATTATGAATTACAAACATAAATTTGTAATAAAATGCGTTATATGTATAAATTTATACATTCTCCTCCCAAAAAATTATATGTATAAATCTTTAAAATTTAAACTATGATTAAAGTTGTAAAAATATATCATGTGTAAATATATTGAATCATGTATGGAAAAACAGGTCAATTCGTATAAAGTATTCACTCATACAAGAAAATGAAACAATGTAGCCTGAACTGTGTTAATCATAAATTGTTGTTATAGGTGAAGTAATTATATTTTTTACACATATTATATCTATTGTTAATGAGATCAATATAATATCAAATTATTATATTGTTGATTTATTTTTTTAATAATCAATATAATAATTACATTTTTTAATGCAAAATATTTTAATAAAAGGTTTTAAAATAAATAAATAGAAAAAAGTTTATAAACCAAAACATTTATTCTAATTTTTTTAGTTTTAGAAATATTTTTTTTATTCTTTTTAACTCTAAATGAGTTTTTGGTCGATAAACTCTTTGTCCGATTGAGATTCTATGCTGTACGCGAAGAATAGATTAGGTTAGAACAATCAAAATTTGGTTTTGTAAGTATATTCAATCATGTTACTATTTTAAGTTCATTTTTTTCTTCTGAATGGTTGGATAAGAGTAATGTTTTCCCAGGATTGTTGTTATGGGAGCTTACCTAAATTGTGAGGTTGCTTCGAAGAACTTTCAAACGGTTGTTGAATAGATACACACATCAATACAAGGAAGTTAATAATACATTTATACAATGTATTGATTATTAAATATGGTGTTGGAATGATAGTATAAAATATGAATATAAAAGTTGAAAATATGAAAAAAAAATATAAAGTTTGGATTGGGATTCTGGATGTGTTTGTTGTAATTTTCCATTAAAACATGAAACAACTTTATTGATGAATGTGAAAAAGTGAGAAACCAAGTTGGAATAATATAAAAAATATTGTGTTAATGTTGTTTTGGGTTGCTCTTAGACTAAATATTGTTTGAGAGATGTGTTGTCATTTAGGCGAGGTCTAAATAATGTGTCTTTATTGTACTAATTGTCTTAAGTCACAATGTCTTAATCGTTCAAGTGCTATGTGTATAGCTCAATCAAATGATTTGTAGTTTGAGGGAGAGAGAGAATAAGAAGTATTTCTTTCCTCTAGAAGCATATCACTAAAGTGCTAAGTGATATGACTTGTGACTCAAGCATTGATCCTAAACGTTTAAGTGTGGCATAAAAATGGTGTACATGTGTCTTGGTGTTATAGGTATTCAAGCGTTGTATGTTCCCTCAAGCATCCTAAGATAGTGGAAGATTCTAGAATTTGTTGGATTATCCCCAAAAAGAGGTGGTTGTTAAGTGTTGCCTATAACACTAAAATGACAAGTTGGTTGTTGGAGTGAGAGAGACCCAAAGAATGTTACTCTCGGGTTATGTTTCACTCAAGCAAGACACTACACAATTTTTCACTTTAGGTCACGCTAACATGTCAGCGGGTGAAAAAATGTTGTTTGAAGTAGGTATAAGCAACAATTTTTTATTCTTATCCACATAATAGGGTTTATTTTCCTCTGACACAAAATATTTGGAAAAAATGTTGCCTATTTGTTTTAAGCAACAAATTATAAAATGTAAACTAACATTAAAATATTATAAGTACTTTAGACAATTTTTTTAAAATTGTAGGTTCTTTAAATAATATTTTAGACCATGTTTCTTAAATTTTAGGCAAGTAAGATCATATTTATTAAGTGTTACCTTTAATATTTCATATACTTAGCTATTCTAAGTGGTCAATTTCACCTGACTCCACCGATTTCAAGACATTCCAACCTAAACACATTAAAAAACCTTTAAAACTTATTTCTAATACCTGAAAAGACTTCTTGGAAAAACTATCGGACTCCCAAATTTCCTAAATACCGTCATTCGAAAAACAAAACACATTGATACTCGTGAAATCAAATCGCGTTCTTTGAAATTCAAAAAATTCAATAAGACAAGCGCATACCCACTAATACTCGTGGTTCCAGTCCTACTCGTGATTCTTCTACAGTCCGTTCTTCCCATTTACCATTGATACTTATGGTTGCAGTGCTACTCATGATTTTTTTGCGGTTCATTCTTCCAATTTACAACTAATACTCATGGTTGTAGTGCTAGTCACAATTCTTTTGTGGTTTATTCTTCCAATGTAATAGTTCAGTTATGTTTTTTCTTCGATTTTTGATGATTTGTTTATTTTCAGTAAAAACTTATTATTTCTAAGAATGAAGAGAAAACTATATTTTGTCGCATAAATGATGCATGGAGGTGGTACAAATATCCTAACAAGAGACAATATTTTTTAAAACATCCCACTATAAAGGAACGACTTAAATATAGACCACTGCTTATTCCTGACCATCATTTCAAGAATTTGATTGCATATTGGAAAATTATTTTTATCCAGGTGGTGTGACATTGTTGGTCTTTGAAATTTTTAATTCTGTTTTATGTTGTTTCTATTTGTTTAGTTTCAATTTATATTTCTATTTTTGGTTCTGTTTTTTTTCAACTTTTGTTTTTGTTTTTGATTTCAGTCTCTGTTTCAATTTTTGTTTTGTTTTCAGTTTCTGTTTCTGCTCATGTTTTCAGTTTTTGGTATTGTTCCAATTTTTTTGTTTTGTTTCTATCTCTATTTTTAGTTTCAAGTTCAGTTTTTTTTACTAATTTCTGTTTCGGTTCATGCTTCTATTTTGTATATTTGTTTCTATTTTCTATTTTTTGTTTTCTATTTCTATTTCTTTTTCTTCTTTTTGTTTAAAATCCTAGTTTTGTTTATATATAGTCAAAGTAATTTTGTTGATTAAGTTCATAATATATTTACATATTGGTTAAAACTCTTGTTTAATATACTGCCGATTTTTCTTGTCCTAAAATACTGAGCATTAGTGAAAAAAATGCAATGAATAGAAGAAATCAAAAGTATATGCATTGAATGAGACCAATAAACTTTGCTAGAGTTCGAGCTCAATTGATATCGTTTTAATTTCTTCCCTTCGTCTTATAAATCTACTTATATCATTATTTCTTGCAGCTTAAAATTACAAATATTCATTATTAATTTTAAATTCATATAGATTGTTGGGAAAAAGGATGGTGAAGAAGTCATTAGAGTTACAATGTTTATAAAAACATATCAAGGTCGTCCTACTCGAAAAGGAAAAACAGTGGATGACGAAACATTATATGCTATTTTAAGTTTATTCTAATTTGCAAAATATGTTTATGTGATTCTTCTTTTTAATCATTAACTTTAATATATGTACATATATTTTAATCCATGCTTGAAGGTTCTATGTAAAATGGATCAAGTGAAACTATGGAAAAAACATTTGAATCAATGTTTGGAAAAGAAAGGCATGGTCGAGTTCGTTGTTATGGAAAGAATGTTACACCAATAGTATTAAAAAATAATCAAGAAATTGTCGTTCTCCATAAATGGTCTGCTATTGAAGTGAATTGTCTGGCCAAAAGTATCGAAGGTTTAGAAGCAATGATGAAATTCATGTTTAAGCAACAAAACTCATATTTAAATTAGGAGAATATAGAACATTAATGACTATTTTACAGCAAGTGAAACTATGGAAAAAACATTTGAATCAATGTTTGGAAAAGAAAGGCATGGTCGAGTTCGTTGTTATGGAAGGAATGTTACACCAATAGTATTAAAAAAGAATCAAGAAATTGTCATTCACCATAAATGGTATGAAGTGAATTGTTTGGCCAAAAAAATAGAAGGTTTAGAAGCAATGATGAAATTCATATTTAAGCAACAAAACTCATATTTGAATTAGGAGGATATAGAACATTAATGACTATTTTACCGCAAGTGAAACTATGGAAAAAAACATTTGAATCAATGTTTGAAAAAGAAAGGCATTGTCAAGTTTGTTGTTATGGAAGGAATGTGACACTAATAGTATTAAAAAAGAATCAAGAAATTGTCGTTCTCCATAAATGGTATGTTATTGAAGTGAATTTTATAGCCAAAAAGATAAAAGGTTTAGAAGCAATGATGAAATTCATGTTTAAGCAACAAAACTCATATTTGAATGAGGAGGATATAGAACATTAATGACTATTTTACAACAAGTGCGTCAAAAGTAATAATTTGTCCCTAAGGACGAATATCGAAATCACAAGAAACAGTTGAATTATCAAGTATAAGATTCACTTACTAAATAGAAAACAAAATAATAAAGTTTGTTAGGAGTTTGTTCTAATGATTGCAAGAACTATAAAGAAAGTAAGTAAAAGAGTTTGTTGGTTCAATTGGGATTGAGGTTCATCATTCTTACTCTTTTGTATTTTGAAAAGTATAGTTATATTTTATCTTTTGATTGATGTTGATGCCCATATAAAAGTCATGTATATTAATTCCTCGTATATAAAATTATTAAGAGAGTCTCCTAAATATTGATTTTTCACATATTTATAAAACTCTTTAGCATTACGATTAGATGTTGATAACAATTAACATTCCAAATTTATTCCTAGCATTCAAATATATTAAGCATTATCATTTAGGTCGGAAAATTAGAGATACTTTTCAGTCAAACATAAGGATTTTAATCATGGTAAACAAGCATTACAAATAAAATGACAATATCAATCATCAATCAAAAACATAATATTATATTTAAATATCACCTCAATACATAAGATTTTAAATAAATTACTCTCAATCCCAAAGGGCAGAATTAGTCACTCATGTTGGCCATTACAAGCATAGAAAACAAGGAAAGAAGATCCAAGATGTTTCTCCTTAACGGCTACCTCCTCTTGGATTTTCTAACACTTTCTATTCTCCCCCATTGGTGTTTAGGGTTGTGCCTCACGCCTCATATTTAACCTAGTTGGACTTGGGGTAAGTGACTTCTCACCTAGGTGTGATTGGGCTCGCCTGAGTGAGTTGAACGAAAACAAGCCCAACGTCTCTGGAGTGATCTCGTCTGGGCAAGATTAGGCTCGCTTGGGTGAGATCTTTTGGGAGGCTTTTGGCTTGGGCAAGTGTTGGAGCGTTTCAACTTTCCCTTTTTATCTTGTTTATTCTCATTTTGCCCTTTCATCTCCATTCTTCCATAGAATCTTGAAATGAACACAATTTGGAAATATATTGTTCTTATTCATATTAAAATCACAAGATATGTAAAAATGTTTAAATTCATAAATTAAGGGTTATATTATAGTTATTTTATCAATTAATATCCATATGTGCCCATATTTTAATATGAAATATTAGTTAAATATGATACTTATCAAACATATGATGTCACGAGTTTTAGGGAAAGAAAATAGTGTAGATGCTCCATGTTCGTCGTCTTTCATTCATGTTCCTTATCTGGACCAAGTATAAACATATAATTTGCATTCTTCATTATAGACTAGGTACTTTGTATTTATTTTATTTTATTTACAAACTTGATAAAATACATTTTATTTAATTGTTTTAAGTTGGACCTCATGATAATACTAATACTGGATAGAAAATGGATGATTGATTGAAGAAATGTAGAAATATTGTGATATTTTCTTTATTAATTTCTAATTATAATTAGTTGTAATGATCACTGCAAAAAAATCATGAAATAGAAACCTATTTTAGAGACAAAAAATAATTAGTTGCTATAGTGACTAAATTAGAGACCATTTTAGAAACTAAAAAAAAATGGTTTCTAAATTAGTTTCTATTATTGTTAAATGGTTTCTAAATTGATATCTAATTAACAACCAAGGTTTTTGCTACCAAATTTAGAATCTAAATAATTGGTAGTTAAAACCTTGGTAGCTAATTAGATACCAATTTAGAAATCATTTAACAATAATAGAAACTAATTTAGAAACCAATTTTTTTTAGTTTTTAAAATGATCTTTAATTTAGTTACTATAACAACTAATTATTTTTTGTCTCTAAAATTGGTTTCTATTTCATGTTTTTCTTGTAGTGAATTACAAGTTTTACTATTTTGATATACATTGGAGTATCTAACTTGCACTTTGAAATATTAATATTGTATTCATTGTTCTTAGTTAAAAATGTCATATTTTAAAGTTATGTTATGAAATATAAATGTATAACATAATTTACAATTATTATCGGAATTGAATAAATGAATAACCAAAAATTTAAAATTATAAATGTTGTTGAAATGTGCAATTACGTTTTAAACCAGTTTTAAAATATTCTCTAATGCGTAATTTTATAAATTAAGATGTATGTTAATAATATATAAAATTTTGTCTAATGTATTTCATATTTTTCCACATTTAAAACTTGTTGTCTAAAAATATAGACATGTAAATAAAATTGTCTAAAAAGATAAACAACATGTAAATAAGTGTTGTCTAAAGAAATATGTCTAAAATAAATAGACAACATGTAAATAAGTGTTGTCTAAAAAGATAAATAAGTGTTGTCTTTAAGATTCACAACATTTTACAAAATTTTGCCTAAACAATAGGGAACATTGAAAATGCATTGCCTAAAAGTTGTCTTGAAAAACGTTGTCTAAACCTAAGTCCACATTTGCATATTCTACTCATGAAAAAACATTTTCAAACTATGGCCTAAAGTTAAGGCAACGTTTTTTCCTACTTTAGACAACATTTTTTTAATTGTTGTTTAAGGTAAAAAAGTGGTGTACTGAGAGTGTCACTCTGACGAGATGGCTAACACCTTAAAGGTGGTCACTCAAGCGAGAGGAGTTCATTTAAGTGATGATATTAATTGTATTTTATATAAAGGAATGATTAAAGGTATCATGAATGTTGAAATACACAACATGATGTTTGTTTGATATATGCTATTTTTGGTTGGCCCTTTTATGGTTGGTGGATGCTAGATCGATATGGTTTCCCTTTTTATTGTGGATGCTAGATGGATATGGTTGCCCTTTTTATTATGGATGGTGTTATGGGAATAAAAATGTTAGTTGATAAAATGATGGATAAGGACAAAAAGTGTTGAGGTCAAAACAAAAAAAGTGAAATCTTTAGGCATGTGACACATACGCTTGAGGACAGGTAAAACATGGTCAACTAAAAGTGAGCGTAAAATGTTGGCCAATCAGACCTAAAGATTTCGTGTGGTGAAACGATTTTAAGGAACAATAAAGGTAGGAGAAGGGTGTGAAATCATTTGGAATTATCTCTCTCTTGGACTCTTTTGGGATTCTCTATTATAGTATATATGTTAGCATTCACTAAGTTAGTGAATGTTTTTCTTTCTCTTTAAAAAAACTTCCGTTACTATATAAATATTGTTTCATTTTATTCTCTCTTTTTTACTCTTGTGTGTGAGTATAACGGGAAAACTATTAAAATAATCATTGTAAAAAATTACATTTTAATTGTGATTTCATTTTTTGAGTAAATGTAGAATAAATAATTTAGTTGATTAAAAAAATTAAAGTATTAATATTATAAAATATTCATGACTATTCTACATGTATATGTAATTGTTTCGATACGTCCAATATAGTTTTATATTGCTCAAAAGTCGTGGTGGTTAATAACAGTTTATATACTCATTCTTCTATCAACTTATTATGTTTGTGGTAAAAAAAATGTATTTCAAACCTCTCAACTATGGAACACACATTCTAAAGTAAAGTCTCCGTATTGTCAATATATTTTTCTTACAAATAAATTATAAAAATGTAATTTTGATTCTTAAATTTATGTCCACGGAAAAGAGGGTAAAATATGAAATAAAAGAAAAAAAAATAAAGGGCGGGAAAACATGTTTGGTGAAGTTGTGTTATGAAATCTGATGAAAAGCAAGTGATGTATTGAAATCTGAATGATTGATGGAACACCATAGAAACATTATCCAAACAAAGCCATCTTATTAAAGTTGGGTAACGATCAAGGGAAAGGGAAGGAGAGTAGAACAAATTAAACAGAATAGCAGAGGCCACGCAAAGGGACACTAGGCAACGTAGAACACTAGAACAATGACGCAAGGTTCCATAATCAAGGTGCAATCGCTTTGAGATACAGTTTCTATTAATTTCCATCTTCTTCAATTCACACTGCTGCCTCTGTCCATGGGTCGTCGACCAAGATGTATCAAAACGAACAATAGCTACTTCAAACCTATCAGATGAGAGCAAAAGAATTCTTAAATTTCTAGACTTTTCGATTGAAACGTAAACTAAGAAAAAGATTATATAAAATGAATTTATGTAACAAATATAATATATTTCAACTTTAAAATCATTCAGATAATATAGTTAAATCAATCCTCAATTATCACATTTAAAAGTATTATTCGTTTTTAAACCTACAACTTCCTCACAGTTTTATTTTTAAAACACAATCTCAATGAATTAAGGAAAAAAATATAAAATATTATTATTGTTAGAGCTTTTCGTTTACTTTAGGTCTAACTCAACCCCATAAAACCGGCTCATAGGATTGAGGTTTGCACCCACTTATATACAATGAAAGGCTCTAATCTCTAGTCGATGTGGGATCTCCAACACACCCCTCACGCCGAGAATGATACGCTTAATCTATTTAGTTTTTTATTTTAAGTTATTGAGTTTTATTTGTTTGATGCAACTTTTTTAGTTAAGAACTTTTTTTTATTTTCTTTTCTTTGTTTTTTTTTCTATTTTATGTTTAAGTCACTCTTTTTTTCATTTACAATTAAGATTTATCATAACTTTATTTTCTCAATTACGTGCACTTCATTTGATACGTCACATTAGATAAAAAAAAATATTCATTTTCATGCATATCGTAATATTAACTTCAATTAGTAAATGATGTAAGATTATTCCACGTTTCAAAAACATATACCATTTGCTACTTTAACATGTGCAACACAGTTGGTTAATAAATACAGAATCTATCAAACCTCTGACACAAATTGATTTGCCATAACATATAATAGTTATTAGAATTACAAGTTGTTGCAACTTCTTAGACTAAATTTGGTTGAATTCAATTGAATTGGTTATGGTTCAGTGTGTTGGAAGTAGAAGCGAAGCCAACACACCCATTGTTTTTTTATTGTGATTTTCAAATTGTAGAGTTGCAGTAGTATAATTTTGGGTTTGTTTCTGCAAACAAATAAACATGAAGTTGATGATGATGGCCTGAAAAAAATGATGAAAAATCAAAGTAGGGGAAACATGCGCACATGAGATGCTTTACGAGTCAGCGAATGCGTCCCAGCGCCCAGTAGAGAGATTAGTATCACCACACACTTTCATGTCCAACTCACTCATAACATTTCTAATGTGTTTTTATAATATTATCACTCCTCTTATTGCACTTTTTTTTATTTCACTCTTTTGTTTGTTTAAAATAAAAATGATGCACCAGAAACCATGTCTGCATATTTATCCTGTTGTGTACGAGATATACGTACGTTTAGTTTTCTCTAATCCAGAAGAAGTGGGACCTTTGAGTTTTGATGAACATGTACTTAACCGTGGCATTAATTGGGTCCCAAGAGAGCTTAGGTTGGCACCAACTAGTGGCCAACAATGACACTCATGTTAACTCACCCAGCTAAGGTTGTCTTTAATGGAACATGAACACGTAAGACTTCCCATGAAGTTTTGGTTGGCCTAGTGGCTCCCTAGCTATACATTATAATTATTGTTATAATTCGTTGTCTTATTTATTGCAATTGATGAGGATGAGGACTTTCTTTTTCGAAATTGCTTCTATTTTTCTCTCCATCGAGTGGCTTAATTAGTTGGATGTAGAAACCTTCTTTCTAAATTTTCCAAGCAAATACCATTTCTAATCAGGATTAGCTATATTCAATGAGAAATAAATAAAAAATCAATGCACTGGCTTTTCGAATTAGATTTTTAAAAATAGGCTTAGTTACATTTCACACCACATCAACCAACATTTTATTGATTAGTACTACCATTAAAGGAGCGTTGATTATTTGTTCTTTAACACGCTATAGGTTATTAATGAAGAAGTACTTAGGCTAACAAAAATATATGAATTTTACTTCTAATGTAATCATTCTAACCTATGATTTTATAAGTATTAATAAACTTCTAGCAACAACGCAATAAGATGTATATTGTATCAACAACGCAATAAGATGTATATTGTATCAGTTGAATTGGTACGACAGCTGAAAGTTCGACATTCGATCAAGGTTGACCGACATAACCAAATTCATTATATTTAAACAGAAGATTAATAAGATTAAACAGTGATCAAACATTAGGTAATACACTTTTAATCATGATCCAAAATCTTAATCCGACCCAATAACAAATGGCCAATGATAATCATATAAATATGCACAAATTTCAAGAACCAGCTACGCCATCATTTAGTACTAAGAGCACCGAGTGTCGAATACCGAAAACTCACTAGAGCATCGAAGTGTCTTTCGCAGATAACATCTGAGCTTAAAGTTCATGAGGACAAGAAGTGAAAGAGTGATAAGAGAGCACGAAGACAGTTTCAAGAAGAAAGAAAGACCGACCAAGAAGAAGAATAATAATTGTTTTTTATTCCAACTCCATTTAAGAATATAAAATCTTTACCAGCATTTATTGTTCCTTGACTTTAGTTAATTTAAAAGAATAGTTAGGTTGTTTTGAAATCCTTTGTCTAAAGATATGTAAAAGATGATAAGAAGAGAATATACTGTATCCTAAGGAGAAGCAAATAAAAGAAAGAGAAGGGCAAAGAAAGTAAGTAGAGAGTGGTGGTGGTGTCGATCTCAAAAGATTCCCCACACGACATATTGTATAATTAAAGAATAATAGGAATCAAAAGGTTCAAAATTCAAAAGTTAAAAAACTTGGTAAATTTGTTCATGAAACATTTTATAAACGTGCAACGAATCTCAAGGGGGAATTTAGACTTACTAAGGAAAAACAATTCAAAATAGTGTGAATTTTGAATCAAAACGTTCACACTTGGATGAGCATATGATCCTTGGTGATAATCCTTATTGAATTTTTTCCTTCACTAAAACAAATACTACTTTATAATATTAATATTATATATATACACACACGTGTGTGTCTTTTTTGTTCTACTTCTATACTATTCTTGCTTGGCTGATTCTCCCTGCACCATATCAATTTAGATCATTCTCCCTGCACCATATCAATTTAGATCATTCTCCCTGCACCATATCAATTTAGATATGCATCCAATGCACTCAAGTAAAATGTTCATTTTATTCTTAATGATTTTAAATTTTTGCCTTCTAGATATTCATATTCGTAAGTCAAACTATAAAGTTTCGGATATACAAATCTGAAACTAATATGTCACTTCTAGATTTCACCATCTGAAAGCTTATTTGGACAACAAAAATGAACTTCTAGATGTCAAGATCCGTAAACAAACATAAATGAGTTATGGATCTCAATTTTCAACACCATTTGCAACACACCATTTCGAATATGAAAACCTGAAACTCATAACTCACTTCTGGATATGACCTTCCAAAAACTTAAATGAAATATGAAAATGACCGTCCAGATTTTAAAATCCGGAATGTATAAAAATGACTTATGGATATTGAAATCCGTAAGCAAATGTGTGAAAATGGCAAAATGGAGTTTTAAAATTTTCGTTGCGTGCGAGTCAAAATTGATTAGGTGCAGGAAGCAATTGCCTTCTTGCTATGGTGACCTCCATCAATTAATATTTGGGCCTCAACCTTCAGCTGGACACTGATTAGTTTGGGCCTTTAAGACTATTCATCTTCAAACTGTATTTCACTTAAAAAGAGAATTTTAAAAACATTTACTCGCCTTTTCTCGTGCATGTCCTTTATCTTCATTTTTTTTTGTTAAGCTTTAGTTAGATCATTATCAACTTAGCTTTCGACAATGTATTTCTGATTCATTGTCTAAGATATTGTGAATCGGGTATTGGTCATGATTATAAATCAAGATTGAGATATTATGAATCAGGTATTCATCGTGAGTTTAACCAAAATTAAAATATCATTTGGCTCAATAATTTATCTTTTGAATATGAGGTTGAAAGACAATTAGCATATTAAAATTAAAATTAATAGAATAAAATAATATTTTATCAAATTTTTATAAATAAGTCTAAAATACTAAATTATATTTAATAACGGTAAGGTGTGAAAAGTAAAAATTCAACCAAGTTAAAATTCAACAACAACCATTATAAATAAGTGATCTGTTTAATAGTTAAGTAAAGTTTTTTTAACTGATAATTAAACAAAATGATTTTGACAATATTACTGAAACACCTTGCAGGTACACTCAATCGAGAGTGATCATAAACCTAAAAACTGAGAATTGACCTAAATTTAATAGTCAAAAACAAAATCAAGCCCAAGAGTTCAAATTAGCTGATCTGTAATCAAAAGTCTAATAATCTGTAAGATATAGAAAAGTAGTGTGAAAGTGAAAAATTTAATTATTTCTAAGACAATATAATATATTAAAAATCTTGCACTAAGATAACAACTCGAAGAGAAACAAAGTTATTAATCTTTTTTATACACAATTAAACTGGAGGCAGAGTATAAGTATGTTGGTACTCAATGGGTAATGGCATGGCAAATAAAAAAAAAAATCAACTAACATTAATAGAAAATTCCTTCATAAAATAACTTCGCCCAACAACGTAAAAAATTAATTATCATCAATATTAACCAAACTTGTGGTGATCAATATCGTTAAAAATAATGTTAATTGATGCCAAGTGATTTAAAACTCAAGTAGACATTAATAAAAAAAAAAAAGATTTTGATTGAAAAGATATTTTGATCACTAAAAATATTAATAATTTATATATTTTAATAATTTAATATTAAAATAGTTTTTTATTTAGTAGTGCTTGAAATAGTTTATCTGCATACAAAAATTTAATTGTTGTATTTAAACATAACATTTTAAAATAAATAATTTTGAATTAAAAATAATTCAATAGTTTCTTTAAAATTGTGGAATTCATTATCCATGTGATTTGGTTTATTTGTTTTAGATAATAAAATAAAACTCGGTATGAATTAAAAGTCTTTCGTGGAATTTATGTAATACGTATTTCAAGAAAACATTATATTTTTTCAATCCTTTATTAGGGTAAAATGTATTTTTTTCAATCTTTTGATGAAGAAAAAAAAAATTGTAATCCTTAGTTCTTTGTTGAGATAAGTGATAAATATATCAATGTTGTTAGTAAAATAATTATATAACTACGAAGAAGTTATAATTATTTGGTAATAATAATATAAAACCATTTCATTGTATGAATAATAAACATTCATACACTTTTGTAAGTTATGATTAAATGAAATTATATGATGTTGTATAAGTGATATCCTAATAAAAAACAAGTAAAATTGCACGATCATGATAACATTCAAAACTCGTATAAATAAAGGAATAATAATTTTATTTAAAAGAAAAGTTATATATGTTCAAATATTATGTTTTTCTTAAATATAGACAGACTTATAGATAAATTTATGGTTTAATAATATAGGTATAGTAATAAATAGTTGATATGGAATGTGTAATACGGGTTGAGACCGTAAATAAAATTATATATTTTAAGTGGTTCGATAATGGATGATTTGAGATGAATTTATAAGTATAACTAAATTTTATATATTTGTAAAATATTTTTATTTTTATTGAATCCGAAACAACAATAATATTTTTTTTTATAGGAAGCTTATCTTGTTATGTTTGAGATAATTGCACTTGGTTGAGCTTACCTTTAGAAATGTAATTTTTCAATGAAATAATAAAGTAAATTATAATAAATGTAGGTAAAACCTTAGTTATGTCTATTTAGTAATTATATTAATTACTTTAACTACATTAATAACAATTTCTCAGAATGATTAATAATTATATAGCATTTAATAAAATTAAATCTTACATACCAATTACATGTGTTTATCTTAATTACATAATTATACATTAAATAATTCATTAATTACTTTAAAAACCGGGAGAAAAAAAAGGTAAGAGATAAACACAGAATAAGGTCTCTGAAACCTGTGTTAAATTATTTTCGTAAGTAAACTTTAAACCGAAATATTTTTACAAATAATGGTCTATTCTTAATATGAAAAATTATTTCCCCTAAATAGATCAGGTAACGAAAGTAGAGGGGTGTGTTTAGTAGAAAAATGGTGGATGTAAAGTGAGAGGGAAAAGAATAGGGTGAGTGGATAAAAATGTTAAGGCCACGAATAAGTGACACGTAAGAGACGAAAATAAGGAGGGAAAAGATAAATAAAAAAAAGAGAAGAAGTGAAGTTCCAAAAGAGTCAAAAAGCGAGAGAGTGTTCGAGAGAGAAGGTGCATTGGTCCGTTATCTGTCGTCAACGGAAAGTGGCAATGCCACTTCCATTTTCCATTTTCCATTTCCAGTAGAGTAGGCAAAGGCAACAATATATTCATTCAATTGCAATTATTGTTATTATTATTATTATTATTATTATCTTCATCGTAATTTATTATTTAAATTAATAATAACTCGATACATCTTCTAATTTGCGTGTGATCACCACCCACAATTCTACTACAAGACAATTTTTCCATTCCGGCATCTCCTTCAGCCTACGTATCCAGATTCCCTCCATTCGCTTCACACACAAAACACAACACAACCTCGTTAGTTCCATCCTTTGCGACAGAGTCGGTTGTTGTCGTTCTGTTTACGCTCATGGCTATGGCGTCTCTCATTCAATGTTCGGCGGCTACTTCCTTCTCCGCAACTCGAGGAGGAGACTCTACTGGCTTCTTTTCCCCCTTCACTGCCCGTTTCTCCAAGACCCACAAGTCTCGCCTTCGTTGCTCCTTAGATGATAATGTTTCCGACATGAGCGTTAACGGTTTGTATTTTACCCTTCATTTTGTGGAATCCGAATTCAATTTCGAGGCTACACTTATCTTAGCGCTGTTTTTTTTTTTTTTTTTTTTTTTTTTTTTTTATCTTTTTTCATTTTGGGGAGTGCTGGAGGGGAGGGAAATTGAAGGGTGGGATGTGTCAGAAAGTTTAGATAATTTTTGTTAAACTGTAGTTTTGACTTTGCAGCACCGAAAGGGTTGTTTCCGCCGGAACCTGAACATTATCGAGGACCCAAGCTGAAAGTGGCTATTGTTGGAGCTGGGCTTGCAGGCATGTCAACTGCAGTGGAACTCTTGGATCAAGGCCACGAGGTTTAGCTCCTTCTCCCTCTTTTTCTCTCTTAATCGTCATGTTTTGAGATTGGATGTTGTGGTTTATTACGTTGTAAAGTTACTTCTGAAGTAAAAGGGAATGATTCCTTGATCGTTGATCAGTTTGTTTGATTTTATAATTCAGGTGTTGAGTGCATTGGGGTATAACAGCTGATGTATTTCTATTTTTTTTATACGTTTTCTTCAAAATTCTATCATTCAGGTCGATATATATGAGTCAAGGTCTTTTATTGGTGGCAAAGTTGGTTCCTTTGTTGACAAACGTGGGAATCACATTGAAATGGGTTTGCATGTTTTCTTTGGTTGCTACAACAATCTTTTCCGATTGTTGAAAAAGGTAAGCTGTTTTCACTTGCAGTCAGTGCATAGTCTTCTTCATCTCTAAAACCTGGATTCTTCCTCCCTCTTTTTTAGCCGTGAAACATGTACTGTTCACTTTGTTTTTTGTGTACAATTTTGGGGCATCCGTTTGTTTGTAACTTCTTCAGTGCTTGGGTGACTAGGTGGGTGCACATAACAATCTACTTGTAAAGGATCACACTCACACTTTTGTTAACAAAGGAGGTCAAATTGGAGGTATGGTTTGTGCTTCATTTTCGTCATTATTTTGCTTCTCCACAATTTCCACCACAGCATTGTGAATAACTTTAGTTTTCGTGCGCAGAACTAGATTTTCGCTTCCCAGTTGGAGCACCAATACACGGGATAAGGGCATTTTTGACCACAAATCAGCTTAATGTAATCACATTATATATTCTATTATCATGTTTGTTTAAATTACACGACTTGGTCATCACTCATCAGTATTATGCAGAACTAGAAAATAATATATTTGAATCTCCAAAAACGTATATTTGTTCATTTGATTTTCCTCAGTGGGACTATCATTGTACCTAACTTTACATATTGTTTATGAACAGACCTATGACAAGGCTAGAAATGCCGTGGCTCTTGCACAGAGTCCAGTTGTCAAAGCTCTTATTGATCCAGATGGTGCACTGAGGGACATAAGGAATTTGGATAGTGTAAGAGGATTCATTATTTTTCGCTCTATTTCTGAATAATGCTTCCTGATTGTCTGTGCCCCCAGTTTCTGTGTGTTCTTAAACATGCTCTTCCACTCAGCATAGCATAGTCATACATGCACACACATACAATAGGAGTAAGTGTGAAGGTTCTGTGTATACCAAAAAGTAAAAATTTCAAACTAACTTCCTGGAATCTAAATTTACTGTTTCTCTTTGTATTGATTGTGTTTGTCTATCATCTTTCTCAGTGTCCAAACTTTTTCTTTTAACCAATTTGTGATTTTGTTACAGATTAGTTTTTCAGATTGGTTTTTATCCAAAGGTGGCACACGCATGAGTATTCAGAAAATGTGGGATCCAGTTGCCTATGCGCTTGGGTTTATTGACTGTGATAATATCAGTGCCCGCTGCATGCTTACCATATTTGCATTGTTTGCCACAAAGACTGAGGCTTCCCTTTTGCGAATGCTGAAGGGTTCACCAGACGTTTATCTGAGTGGTCCCATCAGGAAGTACATCACGGATAGAGGGGGCAGGTATAGTTCTAGATAGAAGAATATTTCCACCATGACTTTCCAATTCAATTTTTTCCGTATTTATATCCTCATAAGCTGCTGGAACAGGTTCCATCTTAGATGGGGATGCAGAGAACTACTTTATGACAAAACTGCTGATGGGAGTATTTATGTTACAGGACTTTCCATGTCAAAGGTGATATCTGCTTTCTTGTTTGAATTCTTTACGTGCTTGGTTAGAATACTAGTTACATCCTCAGAATCTTTATAGTTAATACCTTGTTAACTTTTATTTTCGTAGGCTACTGCCAAGAAAATTGTGAAAGCTGATGCTTATGTTGCTGGTTAGTAGATTACTTTTCCTTGGATTTTGTATTCATTCCTTATTTTGCCAATAATCTTCAATAACGCCTTACTGTCATTTACGTGATGCCAGCTTGTGATGTTCCCGGAATTAAGAGATTAATTCCATCGGAATGGAGGGAACAGAAGTTTTTCAATAACATCTATGAACTAGTTGGAGTTCCTGTAGTTACTGTGCAACTCAGATACAATGGTTGGGTTACAGAGTTGCAGGATCTAGAAAAGTCAAGGTAATTCTCTGAATTTTAGGGTCCATATAGAAACTATAGAGTGAGGTACTTTTGTTTGACAATAAAGATTGAAATGTTTTAATTTTGATCATCATTGTTGAACTTCTTCATGCACGGCAGGCAACTGAGGAAAGCTATTGGGTTGGATAATCTTCTCTATACACCCGATGCAGATTTTTCTTGCTTTGCAGACCTGGCACTTTCATCTCCAGAAGATTATTACATTGAGGGACAAGGATCATTGCTCCAGTAAGTGTTTGTAATTTCAGAGTTCTAAATTTTCACTTTCACTCATCAGTTCATTAACTAACTGGAACATATTTTAAGAAAGATTTTAAGTGACTTGCTTGAGTATTCTGCAGTCAGCATAATCATTATTATACGTGGATCAATAAAAACAACTTACAGTTGCAGGAATATTGAAAATTTGGACTATATTTTAAGATCTTAAGGTTCCCATTGCTTCATAAATTGCTTTTGGTTCCATGGCTATAAATACATTATCAGCTTTTTTTAATCAAAAGAAAGAATGCTATTGCATCACTATACAACTTGGAATATTAAACCAGGTTAGCACTACAACCTGTACCGATCATATACAACATTCTTAATACAATTAAAAGAAAAAAGAAATGCAAAAGGAGGGGGACCAAACCAAAACCCACTAATGAAGCCTAATGAGTAAATTTGTCATAGTATTAAAAATTGATCATCAGCATACATATAATATTTGATTTAGTATTGACCTTCTAAGTATATAACGCTAATATCTTTGTCAGATGTGTTCTAACGCCAGGAGATCCATACATGCCCTTACCAAATGATGAAATCATTGCAAGGGTAGCAAAACAGGTTGGTTAAAAAGAAATTATATTTCTCTTATTCTGGTTTTGGATATTTTCACCGTTGATTTATTAGTGACATGAAAATCGTGCATCAAAAGTTTGAAGCTTATGATGGAGTGTGTTTACTGTGTTGATTTATTTTGATCATTAAGCATTCAACTTCAAATGATATTGTTAAAGATATGATTTGATTACAGTCACCTTTCAATTACACAGAACATAATTACAAGCAATCCTTTGATTATGGTATCAGAGTGGTGACCTGTTTTGTTACTAATCTGTTGCTAGACCGGACTTTTTCACTAGAAGCACTAGCCCCAACTTTCTCACTTTGACCTTCTGTATGGGGTAAACAATACCATTGCAACATTTTATGCTCTTCCGTAGCCACTGCACCCATGAGAATTTTCTTGCTCTCTGACAGCCGCTCCACCCTATGAACACTTCTGCTACCCAAAAGTTTCTCCTCTCCAAGCATTTTTGTTCTCTGGTAGCTCTGTGCTCTCAAAGCATGTTTTGTTTTAGCAGCCGCTGCATTCTCAGAGCATTTTCTGCTCTTCGGCGGCCACTGCACCTTTCAAACACTTTTGTTTTCCTGCAGTGACAACACCCTTTATAAGCATTCTTGTTGTCTAGCAACCGTTGTACCCTATGAGTACTTTTGTTCCCCAGCAACCGCCGTGCTCTTCGAGCATTTATGTTTTGGTCTGCAGTAGCTGCAACACCTTTTTAGTATTTTTTTTTTCTCTCTAGCAGCTATCATGCTGATTTATGACGTTGTTAGAAATCCAAGTGTGGGTTTGAGTAAAAATGAAAAAGTTGAACAACATATAAGGAGTAAAACCCACAAATCCATTGTCTAAGTTTTTTGTTGGAGTTGCTGTCATAGTCTCTTATATGGGTTCACTCATGGTTTATTGGTGTTGAATCTGAATCTCCATAGTGTATGCCCCCTCGATGACCCAACAGTGGAATTAGAGTTGATGGTTCATCTTAGTGACCGACTAAGATGAGTACAATATAGAATGCTCCCTATATCGAAAGTCTCTTCTTGACGGATGTTTCAGGCAATGTCCTGTTATGATGAATGACAGTATAAGTAAGGGTAACCACTGAGGTATTAATGGTTAAAAATGTTTCTACTCGAGGAGTACCAATGTGAAAATGACTCACACTTGAGGAAGAGATTGTTAGGAATCCAAGTCTGAGTTTGAGTTTCACATTAAGTAAAATGAGAAAGTTGAACAACATATAAGGAAGAAGACCCACAAACTCATTGCTTTAAGATTTTTGGTTGAATGTAGTGTCGTAATCTCTTATATGTGTTGACTTATGATTCATTGGTGTCGAATCTCCTAGGTGTATCCTCCTTCAAATGACCCAATAGACACGACCTTGTGATCTGAGCTACCCTTCTCAGACGGTTACTACACTGTCTAACTCTCTCAAGAGGTCTTGCATTGATGACACAACACATAATTACAAACAATTCTTTCAATGTATCTCAAAAGATGTTACTGGTTGAATTTGTACATGTTCATTTGGTGCATATTTTTTCAGGCTGCTAATTTGATGCCTGATTGGATTGTTCGGTAATCATCAACATATCATTTTATTATTTCTATCATAAGCCACGTCACATGTTTCATTTTGTGGTTTATTTTAGGTGATTTCAAGTTAGTGGTAGTAGATATTCAATTCTCTTGTCACTATATTGATTTTGAGTTTTTTTACTAGGTTTTGTCACTGTTTCCATCGGCTCAAGGTTTGGAAGTGACTTGGTCTTCTGTTGTTAAAATTGGCCAATCTCTGTACCGTGAGGGACCCGGCAAAGATCCATTTAGACCAGATCAAATAACACCAGTGAAGAATTTCTTTCTTGCTGGCTCTTACACAAAACAGGTACACTGTCTTTACTATCATATAATTTGTGCTTCTTCTACGAATATAATATATAACCCTTAAAATCATGTATCGAGATGCTTTTTGTCTTTTCATGTCATGCTACAGCAGTCAGTTACCTACAAATACTTATATAGCCCCCCTGGGCTTCTGGTATAACCTTTGAAAACAATTTAGAAAGTGAAGTGGCTTTTATGACACTGACAATAAATTTCTGCTGCTATATTTATTTGAATGGGATTACTGTGTTGTGATACCAACATCTATCTAGAAATTGTGTATTTTCTTCTCCCTATTTCAGTTTCCGGATTCAGGATTAAAAAAATTCTTGGTGTCTTTTGCCACTCATGAATTTAGTGGCATTCTTGTTCAATTAATAGTTTGATAAACAAAGAAAAAGGAATTTTAGATAAAAATCATTTGAATAGAAGTGACAATTGACGTGTGGAAAGTGGTAAAGGCAATAGACATTCCCTACTTTCTCTTGCACAAAAATAGAGCACTCAAATACTCCTTATATACAAAATACTTTTAGCTGATTAAAAAAACAGCTTTCACTCCTAAGTAAATTGGTCTGTGGAAAATTTTACGAGTATACAACAATAAATATTTACAGTGTACATGCTTTTTCAATAGAGATCAGTATGTTCTTTCACCATGCTTCCAAATTTGATACCACTCACTTTTATTATTTATTTACTTACATGAACATGCCTCTGATTTTTTGTTTGTTCAGGACTACATAGACAGCATGGAAGGTGCAACTTTGTCTGGCAGACAAGCTTCGGCCTATATCTGTAACGCAGGGGAAGGATTAGTGGCATTGCGGAAGGAGGTTGATGCTGAGTTGAAAGACGACCTAGAATTTACGAATACTAAAGATGAATTGAGCCTAGTATGAGATATTTCCTTCTGGGGTATTCAAATTTGAGGTGAAGCAAGTTTGTTGTTTTGCCATGCAACATTTTAGAATGTATATTCAATCGAAAAGTAATTCCAGAAATAATTGTTTGCAAGTGAAGTTCATCGTTCTAATATCCGGTGTCTATCAATTGCGTTGCATGCACTCATTGTTAAATCAATAATAATAGGATTACCTGTATTGATGGGCCTTAGAACTCAATGAAGAGACTCTTACTTCCCGTAACTCCATGATTGCATAATCTAGAACTCATAGTTATAATTTGAATTATGCAATATAAAATACATTTATATATTTTCATTAGATGTTTTGGTAACAATCTATGAATTCCAGAATCCAAAATTCTTTTAGTAGAATGCCCTTTTAAGACAATGCAATTTGAAAATCAGTTCATTATAAACTATGTATGATCTGGGTCGCCACAATTGCCTTTCGGATAATTTGATGTCTAATTTGCTGAATATGAAATTATTATTCTAGGTTACTATCTTAAAAACTTGTAGACTGTTCAATCCGAAAATAACATGAAAGTCAGAGTCACTTCCATACTTATTTAACCCTTTGAATTGTTTTTGAAAAACTTATATTCAAAAAAATTAATTAACTTCAACACTTACACATTTTCATGTCCAAAATGATACTATTTTCCAATTCAATATCCAAAGCAATATTTTAACACCAATGACTAATAAATCAGAAAGGACAAAATGAATACTTTCAGAAAATTAAAGGGTGTAGGAGAAAAATATGGAGTGGAGAAAGAAGTTGTCCAATAAAAGAGGGAGATATTATAGTATCGGCTCAGTTGTTCTTTACTGGCCTAAAGTACAACATGACTCTTTCTTTCTGCACCTCCAAGGCTTCTCCTGACACCTCATAGATCAGCGGAAAAGATCAATTCATCCTACATTCCAGATTCCTCAACCTGAAAATGATTTTTTTTTTATACTTTGTGATTAATCTGGAAGATATTTCCAATTTCAAAATATCTTTTACAATCCAATTTTTTTTTAAAAGTATATTTTAAATTACAGAATTTGAATTTTTTTTAAAATTTTATTCTAAATTATAAAATCCAGAAGATATTTGTAATTGAAGAATACATTTTGAATTCTATAATGGAAAGTTTTCTAGATCATCTATTCCAAAATGAAAAACGTCAATAAAATAAAATATATTTTTTGATATTTTAAGAAGCTATAAAGTTACAAGAAGAAACGTCATACAACAAATATCAAGTAGTTTTGAGTAGAAAACAGTACAATATTTAATATGCGAAAAAATTTAATTTCATAATTTCTTCATGTATTTCATACTTTAAAAAAATTCATTTCAAATTATGCAATACATAATACAAATTTCAAACTATAAATTTATATTCTAGACATTTTGTAGATTCTAAAATATAAATTTTGTATAGTAAAATATAGAATGTGAAATATAAAAAAATCATAAATTTTAATTTTTGAATTCAATGATCCAAAAAGTTTCCCGATTCCACATTATGAATAAAAAAAATTAAATGAAAAATGTACAAGGTAATTTGGATATTTTTGAAATATGAGATAGAGGAAAAAAAAGCAGCATGGGGTGCAGGAAGAATTTCCCAAAAATAGAACATCTAACAATAAAACATTTTATTCTTTTATTCAATTAAATTTTTGTATGTACATAAGTTAACTAATTTAAAAATTATACTTACCTTAATTTCTAACGGGTTAAGGATAAAAACTTTCACACTTAATTCTTATGCACTGACGCTAGAAAATATATTTACACAAATATTGAATTAAAGAAAATTGGTAATTCTTTTGGACATAAATTTAATTAAAAGAATAAACATAAGCAGGTGATGTAGTGAGCAATTGAGAACCCAAATCCCGTAGTAGAGAGTGAGAGAAGCTTTTGGAAATGGCAAAACTATGGTGCTTCAGTGGAACCCCTCTACTACCTTCTCGCAACCAGGTACTACTATTTCTACATCATAACAAATCTAATTTAACTCATCTGATTTTTGTTGTGGCGTTGCAATTGCAGTTTCGAAGGAATCATGGAGTCCAAAGGTGCTCAAACACTAACATGCTCAAAAGCATGAACACTTATGCTAGTATGAACAAAGAAAGTGAAAGTGAAACCCCTCAGATATTGAAAATAGTGGTGACCGGAGTGACAGAGCTCTTGAGGCTTTTCTCTCCTTCTTTTGATCAATCAAGGTGTCTATACCTGCTCAATCTGCAACCTTATTTACTTACCATAATCTACATATCTTCTAATTACTCACTCCCACTTATTTATATGCAGCTTTGAGAAACAGAGTGATCAATTCCCAATTTCAACCGTCGATGATGTTCTAAGTATCATCAAATCTGATTACGACAACGCTTATTTCGTAACAGGTAACATTCTTTCATTCTCCTCTTAGCAAACATTTTGTTACAAGTTTCTTTTGTAGTAGTTTATGCATTCTCAATATAAAGTAGTCTTAAGGTAATATTACCGTGTATGATATATCTGTTTATTTTAACAATGACTTCTGACTGTGCTTTCAAATAGTCTATAAATTCTTAATATTATCTTTCCCTGTTTAGCATCTTCTGGCTATTTTTTTTTACTTCCATTTATTTTATTGTTGCGGTGATGACATCAGTTTTATTTTCCTGGTATGGTATCTGTCTCTAAATTTTTGCAAGCGGGATCGTGCTTGCAGATATGAATTATACGGCTTAAATTAATGGACGCATTTCTCACTTTTGTTTGGCAACTAGGGAACTTCACTTCTTCAATTTATGCTGAGAACTGTATCTTTGAAGACCCAACTATTAAATTTCGTGGTAAGAATTCTTGCCTTATACCTATAGTAACTTGTGTTTTACTCTTCCCCTTGTGCTTGGCTTGGCATGTCTTCTCTTCTTCTGCTTACTTTTCATCAGTTACTAGTTGTTGTTACAGAAAAAAAAGAAAACATCACTTTGAACAATGTTCAATCAACTGAAGCTATATGATGCATGGTAATACAGGTAGGGAGTTATACGCACGAAACTTGAAATTGCTAGTTCCATTCTTTGACCAGGCATCCATTATACTACAAAAGATTGAGAAGGTAGATATTCTCTGTAAATTAAAACTTTATACTCCTAGTCGTACAACTTGTAAATGCATATAAAAGGTTGTCTCCCTGTTGGAATTCTTGTCCAAAGGCACTCTTTTGTTGAAAAGAAAAAGTGCAGTGCATTAATCTTCCTCATTAAAACCATTTACACTTGTTTTGGTTACACATTAAGAAGATTCAAATTAACTGGGAGTGAATAAGAGTGATGTGTTCATGATCAGAAAACTTTATTTTCCTTTGTTGCTAAGCCAGAGAATATCCAAGCATCACCTGGAAGAATGTACAAATGGGGAGTGGGTGGGCAACATTGGACTTGGCATGACTATTGGCATAGGATGGCCTTTTGCGTTTGGATATTCCATAGTTATATTGAGAAAATGGTCAAGTTTTAGAGGTGTAAATAGAATTGTATTTTAAACCAAATTTGACTTTCCATGTTTTTGAGAAAATCATTATAAGTTTATAAACGTTAACCAAAGTGGGAGATTTCTTTCCAATGCATTCTGAAGTATTATGTTCTGGAATCTAATCTTTGCCTTATGAGAAGTCTTTAGATGAAGGGGATTTCACTTTTAACCGGATATTGGGATGCTGGGGTACTTAATATCTACCACTTCATGTTCATGCATGGAGCCACGCCACCCCACCAATATTTATGTTATGCAACCAAGCAGAAGGAATACACTATTCTAAGAGATGTGACATAGTCTCTTATGAGAGATAAAGCGATTATCATTACTTGTAATGCTCGAGTAAAAGATGTAGAGTTGTAGAATGATGCACTACTTGGAGAGGGTTTTCAAGTTTATAAAAAACTTGTAATCTTTATTAGATATATCCTTCTTTCAATGGCATAATTAAAATTATTTTAGGCTGCAATAGGGGTTCTATTTCTTTTAATTATCTTGGTGTTCTGATTTTTGTTGGTGCTCCTAAGTCTTGTTATTTTCAGCCTTTGGCTGAGAAGGCTAAGAATAAATTAGCCTTTTCGAAAGGTAAAAGTTTAAGCATGATGAGAAGGATCCAATTAGTTGACTTTGTTATTTTTGGTATTATGGCATACAATTTTTAAATTTATAAATGGCCTCTTATTCTTTTAAAGGAGGTTAATTGGTGGATTAGAAATTTCGTTTGGATTGGAGATGTTATTAAGGCTGGTTTAGTTATTGTTAAATGGAAAACAAAGTCTGTCTCCTTCGGTTAGCTTAGGATTTTGAATACACTACTATGCCTTGGTCTATTATTATACGTGTCAGATTCCTAAAATCTAAGTATTTGAAGTTTTCTTATCATTCTTCTTCTATTTGGCCTGACATCAATGAATATTGTGATACTGTTTTAGATAATACTTTCTGGATTGTTGGGAGGGTGATCAAATTAATTTTTGGAATGATTTATGGTGTTCTTCAAAAAATTGTGTCTTTCACTGTTTTTGATCTCTGTGTCTTTATGTGTTCCCATCATCTGCCCTTGTTGCGTGTGGGTTTTTCCCGACACAGAATTATCCATTTAAATAGGCTGGTACTGGCAATTATTGGAGCTGAAATTTTGAATGTCAGAGAACCTTGACCGTTGAAATTTTGATTCAGTTCCACTTGTTGAAGTAGTTCAATTCAGATGCATTAATTTTGAATCTATGGTCTAGATAAACCATTTCTTACCCATTTGAGTTATGGTTTAGACCCTTAAAAGATCTGTTTCTCTCTTTTGATTATATGTGCTCATCTTTCTCTTTGTTAAGTTCCTATGTTGTCTTTCTCTGCAAATTGAAAGCCTACAATTCTCACGACTAAACACCTTATGTTAGATATTTGTTTTTAGACTGCACGTGGCATCTTTATTTGTTTTTCTGTTTCAGTTGTTGAATAAGTCTTTGAAGTCAAAGTAACTATTCATAAACTTTAGGAGAAAGTATTTCCGTCAGTTTTTTTGTTACTGCAAGTGTTATAAATGTATTGCAATTGGCAGCAGAGATGGAGAATAATAACGATCTATTTTATTTCAATTCATATATTTTCTTCTTTCAGTATTTTGTTCCCTCTATTTTGCTATGTGCCTTTATTATGTAAAACAACAATTGGTATCATGAGCTTTTTTCTTACGGACCTGTGAAAATGGATGTTGATTCAAATTTCTCACAAGTTGCACCTCCAGTCTTTGATGGAGAAAACTACCATCTTTGTGCTGTCAAAATGGAGTCTTACTTGGAGGAGGATTATGAAATCCTTCCGCTGTCAAAATGAGTTAGTGGATTATGTTCCAGTAAGAGGTACCAGATTGCTGTCCGAAATTTATGAAAGATGCAATGTTTCTGTGTGTGAACCTGCAAATTTTGAAGAAGCAAAGAAAAGTCTAAATTGGATAGCTGTAATGAAGAAGTTGTTGTCAATGATCGAAAAAAACCAAACCTGAATTTGTTGTTGCTACAGCTTTTGATAACCAAGTCTTGTGGTTGGAGAAAATTTTAATCGATCTTAACATAGAGCAGAAGGAAAGTACGAACGTTTTTGTTGACAATCAAGCTGCAATAGCTATTTCCCATAATCCTTTTCATGGAAAACCAAGCATTTTATCATTAAGTTGTTCTTCTTAAAGGAGGTACAGAAAAATGGAGCTGTTCTAGTTTATTGCAAAATCGAAAACCAAGTTGCAGATTTGTTTACCAAGCCATTTCCAGCCAGCAAGTTTGAGTTCTTAAGACAGAAGATTGGAGTTTCCAGTTCCAAAATCAAGGAGGAATGTTAGTTTTTTTTTTTAGACTGCACGTGGCATCTTTATTTATTTTTTTGTTTCAGTTGTTTGTTGAACAAGTCTTTCTAGTCAAAGTAACTGTTCCTAAACTTTAGGAGAAAGTATTTCAGTCAGTTTTTTTGTTACTGCAAGTATTATAAATGTATTGCAATTGGCAGCAGAGATGTAGAATAATACCAATATATTTTATTTCAATTCATTTATTTTCTTCTTTCAGTATCTTATTCCCTCTATTTTGTTATCTGCCCTTATTCTGTAAAACAACACCTTATTGCTGAATGTTTCTTTCAATCAGTCTCTCGATCTAACTATAACTAAAAGGACATTATCCTCTCGGGCTACACTGCTTACTCAAAAGATACATCTTGAAATTTTGCTCATGGTATAATTCATAATGCAGGATGTTGATTCTGACAGAAATTTTGTGCTGGCATCTTGGAAACTAAGGTGCTTGTCCCCTCCTTGTGTGCACGAATGAACCATCTATATTTCTTTTCTCAAACATTTTGTATTCCCTCAGTTAAGGAGTTACCCAAAACTTGAAATGGGTTGTTAAAAAAGGTAGAATAAAGTCTTTTCTTAATTTTGAATCTTGTGGTGTATAATGCTAGCTCAGTTGTACAACCTGGTCATATGTTGTATATATGTACCTGTATTGAATCAATGAAGACTATCTTGGTTCCCTCTATGTATGCATTGTTGAAAGAATGATAAAATGCCTCTAAAAGAAAAACGGTGAAATTCCATTATAGAAATAATTTGGTGATATTCCTGAATATACGTAAAATTCTGTATTTGGAATCTTTCACCTTTAGCACAAACACATAGTTTAGTACTAATAGGATTCCTAATGGGTTGCTGCCTGTAGCACTGCAGTATAATGAAATTAGGTACAATATATGTTGTCAATTTTATAGTCTTAGTTGATTCCTTAGGTTTGTCAGGTGTGCTACGATGGCCACCGGTCTTAAAGTATCCATGTATCTATTAAATAGGAACCATTGCCTAAGAAGATATCTGAACTCACATGCCTGGTCTCCATTCCATGATTTCATCTCTTTAAATTCTGAACTTCTTTGTTAATTTATTTGGGGGGTCTGATATGCAGGACCAACTTAAAGCTTCCTTGGAGGCCTCTGATTTCTATTGATGGAAGCACAGTTTATGAATTAAATGAAGATTACAGAGTCAGTCAAAATGCATCCTATTCTTTCTGACGTATACCTTTGCACCTACTGATGTGATTTGAGATCCATGTTAACTAGTGTCTGCTACTTTTTTGTTTGACAGATTGTTAGACATGTTGAGAGTTGGAACGTTTCTGCAGTTGAAGCAGTTTTTCAGATTTTCTCCTTAAACTCAGGTGGTTGAGATGGCACTTTTGGACGGAGTCACTTGGTAAATATATATTTCATTGTGATTATTAATTTATGTAGTCGTTAAAGATGCAATATACGCCTAGCTATCAGTTTGTTTCATGATTGCAGAATATTTATATTCTAGAAAAAAATGTTTATAAATGGTGTATTAGTTGATTGAGAATGTCAGTACATATACGCAACATGAAAAATCAAAAGGAATTTTGGGATTTGAACTTCTAGTTCTAATATTTTTTGCTTGAAAGGAGAACTGTTTCCCAAAATCGGGCAGTCATCCAAGAAGTACATAGCTGCCACAGAAGAAAAGCAAACAGACTTATTGTTGACAGTGCACTAAATTAAGCTGAGCAGGCAAAAGATTCCCTTTTCCATTAATTGTATGTTTGAAAAAAGTGTATGTCTGAAAAAAATTCTTCATAATTACTTATAAAAGAAGAAAATAAGAAATAAAATAAGTTTTACCGGTAAACTAACATTAGTTTATATTTAAGCTAAAATTCAAATTTAATTTTTTTTAGGGAATTTTAATAAAATATGTTACTTTTATGAGGAAGTTTGTTTATTTTTTCCATTTTATTCTCTTATTTTAAAGGTAATTACGGAGAAGTTTTTCTGAACAAACTCTAAATTTGTTGCATTGGTCATACTTGCCTGTACCTGTAAGAAATATGGAGTGATTTAAATCATCATTTGATGGATCAGCTTTATCATTTGCACCACAAGACGTGCGTCTGTTGCTATAATGATGGGGTGAGATCAGTGTTTAGTGTAGAGCATCTCTAGACCATAAGTTCAGCGTCATAGTGCTGTTAGCAGAACAATTTTTTCTATGACACCCCGCTATTCTTTCCCTCCTCTCTGACCACTGCAGCACAACCATGAAGTTCAAAATTACCTTTTACTACCTTTAAAGTTTAAATGAAATTTCTCTTTACCTACAGTTTGACCCTCATCCATAATAGGCTAATAGCCCATCCCCAATCTTTAGTAGATTTGGTATTAGTATTTGCTTAAACCATATTTTGGTTGCATTTGAGAATTATGAAGGCTTTTGTACTTACTTTTTGACCAAACAATACTCCATATGCAGCAATGTGGATTTGGAGGAGTTAAGGCCAGGATCTAAGTCATGTGAAAGTTGGTCGTTTTAATTCATTTAGTATAGAAGATTGTAGGATGAAACATACGAATTTGGAGTTGCAATCTCTAACAATGTGGCTTACTATTTCAACGGCCAGCCTACTAAAGGTTTTACAATCTTCTGGGCCTCTCTCACATGCCAAATTCATTACATACTAGTTCTGAAGCCCAGGGGTAGATTTAATGTTAGAAAGTGGTAGTAAATAACGAAGTCCTGTTGCAGAGAATCTCCAACATGCCGATATTTTAAAGAAAGATATAGTTACCTTTCTATCTGTATTTTGCCTACCATATGATGTCTAATGGGGTCTATGAGACTGCTATGGTATTGAATCCGAGAATCCAATGTGCAACGATAGTGGTGCGTGGGCACCTGGTTGCAACTTTGCTCTGCCTTAATCTTTAAAAATATATATATAAGATTGTTGCACGGCATGTTTTATAAAACTCATTTTTTCCATTATAACTTAAAGTGTTACCATGAACCTCTGATAGTTCCACTTGGTGTAGAGGAGTAGAAACGGATAACCATTTAGCTATTTTGTTCACACAACTTGAAGACAACTTAAGATAAATAATTCCCAATAGGAATAAAATAACTGTACAAGATATACAGAAAGTTGAGGATACAGGGCAATATTCAAAGTTGAAATCTCATGAAAACAGTAGTTTCATTAATTGAAACACAAGTTGAAAATCAATTTTCATAAGTGAGATCATGAATATGCAAAAGAACAATGAACCAATCCTGTTTCAAAATTTTAGAGTTTAGTCTCTCCGCCAAGCGTAGAGCAACAAAGAGAAACCACCGTTACTACTCCCACACGACCTAGTTGATGAAGAGCACGAGCTCCTCCCTCCATCACTGCTCTCCTCCGTCCACTGCAACACACCAGAGCTTGACGGCGACAGTGTTGCAATTGAAGACGCCATAGTGGGTCCCATCAGCCTCTTCTTCATCAACTTCTTCTCTGGCCCCACCATTTCAGGCCACACTGCGCCACCATCACCTACTTGAAACACAAAAACACCATAGCCATTGCCGTTTTCACTGTCAACCACCCAACTCAACACGTCCCAGTAGAACTCTACTTCAACACCATCAATGAAGATTTTCTCGTTGCCTCTGAATTTCCACGCCAGCCTTTTCACCACCACGCAAACCTGACCATCCATTTTCACCCTCAGCACTTCTCCACTGCATAATTCAATCTCTATTTCACGTTTGGAACCCATGAACTCGCCCCTTGACACGTAACTCGTGCTTCCAAACACGTGCTCCCTTCTGGACATAAGAGTTTGGTCGCTTGTTTGGTGAGTTGAAAGCTGCAGGGGAAGAATAAGAAAAAGGTCACCCAGAAAGAATTCAACCCTGCCATTGCAGCAGATTGCAAGGTAGAAGCATGACTCAGGCTCAGCCGAGTTTCGAGTACTGAACAGTGCTGCAGAGAAGTCCCAGTGAAGTTTGATTTTCTGAGAACGTTTGTGGGGGCGTGTGAGGTAGATGGATTTGGATCCTGGTCGAGTTCGGAAGAAGGAGAAGGTTGAAGGGTTGAGAGTGATGGTGATGGAGAAGGTGTGAGGAGCATAAATGGTTAAGGAGTGAGAAAGAAGTGTTCTGAACCAGGTGAGTGTGAGGTACGTGGGGGAGTTGCAAATTTGAGTTTGGTATATGCAGGTTACTAGGTTCTGGGGCACTTGAGTGGTGCTTGAGCTGGGAGGTGTGTTGGGTTGGCTGAAACAAGCTGGGATCATGTTGTGTTGTTTCTTCCTTCTTGGACGTGTGTGTGTTTCTCAAATGTTAATGTTTGGTTGCTTGATTTGCTTGGTTTACTATCGGTATAGGAGTGAGTGTGTGTTTGTTGGCTTTATGTGTTGGGGGGAAATTTTGTTGGACTTGTGTTGAATGTTTAAGGTTGTGTTGTTTTGAGATGTTGGCAAAAGTGTAGAACCAATAATGAAAATGCAAGTCTTGGTTGATATTAAAAAGAAAAAGAGGGAGAGCACGACGAGGCTTTATGTGCTAGTCTTTCACATAGAGTTCGTTGGCTTCCTTGATTTACGCCTTTGAAAAACCTTAAAAGCCTTCTGTCCCTCGTATGTGTGCTGCTGAGCTGGGTTGCACTTGGCTCTTCAACTTTCCAAGTCATTCAAATTAGAAGGGATAGAAAATTAACAACTATTTTATGCCTTGACCGTTTTCTTTTTAATCATTCCCTTCTCAGTTTCCTTTAAATGAAATGAGATGTCATAAATCCCTTTTATGATGTTTGAACTTTGAATATCACAAGCATTGGACATAAAATGATCGTGTCTTATGTTTACGCACGGAGTTAAAGGGGGCGACAGGAATAACTGACTTTTCACATTATCCATTTTTTTTCTTTCTATTAGGTCACAGCTGACATATAGAGTGTATAATTTATACTTTCTTTCTTGGCCAATAAATTTATTTTGAGTTTTGGATATGTATTCTTCTAGATTAGATATTTAGAAGAAAAGTTTTGTTGTGTATAAGTTTGATCAGATTTCATGTTTCTGGAGAAAAAAATATGCATGGTTTGTAAAAGAAAATTGTCTAACTATACTGGCTTTATAGTTCAATAGTGTATAATATTTGTGTAAATTCGTCATTGGACTACAACTAATTTTACTTGCAAACTCTCTCTCTCTCTCTATATATATATATATATATTCATTATTTTTTTGTTTTCTTTCTTTTAATAGTATGTCCAGTTAAGACCTCGTATAAATTATTCAAAGATTCTATCAATAGAGTGATGATAGTATGTTTTATATTAATTTTTGTTTGCTCGTGTGACACGTTATATACTTATAGGCTATATCTCATACAGCATTTTGAATTTGAGACTTTGTTTTATTCATAAAATATTTTTATAGTTTTTTTTAAAGATATTTTATATCCTTTTCAAGTCTAATCACTAGATCATTTAGGGGGTTTTAGCTTATAAGCCATAAGTTACTTCAAAGTTAGTTCAGTTAAATTCTAACTTTTAAGCTAGGGTGTTTCTTCCTCTTCTTCATGCAATCCATAAAATAGGTAAAATGACAAATATTTCATGAAATTTCCAGAAAATATTTTCTGGAATATACTTACAAATTCTGAAAAGGGCTGTTCAAGTAGATTTTGGAAAATCTAGTCAATTAAAAAAATAGTAAAATTGTCTTTTCGGATATTGTGAGATATAGGAAGAACTTTGATGGATGCAGGAAGAAATATCCTTTATTTAAGTTATTTAATTTTCTTTAATTATTATTCTTCTATATACATTTCCTTATTATTCTCAATTCTATCTTACCTCTGATTGTTTATTTGAATTCTGTAGGCATACTTAATTATAACACCATTCTTAGTATTTATTAATTATTATTTCATTTTTAATATAGTTCATTAAAAAAATTAACTTTGCAAAATTGAAGTTATTGTGAAGATTAAACGATAAAAATGATAAAAAAAATCAATGTAATAATTTAAATTAAGAAATAAAAAAATTAAATTTATAAAAATAATAATAATTAAATTTGATTAATACTTATTAGATTAACTCATTTAAATAAAAGTAACTTGTAAAATCAGAAGAGCATATACAATTTTTTTAAAATATTAAAAAATTTAATAAAAGTTTATTCTTTTAAAAAATGTAAAATTATAATCACATAATATAATATATTTTTATTTAAAAACATAAATTTCATTTACACAATAAAATTTATATAGTTATATTATTTTATATTTACTGTATTCATCAACATTCTACTCAGATCTCAAATAGGATTATAGGAGTTTATAGGTTACTGGCTAAACAAATTTGCAGCCAAAATTATTCTTCAAATTTTAAAACCCATTGACCCTTTTCAAAGTTGGCCAAAATCGAAAGGCATAGTTTTCTTCTTTGTGCTGATATATTTACATTCCAAAAAAGTAATAAATTAACATTTTAATTCCATTTATTTTTTAATTTAAATTGCTAATTATATTATTATAGTGGGTTTTCAAAAGGATGCTTTTACTTTTTTATGTGTCAAAATATGTTCCTTCTTTTCTTCAGCAGTTGGGCAAATGTACGTTAGGAATATAATATTTGAACAAAGTCTCCAGATCTGAGTTAATAATAATTTCAGCTCAAACAAAAAAAAACTTTGTAAAAGCCAAACCAAGAAAACTCCCTCAAGAAAAGGAGCAAACAATTCAATCGTTTATGAGTGTATAGGGTGATGATAAAAATATCAGAAAAAAAAAAAACTAAGTTAAAGAAGCATAAAAAAAAAAGAGAATATGAATAAGTAAGAAAAGAAAAAGAAGGAGAAGATAAATAAATTCAGGAAGAAGGATGGAGTGTGGTCATTTCATGCTGAACAGCCTTCATGAGAAAGCTATCTTTTCCAAGAAGAACAATGATGGGAGAGCCACCAATGCCACGAGCCACAGCGAACATAATCTCTGTCATCAACAACTTGAACTCCTTCCGATCCAGTGCGCCATTCCCATCTTCATCAAACCTCTTGAATATCTCTTCACTCTCTTGCCCTACCGGAGATTCAGACCCAAAGGGCAGAAGCATCCCGAACCTGCTACGGATTGCCTCGCTCGAAAGCTTGCCATCGCCTTTCTCGTCCACCGTCGCAAACCACTCGTCCACGAAACTATCAAACTTCGCCTTCGCGTTTACGAACTCCATTATGGTGAAGCTGTTCACTACCGCTATGGTCATTCTAATGATGTATTTTCGAACACCAACGTTGGTTCGTTTGAGGTACGAGGAAGATAATAGTGCGCGGCTATAGTTGTGTGTTCTTCTTCTCTTATGCCACTTTCTTTATATAATATATAAAGCAATGGTTGCCCTAAGTTCACGTTTCCAATGCTTGATTACCCTTTTTTTTTAGGTCACACTACACAATGTGGGATTTCTCCTTTTTTTCTCTTCCTTTTTACTTCAGAGGACGCCATGCGTTTGAGGAAGGAATATGTGGATCTTTATCAAGTTTGATTCAGCTTTGCAAATATTTAAGACCCTCTCATTCATACTTTTCATATAAACAACTATAATTAATCTTTTCTTTTTTCCTAATATTTTTTTTTTCATTTTTCGTTCTCGTGATTTTTGAACTCCCATGAACTCCAAGTATCATATCGATAACTTTTTTTTTTCTGTCTTTTTCTTCAAAATGATTGTCAAGTAATCTCGAACTTTGTCTTTAATTTTTCACATTATATGTAATTGGATACTATTAATTTTTGCGTGTAAATTGAAAGCTTTAGGTTCAAGAACAATTTCTGGATTTTTTATCATTATGGAGTTTTTTTTTTTTCTTTTTACTAAAATGGGTCCGGATTTTTTATCATTATGGAGTTATTTTTTTTTCTTTTTACTAAAATGGGGTCCGTTTTAAAAAAATTACAAATTTAGGCAAGTCGTACCAATTCGTTACGACTTCATATGCATAAATCGTCCCAATTAGACACAACTCTGTCATGTCATATTGAAGTCATGTCAACTTGACACGACTTCTGCCTTATCATACTGAAGTGGCACGACTTTTGTCCTATCATACTGAAGTCGTGCCAAGTTGGCACGACTTCTGTCACGTCATAATTTTTTTAAAAAAATTTATTGTTTATATATTAGGTAGTAAATTATGTAATGTTAAAAATTAATTTGATACATAATTTTTTAAGAGCATTAGTTTTAAGGAACAAAAAATTGGATAATCGTGTATGAATCATGTTTGACGGTAATGTAGTACAATAACTTGATTATTTGATTAATTAAAAAATGAAGAAAATTGTTATTGAATGTGGAAATAAAGAGCTTGAGAAGTAATGATGAGAAGATATTAATTAGAACTAAACAAATTAGTAAGATTCATTACAAGATATAAAATAAAAATATAAAGTTGAACTAGAAGTAAATTATTTAAGTCGTGCTAAGTTGACACGACTTCAATATGAGGTGACAGAATCGTGTCTAATTAAGACGATTTGTGTATATGAAGTCGTGCTGAATTGACACGACTTGCCTAAATTTATAATCTTTTTTTAAATGGATCCCATTTTAGTAAAAAAATAATAATAATAATCTCATCATGGTGAAAAACCAACAATTTCTCAGTTTTATTATTGTAATTTCTATTTCTTCACAATCATTTTCCTTTAATTTAATTTCTTTCTCCTTGTACCACTAATATTGCCTTCGTGTTTGCAATTGTTCTTTTTTATAAAAAAAGTATACTGAGATAAGGGTAATTGAAATTACTTTAAACTTTTATAGTGACATGTAAATGATTTTTTTAACCAAAACCAATTTGGAAAGGAAAGGCTATAAATTTCGTTGTTTTTATAAAATATGAAATAAAATTTAAATGAGTTGACGATTTTTATTAATTGTGGAAATATTAACGGACTTTTTTTCCCGTTAAAAATTTATTGTGTTAAAAGTGAATTTTATTACCAAGATATCATTTATCACATTCTAAGTTGGAAAGTCATATGTAGATAAATGAGATGATAAAAAAAAGTACAATATAACTGTCAAAATGGTTTAAGTGAATGATTGACCTAAATAATATGTAGATGAAATTGAGTTAAATTATTAAAAATGTAATTTAAATTAAGTTGGATTATTTTAGTTGGACTCATGAAGTTAAAAGAACTGAAGCGAAAGTGACCAATTTTTTTAAATTGATCTGTTTTTGAAAAAAATATTAACTCAAAATTTAAAAGTATTTTTATTTTATTAAAATGTGACCATGCCTTAAAATTTATATATTAAATTATTATATCTAATCATTAAAACTAATGTCATATATGTAGCTTAAATTACAAAAACATCCATTTTTCATCCATTTTTTTTCTTTATTAAATCGAAGGAAAGATCTTTCTTCTTTTAGTTTTTCTAATTGCGTAGAAGATTAACGAGATTGACACGACTATTGTTGCGTTTTATCTTGTTCTGTTCGTTTTTTTATTTATTTATGAGCGTTAGTTTTGTGGGTAAATTCTTTAGCTTCATTTACACTTTTATTTTTCTATCTAGCACTTTTTTGTTTTTATTTCCTTATCTAGCACCCTTTTGTTTTTATTTCCCTATCTAGCACCATTTCAAAAGTAAATAAATAAATAATAAATTTAAAAAAATTGATAATTTTAATTTTGAATGCATTAAAAAATAAATATTTTTAATGTTTAAAATAGTTAAAAATATAATTAATGAATAAAGAAATGAGTTTTTACAAAATAAATAGATTTAAAATGTTTAGTTTAAAATTGTTTTTTTAAAAAAGAAGAGAATAAAAAATTAAACCTACAACAACATAAAAGTTGAATCTATAAACATAAATTAGTATTTATTTTTATTATTATTGATGTAATCATGTTAATTTCAAGTAAAAAATACAAGACATAATTATAAAAAAATCAAGTTGAATAAGGACTGATATGGACACAAGAGAATAACATGATCGAACAAAAAATGTTCATATTGTCAAACATCAGGACACACATAAAGAATTTGTCCCAACATTACTGGATTGGGCACTTTTCATCATTAATTATGTTTCATTTCGCACAAACTATTTAATTTATCATTGAAGAAAATATTAAATGAATAATCATCTTTCATTTATTTTCTTTTTTATGATCAACATATATTTATTTAGTATCCCCTTATATCTCTTATATTAATTTTATTTGAATTTTTTTATATCTTTTATCTTTATCTTATTTTGTTTTGCCTTTATTTTATATCTTTTATGTTTTTAGTTATTTTTTTCTGCCATTCTTTATTTATTTTGCTTTTTGTTTTTATTTTATTGTTACTGTTTTTATTTTCTAGACTTATTTATTTTTGCATTTTTTTCTTCTCATTTTTAAGTATTAAGTGTAACATTTGTATTAGTTTTTTTTTAGGATTTTGCATTTAAGGTAGACACTTCAATATTATTTGTGAGTCCATTTTTTACTTGAAATTAACATGATTACATCATCAATAATAATAAAAATAAATACTAATTTATGTTTATAAATTCAACTTTTATGTTGTTGTAGGGTTTAATTTTTTATTTTTTTCATTCTTAAAAAAACAATTTTAAACTAAACATTTTAAATTTATTACTTTTTTTTATTTTTATTTTGTAAAAACTCATTTCTTTATTCATTAATTATATTTCTAACTATTTTAAACATTAAAAATATTTATTTTTTAATGCATTCAAAATTAAAATTATCAAAAAAAATTAATTTATTATTTATTTTTGAAATGGTGCTAGATAGGGAAATAAAAAATAAAAGGGTGCTAGATAGGGAAATAAAAAATAAAAGGGTGCTAGATAGGGAAATAAAAACAAAATAGTACTAGATGAGGAAATAAAAACAAAAGGGTGCTAGATAGGGAAATAAAAGTGTAAATGGTGCTAGATAGGGAATTTACCCTAGTTTTGTTCCTTTTACGTTTTCGTCTTTTTGTTCCTAGAATGATTTTGGTTAGTTAGTGTCTTAGTGGTTTGAACTATCGTTGATGTAGTATAGCCATAAAACGTGTTTTTACTCTAAAATATAAGTTCAAATTTGTTGATGGTAGTATAAAGGTTCTAAAATAAAATGACTTTTTTTAATGAAGTATAGGAGAGATGTAATGTGATGATAATATCTTGGATGAATAAAATGTGTTGATGAATACTCATCGAAGTACCTCGTCTAATACTATCAAGTTTCTTATATCAATGATATGCAATTTTTTTGCTTTGAAAGATTTAGGGACTCTGCATTACTTTCTTGGTGTTGAAGTTTCTTGGACAAAAGATGGCAACATTCACTTGTCTCAATCTCGATATATCAAGGACCTTTTAACTCGCACAAATGTGTTGGATTTGAAGTCTCAATCAAGTCCGATGATTTCATCCCTTCGTCTTATTCATGATGTGTCTAGTGTTGTTATCGTTCTGTCGTAGGAGCTTTACAATACATTTTGATCACGCGACCAGAGCTTGCATATGTTGTCAATAAGGTGTGTCAATATATGCATTATTTGCAGGATCATCATTGGAAAGCATTAAAATGCATTTTATGGTATCTTGTTGGACCATGGATCATGGTCTTTTCATTTGCTAAAGTAAATATTTTCATATTCTTTGGGCTTGGTGATGTTGATTAGGGCTCTTATGTTGATGATCGCAAATCCATTATTGGTATTATATTTACTTTGGGTCAAATATTGTCTCTTGGTCTTCTCATAAGCATAAGGTGGTATCCCTCAATAACATTGAGGTGAAATATAGGAGTATTGATGTGACTCTTGTTGAAATGAAATGGTTATCTTTGCTTCTCAATGAAATTTGTGTTTCATCCTCTGTTCTAAAGATCTACTTTGATAATCTGAGTATTGTTTTCTTTATGCTAATCCCGTATTACACCTGAGATCAAAATATTTTGAACATGATCTACATCTTGTTTGCGATAATGATCAACAAAGACAAGTGTGATTAGTTCATCTTCCAGCTCGTTTCTCATATTGCTAATTTACTTACTAAACCTTTCATTAGGAATCATGAAAAACTTATGGTTGTTGTCAATCTAACTATTAGTTTATTGGAGGATGTTGATAATAATGTATAATTATGGGTTAAACAGTTATTTTGTACTCTGTATCATCCACTCTCTCTCTCTCTCTCTCTTCTCTCTCTCTCTCTCTCTTCTCTCTCTCTTCTCTCTCTCTCTCTCTCTCTCTCTCCTCTTCTCTCCTTCTCCCTCTCTCTCTCTCTCTCTCTCCTCTCTCTCTCTCTCTCTCTCTTCTCTCTCTCTCTTCTCTCTCTCTCTCTCTCTCTCTCTCTCCTCTCTCTCTCTCTTCTCTCTCTCTCTCTCTCTCTCCTCTCTCTCTCTCTCTCTCTCTCCTCTCTCTCTCTCTCTCTCTCTCTCTCTCTCTCTCTCTCTCTCTCTCTCTCCTCTCTCTCTCTCTCTCTCTCCTCTCTCTCTCTCTCCTCTCTCTCTCTCTCTCTCTCTCTCTCTCTCTCTCTCTCTCTCTCTCTCTCTCTCTCTCTCTCTCTCTCTCTCTCTCTCTCTCTCTCTCTCTCTCTCTCTCTTCTCTCTCTCTTCTCTCTCTCTCTCTCTCTCTCTCTCTCTCTCTCTCTTCTCTCTCTCTCTCTCTCTCTTCTCTCTCTCTCTCTCTCTCTCTCTCTCTCTCTCTCTCTCTCTCTCTCTCCTCTCTCTCTCTCTCTCTCTCTCTCTCTCCTCTCTCTCTCTCTCTCTCTCTCTCTCTTCTCTCTCTCTCTCTCTCTCTCTCTCTCTCTCTCTCTCTCTCTCTCTCTCTCTCTCTCTCTCTCTCTCTCTCTCTCTCTCTCTCTATATATATATATATATATATATATATATCTTTGCTAGACGCTTGTATTGTACACAATGATAAATAATACAATTCTCTTTTCTCTTCCTTATTTTTGCATTGTCTTACATGGTCTTATCTTTTGTTCATATGAAATCTCTAACACATTTTTTCACGCCGAGATATATAAATCTTGTGCTTGAGTCTATATATTTGTAGATAGTCTGATAGTAGTTCCATAGTTGGTGATACAATAGGTTGCCCTATCAAACCTCGTTAGATTAAACTCTGATACCATATTAAGAAGTGACTTTAAACATAATTTATCCTTACAAAACTAGTTTGGAAGATGAAAATTTATATATTGTAAATTGATATTTATTTGTGATACGAATTTCAACTTACAAAAAAATTTATATATATATATATAGTAATTTGATGACGATTTAAAATGATTTAGTGCTTTATTAAATGTTTAGAAACACAATTGCACAAGCCACGTGTGAACAATTCAATGCAGAACGTTAAATGAAGGATTAAATAAAAGGAAATCATATGAAAACAAAAAGAAAAAGTATTTGTGCAAAGCGTTGTATCAAAGTGCGAAGAGAAGCCTCTAAAAAACGAGAGGTGGAAGGAGTGATACCAGAGGATTAATAATGAAATTTCTGCTTCAGCCTCCACCCAAAATTCCTTTAATCCTTCGTCTTCAACTTTCCTTACTTTCGGAGAAATTGAATTTTGTATAATGAATGAAAAAGGATGACAAAAGTGAAGCACACCAGCAAATATCTGCAAATAAAATCAAATAAATAAAAAATGAAAATTAAATACCATTAAACATTATCCACGGATTTAAATACAATTATATAAATTTCCCCATGAAAATAGTTCTTTTCTGGAAGTAAGATGTCAAAGTTATAGAAAGTGTTCTTTATTCTTGCTTATACGAGCCTTTTGCATTATTACAGGCTTATATAGAGAATTTAGATTTAATGTTCAATATATATCTTTTAATTTGAATTACACTTATCTACCCCCACCAGTAAAAAATATCCACATTTTAAAAGGATAAATTACCTCAAGAGTCTATATGAAGATGTTGCCGACATAAAACCCTGATGATAAGAACACATGAATTGCAATTCATGTCAATCAAACAAATAAGTTTGACACGAATAATTTAGTTTCTGGTTTTTTATCAAAGATTTTTAATTTGTGGATTCAGGGAGAGGGAAAAGAAAGCAATCTTCAACTATCAAAACATATTATTATCACAACATATCAGGCCATGAAATAATGACATCATGGATAAATTAAAATTCATGATCGGTGTAGAACAAATGTTTATTGCTCTGAACACAAGTAGAAGTGCACATGATATCACAGCTGAACCCATCTATCTGTCAATACACAATATGAAACAGATAGAATAATGATGGCAGTCATCACTCACTGTCCACCACAGTATTATTTTATATCAATGCAACTATAAAACACTGATTACTTAATTGCAAAACTTCATATCAATTCTCCTCTTTGACTCCTGTAATCCACACACATTCATTATTTTGCAGATTCACTGATATTTTAGACATGTATCTTCTTTTCTCTTGAAGAAAGTGGCAAATTCCTTCGACAATGTGTCAGTTTGTATGCACTGCACACATAAAACAACTAGAGTATTTATGTTGGGTGGTCCAATTTTTTCACTTCTCACCAATGCCTACACCTTTATTATAGCTGACAAAACTCAGTTGAATTTAAAGGAATCTCCGTTATTATGGTGACATGTTTGAACTTAGCTGAATCACGTAAATAACCTTTTGTTGTCATTGTATAAAAAAGAAAGTGACACATGTTAGTTAATTGAATTAATCTGTACAAATTGTGTAGATAGAAAAACAAGTGGTCCAGTGTGTGTTGCCAACCAATTGGGTTTAAATTGATAAAACCTGTAGCATTAAGCTAAGTCAATTTTTGATTATGTTAAATCGGTGTGATTTGGTGTTTTTTGTGATGAAAGATGTGTTATGTTATGTTAGCAATAGCGTAAGTGGTAGTTGTCCCTTGATTGAAAAGAAGGAAGACAGAATGGAAAAGGAAGAAAGCCTATGGTTGTTGTTGTTGTAGATTGTGGTACTCATCAATGTGCCTTCATCATCAAGAATATATATATTAAATCAATTCATATGGGGACAAACCCAGTTGTCACGTACTAATTTATTCTCCTTTTTAACTTTATTTTCCTTTCTCACTCACAGAGTATGCAGATAAGTTTATGAGATCGCAACTTTTGTGGCGATGCCATGCCATGATAAAAGGAAAGTCAAGGCAGACAACTGTAAGCTAAGAGCAAAAATAAAATAGCAAAAAAAATTGTTTGGTTCAAGTAAAGTAAATTAGAAAGAAACAAGAAATGAAAACAAATTATAAAATCTGATATGGTTGGAAAGTAAAGAGGGGGAAATGATATTTTTTAGTTAATTGTATTTGTTATTTATTGATAAAAAAAATTCCCATTTTGTAGTGAAATGATACAACTAACTTTCTAGCATCACACCTACTGATCGTTCCTGAAAAAACTGTCTGGTGGGAATGAAATAAGTAGGTGTGGAAACAATGAAAAATAGAAAGTAATGAGAAGGCAAGAAAAAGCATCTAAAGGTTCCACAAATAGCATCTAAATCTCATCTAAATCTCGTATGCTTAGGCCCGGAAGAGGGTACAATTTTAAAATTATACCGGTTGGGATCGGACAAACCAGTAATTTTCAGTAACAATAAACTTTATTACAATTTATTGTTAAACTTTATTACAATCTATCAACGATAGAATTCATTATAAACTTCATAAATAAACATGTTATTTAAGAGTAGAGTAAGGTAAATTTTTATTATTTTTTTTATATATAAAAGTTTTCATGGTAATCATCAGTAAGCAACTTGACATCTCATTTAGGTTGACACCTCAAGTAATAACAATCATATGTGATAACATGAAAAAATATTATTATTTAAAAAAAAATACAAAAATATGGAGAACTAGACCAAAACTCATATATTAACAAAAATGATACATAGGTATACTATATCTATTCATAAAGAATTCTAAGAATAGACAAAATGGAAACCTATTATACTAATGAAATAATTTTCTATAAATAAATTTTAAATTAATCAACTTATCAATACACGCATTTCCTTTATGAAAAATATGAATTTTAATAATAAACGAAGCACAAACCAAAACAGAATTACATTAATCATATTTATTTTACATTAATCGTATCTAAGTACTAAATACTTACTTGACCGTCAAATTATATTCCCAATTAATAACTAAAATCTAAACACGAGAAAGAAAGAAAAGAAAGAAAAAAAGTACAATAAACAGAGAAGATTAAATTATTAAGCCGATATACACTCTCTAAACCTTATTCAAACATTAATATTAATAGAAGTATGATTCATCCAATAACGAATGAAGTATTAGATATTGGAACGCTACACAAAATGGAAATCTGGGGATGAGAATTGTAGGACATTGGTTGTTCTAATTTGAGCTGGAACTTTTCACAAATGGGTGAAGGACAGAAATTGTGACGGGGAATTATGTAAGAAATTCAATACTTAAACCGTATACTTAAGATAACAGAAAGTATACGAAGTGATGTTTCAAAGTACGTGGAGTCATTATTTCTGGAATATATTATCTATGTGCGCCCATAACGAAGAGTCACTTGCACGTAACGCATTTTGGATACCGCAATAATTCGATTTAAATTTTGTTTAACTTTTTGACAGCTCTATCTAAAAGTCATAAATAAATTTTTCAAACCAAATTTTATGAATTATATTTATTTATAATTTTTCATACTTCTATATAGAAGTTATTAATAAATGATAGGTCAGTTGTGTAAGAACAATGATTCTTTAAGATGGGCTAATAAAACAAGTAATTATCAAAGTTACTTTATATATTTTTTATTATATAACTTTATTATTGAAAGTGTTATTTTCAAATTATTTTAAGTTGTCATTTTTTTTGTATTTATAGCAAATTTTGAATACAATGTAACAAAACTTTCACCATAATCTAAATATTGAATTATTATAATTATATATTAAATTTAGCGTAATAAAAATACAACAAACAGTTGCTAGATGTAGAAATAAAATGAACAAATTAGAGATAAAAATAATTTGATGGTTATGACCTAGGTTTCAAAACATCTAACTGAATTTTCTTTCAATGATGATGTGGTGTTGTAGCACACGAAGAAATAAGAAGGAGGAATTGGTCTCTGATCCCAAGAATGTGGAGAATTGGAGGTTAAACATTCTATGATGACAGTTTATGGGTGGAGGATTATGTTCAGTTTGCACAACATGCAAATTCTTTGGAAGAGACTTCTCTTCCAATTGAAACCTATTAAAAGTTAAAAGTACTTTAACCAATCACAAGTGTTAAAAATCTTTACATATCAAAAAGTTAAAGTAAATATAATTGTCATTTGGTGTTTATGGAATTATCACATGATCACTTAAACTATATATTTTCTTCACTCGAATCCAACAGATAGAAATTGGTTTAAGTAAAGGCAGATTCAATAGTTTTGAAAAATGTTTACTTACCGATAGCAAATAAATTAAATGTGCTAAAAATAAAAATAAAACGACTTAAATATCTAATAAAACCAATTCAGTCGAAACATATTGCTTCAAAATCTCAACTTATTATGATTATACGATTATTAACTTCTCATGAGAATCTATGAGTATTATAAAAGGGCTTAAAATCCCAAACTTTTATGTTTTCGTTGACTTAATCGTCAAAATCTTGTTAACAAGTGAAATTTTTCTTATTATGAGATAATATTAAAAAATTGACCCAAAAATTACTTCTAGGACTCGATCTACATTTGTTGGTTACAACAATAATGAAATGAAAACCTATCAAAATTATTAGTTTTGACTTGGGTGAGTATCAAAATTACTAGTTAATCCTAAATTATAATTTCCTACAACTCACATAAATTGGTCAAACATAGCTCTAAATAAGGGAAAATGCAAGATAATTACCCAAATATACATTCGGCAACAACAAAAATAATGTTTGTGATATCCATGATTACAATTGCGAGAAGAGCAGAGAAGGTGGTGGCATTTTTACAGGAGACGGGGGGGGTCCATTTGGGAAGAACTCCTTCTCAACCTCAACCATTCACTCACTCTCCTTCCCTTTGAATACATAGATGCCAAATAAAGAGAATTTACATTCATTGACTATTCAGTCTTAACATAATTATAGTATTTCATTTTTGTTATTCTGATTGAGAAATCTCTTGTTGGTTCATGTGTGCTTGTCGGGTAAAAGCAACTACACACACCATAGGAGAGGGAAAAAAAACTTTCTTTTCCCCTCTTAACTTTAATCAGTGAAGAGTAACTCTCACAAATCAGCCTTCCAAGTTCCACCCAGTTACCATTTTCTTCCACATTGTCCCCTTCTTTTCTTTGGCTTGTCACCATCTCTTTTTTTCTCTATGCTAATTCTTTAACCATAATAGTAGGCACAGAATAGAGTCATACACACTCTACTATTATTATTGTTTTTGTTTTTGTTTTTGAAAAAATTTCAATTCTAGGAGATTGATTTGTGGCATTGACAGTGAAACAAGTCTGCTTTTTGTCTTCTTCTCTGTGACCCCCTTTCACTCTCTACATTCCTCCAAATTTGTCTTCTCCTTGCACGCGCCTCTTCCGCTCTTCTTCTCTCAAAAACAGATAGATAGTCATGGGTTCCAATCTAAGACCCCATCTCTTCAACACTCTCTGATATGCCTTGTACTGCATCTCTGATCCATCAAGGTAACACTCTCTCTTAGCCCTCTGCACCTTCTGCCTTATCCTCAGATATATATAGAGAGAGAGTGTTTATGTGTGTGTGCGAGAGAGAGAGAGAACATTTGTTGTCTACTTTTGTTCTGTTTGCCAAAAAGGTTCGAAATTGAACTCAGTTGTGGTTGGTTGCTGTTTGAGGAAAGAAAAATGAAGGACTTCCCTTCATGCTTTGGTGAAAATGCAGTTCAGGTTGCAGATTCTTCATCTTCAAACGCTAGCAAAACTGCACAGAATCTGGTTATCTGCGTTTACCAATGCCGGATAAGAGGTAAGTGCTGCTTGATAACCATCACGTGGAGTAAGAGCTTGATGGGGCAAGGGCTTAGCGTTGGGATCGATGATTCTTCAAATCAGTGTCTGTGTAAGGTGGATATTAAACCCTGGGTGTTTTCCAAAAGGAGGGGTAGTAAGAGCTTAGAGGCTTATTCTTGTAAGATTGACGTGTATTGGGACCTTTCTTCTGCTAGATTTGGTGTTGGTCCTGAACCCTTGGAGGGGTTTTATGTAGGAGTAGTTGTAGATCGGCAAATGGTTCTCCTTCTTGGAGATTTGAGGAAAGAGGCTTTCAAGAAATCCAGTGCCATCCCATTACCCTCTAATGCAGTGATTGTTGCCAAAAAAGAACATGTTTTTGGCAAGAAGATGTTTGGTAATAAGGCCGTGTTTTGTGACAATGGTCAGATTCATGATCTTGTCATAGAATGTGACACTTCAGGGGTGTCTGATCCGTGCCTTATCATTCGCATAGATAGCAAAACGGTGATGCAGGTGAAGAGGCTGAAGTGGAAGTTTAGGGGAAACCATACCATCTTGGTGGATGGCCTTGCAGTTGAAGTTTTCTGGGATGTTTATAATTGGCTCTTTGGCACATCTCTTGGAAATGCTGTCTTTATGTTCAGAACATCCATTTCCGAGGAAAAATTGTGGGCTGGTCAACCCCTTTCTGATGCAAATGTAGTGCAGTGGTCGTTCTCTCAGAGGTTTTCTGAGACCAAGTCACAAGGTCTTGGCTTCTCCCATATTTTATACGCGTGGAAGAACGACTAGAGTTGTGAAAATCCACCATACTAACAGATCATTTAGTGAGTTGTGGGTTATCAAGGATGTGAGTGTTTTACACTTGATTAAAGATGAGTACTTTTGTTGTATCGTTTCTACCCTTAAATTCATACGTCAATATATCTGTGCATTTGAACAGATCATGGACATTTTTTTTCTCCAATTGGCTGTATATTTATCTTCAAGTGTTAATTTTATGATATCTTTATTACAAAAACACTTTGTCCATAGTTTTTTCTGTGTTATTATAGTACATATTCTCTTAATTTCGTATTTCAGATATAAACCTGCAAAATACTAATGCTCATTATCTGCTAAGAAGATACAGTAACAATCCAGGGGTATTTGAGGTTGAAGAGGACGGTAGCATGTGAGAGAAAGAGATCGATGAATCAGAATGAATGATGATTTACTTTTCTTCTTGTATTATAATAATCTACAGAGCTTTTACTACATTTCAGGAAACTAAGATAGTCTGACTATTATCGGGGATATGGAATTAATCCTTCTGTCGGTGGAATATCCTACTCTGATGTCTGATAATTAGCAAACTGGGCATGAGATTCTGGCTAGTTATCTTGGTACATTTTGATTTATTTATTATTCATTTTCGTACTGAGAAACCAGGAATCTTTCTATTTACCATATGAAGATGAATCATGGCTTGTGATTGATGTCTTTACTCAAACTATCTGTTAATTAACCTGAGGACATATTAACCTCTGATTCGTGACTCCCTATATTAAGCTCTGATGTTCTATTTTACCTGCATACCTATTATTCTCCTTCACAGCTAAATCCAGGAATTTATTTATTTTTATCCTGCACCCTGTCTGCTGTGTGATTCTGTCATACAAATTGTGCAACAGGAATAAATTTATTAGTTACAAGACAGTTATAATTTCTTGTAAGACTCTTGGCTGCAATTTCAGATGCCAATCTCATATGTAAGAAATATTCCACGATCTAAAGAAAACTATACTTCTGTTATTTATTTATTCCCTATCATCTGCAGTTTTTGTTTTACTTACATTACAGCCATATGTTCCTCTATATTCCATAAAATAACTTTTCAGCAGTGTTGATCTTCCAACGTGACTGTAGATGCTGACATGGGAAGAACATTTTTAATGAACGCTTGGTTGAACTTTTCTCTCTTATGTAAAGTTAAGGAGGAAATACATTATACATGTGTAGGAGATGTGTAAGAGAAGCTGCTCACTTGTTCCCAATTCCTATTTTCCTACGCCGTCTTTGTTCCATTGTTTGCTTTTTAGAACCCTCACTGTGAGTTTGATAGATAGTGGTGTTGTCACTTTGGAGATTGTATATAGTGTTGTCCTTAATGGAAGAAGTAAATCTCTTTTGACAATGTATCCATTTTTATCTTTTTGATCTCTGCATCTTTGTTCTATATTCAGTTATTCATAAATGGTGGCATGAAATAATTTAAAGGAGGGATGTGATAGAGCGTGTATATTTCAAACGGATGATTCGAAATCTTCTAAAAGTCACTTAACTTAACTCGTTGTAGATTTGAAGTATTCGGATATTTCTGATATTTTATGTTGCTCTGCTTTAACTGTTAAATTAGTATAACTGACATATCTGTTATACCAAAAACTAGTGTCTCTTATGGTTTCTGGTTTTCTTTTATATTCTGTGTTCTATTGGTTTAATCTGTGTAATACAATATCTTTTCCTTCTCGTGTTTCTCCATGGCCCTGTGTTAATACTCAGGCAAACTTTGCGCATACTTCTCTATTATTTGTGCTCTTCAATAGTGCATCGAGTACTGTTAATGTTTTATGCATACCATTGTTGTGACTACCTTGATCCCTCATAAAATAAACTCATACACATGCACTCATGCTTTTAACTTGTAAGTGTGTGTTTCATATTTATCACTGTACGGTTATCTTGTGTCATTACCAATTTTGGCCACGGTTCTACTGCTTTAAATTCTTGCTCCTATCAGAGGATACCCTTTTCTTGTACGTCTTATCTTGGAGTTTAATTTTGATGTATTTAATGTTGTTCGTGTACACTGATGTTAGCTATGGATCCGGCTGCAAGGTAATAAAGATGGAGCAATATGGCAAAGTTTACCTGCATTGGTCGGAGGAATAAATTGGTGACTGCTACACTGGCTTACTGTGTTTTGGATAAAGAATTTTAGGAGAATAATTTATTTTTATGAAAAATATGAGATGTTTTATTTTGTAGAAATTAGAATCCTTTGTCTAAAGAAAATAAAATATAATAAATTTAAATTATTTTATCAAAATAAAATATTTGAAAATAATATTTATTTAATACCATGTATACCCTGAGCCAGTGCACGGATCCAGTGTTTTATGTGCAAAAGGAAATGCTTTTATGAATGGTTTGGTTATGTTGAGACCAACGCATCTATAATGCTTCCACACCAAGTGAATCTAACATGATAAACATGTTTTTGTTCTTCTAGACAAAATGCACATGAGATATCATTATTCATTTCCACCGTATTCTTTCTACCTAATGTGATATCTTCTAGAAGCCTCTTTCTAAATTATCTCAATATGAAAAAACTGATTTTGGACGAATTTTGTTATTACACGTTACTTTATATATACCTTCCAATTCACATATTTCTACCCACCTTACTCACTGCCTAAATTTAAACATAAAAATTCATCCAAAATGATTAATGTCTTGACCCACTTGGTTAAATATTAGGGGGATCCTCACTCATCAAAGTCAACTCAAATACTTGTTAAGTTTGATTAAGATTTCTAAAAACCATAATTAATTTAAAAATTCATATTTTAAGTTATTTACGTTTTGCAAATATATTTGTTTAGATAAATGTAAGACCTATAATATTGTTATTATTATATTATTATTTAGTATAACATTTGAATACTTATATATTTTTAGTAGTTTGTTTAAAATTTACATTCATTGATTTTATATATAAGTTTGTACTAATTATGTACCATCCCTTTTTATTCTAATAACCAGTATGAAATATTAAATAAATATATAAACATAATACAAATATGTTTACAACTATTTCCTATAGTGTTTCAGAACATATCCCTCTTCATAGGACTTTAAGTATTTATATAAAATTAAAAAAATCAAAAGAAAATAAACATTTTCATCATCCAGCTTCTCACTGAGGAGTTCTATAACTTGTATAACATTATTTGCTCCCGTGTAAATACACGATCTTCACATATTAAAAAAAATAACCACAAAACAAAGGAAAGGGTAAACTAGCTATTTTTAAAACTTCAAATATAAATATAACTTTAAATATTCACATAAAGCCATCAATTTTTATGCATTTTCACATAGCCATCAAGTGTCTATCTAAATTCACAAGTTATCTTTCTACTTCTACTGACTCACAACACATAGACATTTGACTCTACTTCCGGAAGACTCGTGTATTGATGAAATTATCATCATGAGACCTGCACCTGTCATACTACTCGTTGTGAATCCACACAACCATGCGCATAAACATCTTAATATTTCATCATCTCATATGACTAGGTAAATTCATATGACATAAAAGACCATATTATATTTCAAACCGTAGACAAAGTCATATAAACCTCCTTCGACTCTTACCAACTAAATAACTTCATATATATGATTCCATTATACCAATAGAGTCAGCATTGTCTCATTACGAGCCTAAAAAATCAATACAGCCTAACAACAATCTCAACACGGTATTTCATTTCCTGAAAATACTATGTCTTGATCACATTTTCACATCATTCCATACCTCATGTAACACATCAATACACCATTCAATCACATCATATTTTTAAACTTTTCTAAACAATTCAAATATATCTCAAAATTCACTTAAACACATAACTAAGTTCCTTTTATCGTATTTTTAAATAAAATTTAAAATTTTCACTTAAAAACCATATGCAATAATAAACTGGGCTTTCAAAAGCAAAAATAAAAATTTTAAGTTTCTTTATTTTTTTTATTTTTTATTTTTTACAAAGAGTCTAGCTTGAGCAAAAATTTGCTCGCTTGAGCGAGAATGGGTCTCGCCCAAGTGAAAATTTTCTTGCTTGAGCGAGATTGAACCCAATAGCACCCAAAATTTATCTCATTTTCGCCTGAGCGAGATTCTTTATCTCTTGAGCGAGAATTAGCTCGTTTGAGCAAGATATGCAGAGAAATTTGCATAATTATGCCTAATTTCATCATTCATAGAGTCAAAAGAAAACAATTTCAATAACTCATTTCACTTCAAAAGTAACTTACACTATATCAACTATACAAATCAACCAACTTTTCATATTCTAACAAAAACATCTACCATAAATCATCCATATCAAAATCAACATATTCACATTTTATTTCAAACAATATTCTGCATTACTTATAAACAATCAATATTGCAAACAAAATTTGGAAGTGGTGACCACGTCACTCTCACATCTAGATCTTCTAGCATAGGGTTCTATTGAAAATTTAAACTAGCTTCCCTTACCTGAACTTGAACATATGCTTACTAAGAGCTTCAAACCTACCAAAAACTTAAGGGTAGCTTAACCTACACCACAAAGTCCTGATAAAAAATCTAACTATAACACTAGGACCCTGATCTAACATAGATTAACCCTAAAACTAAAAGAGTTACATGCAAAGCCTGTGTAGAGACAAACCTAACAAGTTCAAAATTTGACTCAAAGAGAAAAGCAAAAATGAACTTACTCTATTAAAGATTATGATCAAGCAGTCTTGTAGTATTCACTATCAAGAGTCTGATGGCGGATTCTAATTGTCAAACTAATGAGCGAGGAGATCATTTCGGAGAGAAGACAGAGAAAAAAAAGAGTTTTTTTAGAAAGATGATGATTCTTTTAAAACCCGAATAATTGAATTTCTATTTATATACTCTTTTAACTTTAATAATAAATTATTCATGTGTCATTTTAATTGTACCACCTTTATTGTAAGATTATTTTTCTCGGTCTCTACACATTAAGTTATTTAAAAAAATGTTGTATAAACTAAGATTTTAAATAAACTTGTTAGACATGTCCGAACTTTTAAAAAATAGAATTAAGCTGTATGAAAAACGGGGCTTTCTATTTTATATATGCGTGCTTGTGATATCAAGTTGAAGCCTTCAATTTAAAGAAATACAAAGCCTTACCTCGTCCTTTTCCCATATCATTTCCAGTAATATTCCTCCCTAGCCATTTGATCCACTTTTTTATTTGCTTAAAATTAAATCTCAATATATTAATAATAATAATAGCTTTAAAATTAAAATAAAACTATTTAGTGATTTTTTACCTTTTAAATTAAGATGAGAGTGAGAGAGTGAGAGAAGGAGAGAAGGAGAAAAAAAACTAAGGAAAGAGAAAGTTTTTTTTCTTTAAGTTCCTTTCAATAATTTTTTTAAATGATTTTTTATATAAAATTGAAATGGTTTTTGATTATTTAAGATTTTTCTTTACTTTAACATTTTAGTAGGAAAAAAAGGGTATAAAAAATCAAACTGCTTGGGCTAAGACGAGTTCAGGGCCAAGCCTGTATTCTCAACTTCAACAATTATACTTTATGTAGACTTTTAAAAAACTTTTCCAGATTAAAATAAAAATAGCCTTTTTATCTTTCTGTTTTGAGTTTCTCCTTTACTGTTGGAATTTTTTTAAAGAGTTATACTATTTTTATAATTAATTTTTTCCCATGTAGTTTCTCCTAAACAGTTGGAGTTTCTCCTTTTTATTATATCACCAATTTAATCACACATCTTCTCTCTTTTCTCATTATTTTTTTACCATACAAATTTTTTTTATAAAAGTAGAATTTCTCCTCCTTTTTTTTTTTAATGATGGTATGGTACACAAAAAGAGAAACTGACAAACAAGAGTAACTTTTTTTAATGGGCGCGTATAAGGGTGCATATTTTTTCCACCTAACTAAAAACAACACTTTCAGAAAAAATAATAGTAAGACATCAGTGCCTGTTAGATAAAAAAAAAAGTTCAACTAATTAGTACGTGAAAATATTTGAGAGAACCTAAATATCTTGTCGTTAAAACTCAGAAAGAATATACCATTATGAATGTGTAATTGAAAGATGAAAGTTATAATAAATATTCATTTAAAATTTCAAACATATCTCTATGTGAACTGAAAAAAAAGCTGTTAGAATAATTTCACCTAAGTAAAACTTATTACAAGCAGTTCAATAAATAACGAAATGAAATGGTGATACAAAACAATTAGTAATTTAGAGTTAGAAAATAGTTACAATATGATTTATAGTAAAAAAAATGATTGAATGATATTTTTTAGGTTAAAAAAAAGCCCTGTCTGCACTGCACCCAACAAACACAAACAGCTTCTGGTCTTGGTCCGTGCTGCCACGAAAGCTGCATCCTGCAATTTTGTACGTCGACACTTTCGACATCATCAACAACTGCTAACGTATACTTACATTTCTAGCCATATTTTTCACATAATGTTACTTAATTAAAACCCTTGTTGCTTAACTAAGAACTATACTACAAGGTAGATGTTTTGGTTGATGCTCCATCAATTTAGACTTTGCAAATTGAGTTAGTTCCTCGAGGAAAATTGGCAGAGAAAGGCATCTGAATGATATAAAAAAAGGAATAATATTTGTGGCATGGTGTAAGGAGTATTTAATGATGTGGATTGCAGAGTCAACATGCTTACACAACATGGCAATAAGGTTATTTGATTTGATTTATATAAGAAAAGTGTGTGTGTTTGAGTTTGTGGTTCCATACCCATATGCTTGAATATTTATGGAAAGTTGTTAGTCACGAGACCGTGATCACCGGGATAAAGAAAAAGCCGCGTTCAGTTCCTTTCAATTTCACAGACCAATCAATCACCATGCATGGCCCTAGCCCTAGCCCTAACTAGTTACTTCAATTTCCCAGTGAACTTCATCACTCACAATATTACTCCTTCCAATCAGGAGTGATTGTTGCCTAAACATATTCAACATTCAACTAACATTATGAACAATATTTAACTTCATAGGCCAAAAAATTATATACTGAGGCCCTTTTACAATTATATATTCTGCAACTTCTACTTTTTTTTATGAGAATATTCTGTTGGCAATAGATCATTATTCTTAAAACATTTCTGCAAAAAGTGTACCTAAACAATGATTTGAAATTGTGTGGAAAATAACAATGATACTTAAAAAAATTATATGCATTGCGGGGCTTGATAAAAGCGAATATTTTATATTCCGAACTACCAACAGGATGTTAGAATCTTAGTGGGAAGGTGACAGAAAATAAAAAATGTAAACGAATAAAGAGAGATTATTCCATTTGGTTTTCAGAAGATCTTTGTTTAAAAAATATATTAATAAAATGAAAAAATTGGAAAATATTTAATAAAAATAGAGCATAATTGGTATTAAATGTTTGGAGAATGTTGATTGGATTTAAATGGTGGAGTAATATAGATGTACCAAAAACATAAATGAGCTGGCGTCTGATCATGTGTTAGTGGAGACCTTTCTCTCAGAACAAAATTCCAGGTGGCCTACAGCTGTATAATGATCTGCCTTTGTTAAATTACCAAAAACCCCACCATTTTCCATTTCATATATTTTTATTTATACCTCACATGTGCGCCGCTAATGTTATCCCCATGCCAATGCCAGCTCAAACATAAATTCATGTTTTAACAAAAACCATAAGAAACTCGAAATTATTAGGTACAAGGTAAGATATTGTTTTATTAAAATGCTTCAAATGAACACGTTATTTTCTTCTTAGCTATAAATTTACTCAACTAATTTCTGAATACGCCGAGGTAATAAAAATGAATAATAAAGAAATAAGTTTTGAAGTAATTGTGTTTTAACCCACTCCAACGGTCACTGACTGAGGGACTCACGACACAGTACAAGGACCGTAAATTCTCGTACTCTCATAAGTTGTGACTATTTACTAAGGTCATTTGTGTGGTCCCTTCAAATAAGGAGGTTGTGCCAGTAATTTGACACCCACGAATAGGAAGAGAAGAGAGGTTGGTGGTGAATATCAGTATTATTAAGGTGTGTGAGCATTTCATGTATAGAGCGGAGTCATGGGCGAGTCAAGCGACTCTGTGTCCATTGACATTGATTTGATACCTTTGGGAGGAAAGGTAATGGCACTTCAACACGTGATAAGTGCCAAGAGAACCATGATTTTCATTAACTCTTGTCCAAGTTTAGCTTCAGTTTTTGTTATGGTGTTATGGAATTTGTAAAATAACCATCTACTTAACATGGATTATACTTTTGCAGGAATGCACGGTGAAAACAAGTAAAGGTTCTTTGTCTGTGCTTGTATGTGGAGATCAAGAAAAACCCGCTCTTATAACCTACCCGGACGTGGCCCTCAATTGTAATCTCTTGTTTATATTTCCTTGTTTTTTGTTTCTGATATTTTCAATATGAATGTGAATATAAATGCATTCCGAGACTCCTGTCTATTGTTTTCAGAACTTGATTTTGGCCTTTTGCAGATGTGTCTTGTTTCCAGGGTCTGTTGTTCTGCCCAGATGCAGCTTCTTTGTTGCTTCATAACTTCTGCATTTATCACATTGATGCTCCTGGGCATGAGGTCGGTATTAGCATTCTCCCCCTTCCTTCCAAGTTATGTATGCGCACATAGGCTTTTCTATGTGACTCAAAAATTATCTAAACATGTTAAAGTTACCACATAGCTTAGAGTTGAGTTGGATGTAGAATGTCTGGGGTGTTCTCTCCTGGTGTCTTATTTGACTCTCTTCTCATTTGTTTAAGAGTTATTGCAGTTGGGAGCTGATGTCATTTCTTCTGATGAACCATTGCTTTGCGTGGATGACCTTGCTGACCAGATTGCAGAAGTCCTTGATTTCTTTGGGTATGTTGAACATCGGATATTCAAACTATCCCCAATTGTTTTAATGGGAAGAATGTGATATTTTTTTTAGCATCGATGGGTAATTTAAACTGGGGTGTATTATTAGGTCTATGTGCAGGAACTTAAGTATTTGTTATTGAATATATTTTTAGAATACTGAAACAGGCCTCTTTGATATTCTTACTTGGTTTAGGATTTTAACCCTTATCCAAAACCCTCTTAAATCAGGCTAAGGGAGGTTCTGTGCTTGGGTGTAACAGCTGGAGCTTACGTTCTCACTCTATTTGCTGTAAGTTGACATTTGTGAATTATAACTTCATCTGCCATAACAATCCAGTGTAGTTAACCATCGTGCTATTTTCTAATTCGGCAGATGAAATACAAAGAACGAGTGCTTGGATTGATTCTTGTTTCACCTATTTGTAAAGCTCCTTCATGGACCGAATGGCTATACAACAAGGTTTAATATCTGTTAGCTTTGGCCTTTATGATATGCTATCTACTGAAGCATCTGTATCTGGATTAAGGCGTTTAGTAAAACATTAACTGACTAGGATGCGCACCTTTTTTCTATACAACAAAACATTACGAAAACATTAAGTCTACTATGTGTGTCTGACATAGCAATAAGTCCCATGACAGCATACTGGTCATCATATCTCAATTCCTTAGAAGCTTGGAACTTGTAAAGCAATAAAAAGAAAAAAAAAACTCATTACCCTTGTAAATATAAGGTCTGCCTAAGATTTGTTATACCATTCATGCAGGTGTTGATGAATTTATTATACTTTTATGGTATGTGCGCTTTACTGAAGGAATGCCTTCTGCAGCGTTACTTCAGTAAGGTATTTTTCCCATTTCCCTTCAACCCTCTCTGTGAAGGTGGAATGATTGCTGTATGTTACATTACTTCTCTGCATTTGTTATAGGAACTTAGGGGCAATGTTCAGGGACCAGAATCGGACATTATACTAACATGCCGAAGGGTATGAACACATCAATTTTAGTAACAATTAGTACACGTAATTTTCCTCGAGTACATGCTTAATTTGTATGTGTAGAACTCTTACTTGGTGATCGTCTTTTCTGATCTTACAGCTTCTAGATGAAAGACAAAGTTTGAATGTTATGCGATTTCTCCAAGCAATTAATGCGTAAGTCATAATGTTTTTGACAAACATGTTTTTTTCTTTCTCGCTGCCCCTGTATTTTCTCCCTTTAGGTATTTAATTCATGTGAGCCATTGTATACAACTAGAATTGATGATACTTTAAACATTCTTCAGATGATTCAGTACTATATTTTGGTGGTTTGTTTATGAAGTTCACGTAAGTTGTTAGAAAATTCTTTTCTACACAACTAGAATTTGAATCTGCATATTAGCAAAATTATTGTTTCCGTGATTTTCTTACCATGGTTAACTGGTTGCAGAAGGCATGACCTCACTGAGGGTCTGAAGGATCTCCAATGTAAGACACTTATATTTGCAGGAGACAGCAGTCCATTCCATGCTGAATCTGTGTACATGAGCACAAAAATGGACAGCAGAAAATGTGCGCTTGTTGAGGTTGGTAGTCCATTCATTTATATAAGTCAACATATATTCTAGTTGAGGAAGACAACAGAAATAACATGATCAATTTAAAATTCTTGTCCAGGTTCAGGCTTGTGGTTCATTAGTAACAGAAGAGCACCCAAGTTCTATGATAACACCACTGGAGTGTTTCTTAATGAGTTATGGCTACCACAGACAAATACATGCTGCATCCTCTTCCAGCAATGGGTCAAACCCAGCAAGCCCCTCTAGGCATTCATGCATAGCACCAGAACTCCTCTCCCCAGAGAGTTTAGGAATTAAGCTCAAGCCCATCAGAACCCGGGTTGATGTTGAAATATAACTTTGTCCAGCTCAAAGGTTAACAAACCCCAATACTGCAGTGGAATGAGCTAAATCATTGCACATAATATAATATATGGCTAGTGTAGGATATTCTTTGATTATGTTGAGGACTAATGATCTTGTTTGCAAAATGGCTGTTTTTCCTACAAATGTAAAAAAGTAGGAGGTATCTTTATCTTTATTTATTCATAGTTTACAATAGGACTATTCTTTCCACTAATGATGTTTTTGGAGATAGATCTCTCACCTTACTGCTTTTCAGGTTTATACCAACCTCAAGCAATAAGGTGTTCTTGTTACTAATGTTGATTCTTTGAAGAGGATATATATGGATTAACTTTGTCCTTTTTTTGTTTCGGTTAATAGTGTTTGTTATTCTTTCACCATTACAGAACTTTTTTAAGGTTAATCATATACGCTTTCTAACATTGTCACTTTCTTTGGACAATTGGTGAAAGGTAATTCTATTAAGGTACACTTTTACTTTTAATAAGTTTGTGTTAGCAAATTTGGATTCAAAGAAAATTAAACAACTGACAAAGTTAAGAAGGCCCTTCCTTTTTGGCCCACGAGATTTGGAATGTATACCCTTGTCATATAGCCCATGAAAAGTAGAGAGACAGGTATGGATAATATTTGTCCCTAAGTACTTTTAGGAGAAATAAATAAGAAAAATGAAATTAATTTCTTCAATTAAAATTAATTTGTACATGAGTTTAAAACAAGATTTTGAAGAAATTAACAGAAAATAACTTTTATGTATTAATTCATACATAAACTAATTTAGGAAGAAATAATTTATTTTAAATCAAGCTGTGATAATATGGGAGTTCAAACAAGTTCTACTTTATATTTACTTAAACTGAAATTTTAATTGAAATATTTGTCGAAATCTAAACTCTATCCGATTAAAACTTACTAGGAGATAAACTTATGTCAAATTAATTTGTTAATACGATAATTTGATATTAATTTTATGAATAGTGAAATAATGTAATTAAAATATATTTTATAATGGATTTTTAAAAATATAAATTTTACAGCAACAGAGATTTCTGAATATTTCAGTTGTGGTCTAACTAAATACACGAATTTATGGTGAGAGGAGAGTTTACAAATTGCAAACTGCAATATGAAATTAATGGCAAAACAACACATAAAAGTAATAAAAAGACAAATAATTCCAAAGTATTGAGTGTAATTTGTACTACCATTCTACACTCTTAACCTAATCCTTCGCTAGATCGGAACGTATCTCTTCAAAGCTTGCTTCCCTCCAACCGCCGCCGCGGCTGCGATTCCCCCGATGGCGCCGGCAATGGCGGCGGATCGGGGTCCGGCGGCGCCCCTATAGAGCGCTCCGGTGCCAAGTCCAGCGACGGCGCTGTTGACCAAGTCATCGGTGCCCCTGGCGTGGATCATCCCACTCTCGAGGCCGGCGAAGATGAGGCCCAGGACGCCGAGCGAGTTGCCGAATTTGCGACCCGCGTGGCCGCCCGAGTTGAGGACTCGGTTGAGTCGGATTTTGAGGGAGTCGCCGGACTCGGCCTCGCGGAGGCCCTGGACGGTGCCTGTGGCGGCGCCGATGACTGCACCGGAGAGGTAGGCGGTGCCGGTGTAGTACTGGAGGTTTTCGCCCCAGGAGCGGTGGGTCCTGGCGGCTTCTTCCGGGAAGAGGTGCTCCGGCGCGGTGGGGAGGTTGTAGAGCTTTTGGATTGGAACGTTAAGGTCCTGGTAGGGATGGTAGACGCGGGTGTTGTTCTTATCCTTGGAGTTGCTTGAAGAATCCGCCATCGCCGTCTGTGAACGAAAGAAAATTGGAGCCAAGTCTACGCAGCGTAGGGTTTAAGGAAGATGAAAGGGTTTTATAATTATAACTTGTTTTTAATACACCACTTGGTATTTAATTAATACAAATATTATGAAAAACCTCACTACTATTCTTTTTTTCAAAAACAGCACCAAACTAACAATTTACTTTCTGTTTCTCTGATGTTTTATAATGTTATTTTATAATAGTTGCTTTAAAAAGTTTATTCAAAAAAAATTATTTTTTTTTAATATAATTTGAAACAAGTTATTTATTATATCTAGTTTCTTATTTTAATATATATTTGTTTTAATACTTTTCGTGTGAATTCAATTAAGGGTAAAATTAGAATAAAAATTATGTTATATTGAAATTTTAAAACTCAGACAAAAAAAGGATGACTTTTTACTATAAAACTGATAATTAAAAAGTAACTAGAGAAGGACACTCAAACATCATTAGGTGTATTTTATTTGAAAATTGTTAATTTAGGTAATTTTCTTCACAAAATAAACTTCAATATGTTTTTACTATTTATAAAATTTCTCTTTTAAAATTACTTTTAATTTATTTTGCATTTGATGTATTTTATTTTTTGTTTTTATTTCCTCTGATTAATTTGAATTCTTTAACTTATTACACTGTTGTTACAGTAAATTAGTACATCATTATTAAAGAAAAAAGAAATAATATATATATATATATTGATTTTAATAATTTTTTTTTCTGTGTACACATTTTTATTATCTTATTAGTTTTAAAAAAAATAAAAAAACAATTAAACACTTCTAATTTTAATTTTGAATTAAGGTTACGAGTTCGATTCTTAACGAATAATTGTTCAGATGAAATTTTTATTTGATTAGGTTAAATAGAAGGAACTTGGAAATATTACTATGATTTTATAATTTTTACATATGCTCAGAATGTTATAATAAATATACATTTAAAAAGACTTGTAGATCACTCATTGGTGTTAACGAATTTCATTTGAAAACAAAGTTTAGAAGCCTATTATTTATTATTGTTGATAGAAACTCAAATGATTCATGCTTTTGACTTTTGTTGTGGTTAAAATAGAATAAAGGATACATAGGATATTTTTGAATTTGATATTAGAGGATATTGGTAATTTGTATTCAAATAATGAGTTTTATTAGTGACCAACATAAGGTAAAATTAGTTATTTTGTTAATTTTATACTTTATAAATATTATTGACTTCTCATAAAATATGTGTGGGGTTTGCTACAATTATTTATAGAATTTTCCACCCCTTTACATGGATTTGGAAGTTCTATTTAGGGGTGTATTTAGTAAAACTTAGATATGATTTATTGTGATCAAATGGGACAGTGAATAACAATATTGTGTTAGGAATGTTGCAAGATAAGATTCCTTCTTTTATGGAAAAAGTGATAGTTGAATGAGGTATGAAGAGGTTGTGAAAAGGAAATAAAATGATCACTCTTTTAAGTGTGTTTTCTTTTTCTCGACTTTTGCATGCAATTTTGAATTACTGAGAAGTGCAATCAAGTCTTCATAGTAAAGGTGAGATCAAGATTTGATGTCACTATCAAACAAAGCATGAGAATTGGGTAATATGGTTTAAATGGAATTCTACTCTATTACCACTACCATGCCTGATATCGTGGAAATTATCTATTGAGAAATAAATGGATATTTTTAATACCACATGATTAATTATAATACGAATTTTTTTTCATATTAATATTATTTTCATGTTAGTGTATTCAACAATATTTATTATTTACCATCATTATATTTCAAATGTTAACTTTAGTATTAAAATATCTTTTACAGACCGATGACTGAATATCTTTTATAAATACATCAAACTTTTTTGAAAAGATTAAAATATTTCCGACCCATAAAAAAAATAAATGATAAAAAGAGAATATTTTTCAGATATGCTGAAAAATGTTATGATGAATAATAGTGAGAATGATTATATGGAATTGATTATTCCATGCCATCTTGGTACAAATTTATAACATGTCTTTTTCTTCTTTAAGTTTTGCATTTTTAGTTTTTTTTTTAGTGTTATTCAAGAAATTTAATATTTTGGTTTTATTTTGTGGGATGACTTTTGTTAAGCATTAACAGTTTAAAATATGCTCTACATGCTTTTATTTTGGTTGTAATTGTATTGTGTTGACATAAATACTTCTTATCTTTCGTTAAGTATTTTTAATAAGAAATTGTCTTAAAAAAACTTCTAATACGTTAGGTTGATTTTGGATACTTTAGTATTAATCATCTAAGATGAAGGTATATAGACACATTATTAAAAGAAGAAGAAAATCTTTTTATATCGATTATTTTAAACATTTATAATTTAATGTCTAAGGTTTTAAGGTTTAGATTTTAGGATTTAGAGTTTACCTTGTAATAGATATAGGAAGTGAACAAACTAAATCAAGTTATTTATAAAATCTATATTGTACATTTTATGTTTACCTTATATATAGCATAAATGGATATTTTTTAACTTAGTTTTCTAACTATAAACCTTATACCCAACCAATATCTAAAGTGATTTTTATTGGATTTCATCTTTATAATTGAAAAAATCTTTTATCAATAACATAAATATATTTATTGTAATTACAATTATGTTATTATTAATATTTACATCATACCGGTCAAGACCGGATAACAAGCGAAAGTCTCACCATCCTGTCAGAGTCGACCAACACAATCAAATTTATTAAGTCTTACAAGAGATTAACAAGATCAAATAGTATTGAGCTTTAGCTAATGCATTCTTAATTATGAACCAAAACCTTAATCTGACCCAATAACAAATGACCATAATCATATAAATAGTTACACATTTTGAGAAAAAAAGTACATCATCACCCCACATTAACTGCACCGAGTACCAAAAACCAAGATCTCACTTGAGCGTTAGAGTGTCTTTTACATGTACAATCCGAGCTTGGAGTTTACGAAGACGAGGAGAAGAGCAAAAACAGAGTTGTGAAGTTATTCTGGAAGGAGAAGAGCTAGAGAGAGACCGACCGACCGACCAAGGAGGAAAATAATCATTCTCTCAATCTCAACCCCTTACCAGAACAACATCAACGAATTATTGTATAAATTACCAAAAAGATATCGTTATGTCGAAGATTAATCCTTTTGGATAAATATTACCTTTAAATTTGACTATAAATTTGGCACTCGAATAAATTATGTCCAATTGTTTATAATTTCAATATTTATGAAGCTAGCTCTTTTGATGAAAAAAAACTTATTTAGATTTATAACTTTTCGAATAAAAAATTTCATTTATAAATAAATATTTTTTAAAATTTTCAGTATATAAGAAAATTTTTAACTTAAAAAACTACTACAAAGAAAATTATTTAAAAAACATTATTTTAAGTAGCTGTTGGTGTCATTTTTATTTATTTTAAGAATGTGTATATAGGTGAAACTATATATGAATTAATGTATTTTGGGGGAGCATTATGAATTGTTTTTAGTTCTTCTAGTTGTTTTTATTTTAAGACTTTGGATAATATCAATTTTAGATTGACTAGGTAGATAAAATCTTAGTCTACATGCCAATCACAATCTAAGGATGGATAGTGACATAATAATTGAAAATAGACATATTTATCTCATAAAAACAATATAGTTCATATTAATTATTAAAAGCTAATTATTTTCATGACTTTTTAGTTACTTTTTATTTTTATTTTTATGGGTTAACTCTTTTACAAATTATAATGGGTTAAAGCTTTTTAAACAATTTATACAAATGAAAAGAGACTTTCCTTCACTAGTTTTTACTACATTTAATTATATCAAAATCAAGAAGATTGTTCTCAACTCATTTTCTTTTCGCAAGATAGAGATATTGAATCACATTTAAATTAGATTATCCTTTAACTCATTTTTACATTATGCCTCAAAATAAGTGTTTAACAAATTAAAAGAAGTTAAATGATTTATAAATTCATAAATTTGTAAACCTTATGCAAATATTAGTAAGAAGGAGACTTCAAGAAAATTATTAAATAGAGAAAAAAAATAGTTGTTATATTGACAAAATTAGATACCATTTTAGAGATTAAAAAAATGGTATCTAAATTAGTTTTTATTATTGATAAATGATTTATAAATTAGTATCTAATTATATATCAAATTTAAAATCTAAATAATTGGTAGTTAATTAGATTCCAATTTAGAAACTATTTATCAATAATAAAAACTAATTTAGATACCAATAATTTTTTTAGTTTTTAAAATAATATATAATTTAGTTAATATAGAAACTAATAATTTGTAATTTCTAAAATTAATTTCTAATTAAGATACAATTGATAAATAATTTTTAAAATATTTTTAAATTGGTATTTAATCAAGATTTTAGATAAATATTGTAATAGATAGAAGTTAAAAAAATTCTAATTATACTCTCTCATAAAGGAAAATAACTTGACAAATAAATTTTAATTAAACAAAATTAAATACATTGATAAATTAAAAGGAGCTATCAACAAATTGGTTGCCTTTTTAATTAATAAATTCTCTGCCATCCCAGGTCAGTTCCAATTAGCACTTTTTAAAATAAAGTTCCTATTAACACTTAACAAACATGGTTGGAACCAACGATTAATCTATGCTAATTTTATCCATAGTCACATTCTAAATATTGTTAATTAATAATTTGAAGAATTTAAAATAAAAGGGAGCAATGTTTACCTTAGTGCCCTTGTGATTCACGAAAGGGGAGAAACTCTTGTGAAAAACGAGTACAAGACGACCAAATCAATAGGAATAGTCCACAAATAATTATTAGTTTTCAATAAGATTTATGATTTAGTAACGTTATAGAATTTGATTGTATAAATAAATGTATAATATATATTTAAATCGAATGCTAATAAACAAATTCATTCGACTATTTTTATTATTTAAATATAAACAATAACATCCCTTTCTTTTATCATCTGTTTTATTACACACTTCATGAATAGTATAACACTTTCTAATGTAAACATTCTTTTTCTTTTTCTAATGTAAACATTCGCTTTAATGATCTGTACATAAAATTTTAATTAAAATATTATATATATATATATATATATATATATATATTATTTAAATAAAATACAAATACTAATTAAATAACATAAATAATACTTGAAAAAGTCATATCTAACCTTTATTTGCTCATATTTGATATAAAAAGGTAGTGTTTTATTTTAATTGCTTTTCTAGTTTCATCCGTCATAGATTATGCTTTAATGGTGTTTTTTCACGTAACCTTAATTAAACATTTAATATCACAAATGTTTTAGAAATGCAGAGTACAAATATATTTATTATTTTATCCTCAGTAAACATTTATTAGTAGTAAATAAATTTATCTTCAACTACCCCAATAATACCTTTTTTTCCCTCTAAGATGGTATTAAAAAAGAAAGTGCACACCTTATTATTTATGGAAGTTCCAAAATTTAACGAGAGGATGTAAACTATATCTCATTTGTATATAAACATTAGCTAATAATAATAATATAACAAATTTTTAATTTATTTTATTATTTTATCATTTAATATATATTTTTGAAATATATTAATTTATTCAATTCTTTAAATATTAAATACAACAGTCTATTTTTAAAAATCCTAAAAAAGGTGAAATTAAAATTTTTAATGAAAAAAATTGAAATCATATGACCCAGTTGATAACTCAATTTAAGTCCACTTACCTTTGATCGCAGGATTAGGTCTAATAAAAAATATAGAAATAGGACTCAACCAATCCATTTTTTTTTATTGAGTCAGATGAGAAATTTGTCCAAACTCTCAGTGACATAAACCCCTGATACAAATGGTGATTAAAGTTCAAAGGATTTATTTAAAAAAAATAAAATTTAAAATATTTATTTATTGAAATTTAAATTTAAGGATTGATTAATTAAAATTTAAAGTGCTTATCTGGGATTTAAGTACTGTTTTCCTAATTAAAAAAAGTACCATTACAATAAAATTATTTTAATATAAGTTGTCTCTTTTTTAATAGAGAAACTTAAAATAGTAATAATAATAAAATATCTAAAATAAGATAAGCAAAAACAGTGTGTGAAAAGAAATTGTTGTTGTTTGGGAGTGGAGTTAGTGGATATGAAAAGAAGTTTGGAGTGTATTTACTCTGGTCAGCACCAAGATAAAGTTGTGATTTATGGGCCAGGCTAAGGTGATCCAAAACCCATAACAGTGTACTTACTTACTACCACTTACTTAAGGCAGTTTCTTCCTGCACCCTTACATTTTTCTTCCTGCCTCCCTATATTCTATGCAATACCAAAATTATCTTGGATGACTCTGGAATAAGGGTTTCATAAGTAAAAAGTATTTCTGGAATAGAGGTTCCGTAAGCAAAATGTATTTCTGAAATAAGAAATCCAAAAGGCAAAAAATAATTCCAGAATGTCCTTTCTGAAACACAATTTTTTAATTTCCAGAATGGAGAATCCAGAATTTATAAATTCTGTTCTGGAAAGTATATTCCCTAAATATTTCGGAAAGAGTAATCCAAAAGTTGTTTTTTAAAAGGGTGAAATGGTCTTTTCAAAGAATGATGGGGTGCAGGAAGTAATTTATTTTAGTTTTGGGTATGTGTTGGGGTAAGTTGGGCCTATAATAGGTTTGAATAATTGAGATAAGATTGAAAGTTTGAAAGAGAAGACAAAAGTGTATTGGAAGGCAAGAGTGGGTGCATAATGCAAAGGAGTGAGAAAAGTTTTTGAAGATAAAAAAAAAAAAAAAATGCACCCGAAAGCAAGGCATGCCCCCCTCGATTTTGAGTGAAATAGGTCAAAACTGAAAAAGTAGGGGGAAAAAGTGGGAGGTACGAAGGGTTGAGATTGAAGCAATCTAATGAGAAGAAGTTACTAGTTATGACATATCTCTTTCCACAACTCATTCCAAGCTGGTTAAGCACTTACCCCACCTCCTTCCCCTCTTTCTTAAGTCCCAAACTTTGTTTTTTCTCATTCTTAGTTTCAACACACCATTTTCAATGAAGTTCCTAATTTCATTCTAAGTGTTGGAGGAAATCTCACATATAAATGAAGGAAGGAAAGGGGAGGGATGGCGGTGATAGTATAAAGAGAGGCTTAAAATGCAAAGTCGCAGAAAGGGGAAAGTAAATCGTTGAAGGTGGGGGAAATATTCTTATTGTTGGTGTTCTTAGATCCAAACTATACATCTAATAGTAGGCCCAACATATCCATCAATAAAATCGAAATATTTTCAAGTCTTCAAGAGAGAGAGAGAAGAAGAAGAAGGGGTGAAGCTGTACTATAGCACTGTATCCTCTGTACCATGTGAAGATTCCCATCCTTAAATAATTGGTCCCATCCTCTGCATGTTTTCACGTGTCCTGCCATTCGGATGCCGTTAATTACACCATCATGAGCATCAGCTACTGCATAGGATTCGAGTGCCCCAGTCACAACCAAACCAAAACTATTTTTTCTTTTTTCCCCTTTTTTCCAACTTCCATTCTCCACCTCACTCTCCCTCCACGCGCGTCCTCTCCAATCCCCAATCATGCATCCCATCATAATATCACACCTCACCTCTTCTTCATTCTCTTCTCATCTCATTTCTCACGCTCACATTCACATCCTTCTCCCTGTCTTAACTTTTTTCACTACAACCAACTCCAATGCATCATAAAGATCGCTTTGGATTTTATATGCAAATAGGAAAAACCCTCAAAACCCATTGGATATGCCTTTTTTATTTCTAACGTGCCTTGATTCACTTCTTCAAGCAAACCACATTTTCATTTCTGTTCAAAAATATCATATTCTTCAAATATGTCGTTTAATTAATCTCCATGAAACATCTATATATAATTCTTTCTTTTTGAATTAAAAAGTTGATTCATATCATAATCACTTGATAATAACACTCTTTTTATATTATTATATGCAATATTGTCCGCTAGCTAGGGGTGTGAGTTCACTTTCTTCTAAAAGGGTGTGGTGGTGGGCTATCTTTTCCCTTCCATGCAAGGACAAATTCTTTGATAAATGTGAGAGAGAGAGAGAGAGAAAGACAGAAAACAGAGAGAGAGAGAGGTTGGTGCGTGGTTTGTAAGTTGCTTGCAGCATTTTGCTGATTTGAATTTACAGTGAGCACAGGAAAGAAGAGGTAAAGAAAGAGAGAAGTATCAACACAAAAGAGAAACAGAAACATGTTCGATGGAGTACCTGAGCAGTTCCACCAATTCATAACTCCAAGGACCTCACTACCTCTTCACTTACCTTTCCCTCTCCATGCTTCTGGCACCCCCAATACCTTCTCTTCCAATTTTGATCCCTATAGCCCTTCCCATCAACTGCCACTCCAACCCAACAGTCTCTTGCACCCATTACACCACCCACCCTCTACCCACAAAGATGAAGCCAAGGCAGAAAACACCACCATCCCAATGAACTTCCAAATCCAGAGAGATCAAAGGCAGCAACTACCCCAGCTGATTGATCCCTGGACTAACGACGAAGTGCTTGCGCTCTTGAGGATCAGATCTAGCACCGAGAGTTGGTTCCCAGAACTCACTTGGGAACATGTCTCAAGGTACCAATTAATTAACTTAATACTATTCTTACAATTATGTACCTTCTTTTTTACTGTTATTGCCTGTCCTTAACCCTCTTTTTCAACAACAATTCTCCAAATAAATCAACCCAATAAATTCTTCAACAGAAAATTAATTATGAGCAGCACTTTGCGTTCGATCAGTGTAGCTGCATCGTCTGCTACCTAAAACCTTCATGTGGTAGACAAACGCACACGTGCACCCACACTTTAGCTCACACACTGACACCTTGACACCCATACACTCTCAGCCTGAGAGCAAGGAAGAAAGCAAATCTGTCTATTATTATACGTGTTGAAGACAAAGATGCTGTTAGATGCTTCATTCCATGGTTGGGTTTTGGATTTATATAATTTATGGTGTGGGCGCAGGAAGCTGGCAGAGCTTGGATATAAAAGGAGTGCAGAGAAGTGCAAGGAGAAGTTTGAAGAAGAAAGTAGATATTTCAACAACAACATTAATTACGGCAAGAATAATAACAATTATCGGTTTCTTAGTGAGCTTGAACAGCTTTACCATCAAGGGGGTGGTGATCATCTTGGGACCGGACAAAAGACTCAGCAACTACAGAAACAAGACAAGATGGACCACCATCCATTGGAAGAAGGGGATTCTGGAAAAGTTGAGTCATCGGTGACAAAACAAAACCACGATGCAGTAGTGGCAAAGAGTCAGGGGCGCAAGAGAAAAAGGCCCGGTAGGTTTGAAATGTTCAAGGGTTTTTGTGAGAGCATTGTGCACAAGATGATGGCGCAGCAAGAGGAGATGCACAACAAGCTCCTCGAGGACATGATGACCAGAGATGAAGAGAAGTTCACTCGAGAGGAAGCTTGGAAGAAGCAAGAGATGGAGAAAATGAACAAGGAGCTTGAGATGATGGCTCGTGAGCAAGCCATTGCAGGTGACAGACAAACCAACATTATTCAAATACTCAACAAATTCTCACTCACTTCTTCTTCAAACAAGACCCTCAAGGTAGTAACTAATGGTTCAAACCTAAAAACTCACATTACGCAAAACCCTAATCCTTCACAAAACATCCCACCTATACCCACAACACAAAACCCTACCTCAACTCTTGCACAAGACACGTTACAAGTCATCACAAATCCTTCTACTTCTTCCACTTCAGCTCAAGCTCCTCAAACCAACCCTAGTTCTTCCTCTCTAAATAGCCAGAATAATATAAATCCGGTAGAGAGAAATTCGGTTTTGAATAAAAGTTTGTCATCAAACGTTGCTGAGAAAGACGATGTTGGGAGAAGGTGGCCAAAGGACGAAGTGTTAGCACTGATAAACCTGAGGTGCACTAGTGTGAGCAACAGCAACACCAATGAGGAGAAGGAAGGGAACAATAAGGTGCCTCTGTGGGAGAGAATCTCACAAGGGATGTCGGAGTTAGGATACAGGAGGAGTGCAAAGAGGTGCAAAGAGAAGTGGGAAAACATAAACAAGTACTTCAGGAAAACCAAGGATGTTAATAAGAAGAGGTCCCTTGACTCAAGGACTTGTCCCTACTTTCATCAATTGAGCAGTCTCTATAATGAAGGAAAACTTGTTCTACAATCCGAAAGGCCAGAAAGCCACATGAATAATCCACCTGAGAATCTGGAGCAAGTGGAACCAGATCAAACACAAGCCGAGTCTTCTTCTCAAGTGGGGTCTGGTGGTTTCAGTGTGCAGCAGCAGGTTGATCATGGAGGTGAGAAAACCTTGATGCAAGTACCCTCTTTGGATTTTGATCAGTTTTAATTCATTGATTTGTCCAGGCACAAAATAATAATAATAATAATAATAATAATAATAATGAGTACCATCTCTTTTGTAACTTGTGTATTTTGTTTTTTGGTTGATGCTGGCTTTCTTCATTACAGCATATAAATTGATATTGTATATTCGAAAAACTTAGAATTTGGCGAGCACCGACACCTATAGCTAGTTTGAGGAATGAGAACAATTAATATTTCTATTCCTGTGCAAGTGTGATATTTATGTTGTATTTTATTTTATCTTAGTGAGGGGAATCAATTGATGTTTGATATTTGTTTTAATAGGGAAGACATTGACCCTGTTAAAAAGTTAAAGGGAGAGGAAGAAAAACATTCTTTAGGACATTCTTCACTTTTCTAACTAGTCACTGGAACTAACAAAATGTTAAAGGAACCATCGGTCTTTTTCGTCCAAGTATACTGGGAAAACGAGTTTAGGTACTCCCGCCAACATAGATTTTATCTCTAATGTCAAACATTCAAAATTTTACTATTATGGATAACTTTCTCACCCACCAAGTAATAATGAATCTTGTACTCAACTTCATAGGGCCACATCCTTAGAATTTCATCAGATCATGAAAAATTATCAACTTTCTATCTATCAATTCATTAATATCACATTACATTTGGCAATGCAAAGGAAATTACTATTAAAGTATATATTATACAAATTATTTGTATATTTATCTTATTCACTACTCATTAACTTACCCCATTCTTCTTTGTATATATTTGTATATTTAATAACTCTTTTGTACAAATTAATTTTATTAATTTAACCATTTAATTAAATAAATCAAAATCTATAGAAAATATTATAAAATCTTAAATATTTAATTCAGCTTTAATTTCTTCACTATAAACATTTAACAGCACGTTTAATTATTAATATACTTTTAATGATATATGTTAAATTTATTATTAAACATGGTTATTAATATCTTGCCGGAAGGAATTAGACATGTTAATATTTTCTATTTGAAGTTGGAAACATACTAACAATGCACTAAAAGGGTTTAATGCTAAAAACTTACGTAATTGAATTTTCATAGACCCAAAATCTCACATTGGTAAAACTATGGACCAAAACAAGATTTAAGCCAAATTTAGAAGTATCTGGTATTTCATTAAATAAATTCAACTTAACATCTAGTACATTTTTTAAACTAATACGAGTGTTGATTGTAGAAATACCTATATGATTATTATAAATGGTTAACGTATTTAAAAATTAAATTTACATGATTATGGACTCCATATTAACGTATTTATCTATCAGAAAATAAAAATTGTATAAATAGCTATTAAATTTAATAATTTTTCAAGAAACAACTTTGGTACCTTTGTTTTAAAGATTGAAATGTGTATGTAGGGATAGTATTGGGTAAAACATTGGGCACTGAAAGGAGTTAGTTAGGTCAATACTGAATCAGTGTTTGGACTCTACAGTAGTCTGAGTTATGACATGGCATCATAGTTCTTAATGAATGGCACATTCATTTCGATAGGTAGTTGTCAGTGGCACACGGTGCATATATTTTCGTGCCAAAATCATCTTCGTTATTCTTTGTTGATTGATTGATTACTTCTGCTTGATTCACAATCTTCCAAATCTTTTGTTGTTTTATTCATAGCAGAAACACGTTCTTGAGAGGAGAGTAGCCAATTTTGAACTGCTAAAACATCGATAAACTTTTTTTGTTCGGATAACTATCCTCATTCAAAACTTTTATATATAACTGAGAAGAGAGATAGGGAGAAAAACATACAAGATAGAGTCAAAGAAGTGGTGCAATATATCATTATAGGCCCACCACTGCTATTCTTTTCTTTCTTTTTTGTTTTTGGTGAGTCTATATCAGTTTTCTTTTCTTCCTCCATATTAAGCATCATAATGTATTCTTCTTTTGATTTTCTAATAATAATTTTGCAAACATGTATCTCAACTAGAGACTTCCAATATTCATATATATCACATTCAACTCATAAGAATTCTATAGGCTATATATGCTAAAGATAATTGTATGCTTTTAATTCAATAACATAAATTTACTTCACATATTTAGGGTTAATTATGTGAGATTTGATATGTATATATAGACGTAAATTTATCTCGAACTTCAACATTTTGTATTTACATAAAACATATATGCATTAGACGTTAAAACGTATCAGAAAAGACATAAAAGATTGTTCAAAATTTATGTCCGTTGGTGTGTGTTCATCAACATAATTTTGAACAATTTTTTAAATTGAATTGGTTTTGACTTAAAACAAAAAATTTAAAATATAAGGAAAATTTTGTATTCAAAATAATATTTTAAAAAACTGTCTAATTTAAGCTAAATTTTGTGAACAAGAAAATAAAATTACACTAAGTGTGAAAATAAAATTACACTAAGTATGCTTGTGAGAATGATGGTTGTCTACCTTATTGTTGAATGTCATGTTGACTGACATAATGGAGATTGATTATTGGAAAAGAATATTTGAAACATTTCATTCATATTATTATGAAGTACTCATAAAAAATAAAATAAACTTAATTAGATGTTCGAATGTGTTACCTCTTGTTCAGGTCTTAGTAATACTCACCTAAATGATAATTTTCTTCTAGTACAATGCAGTAGTTACATTCGAACAAATTAGCTTATCTATTACACTAAAATGAAAAATAAGTAACAAAAATTACTTTTATGTAAGTTGTATAGAATAATTATTGTATGTATTAAAATTTTGTCTAACATCATAGTACATGATTTTACTCCATTTCACTTAAAATATTTATGTGAACCACAATTATAATTGTAGTAACACTACAAAAAAAAATTCAAGTTGTCTACTAATAATTACATACGGATTTTGATCTGTAGATAAACTATTACTTACTTACAGTTTTTACAAACGAACTATCAATTGTAAAATAAAATTCAATTATCTATAAATTATTATTTATACATAAAATTGAGTTATTTATCAATTTTTTCGTATATAAAAAAAAGTTTGACATTCCTGCACCCTCTTATTTTTAAAAAGTCAGCTTTTTTTTAGGTACGTCCAATATAAAATCTGTGACATTGTTGCTCCCTTTTTATTGTCCAAATAATAAACCATGAGTTAGAAATGTTAGTATAACCAAATGAACATTATAATATTTTAGTTATAAAAGTTTGATTATATTGAATAGCTATATATATATAAGAAATATAAGAAATCGATGCAATGAAAAGAAAGGTATTTTAATATTATGGGCTTCATAGCTATGTTTTGTTTCTTGTTCTAAGTAAAAATCTTCATGTTAGAATGAGAGTCTATCTATTGTGTAAAATGTTTAAAGAATTTTAAGTTCTAGAAAATTATATTTCATTGGAGACATATTTCCAAATCAACTATACACTCTTTTATTTATATGTTTAATTATATATTTTCTTCGTCCCATTTTCATATCAACCGAATAATTTTTATTTACCTTTAATTGTAGATTATTTTCAAACATCACATTATTTGAAACCCCTTATTTTAATTGTGACAACCCTCAAAATCAATACCTCAACTTGGAGTACAAGAACAAGTGTTACGGTGAAATCTTGGTAATGATGTTAAAGTTAGAAGAAGTTCTGGAACGTAAGCCTTTTTCTATGCTTTAGAATGACTCTGAATTAAAGTACCTAAAGAAACAAGAAAAAAAGGGTTTGAAAATGCAAAGAAATTCCCCTATATTTTTCTTTAGGATAATAATATATTCACAATCTATATGTTTATATAATCACATTACAATCATTAATACTAATACTATTTAAAACTGTTATTTTAATATTTTTTTATATTATTTAATTATAAAATTATTTTTATTATATATATTTATATTTAAATTTATTACATGAGGATAAAGAGTTGTATACTACTTTCATTTCATTTCATGATTATGAAAGTATCATTTCTCATGTTTAAATAGTTTAAATAGAGATCTTTTTGTTTAGCCTGTTTCCCTTCCTTTTTCCACAAATTGTTGAACATCCCTAATTATTGGCCCAATCTCATTGCTTTCACTAGTCACAGAGTGACAAAGAGAAATAGTTATGACCATTGGATGAAGAATCAAATAAAAAAAAATAACTATATTTAACCACATTAAAATATGAGGGATGCAGTTCCTAAAACTCTGTTTGTATTTGTTGTGTTTTCTCCTACTCCCCATTTTTAGATATATGGGCAGAAAAACAAGAGATAAAAAATTATAAGAAAAATATGATAAATAATATAATGAACATATAAAATGAAAGCCATATAAATAATCTGAGTCTTTTTTTATTATGTCACATCCTTTATACGAACTTTTTTATAAATTTTATTTCAATACCAAACTTTTATAATACTTACATTTTTAAACTTTTTTTATTTATATAACCAAAAGGTTTATCTAATAAAAATATATTACATTTAAAACATTTTACTACAGTTATACTACATTGTACGTTTTCACGAATTTTTTTTATAATACTTAAAATTTTAAGCTTAAGAGTTTGAATGTTACCATAATATTATTCTTGAACTGGTGAGTGTGAGAGAAGAAGGCTTTAACATGTATTAGTTTTCACATGTTGCTCACTCTATCTATTAATCTAATTATTTAAAAATAAAAATAATTAGATTAATGTGAAGTATAAGATATAGTATTTATTTTGAAGGTGATATTGAATAAAAAGGTGGAAAATAAATGAGGTGGATGAGGGAAGGTAAATGCAATTGATATGAAGGGAATGGAGATGAGATGATGATGATACAGCGACAGGACAGGGGATGGATGCATATGGTGTAAGGTTGGTGTTGGGGAGTGGGTCCCACACCCATCTCACCTCACATGTGCTTCTGCTCTCTCTTGTCTTATTCGCTCCGCTAACGTCCACGCTACCAACAACACCTCGCACGTGCATCTCCTGCTCCTCACTCTCAAACCTTTCATTCAATCTCTTCGTCAAAGTCAACGCCTATCGACCAAGCCCACCACGCTCCGCTACAAATTATCTTTCGGCCCAAATCTCAACTTTCTATGTCCTATCAATTTTTTCCATTCCACTTCCAACATTCATTTCCTTAATATATTAATTAATCACTTTTTTTACTTTAAATATTTATCATCAATGTCACTTATTATTATCATACCTGGATTATATTTTATTGTTATAAGTTGCCATTATTCTTAATAATTAACAAATGGTAGATGTAAAAGGATTTAAGACCATTCAAAGTTTTTCCCGATGAAACTGTTTGAGTCATAACTTGCATTAACCTCTTCGAGTTTGTTGCCTTCTGCTTCTAACAACGCGAATGGCGGTGACATAAAGCTTCGACACCTTTAACTTGCATGACCAAGAGAAGAAAAACCTCATCTCCTTGTAATGAGTTACTTTGTTAAAAAAATGTCACAATATGATCAAATTCGTCGATTTCAATGACAATGTTAACGTCAAATTCATAGAGTTCGTGTGCATGATGAGCAACAACCGCTAAAATATTTACAATAACTAACAAAAATATATCACTGACTTTGAATAGTTGACACTTTCTTTTTGCAATCTCCACATATATTACAACAAATATTAATTCTTTTACAAAAAAATTAAGAATAAATATACAATTTATCATTACTTATGTATTATTTGTAATTATATCATTTTTAGTTGTTATAAATATTATTTATAAAAAATAATGAAAACCTAAAAATGTCAGAATAATTATGTTGGAGATCCCACATCGACTAGAGATTAGAGCCTTTCATTGTATATAAGTGGGTGCAAACCTCAACCCTATAAGCCGGTTTTATGGGGTTGAGTTAGACTTAAAGTCTACTTCGTAATATGATATCAGAGCCATTTTGAGTTTATCCTAGCGAGTATTTATTGGGCCTATCGGATCATCCAAGATATATAGTCCCACGCACTAATAATATTAAAAAATTAAAAATACATATCATAAATAACTATTAAAAAATATATAATAAAATTATTTTTTTTAATAAGAATATAATTAATATAAAATTTATTAAATAGAAATTAATACATAAAATTATTAGTGATAATTATTTTTGTTACAATACAATTTAATTGTTTTAGTGACATTTAAAATTATTGTCACAAACATATTTATAATATTTAATAATAAATATTTATATTATTAAAGCTATTTTTTCTTGTATGCGACTCTTATGATTTCTGCTTCTATTTTGTTATAAACTTAATTTTAAAGTACAAGTGAGTTGGAAAAAAACAGAAAAAAAAATTGATGAGTGCTTTGAATTTACACGAGCAATTTTTTTTGAAAAAGATTTTAGAAATAAAAAAAAGTAGTTAGAAACAAAATGATGAATTATTGAAAGATCTATTTGTATGCATTTAAGTTTATATCAGGACTTGTAAGATGTAGGATAGGAAAAATTTGAACATATTTACATGGAAAAGGCTTATTGAGAATCTTACTAAAAAAAATACTTATAAGATGTATGAGAGGAGAATTTTAAACTACCCATTTACATACTGTAGAGCATCAATGTTTCATTTTTTAGATGCCAAAGTGAGTATTTACTCATTACAATAGTCCACCCTATTTTTATCTTCATATGACAAATAATATTCTTAGAAGGTCAATACGCATGTTATATCATGATTTTAAAGCTACGTATAAGGTGCATAAAAAGACATTGTATCAATATGAGCACTTTTTTTAATTAACTGAACAAAATTAATATTGAATTGAATTATATAAAAAAGATGGAATTGTTTCAAATAAAAATGTTACCGCAAAATTATATTAATTTAGCTTTTAAAAACTTAATTACTTACTATTTTTAAAAAAGACTACTAGAATTAAATTAGACTACAATTTATTAAATTAAAAATCGACTTTAAAATAGATGTTATGACTAATAATTTAAATAATTATAATAATTTAAAAATAATTAAATTTATTTAAACTATCACGCAACTGAAATAACGGTGATAATAGAGGCATTGCATTGAATAATCAAAACAAATAGAATAGACAATAATACCTAGATGGAAGCACCAAGGTGTGTATGAACCTCGCCACGAATACGACGAACCATGAGTTGTGGAGCGCAGAATTACGGCAAACCATGAGTTGTGAAGCGAAGAATGAGGAGAATTCTAAATTAAGTTCAAATTTGCTGATGGAAAAGATAGATTAAAGAAGTGTTTAGGATTAGAGGAGAGTGTGAATGGGGAAGCGTTTAGGGTTAGAGAAGATATGTTTTATAATTTTTACTAATTATTATAAAGTGAACTTTAAGTCTAACTCAATCCCATAAAATCGATTCATAGGGCTGAGGTTTGCACTCACTTATATACAATGAAAGACTCTAATCTCTAGTCGATGTGGGATCTCCAACACTAATCTTAGGTTAAAAAAAGAGAAGTTAAGAAAAAAAAAATTAAAGTATTTTATTTTTATTTATTAAAAAATTATTAATTTTATTAGAGGTTTGGAAAATCTCTAGTAAATATGTGTTTTATTAGAGTTTAGAAAACTTCTACTACATTTGTGTCTTACTAAAGGTTATAGTAACCTCCATTAATAAACCCCTAATAAAATTAATTTATTTTTTTTAGTTTTCGTAGTGTAGTAGAACATTATTCATGTAAGTATTTTACAATGTGCTTTTTTTATAGTATACTTGTTATTGAAATGTTACGATGTCATTTGTAATTATATTATGAGACGCACAAATAGTAACTATAGTAAAAAAAAACATCTCCTAGAAAATTATGCTAATTAAATGGATTTTGGATTATTTAAAATATTAATATAATCAAATATATTTAAATTAATTTTTCTAAAAAATAGTTAAATATTTAGTTAATTAATTAAATTATTTATGTTAATTAAATATAATTTCAAAAAATTAAAAAAAATATCACTAAAATATATTAAATGAAAGAGAAAATATATGTTACAATTGAAATAAGATTAATTTAAATCATGAGTGTTTTCTGTAATTAGGTGGTAATCAATTGATTTTTAGTAAAACTTATTAAGTCGTTTGCTTAAGAAACAACTAGTGGTAATTGTGTGTTTTAATGAATTAGTATAAAAAAAGTTGTATTGCTTAGTCTGTTTTTTCACTAAACGGTTTAGTCTAGTTTTATAAGAAAAGAGTCTAAAACTTTATTCAAATCCCTTCTAGAACTAGTTGTTTCAACATATTATTGATAAACTATAAACAAAAATTACTTTTCGGATCAAAATATCATCATTCGCTTGTTAAAAAATTAATACAAAATTTTAGTATAATTACTTGCCTAAAAACTTTCTCAAAAAAAATCTCACAAATTCATTATTATTTGACTTCTTGAATTACATAAAAAAAAATCACCAAAATTCAATCTCATCAAACTGCTTATGAAAGTCAACAAAAAAAACACTTGAAATTACAATATTCACACATTTCTCTTCACAAAAAGCTTAAAATCAAATCTCCAATTCATAACACGAAGCTTGTTGTGTCGATTGTGACAACTTCATTAAATAATTTACGTTTAATTCATGCACCAAAAACATTATAGTTGTTTAATACAAAAACATACTCATTGATTCATTCTTGCTCACTTCTTAATAAATTCCACACCATTTCAGCTAATTATATTTTTACTTTAATTGATTAATCAAACAAAATAAATGTGCATCTTCACCGCATCAAGTTCAGTCAACTCCCTTGCTTGATCTCGATAATTCCTTCTAATATCAAGAATTTGTTTCTTAGATGCACCAAAGTTCTCATTCAAGCATCACATTAGTATTCACCAATTGATTCATGTCATCAACTTACCTATCAAATGACGACTTTTTGGTGTGAATAGTACCCATTTTCACAAAATTTTCCCAAGTTCACCACTTTCCATTTTATTTTTCAAACTATAATCCTATACTAATCACAGGTGGGAATTTGGTTTTTAGGAAGCGAATTCTCACCTATTTTTTTGATTCTGGCACGAAAATCTATTCAAAATTTGGTTTTCAGGGGGCGAATTTTAAGGGAAGTTTTCAATTTTTATTTTTTATTTTCAGTAATGAAGAAGACATGTGAATTTTTTGGTGCATGATCAAAATTTGATCTCTAGGGAGTCAAATTTCCCCTTAATTTGTTATGGGGTAACTTGTAGAATTTTTCTATTTCTTTCCGGTGTTAGAGTGAGCTGAGTTGAACATATGAATATGGTGTTCATAATTTTGTAGGTAAAATATGTTTTAAAAAATTTAATTAAAAATAGGGAGAATAAATTTTAAATATGAGAAAAATAAGTATTTAATTATATAAGGTTGAGTATAATTTTGTTGAGTAGAGAATTAAAATATTTTAAAACTTGAAAATATAAGTAAATATAATCTGAAAGTTAAAAATAATCAAAATTTGAAATGATTTTAAAAAATTCAGTTAGAAATATTAAAAAAAAAAATATAGGTGTTGGGTTTAATTTGTATAAGAGAGGAAGAAAAATAAAAAATAATGTAGGTGGAGAATGAATAAAGTTTTTGCTGCAATTTTTGAAAAAAATTTCATATAAAAAACTAATAAATTAAACTACCTATATTTATTTAAAAATCATATAAAAAATTAATTTATCAATAACAATAAATATTATATTAATTCTTCACACAACCAACTTATATTCAACATTACATGATTTATTAATATTTTTCTTTTCACAAATCATTTTTAAAAAAATTCTCCCTATTTTTAATTAAATTTTTCATAACATTTTTTTTACCTATTTTAAATTTTAATTTAATTTAATTTTTCCTCAGTCAATCCAACGTTGTAGAAAAATAAATGAAAACCTCTTCTCCAAATTCGATTTTACAAGTCAAAATTGAAAAAAAAAAGTCCTTAAATTTATTTTATTGTTAACTATCACCCACTGCGAAACAAGAAAACATCAAATCCCCTCCTAAAATCTGTTCACAAAAAAATCATTTTGGGTGAAGTTTTAGATACTAAAATTGGAAAATGGATATCAAGATTATGAGCACCATACTCATACGTCACCTCTGCTCCAACATTGTAAAAAAAAATAATTAAGTTCTTACAAGTTGTCCCTCTGAATCAAATCTTATAGACATTTTTTTTCCCAAAAACGCAAAAGACAAGTGAAAGTTTGACTATTCAAAAACCAAATTTCAATAACGCACCGAAAAACCCACAATTGTTCTACACCACCTGCAATAAAAATTCAAAATTGCCCCCAAAATGCCCCTAGAAACCAAATTCTAAACATATCTTTGTGTCCAAAACCAAAAAATTAGTGAGAATTCGGCTCCTCCCAATAATCAAATTCTCACTTATGAATAATAAAGGGTTCTAGTTTGGAAAATAAAATGCAAAGTGTTTCACTTTAAGAATTTTTGTAAAAATTCATACTGTTCACGGAAAAAAAGTCATCAAATGACTTGTGCCACCAATGCTAAATGAAGGCAATTACTCCAAAGAAAATAACCACAAAAAATCTTATGCATTAATGTTTGTATTATCCACCAACCATCAAAAGATGAACTCAATATGCTTCCTAAGAGTATAAACAAGTAAAAGAATGAGTGACTTGACCTACTTAAGATAAGAACTAACACTTATTTTTTTAAATTATTAAAATAAGTACATGAGCTCTTTTTATATAAATAAGGTGTGAAGGGATTAAATAAACATTTACCTTATTTGATCCTATGTCTAAACAAAATATAGAATACACAAATTCTAGGGATAACTATTTTATTCTTGTTAGGCTAAAAACAACAAAGGAGTTTTTCTTAAATATTTTTAGATCAATCATTTCTAATAATTTTTTTTTCATGAAGATTACCTTGAAGAAAAACAATGTTGACATCTAATTGGTGAAAAATTCATTCATTCGCTAAAGCTAACAAAAGTGATTTTTTTTTCAAAAGATTAAACAATATGATGTTTACCTTGAAATAAACTACTAGAACCAAATTACATTCAATTCTATAATAAGATATTTTCTTATCTTAACACTTAAGAAAAATATGTACCGTACAAGTTTATAATCCAAAATTTTATGCCTACAACCTCGATAAGGAGGAAATATTGTCTGAAGTAAATAGTTTGACCATTATTTCATAGTTAGCTACAAATACATTGTTTAGGACATTTTCATTATATAGAGGTAATACCCATGGTTATAAATTTAAATATTTGGGTCTTATAAAACTTTTCCTTTGAAATTTGTTGACATGACATAAAATTTAGATTTTGGATCATAAGAATAAAAGTACATTTTCCTATCTTAAAAGTGTATTATTTTATCAATAACTAAGTAAAAAATAATTAAAGTGCGAGTATTATAAGATTCTTGAATTAAAAGAAAAGTTTTAAGGAGATCTTAAGTGAAACTCACAAAAAGTAATTTAAACCTTATATAACTCTTGTGATGGAGATGATTTTACATCAATAATAAGATGTGTTCCCATTTTTAGCATAATGGAAAGATATTGACTTAAGTCTCTTGCCTAACCAGGCTCAAAGCTTAGAGATTTATGTATTACTAGCTCATCCAACTAGTCTCTTTTACAAACAAGAGGTTGAAAGGTCAAAATTGATTGAGATTTTTAATTTTAAAAAAGATTAATAATTATTTAAGATTTGATCAAAATCCCTAATTATAGGTTATAATGGTACATTAATTCTAACATAAAAAACTTTATAAGGGAAATTAACTTGAAGCAAATGATATATAGGTTTGGAAAAAAAAATTCAAAAATCTCATAAGATATATTTCTCTTATATTCTTCATGTCCTTCTTCCTTGTAACCAATTATTTATTAGTGTCAAATTTCAACTCTTGAGTTCTTTAAGGAGAGACATCATGAAGATTCAATATCAACGACTTATGAACAAACCTATATAAGAGACCAAAATTCCATTTACAACTTAAACCCTTAAGGTAATAAATGTAGATTTTTTTTCTTTACTTATATGTTGCTCTTCTTGCCTATTTCTACTTAATATGGAACTTTAACTCACACTTGGATTTAAGAATCTCTTCCTCAAGTGTGAGTCCCTTTCATATTAGTACACTTTCATTTGAGTGGAAACATTTATTAATTACGAGTAGTTCAATAATTTAATGACCTTTAATTGTACTATTGTTTATCATAAGGGAACATGATTGGCTAAAACCATTCTAAAGAAGACTTTTGATATAAGAAATTTACAAATCTATAGGATTCATCACTCACTTCATATTTTACTTTCTTGACTGAGTCACCAAAACAAACTAACAACTTCGATTAGGGCATGTTTCAAACAAATGTATTAATGTTATCATGACTAAGTTTCATTTTGTTAAATATAAAAAATCTATTGTTTGTGATGTTTGTCATTTTGCAAAACAAAAAAGACTTTCCTTTTCTATTAGTACATCTAAATCTAAAAATGTTTTGAATTGATTCATGCAAATGTATGAGACCATACTCAATACCATCAATTCATGGTCATTTGAGATACACATGATTTTTTCTTTTAAAATAAAAATCTGAAGTTGTCAAGACTTTGAAAATTTTTGTTGTTTTTGTTCAAACACAATTTGAGACAACAATAAAAATAATAAGAGGTGATAATGAAACTGAATTTTTCATGACTAATTTATTTGTTAACAAAAGAATAGTGCATCAAACATCACATGCCAATACTCCACAACAAAATAGCATAGTTGAAAACAAAATGGTCATATATTAAATGTAGCAAAAACTCTCATCGACCAAAAATTTATTGGTCATATTCCGTGATACGTGTTGCGCATATTATAAACATGCTTCCAACACCTGTTTTAAATTATTTTTCTCTCATGAAATGCTTTACAAAACTGGAGCAGATTTTAATGGATTAAACGTGTTTGGATCTTTGTGTTATGCTAGCACTTTGTCAACAAATAGAAGAAAATTTGATCTAAGGGCATCAAAATGTGTTTTTATTGGTTTTAAAAGGGAAACAAAAGGATGTGTTTTGTTGAATATTCAATCCAAAGAAATTTTTGTGTCTAGGGATGTTGTCTTCTATGACCATGTTTTTCCATATCAAAGGGTTCAAGATACTAGCAATGAAATTAACAATCCTAACATTCATAATCAAATTTGGTTTACTAGAGATCAACGTATCTTGAGTTCGTCATCACAAGTCATTCTTGCACCTTGTGATCATCTTGAAAATAACAATAACAATAAAAACTATGAATAATACATTGAAGTTCCAGAAGAAGTTTGTTCCCATATAGACCGAAACTTCAGTGAAAATCATGACAAAAAATAAAATTCCGAATGTTCGAATAAGTACTAGAATAAAAAAATCACCTGAGTATTTAAAGGATCATCATTGTAATCTTAATGTTTCTAATACATTTTCAATAATTAAATATCCTTTGAATTCGGTTACCAAGAAGAATATGTTACTCAAATCAATTGTTATCGATTAAAAAAATTTAAGATCATTGTTATGTTTGTCCAAAATAAAGAACTAAAAATCATATTTTTTTAAGGTAGTTGTATAAACTGCTATAATTATTTGGAAGTTTTTGTAAAATTGTAATTTTATTTCTTTATTTACATTTTAATATATAGTTGTATTTAGTTTTTGATTTATTTCCCGTTGCATTGTATTTGAAAGTGAATGACCATAAAATATATTAACTTTATGATTGTTCGTTGTCTATCAAAGTTTAAATATTTAATTTTTTTATATAATTTTTTAAAATTTTAATTTAATATTTAATGAACCCATTAGTCACTTATTTGTTATACATATTTCATATTTATTAGTGTTAAATTTCAACTCTTGAGTTCTTTAAGGAGAGACATCATGAAGATTCAATATCAACGATTTATGAACAAACCTATATAAGAGACCAAAATTTCATTTACAACTTAAACCCTTGAGGTAATAAATGTAGATTTTTTTTCTTTACTTATATGTTGCTCTTCTTGCCTATTTCTACTTAATATGAAACTTTAACTTACACTTGGATTTAAGAATCTCTTCCTCAAGTGCGAGTCCCTTTCATATTAGTACACTTTCATTTGAGTGGAAACATTTCTTAATTACGAGTAGTTCAATAATGATATTTAATTGTACTATTGTTTATCATAAGGGAACATGATTGGCTAAAACCATTCTAAAGAAGACGTTCCATATAAGAAATTTACAAATTTATAGGATTCATCACTCACTTCATATTGTACTTTATTAACTGAGTCAGCAAAACAAACTAACAACTTTGATACCACTTTTTGGATTCTTTTAAGGAGAGACATCAAGAAAATTGGACATATATGAATCATGAACAAATTTATATGTAAAATTTCGATATAATTTTCAATCCAAAGCCACTTACACTTGCAATAAATTTGCAATAAATTTTTTAAAGTATTTATATAAACTAGCAAAAGCTTGTTTACTTCAAAAGATTAAATTTACTTACACATTTCTCAATAAAAATATGAATGTTCATATAATAAAATTATACTTTCTACTTCAAAAAATAAATAAATATTACGTAACTTAAAATAATTGTTCTCACCTCTTACTCTATTAAGATGGAAGCAAATATATCATTTGTGATCTGTAAGGAGTGTTCATTTGGAAAAATTATAGTTAATGGGCACTTGATCAATATTATCGTATTTTATTGTAATACCTTCTTCTATAACTAATATAGAATAATTTCAGTCTCACTATAATTATTCTTGGCTCAACTAAAATTAATATTCTTTTAATTTGAAAAATTAGATAGAATTTGTTTTTTGAATTCTGATTGAATTGAAAAGGTAAATAACACACTTAAAATTATTAAAAATTAAATAAATCCAAACATATAATATTTTAAGTTAAACATCCTTTATTTCTCTTAAAGAAAAAAATTTCCTTTTAAAAAATAGTTTTTTAGGTCTTAAATCTATGAATGCATTGTTTTGGTTGAGTGAAAATGAAAAGATAAATAATGCGTATGTATTTGATGGAAATAAAGAAAGAAGAAGAAATAATTTTGTAAAATAGTAAAATTTACTTTATTACTCTTTGCATATTTTTATTCATTTACTTATTTCAAATCAATTACAATTATTTAATTTTTTAAAAGTAGTTTTTTTTTCTATTTTTTACATATTTAGATTATGAAAAATTATTATATTTAATTTAATTTTTTTATTTGTATAATTTTATTTTTAAATAAGTTTAGAAAGTTTATATTTAACAAATTCTTAAATAAAGTTATATTTGGAGAAAATTTTGTTTGAAAACAGAATACCTAATAAAGTAAAAAATAAGCTAAAATATTAGTTTAGGTCTTTAATTTTTTATTATATTCAATTTAGTCTTTTATATTTAAAAAAACTTCGTATAATTTTTTTTATAGAACTCAAGTTAGACATCAATATTAAAATCCAACATATTAACTAGACTAATATATTGAAATTTGATAATTACCTCTCATCATATGAAAGATACTATAAAAGGACAAGTACAAATATGGACGGGGATTAAACCAATGTGAAAATGATACAAAATACTAGTGAGGGAAAAATTCAAACTAAGTGAAACATCGGGAGTTGAAACCCTAAACCATATTTCTATATATCTCTAAACATTTTTTCCAACAACCTCTAAGGATATAAGAAACAATTTGGAGGGAAGAAAAAACACGACAAAGTAAAGAAGAATCACTTTATAGCTAAACACCTCTATAACCAACAAAATTAACACACTCAATAGCCATAATAACCCCCATGATCTCAATATATACAAATCTTTACACCCATAAAAGAAAAAAATTGCGAATATATTCACCATGATTCCCTCTAAAATTACCAACATAAGTAGCAAGACCAAGACAATCACGAGAAGGATGTTAATCTTAGCCTATCCAGCAAGAGGAAAACTCAAAGAACTTAAACGGGGTTAGAAGACTTCTCAGCACAGTGTTAATATCAAAATAATTTATCACAAAAAAGTCAACAATGTTATTATACATAATTTATGAGAAGCATTACCAAACATCTAATTAAGCTTTTAATAGTGTGAATGACATAATTCATATAAATACTTTGTTGAAACCTTTAAAAATTCCTATCCTTCATATGTTCCAAATAGAGAAAGTAAAAACTACAAACCTTAATATGTTTTAACAAAGGACTTCCAACAAACTTGATAAAAAAGAGCCAGTTAGAGATAAAAGTGAGATAAATTCGAAAAATATGATACAACCAATACCATATATGTCAATACCTTATATGTAAATTTACTACCCTTCCACTCGTAAGCCACAAAAGCATCAAGTTTTGACCCTCTCTTCAAAATGAACACATGCAAAAATAGAAAAGCACCTAATAGGACACCATAGATCATTCTTAAAAATTCAATGTGCTCTCTAAATCAATAATAGGACTTGATGTTAAAATAGAAGAGGAATGATAAGTAAAAGCAATATGGTATTTAGTTTTAAGGAATTTAGAGTTTAAAAAAAGAGATCAAGGTCTATAATTATAAATAAAGTTCCAAACTAACTTAAAAGATAAGTTTTATTCTCAACTTGAAAATTAGTGACTTTACAATTATCTTTAAATTTGAGAGAACAAATTTTGGAACTTGAAAAAAAATTAAGACAAACAAATATGATAGAATAGACGATAATATAATTATAATAGCCGATAAATGAAAGAAATGAGAAAAATAATATTTTTTTAACTTTTATTTTTGAATTTCTTTAGTGATGAACAAAAATATTATAAATTTTAAAAAATATATTATTTTATGCTGACTTTTCATATGTGTAATGTTAAAATTTGTAACAAAATTAATTTTAAATTCTCGTATGAATCTTTATCGCTCATTCAAAGTGTAAAATAGTAAATTATTTTAAAAGATAAAAGATAAAATTGAATTTAATAAAAAAGATTAACTTAAAATGATTAGTTAACCTAAAAATTACGAGGGAAAACAATCTAAAAACACCGAAAAATGTTTTTGTGGAAAGAATCTGAAGAGAAGACTTGAGATAACCGATCTGACACCATAGTATACACTTGAATACGCCATATAAAAAGTATAATCGCTGCCACATTAACCAATCTCGTGAGCATATCAAATTCCATTGGGTAATATTCTGAAAACCACAAAACTAAGTCGGAGTAAACTAATACGATAGAAAGAGAAATTAAAAAGTAAGAAGAAGAAAAAAAAATAACGCAATAAAGTTTGGACAAAAAATATCACGTGTTAGTGTGACACCACTCTTTCATCATTAAATATTTTAATCTTAATCAGAGATCAAATACAGTTTCTTGGTTTGTTAATTATAGTTTATAATTTTTATTTGTCTCTAACATGTATTTTTTTTAAGAACGTGCATCAGTGTTGGTAGGAGGCGAATCCTCTCAAGAGACAACTATATAATTTTATTATATCTTATACATTCCAAGAGTTTTATAATTTATTTTATGTTTAAATGGGATTATATTTGAGATATTGGTTAGATTTATGGGAAACTAAACCCAATAAAGCGGTGGTGAAGAGATTACTATTGAGCAGGGTGTGAGACAACAGACAACCCACCTTCCAGTCCTTCACTTTTCCCTCTGTCTCTGCTTCTTTTCACAAAACGGGAAACAAGAGCGTCCTAATAATTACACTCATTTTGTTTATCAGGGAAATAATAATAATAATAATAAATAATATGAGTGTAGTTTTAACTTCACCTATCACTTCCCTCCTTCACTCACTTCCATTACTATCTTCTCTCTCCTGCATCTGTCAAAGTAAAAATCTCACCCTCGCCTTCACGAGACACTGGTTTTAGCCTCATCTCTCTCTCTTTCTCTCTCTCTCAACCAAGTTGTTTAATAAATAATAATATATACTACAATGCAATCTCTCTCTGGATTTGTCCTTTTCTCTCGCTGAACCGGAATGGCGAAAGAGCTTCTTCTGCAACTTCGTCTACTGCTTCTTCTTCCTGAACAACGGTGTCGTTTTCCACCTCCTCTGCCAATGCTCCACTTCGCATTCTGACTCCTCTTTCTTCTGCATTTTCGATCCCTTCGATCCGTTTAGCTTCACCTTGCTTCTCGCAGCCACCGACTCACTCAACTCAGGTGCATAATGCCTTTACCTCTCATTTCTCCACCTGATTTAACTTTTCTCCCTGCTCTCTCTCTTCACTCGCCTTCTTATTTTACCTTCCTGCTTCCACTCTAGATTTCTCTCCGTTTTCTTCGCTTGCACTGTTCACATTCACTTCGATGCTATTTTTTCCTTCTGCATTTCACTACGTTAGCTCTGATTCGTGTTCTTTTCGGTTTAATGTTTCTGTTACTGCTTAATTGTTCTAGAGACTTGTACTTTCATGAAATGTAGGTATACGAGCAAATCATTAATTATGCGTAGTGATCTCTGTAGTTGTTACTGCTTCGAGTAGCCGAGCATGGATTGCGCCTCCTGCTGGTTGAATGAACAAAACATTGTGCACAGTTTCTATTTCTCTAGGTTTCTCGCCAGAGAATAGAAACACACTAACTATTTACGTGAATCATTTTTGTGGTGAAACCTATCTGTCAAGTAATTAACTCCCTGATTATTCATCTTTTGCAGTTTCTATTTCTCTAGGTTTCTCGCAGTAAATACAAACACACTAACTCTTTACGTGAATCATTTTTGCGGTGAAACCTATTTGTCAAGTAATTAACTCCCTGATTGTTCATCTTTGGTACTTAATTTAGCGTGATCCAGGGTTGTTTATTTCTTTTTAACCGCGTGATCTTCTTGCTCTGTATTCTGTATTTAACAAGCATTGCTGGACCCAGTTTTTGACTACCTTTATTTCCTTTTTTTGTTTTCTTTCGATTATCGATTATATTTGTTGGTTTCTTTTTTGCGCAATAATCACCGTTGTATTTCGTTGTACTTTTCCTATTCTACATTGCAAAGGGATAAAGAGAAAAGGTTAACTTGTAAGCATATGCAATTCTTGAGTAACTTCGCTGCTTGTGTAGTTTCCCTTCTTAGTCACACAGTACAATGATTGTCTCTGTAACTTTCAAATATGGTTTAATTATTTACCTGCCCTCCATTATTTTGTCATCTAACCTTTCTGTAAGGATTCAATGTGTTTGACTTGGAATGTACCCAGGGGTGGGAATTCTCTTAATTGATGACATGGAGCAGTATGAAATACTTGAGCAAATTGGAAAAGGTGCTTTTGGTTCTGCGCTTCTTGTGAGACATAAGCATGAAAAGAAACAGTGAGAAACGAACCTACCTGACCTCTCTATTTATTTATTTTTTCTCGTCTTTTTCTTTTCAATTGTGTACTTAAATGTTTAAACGACAATGTTTGCAATTCCATAAACTCATTTTTGGTAATGCTTTTGCACTTATGTCTTTTGATTATATAGATATGTGTTGAAGAAGATTCGCCTTGCTCGTCAAACCGAGCGCTCTCGCAGATCTGCACACCTGGAGGTTGGTGCTTCAAATATCAGTTTAAATAGAACACAATACTTATCTTGTGACTTTTTCTGAAATATTTCCCTTTGCATGTTGCATTGTTTGTTTTCTAGTTCTAGAGAAGTGTCATTTGCTAATGGGCCTTAAGACAAGTTTCAGGCCTCAATATGAATATTAGGCAGTTAAAGTAGTAGCAACTCTCAAATGTTGACGTGAATGGATTGCATTGTTCAAATCGCGTAACTAACATTTGTGGCTTCTGGTCTGTATAGATGGAGCTCATCTCTAAATTAAGAAACCCATTCATTGTGGAGTACAAAGATTCATGGGTTGAAAAGGTATTTTGCTTCTTAATTTTACCTCTCTTCAGTTAATTAGAAGAATGGCTTCTACTTGCTGCTTGCCTAAAATAAGCTTGAATTGTAGGATTGCTAGGAAATCTCTTGGTATATGCATCATAAAACTCCGACTTTGTTTTAAGTTTTGATCTATTTTGGCTCCTTCCTTCTCAGGGTTGCTATGTCTGCATCATTATAGGTTATTGTGAGGGAGGAGATATGTAAGTCTCGTTCTCCAACTTCTAGCATACAATTCATAGTTCTATTTTCTCTCAACTCTTGTAAACTGGAGCATGAATGTTTTTCAAAACATGCCATTGATGTAATTCAGGGCGGAAGCTATAAAGAAAGCTAATGGTGTCCTGTTTCCTGAGGAGGTTGTTTTTTTTCTCCTATCAGAAATTTATATTCCTTTCATTTGAACTAGGATAAGGGTGACATTTAAATTTTTTGCATCTAAAATCTAAAAACGACCATTTGTTTGCAGAAACTTTGTAAGTGGCTCGTTCAACTTCTTATGGCTCTTGAATACTTGCACATGAACCACATTCTTCACCGTGATGTGAAGGTTAGTGACAGATTTTTCTTTGTGTATAAGAGTATATTATCATAACAGTAAATTAGTAATATTTTTATTTCCGTCTAATTTATACTGAGGTATACACTAATGAGAAAATCACATGATTCCATCAGTGTTCAAATATCTTCTTGACAAAAGATCATGACATACGGCTTGGTAAGTTATTCTGCAGTTCCTTTAAGTAAGGCTTAGATGATTAAAATTTTGTTCACAAGTTATCAACGATGATGCAGGTGATTTTGGACTTGCCAAAATGTTGACTTCTGATGATCTCGCTTCCTCTGTAAGACATGCAAATTTGAATTGATTTTGGTTATTATAAATTTAACACGACTTGTAATTATCAACCATTGGTTGTCTTGTAATATAGGTTGTGGGAACTCCTAGCTACATGTGCCCCGAGCTCCTTGCTGATATACCTTATGGTTCTAAATCAGATATTTGGTCCTTGGGTAAGTACTAGTGTTATGGTTTTATTCTTTGTACTTTTTCTGTCATAGGTTTATTCTATAATCTCTGAAATTGATAATCCAGGATGCTGTATATATGAAATGACAGCGCATAAGCCTGCATTCAAAGCATTTGTAAGTTTCTTTTCTTAAAAAATTTCATTTCTGTATTTTTTCTTTTTGCCATGTATGAAATACATTCATCAATGATCAAATATCAGTATAGCATCAATCTGACAAATATCTGTCAATAATTTGACTATCATCAAACTACCATATTTGGACATTTAGTGTTACCTGGACTGACCAGTAGACTAAAATCTTGTTAATTTACATTATTTTTGTATCCCAGTTTATTATGTTTTGAACTCGCTGTTATATTATTTTTTATAACTTCAATTTTACAATATATCATCACCAGCACTTATTTAGCTGCATAATACCTGTTTATAGAATCAGACTCACTGTATATTTACTGTTTTCATATTTTTTCTGTGAACTTTTCTTAAATTACCTTTCAATTTCTTTGAGCAGGATATACAGGCATTGATTAACAAGATTAATAAATCGATAGTGGCTCCACTGCCTACAAAATATTCTAGTTCATTGTAAGCCTATTGTCTTCCATCATAAAGTTAATTAATCTTTCCATTTTGCAAATGCATTGTCATGTTTTACGCTGTAAAATTTAACACTTGACAAACCAAGTGCCTAATGTTTTCCAAACATAAGGTGTAGTTTAGCCTAAAGATAATTCAGAGTAAGTTTTTTTTGGTTGATTTATGTGATCAATTATAATATTATGGACTATATGATTGATGATTGATGATTGATCTAGTCATATTTGTCGTTGTTTTGGCAGTCGAGGCCTTGTTAAAAGTATGCTGCGGAAAAATCCAGAGCTTAGACCCAGTGTATGTAATATTATCCTCTGACCTAGAATAATTTCATGAATTTTTTTGCTCCTACATCTAGCACCGTATCTTATTTCTGTTGTGATCGAATAAATATTGCAATGTAATATTATCTTACCTAGAATAATTCATTGAAATTTATGGTTGCTACATCAAGCACCGTATTTTATTTCCCTTATGATTCAATGAACATTTCTCAAATTTTTGGATTTGAGATGTCATTGCCCATGATAGGTATTCCAGTTTCCTTCAATTAAAATGCGTTTTTTCCACTCTAAATGGATTGTCAGGATTGGGTTAGGCTTGCCTGGTTGGAGATGAGTTGGGTTGATGATAGATTTTACTTAAAATTTTTTATGTGATTTTCACTTTGGCCTTTCATTCTTTTATATGAACAAACCCTGTTTGGTACTGGAGAAATCTTTGTAGTACTACATTGCCTCAATTAAAGGCACAAGAATATGATAGGCAAAGTATTGAGTTGAGAAGGAAAATATTTTTGAAACTGAAAAAATTATACTAAAATTTGCAAATAAATATATCTACACTGTTATAATCAATATGATTTTTTGAAGATATGAAATTGAAATTTGATATTAATGTGTGGCTGCACCCTTCTTATAATCCAGAACTCCATCAGTTAGATTTTGTTGTTTTTCTTAGAAAATGGATTTATGCTTAATTAAACTCTATAAAACTGACTTGCAAGACGAGTTTTGCACTCATTATATATATATATATATATATATATTATAATTTGGCTATATTTCTAGCACCTCTCACGGTGAGGATTAGGCATTTTGAGTGTGATAGGCATAACAAATCTTGTTAGAACAGATTCTGATACTAACTTGAATTTAGAGATCACCAAAAATCAGTGAGTTTCATCTCAGTGGAAGGCTACAACCTATGTTCCTTAACCTAAAGCTAGGTACACCCATAAACAACTTCTATAAGAGCTGTACAACAAAATAATAACACCTATTTCAAGAATTTTATAAACAGGTGAAGAAAATTTTAAATTAAAAGCTAAAAATTCAAATTTCTGCCTTTAGAAACCATGATTTAGGTGATGGTGGTGCGACTGCCACCTACATGGCAGTAATGATTCTTGTTAGTGGTGGGCAATGTTATTCATTTTGCATGACGGTCTTGTCTAAGTCATTAATGCTTTGTCTCCATATATGTCCTTGTCTGGTATCTGCTTCTATTCACCATGACCTGTGGTTGTGGCCTTGCGTGGGCAGCTATACTTCTATGTGCTCTACCCATCTGAAATTCAAATCTAATCTGTCACATGGACCTTTTTCTTATTTGAGTTGTACTTGTTGTGTTGTGGTAGGCTACAGAGCTGCTTGGACATCCACATCTTCAACCTTACGTTCTTAAGGTCCATCTCAAAATCAATAGCCCCAGGCGAAGCACATTGCCAGTTCATTGGCCAGAATCGAACTACTTGAAGAAAACTAGATTTTTGGTGCCCGAAGATGACCCTGTTTCTATGTATAGGGATAAGCGACATTCTTTCAGAAATGATCGGACTCTAAATCCTAGTGTATCCGGAGCTGATCAAGATTCTGTGTGCTCTACTCTTGAAATAGATTGTACTCCTGACCATTTGAATCAAAGATTAGCAGAACTACGTATTGGAGATAGCCATGAAGTGAAATCAATCCGGAAGCCTGCTGTCTCCAGAACTTCTAGCATTGCTAAGACTCCGAGATTCACTTCCTCAAAAGTCTCTGCTACCAGCAAGAAAACTATGAAATCCTCAAAGAATCATAAGGCGGTAAGGAAAGTTGTAAATTCATTATGTTTTCTCATGATTTTGGCTTCTTTTTCTTTGGGTTGGGGGTTATAGGATGTTTGTCACATGGTTTAGTCATAAAAAGAGTCAAGCATGTCAAGTTTGTGGTTTTGTTAAATATATAGTTACACAGTTGACAACTCCTGGGTCTGTATAGATATCTTTCTAAAGAAAGGGGTGGTTGTATTGAACTACACTAACAAGTAGTCAATTGACTATAACCTTTCTCATAGTTTGAAGTATTACGATAAACTCATCTTATTTACTCAGTATAGAAACCTCCCTTCTTGTCATTAGCTTTTATTTATTTTATAAGATCTTTAACTTATATAGCTAAGGTACAGGTTTAATCTAGGTACTAGTTTTACACCTAATTTCCCTGTCAAGTAAATGTAGTACCATTTATATTTGATTAAAAGAACATGAGAGCAAAAGTTACTAGAAAAATAATTGCGGTCAAGCCTCAAGGTAAGTCACCAAAAAAATAAATTACATGGCTGACTTGCTAAAGTTTGATTGCAGATGCCCCTTTCACACAATACCACAAAATCTGCTAATACTAACCGTAGAGCATCATTTCCATTGCCAACAAGAGGTGGTATTCGGCAGCCTCCTTGTGGGCTCAATGCCACTATTATTAGTCACGTGTCTTCACCTGATATCTCAGTCAATTCTCCACGAATTGATAAGATGGCTGAATTCCCGTTAACTTCATATGCGGATTCTTTGTTCCCCATCAATAGAACATCATCCTTTGCTCAAGGTTCCTCAGGCCTCCCATCCAGTGGCAACCATTCGACTGTGATAGACAAATGCACGGTAGAGGTACATGATAGAGCCTCAAACAGACCTGACTGTACTGATTCTTGGCAGGGAATCAAGCAGAGCGTGTTAAAGGAAATTGATGAGGATAAAAGTGGTTCCTCTGATCAAAATGCAACAGCAGGTGCTTCAAGCCACACATCTTCTGACTTGCGCCGTCGACAATTTGACCCGTCATCATTCCAACAAAGGGCTGAAGCTTTAGAAGGGTTGCTTGAATTTAGTGCAAGATTGCTACAGCAGGCAAGGTATGATGAACTTGGGGTTTTATTGAAACCATTTGGGCCTGGAAAGGTTTCCCCAAGGGAAACAGCTATCTGGTTGAGTAAGAGCTTCAAAGAGAATACTTTCAACCCAGAAGAATCCATGTAAACTGCTATAATGTTTACCGTAGTCATTTTTAGAGTTCAGTGTTTTTTCTCACGAGAGAATTTAGCCAGCTGATTTTTTTAGCTTATCACATTTTTTCGTTTACCCTTTTCTGTTTCACTCCACTGAATAATGATAACTCAAATTTTCGAACTGATCCATGAAGCAGATTATAGATATTTTCATGATCCTTATCCCTGTTCTTTGCCAGGAAAGGTAGCGAAGGTTGGTGTCTCAAAACCCTTTCTATTCTTGTATTTGTTCGGTCATTTTTCTTTACTAGAATAACTATGCGTCTGTTAAATAGAGCAAAACAGTACCAGGTTTTGAAATTTATCTTTGGTCTTAATGGCATCGAAATTTTGTTTTCATTGTGGGGTGGGGGGCTAATTGGTTAACAACACCAAAAACATTATAGCATACTAGTTTCGTTGTGGTACTGGGTGTTCTGTATTTGTACTGCCTGTGTAAATGCAAAGAAGAATTTGGTAGAAAATCGACGAATCACACACCCTTTTATGAAAACAAACTAATGATATGGCTACTTTTTCTTTTCACTTTCAGCATTTGAGATCGAGACCGACATACCTCGAATTCATACATGCAATGGCCATATTATGGACTAGGGATGTTACATTGCCTCTATCTAGTGCAGGTACTAGAAGACGGGCCGCATTTCTAGGATATTATGTTTTATTTTTTTTAGCATACAAGCATTGAACATCCACATTTTTTTCTTTCTTGTTTTACTTGTCGCCCGGACAGACTTAAGTTGAAATGACTGTTTTCAGATGATATTTGCTGCTTATGCCATTTTGTCTGAATTTTATAGTTTCGGCTTCTGACATGTGGGTATTGATATCAATTCACGTGTCTTGTTATTCATTATGTATCTGAGAAGTTGACTTATCACTGTTGTCTGTAACTTGATCCCTTGCGCTTATTCACTGTTCAAACCATGTCCTAATGTGGGACTAGTGTACGAGAATGGTCATAAAATCGTAACAATGCAACTCTGTTATCAGTTTGTACAAGTTAAGAAACCAACTGAAAGAATCAATTTGTGATTCATGGCCAATTTCACCATACCATTGAGTCGTCTTGATCTAATAATTCTAATCGTGCTTACGCTTAAGGCTTTTCTTCCTTACCCTGGACGAAATCCTTTGTCCAGGCTTTATATAGTGCTTGTGACATACCTATCAGCCAACTTCCAACTCCTTGTATCAGGGACCAGGACAATAACTTTTTCAACTGAATCCCAAAAAACTAAATAAAAAAAGTCTTTCAGGTAAGAGAAGCTGTTTCTTGAACTTATCAAAAGTTCCTCATATTTGCAAGCATTACAAATAAGTTTGACTCTTTGGTAGGGGTGGCAAAGCGGGCCAACCCGCCCCGCTTAGGCCCGCAAAATGCGGGCCGGGTTGGCCCGTCCCGCATACAAAATGCGGGTTGGTTTTCATGACCCGCCCCGCATGCGGGTTGGCCCGTGGGCTTGCGGGCCGGCCCGTTTTTTTTTTTTTTAGCGTAGAAGAAAAAACAATTGAGTGTTGCAGAAACATCTAAAAGAAAAAAAATTAAAATTAATGATTTATTATATTCTTTTTAGAAGTTTATTGTCTAATCCTACTTAGAGGTTGGAAATCAATGTTCAAGAAACCAAGCTTAGAACAAACGCAACAAAGGATTCAGGATATAAAATTTATGTATATGTCTATACCAGTTACTTAATAGAGAAAGTTTTTTTTTAACAAGATTGATTCCCGTGTTTCATGCGCTCACAAAATATAAAATTAACTGTATTTCTTGTTAAATCATTGTCTCAATATAAAGGGATGATCACTTAAAAGGAACCTTCAAATTTTGTAAGAAATAGTTTAATCACACTAGATTTAATTAGAATCCTTAGTGTTGTAATGTAATGAACCACTATAGAATAAATTTTAAGAATTGATGAATAGAGAAAGTTATATTCTAACAAGTCAAGTCAATTATTTTTTTATTTTTTTTTTGCGGGCTAGCGGGCCAGCCCGCCTCGCCCCACTGTTGGCCCGCGGGCCGCGGGTTATGCGGGGCGGGCTAATGCGGGTCAGCGGGTTGAAAACGTCAGCCCACCCCGCGTTTTTTACCGCGGACCGGCCCGCATGGTCCGCCCCACTTTGCCACCCCTACTCTTTGGAAAAAAATATAATAAATATGTGTACATGACCGTTTGGAAAAGGTGTATTAAACATTTCAAATAACTTTAAGATGGCAATGTAAATTGTGGAAAAATAAAATAAAATTAATTTTACTTTATACTAACCATGATAATTAATTTTACATTATACTAACCATGATTGAAACCAACCAAAATTTTACTTTCACCTATTCTAATATTTATCCATTGCATGAATAATGGAAAATAACTTATTTATTTGACTAAGCAATTTTCTATAGTAAATTATCACACTATCAAAATTAAAAAAAAAAACTAAAATGCTTATAACTTTTAACCAATAGAATATTAACAAAAGATATGGATACAAGACTTATAGAAGAAAGTTAATATTAATTTTGTCTTTTTTAATTCTTAGTTGTTTCTCTTTATATATATATGTTTAGTCTTTATCTTGTCTTTTCTTATTCTAGCCTTAGTGCCTTTTTATTTTACATTATGTCTCTTTAACTAAACCTAGAATGAGTGTATTGCTTTATATATATATATATATATATATATATATATATATATATATTCACACTCTTTGCTTTTATTTATGTAAAAGAAATAAAATATAAAAAATATTTCTTCTTATATCTTTTGCCTTCATTTTACTCTTATGTTAATCTCTGTTCTATTTTATAATGTAGCATCAGAGTTCTAAAGAGTTTTGGTTGCTACATTTATCCATGGGTGAAGTTGTTGATCCCTCACAAAATTTTTATTCTCCTCACCATGTTAGTTCATCTGATAATCCTTCCTTTCTCATTGTCCCTATTACTCTTGAGGGACCAAAATATCATCATTGGTCTCATTTATTTCAAACGAGTTTAAATTCAAGAACAAGATAGGTTTCATTGATGGAACCATAGAAGTCCCCACTTATACCAGCTTGTTGTTTCTAACATGACAGAGAGCCAATATGTTGGTTGTTTCTTGGATGCTCAAGACTGTTTTTCCACCCACCATACAAAGCATCATTTGTATGGACAATGTCTTTGAAATATGGAATCATTTAAAGGAGAGATTCTCACGAGACATAATTCATATTTTTGATCGTCAGGAAATTATTTCTTCTTTCAAACAAGATTCTAATAATGATGAGCAAAATCATAAAGGTTCAAAGGAAAAAGTGTAGTCTCAACAAATTGGTTTTACTCCTAAACAATATCAAACATTGTTAGCTCTTATACAAAAGTCCAAATCTAGTGACAATGTTTCGAATCAAGTTTATGTTATTCCTTTCAACATGACAATATAAACTGGTAATAAATTTTTTTCTTCCTTCCGTTCTTGGATTCTTGATAGTGATGCTACTGATCTCATTTGTTCATTCTTAACTCATTTCACTTCATATCATCAAATTAATCCTATTTATATCAAATTACCAAATAAAAATCAAGTAATTGCCAATTATTTTGAAAATGTTTTTCTCAATCAAAATCATGCCATAGACAATGTTCTATATAACCCTTGTTTCACGTTTAATCTTCTTCCAGTAGCAAAATTAATTGATAATTTATCTTGTATTCTTACCTTTGACTCTAATGGTTGTCACATTCAGGACAAAAACTCTTTTAAAATAATTGGTTAAGCTAAGATGCAAGATATACTTTATATGCTCATGATCCCATCCTATCAAAAACTTCAAAATCAAACCCATTAAATATGCACGTACCATTAATACTGTTAATGTCAGTGCTAATAAATCTAGAAACCCTTTGACATTTTCAATTAGGGCATGTTTCAAACAAATGTATTGATGTTATCATGACTAAGTTTCCTTTTGTTAAATATAGAAAATCTATTGTTTGTGATGTTTGTCATTTTGTAAAACAAAAAAGACTTTCCTTTCCTATTAGTACATCTAAATCTAAAAAAATGTTTTAAATTGATTCATGTAGATGTATGAAGACCATACTCAATACCATCAATTCATGGTCATAAATATTTCTTGACTATTCGAGGTACACATGCATTTTTCTTTTAAAACAAAAATCTAAAAGTTGTCAAGACTTTGAATATTTTTGTTATTTTTGTTCAAACACAATTTGAGACAACAATAAAAATAACAATAGGTGATAATGAGACTAAATTTTTCATGACAAATTTATTTGTTAACAAAAGAATAGTGCATCAAACATCACATGTCAATACTCCATAACAAAATAGAATAGTTGAAGAAAACATAGTCATATATTAAATGTAGCAAGAACTCTCATGATATAGTACCCAAAATTTATTGATCATATTTTATGATACGTGATGTACATATTATAAACATGCTTCCAACACCTGTTTTAAATTATTCTTCTCCTCATGAAATGCTTTACAAAATTACAGCAGATTTAATGGATTAAGGTGTTTGAATTATGTGTTATGCTAGCACTTTGTCAACAAACAAAAGAAAATTTGATCCAAGAACATCAAAATGTATTTTTATTGGTTTTAAAAGGGGGACAAAAGTGTGTTTTGTTGAATATTCAAAACAAATAAATTTTTGTGCCTAGGGATGTTGTCTTCTACGAACATGTTTTTCCATATCAAAGGATTCAAGATACTAGCAATGAAACTAACAATCCTAACATTTATAATCAAACTTTGTTTACTAGAGATCAACCTATTTTGAGTCCGTCATCACAAGTCATTCTTGCACCTTGTGATAATGTTGAAAATAACAATAACAATAAAAACTATGAATCAGACATTGAAGTTACAAAAGAAGTTTGTTCCATATAGACCGAAATCTCATTGAAAATCATGAGAGAAAACAAAATTTTGAATGTCTGAATGAGTACTAGAATAAAAAAACTACATGAGTATTAAAATGATTATAATTGTAATCTTAATATTTCCAATACATTTTTAAAAATTAAATTTTTAAAAATTAAATATCTTTTGAATTTGGTTATCAAGGAGACTATGTTACTCGAATTACCTGTTATCGATTAACAAAATTTAAGGATCATTATTATTATGTTAGTCTAAAATAAAGAACTAAAAATCATATTTTTTTAAGGTAGTTGTATAAACTGCTATAATTATTTGGAAGTTTTTGTAAAATTGTAATTTTATTTCTTTCTTTAGTACATTTTAATATATAGTTGTATTTAATTTTTGATTTATTTCCCGTTGCATTGTATTTGAAAGTGAATGATCATAAAATATATTAACTTTATGATTGTTGGTTGGCTATCAAAGTTTAAATATTTAATTTTTTATATAAATTTTTAAAATTTTAATTTAATATTTAATAAACCGATTAGTCACTTATTTGTTATACATATTTTAATATAAGGTATTTGTTATATATATTTTACTAAAGTTTGATACGTATTAGCATATTTGGCTATATATTCCACAGGGCAATACCCTGGTGTGACCGTAACTTATTTGGAATTGTTTAGTTAATGTGGCATTCTAGAAGAAAAATAAGGGATAAATGGTCAATTCCTGGTATTTAACTTCAACTCAACATCTAGAACTTAATGTTGAACATGGAATCAAAATTAATTACTAAATATGTGATTGGACTTTCTTCCCATTCCTCGTTACTCTTATAGAATCACAACAAATATTTCTTATTTAACTTAAAATGTTTATAAAATTGATAAAAACAATTGTTTTAAAATTTAAAAAATATTTAAATCATGTTAACTTAAAATAGTTTTGTAATTTTGAAATCTCAAATGACAAACTATCAAACTATTTTACAACTATATTGTAAATAAAAAAATTTAATACTTACAATTTAAAAATGTAAAGTTGAGTTAAGTTAGATGCAAAAGGAAAATTTGTATAGGAAGAGTGATGAAAAGGAAATACACTATAAATTATACGGTGAAGGCTTTCTAAAATTGGTAAGTGAACAGGAATACAACTATTAGATTGAATTTAACACAACAAAATTTGAAATATGGATTGATAAAATAAACCAACTATTTTAAAATAATATTCAAAACTAAACTATTATTTTCAATGAAACATATTTATATAAGAAAAGTGGTATAAAAGGAAACACACTGTATATATTATTGAATGATGACAATTTTCTAAAATTCCTTTGTGACTAAGAACAATTCTTTTGGTAAGATTTGACACTTGTCCAAACTTTGGAATTGAATATTTCTTACATATATAAACTATAGAGAATAGATATAGAAGTACAAGGACTCATGCAGCATTTTTTAGTTGAAACAAAGTTTCCTTTGCTTACTTTCCACTCTTCTAGAGGAAAAAAACACTTAAAATTTCTTCAAATATGGGTAGTGGGAGAAGAAATTTGGCGAAAAAATTATTACTATATTGTTTTGCGTCGTGAATGGAACGTGAGATAGGTATTTGCCACAATTTTCTACCCCAAAAGTCAATGTCTCTACGCATAAGAAAGACAATGAGTATATAATATACATTACTGTGACAAATATGGCTTCTTAGTTCTTACTGTATATATAAGAACCAAACCCAATTCCTCCTTCCATCATACACCTTCTAACTTGTATTCTTCTTCTCTCTGTTATTGCTTATATTATATACCAAACAAATGGGTTCCTCAGGGTTATTGGGCATCATGGCCATGCTTCTCATTGTGCTGTTTCCCATGTCTGCTAAAGGGGATAATAACACCACTTTCTTTGGTGCATAACTCATCTCTCTCTTCTACAACATCTTATTCTATTTTATCTATTTATCTATTTGTCTAATGCATGAAAAATGAAAGTCTACAAAGTGGTGGCAAATAAGTGTATTTTGACTTTAACTGTGATATGAAATATTGCAGATAAGGTTTGTGAAGAAGTGGAATGTGGGAAAGGAAGGTGCGTAGTAAACACAAGTTACCCATTAAACTTCATTTGTGAATGTGAATCTGGCTGGAAGAGAACCCAAGATGAGGATGATGAATATGCCACTAGCTTTCTTCCATGTGTCATTCCCCAATGTAATTCTTTTCTCTGTTACTTCCACTCTAAGTAATTTACAAAGGTAACGCTTAAAAACTAATTTAATGAAAATCGATTGTATATATCTTGTGCAGGTAGCTTGAACTATGGTTGTCAACCAGCACCACCACCAGTTCCAGAGAAGAGTTTTCCACACAACTTATCAGCTTTTAATCGTAAGAAAAACTCATGCCATTAATGAATTATAACATGGTACTCTTTCTCTGCTAATGTTCTATGCAACTAAAAATATATGATAGCTTGCTATTGGGCGTACTGTGGGGAAGGCAAATGCACGCAGAACAGGACACATACACACGCATGTGAATGCAGCCCCAATTACTATAATCTTCTCAACATATCCGTTTTTCCGTGTTACAGTGAATGTAAGGATTCAAAACCATTTATTTTGTACGATGATGACGAATGTTAGCAAAAACAAAAGTATTCATTAAGGAGAAAAATATTGTTTTATGCTTCTATTTTCAAGGTACTCTTGGATCTGATTGTTCAAAGCTCGGAATAAAAGTTGCAGATTCAACCTCTGGTAGTGGCAATCAAGGTGAGATTCTTACAGATATCTTGTTATTAGTGTTGAATTTGCAAGTGGTGTCGTAAAGAAGAACAATAAGCACATGAGTTTATTTGGTGAAACAGTATTATTAGTATTTAAAATTGAAAAGAAAAAAAGAGAGAAGTTTGTTTCAAGATATGAATGTGAATTCTGAAGTTATGTTTGTTTTGGTATGTTTGGCTCAGATAGCTCAAGCTCAGTGTTCAGAGGAAGGTTCCATTGGATGATTATGGTGTTGATGTCCACGGGTATGGTTATGTGGAGCTAAGACTGAAACAATAATTGATTTCATTGTTGTTCATCAGTGATTGGAGTGTGATGACTATTTTATGCTATACTGTATAGAGATACATTTGTTTTTTGTACAATAAATGGAGTGAAGATATTTGAACTTTAGAGCTTCTATAAACTACCTAATCTCCACTGTCACTGGATTTTATACAGATTGTACACTGTAGTGTTACTATATTCTTGTTTTCATAAATTAATAATATATCTCTACCATTTCTAACCTCGGTTACTTTTTCTCACTGCTGAACCTGATTAACCCTTTCGTATTTGATAAAATCTTATAATTATGTCAAAAGTTTAAACATAAAATTATTACCGTTCTTCAACTAATATACTTATTTAGATGAACTTTATTTAACTCAATTTTACAAAATCAGTTTTAAAATAAATTTTACATTCAGTTATATATTATATATGATTTTTAACAAAAGTTTATAAAAAATTATAAATTAAATAACCAAATTATGGAAAAAATTAGACATTAAAATTGCAAAATTTCTAACATATAGGAATTAAAACTTAAATTAAGCTAAAGAAATATTTCTCTTCCGAGCTTTTATCAGAAATCCTGTAAGGAAATAAATGTCGTCGTTTGGATCCGGATAAAAAAATTCTAATAATTTATTTATTTATTTGTTACAGGAATAAAATACTATTTAACTCTCTAAAACTATAAAACACTTTATAATTTTGTTCTTGGGTTAGGGTTTAGAAAACTATTGAGAAGATTTGTTTTTTTTTTTTCCTGTCGGTCGTATTGCTCTTCAATTTCCTCCTTAACTTGTTCCTTTCCTTCATACCTTCGGTTCTTGGTCTTCTCGCAAACATCGAATGAAGTACCTGCAGAAGACACTCTGATTCTTGGAATATACGCTATTTATATTACCTGTGGTGGACTTTCCTTATTGGGTAAGATTAAGGGGTTGGACTGTGCTTAGGGTTGAATTACCTAACTCCTAATCACGGATTAACTTTGCTGACATTGATTGAGCGTAATTAGACCTAAGCTATTAGTCAGCTGATAGACGTGTATCTCGACTACATTCGGTCGGCCCAACGTTGAAGTTCAAGATGTTATATCGATCGTGCGATCCTCACCAATAGAATTTCAAACTAAAAATAATCCTTTTTTACAGCATTAAAAATTTCTTTAAAATACTACGTTAGTCTCGCAATTTAAACCTTAAACTTATGTTAAAATTAAAATTTAACAGTACACAAACATTAAACTAAACAAAATAAAATGAATTTTTAAAATATAAAATAAGTCAGAAATCTGATTTCTAATTTTTTGTTTTATATTTTTTGTTTAAATCATTATTGTACCGGTCGGTATCGGACAAATCATGTCACTCGATCCAGATCGCATTAATATATATTAAAGACGCTCAATAAAGGACAACAATGATAATTGTAAAAATTTTCTACAAATTATTATTATATCCTAACAAATTAAAAAATTCAGGCAACATCAATATACCAAAGTACTAGTCTAGCAATATATTAATATACCAATATACCTTCCTATAAATCAGATATCATGCTATAAATCAATTAGCAATTGATATTTGGTTAATTATGACTAAACATTATAAATAAACTTTTACAGATATGTAAGGTACGTTCTAATCAGTTTTACAATATACACTTTTTATACAGAGTACTTACTTAAGTGTCAGAATATCTTTTTCAAATTCACCGATCGAGCACTAATAAAAAGACTTGAAGGAAGTAACAAGAGTCTATCAGCACATCAGCACTTACTTAAGTGTCAGAATATCTTTTTCAAATTCACCGATCAAGCACTAATAAAAAGACTTGAAGGAAGTAACAAGAGTCTATTAACACATCAGCAATGGTAGAGATATAAGTAGTCTCTCTTACAGTTAAAATCTGAAATTCGTTTATTGACCCTCACAAATTATATTTGTTAAGTAATATGAATAGTGAAATACTAATTCTAATGTAGTTTGTTTGTTATACGTTTTATTTAGTTTAGATAGACCAAACTACTGGAATTTAGATACACTGTACTCACGCATTTTTATTTTCCTTTTATATCTTATTTAAGTGTCTAAATGAATTTAATTTAATTTAAAAAACATAAAACTCGTATTTATTTTTTATTTTTTTGTTATTTGATGAGAAAATGATGGAATCCTACCTAACGGATTTTTATATTTTTATTAATTAAAATATATTTATTTAGAGAAGAAGATTTTAAATTTTTTTTCTTTAGAGACGGTTACGTCTAATTTTTTTTTGGAGAAGAAAATAAAATTTTACTTCTTATTTTTTATTACTCACGAAGAATTTTTAATTTTTATTTCTTTCTTCCCTTTTTTTTTTATGTGCTTTCACTTGTATTAAACGATTATTAGTTAATTAATTAATTAATTTATCATTACAAACTGCGAGGTTCCAGTGTACCCTTATTCGGAGCTGGGTTTGCTTATGGCCATTGATATTTGATTCCTCTCTGTCTCTCTCTCTCTCCGTCTTTCTCTTTCTCTTTCTTTCTCTCGCAAAAACCGTATCAGCAATGTCTGGGGAATCAGCCAGCGCTATTCCAAAGGGTCAAGTAAGATTCAAACTCTATCACCATTCTTTTCGATTCGTTCAGAGGAATCACGTTCTGATCTTTTCATTTCGTTTTTTTTCTTCTTGATTAGGTTGATCTCTTAGACTTCATAGACTGGTCTGGGGTTGAATGTCTCAATCAAAGCTCCACCCACTCTGTCTCCAATGCTATCAAACAGGTTCGTTAGGTTTCCTTTCTTCTCTTTCTCCCCCTAAACCTCTTGCTCAATTCTTTATTCTTTTCAATTTATTTCTTTTCATGTCTTTCATATGCAAGTTTTGTGCTTTTTTCAAAAGGGAACTTGTTAGTGATAAGAAGGGTTCTTGGGTTAGCTGTGTTATCTTACTGTGTTTGTTAATAAACAGGGTTACAGAGAAGACGAGGGTTTGCATCTGGAGAGTGATGCAGATGAACAGCTTTTGCTCTATATTCCTTTCACACAAGTTATTAAACTCTATTCCTTTGTTATCAAGGGTCCTGAAGATGAAGGTAACACGTTCATAAACTTAAACTACGTCATTCATTGAATGGAAGACTTGGACCCTAAAACTTTTTCTCAAATATGAGGACCCTGAAATATGTTTTCCGCCGGTGCTTGATGAATTAGATTTAGTTAATTCATGTTGGCTGAGATGTTAAATGTTGCACAATAAGACGTTCTTGTATATCTGTCCTTCTGTTTGGGAACTTTTAGTTTATTTTCTGAATTGAGAGATGCTCGTGATGATTATTCAGCTTTTATATATGATTTTCACTGATTTTGCTACTGCGCCTTTTTTTTTAATGCTGTCGTGGTTATAATTGGATTGCATTGTCGTCATTTAGGCCCCAAGACAGTGAAGCTATTTTCTAACAAGGAGCATATGGGATTTAGGTATAGTTTTGGCAAATCTCTGTGTCATAGCACTTTTGTCATGTGATTCAATTAGTTGCTGATTATTTGTTAACGACAGTAATGTCAATGATTTTCCACCAAGTGATGTGGCAAATTTGTCGGAAGAAAACCTTAAGGTAGTTATTCTGCAACTCTTTCTAAGTTCACGATGTTTGCACTGAAGCAATTTGAAGATTTCTTTTCCCTCACGTGTATGGATAATTAACATAAAGATTATTCCATTGTTCTCTGACAGGGGAAACCAGTAGTTTTAAAGTACGTCAAATTCCAAAATGTTCGTAGGTATGCTATTTTCCTGGATTCCTTCGTTTTGAGAGGTGCCTCTTGTTTAATATAATCTAATTGACGGGAATAGCCTGCTAATTTATATTAATTTCTTGATCAGCTTGACAATTTTTATCGAGGACAACCAAACAGGTTCAGAGATCACAAAAGTTCAGAAGATTGTGCTGCATGGTTCAACGTAAGTTATAAACCATCTATCAAGTTCGATTACCCCCATCCTTTCTCATCTACAACTTTTAGTTTCCTCTGTTATTAGTACATAACTACCAAATTCCTTACTAATTGTTTTATTTGCTTGTTCCCCTAATTTGATTGTGATTTCTCTTTTTATTCATTTTACATCCATCTCTTATATTACATCTTCATTATTAAGTGGTTTCTTGCAAAAGAAACAATAAGAACTCAACTTGATCCAGATATTAATTTACTTTTAGTAGAAAGTTTTTTATCTAACAAATTACTTTTGTGATGCTGTGTTAGAAGCATTTGTGATTTTGGAATCGACACTGAATTGACTTGAATGTGGATTATACCATTTTTCCTCGGGAAAAGGAAAAATGGGTTGTTGGTGGTTGAAAAACGACCAATAAAACAGGCTCATTTGTGCTAATTTTCTAGTTTGCAGTCTTATCCACATCTCAAGGGCTTGTATTCTGGCTATTTAAAAGTATTGATACATTAATTTCTGATATTTTACTTTCAATGCAGCGTTGAAACAACCGACATGAAGGGTTTGAAGAAGATTGAGGATCATTAACTCCCGGAAGAGGAGATTCAATTTTTCTCCCAATCCTCCCTTAGAAATTTTGATTCGAAATGTTGTGTAACTTCGTGAATGATGGTTTATGACTTCAAATGTCTAACTCATTTAAAATAAAACTGATGCAAACTATATCTCTATGATTGTGACAATTTGTATTTGGAAGCAACATTTCAAGCTGCATGGTTATTTGTTATGTCTTTGAAAGATGTAACCTTCGTCGAGGTTAGAATTGCCTTGAACGACTGGATCTGGAAGGGGCTAAACAGTGTTGAAGGTGGTATCCAAATCAGTCATTTAAATTTTCACCTCTCCTGCACCAAACAGGATCTTGTCTGTGTTTTCTGTTTTCCCCTGTACCACCATTATTCTATAATATCGAAAGCACTTCAAATAAGGGAAGAGTAATGAACAGTAGCTGGGTTGTATGGCCTATTATCAATACTTATGACTGTCCTAGCATGTGATTCATTTTGCAATATCAGTTTTCAGTCAGTATTTTTTCTATAACTTGTCGCCAAATTTGTGCTGTCACTGTTCTTGACAAAATCAAAATAGCTTAGAAACTGCACTAAGCTTATATATCTCAATACAAAATGTGTTGCTTGTAACTGTGTTTTGCTAACCTTCATAATTTAATATTTAAAAGTTAGTTCGTTAATCCGAAACTTCTTAATAATATGTACTAACATTTTAGGTTTAAGAAATAAAAAACTAAAGTATTAATATTTTGGATTGTGAAGTCATATATTTATGTAGATTGTTAAAAAAATATCAGGCAAAGATATATGTCCGGAAACTTGCATTCTCTGAACAATTCACTTAATTTGTAAGTTATGAGATCACATTACTGTTGTACTAAACACTTGATATATTTTTTTCAAAAAAACAATATTTTGAAGCTAATTACATTTAGAAGAGCAATATTTTAATTTTAATTATATTTTAAAGAGGTAATATATTATATAGAAGAAGATTCGTTGGTCTCTTTTAAAGAACAAGACTTATTTTTGTATAATTTCATTGAAGAGTGTATTTAGAAGAAGCGATAAAAAGTTAATAAGTATTTAGCAAAATTTTGAACTATTTAGAAGAATCTTGTATAAAATCTTCATTTCTAAAATTATTTGAATTTGATATAAAATCAAACCATTGTGATATACATGATAATTTGGAATCTCTCATAAGTTGAATTCCCCACTCGAAATTCTCTATCCAAGCCTAAATAATTCAAAGGCAATCTAGTTTTTTTTTTTTTTTTTTTAAATGTATATTTATTTATTCATAACACATAAAGCTTTCATAATTCCATGTTTTTTTAACTCAAATTATTCAAGATATTGTTCGACTTAATGCACTCAAATTATTTTTAAATTATTCAAAATTCTAAACAAATATAAATCCTAAATTACTTAATATCCCACTTAAATTTTAAATAAAAAATTTAAATTATTCAAAATCTCTATAATTACAAATTCTAAACTATTTAATTTAATGTTCTATTTAAATAAAAATTTGAAATAAATAAAATTTATAAATTATTCAAAATCCTAAATAAACACAAATCCTTACTTACTTTATGTTATACTTAAATAAAAATCTAACATAAAAAAATTTCTAAGTTTTTCAAAATCCTAAATAAATACAAAATCTTAAATTATTTTATTTCCTACTTAAATAAAAACCTAAAATAAATGTAATTTTAATTTTTTTTCAAAATCCTAAATAAATATAAGTTCAAAAATATTTAATGTCATTCTTAAATGAAAATTGAAAATAAATAAAATTCCTAAATTATTTAATGTCCTTGTTAAATAAAATTCTAAATTAATTAAATTTCTATGTTTTTTCAAAGTTCTAAATAAATACACATCTTAAATTAATTTATTTTCTACTTAATTAATATTCTAAATTAAATAATATTTCTAAATTTTTTAAAATCCTAAATAAATACAAAATCTAAATGATTTAATATTTTACACAAATAAAATTTTAAATAAATTAAATTCCTAAATTATTCTAAATTCTAAATAAATTCAAATCCTAAATTATTTAATGTCATAATTAAATAAAAAAATTGCAATAAAAAACTTCCTAAATTATTTAAAATTCTAAACAAATAAAATCTTAAATTATTAAATGTAATACTTCAATAAAAATTTGTAATAAATAAAATACCTAAATTATTTAAAATTATAAATAAATACAAATACTAAATTATTGAATGTCATACTTAAATAAAAATTTACAATAAATAAAATTCCTAAATTATTTAAAATTTACAATGAATACCAATCCTAAATTATGGAATGTCATACTTATATAAAAATCGAGTTATTTGCCTTATAGGATGAATCCTAATCATTGCCTAAAACTCAAAACTGGTGTTCCAATAATACTTTTAAAAAATATTGATCAAGTTAATGGACTATGTAATGACACACGATTACAAGTTAACGAATTAGGGAATAATGTTATTGGTGCTACAGTGATTACATATAAAAAATTTGGTAATAAAATATTCATTCTTAGAATGGACTTGATTCCTTCAGATTCAGGATTGTCTTTCAAGTTTCAATAAAGACAATTTTCAATATCCTTGTGCTTTGCAATGACTACAAATAAAAGTCAAGGTGAAACACTTTCCAAAGTTAGACTTTATCTTCCAAGACTTGTATTCACACATGGAGAGTTATATGTAATATGTTGTTGTTTCTCGAGGAAAATCTAAAAAAGGTTTGAAAATCTTAATTTTGGATAAAGACGGACAACAAACTACCTCAACTACTAATGTAGTTTACAAGGAAGTATTTGAAAATCTTTAAAATATGATCTTGCATCACACATATGTGGTATGTATATTATTATATTTTCAATTCATTTTATTTGTTTCAATTTTTTTTTATATATAAAAAAACGCGACTCTCATTATAGTAAATGTGATTGTGTACCAGTATATGTTATTTGTGGAACAACAGGCTCAATATGATTATGTTGCTGAGCTTGCAGATTTTTAATTTATTTTCTTGGTAGTATAGTCAAACTTTGTTCTTGGTATGAATTTTTTTTTTCATGTTTGTGCCCTTTGAAAATATAGGTGTTTGAAATGATGCTATTTTAGTATAGGTAAATAATTGAAAGAGTGTATACGAGGAAAAGAGATTTAGAGATCATAACTTAGACACTATTGATTTAAATTCACATACACACTTGTTATTTCTCGAGTGAAATCTAAAAAAAATTGAAAATGTGTTTTTTTATCAATATGGACAACAAATAACGTCAACTACCAATATGGTTTACAATAAAGAATTTGAAATCTTTAAAACATGATGCTATATCACACATCTAATGTATGAACATTATTATATTCACAATTCATTTGCTTTGTTTCATTTTTTTTACATATAAAAACTGTAATTCTCATGATAGCAACTGTCATTGTGTATTTGTATATGTTATTTGTGGGATAGCAACCTCAAGATGATTATGCTGCTGAAATTGTACGTCTCTAATTTTTTTTTCTTGGTTGTATAGTTAAATTTTTTTTATCAATATTTTTTTTTATGTTCGTGTCTTTTGAAAATATCGGTGTTTGAAGAGTAATATATAAGAAATAAGACTCATACACAATAACTTTAGATTTTGGGTTCGAAATGGTATTTTGACTTTCTTATATAAAATGTATATGGCTCATTGGTACCGAATCATCTTTTTCCATATATATATATATATATTTATTTGAAGATAATGAAATGGAAAAAACATTCACCAGGGATGGAAACCACATCGTCCCCTTGATGAAGAAGCATGCAAGAGAAGTTGAGCAGTTGTGCAACCATGCTTCTCTGCCAACTTTTCTATCCTGAAATAAAAGGTCTTGTTCTTGTCGAAATTCTGCCCCTGAAACCTTGGCTGGACTGTCTGATGAAAAAAAGGTGTTGGTGAACCATATAGTTATCAGCAACATTAAAAATAACACAGCATTTTCAAAAGTGTGACCCATACTATATCGTCGTATGAAATATTAGTCAAAATTTCATTTTAATATGTTTTGGAAATTCAAGTAGTATATAAGATTTTAATGAAGAATATATAACAGAGGGGTACATTTATTTGACTAGTTGTTATCATTAATGTAAAACCTTTTTGGTTGCTCTTCTTATAAGCTCTCCAACCATATGTTATACTTTTTTCAAAATATAAATAAATACACACAGCATATTACATGATTCAATTCATAAGCTTGACCTTTTAATTTGGCAGAAGTTGTTAAAGATCGAAATTGTAAGGAAAGTGTAAAGAAAAGAACACATGCCTGCAGAGTGGAAGAAGTTCATCTTCAATTTCTCGAGACCAAAGGGACCACTCCATTTGCAGAGCAGTAATTGGATGAACAGCATGTGCCCTCCTAATTGTGTCTGGACTAGCTTCCGACAGTCCTATGTATTTAACTTTTCCCTTCAACCAGCTTTTTAAGCTCTCCCATCTATTCATTCACTCACAAACCAAACCAAACCAATACCAACCTCGTTCAACACCAAACAAAACCTTAAAACGACGTATATAGTCACCAATGTTTGAGTGATTGTACCACTTACAGTTTCCTCAATAGGCACTGATGTATGAATAGAGATCAATATATTCCACACCAAGACGGCGCAGGCTACCTCACAACATGACCTAACATATTCAGGATCACCTCTCACTATGGCATTGTTTGACTCAACTTTCACAACTCCAAACTTTGTTGCAAGCTGAACTTCATCTCGTGGCAACTACTCCTTCAGTGCCTCAGAATCAACCAATACTTTATTATTCACTTTCCCATCAATACTCACCCTAACACTAATACAATACAACATATACCTTTCCTACCGAAACTTCATTAGTGTGGGGACCGTAAAAATCAGATGTATCAGAGAATGTGATTCCCTTGCTGAATGCTTCCTTGAATAGAGAGATGACAACCTCGTCAGGAACAGGGCCTTCAAACACTCCGCTGAGCCCCGCACAACCAAATCCTAACTTGGAAACCTATGAAACATACAATAAAATCAAAATAAAAAACATGTGGATCAACAACTGAAGATCACAAAATTATATTCACATCACAACTATGTTTCATATGCCAACATACCTGGAGGCCTTGGGTTCCAAGTTTCACGCGAGGGATATCCATTTTTGCTCTTCAACCATCATTCCCTCTTAGCTCATCTATAGTTTTTTTTTTTATTACTCCCACAGCATCACCCACCGCGTGCTCATTAAGTTGAATTTAAAATTAATGAATGTGACAAAAGTGAATTACCAATCAATTTCGCTTTTAAAATTCGTCAAATTGATTATTAAAATTGAAATAATGAGAAAATATGTCTTAAATTATAACGATATGGGTGAGCTGTGAGCTGTGAGTCACGTGTGTATGAATAATATTCTTTCAATTGTGTAAACACTCTTCCCTGTTGCTCTGAATCAATGAAAATCTCTTTTTCTTCAACATTCCCTAGTACGTTTAGTTCTTCCAGTTTCTACAATTCCTAGAACTACTTCTTTCATATCATATAAACTATTAGGCAATTTAGTTCTTACGATAAAAAGACAGAATTGATTAGGCGACAAAGCCAGAGAAGTAAAATTGATTGAAAGTGTGGTGAAATTATAACTGTTTTCTTTTCCTTCTCTTTATCTTTCTTCATCCTTGACCTGTTGTTTTGTATTCGCAAAGGAAATGTCATCATTTTAACCCGTAAAATCAAGTTATGTGAAACATACATAATTAAACAGAGAGACTGTTTGCTACATCAAAAATACTACTGCAGAGTAAAGAAAAAACAAATGCAATAAAGGGAAAAGATCATTATTATTCCACTAATGTTTTGATTGTTTTCATCTTCTTAGCATATCAAATAAAAAGTACCAAAGTATTTGGTAGTATAAATTTGCTAATTATGAAATAATAAGTGTGTACATATTATTGTGGCCAATCTTCCATAAAACATGCCTGGAACAGGTGGAATGATGAGTTGTTGTGAGGGTCATTATTTTCTTATAGTTCTATTTCTCTTTTATAGACTGTTCTCCTATGCTGCTGGTTGACAATGAAGGAGAAGAAGACATTAAAGAGTCTCATAATCATGATTGGAGGTTGCTTCTGTTATTGTACTTATCTTTCAATTATATATGTTTCTATTCCCAATTTCTCTAGATCATATAAATTTCTGTCTTAGTAACTTAAAAGTAGTATTTTCAGGAGAACGTTATGATTTTATTGTGAGTTTTGATAGGTGTCTAAGTTAATAAATAGGCATTAACTTTTATTGAATTGAAGCAACAACCAAGAATGTTAGAAGTAGAAAAATGTAAGTGAGGAAACGCTATGTCAGCGGATGTTCAGCAATTTAAGGCCCCCTTTGATCAAATACCATAATGGCTTGCAATAATTTCAGGCCAAGAGATTTCTCAGTGCATACACAGACTAACTTGTATAAATTTTCCCCCCATTGTTTTAATGCTCTTTGAAACCTTAATTTATTAAAATCTTTGAAAATAAAATGGTTTTCAAACTGCATTTGTGGATGGGAGTTTATTACAAGAAGGTATTATATGAAACTTTCAAAATATTTATTTTACTCTTTTCATCAATATAAAAATATTATTAACAAAATAAATCTTTTAGATTAAAATTGACACTGCATATTTTTATTCACAGTTAAAAGTAAAATTATGTATAATTTTAAAATATATATATTCATGTGTGCTTTTTTAATAATATTTTTTTAGTGTTTTAAGTTGGATATCTTATGTTGAATAAGATAGTATGACACTATACATGATATTTTTTTCAAATACAACGAAAGAAGATAGTGTGTAGCCTATGTATTGATGTTATAAATTATTATGCCAATTTTATTAAAAGGATGGTTAAAATAAGTTTTAATTATTCAAGAGTTTTATTTTATGATTAAACTTTATTTGTATATATAAAAATAACTATTTAGTGTACACTACACTAAATTATTGTTAAAGTGTTTGACTAATTACTTTTAGAAATTGTTGTCAAATGGATAATAAAATAAGAATTATATAAAATGATTTGTGTTCGTGAATACATCTATAATTAGTATATGAATACTTTAACTCCACATTTTATATAAAAAAATAGTACCAATCTCCAAAAAAGTTATTTAAGTTTTATGTAAATTATCTTCAAACATCAAATCAGATACAAATTATCAATCATCTACTTTAACCAAAATAAAAACATATTAAAAATATATGTAAATCATATTTTCATATTAAAAATGCTAAAAATTAAACAATGATGTTAAACATAAAAAATAAATAAAAAGATGTTAAACATATATAACAAAATATTAAATATAAAACAAAATGTTAGCAAATACCATAAAAAAGATAATCAAGTTATAAATATCTTAAAATAAAGAAGAATCTAACCTGAATAAGGAGAGAAACAAATCATCTTAAGTAAGACTTAAATTAATAAAAAAATAATTTTCATTAATGTGGGACTTTTATTCATTTGATAACTATAGAACATGTTGGAGTCAAACACTTTAGAGGTACAAAATGAGAAGAAAAGAATCTTTATAACTTTTACCCACAACCTCATCTAATTATAAATATTTGTGGACTAAAATGACGATTAAGATTCTAAGTGTGTATTCACACTTGTCTTGTTTGTTTAAATTATATGTTAACATAAGAATATTAAAGTAAGAAATAAGGAATTGCCAAAAGACTATGAAAGGGAGGTTAAAAATGTGGTAAATTTGAAGATAATTATTAAAAGAAGGTAGATGAATATTTTGATTAGACATAAAAAATTGTTTACGTAGTGTAGTGAATATTTTGATGTAGAAAAGGAAGAATAAAAGTAATGGAAAAGTTGAAAAACTAAAAAACATGTAATGCAACTACCATAGGCCTTAGGGTGGTCGCAGTGGACTGGGTAGCACATTACTCTGTTTGTTTGTCTCAGTTGAAAATGCTTAATCTTCCTTGGCGGGACAATTTGGTGTTGGGGGCGAATACTAGTTTTGGGGAAATAGTTTAATCACAACCAAACCTCACCCTTCTCATCATGCCAGCGTTTCACCTTCTCCAAACCTCTTGTTTATAATTCTACCACCATGTGCTCAACATTGGGTTCAGTCTCTGATAATTATCACTTTATGGAGACCAATTCATCATATATCTAGGACAAGTAAAAACGGGATTCTACTCTGCAAACTCCTTTTCTTTTCTTGGGTTCACAAAATTAACAACCACTTTTTTCCTATATCCTAAGCCTGCCTCAACTCACTACACCATCACAATTCATCATCCCAAAGTGCTCAACTTTACTAACCCACTAAAACCCTTTCCCAACAATTTTACACCAATCTTTCTCTTTCTCCTTCTGATTGCCTCCATCCTATATATATATATGTAGTTGGTTGTTAGAAAAAAAGAAGAAAAAGTGTGTTCGCGTGTGTATCGAATCAGCTTGCTTTCATCTCAAGAGTATTATTCTCTGCCCACATGAATCTAAGAAGAAAGAATCGAAGGAAAGGGAAATAAGAACCTCCCAAGTCAAACACAGGCCCAAATGTTTTAGCTCACCTAATTTATCATCATTTCTGATATATGATGTTTAATTTAGAGATTAAGTTGAGAATTATGATGGGTGAGTGGAAGTTTAGGTAGAAAGTTTAAGGGAAAAGCTATGCACGTCCCTTTTTCGTAAAGAAGAGAAAGGCACCAATAGAAATGCAAGGAAGTTGCAATTATGTAGATGTCGGTTGCAAAACATGAATTAAAGAATTACTTTGGTACATTGTTTATTTCTATCTGTTGTTGTTGTTTTTTGAAAACAAAAGAAGAGAAATTATTGTGTGGAGTAGGCAGCTAAAGGCTATGAATTAGAAACATTTAGTTTAATGATGTATAGCACTTTATCCGATGGAAAGAGAAAAGTTATGAAAATGTTGGGGTGTGAAGCTTAGGTTAGAGGAAAGAATAGCAACCGTGCAAATTGCAAAAAATGGTCCCCTATATACTCATTGTTCCCATACTCTATTTGGTTCATTCTAACTGATGCCTACCTTACATACAACACAGACAATAGGAGAAAAAGAGAGGCAAAGAAAAAGCATGGAAGGGTCATCCAATAAAAGTTGTAAAAGCCCGTTGAGACATATGGAAACTCTCGCTAGAGTGTCTGCATGTGGTGGCGTGAGCGTGATATTATTAAATTCGTTTCAACGATAGGACCACATGCATACATCTTTCTCCTTGTTTTACTTTTCATCATCTTCTAATGCTTTCTGGTTTCGCTTCCCCTCCCTTAATTCAACTGTGAAGTTACCAAAATGGCCAATTCACAATCACCACACCACACTCCGTGATTAATGGACCCTTCCTCCACCAAACTAACTTCTTTCTTAATTACTCACTGCTCTCTACATCCCATTTTTTCAACCACTATAACTGTATCAACAATTTCAAAAATATAGGGTTTCCATCAAGTATATATATATACTGTAATACATTAAATAAATAAAATCCCAGGCCCCGCAAATAAGAAAAAGAGAAAATGCATAGACTAACACAAAAATACAAATTAAGAAAAAAGAAAGAAAGACAGTGATCTATCTTGGTCATATGAGACAAAAAAGATGACACTGGAAACAGCAAAACTAGCTACTTAGAACCAGAGATGGTCCAAAATGTAGCCTAATAAAAAGCGTACAAAAGAGGGAGACAGAAAATTAAAAAGGAACCACATACTTTTATTATGCTTTTGCTAGCTATACGTTTGCCATCTTCCCATCGCTCTTATCTGTACGCAATCCTCAACCTTGGAGAGACCAGGAAGAACGACACAAGATGTGTATATATATACATGCATAGTCTCAGAATAAGTATAGATGAAGATTCTATAAACTCCTACACTCCATCGAGGCCCGGAAGGTTTATATATTTGTATACCCTCTTATCGTGCACCTGCAGCAGTTGAAGCTGCCAGCATGATCTGAGTTTACCTTCTATAATGGTAAAAACAGATCATGTGGCTGCTTCACCTGTTGAATGGAAGCATACACAAACCCTAATTCGCTTTCTCATCCTCCTCAACATCTTCATCCGGTTCTACCATCCAACCCTAGAAAAGGTTTCTTCAATTCATCCTTCCTTGCATCATTATTTATGCACACAGTTATACTAATATGCATGTAGTATATATATATAATATATGTATGTACTTCATTGATGCTTTCTCTCTCTTCTACTTCTTCATAAATATTTGTGTATGTGCATGTTTTCTGGATGGCTGAATTGCTGTATTCTTGTGTTGGCTAAATCTATGAAGATTGTATTTGAATCGGCTTGATTCTTGCAAAAGAAAGAAAGAAGAGAGGATGGTGGCATGTGTTCATTCAGGATTCAAGGGACAGTAACGCGTTTCCCTGCGTCCTTCCTTTCCTTGGGGTTGGGGATACTTTTGATTTTAATTATTTAAACCTGTTTTTCTCTTCATTTTTCTCTTGCATATGCAATTATGCATTGGTTTTGATTGTCTGCTAATCTTATATACTCATCACTACTTCTAAACTGTATGTATTATGTTCTATATATATTGGCTTGATTAAAATATGAGTTCTCAACTTCCAGATCTACAAAAACTGAATATAGATGTGCACAATTAGATATTGGATTAATTGTTTGATTCTCTCTTCCCCAACCCCCTCTCAAATATAAAACCATCTTATACCTTGCCCACTTTCAGTCCATCAATAAATTCAGATCCTTGTTTCATAACCATAGATGCTTGTGCTTACACAGTCAATAAGGTGATAATTAAATTCATTGCGTTGCTTTTCTCTCTAGTTGATTAGATAGTGAAAACCATTATGCTGCAGAATGGGATGAAAACTGCATGTGTTTTCTATTGACAGATCAAGCAAATTCAATCTTGTAATGTATAAATGGAATGAACTTGACCAACTAACACTTAATCGAGAGGGCTAGTATCTTATATATAGTTTCACTTCATATTTTTCATTCACATATTTTTCTCTGTAAAAATATCTGATGAAAATCATCTAAAACCTTCTGGGTGAAGATTTTTTGGGAAACTAAATAAATGTATGAATCATAATTATTTCACTCTCTATTGTCTCTCACCTCAGTGTGTTATTTTTTTTTCTCTCAAAAGAAGGCTAATTAACAACAAGTGAACAACAATTGACAGAAACTCAGTGGGTACTTGAGAGTGTCAAATAAAAAGGCACAACGAGAATATCTAAGAAGATCAGTATATATCTGTATCTATGACATAACACTTTGAAATTTCCTTACTTCATAGATTCTTGCACAAAATGCGGGTTATCTATATGGATATTCAGATGTGCATACATGATATGTAAGTCAATTTGATTGCTAAACACTCTCATTGCTGAAAACAAAGAGCACGTACTTTCAGCTTTTGCAGGACAAGTTTCAAATCGTGCTTTTTAGATTAATTCGTAAAGAGTTTTCCTCTCTTATTCAAAGTTTTTAAAGTTAAAATGTTGACTATATTAAATTTATTTATGGAAAAATCAGTTGAAATAATTTCTGAAAAATTAAGAAACAGAATTAAATTAAATTTTAATGAGAAGTTTAATTTATTATTTCTTTCTTTAATTGATATTGAGATATTTGCTCAAATTTCTCTGATCACCCCTTTACCTTTCATGTAATTATACTTTTATATATATAGTGTTGATAAAAAATATGAATCTTATGAATCATATGTGGACCAAAATTGCGAGAACATATGATGATTTTACAAAGAAAAAAAAAGTATAACAAAATACTTTCTTTGGTCCTGTTGGGTGACTTGATTTTCTTCCATGTGAAGGAAAAATCTTGCTTTCATTATCCCCATTCCTCTCACCGATGAGGTGGGCCAAGACTTTATTATATCGATTAGAGAAATTTGATCCTTTCATATAAATTATTAAAAATATTTGCGATAATGTTAAATTACAAGAGAACAAAATAGGAGTAATCATATATAGTCATTAATTACATGATTTAATTGATTTAACTATAATTTTTATAATACATTCTCATGTATTTTATTAACAAGATAAAAATCCTTAGCTAAACATAGTAATTTTATTTTTTAATTGAATTTATATTTTTGTTTTCTAAATTTTAAATTTTATTCTATTTTTTTTAACTTATATTTTCAATTTTATCAATTGCAACATTTTTTTACTGTCACAGTTGATAAAATAGACCATATACGGAAAATAAATAATAATAAAACGAAAAAAAATAGAAAAAAAAAATTGAAAAACAGACAAGGTTAAAGGAGAAATTTACTAATTTTTAAAATAAGGTTTTATCATAAATCTAAAACAGAATTTATACATTAAAACGTTTTATAAAAAATTTATTACATTATATATAATGACAAGTATCAAATTATACCAGTACATATTTACTAAATGTTATATTGTTAATAAATTTATATAAAAAGTAAATTTTATGAATCTTCTATTAAACTATAGTTTTATATCTTAAGAATATTCATATCAAATTTTATTAAAATTGAACAATAACAAGATAATTAAAATGTTCATAATTTAATATACTTGTAAAGTATACGTTAGGTTAATGCGCAATATCTATCCATTATATATTACATGTAACATTTATTATATGCATAATATAATATATATATATATATAATATAATATAATATAATATAATATAATATAACCGCATATCTCTATACAACTTATTAAATAAAAACCAATTTTAGAAGAAAAAAAAATAATTAGTTATTATAGTTACTAAATTAGAGACCGATTTAGAAACTAAAAGAATTATTGGTTTTTAAATTAGTTTTTAATATTAATAGATAGTTTCTAAATTGATATCTAATTAGCTATCAAGGTTTTAACTATTAATTATTTAGATTCTCAATTTGATAGCAAAAACCTTGGTTGCTAATTAGATACTAATTTAGAAACTATTCATCTAATTTAGAAACCAATATTTTTTTAGTTTCTAAAATGATATATAATTTAGTCATTATAATTTTTTTATCTCTAAAATTAGTTTTTATGTAGTGATTTTCTTGTAGTGATAAAGTATTCATTGTAAATTTAAAAGCAAGCTTATATCTTCAAAAAAATTATAAAATTTAATTATAGTATGATTTATAATAAAGTATTTATTTATTAATTTTGATTATTAAATAATCAATTATCTTACATTTATAGGGATAATAATGTTAGTCCAATAATTACTATTCCACATTAATTATGAGGTTGTAGTTGGAGAAGAAAAAACACTAGTCAACTTCATAAAAATAAGATCAAACATTATTGATGAAAACAACTTGATGTTTTTTTTTAAAAAAAAAATCGCTATATAATTAAGTGTTGATTGCACTTTTTTATTTAAATTTATTTTTTTATTTTTCATTTAGATGTTAGTTGCAATTGAATTTAATTGTTTGGACACTTAAAATATGTCAAATAATTACATTTTAATTAATAATTCCTTTTATAATTTGTGATTTGATTTGTATTTTCCAGAGGTTTTACAAGAAGGGGTCTGATATGTTAAAAATTGGACTGGTTTAAATGTGAATTAGATTAGCAGATTATTATCAATGTAAATTAATAAGGATGCAGAGTTAAAAAATAATACAAGAACCTACTTTTAACCATTATGTGATTATCAAAAAAGTCATATTTTTGTTGTTAATAAAATTAAAAAAAATGAAAGGTTAAAATAGTAAATATAAAATAATTATAAAATCTTAATAGAGTGTAAAAATATCATTGTCCTTTTGGCAATGCTCTACATTAGTTATTTACAAGTAGTATGAGGAGAATTTTTTATTTTTCCTTCAAAGGGTCAATTTAAAAGCCCTAGGTAGTTCAAAGTTCTCACTCTAGGGTTGCAATATATATATATATATATATATATATATATATATATATATATATATATATAATGCAGATACATCCATTCACGAACGCTTATAGAAACTTGACATTGGGCTATTTAATGTTTTGTCTTATATATATGTTTGTGTTATTCTCTCTTTCGAGGTTGATGTAAAAGAAAAGTAGAAACTTTAGTCAACGGCTTCAAATAATTGATGCTATACATGAGAGTGTGGAAGATATATATAATCAAGAGCTGTGATGTTACCATCATAATGCTTATAAAATAAACCAACTAAAGAGTACTTATCTATTCCTTTATTTTATACAGTGATGTAAAAAGAGTCTTGAAAAATTAAAGGAAAGAATAAAATTTATCATTTAAAATGTAAACGGAAAAAATGTTTTTGTTAGTTAGAGGATATGTTTAATGCAATTATTGTTGATTTTTAGTTAAGTTACCTTTTCATATAAATATTAGACCAAAATAATTTTAATGCATGTTAATTGGCATATGGAAGAGAGAAAAAATAATAATCATTTCATCATGCTAATGAAAAAATTAGATTGTACATTACCTAAATTTTGATGGATGAACTCTAGAAAGACAACTCTTCTCAATACTGATGTAATTAAATACTTGTCTAGTTAAAAAGTTTTAGTTTTTTTTGTACTTTTTAACCAGCTTTTTTAAATTGATTAATGTTTTGAATGCGTTTAGGAGTCGCCATTTGGAATTGCGAGCTGAAAATGAGTTAGGTTGCAAACACATGAAGTTTGGGGCTGATTAAAGTCTGCAACCATGACAACCCTAAGTAAGAAAGTTCTTGACTTCACAACATTAATGTGATAAATGTATTGGTTTTTGTTTTGTTTATTTTAAAATGTAGTTTGCACATATAAGATATTATGTATTGATAATAGAGTTTGTGTAACACTTTTTTATCCTTCTTGACTTCATCTCTTCATGTTAGGTTAGTAGTTGTATGACTACTGAGGCATGCCTAGGGAAGCACCAATTTCCAATTTTCCATCATAATGTTAAAATTTTACTTTCACACTTTCTTGTATTGTGAATATTTTTGTTGTCTTCTATCTTTAGCATTAAAAATATCTGCAATTTCTACATGGTTTTAAGTGATTGTGCATGTCCTTTGTCTTCACCTAGTGGTCCTTGGCTTAGACAGCTTGTCCTGCAAAGTTAGGGAGCATTTTTTGTGAATGAGTGTATGATTCAGTAGGCAGTAATTTTGTATGGCAGGCTGCAAGTTGTATTTAAATAATATCTTCTGTTTGGGTTATGACCTTGAGGTTTTGGACATAGTTCTTCACAAGTACTGGGTGTAGAAATATACACTATTAGAATTTCTTATATTTTCTGGTGAGTTTCCGATTTGGTACAAAAATTTGTAAGAAAAGAGTTTTCTACTATTTTTCTTAAAGATTTTGATTGGTAAGCAATTTATTGTATAGAATTGGAAAATTTGCAAGCAAGAAACTTCCTGCAAATTTTCTTGTGAAAAATATCCACACAAAAATTTCTTGTAAAAAAAAATTCACAATAAAATTTCTAGCAAAAAAAATTAAAACTTTTCTTGCGAAAAATATATTTAGAAACAGCAGCTACACTTTGCTGTAAATTTAAATTTCGTAACCAATTTGTATACTATTTGTAAATCCACAGTAATTTCTTGCAAGAAAATTCCAAACTATTTTTTCTTATGAAATTGAATTGAGTTTGTAAGTATGTTTTATACTAATATTTTTGCAAGAAAATTCACAGGAACATTTAAATAAGAATATTATGAAATAGAACAGAGATGAATAAAAGAGAACAAAAGATGAACAAAAGAGTAAAAGAAAGGTAAAAGATATGCGAATAAATATCTCTCTTTTCTTGTTATCGAAATCAAAACAAATGGTCTGAATACATAAGTAGTGGTTTAACTAAAGAGGAAAAAAATCAGTAATTAATATTAGGATAATTCTATAACTCTGGTATCCGTATCCTTTTAATACCTTTAATCCATTAAAATCTGCATCAGTTTTGAAAAGCATTTCATGAGGAGAAGAATAGTTTAAAACAGGTGTGGGAAGCATGTTTATAATATGAGCAACATGTATCATAGAATATGACCAATAAATTTTGGGTAAATGAGATTGTATCATAAGAGTTCTTGCTACATCTAATAAATGATCATGTTTCCTTGATGTTTGATGTATTATTCCTTTACTGACAAAAACATTAGTCATGACAAACTCAGTTTCATTATCACTTCTTATTATTTTTATTGTTGTCTCAAACTGTGTTTGAACAAAAATAACAAAATGTTCCAAAACCTTAACAACTTCAGATTTTTGTTTCAAAAGAAAAATTCATGTGTACCTCGAATAGTCATCAACAACGGTCAAGAAATATTTATGACCATGAATTGATGGTATTGAGTATGGTCCCAAAATATCTACATGAATCAAATCAAAACATTTGTTTGATATAGATGTACTAATAGGAAAAGAAAGTCTTTTTTGCTTTGCAAAATGACAAACATCACAAACAAAAGATTTGTTATATTTAACATAAGGAAATTTATTCTTGATAACATCAATATATTTATTTGAAATATGACCTAATCGAAAATGCCAAAGGGTTTCTAGATTACTAGCACTGACATTAACAGTATTGAATTGATGATGTGTGTAGATTCAAGGGGTTTAATTTGAAATTTCTGGTAAGATGGGATCCTGAGTATATAAATTCTATCTTGCATCTTAGCAGAAACAATTACTTTCAAGGAGTTTTTGTCTTGAATGTGACAACCATTAGAATCAAAGGTAAGAACACAAGATAGTCTATCAGTCAATTTTGTTACTAAAAGAAGATTAAAAGTGAAGCAAAGAATATACAAAACATGGTTTATGACATGATTTTGTTTGAGAAAAACACTTCCAGAATAATTGGCAATGACTTGATTTCCATTTGGTAATTTGACATAAATAGGATCAATTTGATGATACGAAGTGAAGTAAGTTAAGGATGAACAAATGTGATCAGTAACACCACTATCAATAATCTAGGAACTAAAAGAAGAAATAAAGTTATTACCAGTTTGTGTTGTCATGTTGGAAGGAATAACAAAGACTTGACTAAAAACATTGTCACGGGATTTGACCTGTTGTAAAAGAGCTAACAACGTTTGATACTTGTTTGATACTGCTCATGAGTAAAACCAATTTGTTAAGACTCCACTTCTGACTTTGAACCTTCATGATTCTGCTCATTATTGTTAAAATTTGTATTGTGAAAGGCTGCATGACTCTGATGATGGTTCTGATTTTTAAATTTGAAATGAGGTGGAAAACCACGCTTTTTATAGCATGTATCAATGGTATGCCCTGTCTTTCCACAATAACTGCAAATTTTGGAAGTATATCCTCCTTCATAGCTTCCTCTTCCATATCCACCACCCATGTCATAGGTCGTAGCATTGTTATTATAACCTCCTTTGCTAGTAGCAATCATTGCCTTGGATTGATCACCAAAAACTTGTCTATCTGTTGTGTAATGAGAGAGTAAACTCTATTCAAAGATGAATTATCTGATGAACTAACATGGGAAGGTGAACAAAGATCTTATGAGGGATCAACAACTTCACTCATAGATAAATGTAGCAACCAGAGCTCTAATCATATTATTAAATATTCACAAGAATATTTAAATAAGAAAATAAAAAAAATCATATTATTTAAAAAAAAATATTTTATTAATATTAATACTTAGAAAAATAAATTATGAAAATTTTATTTAAAATATCATAAATAGGTATTATGTGTAGGTATATACTTAAATTATGAATATTGTAGCCTGTTTATACGGTATCATGGAGAAAGATGATGCGTCCTTGCTTGCTTCTATTATTGAGGTTTCACTTAACTCAACCATTGCTTCTACCAAGCTCCATCCTTCTTAGCAACACATATGAAAACGTATTAAAGACAAAATGTTAATTCTTTAACACATCTTATATTATTTACTAAAGTCTAATAGAAATTAGAAAAATTTATATTTCTCACTATTTATATAACAAACTTAATTTATATCTTTTTTAACTTTTAGCGTAGTAATAAAAAGTGTATTAAAATGAATGTATCAAATAGTAACAAAATAGTAATAGGGGTTATCCAGATCTTGCCACTTGTGAAAGTATTTTCCGTGAGAATATGAAAGAGTTTATTGGAGTTATCTATGCGTTTCTTGACATTCAAACTGTTTTTGTTGCTGAATTTTATGAAGTTATATATGCTTTGGAGGAACCTCAACAGTTGGCACTTACTAATATCTGGTTGGAATGTGACTCTGTCTTGGTTTGTGTTGCGTTTACTATTAGGACAAATGTTCCTTAGATGTTTCGTAATTGATGAAATACTTGTCTTAATTACGGTAGAAAAATCAGATTTAGGGTTACTCATATTTACGGATAAGTTGGCTAATTTAGGATTTATTCATAGATAATATATTTTTGTATTTTTTGTATTTTTATTTTTTAATAATATTTTTTTCATGTGATGACAAATGATTGTTATTACTTGAGGTTTCAGCCTAACTAAAAAAACATTTTTTTGCACAATTTAGAATTTAACAATTTAGAAAATTGTAAAAAATTACAAATTATTTTTAATTTATACAAAGTTTTTTTTTCTTTTAAAGATCTTTATGAAAAAACGGGTACAAACATATATATTAAATTGTAAAAAAATGTCTTAATTTTTCGCTTCTTCTTGCTTGCAATCTTCTTCTTCCTCTTCGTATTCACTGTCCATGAAATAATTTGCATGCATTATATCCTTTTGGCTTTGTCTTGATAAGCAACTTCCAAAATGTTTCTATAATTAACAATGCCTTTTAGCTTTGCCTTGATAACTACCAACTAATCAACCTTGTCCTTTTTTTGCAAAATATAATATGAGTAGTAACTTGAGTTGCCATTTTTGGAAACATAAAGGATTAAAATTTTCATATTTTCTCCTTTTTCCTAACTTGTACAATCTTATATTGCTTATGTGTTTTCATCCCCTAAATTGAAGGATAAAACCAATCGCAATAAAAGAAAACTATTTTTTTCTTCTGATTCACTTGGTCATTCCAATTCTTGAATCTCTGTATGAACACTGTAATAAGTTTCACCATGTCCAATTCTGCTAACACATGCCCCAACTATGTTGTTTTGCCGTTACCCCTCATATCCTATCATATGAAATTTGTATTCATTCAGAAAATAAATTGACAATGACTTGCTAGTCGAAAGGTCCCCTTGCCACAAGTCATAAAGGTTTAGGATTTTGTAACCTAAGTTGGTAATTTTGTTTGACCTATTCAAATAAAAATTATTATAATGAAAGATATAATATAAAAAAAAGTAGCATCAATTTGTTTGTGTGTAAATCAATGCTTACATATTCTTGAAACCACCGTGAGAAATCAGCTTCTATTTGTTTGTCAATGATATCATTGTTGAGATTCTCATAGATATCCTTCATGTACATGTGTTTCTACAAAAAATAATATTAAAATTATATATAACCATTGTTAAATGAATTAAAATTAACATATATATAGTGGTACTTACTCATTAAATGGTTTAACCTCGTTACAATTCAAAGAGAACATGCAATTGAGCAACTGGCCTTTCTTTATCACAAAAAAGTGAGAAATAAAATAGGACGTCTTTTGTAGTAAATATGCTTCATAAATATACCTTTCTACACTTATTTTATTATTCAATCTTTTTTAATCTTATTTAGAAACCTGAGTACAAAAAATTCCAAATAAATGGTATAAATGATTATCACCTTTTATATGGTTACATAAATATTAAATGATGAGTACACTTATTAGAAGATTTTAGAGCGCAAATGAATCGGTAAGTACTCCATAGAATTAAAAAATATTGGTGGAAATATATGTTCCAACTTACACAATATTGTACGAATGTTTTATTTCATTTCCAACAAATGATCTTCATGTAGCATGGTTGACCACAAATCTTTAAAGAACTGACTAAGTTCAGTTAAAGATTTTCATATGGGTTTAAGAGGAGCTTTTAAAGCTATTGGGAGAAGATATTTCTAAAAAATGTGATCATTGTAACTTTTCATCCCATACAATCTTTCATATTTTGTATTTACACATTTGGCAATATTGGAAGCATAATTATCACTAATCTTCAACTCCTTCATCCATTCACACATTATTCTTTTGTTCATTTGATAAGCAAAATTTGGTTTTAAGTTTTATACCTTTTTCATTAGGAGTTTTAAGAATATCTCCTTCATCAGGCAATACATTTCCAAGTCCAATTGTGCATTCTCATTGTCTTTAATTTTCTCTTTGTTGTCCATAAATATGGAATACATTTTTAAATATATTCTTTTTTATATGAATAACATCTAAATGGTGTTTTAAAATATATAAATAATTTTTATTATTAATAAATAATTTTACAATGATATCTAATTAGTTAACGAAATAAAAAAAAAGTTAAAAACAAAAAATAAGATAGAAAAGTTTTACAAAAAAAATTGTATCATAATAGCATCTGACTTTTATTATCAAATTTCATTTCACTTGCTTCACTTTAAGCTTCCTTTGAATTCGCAAATAACAAACCAGAATGTCATTTGCATTTGTTTCATGGAAAAAAATAAATTAAAAGCGTTGCTGTTATTTATCATTTGTTCTATATAGTATATAACAAGGGATTAAACAGTCATCATCCTCACGAATTCTTCATAATTAAGTCGACCATCACCATCCAAATCAGCCACTCTGATCATCTCCTCCAGCTCTTTTTCTGTGATCTTCTCTCCAATATTTCTCATCACAGATAACAACTGTACATAAATATCAACCATATTTATACAAGGTTATAAATAACTTGATCGTATATGGTGAAACAAATCAATTGAGATATATGCATGCTTCCTTAAGGAGTTAAGTGAACCTCTGTGGGTGATATGTAACCATCTTGATCCTGGTCAAACAGTCTGAAAGCTTCTTTCAATTCCTCTTCTGTTTCACTTTGCTTCTCCATCCAACACATGCATGCATAGTACATAATTAGCGTACGTTTTCAGCATTACTCTCATTTATGAACAAATTAAATTAAATTTCTTGATCTACACGCACCTTCATTTTTCTGGCCATGAGATTCAAGAACTGCCCAAAATCTATCATTCCGTTGCCATTCATATCCACTTCACTCATCATGACTTGCAGTTCTTCCTTCCTAGGATTATTCTGATTCAGTACTCTAATTGCACTAGCTAATTCTTCCATGGTTATGCAGCCTTTTTTTTCCAATTTACATTGTGTAGTATATATTACAAATGAAATACACATTACATTAAAAATCAGAAGAAAAGACTCAAAAGGAGAACAAATTGAAGGACAAAGCATGCAAACACCAGAGACGAGAAACAATCACAGAAAACTATAATCCAATTATGTATGAAATACCAAATTAATCAAGTTCTGAAAAGAGAGGTTCAGAAAGGATACACACCATCTCCATCTCTGTCAAAAAGACAGAAGGCTTCTAGAAAATCGCCAATCAGATTTTCACTTAGCACTTCCTTCATGTTGATGAACTGGCACAGATCCACGTCTAAGCACAAAATTTAGAGAGGGAAAGAAGAAGATGAAAAACAGAAAGATAGAGCAATGGAATACCAAAATAAAGATAAAGTCCTGATTCATATTTATCAACCGTCCAAGTGAACTTTAGATATGAATGCACCAACCGCCCAAGGAAAAGCCCCACCAACTAATTTTTGAAAATAAAATCATACTGTACAGAGGAAGAAATAGGAAAAATATACAGTGACAACCTTGGAAAATAACAAAAGTGGCCCCTTGGAACACTTACGTGTACACACCACAAAATATGACTCCAATAATAACATTCATATTTCGTAATTGCTAACACAATTATTGCAAAATATAAAAAAAAAAAAATGTTTTAGGTAGAAAGAAAGTTCTGTCAGAAAAATGCAAATTTTTCAAAGTAATTAATTACAAGTATTCAAATATTCTTTAAACGAGTGTTTTTGTAAATTAAAACTAATTTATATATAAGTTAAAATTAAAAATTTATATAAAAAAAATTCTTTAGGAGTTTTTCTTTTTCAACGTTTTTTGATCCACGAGTGAGATATGTAGGATGTGATTTTGGGGTTACAAGGTTTGAAAAATATATAGCTTTCGAGAACTGCATTTTCACTATATTTAGCTAACTCTTCCTTTTGCTGTTAATTTTTTAACCTTAATTTGTGTCCTTTTCAATTAATTTAATAGTCTATTTGGTCTTAATATAACATTTTTTCTAATTTTATCTTACCAAGTAGGTGACATTAATTTGTCTTCTTTTTTCAGTTGAAAATGAGTAACGTGATCTTTCACATTCCATATGAAGCTGTGTTTAGATGGTGTGATTTGTAAATGGACATGTTTATGACGGCATTACCATGTTCCAAGAGCGTGGTCTCTACTCACCAACAATTATCTTGTTGAGATGGAGAGTATCAAGTTTTGGTTAATGCAATATTTTAAACATACTTTGGTAGATAATGAAATATTTTAACACATTATTTTTAATTTTGATGTATTTATTTAAAAAGTACTTTGTGTTTTAATTATTTTATATTTTTTAAGACTGTTATTTTACCAAAACATAGAAAAATATCATGAAAAGTAACTTAATAGAAAGGGACCACATAATTAAGAGTATATCCTAGAATTTTATAGAGATATAAGATGAGATTGATGTACAGGATGTTAGATGTTGATATGAAACCGTCAATATTTTATAATGCATTAGATATTAAATGTAGGGTATATGTGTAGTGACGTGTTTATGATTGAAGAGGTAAATGTCACAATCTCAAAACTATTTACATATTGTGTATGTATGAGGCGTATTTATTAAATGAAATCTAAAGTTGTCATAAATTTTTGTAAGTATTTGTTATTTGGGGACCTCTTGAAGTAGGCAAGAAAAGTTTCTTATGATTTTAGGTTTGTTATTGTTATATTAAGGTCGAATATATCAAATGATCAACGAGGAAGGAAGAAGTATATATTATTAAGTTGTGAGAGAAAAGGTAAATACAAAGGATAGAAAAATAATTTAGAGGTTACAGAAAGTGGAGGAGGAGATGTCTGTCATTTTAGATTGCAAGAAAAATTGGTAAAGGGTATTGAATGATTGATGGTTAAATTACTTTGTACCTCTCATAATCATGACTTGGCAAATACGTTGGTGGTTTATTCATATGTTGGTAGGTTAACAACTAATGACAAATTCATGCTTGTTGATTGATGACTTTTTACGGCAAGTGCACCGCGTTTGTCAGAAGTAATAATTGTCCCTAAAGACGGATATCGATCCCACAAAGAACAGTGAATTATCGAGTACAATATTCGCTAAATGTAACAACAGAACAATAAAAAGTATATTGAAAGTGGTTGTGTTGGCGATGATCAATAAGAAAACAGACAAAGAATTAATTGTTTCAATTGGAAAAATAGGGATTAGGTTTCATCTCTCTCCCTCTCATGTATTTTGATTAGCATGTCAATATTAAGTTCTTTAATTGAAATTGATGCCCGTATAAAAATCATTTATATCGATTCCTCGCATATAAAATCCTTAAGAATGTTCCCTAACTATCGATCCCTCGCATAATTATAAGAACAACTTAGAACGAAGCTCAGACGTTAATAGCAATTAACATTTCAAGTCTATTCCTAGCACTCAAATATGTTAAGTATTGTGGTTTAGGTCCGAACCCTAAAAATACCTCCCGGTCAGATTTAAGATTCTCAATTTGTCACGGAAAATTAAAAGTAAAACAACAATACCAATAATCAATCAAAAACTGAATATTAATATATAAGATATCACCTCAATACATAAGAGTTTGAGTAGATTACTCCCAATCCCAAATGGTAGAATTAGCCACGCATACTTCTATCACCTTCCATTCTCCCAATTGGGTTACAATTCACTCTATGGTGTTTTCCTCTCAATCTGGCACCCTAAGTTTGAGCCTCTAGCCCTCTATTTATCCTAGTTTTCTAGGGTTAGGTTGTTTATTGTGTCGCGCTAATGGGCTAAATGATAAAACATACAAAAAAGGCCCAATCTTTCTTTGCATCTTTTCCCTTCTGGGACCTTCTATCTTTATCTTTTTAGCTCAAATCATTCATCTTTAATCCAAATCTCCAAACTTCCTTAGAAATCTGCAATTAACACCAAATATGGGAATAAAATACTCTTATTCAAATAAAGATCATAAAAAATGTAAAAAGGTATAAATTCATAAATTAGGGATTATTTTATATGTAAATTAGCAATAAATCCTCATAAGTGCCTATATTTTAATATGAAATATTACTGAAATTAGACACTTATCATTGACATGACAAAGACTTCAATGAAGTCTAGAGATATTTTTCTAACAATTAAAGAGCATAATGATAAGAATGTGACCACCGTAAAGCAAACTTATAATGTCATGATTATGTATCGAAGATCAAAACGAAGTCACAAAATTGAAATGTAACAATTGAGAATGTTACTTAAGCGATACATGTTTCTTCATTGGTGTAGGTTTAATGAGGATATGAATATGGTGCAAAATAAATTTTCGACACACATTCATTCATTGAAACTACTAAATTTGTTTAACATTGTGTTGATGGTGGATAGTACCTACCAAACTAACAAGTACAAGATGCTCTTACTTGAGCCTCTTGATGATACCTCAAGGGGATTGACCTTTTTTGTTGCATTTGTGTTACTCGTATCTAAACATAAAAATAACTTTGTGTGTCATTAAGAGACTTAAAATAACATTGGTGGTTGCATTTTAAGTCATCACATTGGATAATGACTTGTCGAAATTGACCATTACACTAGAGAATTGACAATCACATTTCACATTGTTGTCACAAATTTGACACATCACTCAATGTGATAGCCAATTCTCCAATAGATTAAATGAATTTATATTTACATGCAATCTCTCTAAAAAAACAAATAACAATTCTATCAATGACGATTTGTATATCAAAGAGGTGTCAATACCCACCAAAATGTAAACAAAAATAAATGCAAATCAACAACTAAAAATAATGATCCTATAAATGCAGCAAACACATCGAATCACACAACACAACCCACCGGAACAGAGTAAAACGCATTAGGGAGAAAGAAGAAACTGAAAAGCGTAGTTTTTAATTATATACTATGAAGGGTATTTTTGTTATTTCAGTGCCTTGATGGGATGCAAGTTCAAAATTGGGGTGCAGGAAGCAAAAGCCGAAAACAGATGATCGTAATTTTATATTTATTGGGTACAAAGAGAAGGCACATTCTCCCTGCACCCAACACATTCTAATTGGCACCCAATCACTTAATAGTAAAAGACGAATATACCCTTAATGAAATTCTGAAAACTATAATTGTGATATGCACCCAATCACCTGCACCAACCCTATTCTTCTGTTCTTCCATTCCATTGTGCCTGCCGCAGCCACCGCAGCCATCGAGCCACCGTAAGCCACCATGTTGTGCAGCCACCGTGAGCAAGCTTGTTGTCCAACCACCATGAGCGACGTTCTTCTCCATTCTTCTGCACCCCCGTGACCTCCATTATCGCAGGCAGAGCACCAGATTCGAAGGTACGTCATGCTTCCGGATATTTTTTTCCATAAGTGAGTGAGAGTTGTGGATATTTTTATCCGCAAGTGACTTTTGAGAGGTGCAGATATTTTTATCCGTAAGGGAGTTTGGGGTCCGGATATTTTTATCCGTAAGTTTGTTTTGACTTACGGATATTTTTATCCGGAATATAGTTGGGTCCGGATATTTTTATCCGTAGGCAAAACTGTGGCTGGCTTCTGGATATTTTTATCCGTAGGCACAACTGTGGCTTCCGGATATTTTTATCCGTAAGCAACGATCAGTTCCGGATATTTTTATCCGTAAGCAACGAGCAGTTCTGGATATTTTTATCCGTAAATGAAGAAGACAAGGGCATTTTAGGATTTTTAAAAGTGTGTCGGGTGCCAGTCACAATTGATCGGGTGCAGGAAGCAATTGCCCAAAGAGAAAAGGATAACTTTTACACAGCTCAGCCCATTACCCTTTTCCAACGAGGGTGGTCACAAAAAAGTTAGGAATAGTTCCCTTTTCCTTCTTGGACACACATGTATTCGAAATACACACGTGAAATTGCATAACAGGTTAAAAGCAGAAATACGCTGTCATGTACGAGGATATGACCACAAACATAGCCTTGTTACATCATTGCCTCCAAATGACAAAGAAAGGGATTAAAAAGACCGACATAGCCCCACGTGATAAAAACAAATTAACCCTAAAAGGAATCGATTGTTATGGGCTCCATTCAGATCTTCTTTTGTTTTTTTATGAATGGACTCCACTCATATCTGATGTGAGTTTACTACACACAAATTTAGCCATTTTTGCAAAAATTGCTCCACTCACATACTATAGCTACGTATAGTTCACAAGAAAAAGAGAAGGTGAAAGAATCTTACATGTTTCGTTTATTGCATCAACTTTTACCATAAAAAATCTGCTCAATTCAACTGACAAAACTAACTACTCGCTGAAAATGAAACTATTCTCCCACATCTATTTACCTTTCAACCGTTATAAAGTCAAATGCATGCTCAGAGTACCTTAACCTCACAGTACAATCCTACATAGAACATTCAGAGATACCAAATACATAAGGAATATTAATTTAATTTACTTTATAAATCAATTATTTAGACATGAAACAAATAATTTAAAGCTTCTAGTGTAGTAAACCACCTTAAGCACCAGGAAGTGCGTTTAAGAGAACTACATAAAATACACGTGAACAACATGCATAGACATAACAAATCCTTGGCCGCTAATTAAACATAACCAGATACTGTGCTATTAAGTGCTTATATATAATTCAGCTCTTCACTTGAAACATTTAGGTGATTACTACAGCCATGTGTTGACCACTTCATTCTTTGCCATCTGCTGCCCGAAGTGAGCCTAGTTGAACTGGGGCCTGAGTCTGCACTACTTTGGATGACCCATACACTGATATATCAATACCTTGAGTCTTCTCCTTCTCAATCTGCTCCTTGATCCAGAAGTATGTGATCCTCAGCCCATCCTACAATATCAGAATTGAGATACTGTAAGTATACATAGAATCATGTGGTTGTTTAAAACGATCAAAAAGTAGGAAAGGATAATGTGAAATACGAAGATTTTCATTAAGAAAACATAAAGATTCCATCATTCTTTCTTGATGAAGATACAGAGGTCAAATTGGATACATTCGCTTACAAGAACTTAATATCAATAAGGAATAAACTAAGCACAGTGGAATTGACTCAAGGCACATAACTTGATATGAACATGCAATAAATTATAGAATGGAAATAACAAGATATTAATACCTTCAACTTCATAGTTGGAGCCCAGCCAAGTTTTTCTTTTATCAGTGTATTTTCTGAATTACGACCTCGAACACCCTCGGGACCAGGAATGTGATGAATAGGTATATTCTTGCTCTCAAAGCCAAGAATAATCTGAGCCATCTCATTCATGCTAACCATCTCATCACTTCCAATATTTACCGGCTCACGGAAGTCAGATTTTGTCAATCTAGACACAATAATAAAACCCAAACTCAAATTTTATCAAAGATTATGAACTAACTGAAGAAAAAGATGAAACATCTCCACAATTTATTGATATACTCAAAAACACTATATTGACTTTCCTTTATTCAACCAAAAAAGGCAAATCCTAAATCATGTATAGCAGAAATTGATATTGTGGCCATTTAATCCAACATTTTTGAATGAGCTAATGATTATTTTTCTTTCAGTAAGCCCCAATTTTAAATAAATGGATTTTGCAAAGAAAGCTACTAATTGTGTGTTTGGATCAGTGTCTGTTATCCATGTTGCTTTCAAATTCATGTCAAAACATAAAAATTAAGCACTGGCAAGCTCGAATAGTGTCAATTGGACACACATCACGGAGCACAAAAGATGCAGAAACAAATATACAAGTCCTCAAAATAACTTCACAAAAGTTACTCTACTGACTCTGTTTTCATAATCATGAAAACAAAAAATTCAGAATTTTAATATAAAACATACACCAACAATTTAGCTAGAAGTCAAAAGAATCAGCCAAGACATACCTTAGCACACCTTCAACACACTCATCAATGAAGGTAAATGATCGTGTTTGCAATCCATCTCCCCACATCTCAAATCTATCAGTGGAAGTGATTACCTTCCGACAAAAAGCAGCAGGAGCCTTCTCCCTTCCACCTATTATATAACAACAAAACACAACACAAACTTAGTAAATCCAAAAGGATACCAAAATATAAAATTGTCTACCAATTTACCCATTTGGTAAAAACAAAAACTATAAAAGCTTTAAATTCAGTGAAAAAACATGCCTTTCCAAGTTCCAAAAGGGCCATAAATGTTATGGAACCTCCCAATACGGCACTCAATTCCAAAATCCTTGTTATAGTGCTTGCATAACTCCTCAGTTGCAAGCTTCTCCAGCCCATATGCATCTTGTGGCTAAAAAATTCGTAAATTAAACACATTACTCCCAGTCCCAATGTGAAAATCAAGAACCAACATAAATTGAACAATTGTAAAATAACCAACAAACCTCAGCTGGCCATGCATCAGACTCCTTCAAGCTCACATTGGTTTCCAACTGTTTAAACTCTGGGTAGATACAAGCACTAGAGGCATAAAAAAACCTGGACAATATTTTTTGGATCGCGTAAAGCACATCATCATATAATTAAAACCAACACCACTTCATAAATGTTTGGTCCGAAAACATATAACTGAAATAATAAGCTTGATAACTGACCTCTTAATGCCGTTAATCCTGGCAGCCTCAATCATGTTGAAGCTAATCATCGTGTTGTTGTACATAATGACAGAGTGATTAGACTGAATAAAGCCCATCCCACCCATGTCTGCAGCAAGATTGAAAACATGATCAACCCCCTTGGTAACCTTCAGGCAGTTATCCATGACCCGGAGATCAACAAGATGGAATTCATCACAGAACATGTCCTCAGTCATGTGCTCATTTTTCTTCCAGTCAGAAGCAATAATGTAATGTCCCTCCCTCTTGAGGCGCCGAGCTATGTGTGATGCAATAAAACCCCCAGCCCCAGTGATGGAAATCTTAAGCTTCTCTGATGGCCAGTAAGGCTCTCTCTCAAGATTCTCATAAGTGTACTCACCATAGTCAGTTTTTCCAGCACTTCCCATTCTGCAAACACAACATGGATTGGAGGGCAAAAAGAAAATGGTTAAGAAAATTAAGTCCAATACATAAGTATAAACAAAAACAGTTTATGTGAGGCAAGGGTAATGTGAGAACCAAGGAAGAAGAGAAGTGAAATTGATGAAATTTCCTCCTTTCAAGGAATAACAAACCAGGCTGAAAAACACGGCGGAGTGTCGGGGCGAAAAGAACGACATACAACACATGCTGTCACATGAGGGGTACTAGAATGCAATTAATCAATAGAAGCATAACGAAAACACTTAACTCATTATAGTTGGCACTACTAAAAATAAAACTTTAAAAAATATAAGTGTTTAGGTTTAAAAAAATCTGCTACCCAGGTTTCCCAATAAAAAGGGGGAAAATATATAGGTATACATACGAAGACGCATAATGGGTGACAGTAAAACAAAAAGGAATGATAAGCAGAGAATGACGGAATTGGTGGATAGAGAAGACACGGCAAAGGCGTGAGATGAGAAACCCATTAGTCTTGGAAGTTTAAACCCTAAGCATGGATGGTAAATTTTGAAAGATAAAAAGAAAATTATGGGGGAATTGAGGAACAAACCTGTGTAGAGGGAAAAGAGAGAGGTTGAAGAGGAGAAGGGATTGAGATAACGTTGAGGAGAGAAGGAGATAGGAAGTGATTTGAGAGTGGTGGAATGCTATATATAGGATGAGAAGGGAAAGTCACTCATTAGTTATATGTTATTTGCTTTCCTCGCAATAATTGGCTAAGTACCAGCCAGCAACCACCCACCACACCACACCACACCACACACACACAATGTTTCAATTTTCCTTAACTCTGTTCTTCTGAATTCTTTAGTGCTGGGAATCCTTCACCGAATCTGTCGTACGAAAAGAAACATGGTACCCTAAACGCATTTAACACGTTGCATATCCATCCGAAATCAGGAAGATGTTTTAACTGAATAAGTGCAAGTAGATACGTCAAAATTTACCGTTTTAAACTCTTACCACCACCACAAACTAAAATTAAGGATGTTCTTATGCTCCTTCATTTGCTGCTGCACATAAGCACATAACCAACTGCCATTTAAAATATCAAAATACCACCTTAAATTAAAGAAAACTAGCTCATTTACTGTTAAATGTTTAAATTTAAAGTGTGGTAAAATATATTGAAAAAAAAAACTATTAAATATATATTATGCAAATAATTCATTTTTAGAATTTACTGATTGATTTTTATTTTAAAAGCTTCATCTCGTAGATTTCTTTTAATACCATAAAATAAAATGTTTATCAGTAACAATCACCAATTTATGGCGCTTTCCACCGGTAAATTTATATTTAAAATACAAATTTAAAAATAAAAGATAGATAGAATGAAGGATGTTTTAATTTGTTGAAAATAATAAATTATACTGATAATAAAATTAAATAAACGATTATTAAAATTCTTCAAATTGAAATTAACATATATAGTCTTTATGATTATTGTAGCTAAATGTTTATTTTTTTCAAAACAAATTGAAAAGCATTAAATGTTAATGTTCTTACTAGATTGGGTGTTTGAATCTTTCGGAAGTGTTGAATCCAAGTTTCAAAGTGTTGAATCAAAGTTGTGGGTGAAGTCCAATCTCTTCCTTGATGATGAATTGAAGCTTTAATATCAAAATTGAGAGAAAGTCAATTAAAAAAAAACACTCTCCCACGCTTAAGTTAATAAGAGTATAATGTCTCAGAATAATAAGTGAGTATAAAAATATAAATTCAATTAGAAGGACTCTCTAAACTTATATTTATAAATATAAAGTTCAATATGTCTGTTAACTATCTTAGAGAGATATCTCTTATCTATTAGAAAAATATTCTTTTATTAGGATATATCTCTTATCTATTTGAAAAATCTTCTTTTATTAGGATATCTCTTATCTATTAGAAAATCTTCTATTAATAAAAGATATTTTATCTGAAGGTAGTTTATATTATTTGATTATTAAATATGAATTAAAATCATAAATCTAAATCTTAAACCTAATTTCTTTAAATGTGATAGTAAAAGTTAAAATGACAAGTAAAAGTTTGAATTCTAGTTAGAAGATGTATTTCAATTTTGATAGAAAGTTACGAGTGATCATGGTTTCTGTGACCTGTGGTCATAAAAGTAAATTAAAAAAAAATAAGAAGTTAAATACTCAATACAAATGGATTTGAATCACTCGAAAATTAAGCTCGATTAAAAAAAATGATTTTAATCTAATATAAACTTTTTGGGTTATTTTTTATTGATTTGATTTTGAATACCCTATATTATATGAAAAAATATGTTGTTGTTGTTTGGTTTACTAAGAGGAGAGAAGGAAATAAAAGTGAATAATTATCTAACTAATAATAATAATAATAATATAAAAGTGTGAATATTATATTTGGTGGGTAGAGAAGGTGAAGTGAGAGAGTTTGTCCGTGACGTAGGGGCTGGGTCGATTAAGGCCCATGTTTGGCGGGGCATTTTATGGTATCCAATAGGACACAAGAGTAAAGTTGAAGCCATTATTATTTCCCCATATACCTTCCAAACGCACTTCGAAGCTACTTGGAACCTGCACTGCAACTACCACACACTACAAGTGGATGCAAATACTTCTCACCAAGTTTACCAAATATATTTTTTAAGTTTATTCAAATTTGTTTTGTTTCTTTCAGGAAACTCATCTCCATGTTCATACTCTATAATCATTTTTTTAATACAAGAACTTGGTTATTTGAGATTTTGTTTTAGGAAAATATTATTTATTAAATGGAAAATGAAATAACTTTATCAAAATATACTTATATTACTAATAATGTTCTAAAAAAAAGCATGTTCTATATAAAAAAAATATAATTACCTTATTTGTCCCTACATTTAAGGATGATATTCAATTTAGTACCGTAGTTCTTAAAAAAGCACCAGAAGGCGTCAAGTGTTGCTTATGTAGCAAAGAGAATGAGTTATGTAGATAGTCAATTAAAAGATACATCAGATTGGATGTTTAGGGTTTGGGGGCATGAGATTGAATTTGCAGAGATTAATAAATTGTGTTGGTTAGGGTTTTTCTTTTAGCGTAAACATTTTTGGATGGTGACTTCTTCACAGATACAAGGGTGTTGATAGATACGATGGTCGTTTGTAGTAGAGTCCGGTGTTGTGGATTTGTTGGTGGGGGAGGAGTAAATAGCATTTGTGATTCGTTCGTAGCTTCTTTTGTGGTGCATTTGTATTATCATGCAGTTGTAATCGAATGGAAGTGTAACAACATTTATCTAATTCTAGCCATGGTGGTGGGAGCAGGACAACTTTTGTTGCTCCCATTTGCGACTGTGAGGACTTTTTGCGATTCTGAGAACAACAACCACTGTCAAAAATGAAGGGAGACAATTTTGGGGGTGTCCAAAGTACAAGGTGAGTTGTATTGAACTGTGGTTTATGAAAAAAAAAATGCATTGGTATTGATTGTTTTGGTTATCGTTTTGCCTAATACAAAGTAGGAGTGGCATAAGCATGAGATGCAATTTTTTCAGATGGTGCATTGAAAACATTGGGGATGACAAAGATCGAACTATTGCTAGACAAAGAAACAAGATTTGTAGCTTAGAAAAACATGGTTTTTTTTTTTGTAAAAAAAACATACCTCATTCACCTATTATTGCAATGTGACATTCATTTTATTTTATTTTAAAAAAATTGAATTTAATGTACTAAAAATATGAATGTTTTATTTTAATCATATGAAGGAGTTAATATTAATAGTGACAGTGGATTTAGTTTCAAGTAAAGTCTTATATTTAAAATTTGTTAATAAAAAAATAATATAATGAACATATTTCAATAGGATAGTTAAAAAATTAGTCATCTTCATTAAAATATTTTGTAGCAAAATACACGTATACATTTACACACATATATAGGAAAAAATAGATGCAAAGCAAAACTTTAATTATTTTTAATCAAGCCTTCTAACAACCCTCATACTTGTATTTAAATTTTTATCATAGTTAAATGAATTGAAACACAAATAAAATTTTAATTTTTCAGTAGTAGGAATAAGTTTTTTTATCATTAATGAAATTTTATTTTTATTTTTTTAAAAAAATTATACAGGCTGGTCCGCAAGCCCGGGAGTTACTTCTTATACGAGACGACCCAGTAAAATGAGTCTGCACTTAACGTGGGGCGGGTCAACCCGCATTGTCACCCCTACATATGACCACAGATAACAAACAAATTATAAAGCAATCCTTCATTTAGTTATGTCAGATACCAAATGTTGGACCACACACAGAAAAATCTTGCACATGGTGGACCCTACATCATAAACTACTCTTTAAATGTTCTCTCAAACTAATCACAAACAGAATCACTCTCAAAGCAAGTGAAAAAGTCCTAATCTTAGAAACGACCGAGCATGAAACTACACCACGTTCAACAATGCTTTCGGGTTTCACAATCACTGGCCCACACAATCGCACTTCACGGACTCGGTATCGCACCTCATAATGGGCTCAGGATTGCACCATGGGATCACACCTTAGAAACCCTAAACCCTGCTTCCAATTAAAAATTTCTAATCCCCAATTCATTTTTTACTAAACTAATCTCTCCATTCATGTCACTTGACACCTCACACCTCACACAACATCCAATTTCACTTCTCTCTGCCACATAAACAACATTTGACATAATTTGGTGCAACTTAATAGAAATGACAATTTTAAATACATTTTAAAAAAACATAGGGACTAAATTGATTTTTTTAAAACCACTATACTAAATTGAATAGTAACTCTCTAGAGGTAAGAACGAATAAGATAATTATATCAATTAAAAATTATATATTGTATGAATACCAAAATCAAAATTTTAATATTGATTTTACTAAAAGCTAAACTGCTTCAAAATTCTATTAAAAGATCAATAGACAAAGCATTGCGTATGGGCATTTATCCGGATGAATACTATTTATCCGGATGAGATGACACCGATTTTGTATTCACTAATTATATTAGATTTAGAAGTGTAAAAATAAAAAATAATTTATCCTTCCTTGTATGTATTCAGTGATTTATGAAAAAAATCACATAAATAATATAAGTTTTTACATTATTACCATTGTATTACTCTGCCAAAAAAAATATAAATTAATTATATTATAAAAAAAAATATTAAATATATTTATAATAAAAATAAAAATATTATATATTTTATATATTTATAATAAAATAAAAATACTATATATTAATAAATAAATAAATAAAATTAATTATATTATAAAATTTATATACATAACCGTAATATATAATCAACTATGTATATAATTCTATACACAATCGATCGATTATGTATAGAATACAATTAATTATGAAAATATTATTATTATTATTAAAAAATATAAATTAATTAATTTTATTATTATTAAATATTTTTAAAGAATTAAATAAATTTGTAAACTTATATTTTACATTTTTTATCAAATTTTAAAAAAAAAAATCTACAATCATCCGATTAAATTTTTTCTCACAAATTTATTTAACATAATTCAATTCAAACAATTTTATTTATTTTACACTCAGATCATTCTAAATTTATTCACTCAAATCTTTACACATTTCCTCCTAATCCAAACATAAGATAAAACAATTTTAACCAATAACAAATTATTAACACCTTAATTAGGATAAACTATAATTTGCTCCTTAAGTAAATTTTGAAATTGTAAAATAATTTTCTTCACTGTCGCATCTGAAAATTCTCAAATCTCTGTATTAAATAATCATCGCAATTGTAATCTGTATTTAGTTGTCAAAACATAAATTTGTTGAAAAAGATAAATTTCAATATAGAGTATGTTAGACTTTTATTTGTGTCATTGCAAATAAAATAAGTATTGCAAGCTGTCTAGGTTAAAAAAATGGTAATGCTCTATGTTCAAATTTAAAAGTAATTAAGTTAATAATTTTATGATTATTAAACAAGTGGATCAACAACACACAATTATTTCAATTGAATTTATAGTTTTCTTTAAATATAAATTCGTACGATGATATCTTATTCACGTTAATTTTCTTTTTTTATATTATTTTATTATTTTAATAAATAAAGTTATTAAGAGTAAATTTTAAGGACAACTCATTCTTATGAAATTTTGTAAAGATTTACAAATTTTGAATATAAAGGAATATATCAGATTTAACAACTCTTATATAAGAATATATATTTATAGATGATTTGATTAATTTAACAAATGATAAATTTGTATAATACTGGATTAGAAAATATTTTTTATTTTTATTTTCAGAAGTTTATAGATATGTGTCTTTTTAATTTTTAAAAAATATATACAAAGAGTAGTCTTTTTCGGTAGATATTGTAAAAGAATTAGATCAATTTAACAATTTAAATTTGTTTGACTATCTAAACATCTCATGTTTCCGGTGACAGCTTGCTTATTCCGCTGGCTTCAGTTTCCTTTTGGTAATTTGGGCCAAATGTCCGTATTTCCTATTTGGGCCCACCTATTGGCACCCCAATTTACATTTTGAAACCAGGACTTTTCAATTTTGTTATTGATCTTGTTTTAATTATTTTAAAAAAATAAACCTACACAAACAGGTTTAAGCAACGTTAACGCAAAGGAGAGACCAAATTTCATTGTTTAAGTAGAAAGTATGAGTTAAAAAATTAGAACCATTTTTTTATTTTGACAACGACAAATTTTATTTACCCAACATATTCTAGTTTGTCTTAGACATATATTCTTTAGAAGAAGTTAAGAATGTAGTGAGAGTTGAGATATTTGTGGTTTACCTGAGTAGTTGTATCGGCGAGCGTCACACAACCGATGTAATGTCTAGACTGGACCTCAATGTCGGGTCGATCGAACGTAGTCAAAGCATGTTGTTGGTTGTGCCGACCGATAGCTCAAGTCTAACTACGTCAATTGAGGTCATGAATGTTAATTCGTGATTAGGAATTAAGTAACTCAATCCTAAACACAGTTCAACCCCTTAACCTGACCCAATAAGAAAAGTTCACCATAGATAATATAAAATAAATAGCGCACATTCCAAAACAACATGTATTTCATTATCTATAGTACTCACAAAGTGTCAAACCTTTTTGCTAACTTAAGCGTCAGAGTGTTTTCTGCAAGTACTATCATTTGATGTTTGCGAGAAGACTCAGGATCAATGCTACTACGGAAGGAAGGTGAATAACGAGCAGAGAAGATTGGAAAGCAACGCGATCGACCACAAAAAGGAAGAAGACGCATTCTCTCAATAATTTTTCAGGTTCCAACCCTTACCCGATAACAACAATCAAATCCAAAGATGATTTATCATTTGAAAGGCATCAAACAACCTCTCTTTGTCTGCCATTGGTGTTTTGGAGATATGCCTTCCTTATAGAGACAAGGATGGGGCTACTTAACTTGCTTTTCATGCTCATAGTCAATATTATCTTTATATATTACGGTTATCACAATTGGAAAGTGATGTCACAGACCAAAATAAAGCACCATGTCCCATTGATAACACTAATCAAGTGCAGTTTAAGATTCAGTCAATCATTCAAAACCATTTTTTTTTATGAGCAAAGATGTAATTTCAATGAATGGTGCACTAGCATGATGTTGTTATTACAATTTAATTAAAATTGTGATTTGTAATTAAAAACTGTGATGTGAAATGAGTGCATGTAAAACAAAATAAAGATGAGAAAGAAGGTTTGATTTTGAGAAAAGTGAAGTCGATAAAAGGAGAAAGCGAGTGTCCTTGGAGAGTTGCTTATATTTGAGTTTTGATTCTCTTGTCTCTAACACAGCACTTCACAATGACGAAGTCCAAATTGCATTGTATTTGTCATGTCCTAATTCAAATGTATCTGTCTCTGTGAGTAGCTGTGAGCACTCCACTTGTAATCAATCCCCAAATCCTTTTATTCATGCTTCCTTCTTTTTCTCATTCTTTAAAGAATATATACACACACATAAAAGACTAATCAATAAATGATATTTTTTGTGAGGTCTTTTTCCATATTTAAGATTTCCTTTCAAACTCAAACAAGTTGTAATTCGAGGTAAAGATAAGTACGTAGCATTCATATTGAATATCAGAAAACGATGGTTTTACAGTTGTGAAAAAAGTTTTGAATGCAAAAAAAAATCGATTGATTTCCGTATTTTTTTTTGTTTTTATTACAGTTTTTCTTAAGTACACTAAATGTTTCTTTTTTCCTTGTCCAGAAATAAATGGAGCTTAATCACTCTAAGTGCCTCTTTGGATTACGGGGTACACTATTTCTGAAGACGGAAGTGAGGAAGGTGGTTTGGATTTGGAAGATGATGTGTGAGGATGTGAGAAGAAAATGAGGTTGTTTAGATTGATTTATGTTAGAGTGGATGTATGATGAAAACTTATGGGAGTTTGTGAGTGATGTAATAGATGTTTAAGACAAAGGTAAATTTTTAATCTTATATTTTACATCTTTAAAAAAAATCAAAATACCCTCATAACCATCACATCACTCACAAATTTTAATAAATTTTTCTCACAAAATACTCAATTTCTTCATACTTTCTTCTCGAATCCTCACACGTTGAATTCCTCAAATATTTTTCTTTCTTTTCCAAACACAACCTAAATAAACTACTACAAATACAAATGTATTTCTATGCCCATACATCACAATAAAGATTAGACCACCCTAGACAAACACATAATATTATTGTTCATCATTGTTTTCGAAACTACTCACAACTTACTCCTAAACATTGAAGATTTCACCCATTGATGACTCCAACATTTAAATCTTTTTTTTATAAAATAATTTTAAATTTAAATAAAAAAATAGGCAGATAAGAAAAAAAGTATTAGTACAAATGGTTCAAGACTTTTCTAAGAAGTATGTATTATGAAGTGAGCTTTAAACCTAATTCAACTCCATAAAACTGGTTCATGGGGTGAGGTTTGCACCAACTTATAGGGATCTCCAATGTACCTCCTCATACCGAGAGTGACAGCTCGTGCGTGAAACAACATATTATGGGTGGTCATAACAGCCTAATAGCGGGTGGTACAATAAGCCCAACAAACACTCGTTAAAATAGACTTTAAATGACTCTGATACTATATAACGAAGTGAAATTTAAGTCTAACTCAACCCCATAAAACCGGCTCATGGGGTGAGGTTTGCACCCACTTATATACAATGAAATATCATCATCTCTAGTCGATATAAGATCTCCAACAGTATGCACTTGTTGTGATCTTTATATAAATTATTTATTTCATTTTATTGAAATTATTAATAATGTAATGTTTTAAAAATGTGGATGAATAAAGTAAAGTTTGTGGACATTTTCGTATTTTGATCTTATTTTTCCCAAAACATGAAAAGGTATTGTTATTTTTCCTAAAATGGAAAAGCTTTTGTTGATTCCATAAAAAAAAAGGTTTGAATGATCTTTGTAAAGTTATCATGTGATGCGAGTACGACAGCTTTTTACGGTTCATGAAGTTGGAGTGAGAATTGACCACACTCCACAATGAATGACATAACACAAGTACACAAACCCTCCCTCCCCTTCCTTATACTGGTAAGTAGAATTGAAAATATCAACATTTTATTCTAATTTTAAAATAAAAAAATAAGTACAAATATTTTGACATTCTTTCTTAGTATAATTGTAAAAATTTACAAAAAAAGGTCGACGACTATAAATATATATATATATATATAATAAAATATTATTCGATAATCGATTATATAATATATATATATATATATATATATATATATATTAGAATAATATATTTGACATGTCTTAATTGTCACGTTGTTGTTTTCTCAAGGTTGTATAAAATAATACTTTGTGGTTATATTTTAGTCATAGAGAAAATGAAATTTTAAAAATATTAAATTAGTAATAAAAAGAATTTATTTTTTTGTTATTTATTTTAAAAATATATTTAATAAGTATTTTCTTTTGTACATTATGTATTTTCTGTGTTTTACATTATTTGAACCTCTTTAATTAGTTGATGATGTTAAATTACATATATTGATTTAATATTAATTGACCGAAATCATTAGATGTAATGTTCCAAACGCATTAGATGATGTCAAATCACATTTTCATACTAGAGAATGTCATAACAATTTTTTTTTATATATATATATATATATATACTTTTACAAAATAATATAGAGAAATCATCAATTGCATTTTATTGATCTAGAATAATTCATGATACTCAATATCTTCTGAAATATTTGTATTGAGCCTATCTTACCAAAAAATAACATTTTATCCATTCTAAACATTATGTTTTGCAAACATCAACTCAATGGTGTCAGACTAGTTTATTATATAAACACTATCATCATAATATTGCAATTCACCAATGTCTCACTATCTGATATCTTAATTTATGCGTTGTAGTTTACATTAATCTAATATTTTTTTTATTAATAGATTCATGTACTCAAAATGATACCATCTCAATGTCTCTTACCACACATTTATAAAAGAACCACAATTCACTCATAAAGAATCATAACATCCATAAAAGACTCACAAAACGATAAAAAATGTCACCAACCACATGAATAATAACACACAATATACAACACTAAATGTGTCCGAGAATTAGATATCCAGAATGCATTCATTTTATCATCATCATTAATATCATTAATATCATAAATACACAAAAATACATTTATACAAATCAACACAATGCAAGATCACTTTGTTCAACACTACATCACTTTAGTGACACACAACTTGAACAACTTTCACACATTTACATACTTTCATTAATTTTTTATTCCAATCTTCCGCAACAATAAAATCTTCACTAATGAATGAAAGAAGTTGATACACCATCATCTCTCTTCCTTTATTTTCTTGCATGTTTCTGAACCACCAAAGAAAGTATAATTTGTTTTACGATGTAAGTTTATTTGTAGTCCTTTTGTTTTCCATGATTTAGAAATATATGCATATAAAATATTATTTTAGTAAAAACTAGCTCGTGTTTGTGTTTGCATGATGGATGGGTTATATAATATGAGTGGTTGATGACAGGAGAGAAAAATTGAAAAAAGAAAAGATTGGATGTCGTCCCCCAGTGGTGTCTAATTTTGACCTATATGCCCCGGGGCTCTCGTTTTGTACAGCCGCGACCCTCCTCCCCTTCCTTCGCATCACATCACACACAATCAAACGATATGGATAGGGTCTTCTCAGTTGACGAAATCTCCGATCACTTCTGGCCATCGCCGCCGATCCCCGTCTCCGCCGCCGATGAGGCCTCCAAGATGAGCCGCAGCGCTTCCGAGTGGGCCTTCCAACGCTTCCTCCAGGAAGCTTCCGCACCCTCTCCCCCCTCTCCTTCCTCCGCCGCCACCGCCGCTCCTGCCGCCCCCTCCGACGTCGTCTTGGTCGAGATCGATGATCATCCCAAACCTGCCCCGGCTCCTCCCCTAAACGCTGCCGTTTTGCCCAATACCCCTGCTCCCGTGCCCCTTGACTCCGATGAGTACCAGGCCTTCCTCAAGAGCAAGCTCAACCTTGCATGCGCAGCTGTCGCCATGACTAGGGTAATTATTTTCTTCCTCACCTTTCTTCCTCGTCCAATGTCTGCTCCGCTTCGCCTGTGCGAATCAAACGATTCCATTAGTTCTGATTTGGATCTGTTTTGCGTTTTAACTTTTCTTCGTCTTCGGTTAATTGTTTTGCATGCATTTTTTGTTTATTTATTTGCACTCTGGGGTCTGCTTATTCATTTAGGAGCCAACGCGACCATATCATATTTTTAAATTAAACAGGGAAACGTTGAATCGCACCACACTGTAGGGTTGTTCTTAAAGTCATTAAGCCATTTCAATTCTGAATGCAAAAATTTGAAGACGATACATATCATATTCAGGTGCAACTATTATGTTACAAGTGAACCACTAATTTCATTCATTCTTTAAGTGTTACCTTCTCTCCTAAATGATCCTTTAAGTCGAACAAATTACATAATAGTCTCTAAAATATTTAAAAACTTATCAAATTCGACTTTGGGATCAAAATACTGATTCAGTATTTAAGTATTACTTAGAGGGATTTGATAATGTAAACCCATTTGTCGTTTGGACGGAGTGCGTTGCCAAATTATATCTATTATTAATCTTGAAATACGTCTTGGTGTAGCTTCCTAACATACCCCTACTAAAGAAGCATACTTCTCCTTATAAACCAAGTGGGAAGATACTAGCAATTGTTCATACGATTTGCTAACATAGATCCACTTATTATTTGAGTACATTAGCAAATTATAACTACACGATAAAGTTTGAAGAACATATGGGTGCATCTTTTTAACGTACTCTTACTAAAAGACAAGTGGGTTTATCTTAGTAAATCTCTTAAATAGTTTTAATTTTAGTTATCCGAGTCTTACTATTTACTATTCAAACTTGTGTAATTTCTCAACACCGGGACGAATCAACAATTTATATATATGTGTATCTATGTATGTATATTTTTTACCTTTTCACCAATTCTCGTGAAAAAATTAAAAACTCATTTGAGGTTCAATTTTCGAATGAAAAGGAATTGAAATAATACTTGTGAACTTTTCCTATATGATTATTCTACTACTTTATTAATCACTCATTCATTCAATGCTCGTACTGTAGTTAGACATGTAATTGCTTCATTTCCAGTCTTCTAAAATAAGGGTTTCACAAACTCATATATAACTAATATTTTTGTTTTATATGACTTTTACTTAAGTTGTTTTATCTATTTATAGCTTAAACTGTTTACATTGAACACTATGTATTGTCTACATGAGATTTGTTCCACTTTCTGCCCTTGTACTCATCTTGAAAGGCTTCATATTCATCTGGCTTTAGTTGCTTTCTGGAAGCAGTTTTGAAGTAATTTGTCTCTAAATCTTACGATTCATACAAATTATGATTTAAAATTCAAATAATCAATCAGCTATTCATGATCCAAATTTTGATTGGATAGCGTTGCTTTATTACTTTAAGAACTATTCAGGAGACAAAATAATAGTTTGTGTACGAAACTGGTGGTTTATTACCTGTTTATGCATTTCAGAGTGATACTGATATATTACTTGTTTTTGTTCTTCCTGGGGTACAAAGCAATATTAATTAGCCTTCTGAAATTCAGTTCAAAAGCATGTGTTTTCAACAAATAGCCAGAAAAGATTAGGAGGAAGCATCCGAATAGAAGATCTTCAATGTATTCCATGAAGAGCTTTATATTTGTATCTACTCTCATCTTTCCCAACTGAGAATTGAACCAGTATCTAATCTTTTTCTCTACTCTCTGCAATAGGCATCTTTGGCTAAATCTCAAGAGCCAATCCCTTTTGTTGATGGTGGATCACAGCCTATCGATCCTTCTCAAGTTGGATCTCAGACTACTTCTAAAGGTTTGAATTGGTAAATATTTATGCATACATGTATTAAAAGGGTTAAATGAAAAAACAGGGTTGATAAATTAGAGTTTCCGGAATGCTGAGTAGCAGTTGCATGAGTGAGTTAAATGCATAATCTGTATTTACAATTTTATTTTTTATCTGAACACTATTGCCTTCTTTCATTGACCTGTTTAGTATTTTTTTGAGCAGCTTTATAGGTTGATTCTATCTCTTTTTGTATGGATAATACCTATTGAATTATGTCAAACTTATATGTCTATGTAGCATCTATCCCTTCTGGAAATGATCCATCTAACTTACAAGACAAAGATACGAACGTACCAGTTGGGATGCCTTCCATACCTTCCATGCAAAAGAAACCTGTTGTTGCAGTTAGGCCATCAACAAGTGGATCATCAAGAGAACTGTCAGATGATGAGGATGCTGAGGGAGAGACATCTATGAATGATATGGACCCTGCTGATGCAAAAAGAGTAAGGAGGTAACAATATTCTAAAAATTGCTTGATTTTATAGAAAATGCTGGTTACTTCTTTTATACGCAGGAGTTAAATGTAATATCATGTAATTGTGCTCATAGCACAGTCATAGTATTGCATGATTAGTGCGATTCCATATGATTTAAGCAACGGGTGATAAAAATCAGTGAGCGAATAATTTTCATGCTTGAATCACACAATGATTCAGTGAATCGCAGTAATTGCGATCTGGACAAGAATAACACTATTCATGCCTAAGTTCTGTTAGGCCTCAGAAGGAGTTGTTACATTCCACTACTTTTCTAAGGCTGTCACTCTTGCCATGAGCGACTTTTTTGCTGCTGAAATAAAAGTAAACAGCAGCCAGAGCGGACGGTGGCCTGGGTGGACAAATCATGTTGTGCTGCAGTTATAACTTCTGTTTCGCTCATGGCTGTGCCCGGGTAAAGAAATGACTTGGTTCCCAACCTTAACTGACCTATAACCCTAAATAATAGTGTATTACTTTAGCATTTAGTAGCTTGATATACAGTGTTTTAACTGACTTTGGACCATCAATTTTATCTTTTAACTATTGACATGATATTAATGTTTTTTCTAATATCAAATAAAAAGAAATTAATTAATACGATAAATATTTTTGTGTCAATTACTGGTTATTATCTTTTGTCATAAAATCTAGGTTCAATGACTTATTTAGTCCCACAATTTTTATTTTTAAATTTCGTTCCACAATTATTGAAAGCCTCAATTTGGTCCCACTTTTTTTCAAAAATAGGTCAATGTTTGCCCTTCTGTTAAACTGATGGAAACTGTGCTTAAGCAATGCGAACATGTTGCTGTTGTTGTTGATGTGTAAATTAAGAATTAAATGAGGTCTCAAAAAACTGTTGGCATTCATGGGGTTTGGGGAGGTGCTCTTCTTCGGGCTTAGGGTTGCATGGTTATTTGGTTTATGAGGTCATCTCCATTGCAGGGGTCATGCCTAGGGTCATAAGTTTAAAATTTGGGTCTTGTAAGATCTCCTCATTTAAGTATGCTAACATGATATACAATTTAAGACCCTGGACTATAAGAATAAAAAAAAGTTTTCTGCCTTAAAAAGACATCTGTTTTTGTCAACAACCAAATAAAAAATTATTAAAATGTAGGTCTTATAAGACCCTTATATTGGAGTAAAATTTACAAGGAGGTTTTAAAAATGTTGTGACACATTGAGATTCATAAAAAGTAAATTAAGACTTCATGTGATGACTTTTGCAATGGAGATGACTTGAGAAGAATGTTCCCTTTCCTTTCTTGTGTAATTGGTTGTTTATCTCTTTTTCCTCCATTTTCTCTTTCTTAAATCACAAAACCCTTTTTCTGCTCTCTATGCCGTTCCCACATGTTAGATTCCTTGTTTCCCAATTCAAAGATTGTGTGTTCATTGATATTTTGTGATTTTGATTTTGGGGTTTCCTTCTTTTTTTAGGGTGACTAATGGGTGTTGAGAAATTTATGGGATTTTGAATCTGTGTTTGAGTTCTTTGGTGGAGTGATTGATTTTGGTGTTTCTGATAGATCTTGTGGTTTTCAATGATGGGGTGTTTGCTGATTTTACTTGAATTGAGTTCATTTATCTGTTGTTTGGAGCACATGGCACTATCAGAATGTAATGGGAATATGCTGTTTTCTTCCCAATAGCTGATTGTCAACTTTAACCCACCATTTCTTAAAGGTCATCTCCATTGTAAGAGTCATATTATTAGGTTTTAACTTACTTTTTGTGGATCCCCTATCTCACGTTAGTTTTAAGATCGCATGGTAACTTGTTTCAATGCAAGGTTCGTATAAGATCTCACTTTAATAATATTTTTCACTGAACTTATTGGGAAAAAGTTGCTTTTAAGAAAAAAAATGATTTTTTATTCTAATGACCCAGAGTCTTGTTTAAGATCCATATTCTTAAATTTAATGTCATATCAGCACTTTTCAAGAGAGGCATTTTAAGACCTATGTCTTAAATTTTTGACCTCGTGTATAATCCCTCCAATGGAGATGTTCTAAGTTTGAAGTTGCAATGGGCTTTCTTTGTACATGCAGACCATGGGATTTTGATAATTTCCAATTTAAGTATTAAAATAAATTATTAATTAATTCATTATTTTAACTAATGAATATCCACCTTAATAAGATCACATTGTATTCTTCCTTCAGGCAATTACTTGGTGTTAGTGGAGGGAAAAAGCATTGAGTCAAATTCCGAAAGTGGACCAAATTGAAACTTTTAATAATTATAGGACGAAATTGAAACAAAATTAATAAATTTTGACACAAAAAGTCGTTAAACCTAAAATCTATTATGAAACATAGTAAAATACTCTCTCCATTATGATTTATAAGGAAAAAAAACTTTGTTAATCAATATAAACAAATCTGAACTACTTTTACTGGTTTTGATGATACTTGTAAAATATCCTTATGTTATAGTTTTTCAAATAAAAATACTTTATATAATATATTTAATAGCAGAATATTTATTATAAATTTCAATATTATTCTAATATAACCAATATAATTGAACTCATGCATCTCATACTTGTGCAGAGTTATGTTTTTCAGCTATTGATCATGAATATGATTTTTTTAATGTCTTTGTTTGCATATGCTATCTTTTGTTATTCATCATGAATCTATTAATGTTTCGGAAAATGGTTCTTTCAAGTCATAATTTGAATTCTGATTCAACTACCTTTGTTCATATTGATTTAGATGTTTTGTTTACTCATAAGATTTGCCAGCTCCTGCCCTGTACACTAAGTGATTGGCATGCTGGAAAATTTTCATCGAGTATTACATTAGAGTTTTGAAGCAAGATTGATGCTGTTTTCTCGATTTTTTTCCCTACGAACAGTGTATAATCGGTATGAAAAAAAAATGTCAGAACATTTTGTCTATCAAACGTAAGATGTGAGGGATTATGTACTTTCTAGTTCATACAGTTAGATTAAACAAATTTCATATTGGTTGCAAGTTTTACTGAAGCAATTTTTTTCAAAGATAGGATTCCAGTTTTACCCTTTTATAGTGATATTGATATTGATTTGTTCTACTGGGGGACAAATTCTATTTCGGTCAATATCTAATAACATTTATATCTCAGGATGTTATCCAATAGAGAGTCTGCCCGGCGCTCTAGAAGAAGAAAGCAGGCTCATTTAACTGACCTAGAAACACAGGTTTGTGTATTCTATTTATAGAATTGAATTGTTTCTCCGCTCCCTTTTGTGTGTTAGATGATTAGTCTTCGCATGAAAACATTGATGCTTTATGACATTTTATTCTATCATCTTAGGTTTCTCAATTAAGAGGTGAAAATTCTACCTTGTTGAAGCGCCTTACTGATGTAAGTCAGAAATACAGTGAATCTGCTGTTGACAACAGAGTTTTAAAAGCTGATGTTGAAACATTAAGAGCAAAGGTAATGGTCCTACTTTATACTTGGTCTAAAATCTATTAGGAGCAAACCTACCGGCTCTTTCTTACAAATTCCATGAGTTGGATGAAGAATGGTGTCCAATCATATTTTTCAGTGAAGAGAAACTATATTAAAAGTTACATTGCCAATTGCTTCACCTGTATTGACAAAGATCTGACATGTTTGTCATTGCCTGCCATGCTATTTTCATTTTTAGGTGAAGATGGCTGAAGAGACTGTCAAAAGAATTACTGGGTTGAACCCAATGGTTCATGCCATGGCTGACATGTCATCATTGGGCATGCCATTATTTGATGGAAGAAGCCCTTCAGACACTTCAGCTGATGCAGCTGTTCCTGTGCAAGATGATCATCATCAGTTCTATCAACCCACATCTAATAATCCTATTCCCAATCATGATCCAATAGTGAACGATGGATTGGGGGGCATATCTTCAATTGAAAATGTGCAGCAGAACTCTACAGAAGTGGTAGGTGGGAACAAGATGGGTCAAACTACTTCCCTGCAGCGGGTAGCTAGCTTGGAACATCTTCAGAAGCGGATTCGTGGTGGTGTGGATTCCTGTGGCCCTCCCTCTAATGGGAAGCAGTAGGTAGCCAAATTCTCTTGGATGCTTCGCCGAAAAGTTATAAAACAGTTATTTCAGTTATTATTTATAACTAAAGGCATATTCATCTGGAATACACACTGTTCATCAATTTGATGGATCACATGAGTCTGGATTCAATTAGTGCGCCCCGCAATTTGTTCTTTTCCAGAAAAAGAAAGATGAAATAAATTTTACAGCCGCCAAGTTTTAACAATTCTTAATGTCTACGATTTACCCCATCGGATTTTGTGTTACAGAAAACGGGGACTCTAAATAAATTGAGTGTAACAGTCAAGGGGGTTCTATGCAAAGTAAGTCTTTTCATATTTGAAAATTATGATTCCTGGCAATCATATATTTGACAGTTACGGTTTAAGAAATTACAAAAATCTGTTTGGTTAACTTTAAATATTTTGAGAATATTTATTACACTAAGTTCTTTAGTAAGAGTAAGGTGACGCTTTTACTGTACTGTTTTTTTCAACTTAATAATTTTGTGTCTTACCTCTTTTGTGTCAAAATTTTTTCGGGAAACGTTATTTTTTTTAATGTTACTTGTAAAACACAATATAAACGAGAAACAGACATGTGGGTGTGTATTCTGCACCTCCATATCTTCTTCTGTAAATTCTATACACAATCTCTATACTGTCAATTCTATACACAACCTGAAAATACATTTTTGTCTTTTTGTGTCATTTCATAGACTTTTTGTTTTTTTATTATGTAATTTGCAAACTCATTTGAAAAAAGACTTTTGAATTACAAAATTCGGAAGTTAAATAAGACTTCCGGATTATGTAATATGGAGAATAATCATGCATCTGAAAAATGATTTTCAGAGATAACTAATTATAAATTTAAAAAATGACTTTCAAATTTGGTAATCCAAAATATTATAAAGGAGTATTTTTGGAAATTTGAAAAATTTATGGAAGTGGGAGAAGAAGGTATCGATTACAACAGTCAGTGTGTGTATATATATACTCCAGAATTTATAAGTTCTTGTTCATTCTAATCATTTGCACATTATATACTCCTGAGAGTAAATTTCATGGGATAAATTTTATTACTGATTTATTTTTCTAAAATAGTACTTTTTTCAAGAAATATTTCTCGAACGAACCCAGTTAATATTTCTCTAAAATGAAGTTGTTTACTGTAGTAGTTGAGAAAGAACTGAATTCTTAACTGATTTTTTATCTCCGGTGTCAGAAAGAATTCAGTACCTGAAGTTTGGGAGTTTTCTCGGTTTTCTTTTTTGTTTTTTTAAAGGGGATTAAATCTCACTTTAATAATATTTTTTTTATTACAACCACAATATTTATTTTTTAATTCAAAAGTTTAAAATTAAAAATATATTTTTTAATTTTTCAAAAATCAATAATAATAAATTTAATTTTAAATTATATTACAATATCGATAAAGATCTATTAAATAAATTTTAGAGTAAAAGTGATATAATTTAAATGACACCTGGATATTTTATTATCAAAATAAATAAAAAATTATAAATAGAAAATTCAGTTATTCAGGTTGCATTTTAAAAGAACCACTATCTCTTTAAAAATTTCTCTTTTGATTATCGGAGTTTGTCATTAGACTCCTGACAGTGAATATTACAAGATTGTCCGGTCAAAATCTTTGATAGAGTAAGTTCTGAACTTATTAGGTTTCTTTTTGTCTAGGCTTTGCATATGACTCTTTTAGCTTTAGGGTTCATCTCTGTTAACTGAGGATCATAGTGATATAATTAGATTTTTTATCAGGACTCTGTGGTGCATGTTAAGCTATCTTGAGCTTTTTGATAGATTGGGAGCTCTTAGTAAGCATCTTCTCAAGTTCAGGTAAGGAAAACTAGTTTTAAATTTCCAACAAAACCTTAGGCTATTTGGATGTGGGGGCTACGTGGTCACCAATATCAAAATTTCTTGTAGGATTGTTTGTTTTGAGTATAATAGAGTTTGATTGAAATTAGAATGTGAAATTTTATATATGATAGATGTTATCAAATTATATTGTTTTGATTTGAGTAAGTAAATGAATGTAATTAAATAGTTTGATGAATCACTTAAAGGATAATGTTGCTTAGTATCGATTGTTTTGATGTTGATTTAGAGTAATTATCCAACTCTAGCAGGGAATTTGTTATTTTGGTTTAGTATATTTGATAAAATAAAAATTTGAATAAAAATATGAGGTACTCTCAAGTCCATTTTTGCTTAAATGAGATGAGATTTCGTTCAAGCGAAAATGGGGAAATTTTGGGTACATGTTGGTTCATTTTTGTTAAAACAATTTTTTTTTTTCGCTCAAGCCATTTATTTATTTTAAATAATTATTTCTTTTAAAAGTCTAGTTTATTATTGTTTATTATTGTTAAGTGAATTTTAAGATATGTTTGGAGTGTTTAGAAAGTTTAAAATTTAATGTGATTTAATGTTGTATTGATGTTTTAAATGAAATATGCACATGTAAGTAGAGATCTCACCGAAGTAATGTGGATGATGAATTTGATAGACACTTAATTATTTTGTGTAAATTGTAAAAATTTGATAAATTATATTTGTTATTAAAAGTCAAATCTATATTAGAATTCTTAAAAATAGCTTTGCTTTTGTATTTGTTTTCTTTAATATGTAGTGATCGTGTTAAATTACACGAGAGCAGATGAAGTTGCAAGTGGTAGAGCTCCTCAACTAGAGAAATTGTTGTTTTTATTTTAATGTTTTGTTTTTAATCATTTGTGTATATATTAAAATTTCTAGAAAGAATATATTTTGAGATACATTATGAAATAATAATATATGTTTATATGTTAATGGGTTATTACATGTTATTAGATATAGTTGCATATTATGTTATTAGATATGAGTAAAATAGGGATGTTACAAAATCAAAATTTATTCATGCTTAAATTACTATTTTTTTTTGTTTTGTTTCTTCACTCAAAAGTAATTAAAATTTTATATCAACATTTTTAATTACTTATTTTAAATTAGTTTTTTCTAATTATTATAAGAAAGAAGCAATTTTTTTTATTTATTTGTTAAAATGGACAAGTCGTGAAGTCGTTTACCTCCAGGACCATTTTATCTGTCATTCAATGAGATCAAAATCGGCACACAATATAACTTTCGTTCAAAATCCGAAACACATAAATTGTATGGCAGGTGCATGACTTTGCTTTGGATTGAAAAAGTGCACTCAAATCAATAATTGAGGTAAGAGATATCAATATATGAAAATCAATCTCTTTGAGTGCATGCTTTTTTTTCCCTAAAGGAACATGAGTCATAACCATATGTGTTCTTGTGAAAATCACATTTAAAAGAACTAAATCTTGACTTGTTGAAGAAGACATAAAAATTGGAGCACATATTTAATGAGGGAAGTTAACAACATGCATAGATGTATAATTTTTAGAGGTATATTGTAAAAAGAAAAGGGTAAGTTTAATGTCTAATGGCTAACAAATCCCAAACATGGTTTACGAGAAATGAACAACATATTTAAATAAAATGGTTGAAATGGTTGGTGATGTAATTGTAGAGAAATTCACACTTTGTAACTTCTTTGCTCTCATTTTAGTTTGTTCTTCTTATAGTTTACAAACATACACATTTGTTGGGTTGATGTACTGCAAATTGAAAAACAGTTTACGAAACTTTTCACAAAATTTAACAAAATCATTAGTCCTTTAAGATTAAAATTTTATTTATAACCCCAATATGCAATGGCAACACTCATGAAGATATTACTGACATCTATAATAATATATAAAGTGATTATGGTACATAAATCTTTTCCAATTTTATCTTTTATAATATTGAAATATAATAAATTTAATATTTATTTATTTTAAATTAAAAATTTGAATTTTCAAAATTTAGAGAATTTTGAATTAAAAAAAGAAAAGAAATTAATTTCTTATAATTTATCCTTTAAATAAATACTTTCTCTAAATTCAAATAATTCTTCTCAATAAAAAATAACATACACAATAAAAAAAATTACATACAACAAAATAAAAAAAAATATTTATTTTTATAATATTTTCGTGTTAGGCATCACTATGCAACTTGACATCACCTCAAGTAAAAAATTTATTATTTCCAATAATATTATTATTTTATTTGGAGTTATTATTTTTAATAGAAACCTTTTTATAATTTAATAATATATTTTTTTATTTCATTAGTTATTATAATAATAATATTTTTTGTCAAAAGAAAAAAGTTTAATTATTTATCTTTTAAAAAATTAATTTATTTATTTTTAAAAAAAATTATTATTTTTATTTCAAAATAATTAAATTATTTTTTTAGAAATAAATGTTACATATTTATAATAATTTATACCTTTTAAAATATATAATTTATCCTTTAAAAAGAATATACTCGATTGTTATAATTTAATAAGTAAATTTATTAAAAAAGATTTACTTGTTATAAATGGTAGGTAAACTCAAATAAGGATGGTAGGTAAACTCAAATAGACCCATAAACACTAATTTTAATTTTTGTCGTTCCCATTAAGAAAGAATTTATTGTTACAATATTATAAGATTATCATACTCTAAATTAGTGTTTTAGTTTATATTATATAGTAAAATTTGTAATGACATGTATAAATTTTACATCATATATTAATTAAATAAAATTATAATTATTATAAACTTATAATACAATATCATTAACGTGTGTTTCAGATTATTTAAAATAATTTAAAGTATAATGAATTAAATTTAAATAAATAAATAAATAAATAATTTTTATTCGTATTAATATCATGATTAAGAATATAAATAATGATAACTTATAACATATAGTCGTACACACAAGTTGATAGCGTGAAAGATATTTGAGATCTCAATTTATTTTATAAAGATGAATTAGACTTAATGTCCGTTTCTTAATAAAATCATACACTATAATATTTTACTTCCTTTAAATATACAATTACTTTTAATTATTAAAAAATATTTTAATTCTTTTTACAGTTTTAGTTTACGTAAAAAATAATATTAATCAAACTCAACCTAATTTAGAAAAATCAATTTCAAATTTATCTAAAACAAACATTAAAATTTATAATGGCGTTTAAACTATAAATTATTGAAATTATGTTTGAGTACACGACTTTATCTTATTTTTTTAAAAATAAACTTCTATTTCTAAACACACTGTGCACATAAATTAAAAAAAAATTAAAATCACATCACAAAACACGACTTAAATACAAAAATAAAAACTAAAAACAAAGTTATGCCTTGAAATATAATTTTTAAACAATTATCATTTTAAATATGACTTATTCATTTACATAGATTAAAAAAATTATGGTGATAAATAATTTTTGAAGTAAAATTTGAGCAAAGCGTTTGTTTGGCCCCAACTTCAAATTTCATTAATAACCTATCCTTAAATGGTAGCAGGTTAAGCCAATGAAGAATTGGACCTGCTTTCTTTTAAAAGTATGTTACGTTGTACACCACTTTCATTTCATATCTTTTTTATATCACCCTTTTTCAACAAACATTCATTTTCACCTAAGATCTATTTCTGTACATAATTATACTTAAATAATAGGTATAATTAAACTCATGTAAACAATTATTTTCTGTAAATACTAAAGTAAATTTCAATATTTTCCATTAATTTTGAGTTAAACCTCACAGTTTTAATCATCTCATGCTAATTCCTACAAAAACATAAGTTTGGTTCAAAATCTCTATCCAATAAAGGAAAAGAAAACAAAACGAAAGAGCCTCCGTGATCGTGCACGTAACAAGCACCATTATCGTTTGTGTTTTCTTTTCAAGAAAAGCATTACAATATATTTTTTTAGTATACTTTTCGAGAAAAAAAAAACGTAATTTTTTATTTAATAGTTTTCTCTTTTAATTTATAAATTTTAATAAACAAAAGTATTATTAGAAACAGTGTCGCCGGGCGAACCCATGTTATTTGCACTCCTCAATTTTTTAAAGTCATAAATAAATACATGATACTTTCATATTTTGCATCTTTTAAATTTATATATTAATTTCAGTATTAAATTATAATATCATATATTCATAAAAATATATAAATTAATATATTATACGATAATAATATAATTATTTTAAAATAAATTGCTCTCACTAATCAGGCTGTTGGATCTTGTATGCAGTGCTTATCATTCTTTCTTACATTTATGTTTTATGGGTAGGCTGGTCTCTCTAATAGGATTTTTTTTTATAAATTCTTACTCCACCTTCATACTTTCTTCTTTTAATATTAATTATAAAAAACCTTTTTAAAAAATTTAAATAACTTAAATGAAATATAAATTATTTTTTCTAAATAATTTAAGCTATACATCTATGTACTTTTATATTACTGTTCTAGGCGTATACATCTGTTGTATACTTGTCTTTAACACTTTTATTTTTTTCTATGGTTATAGTGTTTGAAAAAAACAATTTTATTATTTGAATGTGGGTAAGACATTTGATAAGGAAATTTATTGTATTTGATATTTTTCAATGTGAATATTTTTTTTTTAAAATTTTTTTACTTTATTCTTATACTTTGTTGGTTTTTTTTTTTACGACTTTAAAAAAATAACAAAAAATAATCACTAAATATAAAAATATTATAAAACTTGTCTTAATCATTCCTATTCATTATCAATTATCATAAACAACTATTACCACTTGAAAATAAAAATACACTACATTTCCTATCTGTGAAAAGTATCGTAAAATAAAGAAAAATATGAAATGCAGGGGAAGCTATGAATGTGCATGAAGAAGTTTTCCTTTTTTTCAAGTACATATCTTCTTTTGTTTTGTCTTTGAGAAAAAAAAGTAAAAATTTAATTTAAATGGTAAAACCCTACAAAATAATTTAACAAGGAAATAGATAAAAGAGATAAATATAGAGTATTAATGTATGATAAATGAAATAAAAGTTATTGAAAAAATGTAATTAAAATATATGAGAAATTTATTTTTGTATTATCACATATCATGATATATAATATTTTTTTTTGTAGTTTTATGTAAATACATGATTAGTTGATGATTAATAATATAAAAAAAGTTTAGAAAGAGAATTGATGAAAATTGTTTGTAAATATATGTATGGGTTAGTGTAAATAAAGGCAGAGCGCACTAATATTGTCTTCTCTACTCCGTGTGTGGTCAGGTGAGAAGCACTCAGAAGACGCAAAAGCTGAAAAGCTTAAACTCTGAAATTTAAAGAACCATCCAAAGCAAACCACTACCAAATCCAATCCTCCCACTCTCTTTCTTCTCAAATTCCACACAGAACACACAAACGCAAAACATTCTCGGAAACCGTAACCCAAATTCCATTCCCGGCTCATCGAGCTTCGGACCATCCGCCATTTTCACAGACCGCAACAAGACAACGCAACAACCTTCCTTGTTTTCCGCTCTTGCTGTTTTTCAAACCCCAAATGCCTGAATAAGAAAAAGGTAGCTTCATAATCTCAGACACTCGCTCGGTGGTTGTTTGTTAGAGATGGCAGGTAATAGTAGCTCGGAGGGGTTAGGAGATGATTTCTTCGAACAGATCTTAGCAGTGCCTGAAGCTCCGGTGGGATATGGCAGAACCGTAGCCACTGACGTTGGAATGCTGCAATTAGGGTCCTCAAATTCAACTGCCGCTGCTCTCAGAGGTGGTGGAATGATGCCTCTGGGCATGAATTTGGAGCAATCTGCTTTTCTAAGCCACCATGATTCCAGAAACTTAGTTGACGACGTTGTTAATGTTGATCCCAGCGTTCACAATAATCACCACCACCACCACCACCACCACCACCATCAACACCTCACTCTCCACAATAACAACTCATCACCCTCTTCTACTGCACCAATCACCGTATGCACCCATCACCTTTACCATCCTACATCTTCTCATAACAATACTAGTGCGCATGCAGATTAGAGACTGGTTTTATTTATTTTATTCTCTTATTGTTTGTTAATTTTTGTGAGTCGTGCAGGATCGCGATTCGATGCATGTGAGAGGTTTGTTTTCAGCGTTTGGACAGTTGCACAGTCCTACGCTTGTTCCCTCTGTCCGCCCCACGCTGTCATCGCCGCCGCCTCCTCAGCCCCAGCTCCACCTCCACCACCACCATAACCAACAGGTAACATTATTATTAATTATTATTATACCTTAATAATAATAATAATTCCATCCCTCACCCAATAATTCACCTCTAACCTATATAGAGACAAACTATTATAGTATATTAACCTTAAAGTTGGATCACTTTACAATGCATAAAGAAGAGATGCCTGTGGAAGTTTAGTTAGTGCTTCATCCTTCACCATTCATTCATTTCTTTATCACAAATAAAATACTTATTTAACTAATCCTAACATCTTATGAAATCATTCTGCATTCTATATGCCTTCCCTTTGTTTTCTTTTTCCTAAGTACCCAAATTTCATGGCTTCAGACCCATACTTTACAATTTTACCCTTTCCCTGTGGATGCGCTTCCGCTAATTTCACTCCCTCTACCACAGTATTCGCATTCCAAGAATCATTGCCTTTATTGCATTCGTGTTTAAAAAATTCCCAGATTTTGTTTTATGCTCAATTTTTTTATTATGTTATTTACATTTTTTTTTCACTACGAAGTTTGTTGGATGTGTTTTGCGATTTTCGGGAGCATTTTTGTTCTTTATTCCAACTTCTTTTTTGAGGTTTTGCTTTCAGCTATGCACGAGCACTTATTGGTACTACTTTCCGCCAACGCGTTTTCTGTGCTTGTTTTCATTAGTAGATTGTATACTTTTTCACCACGCGTTTTTCTTCTAGAGTTTAATAGGCGTGTCAAATTTTACGTTTTGTTAATAAATTAATTAGTATTGATACAAAAATGGTGAATACAACTTCTCAATCGCTCTGGCTCCAACGCAGAGCCAATAGCTAGGCTCGCAACAAGTGACTTTGTTTCAATTTCAACGCCCTCGTACTGGGTGGGACCCGTTTTGACATATATTTCTATTTTGTTAGGGCATGAGATTTTTGACATTTGACATTAATATTCAGGCTGTGGATCCTCCGTCTTGACTTTAAAACCTCAAATTCAACATTTTAACGAATATATCTGCACTGAGAAATTGTAAAAGGACAGACAAAATTAATAAAAATGATTTGCATTTTTTAATGTTGAAGGGTCCTATTATTGTGGATTTTCGCACGCATCAATATTCGCTGTCTACTTATATTTTATATGTCCATGCAAAATATAATCTGGATTGGATGAATATACTATGCCACAAGTTGCAATGGCATAACATAAGTTTTTGAAATAACAATATATTGACTCAATGACTATTAATATTCCTGTATATGGTAATGGAGATAATGAACGTAATATATAGAGTTTGGTTATGTACTATACTATGAGTTATTTGTGATGTTATTTAGGTTATGATCCCATGCATATTGCAGGCGTTTCAGGGCCAGGGAGGTGGAGGTCCAGCGTTAATGAGTTGTACCCCACAAGCACCTATCATTCGCCCTCGTGTGAGAGCAAGAAGAGGGCAAGCCACAGATCCACACAGTATTGCTGAACGGGTAATTGATTAATTAAGGACACACTTATTCTTAGAACTCACATGCTTCAATATTGACATAATATAACAACCAAAATGGACCAATTCACTGCAGACTAGATTGTTTTATCAGTGATATTAGTATATTGCTTACTGGATTCCTTTGTCCTATAACAATGATGTCTTTATTCTTTGTATTGGATGTAGTTGCGTCGCGAAAGAATTGCTGAAAGAATGAAGGCACTGCAAGAGTTGGTTCCCAGCATTAATAAGGTTTGTGCTTTTAATTTGCTATGCAATGATAAACATACCATTTATATTTTCTCTTCATTTAGAAAGTCATTTCCTAAGAAACTTCCATTTTATAAATAACCATTTTGTTAAAACTTTAGAATAGCGTACACATGGATGAATGCTTATAAAGCCTTCAAAATAATGGAGTACGTTGAGAAAGTAAAATATACGGTTTTGTACTTTATAGATTCTCTACAGTTCAAATGTGAATCCATTTGTGGTTGCAGACGGACAGAGCAGCGATGCTTGATGAAATTGTGGATTATGTGAAGTTCCTAAGGCTCCAGGTTAAGGTATGTAAGCTCTTAAAGAATGTGTATTCCAATAAAACTTTCTTCCTTTCCATGAACGGCTTAATCTATATTAAAAATTTCTTCCTATAGAAAAGTTACGTTGAACTTCCATTGATTTCTTTTGAAATCAGTCCCGGGCACATGATAGAGCTTTACTGAATCTATTGTTTTTATTTTTGAGAAACTTGTTTCAAATTTCTGAGCCTCCGTACAAGTGTACATGTTAGGCTTAAAGCTTAATACTGAAATATCCATACTCATCTATATGGAGTGTTTGTGAATGGTAGACACATTTTGTCGTGTGTGATCTTCCCACTCAATTGAACAAGAGATGTCTACCAGATTTTGTTAAGCTGCCTAATTTCTTGGTACCAATTGTCTAAACAAAATATATTAATAAAGCTTCTGTCCTTTTCATATCATTTAATTTTATTGATATTTTCAAACAGGTCCTGAGCATGAGTAGACTGGGGGGAGCTGGTGCAGTTGCTCAACTTGTGGCTGATGTTCCCCTTTCTGCAGTGGAGGTGATGAATACTCGAAAGAAGTTTATGCTACTTTTCTTCATCTTTCTTTAGTTTCATACCTTTTTTATCATTTCAATCTACTTTTACTTTATTTTCGTCAAGCACTACTTGCAAAATTTTGTACCACGGTACGTATCTAAACCGGGATAAGAGATAACATCATAGCAATCATAGCACTGCGCACTACACATGTAAATTTATGTTAGTTTTTTTGTTTTTTTATTGTGTTAACTTTATATACATCTTTCTATTCTGGTTCTTACAATAGTTTTATTGATTCTATCAGCAAGGGGAGGACATAGAAGGTGGCGCCAATGAGCAAGCCTGGGACAAGTGGTCCAATGACGGTACAGAACAACAAGTTGCTAAACTTATGGAAGAAGATGTGGGTGCGGCTATGCAATTTCTTCAGTCCAAGGCACTTTGTATCATGCCCATATCTCTAGCCTCAGCCATTTTTCGTATGCCTCAATCAGAATCATCAACAGTCATCAAGCCTGAATCAAACAGCCACTGATAGAACCGTAAAAAAGTGTTGTGACAGACTTTTACATAATTTTGTGTAGCCAAAAAAAATGCTCCCACTCCTCCTCCTTTATGACAAGGGTATTCTACTTTCTTATATAATTTTCTGATTGGATGGAGAAAGATATGTAGTCGGTGCAGCTGTTCACTCTTCTCAAGTTTTGTCAAAGAAGGAGTAATTGCTTTTCCAAATGAGTAAAACCGGAAGAGCGCAGCATGTCCTTGTGACAGTGAAGATCAACATTTTCAATGGCCTTATTGATGTTTTTCTTCCAAATATCTGTGGTGGGGTTGGTGGTGGATGACTAAATATTTGTAGTGGAAGCTCTTTTCTTAGTTTTTTTAAATTTGAGTGAGTGGGGAGTGGGGCCATTTAAAAGGAAAGGATGGGTAGGCATGATTTATGTGGAGAAAACTTTAATACAAGTTGAATTAAAATATGGTTAGTTACCTTGTAAAGCTGTTTGGAAGCATCTGACAATTGCAAAAGCTAAAGGTATTTTAAAACAATAAAGACATATTGAGTTTTGTTTGCTTCTAAAACAAGTGAATTCCACCATCAAATTAGGTGCGAGATTACTCAACCCACTGCTTCCTCAGAAAGTGGAAAATGACAACTTTCCTATAATTTACTCTTCAAAATCTTATCTTCTTACTAATACAATATTCATAATGCTATAATAGAATTGCTATTTATTATTTATTACCGTGTGTTTCATTTCAAGCTCAACATCTTAGAGTCCTGTCAAATATCAATTAACTTGGCTTTATAGAAAAAAAAATGATATCTTTCATTTCATATTAGAAGAGATTAATTGCGTTTAGAATTACTTTTGATTTAAAATGGTCTTTATGTTGGATTAAAATGTAACACTAAAATTCGTTGTTTACTTGCTTTAATAATAACAATATGTACATATAAATCATATCATTTTAAAATAAATTTTAAACCCAATTAATTGTGCTCTTAATTATGGTTTTAATTTTATAAAAGATAGAAGACAATATACTAGAAAAAATAATTCAAATATAAAAAACTAAACATATTTCAAAAAGTACTAATAATATATATGTGAATTACTAATTTCACTTTGTTCACGTGTCATAAAAAATATTTATGAAAAAAATACTGTATATACTATGACAATAAAATTTTACCAAAAAACCCTTATGAATTATGTTCTAGTTAGAAATTTTATATTTGTCACAAAAGAATGTAGAAAACAATAGTATTAGGAAGATAAGTTTTATCGATGAATTTTCCCAGATATTATATTAAATGATACTCATTTCCGTTTTATTATTAAACTAGATACTTTTTTTTAAGAAAATGACATTTACAAATTTTTAAATAAATATTTACTTTTTCTCATATTTTTAAGAGATGATAGTATTATCTCTTATGTTTTTAATATAGTAATCACTTTACATATTTATTTATAGAAAATTATTAAAAATTTGAGCCAATATAATATATTTAAGTAAAATAAAAAATGAATCTTATTTATTAAATATATAAGAAAAGTGGATGCATATTTAAAACTTAAAGAAGATGTGAATGTTTCTTTTACTAAAATGATAAGGGAGAAAATATTTATTTTAAAATTCAAAAGAATATGAGCGTGATTTGACATCACCTCGAAAAGCTAAATGCAAATCTTCTTTCGAAATGGAAATGATAAGTGTTTTACATAATTTTGTAAATCTATCAAGTTCCTAATGCTTTTATTTGGACTGGGTACCGGTTGGAGTGGAAAAGAAAGAAAAAAAGAAAATTATTTTGACTGATAAAAAAAATAAATTTAAGTGCAAAGTTTATAATAAATAGTATTGATCTGACTGATTTTTTTAAAATAATTGTGTTATATAATTCATTATTAATTGTATTTATCCATTATAAAATGGGACTATACGTATGATTATGCATAATCAAATTATAATTATATTTTTATTGACAAATTGTGAGGAGAATAGTCTATACAATTGAACGTTTTGAGTTATAAATGATTATCATACCCTCAACACAAAGCTATCATAAAATAAATTTATAATACAAATTTTTAGTAAGTACCATTTATCTTATTCAATACTCTTACACTTATATATTTTACGCACATGTTGTTATTGTGCTCTTGAAATAAGTATCAAATAGTCTTTTTTAGGTGAATATTTTCCTTTATGAATACAAAGATTTTCATCCCTCAAAACACGTTTTTGGTAAGAATACTAATGTATTTTTGTTATATTTGAAAATAATTATAAATTAAATTTGAATAATGAATAGTTTTAAAAAAAAATATTTATGTGATGTAAAAAATATTAAGAAAAAATACTTTAACTTTTTAATTAAATACATTTATATAAATTTAATTTATGAATATTAGTCACATTTCACTTATTCAGTAAGTTTTTCATAATTTAAAAGAAAAGTAGAGTTTATCAATATATTTTATTTTTAATCAATTTTAATTGATAACATACAAATTATTTATCATAAAAATTATTAACTAACCATATGGAAATCCTTTAGTGCATAAAATTTGAGGATATATTGTTGGATTAGAAATAATGTTATTAATTTGTTATATATATTTAATTTTATATTTTTAAATTTGAATTAAAAATGAATTAAATTGACTAATTTTGTATGAATTGAATTACATATATCATGATTAAATATCTGCATTTTATACTACTAATTATGATACATATAACGTAATCCCGATGAATTTCTTAAATTTTAAACTGAAGCAGGCAAAATGTATTTGACAAACTCCACATTATTCTTGAATTAAATATTTATTTATTTGGATCACAATAGATTATGTTTTTAAACATAATAATTGTCTTATGCCTTTAAACATAATAATCTATGATGTTATATGCCCTTAAACATTGATTACATATAACTTTCATATTTTTATAAACGATATATTTAATTCAATAAATTATTTTATATTTTTCTCTTTAATATGTTATTATTATTTTTTTCACATTTATTTCCATAATTTTTTGTTTTTCTCTCATGGATAAATTCAGTCCTTTCTACATCCATTCTTTTAATTTTAAAAACAAGAATGGTCAAGGTTTTAGTCAGACTATAAGGGTTTTTCCTCTTTTCAACTTACATCACAACAATACAATTGAACTTCATTTAGGGTCCAACATTAAATGTCACAATTAACTGCTCTAGTGGTATCATCATGTCTACTTTTGTATCAACCCGTTCCCGTGCGTTGACCAAAGTCAAAGTCAAACATATGGTGGGACCCACCAAGGGGGCTCCAAGGAGGAAAGTCAGAGTTGACCGGTTGGGGCGTCGCCAGGTATAGGCGTCGCAAGGTGTGGGCGTCGCCAAGACTCAGGCGTCGATGCTGTCATCCCCCGATACCTACGAGAAGGGAAGATCATGGAGGGGACGACACAATCAGAGGCCACGGTACGGGCGAGGAGGCCTTGGGCCCCGGTACCTCAGAGCAGTAATCAAGAAAAGAGAAAGGTGACTTCAAGGCCATATCCCCAGTACCAGTAGGGAGTAACCTGACTCATGAAGTACCCATGCCACCTCTGAAGAATCCCTGGGACAGATACGATCCGGGAGAGGGCCACGCCCGGGGGATGATCCATGTGCATAGTGTGAGAGGAAGGCCGATACACTCACAGGGTGAGTGACTAGAACCTGGGGCGCATGAGTTGGCACCCAGGTAGTCACCCCTTGCGCCAGATGCACTTCGAGGAAGGAAGACTTACATGCTGGGATTTCCCTAGGTTGGGTTACAGCGTCGTAAGGCCTTCCACATGGAGTTGCGATTAAGTCAGAAAGGCCACGTGGCAGTAAGCATTGAAACCCAAGGTATATAAGCTTCTCTGAAAGCTTAGTGAGGTACGTTTTACTCATTTCTCACACACTCTGATCATTTGCTTGCTTACTCACTATACGCACGAGTGACTGGAGAGAGAGAGAAGTTAGTTACAATTCAGTTACACACTGTTAATATATTTAATTTTCTATTTTAAATTATTGGGCTTTGTTTGTTTGACCCAACTTTCCTTTTCTGTTTCAGCTAGGTCTTAATCTTTTTCTTATATATACACCATGTATTTTACTCTCTAATATACAAGTGAATAAAAGTTTCTTTTATATTTATTTTTCTCTACAATTAGGGTTCATCAAAACCTCTCTTTCTTCATTACGATTACGTGCGATTACGTACGCTAATTAAAGCATCACATCAGACAAGGAATATTCATCTTCATTTACTGTAATATGGTATCAGAGCTCTTCGAATGAAGAGTTCTGCTGCGCTTCTCTCTGATTTTTATTTCCCTCTTTGCTGTTCTTGGTTATTTTTTTATTTTTTTTCTGTTCTCTTTCAAAATCTTGATTGGTTTTAAAAATCTTTTAGGCAATGTTTAATGAAAACCCTAGTCTTCATAGTCTTAATAGTAGTCACACTATTACATGCAATTTTTGTGGTAAATATGGTCATACTGAGGCTGTTTGTTTTCGCAAAGTGGGTTTTCCTTCTGGTAATGTTAAAACCTCAAAGTTTTCTTTTACTAGAAAAGTCTGCACTTTTTGTAATCGTCTTGGCCACACTGTTGACACCTGTTATAAAAAGCATGAGTTCCCTCCTGGCTACAAATTCACCAATTGGACATCCCAAGCCAATAATATGATTACTACTGACACTTTTTCTGAGCTTTTTCCTAAAGAACAGGATGTAAAGGGGATTCAACTTACATCACAACAGTGCCAATTCCTTACCAACATTTTGCGTAAGCAAAACCTTGAGGATCCTGCCCCTCACACTCAAATTAATCAAGTCGGCACCATCTCTATGGATGAAATCCCCAATACGGAGCATTCTTCAACAGGTAAGTTTCTCTCTTCACTATCTTCTATAAAAGAATCTTGGATTATTGATTCTGGTGCCACTGATCATGTTTGTCACAATTTGAACGTTTTTACTACTTATACTAAAATTAAACCTGTCTTAATTAGTCTTCCAAATGGCCAAATTGTTTATGCCACATATTCTGGTTTAGTACGTTTTTCTGATAAGTTTTATTTGTCTGATGTGTTATACGTGCCTCATTTTCAATTAAACTTAATATTTGTTTCTAAACTCACACACCAACTTAAATGCACTTTAACTTTCACTTCAACCCACTGCATTATACAAGACAATCTCACTCAAGAGAGGATTGGTACAGTTAAAGCCACCGCTGGCTTGTACCTTGTCACTACCTTGCCTGCTTCTAGTCATTCTAAACCGCATTGTTTTGCTCCTTTTATTAATTGTAATATCACAAACAAAACACTATGGCATTATAGACTAGGACACCCTTCACATGAAAGATTACATGTCTTAAGCAAACAATACTCTTTTATTACTGTTGATACTCACCATGTATGTGACACTTGTAGTTGTGCAAAACAGAGAAAACTTCCTTTCACTTTAAGTAATACTGTTACCTCTGCTATTTTTGATCTTGTACACTTTGATATTTGGGGACCATGTTCCATAATTTCTATGCAAGGTTTTCGTTATTTCTTGACTATTGTTGATGATTACTCGCGTTATACTTGGGTTATTCTGCTGCATAACAAATCTGAAGTGCGTCAACACATCATTAACTTCACTGTTTTCGTTCAAAATCATTTCAAAACTAATATCAAAACGATTCGTACTGACAATGGTGTTGAGTTTGCTATGTCAAATTTTTATGCTTCAAATGGAATTATACATAAAAAATCTTGTGTCGAAACACCACAACAAAATGGCATTGTAAAACGTAAACATCAACACATACTAAATGTAACCCGGGCTTTACTTTTTCAAGCAAATCTTCCTCCTATTTTTTGGGAATTTGATGTAAATCATGTTGTTTTCTTAATAAATGATATTCCTACTCCATTACTTGATAACATCACTCCTCATGAAAAGTTGTTTGGAAAACCATATGACATTTCCTTTCTAAAAGTGTTTGGTTGTCTCTGTTATGCTAGTACCATTACTGCACATAAGAAAAAATTAGATGATAGATCTATCAAAGGTATTTTTCTTGGCTTCCCGCAAAATACAAAAGGTTATATTATCTTAAATTTAAAGTTTCATGAAAACCACTTTCCATATAAATTGGACAGTGGCTTGCCTAAGGACCCTAACACTTTATCTCTCCCTATTTCTAATGCATATAATTCTGCTTTTGATTTTTTTTTTCTGATACTGCACCTCCTGTCGAGCCATGTGCCTCTACTCCTGCACCCAATACTGTTCCTCCACCAGCCTCATTATCCTATGATCTTCCAACAAATAGTGCCTCTGATCCTGCATCCAACATTGTACCTCCATCAGAATTATCACCGCCTGCATCTCCAGGAAGCATCTCACCCCAATTTCCAAGAAGATCAGCTCGTCCTCACCGACAACCTGCCTATCTTGCAGATTTCCACACTGCAACCAACACTGTAAGTAGTAGATATCCTATTCATAATTACTTGTCTTACAATTTCTTATCTTCCAATTTTAGAAATGTTATTTCCTCTATCAATTCTCATCCTGAACCTCGGACATATAACGAAGCCTCCAAACATGCTTCTTGGCAATCTGCCATGCAAGATGAGCTTCAAGCTCTTGCTGCTAACAATACTTGGCAACTTACCCCTCTCCCTCCAGGAAAGAAAACTATTGGTTGTAAACGGGTATATAAAATCAAATACCATTCTGATGGCACTGTTGAGCGCCACAAAGCTAGAGTTGTTGCCAAAGGGTTTACCCAACTTGAAGAACTTGATTTCTTAGACACTTTTGCACCTGTTGCTAAACTCACTACCCTCCGCCTTCTGCTTGCTATTGCCACTACCAAAAATTGGATTTTAAAACAACTTGATGTCAATAATGCATTTCTTCATGGTGATCTCCATGAAGAGATATGTTGGGTTTAATAGTGCCAAAGTTCAAGAGGGGGGGGGGGGGGTGAATTGACCTTTTAAAACTTTCTCGCAGAAACAGTGTTTAACACAGTTTTACAGAAAATAAATCGATTTATGTAAAAATGAACAGATTTATTTTAGCACTGTTTTTGTTTGAAAAGCTTTTAATACAGCAAGGTTAATCACAAGATTATGCAGATAGATTTTCCAGATGCACACACAGATATCAGATTGAAAAACAGTGAAACACAGAAAACAGCAAACCTTAATTCCAATTAATGTGATTTAGGTTCAGTTAAGGGCTTGACAATTTGTGAGACAATCTATCACATACAACCTGTTTTATTAGTCTTTAACAGATTATCAGTGTTCTTATTGAAACCAGACAGTTTTCCAGAAATTAAGAACAAGGAATCACAGAACAACAAGCTTCAACTTTAAGCAATTGTTTAAGGTTCAATTAATAGCTTTGACAATTTCTTGAGCAACCTATCACAGTCAATTTGTTCCAGTGGCTTTTAGCAGATTTTATATGTTCTTATCAGATTCAAACAACTTTTTCAGAAATTAAGAACAGTATGCACAGTGCCCAGAAAGAACAGATTTATTTTCAATTGAACAGATTTATTTCTTTACTGTTTTGTCAATTATGCAGAAACGAAATTGCAGTGAGTGAGAGAGAATGAACACAAGCAGTTATACTGGTTCACTCAACTGAGCTACATCCAGTCTTCACCAACAACAGGTGGAAATCACTAAAACACAGTACAACCAAGTACAATTCCCACTGTTCTTGAAACCTACAAGAACTTAGGTACTCTTGCTGAAAAAACCTATTTCAGCACACACACACCCACTCTTCAAGAACACCTATCAAGAAGAGTGTTCAACCAAACTATTACAAGAAATGAGAAGTGAAACGACTACACCTGATTGAGGATACAAAGATCTGCCTTAAACCAGTAGGCAAGATTGCTAGAACAGTAGCAGCACCTCACACCAAGCTTTTGGAACCAAACCAAGAACAAGCACTTTGTGATTTTTGAAATCTTTGAAGAACAAATGCTAATCCTTTGTAAACTTTTGATTCTCTGCTGTAAAACTCGTTTTTGCAAATGTATGAACTCTTATTAAACTCAGAAACAAGTTTGCATTTTATAGAAAACCAACTTATAACAGATTTTTGAAAAACAGTTAAAGCTGTTATAAAATGAACAGATTGAAAATAAAATGAACAGATTTATTTTCAAAAAACAGTTAGAGAATTTGTTAAGTGAGGAGACTTTAGTCAACCATTCTGGTGTTGAGATAAAACTGAAAATCGTTTAAGTTTGACATGGCACCAGAGACAAAAAGAATCTATTCATTTACAGATGAACAGATTTATTTTTCAAAACGAAAACAGAGAAAGTTTAACTGTTTAAAACTCAGTCGTTTTGAAAGGTAGAAGACTTAGTCAAAATACCTGATGCACAAAATCTAATTTTCACAAGACTTAGCCAAGGCATCAGTGTAAAAATGAATCTGTTTATTTAGAAAAGAACATATTTATTTTATGCAGTAAATGTGTTTTTTGTAAAACATGTGAAAAACAGTTTAAGAAAACTTATGCTTGTTCTTATCACATGGCCAGTGGTTATGAGGTGAGTTACTCAGCAAAAAGCCCACTCTTAGACAACCTCTAAGCACTACCTAAGACATACTTAAAGCAAAGCAAAGTACAAATGAAATGTACATATAAGTCTTCATCAAACACAATCTTGAAGGGGCAGCAACCATCTTCAACAAGATATACATGACCCATCCACCTGGCCTCTCTCTTCCTTCTCCCCAACATGTTTGCAAGCTTCAACGATCTTTGTATGGCCTTTGTCAAGCTAGTCGCCAATGGTACGCCAAACTTTCTACTTTTCTTTTATCAAATAATTACTCTATTTCTGTTGCTGATCACTCTCTTTTTCTTAAATATAATAATGATAAACTCACTGTTATTCTTGTTTATGTTGATGACTTGCTCTTAACTGGTGATGACACGGAAGAAATCAATACAATTACTGCATCCCTTCACCATCACTTCAAGATAAAAAATTTAGGTAATCTCACTTACTTTTTGGGACTGGAAATTGCTCGCAACAGTACTGGTCTTCATTTAAGTCAACGCAAGTATATGATGACTTTTTACGGCAAGTGCACCGTGTTTGTCAAAAGTAATAATTGTCCCTAAGGACGGATATCGATCCCACAAGGAACAATGAATTATTGAGTACAATAATCGCTAAATATAAAAACAGAACAATTAAAAGAGTTTTGAATTAATTGTGTTGGCACTGATCAATAAGAAAACAAACAAAGAATTAGTTGTTTCAATTGGAAAAATAAGGATTAGTTTCATCTCTCTCACTCTCAAGTATTTTGATTAGCATGTCAATATTAAGTTCTTTGATTGAAATTGATGCCCGTATAAAAATCATTTATATCGATTCCTCGCATATAAAATCCTTAAGAATGTCCCCTAACTATCGATCCCTCGCATAATTATAAGAACAACTTAGAACGAAGCTCAGACGTTTAATAGCAATTAACATTTCAAGTCTATTCCTAGCACTCAAATATGTTAAGTATTGTTGTTTAGGTCCGAACCCTAAAAATACCTCCCGGTCAGATTTAAGATTCTCAATTTGTCACGGAAAATTAAAAGTAAAACAACAATACCAATAATCAATCAAGAACTGAATATTAATATATAAAATATCACCTCAATACATAAGAGTTTGAGTAGATTACTCCCAATCCCAAAGGGTAGAATTAGCCACGCATACTTCTATCACCTTCCATTCTCTCAATTGGGTTACAACTCACTCTATGGTGTTTTCCTCTCAATCTGGCACACTAAGGTTGAGCCTCTAGCCCTCTATTTATCCTAGTTTTCTAGGGTTAGGTTGTTTATTGTGTCGCACTAATGGGCTAAATGATAAAACATAAAAAAGGCCCAATCTTCCTTTGCATCTTTTTCCATTCTGGGACCTTCTATCTTTATCTTTTTAGCTCAAATCATTCATCTTTAATCCAAATCTCCAATCTTCCTTAGAAATTGGCAATTAACACTAAATTTGGGAATAAAATACTCTTATTCAAATAAAGATCATAAAAAATGTAAAAAGGTATAAATTCATAAATTAGGGATTATCTTAAGTTACCTCCTCATCTTGTTTCTCTCCTTTGTCGACATCAACTATGATTCTAGCAGTCTTCATAAAGGGTCTTCCAAGTATCAAGGAAACCTCCTCATCTTCTTTCATGTCCATCACAACAAAATCCACAGGAAATATGAATTTATCCACCTTGACGAGAACATCTTCAACCACATCATATGGATACTTGGTTACTTGATCAGCTAACTTTAAAGTCATCTTGGTGGGTTTAATCTCCAAATCACCTATTTTCTTCAACATTGCCAAAGGAATTATATTTACGCTTGCTCCCAAATCCAATAAAGCATTGGCTACTAATAAAGCACCTATAGACACGGGAAGGTTAAAACTCCCTGGGTCCTTGAATTTTTTAGGCAAGCCTTTTTGAATAATGACACTGTATCTATCCTCCAGCTCTATATTTTTTTCTTCAATATAGCTCCTATTCTTTCGAAATCTTTCAAATGTTGAATCTTGCTTCAAATTTCCTGCAAAATAATTTTTAGGGAGCAATTTATCAAAGAATTTTCTTTCCTTCTCGCTTTTTGAAGGAGAATGAGGATATGATAAATCTTTTTCAAAAACTCCTCTCTCCTTATTTTCACTTTTCTTCTTTATTTTTTCCTCCTCACCTCTCTCTTTCTCATCTCTCTTCCCCTCTATCTCATCTTTTTCTTCTTTTTCAGCCACTACATTATCGCAATGCTCTTTTGAATTGGTTTGCCTATTGACTGAAAACTGGCCACTTTGTTCCTCCACAATTTGTGAAATTTGTTTGGTCAGCTGTCTCATCTGGATCTCTATACTCCTAATCATGGCCATGCTATTGTCCTGCGCGCTCACAATCTTTGTCAGAGCGTCTTCAACTTTAATCATTCTTTCAAGCATGGATGGATCCTCAACTTCAGGTGAATTGTTCTGATAAAAACAGTGACCATTAGGATGAACACCTCCACAAAAATCACACCTGATTGACTAACTTTGGCTTTGAGATGAATGAACAACATATAATTGTTGGGGCAATTTAGCCATTTGTGCAGTTAGTTGCTCAATATGCTGTGTCAGAATCTTATTTTTAGCCAAGAGTGCATTTTCTAACAACCCTTTATTCTGAAGATCTTGTCCATCATGTTGGGCTTTATAATCAGTTGATGCCAATGCATCAATAGTTATTGTCGCTTGTTCTACATCAAGGGCCATCATTGTGCCACCAGCTGCAGCATCTAGGAGCATCTTTATGTCAGATCTGAGACCATTCAGGAATATGCTCAGTTGAGAAATATCTTCAAACCCATGATTTGGGCATTTTCTCAATATCATCTTAAATCTTTCCCATGTATCACAAAAGACTTCATTTGCTCCTTGTCTGAACATAGAGATTTCAGACTTTGCTTTGATGTAGCGAGAAATTGGAAAAAATCTTTGCAAAATTTTTTCCTCTACATCCTTCCAGCTAGTGAGGCTCTGATTTGGAAGTGATTTGAGCCATTCCTTAGCCTTTCCTGCCAATGAAAAAGAAAACAAGCGCATATAAACATTTTCAAGATCACTTGATTGAAAACCCATTGTTCCTACCAATTCATAAAATGTATCCAAATGTGAATATGGATCCTCATGTTCTATTGCTGTAAATTGATAGGCACGGATGAGAGTGAGAAAATCGGGATTTATTTCCAAGGCCTTGGTAGTAGGTATTGCAATACTAGAAAAATGACTTGGTCCTTGGTACATGACATAATCTCCAAGTGTCTTCTTAGTAGGTGGTGCTTGTTGTTCTGTCATGTTGCTTTCTTCCTAAAACATATTAGTGGAGAGAAAAAAACAGAGAACTTTTTTATTTTCTTTAAAAAGAATAAAATAAAATAAATTTGAAGATAAAAATAAAAACAAAATATGTAAAATAAAATAAATAAATAAATAAAACCAAAAAACAAAAATAAAACACTAAAATGACGTTAAGAGAAAATTAACAAAAATATTCAAAAAAAAAAAATATAGATAAAATAAAAACTAAAAACAGAATAAAAGAAAACTCTAAAAACAAAAAATAACGTACTAAAAAAAACTAGAAATAAAATAAAATAAAATAAAGTTAAAAAAAAATTGAAAACTATAATTGTAAACAACTAATATTCTAACTAACTAGCTTACGTAAAAATAAAAACTAAAACTAATAATAAAATATAATTAAAATAAATAAATAACAGTTACGTAAACATAAATAAAACTACCTAAACTAATCCTAAAAAAACTAAAATAAAATATAATAAAACAAAATCAAAATCAAAATCAAAACAAAACAAAATAAAAATAAACTAAATTAAATAACGTAAAGAAAAGAAAAAAAAATAATATAAAATCAACAACTTTTTTTTTTTAAACAGCAAATCTATACTAAAATCAAATCAAATCTAATTTTAATAAAATAAACAAAATCAAAACAAATAAAAAAAAATATTTACAATATTTAGGAAATTATACTCAACAAATCAAATCTGGTCCCCGGCAACGGCGCCAAAAACTTGATGACTTTTTACGGCAAGTGTACCATGTTTGTCAAAAGTAATAATTGTCCCTAAGGACGGATATCGATCCCACAAGGAACAGAGTTTTGAATTAATTGTGTTGGCACTGATCAATAAGAAAACAAACAAAGAATTAGTTGTTTCAATTGGAAAAATAAGGATTAGTTTCATCTCTCTCACTCTCAAGTATTTTGATTAGCATGTTAATATTAAGTTCTTTGATTGAAATTGATGCCCGTATAAAAATCATTTATATCGATTCTTCGCATATAAAATCCTTAAGAATGTCCCCTAACTATCGATCCCTCGCATAATTATAAGAACAACTTAGAACGAAGCTCAGACGTTTAATAGCAATTACCATTTCAAGTTTATTCCTAGCACTCAAATATGTTAAGTATTGTTGTTTAGGTCCGAACCCTAAAAATACCTCCCGGTCAGATTTAAGATTCTCAATTTGTCACGGAAAATTAAAAGTAAAACAACAATACCAATAATCAATCAAGAACTGAATACTAATATATAAAATATCACCTAAATACATAAGAGTTTGAGTAGATTACTCCCAATCCCAAAGGGTAAAATTAGCCACGCATACTTCTATCACCTTCCATTCTCCCAATTGGGTTACAACTCACTCTATGGTGTTTTCCTCTCAATCTGGCACACTAAGGTTGAGCCTCTAGCCCTCTATTTATCCTAGTTTTCTAGGGTTAGGTTGTTTATTGTGTCGCACTAATGGGCTAAATGATAAAACATAAAAAAAAGGCCCATTCTTCCTTTGCATCTTTTTCCATTCTGGGACCTTCTATCTTTATCTTTTTAGCTCAAATCATTCATCTTTAATCCAAATCTCCAATCTTCCTTAGAAATCTGCAATTAACACCAAATTTGGGAATAAAATACTCTTATTCAAATAAAGATCATAAAAAATGTAAAAAGGTATAAATTCATAAATTAGGGATTATTTTATATGTAAATTAGCAATAAATCCTCATAAGTGCCTATATTTTAATATGAAATATTACTGAAATTAGACACTTATCAGTATACTCTTGATCTCTTTCAAGAAACTGGCATGTTTGACTCTGCACTTGTGGCCACTCCTATGACTCACACCTCCCGTCTCTCTCCCGACCAAGGCTCACCTCTCGATGTTGATGCCACTTCTCAATACAGAAGACTCCTTGGACGTCTAATTTACTTAACCAACACGCGACAAGACATCGCCTTCGCTGTCCACAATTTAAGCCAATTCATATCTGCACCCACAACTCATCATCAGCAAGCTGTCTCACGTCTTTTGCGTTACCTCAAGGGCACCCCTGGTGAAGGACTATATTTTTCTCACACTAGTTCACTTCATCTTTGTGGTTTTAGTGACTCTGACTGGGCAACATGTCCTACCACACGCAAATCTGTCACTGGATATTCCATCTACTTAGGAGACTCCCTAATATCATGGAAATCAAAGAAGCAGTCAACTATCTCCCGCAGCTCCTCTGAAGCCGAGTATAGAGCCCTTGCCACCACCACATGTGAGTTACAATGGTTGTCTTACCTCCTTCAGGATTTACATCTTTCTCTCTCCCAGCCTGCAACCCTGTACTGTGACAACAAATCTGCCCTTCAAATAGCTTCCAATCAAGTTTTTCATGAACGAACCAAGCATATCGAAATTGATTGTCACCTAGTTTGTGAAAAACTTAACTCTGGTCTCCTCAAACTACTACCCATTACTTCTGCAATGCAAGTTGCTGACATATTCACCAAGCCCCTTGTTTCCGCACAATTCTCTACTCTCAAATCCAAGCTGGGCCTGACAAATATCTACTCCCCAGCTTGAAGGGTGTTAATATATTTAATTTTCTATTTTAAATTATTGGGTTTTGTTTGTTTAACCCAACTTTCCTTTTCTGTTTCAGCTAGGTCTTAATCTTTTTCTTATATATACACCATGTATTTTACTCTCTAATATACAAGTGAATAAAAGTTTCTTTTATATTTATTTTTCTCTACAATTAGGGTTCATCAAAACCTCTCTTTCTTCATTACGATTACGTGCGATTACGTACGCTACATTAAAGCATCACATCAGACAAGGAATATTCATCTTCATTTACTATAATATACACATTTAGAGCATTCAGTTACGGTGCTCCGATACGGAGGTGTTTGGTGTTTTCTGCTTGTTGATATCGTCGGAGTGCAAACGGCCGCGAGGGCACCCTTTGTTCTCTCTGTTTCAGGTACTCACGACGGAGTAGGGTGAAGATCTGGAACCAAGACGAAGGTGTCTCTGTTACGCGAAGTCGCAGCTACGCACGAAACACGCTCTGGTCAAACGACTGGAACAACTCTCTACTCTAGAAGTTAATCATTTTTTTAATGGTTTATTTTTTTTATGTCTATTAAACCTTTGTTTAATTAAAGGTAATTGAATCATTTATTCATGTATGAGTACTCATGTAACTAATTCCTTGTTATAATTTTAATCTTACATATTTGTTAATAATAAAATCTTTCTATTACCAAATCCATTTGTTATTATTGTAGTAACTATTTACATTGTTCAACTTTCTTTTACATTAATACTTAATAGTGTTTTTATTTCCTCAATTCAATTTTAATTTGTTGTCTCTCAATATTTTATTGGATCATAGTGATTTTTCCATCACATTTTTAAAAAATAATTTTTTATTCAGGAAAGACTTCATTCCAAGAAGTTTAGCACGATTAATCTTATTGAAGGATTATAATGTTATCTCTTCGCCCAAAGAAAGAATAATTGTAAACCTGTTTTTTCATTTAAGAATACATCTGTTTGTCGTTTAGATTTGGTCATGGGTATCTAGGAAAGTCTTTAATTTTTTAGGAACAAAACTCTTTTTTATATTCCAAATAATTTTACTTATTCTAATTGCTAAACTTGTCATCTTGCTTAGTTTAGAATATTATTCACGAATTCACTCAACATTATGACATTTGGGACCCTATGGTAAGCTTACTCCTGAGATCAAACATTTTTTTTTCTTACATTGGTTTTTACTTTGATATTTTTTACTCACAATTCTAAGAATGCTAACACTATAATTTTTTTTTTCAAACGATTAAAACTTTTTTAATCAACAAAAATCACCTTACCAAATCCCATATGGGTCCAAATTATCAGTCATTCAATTTTTTTTGATAATTTATTGTTCACATCATTCCATCCATTTTTGTTTGTTATCATATAGACTACATACAAGGTATTGATAAATCTTTTGAATGGCTCCGATTATGTGCCCACATATGGAGACAAGGACGGAGACTGGATGCTCGCCGGTGATGTTCCCTGGGAGTCAGTGTCATTCATTCATTCACTTCCCTTTCTTTCTTTTACGTTAATTACTTCCATCTTACTATTTCTGACAAATTTCACAGAATGTTCGTTCAATCATGCAAGCGCCTCTGCATAATGAAAGGTTATGAGGCAATTGGCCTTGGTTAGTCATCATCATCTTCCTCACAATTCATATCCTAACAACTTTAGAGTACAAATAAAAACAACATTCAAAATATTATCTTACATACATTGTTTATTCCAACTTCACAGCGCCAAGAGCCGTGGAGAAGTGCAAGAACAGAATCTGAACTCATTTTAGGAATCAGCAACAACAATCGACTTGGTTGTTCATCGGCATCAGTCACAACGCACAAGGAACCAAATTGACTCCAGCAAGATTGAGTCTAATATATGAATAATAAGATTATTATTATTATTATTATTATTATTATTATTATTATTATTATTATTATTATTATTATTATGTCTTTGTCATCTTTATAAATTTGTTATGTGTATTATTATATGGAGAAGATAGTTGGAAATTGGATAGGGAGAAGAAATACTATAGATGTTTATATGATCCCATTTTTGTTAGAAAATTTTGACTTTGTTTATTGGAAGCTAATGATAATGTTTTCCGGTGTATCTTTACTAGGTTTGGTTTTCCCCCCTCCGATTCTCAATTATGCCTTTCACTTAATGCACAACAATACTCTCTTCTCTGTCCAATCAAAGGGATCTAGTTGGCTCAGAACTGAAAAATATTGTAGCAGCACAATCCGATAGTTCTTCGCAAGAGATTTAGATGACAACAACAATGATGCCAGCCAGTGGCCTGAGCTCCAGCAGCCAATTCTACAGCTAGATTCTTCTTTGAACATTTGGTGCTGAATAATTCTAGGTATAATCGAACTTCTTTTCCTGCTCCATAAACTACAGAGTTAGCTATTACAATCTGATTGGTGCTCAAACTTTATGCTAGCCTTTCTAGTTTCCAAAACTGAAAATTCGGCAATAAACCTTCAACAGAAGCATTGGATATTGGCTTATGAATGGGATAAATAATGAAAAGAGACAACTAAATAAAACAAAATTAAATTGACAACATTTTATCATTCAATTAACGTGTTGCCCTTCTGTGAATCTAGGACCTTCTAAAGTTCAGTAGTCACATTATTGTTACGTTCATGTGTCCATATCAATAACTGATTATAAACCCGTTATACTGATTCTGCATGCATCCCCCGCAGATGAACCAACGTAAAACCAGTACAAAAAAAATTATTTCTAAATATGTCGCATACTCCTACAAAGGAACCATTTCCATACAAAAACTTACCTCTGAATAGGCAACGCTAACCAGGAGACAAAGAAAACGATGGTTAAATAGGGAAATCTATTCCAAAATCTTTGAAGTACAAAAAATATGATCATTAACGACCCATTGCACGTTGGGGCTTCTTCACAAAGCTCAATCGAATCTGGTTCAGACGTCTTCTCTTCCTAGCCATTTTCTCAGGCAAGGTTTCCCTCTTCTTCACAGCCTTGACAACCCTCTTCTTCTTCTGGTACCTTGGGTCAACAGCATAATCTTTAAGAATCACAGGCAATCCTCTAGTCTTTGCTTCATTGAACAAAGCATTAGCCCTATCAATACGATTGTGGGCACCCAATTTCCCCATCAATAAATCATAAGTTTGTACCCCGGGTACACACCCATCAGCCTTCATCATAGCAAACACACTCAGAGCATGATCAATCCTCTCAATGCCACACAAAATCTTGAGGAACTGATAGTAAGCCTTCTTGTCAAGAAACTCACCATACCCAGCAGATCTCATCCTATCAATCATTTCATCCCCCTCCTCCAACCTAGCAGCCTGATACAAACTCCTAATCAGAACAAGAAAAGTAGACTCATTAGGAGAACACCCCCACTCTCCCATACTACTAAACAAGTTCAACGCATCCTCAGTCTTCCTAATCTTACACAAATTCGTTATCAACACATTGAAAGTCTCCACATTCCTGGGAACCCCACGGTACTCCATCTCCACCAGCACCTTCTCTGCCTCCGAATCAAGCCGAAACAGATCCTTCTCGCGACAAAGCTTACACACGCAATCAAGCATGGCATTGTAAGCCCCTACACCAAGCTCAAATCCTCCACGATACATCTCACCGGCGAGCCTCTGAGCTTCCTCTAGCTTCCCATCAACGCACCAGCCTCTGATCAATAAATCACACGTAGCTTCATCGGGGAAAAACTCCCTCGCCAATTCCTTCACCATCTTCTCCGCGTAACTCGCGAAGCCCTTAGAACACAGCTTCTCCACGACTACCTTCAGCGAACAGCGATCGCGCTTCAACCCGTAATCTCTCTCCATTCGCTCGAAGAACTGAACCGCCTGGCTGGGCCGGCCCGCGCGGACGAGGCGGTCGATTGCTGACTCCAGCGTCTTAGGTCCGGAAGCGGCAGCAGCAGCGGAGAGGAGGTCATGCGTGGCTTTGAAGTCCTTGCGGCGACCAAAGTAGTCGACGAAATAGGAGAGTGTGTGGTCAGTGTGTGTGAATTGGGGATTGGAAGAGAGCCATTGGTGGAAGCCTAATACAGTGCGGCCAGCTTGAGGGGAGAGGTTTAGGGTTTGGAGAATCAAATTGGGGGTTGGAGTAATGTGGGAGAAACTTAGGTGCAGGCGCTGCGACACTGAGAGAGGATCGGAGTCTAGTTCTTTGAGAAGCTCCGAGGAGAGAGAATTCGCAATTGGATCTGTTTGGGTTTCCGACGAGAAATGTCTGTTTAAGAAGAGCGAAGGAGAGAAGAGAGTTCTGGAATGGAAATGGGTAGTGGAATCTCCGGGAATGAGAGGAGGAGGCGGATGAATCGGAGAGAGAGATCTCAAAGAAAAGGAACCAGAACGGAGTAAGAGCCTCCGAAATTGCAGAGACATGTTTAGGGTTTAGAATGTGTGAGAAGAGAAGAGAACACCGTGAGGAAGGAGGAGCAACCACAACATACAAGGTAAACCTGGCAAGAAGAAGTTAGCCCACTTCAACTTTGGATTTTCGTATAAGATTTTAGCCCAAAACAAAATTAAGTCATCTAAAATATGGGATAGTATTAATTAATATATTAATGTATATTACAAATTATACTTTTTATTTATATAAATATATTTCTCTTTAAAATAAATAAATAAATAAAATTTCAGTACTGATTATAATCTTCATTTTCTCTTTTCTCTTACCCTAATTTTGGGAGTTACAGTAGTTTTTGTAGTTATGTATTTGTTCCAGGGCAGTTTCTCCTTTATCACATATTAGAACAAAATAGATATTTAATGGTATTTGATTCAAATTTATTTTAAATAAAAATATTCTTTATTAGTTTCTTAAAAAAATTAAAAAAAAATATTTCAAACATTCACTATTTTTGTCCAAACTATACATGATAAAAAAAATTAATTAACTTATTCGTCTTTATATTTATGACCAATATTCAATTTAGTATAATGATTTTAAAAAAAATCAATTTGTTCCCTATATTTTTTAAAATGTATCCAAAATTGTTCTTTCCATTAAGTCTCCGTTTATGGTGTTAAGTGTTGCTTATGTGGCAGAGAGAGGGGCTTATGTGGCAGAGAGACAGAGAGATGTGAGTTTCTCTTTCTCTTTCAACCTTGCCTTCAAGCTCGTTCTGCCACTAGCAGCCGGATCCACTTCTCCTTCAACGTGGCTTTGTCCTCGTTCGTGAGTCTGCATATAACAGGGTTGTCGGTGATGGTGACTTTGAAGAAGTTCTAATTCTTGAGACATTTGAGGCGGCATTCATTTTTGGGGGTGATGCGATCACATGAACGATCGTAGTATTCGAGAGCATCGCAGAGGAGAAGGTTTTCAGGCTCGGGAACGGTGAAGGAGAGCTTAGAGAACGTGGAGAACGGGATCGGGTCGTGCATGTTCCATTCCGGTTGGATATTCACAGAAGATTTGAATGTGAGATAGCAGGTTCGACCGGGTGGGAGGTATAATAACTGAGAAAGGTGGCAGGAGTGGGGGACAAACGGTAAACATCACATATCAAACGAAAGGTTTGAAGAGATGCCCATGTATTCGGGTGGATTTGGGAAGGAGCCACGTTGAGCGCCTGAAGGACGCCCATCGTGAAATCATCAAACGGAAAGGAAACGTATAAATCAGAAAAAAAAAACAAGAGTACAAAAAAGAAAAAGGGACCCTCGGAAGGAGACCGACCCATACATATGGTATCGGTCGGTTGACAGGGTTTAACGGTCAAAATACCACCGTTGACATCTGACTTCAAAATCAGGACCCTCCCCAAAAAAGAAGAAACGAAGGACTCGTAAAAAAAGGTGGAAGTAAACCCAATCACCTTGGGGTCTACCCAGTCAAGCTCTAAGACAGGAGACGACTGTTCGGGGGAATCCGACTAGTCGGCAACACCTTCCGGATAGTTCCCCCGGACAACATCCTCCAAAGGGGACAATGTCTGAATTGCCTCGACCGACAAGGGCTCAGTCATAGAGGAATTGGGAGAAGAAGAAGACGAAGGTGAAGGTGAAGAAGAACAGGAGGACAACGAGGAAGACATGAGTAATCTTTTGGGTCGTACGGTAAGCAAAGTGCTAGAATGAGTGAGGGTTTCGGATGTCTAAGTAAGCAAGAGCAGTGTCTCAACACTGTACGGTACCACTATATTTATAACCTTAGAGAGAATCGGGAGATGAAGCGTCACATCCATCTCAATTGTTAGATTTCCCTTGATCCAATGACCCTCATCAAATGGCGCCAAAAAATCCCTCATTAATGCACATCACATCACTCGACCAGGTGCCGCCCAATGTCACTTCAGACCTCGGGAAGCCCAATCGTCACATCGGTCTTGGACAAAGACTCTTCGGATTAATCATCCTTGAGCCTAGGGGCAAGTGTCCTGATAGAGTCTGCACGATCGAGATCATGTCTCGAACTCGCTCGTTACGCCGACCGACACCACAAATCCAAATACGCTTAAGCAGAGTTAGTGAGGCTAATCAGCAATCAAGAGCTAGGTAATACACTTCTAAACATGACTCAACTCCCTTATGGCCCAATAAGAAAGGTCCACCAAAATAATATAAATAACACAGATTCCAAGAATCAGGTACGTTCTTACACAACACTCAAAATACCGAGTGTCGAATACTAAATCTGACTTGAGCATCAGAGTGCCTTCTGCAGGTACCATCCGGGTCAGGACTACGTGAAGGTCGAAGAGTGGAGCAAGTAGAGAGGAAAGAGTTTGTTTAAAGAGAAATGTAAGAGTAAACTGACCGACTAAGACAAAAAAATAGATGAGCAGTTTCAATAGTTCTTTGGATCCAACTCCGTACGAAACAAATTCTTTAGATTTAACGACATTGAATAGTTGAATTACTTCTTAGTTCTTGAAATATCAAAGATCTTGCAAAGGTATACACGTGTGGCAAATAAAATATTGTTTTGCTATTCCTTCAGATACTGGGATGTGTGGTATAAGGCCATCATCTACACCCATTGAAAGGGATACAAAAGTCTGTTTGAACAAAATAACCATGTCCATGATTTACAAGGTTATCAAAGGATCATAGCATGTCTTCTTTACTTAACCAATACCATACTGGATATATGTTTCGTTGTCTAGTTCCCCAATCAATCTTTAGAGTCTCCAACCAAACTACATTATCAAGTTGTTCACAGAAATTTTTTGTTACATTAAAGGTTCTCCGTGACAATGTATTTTCTTTTCTTGCTGATACTCATTAAAATTGAAGCCTTCAGTGATTTTGATTGAACTTCATTTCCAAATACTCGGTGATCCATCACCACATTTTGTGTTTTCCTTGGAGCTTCCCTTATTTCATGGAAGACCAAGAGACATGGCATTGTTTCGCGTTCATCCTTGGAGGCTGAGTACATGCTCTGGCATCACTTCCGAAATTCAGTCGATAAATTATCTTCTTCAACATGTTGCATCACACTCAGTTTTCTTCAACAAGTCTAAACTAAGAGAGTCAAGCTACTAGATATATTGCTTAATTTTCATTAGCATACCAAACACATTAATAGACGTGATTTAATGTTGGCATATACTGTTAGTGGTTGAGGTGAGGAATAATAATTTTTTTATCCATGTTTAATCACGATATCGCTTTTTTTTTTTTATCTTCTTTTATCCGATACCGTATCTCTTCCTTCTCTGCCACCACACCTCCTTCTTCTTTGTCATAACCATGCAAATGCTGCGACTAGGTTGACCTCGCCACCATATTGACCACGCGACATGAACCACCCTGTATCAAGTGTCAATGCAACGGGAGCACCACCACCTTCACTTGTGTAGAACAGACTGAGTGAGAATTTGAACATGCCGCTGTGGATGGTGACTACGAGACTGAGGAGGTTTTCTTGACCATCATGATTACTTTTTTTTTTTTTTTTATGAAAATGGGGTCATTATAAAAAAATTACAAATCTGGGATAAGTCGTGCCAAGTTGGCATGACTTTGCCACCTGAAGTTGTGTCAATTTAACACGACTTCTGTCACGTCAACCTGAAGTCGTGTCTGTCCACATCATTTTTTTAAAATTTTATTGTTTTTAAATAAATAAATATATTATAATTATTTAATTATAATTAAAATTATAAGTTAGGTAATATTTGAAATTAATTTGATAAATAATTTTTTATGAAGGAATAAATACTTAGGTAAAGAAAATGAGGAAATTAATAATCAAACTTGAAATTGAATTTTATTATCAAACTTGTTTATGCGGACAATTGCTTCTATTGTAACCTTCGGTTCTGCAATATGAACATTTTTTATTAATCTAATAACCAAATTAATATATTACATTACCCTCAAACATGATCCATACACAATTATTCATTTTTTTTATTGCTTAAAATTAACACCCTTAGAAAATTATGTATCAAATTAATTTTAAATATTACATAACTTACTACTCAATATCTAAATAAGAAAATTTTACAAGAAAATTAATATATATATATATATATGACGTGGACAAAGTCGTGTCAGGATTGACGTGGTAGAAGTTGTGTCAACTTGGCATGACTTCAGACTGACGTGACAAAATCGTGTCAACTTGGCACGACTTCTAGATATGAAGTCGTACAGATATGAAGTCGTGCCAAATTTGCAGGATTTGTCCAAATAAGTCAAATTTGCAGGATTTGTCCAAATAAGTGTTAATGTTAATTAGTAAAATAAGGACATCAATTTTTTTTGTTAGATTCCAATATATTGAAATTCCTACACCACATTAGTAATTTTTAATTAAAATGTGGATCCTACTTAAGAGATCGACCAATTTTAATATTACACTGTAACATTTTCCAATTTATTATTTATTATATCTATTATTTTAGAACTCACATAAAAAATTATATATTTTACATGACTTAATATATATTCAACCTACTGCAGAAATTACGAACAAAAAATCCCAATAAATGACCACGCACGTCTATGTATGTTTCACACTTTGGGGCCATCATAACTGTTCGAAAATGAAATGACAAGAATTTTATGTTCTTTGTGATATTTAATGTTTAATGGGCGAAATAAATATGGTAGATGAAAATTAAATTAGTTTGGTACGCCTCACTATTTTTTTTATATAGAACTTCTGTTAACTGTACTTAAGGATTAATGAATATGATGTAACATAACAAGAGAAGAGACACACGTCTACTAATGTCAAAATACAAATATTAACATGTATATAGTATACAAGATATTTCTTTAAAAATTAAATATATTAGACAATAAACAGGAATTTTAAATTATTGCTTAAATTTGTTTGTAAAACTGCTAATAATGAGATCTTACTGCTACAGGTAGAAGGAAAAGAAAAGAAAAAGAAATAAAAACAATAAGCAAAAAATGTTGTTTGAAAAAAACGAAACGAGTGGTTACAAATATTATCTTTGTAGCATTAAATGGTTCATAAATATTTTGTCTTTACTAAAAGTGTTGAGGAGATATTTATAATCCAAAGTAAAAAACAAAAAGTCGTTTGTAATACATTTTAACACCTTGATCAGTAAAAATATATAACATATATAATTGATAATGTCAAAAGTTAAATTAAAATAATTTTAGTGTAATGTTCTACCACCAGATAAATTATAGTATAGTACATTTGTGGTTGAATAATTCGTCTAACAAATATAATAGTAAAACTAGTTAAGACACTATTGAACACTATATACAAATAATAATACTGACAAGTAATAAATTTTTCATCATTTAATAAATATATTTCAATCATCTAAACAATGACCAAATTTGTATCATAAAAAACAATTCAATTTTATTAATGAAAAAAAACATATATCCATTAATTTATTTAGTGTCTATTCATATTTTTACTTATAAGATTTTTTATTTTATACCATACTTAGATATTGTTAAGAAAATTAAACAAGACTTTAATTAAAAATAAAATTGAATTATCCACGTGTGTTAAAGAACAATTCTTAATACAACATTTGAACTTAGAAAATATCATATTTATTTTGAGTATAAGATATCGAAGAACATACTTTAATTGCAGAATTCTAGAATTTATTGTGAAAATACAATAAAATTATCCCAAAAGAAAAAACAATAAAAACTAAGAAGATCTATGATGCTTTGATTTTCGAACGCATTATATAAGTTCTGAAACTGATATTTTTCTTTAAAACTTCTATATTTTTATATGCTTTTCTTATCCAAAGATTTAAGAAAAATATTATAGTTCAAATTTTGTTTACATTTTCTCAGTTTCTAACTTTTTAGAATTTTCATATTTGTTTCAAGTTTATCGAACTTTGTGTCAGAAAATTTTTGTTTCAAATTTTATTTCATAAATACTTTTATTTTCTATTTTTTCTACTCAAATTTTGTTTTTCGTTTAGATTTAGAGAAATTATTTAATTTGTTAAATACATATTTTTTTAATTATATTTTTTAAATTATACCTATTTACAATTAATACATATTTATAGTTTTTAATTATAATTTTTAAATTTATGAATGTTTAAAAAAAAACTCATTTCATTATAATTTTTTTTAATAAATAAGAATAAATTGTAAAGTAATACTTACACATTTAATAAAAATTCAAATTTCCCTCACAGTTATCACATCACTCACAAACTCCCATCAATTTTTCTCACACATTCCCTTTCTAACGTAACAAATCTAAACAACATTATATTATTTTCTGAGAAAATTTTTGTTAACACTTTGAATAGTGAATAACATACATAACTCTTTATAATAATATAATAATATTTTTAAATTAAAAAATAAAATAAAAATAATAAAAAATTAATTTATTAAGATGTTAAGTATATGTTTTTAATGTTAGGGGTATTAAGAGATCCCGTGAACATGTCCGGACAAGACAATGTCTCTTTCTGTCAATTCCTTTTTTCGTTTTAATGACAAGAAAGGCGCAATTTGCGGCCACCTCAATTTTTTGTCTCCGAACCTTTTGTCCTATCTAAATCTAGAGTGAAGCTAAATTAGGAAAAAAATAAAAAATCTTTTCACAACCATTTTTTAAAATAACCATAATACAATAAAAATATTATATTTAAATGAATAATCTGATAAGAAATAAAATATTATCAAAAACAGTTATATATGGGTTATATAGTAATAGTTGTATATGGAATATGAAGAGTGTAAAAATATCAAGATTAGAAATTTTATTATATATCAGAACGAGAGATATAATGCCAATATTTTATATCATAATTTAGTGTTATAATAGTTTAGCCTCGTAATATATATAGCAAAAATATACTTTGACATCTAAAAGAGTTCTATACAACTCTAATTCTTGATTTTGACTATTTAATTTTAACAATAAAAAATATAACAAAACGTAGATTTGTAATTAAATATTATAAAAAATTATTAAAATAATAATAATAAAATATGTAACGGAGTGAAAAGGAAGAAGGATGTCAATTATTGAAGGAGTATAGAATATGGGTGATAAAAATTAAAAATTATTAAAATATTAATATTTATTGGAATGTGGGAGTATTAAACATTTTTGGTAGAATATTATTAAGAATATGAGCTTAAATCTTATATTAATTAAAAAAAACATACATAAAAGCTTATAAACTCGTTATTTCAAGCAGATTAAAGTTGTAATCTTTGATATGAATTTAATTCATTTTTCATATTAGAAATATTTCTTACTCTTAGTTTTTCTTTCTTCTATATACTTTGTCTAGAATGATCAATTACCGCATTCATTTGGTTTTTTTACTATGATGGGATTATTTTTTTTTTTTTTTACCAAAATGGGATCCGTTTAAAAAAAATTATAAATTTAGACAAGTCGTGCCAATTCGGCACGACTTCATATGCAGAAGTCGTCCCAATTAGGCACGACTTCTGTCATGTCATACTGGCACGATTTCTGCCCTGTCACTTCATTCTCCACACCATCAGATTCCTTACACGTATAACTTTTTATCTTCTCCTTCAGGTGCTTTTTTCACTCCACCAAATATATATGGAATTTCGGCATTCTCCCCTCTTTCTGCATATAATCCAACATCATCCATGCACTATCGACCCACAATGCCCTCACCAGCATCTCATAATGAAGCCAATAACAACGATGATGAACATGTCGTTGATGATCCTCTTCCATGAAGACCTCGACGACAAATACAAAGACCACATTGTGTCACGTCTTCCCATAAATAATTTACTTCTAGTTCAACTTTATAGTTTTATTTTATATCTTGTAATGAATCTTACTAATTTGTTTAGTTCTAATTAATCTTTTCTCATTATTACGTGTTCTGTAAAATCATTACTTCTCAAGCTATTTATTTTGCAAATTCACAACAATAATTCTCTATTTATTTTCCAAATACAATAAATTTTCATTTATGTATTTATTTCCAAATTCAATAACAATTTTCTTCATTTTTTAGTTAATAAAATAATCAAGTTATTGTATTACATTACCGTCAAACATGATTCATACACGATTATCCAATTTTTTTGTTCCTTAAAACTAACACTCTTAGAATTATGTATCAAATTAATTTTTAACATTACATAACTTACTACCCAATATATAAACAATAAAATTAAAAAAAAAATTATGATGTGGCAGAAGTCGTGCCAAGTTGGCACGACTTCTGTATGACAGGGCAGAAGAGTCGTGCCAAGTTGGCACGACTTCTATATGACGGGACCGAAGTCGTACCTAATTGGGATGACTTCTGCATATGAAGTCGTACCGAATTGACACGACTTGCCTAAATTTGTAATTTTTTTTTAATCAGACCCTGTTTTAGTAAAAAAAAAAAAAAATAACGCCATCATTTGATAAAAAAAACCATTCATTTTCTATCCGAAAAATGGATATTCGTTGTAAAAGTAAGAATATGTGAGTGACGAACTACGTTAAAGACTATGTAAAGCATTGTAATGCAACTCCAACTTAACACGAGGGAACACAATGAGTTTGCAAGAGCTTTGATTTTCACTATATATCATAGCTGTGCCGGCCCAAAGAATCTATAAATCCAGCACATCTAATTCAATAAACTGCAACGCAAACTAGCTAACCAGAGAATTAATGAAGCTTAAGATCATAACAATAATGGCAAAGCTTACCCTATTCGTGTTGTCGATGGTTTGTGTACTGGGCCTGGCCTCTGCGCAAAGTGCAGTTGTGGAGTCTACGTATCATTTATACCAACCTGAGCAGCATAACTGGGATTTGCTCGCAGTGAGTGCGTATTGCGCCACTTGGGATGCAAACCAGCCCTTCTCATGGCGGAGCAAATATGGATGGACAGCCTTCTGTGGACCTGAAGGGCCTCAAGGCGAAGCTTCTTGTGGCAAGTGCTTGAGGGTACGTATGCATGCTTATGTTATGCTTTGCACCACTCCCTCGATATTCTTGCAAAACAAATTAATCAAGCAACCTCCTTAACATGCACATATATGCATACTTTCGCTTTTGATTGATGACAGTAATAGTTTATTGTTGATGGGTTGTGCTGTAGGTGACAAACACTCGAACAGGAGATGAGCAAATGGCTAGAATTGTGGATCAATGCCAAAACGGGGGTCTGGACTTGGACGTTAGTGTGTTCCAAAGACTTGACTCGGACGGAAATGGGAATGCTCAAGGCCATCTTATCGTCCACTATGAATTTGTGGACTGTGGTGACTAAACATGTCTTTGTAATTCAGCAGAAGGGCTAGCAGATCCAAGAGGATTACTCATTCTTATTATATTCAATTACAGAAGTTCAAGATAATAAACAAGTTATTGTTAGTTACCTATTGCAATGCATGTTGGAAGCAAAAATATTGTGTATTTGTTGTTTTATTCAGTTTCATTTTTTCACAATAAAAGTCTTAGTGGATTTTGATGAAGTGTTTTCTTTTATTTTTCCTTTTTGAGTTTAATATCAAAGTTGCAGTATGCATATATATAAAGTGTATGTTGTTAACATTGATTCGCGAGTTCATGGATTTGGTTTGATATCGTTAGTTAAAAATAATTAATATTATATATTAAATTAAGTTTAACATGCAAAATTCAAACGTTTTTGTTTTAGAAAACGTATAGATGTAATGTACTTAGGACTGGGTTTTAACTTCTACAGATTTTTGTGTGACTAAAATAGTTATGTAGTTTGCTCATTAAACAAAAAAAGTCAGCATGGCTTTGTAAATGTTAATGATGTTGAAGATTATTGCAAGGTAAAAACGGGAGAGAAAGGGATTGACCTTAAATCAAGACTATGAATTTATCAGTGACATAATAGTGTAAAACAAACTCTAGGTATATAAATAAAATAGAAACAAACTCAACCAATAGTGTAAAAAATCTTACTTGAACAGCACTTAATATTAAAATGATCAGAATTAAGAAATACAGTCAAAATACTAATACTAATGTTTGTCAATTTTATCATTGCGATCTAGCAGTATTTTTTTAATTTATTTTTATTCGTTGAGTAAAACTTTTATGATGTTATCGAATCTCAGCTAAGATAACTAATCAGGGATACGTTTAACAAATCGATTTTAGTTAAATTTATTATGTTATCATGCAATTAAGATGATTAAGATGTGAGGCACGAAATTAATTGCGTTAAAGACTGTGTAACGTGTATAATTATAAACAGCAAGTGGAACCAGTGAATGTTTAGATGAAGTCGCAGATTGCATTGAACATACGTCATGCATCTCTCTGTATCATGCATGGGATATTTGTGCTTGTTATATATTTCCTATTTCCCGTGGTTCCTCTCTTTAGGTGAGAGAATCCTTTATGTATTTTTTCCAATAAGTAATATTCTCCTTCTCTTTCTCATCTTCTATGCTATTATCACATAGTATTTAGAGTTTTCTTTTTCTCTATTATCATGTCTATCACTACTTTCTTACCTCAAGAAGATCTTTTCCTTCACCGTTCATACATTCAACACCCTCATTAGCCTTAAAATGATGATGACAATTTTCTCATTTGATAACAGGCATTGCCACGGTTAAAGGGCTTAATCTCATGCATTTCTTGGAGGATTCTTCAATACCACCGAAGTTCATCACTACTGAAGATGTTGCCACCAATACCATTAGTCTTGTGTTTCTGAATATGAACAACAAGATCAATTTCTTGTTGCATAACTTCTAGCTCTCACCATGATGGTGGGTTTTGATTTTTCTTTTCAAATTTAGATAAAGCTCCACACATACTATGTACTACAAAAGAAAAATAGGTCAAACTACAACATATCTTCTTGAAATAAAGAAAATTGTTGACACTCTGCTGCCATTTGTTCACCTTTAACATCGGATGAACATATTGAAGTTATTTTATATGGACTGTCTAATCAATATGACAGTTTTACATCGTGTGTTACGAATTGATCCTTATAATGTTGAAGATATTGAGATTATGTTAGCTTAAGAAGAACATTTTATTGATCCTCTAAACCAACATATCCTTCAAGCCAACCTCGGATATGGACCGTGCAATCAAACAATCAAACAAGAAATGGAAATGGATTTTCTGGCAATAATAACAGAGGTGGTTGTGGTCATTTTCAAAATAATGATTTTCAAAAGCGGTCTTTCGGCTCCAAGATTTCTAACAAAACTCCCTAGATTTTTGCGCCTTCCTTTTCTTTCCAAAATCACCATATTCAATGTTAAATATGTAACAACTATTGATTGTTGGTACTTCAGTGCAAAAAATACTTATTTCAACATTATATTTGAGACGTTTTTCCAGTTTAGACGTTGTCATTCAAAATGCGGTGACTTTTTTAAATTAACTTTCTATAAGAGGATGACTATTTGGTATAACTGTCTTCCTAAAACAAAACACTTTGTTTAAGAAGGCGACTATAACAAATAGTCATCCTCTTATACTATTTTTTATCCCAATTCAGAGCGTGTCACTTACGTTTTCATACTTCCTTTCTCTAGCGCTTTGTTTTCTCTTCTGTTCTAATGCTTCTTCTTCATCTTCCTCGAGCTTGCATTGTCTTCTTCGTGCTATTGGTAAGTTCGTTTCGAGTTCTGTACTTCTTCTTTACCATTGGTTTTTGTATTTTTTTGGTTTCTCTTATTTATTTCTTTTCTGTCATTGCTCGAAAGTCACTACTGTTTTATTGTCTTCAACGTTGGTGTTTGGGTTTTCACTATGCCCTATTCGCTCCGTCGCTGTTGTAGTGAAAATAGTCGTTGTTTTTAACCTTTTTTACCAGTCACGACCAATTCTAATATTACTGATCATGCATCTTAGTTTTTTTCTTCAACAAATGAAGGCAACTAGCCTTGTTTGCAACGAGCCATCTTTGCTCAAAACACCATCCACTCTTTCTAATCCTAATCCTCTATAGTATCCCATAACCAGTTTTTTCATCATATTACACTATAAAAAAAAGGTTAAACTAATTTAAGAGACCAAAATTTATTAGTTGCTATATTAAATAAATTAAATATTATTTTAAAGATTAAAAAATTATTGGTATAAAAAATAGTTTTTGTTTATAAATTAGGCTCTAAATTAGTATTTAATTAACTATCAATGTTTTAGCTACCAATTAATTTAGATTCTAAAGTTGGTAGTTAAAACCTTGATAGCTAATTAGATATCAACTTAAAAACTAGTTTATAAATTTTATTAATAACAAAAACTATTTTAGATACAAAAGAAAAATTAGTCTATAAAATAGTATATAATCTAGTCAATATAGTAACTAATTTTTTTTAGTTTATTAAATTTGTTTTTATTAATGATTTTCTTGTAGTATTTTTTTATCATTATGATTTTTTTAATGTTAACAACGATATAAATATAAAAAACATTTGTAAATCATGAAAATGATGTTGTCAAAAGTAGTGAATTAAGTATGCCAAATTTAGATAACTATGATAACTGTGTATTTTTTCAAAAATAACCAAAAATATGATAAGTGTTTTCAAAGTTTACAAATTTAGATAACTATGTATTTTTTGAATTCAATGCTAACCATTATTTTGTTAAAAATCTCAGGATATCAAGCAGATAATTCTTCAAGAAAACTTAAAGATGGTATCTATATTTTTCCATATTTTCAACAAAGTAACTCTTCTGCTTATAATACTACATTGAAACCTCTTTCCCTTTGAATTGTGGCATGCACGGTTTGGGCTGGTTTATGCTAAAATTGTTCATCTTATTATGCAAATATGTATGTTATATAATGTTGCTTGCAGTAAACAATCTTCTTTCTGTGACATTTGCTGTTGCTAAATGGCATCAGTTACCGTTTTATATATGTTTCTTCTATTATCTATACCAAACCAACAGAACTGGTTTTTGTGGATATATATGGGAACGTTCCCTTGATACCGTATCAAATGGTTTTCTTTATTTTTATTCTAAGTAGTTACAAATGTATGAAATTGTATAAGTTGCGATTTGTTGCTTTATTTGGTTTCAGTTTTCATGATAAATAAAAGTCGGACATGGATTTCTTTAAGTCTTAAAACAATACTGGAAATATTAACAAGTATTACCACAATATGTAAAAATTTATTCTAACAATAACTTTTTATTAAATAATAAAAAATAAGTGCATATTTATGAGTTACTTGACTATGTAGCACTGACATTGATACAGACACTGATACGACACAGACACAGACACGAAGATACATATAATCTCTAAAATGTAGGACATGGGGATACGAATATATATATTATATAATTATGAATTATATAAATTAATAATAAAGATTTATGTGCACAAGTATGTTCCAGATTATTTTTTGGAGCATAAAGATGTTTTTCATAACTGGTTCAAAATGATTTGTTTCTTATTTTTATAATCATAATATAAATTTATACAATAAGTTTAAGTTTTTAGAAAATTAATGTATTTTTTTAAAAAAATTATGTTATAATCGTACTAGAATTATCAGAAATCTAATAAATACTTTTTAAATTAGATATTTTACGAATACGTATCCTACGAGTATCGATATCCGATATAAGTATCTAACACCGACACACTATTTAATAGAAGTGTTCGAGTTTCATACACAGTCCACCAATAACAAAATTGAGGTGAGGCGGCCAGAACTTAAAAATGGGCTTATTCGTTGGAAGTCCCAACCATTTTATTTTGTCAGTATATATATATATATAGACAGAACAATGATGCATGATGATTCTGACCCATCTTCTATCGCTATGATTCTCATCTTATCATTAAGAGGCTTACTTTGTTTTTTTGTAATCAATTTCTGGTGTTGCCTCAAACGATTTATAGTAAGAAAAGATAAAACCATTTACAAACAGACAACAGACCAAATTGGTCTTTTTTTATTAGTCCCCATTTCAGCCACACAGCTCCTAAACAACGTGGTTGGATAAAACAAGAATAAATAGATTAGTTGAGGAGTGAAACAGGGGTTCTTGCACGTGTTCTTCTTTACTATTTGCTACCTGCCAAGGACCAAACCCTCATTTTCCACATATTCTCACACATGCTCATAATACTTCCTCTTCTCATCTTATAACACCTTCTACCAAAATGTTTTTTTATAAACATTTATTTTATTGTTTTCTCTATAAATAATGAATGATATGATTTTTAAAAGATTAGAATGCCCAAGATTTTACTTTTAATTAAAAGTCTGGTTTTATTATTTCCGTACATTAATTATTTAAAAATAGTTTTGGAAAATATTATTATTCACTACAAGAAAGTCTCTTGAATCTTACCACCTTAGTTTACCTAATCCCATAATTTTTTATATTTTCATAATTCAACTAATTCATAATTCTACAGATTATGCTCTCACCTAAACTAATTCATAATTCAAGTTCATCGTAAACCTGGAAAAATTTGGATGAAATTAATTATTTAAGTGTTTTGAGTCAAATGCAGTAAATTTAATTGCTCATTTGACCTTTAAATTTTTTTAAGAAATCCTACACATTTAATCACTTTAGTTATTATACATATGATATTAATATTTTTTTAATCAATATAAACTTTAGTTATAAATTTTTATATTTTCATAATTCAACTAATTCATAATTCTACAGATTATACTCTCACCTAAACTAATTCATAATTCAAGTTCATCGTAAACCTGGAAAAATTTGGATGAAATTAATTATTTAAGTGTTTTGAGTCAAATGCAGTAAATTTAATTGCTCATTTGATCTTTAAACTTTTTTAAGAAATCCTACACATTTAATCACTTTAGTTATTATACATATGATATTAATATTTTTTTAATCAATAGAACGAGGACAAAAAGAAAATAAAATCGATATATGTGAGGACTAGAATAATATGTTAAAGAATATAAATTAAAAGATATTTTTTAACCATAAGAACCAAATGAATGATTTATTAAATGATACAATCAAACTTATTTAATTTTCAAAATAAAGATATATAATTGGATGATAATATTTTGAAACGAGAAAATTCAATAATTTAATTTAAATAAACTAAAATATAGTTAAGTAAATAATTTAATTCGTTAACTTTATGGATTGAAATAGGTTTAGGTTGCTCGACAACCACCTAATTAACATACATCGAGCCAAACTATGTAAGACTTTTTTATAGACAGATTAACCTACACGTAGATTAATTATGCTAATATTATAAACTTATTAAATGATAAATCGGTGTCTTAAGTGAAAGACTTATAGTAAAATAAATGAACTTTTGAATAAAACCATGGCAATTAGGTTTAATTTTTAAAACATGTTAATATATAAAATAAGTTGTATTTAACAAGTATAAACGTAATCTATTTATCTATATATACACACACAGCATAAAATATTCTATAATCTATTTAACACTGTTTTCATTAACTTATTAGTATATTGTTTTATTTGGAGACACAACAATCTATCCCAAAAGATAAATATGAAATAACTTATGTTAATAAATTAACATTGTATTTGGATTGGCTTTTCATATCCACGTTTTTAACAAATTCACCTTCAAATACTTTAGATAACACAAATTAAGTATTCATTTTCTCAATCTGACCCACTTAGTTGAATCAGACCTAAAATCTTGTTTGAGCAACTTTTAATTTTAAGAAAATTTTAGTTAAAATCTTGTTTGAGCAGTACGATTTTGGTGTATGATGCATTAACGAGGAAGTTGTTATTATTGGAAAGAAGATAAAGGTAGAAAATGTTTCCTGTGTGAAAAAGAAAAATTGCGAGCACGAAATTGTCAATTGAAACGCAAAGTAAAAGAGGAAAAATTAAACCCTAACACAACACAGAACAGAGTGAGTGAGAAAGAAGAACAGAGTGAACGAGAAAGAAGAATAAAAGTAATTGCATATCAGTGCATACTGTATCACAATATCGTGAAAGAGAGTTTACAATATAAAAGCTGATAAAAGAAAAAAAAGGAAGGTACAAAAATAAATGAGCCTTAAACACTTACTCGTGTACAAAACAAGAACAGAGACATTTATTTGAAGAAAAGATTAACCTGCAACCAAAATTGGAAGAAATTTTTTAAATAGAAATTAAATTGAAAGAAAATTGTGGGACATGAAGAACTTTAATGAAATAGAAGTTATAATTCAAGACAACAGTTACGCATTGCAAACACATGATGATCATTGGGAAGATTTATAAGTACATGTTTAATGCCTTTATGAGAGACCAAATTAGTTAAGAAAACACAAACATGATGGGTGGCTCTTGAAACTAAAACACAACAATTTTTCATGCAACCTAAATCCATCTATATAATACTCTCCCTATTGGAGACAAAGACAAAGTGTACAACCCAAGATACAATCATGTTTTTGCAACGATTTCACGCAAAAAAAAAGTAGGATGATTCTTGGCTCAACAAGAATGTGTGTCAAGAATAAACTTTATTTTATTTTTTCGCTCTTAGAGATATCATCACTGATCTCCTCCATGGGTGGTAGTTGGATGGGTCAGGAATCGGTGAGACCAACGATGTTGCTGAATTTTCGTTAGGGTGTAAGGAAAGATAGGTTTGATCATATTGTTACTTTCCATACTTGAAAAAGAAAGAAAGCCCCAAATAAAAAGTTAGATCAATACAAAAGACCTAAAACAATAAAAAAGGAAGATAAAATATATCAGAGTACACAGTAGAGCTCTTCAGATGAAGAGCTTTGATACCATATTGGAAAGAAGATAAAGGTACATAATGCTTCCTGTGTGAAAACAAAGAACCACGAACACAAAACCGCTAGTTAAAACGCAGAGGGGGCAAAATAAACCTTAGTACATCACATAACAAAGTGAGCGATAAAGAATAAGAAAAGTAATTGCATATCATTACACTATGTCACAATCTCGAGAAAGAGAGTTTACAATATAAAAGTTGATAAAATGAAAAGGAAGGTGCAAAAAAAAATGGGTCTTAAACATCAACCCATGTACAAAGCAAAAATAGTTTTAAACTAAACCCATATGAAATATAAAAAAAAAACATATATCTTATCAATTATCCTATATCAACTAGAGATATAGAGATAAGATTGATTCATAATAGACAAGTGGGTGCAAACCTCACTTTACAAGCCAATTTTATAAAATTGAGTTAGACTTAAAGTCAACTTTTTAAAATGTTATTAGATTTATTTAAAGTTTATCTTAGCGAGAATTTATGTTGGGACTATTGTGTCACCTGCTATCAGACCATTTGTAAATATCTAATTTCATGCACGACTTGACAGCCTCGACGTGATAGGGTGTGTTGGAGATCCCTTATTGATTAGAGATAATAAGGTTGATTCATACTATACAAGTGGACACAAACCTCATCTTACAAACTAATTTTATAAGGTTGATTTATATTTAAAATTCACATTTTAAGAAAAGTCGTGCATCCTAAGAACGGATTTGATTAAGAAGAAAGTATTCAATGAGAATAACAAGTTCAGTACAAAGTGTAAGTACACAACAATTATGCATGAAGATCACAACTTTAGTTAAAAATTATACAAGTGAAGTCATGTATGGAGGTGAAGACTTTAGTTGTATAATTTTTACACTACATGATAACCCACCTCCCTCATGTCCTAATACATCTATCGAGCAAGACCCACAAGATGACATTCAAGACAAAAAAAAATAAAATAATTTCATGTTGAATTCCTTTACTTAATCTAATAGTCTTATTTCTTTTATTTACTAATACTTTTTTTACACAATTAAATAAAATACATATACGACACATTAATATAAATCAAATTAGACGTACTCAAACTTAACCATAACACATATTAACATTTAATAAAAAAAACTATTTTAGTATTAAATAATTTATAAAACCAACAAATCTTAAAAATTCATTCACATATATATTAATAATAAATTAATTAAATAATTAAAAATAATAATTTAGTACGTATTATATAATTTGTCAAAAAAAATTATTACAATTTAAAAAAAATACATTACTCAATTAAATAATTTGCTAAATAATTTTTGTACCAAATTTATTTTTAATTACTTTTTTTTATTAATTATTAAATTAATCAAATAATTATTCCTTACAAATTTTGTTAATTATATAAAATCAATTTTTAAAATTATATAGTTTTCTATATAAATCTTATTAAAAAATTCATTCACCACATATATTAATTATTATTTTTATTAAATCAAAATTATTAAATAATTGAAAACCAAAAATACTTACAAATAAATTGTACATGCAAAATACGACTTATGTGTACTTCCATTTTGTGTTCATGCAGAACACGACTTATTTGTGTTCATGCAGAACACGACTTATGTGTACTTTGATTTTGCGTGCTCATGCAGAACATGACTTATGTGTACTTAGATTTTGCGTGTTCATGCAGAACACGATTTATGTGTGCTCGCACTTTACAGTAAATATGTAACCGTCACTGACAACTTTTTTCTTAATTAAACTCATGCTTAGAGGTATGAATTTCTCATTGATACATACTATACCAAAGTCGTGTTGTTAAACCTTAATTTCACTTAAAAAAAATTCAAGATTAGAAATTGTGGAAATTAAACATAACTTCTTTGTTTGAAGTTGTTCAACTCAAACACAACTTACCCTAAGTAAAATTTGATTTGCCCATTATACGTAATTAAAATTTGTTTTGCCCATTGTGATAAATTCTGGGAAAAGTTGCACCATTTGATGCAAAAACCTAGATAGGATCTAGCTCTCATAAGAGATTCTTAAATATCAATGTTTCTACCAAATCTGAAGCCTCCCAACCTGTATATTTTCTTTTATCAAATGGCAACCTATATATTTAATATTCCTGCTTCTGTCCATTAAGTAGAGTTACACACTATTTGCCACAGATATCAAGGACACCTTAATTACACACGTCCAAATTTATACGAACTACATATGATAAATGCAAGAGTGAAAAAACAAAATTAGTTACAATGTTAATTAATTCGTATTCAGCCATAAGATTTAATTTTGTTTACGTAATTTAATAGGAGGAGGAAAGTCACATGCTATATGAGAAGTTGGGAAAACATAAGAAGTTGTGTATGTGTGTTTGGGTGGTGTTAGTAACAGAATATTTTGCTATTTTGGGGGAAATGGTAACTAGAAGGGGAGAAGATAGAATGAAAAAAGGAGGAGGTTGGAATAAACAGTTAAGGAATAGTGATACATGTTATTACCAAAGTAAACAGTAATAATCTGGGAGACTTGAAGTCAAATATGTGAATGACACACAAGCACACACACGGCACAAGAAGCGTTGGTTTGTTAGTAGTGTGTGTATGGCGTGTGTATTGCTTTGCTTCTCCTTCTCTTTCTCTTCATGCTCTCTTTTCCTTGTCTCGCTCTAACACCAACAACACCCAAAACCAACAACGACAACAACATTGGACGGTGCCCGGTTCATCTTTACGTAGTTTTTGTGCCAACAATCGAACCCCATCTGGGGATTTGGCCCCCAAAAGCCGCCACTTGAATTCCCTGCCCAGATCCATATCGGTTCCACGTCGAATCCAACAGGGACAAAACCACCGTGGTGTGCTGTGATTTACTTGGCAGGATTGGAATGCAAAGTTAATTAATTTATTCGTTATCGTAGCGATGGTGTCGAGCCAGGTAGTGAAAGTGAAGAGAAATACGCTACGACCATGCATGACATGCCCTCTCTGCCATAACTTATACAAAGATGCCACCACCATCTCTCTCTGCCTTCACACCTGTTCGTCTCTCTTACCCTTCGATTTCTGTGCTCTTTTGATTTCTATGCTGCTCATGATTTTTTTTTCCGGATTTTGACGTTGCTCAAGTTTACCTACCCCGCAATCTGCAATGCATTGCTCTTTCTTTAATCCCTCTGGGTTCTTGCTCATCCTTGTTCTTGTTCTCTAATTTATATCCAATTGCCTGGATTTTCATGATTTGGGTTTTCAATGCGCTTGTTTGATACTTGTGATTGGTGATTTCGATGATCTGGTTTCCTACGAAACCTTCGTCTTAGATTACTGCTGTAGCGTGAAGAGAACGTTAAATAATTGTTTTGTGGCTTTGGTAGAGCAATAAGATTGACATGATAGCTGGGCTTACACGGCTAACTTTTCTGTATGTGGTTTATTGGTTGTTTGGATTTCTGTGATTTCACGGGTAAGGAATGGAATCGTCCTAATTGTGTTTTGAGGTGGCGTACTGTTGTGAAGTTTTTTGAGGATACGATGGACTTTCATGATATGTTTGTTTGGTAATTCGAGCACCGTGTGATGTTTATGACATTCCTGAATCACACACTTACGTCTTCTTGCTTGCACATGTTTTGAGTTCATTTGTGGACTCTTGCAAGGATCTTCTGTGCAATTCACTGAAGTATCACTCGAACACCAGTTTGCAGGAAGTGCATATATGATAAACTATCGGATGAGGAGATGGATTGCTGTCCTGTGTGCAACATTGATTTAGGCTGCCTTCCGGTGGAAAAGCTCAGGTCGGTTGGTCTTTATTTGGCAACTTAATATTGCATTTTGTGCAATTTATGATTTCTTTTGAACTGGACTGAACTAACATTCTGCTGGAATTTCTCGTTGGGGATGCATTAATATCTGTTAACTTTGTCTATTCTGTTTCGTCTTCTCCTCGTGATCAATCTCTACCTTTTTCTTTCTTATTATAAAACCTATTTATCTGGTGTGAGCGAATGAAGGTTGTGGTCTGGAATATCTCTCACTGTGTCTTGCAAATTGTCATCACTGAACTTATTCTCTTTCTTTAAGTAGGATCTATACTTTTCTCTTCCCTACTTTAAGATATGTTAATCACATATATATATAAGTTGCACCTGTCTTGAATTTTGTCACAGATAATTGTTTAACTGTTGACCTAAAGAATTCAGATACAGAATTCTGTATAATAAAAATAGTATCTATTATATTGTAGAAGACACCCTTCATCCTAAAGTCTAAAGACTGCCAATAGCTTAACATTTTCAACTGAGATTGAATCTTATATGTGAATTTCATTTGCAGCTCGTGACATTTGGTGAAGACTGATATTTTAATATAATAGATCTTCAATATGAAACTCAGATTGACGTCTTCCCACATCTTCAAGCATTTTAGATTTGAATGAGTTATTCTTAGAGGCTGCATGAATAAATTATTTCTGTAGATTTATATAAAAACGCAGTTTAGTAAATTTGTTGGAAGTTTGCAAAATAATCATGGATTCCTATTGATTATATACAGGCCAGACCATAATTTGCAAGATATAAGGGCAAAAATTTTCCCGTTTAGAAGAAAAAAGATCAAGGCCCAGGAACCTTTGTCTTCAATATCATTGCCAACTAAAAGGAAGGAAAGATCACTTTCATCATTGGTAGTCAGTGCCCCCAAAGTTTCAATGCAACCCGGCTTTACAGGAAAGAGAACTAAAACCAGTACAAGAAAGGCTGCTGCTTTACGTGGATGCAGTTTTCTTCTTGAAGAATCCATAAAGAAGGAAGAAACAAATGGTGAAGATAATACGGTAAGCTCAATTTTACTGGATTCGTGAACCTTTTTTAAAATGTAAGTAAGATGCGGGCTGTTGGGGCAACAGGAACTGGTGTTAAGTTTTCTATTTGTGTTTTGGACTTCTTCTGGTTTTTATGTGGCATTAATTAAGTCTCAGTTTTAAGTGATAATGGTTATGTAAGTCATGCACAATGTGATCATGGTTATGTAAGTCATGCACAATGTGATCATGGTCATGTATAATCATTGGTTCCTTATATGGTTGTAGGATTCTTTCATGGCTGAGCCTTCTAAAAAGCATAAGCCTAATGAAGATAAAGAGAACAGTGTGGAACATGCAGAAGGGAAGGTTGATCTCTGGACACCACTGAACTGTCTTGTTGAAGCTGCCAACAGAACAAAGTCCTCCAGGTCAAATTCACAAGCAACTGCTGTTGCCAAATTAGAGTCCCTAGTTACTCCTCATGGTGGACAAAATATACCTGAAATTACAACCAAAACAGACCTACCTGCTTCTGTCCAGAGTGAACTAAACATTCCAAAATCCAAAAATAAGGATACTGGACATAAAACATTATTTGGGGACGACAAGGATGCAAACAGCTTGCCTTCAGGACCAGTGAAGAGAAGAAGGTTGCGTCCTGCTGGTCAGAAAAGAGTTGCAGCATCTGAGATGTCTGCCTCATCCCCAGCTCCACTAAATGCAACAGGGAGCAAAAGCAATAGAAAAAACAGTCCTATTTGGTTTTCATTGGTTGCTTCAGAGGACCAGTAAGTCTTTTTATATACAACAATCATATTACTTACACAATGTTGAGCTTCTGTGGTCATTAAAGAATTGATTTTATTGTTCAGGAAAGGAGATGTTCCCTTGCCACAGATCTCAGCATGTTATTTAAGAATAAAGTAATTCTTCTGATCTCATGCCATTTTGTTTGTCTAATTATTTTATTTATTTATTTTGAATTTAAAGTTTTTCTTTGGCTAGGACTATGACTTTGGCCTGTGAATTGAATAGAATATAACTTCTTCTCATTTTGGTGTCAAAATTAAGCTAACAGAGAATAATAAGATATAAAAAGTGCGTTTTATACGCTCTATCATGAGTTCACAAGCTTTAAGGATTATATTGGAACCCAAGAAAAAAATATGTTACTGCAATCAAAGATATGACTGACAGATGTTCAGGCAAACACTCCCATCTTGTATTCTATGAAAGTTCAGGATGCAAATAGTAAAAAATTAATGTTTCAAATTTTATAACTTAGTTTTAGACTTACTCATTTCCTCAGAACAACCATAGATTCAAAAATAAGCAAATTAGTGATAATTGTTTTACAGCTTGTTTGGTTTCACTCCGCACAGGAACACATAAGGGACTCGGAAATCCAAAGCTAATCTGTTTAGCTTCTCCCTTTTTGTGGCTTTTTGTGGGAATCAAACGTGACACTTTTGTGACGCAAAATCAAACAAGCTATAAGTCATATGTCAATTTCATTTTGCTGTGCTATTCTAGGTAGCAGATGCACAGATTGGTGATTATTGTCTGAATCACAGTTTTAGGGAAGGAAAACTTAACTTCCATTTTGAATAATTTGAAATGCTTTGACTTTTCTGGCTTTCATTGTATTGTTGTTTTATCCCTTTCTTTTTCTTTCCTAGTTTTCTTAAATATATTCCCTTTTTTATGATAAGAATTTATTAGTGATGATTATGTAATTCTTTGTTTCTGAGCTCATCACAGGGATGGTACTGTGCCCGTCTCATTTATTCAAAAGTACCTTGTGAAGAAACTTAATCTTTCCAGTGAAGCAGAGGTTAGTAAATTATAATCACTATCTAAAAAGGAATTTCCCGCACGTTCTCTCTCCTCTCTTTTTTTCTAATTAATTTTGGTTTAAGGATGTAATTATACAGAAAGTTTGTGGTCCTAAATTATTTGCTGAATAAGGTTGTCTAGAGAAATTATAGGAAACCAAGAGCACAGCGCTGTCCTTGTTGGCATTGGCTGAGGCTATTACAAGAGTAGAGTACAACTATGAAGCCTAGAATTTATGGGCTGTCTGAGAATTTTACTAAGCTTTGTATGCTTCTAGATAGTAAAAGACAGTAAATATTACAAATGCACACAACTGCTGACACGAGTCCATGCACCCACATGTAGAGAGAGTGAAACTATTGGAAACAAATTTCTTGGGTTAAAGTTACCAAGTAGGCACTAAGAACTGAATTAACATTGAAGATACTGAAAATAGGACAATACCTGAAATTCGCATATATTGATCTCAAGTTTTGTTGTCTCCTATGCATCTCTGTTCCTAAGGTCCAGTTGCATCAGATATAGCTATAGATAAACCACCACATTATAATGGGAAGATCTATGTGAATTTTAATAGCCTTATGATTTGCATGTTATTGAACCTTCAGTTGTCATAAGATTGAACTTATTAACAAATTTAGTTTTCAGAGCAAAAGAAATAATTGAAGTTTTACGTAAGCAAAATCTGGGTGCTATATATTGTTAGTGTTTGTAATTTGCACAGGTGGAAATAATGTGTCGGGGTCAGACAGTGCTCCCATCATTACAACTGCATAATTTAGTAGATCTATGGTTCCGGACAGCCTCAACCTCAAAGAGGATACCAGCATCAGTAGGGTCCTCAGCCAAAGATTTTGTGATGGTTTTATCGTATTGTCGAAAGGCCTTGTCCTCTTGACTATGTATATTATTTTCCTCCTTATTCAACTGTTTCGATAACATATTACTGCCTAGAGATTTGTTCATTTTGGCGAGGAATCTGTACCATTTTGTTTTGCTAGTGACTGAGTATGTGCAGCCACCATTTTTATTATTTCTGTTTCATTTACTGTTATTCTTTCCATCATCTAACATTTAATATTTCCCTTTTGTCAAATCATGTTTCCCCCTTTGTAAGCATCAAATGAGAGTGGTTATAACTTATAAGTCAGAAACAATGTTACGCCCACTTCAACTGTGTTAGTTGCATTTTTTATACTTTTGTTTGAATGCCAACTTTCTTCACACTGTTAGTTCAGTAGATTTTCCGTCCAGCTCTCTGGAAAACGCTTTTTTTTTTAATGAATTGTGGATGTGGATGTTTCCAATGTTCACCAGTACTCTTCCAAAATTCTCTAACCCAAGATTCAACGTTTTCAACATAAAATGGTTATCATAAGTTGGATGGTGGAACCAGAGCTAGTGTTTACCTGTCTTATCCGACCACGTACCTAGTATTATTATGAGATTATTTATGAAATCAAAGTAGTGTTGTTTGATTGGAAAAAAAATAGTGTTGTTTGATACCAAAATAAATTTTTAAAAAAAGAGTTGAAGTTCCATGTTTTTTTTAAAGGTAGTACTGTTTTTAATATTATGCATTTAAGTTATCTCTGGAATGGGAAAGCAAGGATTTAGTTAGGAGACACTGAATAATAGTAAGAAAACAAATTAGTAAAATACAAATATAAATTATTTTTCTCTTATTTTAAGAAACAATTCCCATACGTTTTATTTACTCAAGTGATATTTTAAAAATTATTTATTTCATGAACACTTATTTTATGTTTAGCAAAATATGTTTTTAGTTTCTTGAATTTTAGAAATTTTAAAATTTTATCAGTTAGTGTTTTTAGTTTTTTTTTTTGTTAAACAATAACTGGATATTTTTGTGTTGAGTGTAATCTGGCTTCTCAGGTGAACTGTAAACTTGATTTATATCTTAATTGCTCAAAATTTTGTTAATTAATTTTAGTCTGTCAACAATTTTTCTTATCAATCTTTGTCCTTAACTAATTGCATGTCATTTTTTTATTTCTTAAATTTAATTTAATTTGGCAATCATATGACTAAATGTTATAATATCAAAGCATTTGGTGTGATTATAAGATATTACAAATTTGTTGACATTTCATAAAAATGATTTTAAAAATAAGAAAAGTAATTTATAATCCTTTCCTATTCTCAATCTTTAAATCCTTAAAAAAAATGTTTTCACACTCTTGAACTCGAATGAGTTTGTGAAAGTAGAAATTGAATGTGTCAAGTTTATAGTCAGGTGGGTTGGTACCTCGACTATAGGTGGTGTTGTCTTGAATGGATTGGTAGGTCAAATTATTTTTTTTATAATTATTTTTATTGTTATAAAAAAATATATTATAATAAATTACTTTTTTTTAATTTGATTAGTTATTGTTTTTAAATCGATCAATTATGAAATACATAGCTATGTAATTTTGTTAATATTATTTTTATAAAATTATATATATTTAAAATTGTATTATTTTTAATTGATTATTCATAAAAATTATAAATATTAAATTTATAAAATTATAAAAATTATAAAATTATTTATATTATAATATAATAAAAATGTGAATACATATGTTCTTTCTAGTATTATTAAAATATTTATGATTTAATTAATAATTTATTTAAATATAAATGTTTGTTTTAAAATATTTATTATAAAACTGCGAAATTAATTTAGTCTTAAAGTGTTTTCTGATTTTTTACTTTATTTTTAAAGAAAATTATAAAAATATTATTTTGTACTGTTTCATGTATAATGAAGTATATTTTAAAACAAAATAAAATATGAAAACGAATCGTTTTGCATGTCTCTTCATTCTAAGTCTACCAAATCCTATTACCTAACAAGGAGAGAGTCATTAGTAAACCAGGTATAGTTGTTGTCATCGAAACCCTAATTTGAATTCGAATCACAAGATGCAGCAGGTAATGTAAAACCCTGATAGCTCTTGAGATTGCACTGCCCTGTGTTATTTCTTCCGATTTCATGTAAAAGCTTATCACTTTTTTTTAATCCGAAAAGGGGGGAGGATCTGAGACGGAAGTGACATGGGAGGACCAACAGAACATCAACAAATTTGGAAGGTTGAATAATCGCTTTCATGAACTTGAAGATGAGATCAAAATCGCCAAGGTATTTTGTGCAACTGCTTAATTCGCAGTCAATTTCTACACTATCTGCCCTTCTGTTTAGTGTATGTGCAGCACATTTTTATATTTCTCGAAATCCATCTATGCTTAAGATTAAGAATTTAGGACGAGCTCCAAGAGTTAATGTAATGAATTTCATTTTGCAAACTGAGAACATCACCAGATTGAGTTTACTGGGATTCATGTAAATTGAAAGTGGAAAAAGGGTAATCCAAAAGTAGTCTTGAATTACTGTATGTAAATCCTGATATTTTTTAGGTTTTCATTGGTCAAGAACAATATCAATATATCTATCTATCCGTGGTGGATGTCTTTTGTAGAGACTGGATGTAAGTGAATAATTTCTTTGCATCAATATCAAAAGTTTTCCTGGATCCCTGTGAATTGGATCAGGATATTCATGTAAAAAATCTTGCCTACACTCTTTAGCAGCGAACTAAGAAGAACACATACATACTGTGCGAAGTTAAGAAAATTGTGTTTCAATTCTAAACTAAATCAGAGGAAAGAGAGAAGACAATTACATGATTATATCCTCCTAAATTATGTATGTGGACTAACTAGTTCTAATTTTGATTGAGTAACCTTCTCAAGTAATATCCTCAACACAGGCACAAAAGGTTTAGATTTTGGTTTTATTAATTCATCTGCTTTACTCTGTTTCAATATATTTAGACAAACGCACAAAGAAATAATGAAATTTAGTTGTTGTCTTGTTGGTGAAGTGTCTGTTCTGCTTGTCCTGCTATGGATTTAATTACACTGCCATCCAAGCATTTTGCCTTGGTAAATTTATTATGGCTTTTGTTTTTCATATGATGCAAATACAACAAGGTATTTTTTACAGGAAACAAATGATAATTTGGAGGATGCAAGCAATGAGTTGATTCTCACAGATGAAGAGGTGGTTCGGTTTCAAATAGGGGAAGTGTTTGCTCATGTGCCAAAGGATGAAGTTGAGAACAGGATTGAACAGGTGAAAGAGGTGACAACTCAAAAATTAGAAAAACTTGAAGAGGAGAAAGCATCTATAGTTGCTCAGATGGCTGAACTGAAGAAAATCTTGTATGCAAAGTTCAATGACTCAATCAATCTTGAGGAGGATTAGTGAGTTCTTGTTGATAGATATGTACTTGTTACTTTTTTGTTAATATGACCTGTTGGACCTCTGGAATTTGACTCATTTTGTCTCTTTCAATTTTAGAATGTTTGTTGTCTTGCTTGAACTTCTTTCAATCGTTGGCCCTAGGTTTCTGCTTTCTTTGGCTTCTTGCATTTCATGTTCCCTTAATTTATCCTCAGGGTGGGGTGTGCCTCTTATTGTCCAAGGTTGTCTTAGTTTAACTAATAGTTTTGAGATTAAGTTCTAAGTATAGTTGTATTAAGTTTTTGTAGTCAAGCTCGAGTAATCAAAGATGAAGTAAATTTTTAATCTCTTTAAGAAAAATTGAAGTTTGATTTTAGTTTCTCTAAACTGTTTTTGAAAAACAGTGCTTTTAGTATTCTAAACCATTATTTCAAATACTTTTATTTCTTTTCTAAAGGGTTATCTAAAATATTTTGTCAACTAAAAGTGGTGCATTTTAAAATTAGAAAGACTTGGAAGGAATACAATATTAAGAGAGACCAAAACTTATCTTTAAAATTTCTAAGATATCGAAAACATTTTACTGAACAAATTTCCTCTAGGGAGGAGTATTAACAGAAAAAAAATGTTATTTCAAACTGCATCGTTTACTGGTTACAGTTGTTGTTGCAGTTATGGTTACAGTTGTCGTTGCAATTACATAACTCGACCCTTTTATCTTTGCAAATTTCAAAATGTTTTTCGTTAAGTTTCTGATTTTGCATAAAAATATTTGTTATTTTATTTTATTATTCCTTTTTAATTTTTAGTACAATAAAAAAAACTTACAGGTTTTAAATATCTATTAGTTTTAGTTTGGATTGAAATTCGCCAAGGTAATTGAACATGTTTATTTACAGATGGTTATCAAATAAAAATAATAATATATAATTTCAAAAAAGAAAGAGTTTTAATATCCAATTAGGAATATCTCATCCCTGTCTAATTATAAGATTTCAAAAAAATGAACCATTTTCCATAATGAAGGGAATACTCCAATCACTATTAGTCTAAATTGAGAAAGTATATCCGATTTTAGAGTCCAAATAAAGGAGGATCTACAAACCATTCTAACTTGGTACTTTGATAGAGACCAAGACTTGTTACTATAAGCAAAATTTCAAGTAAGCTTAAGAAGATACACATTATTTTTATGATGGAGATTAATAATCTTTAATCCTCTATTTTCAAGAGGAAAACAAATCTTAACCCAATTAACTATAATTGTCTTTTTTTTCATAATATCACCCGTACAAATAAAATTTATGTTCCACTGCTCAACGTGCTTAAGAATAGAAACCGACCATTTATATATGTTAAAAGTATAAGCTAGAAAGCCAGTAATGACCGTATTAACCAACTGGATTTAACCCATCATGCTAAGAGATTTCTCTTTCCAAGATGCTAGCTTCAATTTGACTTTACTTGACACTTTGGAGCACCAACAAAGATAGGCACCCCTAAATAATTAAAAGGTAATGCCCCATGACTGCAAGAAAGAAGACGTTGAACTTTGGTAACAAATCTTACAGAAGTATCCATGGTGAAAAAATTACTTTTAGAATTATTAACACATTGATCAGAAAAATCACCATATGTTTTAAGAAAGATACTCAAATTTCTAAGAGACTTATTATCTGCCCTTAGAAAACAAAGATGTCATTAGTGTATAAAATATGAGAGGGAGTGATGTAACCGATAGGACTAGCCATATGCGGAATCTTCTTATCATTCACAAGCTTAGAGATGTCTCTACTTAGAACCTCCTATGCGAGGCAAAAAAGCAAGGGAGATAAATGATTACCTTGTCTCACACCTCTACTACAAGGAAAAAAAAATTTCACCATACTGTCATTTATCCTGATACAAAACATAGTTGAACGAAGGATTGTACTAATCCAATTGACAAAAAAGGAATGAAAACCAAAGTGTGTCAAAACTAACAATAAGAACTTCCAACTCAAAGTGTCAAATGCTTTATGAATATATAATCTGTAAGCCACATTACCTCCTCTAACATTTTTAGAAAACATGTTAATAACTTCAGAAGTAATACCAATACAATCACGAATTTGTCTACCCGACACAAACTCATATTAATTTGGAGAAATGATTCTAGTAGACACAGTATTTTGGGAATGTATCAAATATTTAATATAATCGATTATGTTATAAAATTTATATACATAATCGATTATATATTTTATTATAATTATATATAATAATTTTATTTTTATTATAAATATACTTAATATTTTTGTTTTGTAATACGATTTTATATTTATTTTTATTTTATTTTTCTTTGTCCTGTTTATTTTTTTTTTGTTTTCGGCATGTCAAAACAAAACCTAGGATAAATTGAGAAAATCATCAATGTTGACATATCTTTTCACGATAATCTTTGTATACAGGAAAAACATGATTTTCATTGTTCATGTAAATATACTTTCCCACACTTCCACCCAAACTACTTGATCCAAATAGTGAATATTAATGCAAATATTTTTTGTAAATATAGTATTTTCATTTAAACTAACAATGTTCGTTACCGTCTCAAATTGTGACTTCTAATATGTCATGAGGTATAGAAAAGCAGTCGTCCACAATTCACAAAGTTTACATGAATTACAAAGTCACCATTAATGCCACACCATGAAATGTATTCTCCAAATATATGAGAATTTGAAAAGGGAAGCCCTACATTTTAAATTAAGAGTAGATCTAGCAGACAAAAAACTTTAAATGACATAAAATAAGTTATTCATCACAGATTTTTTACACACATTTATAATTTTTTATACATTAAAATTATTCTCTGTTTTAATTTTTTAAGTTTTAGTTCATTTTCTTTTAATAATAATAAATTAAGTTCAATATATTTGTTTTAATTTTTTTTATTTTCGGTTCATCTCACCTCAGTTCATTGTCAATGTCTATGTAGCTATTGTTTTTGGATTTTATATTTTTAGGACTTCAAATGAATATATAATTTATTATATTTGGATTTTTTTATTATTTTCTATGATTTTTGAAATTTAATCACATATATATACTAAACTTATTTTGTGTAATTTTCAATTTTAGAAATTATATCTTCGTGTCCTTTCTTCTTCTTCTTCTTTTCAATTTTTGCTTTGACTTTTTGTCTTCTTCTCTCAACTTCGTTTTCAATTTTTTCATTAATGGAGAACTAATCTTGACAATCAAAACAAATCAGATTGAATTTAGAGTTTAGAATTTAGAATAATTAGCTACAAATTATATTGGATGTTACTTTGGTTCTTATAACTCATTTAATTGATTAATTGAATTGAAATTGCTTAATTGTCAAAACTTATAAGAGAATTATTTGGGTATTGAATTTGTAAATTGATTTTTTTTATTTAATTTATGTTTTTCAATTCTAGATTAAATACAATTAATACATTCTTTAGAAATCGACTTGTACTTTGCAATAGAAAAAAGTTAAAATATTTGGGTTTTTTTCTTGAAAATTATTGATGCAACTTTCAAAACACACCTCCAATATTTCATACCTTATGGCTTCTTAGTTCCTGTACACGTTAATAACCATCAAAATGGACAGGGCCATAAACAATGGGGAGACATCTTGCATGTCGTCCAAAGAATAAGCTTCATGACTAGCATCCTCCAAAACAACTAAACATCAACAATAAAATTACTCTCATTTTAATAATAGTGGCATACAAATCAAGAATCATATTTGGAAATCACCAAAAATTAAAATATTCAAGACAAATGACATTGTCACACCAGCATTCATGATTGCATTCATCCTCTCTCCACACATAAACATTATAAAAACCAGAGGGAGCAAAAGCTGGTTACTAATTCAAGCCAGACATGGGGGCTGCTCATCATTGCATATAATATTCACCCACGCTTCACTACAATCTTGCAATACCTTTCTTCCCAAAATCCCCTCTTTCACCATTTCAGTGTGCTTTACCTTATTCCCACCAACATTCAGAACTAGACTTCTTCTTTCTTTTAGCTTAAAGAATCAAGAGAAACCCCCCAAAAAATTGTTACAGAAAATTGACAAAATAAAGAGCAAGCCAAAATAAAATATGATAGGGCCCCTGTAAAAGACTTGAGAAAACGAACAATTCGAAGACTACAAACAAAATACACAACATTCAGTTTAAGGTTGAGCAAATGGTCAAAATTACCACGAGTAACACAGCAGCCAACAGAAACAGAACCGTCATCAGTAAGACGCCTTAACTAGACTACAGATTTGCGATGGAAAAAAAATGGGGTTATGCAGAAATAGACCCAAACTTATCAAATAGAATCTAAACAAGGAACACTGATAAATAAGCAAAATAGCTCCACGGTGATCGAATCTTGTTCCTCGGAAAATCCTCGTGCCTCTATGACAGAAATCGATAAAAACAACACCTAATTCCAATACTCAATGCTGATCAATGCCTCCCCACAAACACAGTAACAAACCCATCCCCTCTCTGGAAATCAACATACATGCAATTCGGAGCAGTCTTCAAAACCAAGGACCTGGTTTCGAAATTTGAGCCCTGCCTTCTCAATTGCACATTTATGCTTCTCAAACTTTGAAAGAAAAAAAAAACTCAAAAAACCGATGGTGGTGGCGGAATTGGATTTAATCAAATGGGGGTATAATTAGTTCTGAGAGGCTGAGTTCCCACTACGGAAAGCAATCTACTTTCCTCGTCAAGAAACAAATCTTCAGTAACCCTAAACGCAGCGTGCAGGCCAACGAACACCACGGCGACGATCAACGACAGCAAGACGTTGAGGCCAACGTGAGTGGAGACGAGCGCGATTACAGTGATAACGGCCAAAACGCAGAGCACGGTTCGGTCGTCGAGGGTTTGGTTGAACACGACGATGGGGCCGTGGCGAGAGAAGTAGAAGTAGAACCAGGCAACAAGGACGAGGAGGAAGACGATCATGGAGATGGGATGCCAGAGCAGGCTGAGGAACACGATGAGAAGTGTTACGGCGGCGTAGTTGTAGCGGAAGTAGCTGAGGTTTCTTCGGAGTCGGATCATGGCATCGTCGTAGGAGGAGGGGCGAGAGAGGGCTGAGAAGTCCAGGAACTCGCGCCATGGCGGGGGTGTGACGAGGGAGGTGGTGGTCGGTGGAGTGGTAGCGGTGGCGCCGGCGAGGGTGCCGTAGCCGGCGGTGGAAATGTTGGACATTTGTGAGTGTAGATTAGATCTGGAAGTGTGGCATGTCTGTATATACGATTTAATTGGGAATTGATTTGAGTTTTTTTTATTTCCTTTTCCCTCTCTTTAAGCCCTTTGATTTCCTTTTCTTTTGCTTTCTCCCCATTTCACTTTCCACAAAATAATATCTTATTTTCCACTTTATTACTATATTATTTGAGCAAAATAAATTAAAAAAATGCAGAATAAAAATTAACGCCCACCAGCACAAAGCACACATTTTAATTTTTTTTACAGAATGAAAATAAAAATAATGAAAAATATAGAGTGAAAGAAATGCAACAAAAATAAAGTAAAATAATAATAAATAGTATTTCATCATTACTTATTTTTATTAATAATGATAATATTAATTAACAAAACTATGACACCCTCCAATTTTTATATATATATATATACGTTATTTATTAGTATTAACGCAATTTTTTAAAATTTCTTTGTGCCGAAGTTTTATTTTGTGGTATAACTGATTTTAAAATAAAAGTTTTACATTTCTTTCTGGAACTAATAATAAACTCTGGCCTCATGTACACAACACAAGTTCCAATATCGTGGTACTTGAAAGGTAATGCTCCTCCAAAGAAATTTTGAAGAATCCTATTAAAAACTAACACCTTAGGATGACATTTCCACCATCTTTTACTGCATATCTATTAAATTTCAAAAAGTAGTGTTAAAACTCAGATTATAAACTCTTTTTGCTAAAACTTAAGTTGAAAATGAGCATTAAAAGTTAATTTAATGCGACATATCAAACATCAGTTTAATTTATTCATGTAAGAGCCGTAGATATCATAGATTCAATTTTTTGAAGTTACTAAACTTGCTACTGATCAAATCATAATAAAAAAATAATATACACGTGTCATTTTTTAAATATCATTCATTGGTTTTATTATGAATAACTAAAATTTACTTATTTTACGCGTCTAATTATGGATATTAAATTCAAATAACTACATTAAAATCGAAAGAGAATGACTTCGATAAAACTTGTTTTAAAAATTATTTTATGTACGTTGATTTTTTATTGTTAAGAAAATTCATAGATAAATTACAATTAAGTTAGTCGACACTTGTTAATTGAGTTAGTCTCTTTAACATGTTGGTTCTCTTAAATAGGTCTAGCAGCTAATTTAGACTTAAAAGTTGAACAACTTGGTGTTAAAACAACTTTCTTACATGGAGGCATAAAAGAAGAAATTTATATGGAGTAGTCAATAGGCTATGAAGAACTAGGCAAGGAACACTTAATGTGTCGTATGAAAAAAAGTTTGTATGGTATAAAGCAAACACTCATACATTGGTATAAGAAGTTTGAATCCTTCATGACTAAGCACAATTTCAAGAAGATAATTGGTGACCATTGTGTGTTCATCAATATGTATGAACATGAGAACTTTATTATCCTACTATTATATGTCGATGATGTGTTGATCATTGGACAAAATAAAATCAAAATTGTTGGTTTGAATAACTTTTTAAGCAAATCTTTTGCCATCAAAGACTTAGGTCCTGAAAAAGAGTAGGTGACCAGTGATCATTTCAAGAAGTTGATATGGATATCACTAGAGAAGTGCATTGAGAAATTTCTCAAGAGATTCAACATGGATAAGGCAAAATGTGTTAGTGTTCCACTTTTTGAACATTTCAAGCTAAGCACAATGCAATGTCCAACAATGAAGAAGAAAAGAAAGAAATGAGCATAGTGTCTTATTCTTTTGTGATATGAACTCTAATGTAAGTCATGATTTGCACAAGACGAGATATTGTCCATGTAGTTGTTGTTCTGAGTTGGTTCTTGTCCAATCTTGTCAAAGAGTACTGAAATGTAGTGAAGTGGATATTGAGATATTTTAGGAGAACTACCAAAATATGTTTATGTTTTGGTAATAAAGATCTTGTGTTGGTAGGATATACAAATGCAAACATGGTTGGAAATGTAGATTTTAGAAAATCCACATCAGGGTATCTAACTACTCTTGGAAATCCAAACTCCAAAGGTGTGTTGCTTTATCAATAACTAAAGCAGAGCACATTGCCACATTTGAAGCTAGGAAAGAGGTAAAATATCTAAAAAACCATTAATTGGGTCATGCTCAAATGTTCTTCACCATGAAAACCAAAGTGCAATCCACTTAATTAAGAATCCTACATTTCATTTTTGGACAAAGTACATTGATTATTGTTATCATTGAATATGTTAAGTTGTAGCTAGAGAATATTCATATAAAGGACAACTGGTCTGACATGTTGACCAAGACAATTTTAGTTAAAAAGTTAATCGACTATTTTTTAGGACTTGGATTAATGATATCCCTTAATTAAATCAGGAAAGAGGATGTTTGTTAGGAATCTTGATAAATAATCCACTGAATATATTCAGTGATGACCATTCCAAAATCTTGAAATTATATCTTAACTCTTGAAGACTATGAAGTTCGGTCTAAATAGTTGAAGATAGTTTTTTCAAAGTATCTTGAAAATGTGACAAACATTAATTGTGCATTATCTCTTTATGAATAAATATTTTTGTTCTTATCTATATAAAAGAGTATTTGTGAGGAAGACAAAGACAAGCACGTGAGAAGAACAACATAGTGAGTAAATGAGAGAATTGATATTCAGCATAGTGTGAGATTAGAAAGTCTAGTGAATGGCTAGAAAGACATTGTATTTCATCTTAGTTGGGTGAGATTCATTGTTATCCTCATAGAGTGAGAGAAACAAAAGATTGTGATCCTACTTTCATAGTGGAGATATCTTTTGGGCTATTACTTCTAAAGTTGAGGAAGGATAAATTCTTCTTACACCTCCATACCTCTCCTTACACCTTCATATATTTTTTTAATTTCAACCTTACCCTTATGAATATGTTGGAATTTCCTGTTACTAATTTTTTTCCCTTTTTTTCGTGCATACCGAATTATAAAATTCGTAACACCCACTTATTATAATATATGTATTATGATAGTACAATCCAAAAATTTCATATTCAAAAATACCTAAATTTTGTCTTGATGTTAGCATGAAATACCTAAATTTATTGTGTATGATATAAGTACCTAACTTCTCAAATAAAATACATGAATGGGCATAAAGATATTTATCATGTTGATATATATACTTGTTTATCTATGCTTTAAATTATTAAAACACTCTTAGTTTATTTATATTTTATTTAAAAATTTATAAAATTATAATTTCTTCTATGTTATTAGTAGTAGAGAAGAAAATATATGAATATTTTTACATTAAAAGTTTCAAGAGAAAAAATTTCTTTGTTTTGATTTTTACATTTAATAAATATTTTGACAGGTAAATAATAAACATTTCTTTCCTTCTTTGTAAAAGAATTAGTCATGTATGAATATATTTGTATTTCAAATAAAAAATAATAGGGCAATTTTTGTTTTTACTAGCAAGAATCCAGAAAATAAAAGAAAAGGATAGTGAGAAGGGAAAGAAAAGCAATATGGCATAATCAACAATTACATTTTGCAAGTGTATGTTTTACAATCAAGTCACAACAAATCAAAGGATGTCCTAAGCTAAGGAAGGGCATAACTGATAATCTACTTAATACATATATACTCATGATTGGTGTGAAATCTCTTGAGTGTCTTGACAGTGCATGTTAAGGAGAGGTCTTATCCTAAACCCAGTTTGCTATTGTTATTGTATTTTTTACCATTGCCACCCAAAAGTAGCTATACCAATTCTTATACGCCCTGCCAGAGACAGTTTGGGATTAGAACAGCAAGAAGAGAATACGTCAAGACAATTTTCTGCTCTAACCAACTTCCAAATTCAATCCAACAAACTCAATTTCTTAGTCTGCAACAAAAAATCCCTTCTCAAAGATTAATCATATCAAACTTTAAGCATACTCTTTCTTTTCTCCCAGTTTCTTCCTTTTTTCTATGTTTTCTGCTTTTCTTTCGTCCCCTCACTGTATATAGAACATCCCACAAATTATTTTCTCAAGAAGATTGCATCACAGAACAGGCTACGGCTTGAGCCCAATGCCTTAACTTGGTCTTCACGTGTTCAGGGTCATCCCCTGCAAAAAATACTTTTACTTTTACCATGCCTTCAAATTACCAAATCATTATTATGCCAATTAACATTGCAGAACATGTAAGTTAAGAAAGAGTATAAGAATGAAAAGTAACTGAGAAACTACATGCATATTTGATATAAGAAAAAGTTTATAAGAGGATTGAATGAAGAAGATAAAGAGACCTGGGCTACAAATCTTCCAAGAGTCAGCGTCACTTCTAGGGCTTCCAAACGACGAAGAACGACCTCCGAGGGAAGAGGCACGGCTCTGAGGGGTGGAGACAGGGCTGGGAGACAACCTGCGGTTGACAGCGAAATAAAGGTCGAGTGCAGGCAAGGTGTTACACAGTCTCTGGCCATCTTCCTCGTTGAATCCGAACCCTAGTTCTATACACCCTTTAAGCTCATGCAGATCCTCGTCCGTCAAATCATCACATACCGTCGAACTTCTCCTCCGCTCCTGCATTCGCCTTCTTTCCCATGCAATGTCTCTTGGCTTCTCGCACATAGATAACTGCTTCGACAACTTCTTATTGTTCGACCACAACGGCGGTGCCAACAACATGTGTTGCAACTCCTCGTCTGACTCGCTGGGCGATGAAGAAGAAGAAGAAGAAGAAGAGGAGGAAAAGGCCGTCATATCATGATGATGATAATGCTCCTTCTGCTTTGCCTCGCGCATAGTTGGAAGGCAAAGGGTGGTTATGAAGGACTTAAAATTGATGTTGTGACGGCGGAGGCAGCAAGGGGGAAGCACCCTGCGTGTCCTCGCCGTGAAGGGAAAACGGATTATGGCGGATAAATTAATGAATTGTTGGTGGAGTGCGATAGGGAAAAGGGAGAGGATAGAGTGTTCTAATATTGGCAGGTTTTGGGTGGGGCTTTGAGATTCCACCATCCATTTGTAACTGTCAGCACCAACATTTTAGGAGCAATATTTAGTACAATATGTTGCATCTTCGCCTTTATTCAAGGGCGTTGCTACATTCTGGTGAAATCTTTGGGATCATACGTAACAATAATTCAACTAAGAAGGTTTTGCTTTGCTTAATATTGCCATCACAACTCATTCACTTCCCTGTGACGTGTCCACTTCAATCTTCTTTTCACTTCTGCATTTTAAACCATCACTACCTAAATTCATGCAAAAAATTCCTCGTTAAGCCTCGAAAATAAAGGAACATATACCCCATTTCACGCATCAAATGAAGTAATCTTGTTTCTAGTTATTGCTTAGGTTTCAGAATTCGAATGCACCTCACTGTTTTCAAATTCTCTGTTAGGCCTGGTGTGTAGAATTATATTACAAAATCAACCACAAAATAAACCACTATAATAGTTCTATACATTAGAGATTAAGTTGAGTGTTTGATATATAAAAGTATTTTAGTTTTCCATCAATCTGAATTTTTTAGAATATTTATTTTTTATTAAAAGAATTTGAGTAAATTAATTTTATTTTATCAGCTAATTACAAAATTTAAGACATAATTTTTTAAAATTTTAGAATAATTATTTAAAAGGCCATTCCAATAATGATTCATTATTAACGACATTTTACTCTGGTAAAAGTAAAAAAAAAAATGTTTTTTTAACTAGAAAAAAAGTTTTAATATTGTAAGAGTATTGTATTTATCTCATGAGATAATGAAAAAATATATAATATTATATCGTTTGATTTATTTAGTATGATAAATAATTAAAAAAAAAATCATTAAATTATATTCAAACTAATTGTAACATTATTTAATTTCTAAGTAATGTATATAAATATTTCTAAAATATTTATGATTTGAAAAAATCATCATTAAATGAAAAGAATTTTATAACATAGCCCTTAGCCTTTGTTGGTCACAATGAAAGAAATTGAAAAGGTGGAAGAGAAAATGAATGCGTAAAAAATGAGGGAAAAATGAAATCGTTTGATCGAAGTTAAATGAGAAAGTAAATGAACAGAAAATGTAAATGATTATATATTTGGTTGGAAAGCAGAGAAGAAGCAAAATTGAATACATATTTTTGATAAATAACAATTTATTTTAACTTTCATTTCCATTACTTTTTTATTGAATAAATTAATCAAAAATTGGATTGAGCATAAAGGCTATTCATCAATGGCAAGTCAAAGTGATGAAAGTTATATACGTAAGAATGTACGTGGAATTGATTTTGAAAAATAAAAATATATTGAGCATACTCCAACGCATATATAGAAAGGTTAAAGGCTTATCTAAATCATCATAAAAAAAAGACCTTACAAATCACTACCACCTAACTCATTTATAACCTTATACATAGAACCTGTAATTACAGTGATAACCAAATACACAAATGCAACTTCCTACTCTTGAAGTGTTGTCCTAGAAGAAGAGAGTGTTAGCAATTCAAAAACATCACTACAATTATGTATCAGAAAAAAGTCTTATGTGTACGATGATTGAGAGTGCTCCAGCAAAGATCCCATGGTTCAACTTTCCTTACCAGCAATTATATTGCTTCTTCTTAACTTCAAAAGCCGAAGTTATTCCTTTTATGGTTCTGTTGCCATTCTATCTCTGTCATTATAAGCATTTGATGCAGAAACAAAGCATATGCATGTTTTGCTATCTATCCTTCTTCTGCATACCACCTGAGTGTTGAGACTCTGTTGTGATGCCCTCCACTTTGAGCACATTGGTGTCTGCTGTTACACATCCTCAAGCGTCAAGGACCTCCAAAACTGTTGCAACCTCTTCTGATTTTATGCTTTCCTTTACTCGTTTTCATGTTCCCTGCAAGCACTAAACATACCTTTCCCAACCATCTAAAGCAAAGACAAGGTTTAAGGCAAAAATAGCATAGAGATGAAGACTTACTACAATACACCATCAGCCAGAATAAGCTTTGGTGATAGTCACCCATAGGAATTTGAAAGCTATCTCTGTTGTTTGTTGTACAACCTTTTGCTACATACGAATTTTCTTACCCATTTTGCTACGCACGTTTTAGCTTCAAGATTGTTTTTAAGATAGCAATTAAAACAAAAACATTGAGTTTTATCAGGGTTTACAACTCTATTATTTAGTTTGCATAATTCTTTGTTTTCTTGCTTGCTCTATGATAGAAGTGACCACTCTAAAAAAATTATAGTATACACAATAGTAATTATCTCCGCTTAGATTCAACTTGAATAAAGATTGAATTATGTGAACAGGAATCATAAACATGCATATTATTTGAATCCATATCTAGAGATTGAATTGACTAATATTGAACATTTTAAATTGAACATTACGATGAGAATGAATATGTATAATTTTATTTATTTCACATACTCGGACAAAAAAATGCAATTTTATATCCAACTACCTTAAACATACAGATACATCAATGTATTACCACGAAGAATTATAATTTAAAAATAAATTTTAATTTATTTTCTAATTTCAACGTTACTTTCTGTGTCATTCTGACTCTGACTGAAGCTAAGGGGAGACCAATCCCAGTGTGAAAATCAGAAAAACCTAGGCGTATAATTACAACAAAATCATAATAAATAAATAAAGATGTCCCTGGAATGAACAGTAATGTGGTATCTCTTATTCCTAAGATTCAGGGTGCTGATTCCATTAAAGATTACAGGCCAATTGCTGTTGCTAATTTCAAATTTAAAATTATTTCCAAGATACTGGCGGATAGGCTTGCTCTTGTGGCTGCTAGAATCATTTCTCCTAATCAATATGGGTTTGTGCAGGGTAGACAGATTCAGGATTGCATTGGTATTGCTTCTGAGGCTATTAATATGCTTTCTAAAAAGGTTAGAGGAGGTAATGTGGCTTACAAAGTTGATATTCATAAAACTTTTGACACTCTGAGTTGGAAGTTCTTATTATTAGTTTTGAAACGCTTTGGTTTTCACCCCTCGTTTGTCAGTTGGATTAGTACAATTCTCCGTTCAGCTATGCTTTCTATCAGAATAAGTGGTAGTTTGGTGGGTTTTTTTCCCTGCAGTCGAGGTGTAAGACAAGGTGATCCATTGTCTCCTTTACTTTTTTGTCTTGCAGAGGAAGTTCTTAGTAGAGGTATTTCTAAACTTGTGAATGATAAGAAGATTTTAAATATGGCTAGTCCGAAAGGTTATCTCACTCCCTCTCATATTTTGTATGCTGATGACATTTTTATTTTCTGTAGGGGGGATATTAAGTCTCTTCGAAATTTGAGTACTTTTCTTAAAACATATGGTGATTTTTCTGGTCAATATATTAATAACTCTAAAATTAGTTTCTTCACCATGGATAATTCTCCAAGATTTGTCACCAAAATTCAAAATAATCTTTCTTGTAGTCATGGTTGTTTGCCTTTCAATTATTTAGGAGTGCCTATCTTTGTTGGTGCTCCAAAGTGTCGATTTCTTCAACCTTTGGCTGATAAAGTCAAATTGAAGCTAGCATCTTGGAAAGGTAAATCTCTTAGCATGATGGGTCGGATCCAGCTGGTCAATACAGTGATTACTGGATTTCTAGCTTATAGTTTTAATATGTATAAATGGCCAGTTTCTCTTATTAAGCAAGTTGGTGCCGGAATTTTATTTGGACTGGTGATATTATGAAAAAAGGTATCGCTACTGTTAATTGGGCGAAAATTTGTTCACCTCTTGAGGATGGAGGCTTGAATATTATTAATCTTCATCATGAAAATAATTCATATCTTCTTAAGCTTGCTTGGAACTTCGCTTATAGCAACAAACCTTGGTCTTTACTCTTGAAAGCCAGAGTTCTTAAATCAAAATACGAGTTTAGAATGGTTTATAGATCCTCCTCTCTTTGGCTTGGAATTAAACAATTTTATTCTATCATACTTGATTATACTTCTTGGACTGTTGGTACAGGTTCTTTTATTAATTTCTGGAATGATAAATGGTGTTCTACTACTTCTTTAGCAAATATTGCAGGGTTATCTGATGGGGCTAACATTCCGGATACAGTCTCTCAATTTTGGTCAGGTTATGATTGGAATATTCCTTTATCTTTACAGCAGATGCCGCATTTTTTTAATCATATCATGGTTATAGAGGAACAAGATATTCCTAATTGGATTCTAGATGAGTCTGGTCGTTTCACTCTTAAATCGGCTAGGACTTTTTTCTTGGAACCAGGAGTTCCAGGTGGTTGGGGTAAGTTCATTTGGTCTTCATCTATTCCACCTTCCAAAACTTTAGTACTCTGGAAAATTTTTCATGGGAGACTTCCTATAGATCTGCATATTCAGAATAAGGGTTTGCATATATGTTCTATGTGTACGCTTTGTGAAAAGCATGAAGAATCTATTCAACATCTATTTTTTGAATTTTCTAATGCATTACATATTTGGAGTTGGGTTCGACAGATTTTTCTTACTTCTCATTTCTCTAATAAGGATGATCTTCTTTCTTTTATTAAGAGTGATGGTAGTCCTTTGGTTAAATTGATTAAGCTTGCTGTGACAACCTTTTCTATATGGATGATATGGCGTATGAGGAATTATGCTAGATTTCAGGATAAGATTGAGGTTTCTAAGGCTATTTCGGTAATTAAAGATTTAACTCGTCTAGTGGGAAATTCGTCTAAAGCTTCAATGAAGAATGATATGTTGGATTTCAACGTGATTAAGTTTTTTGGTATTAAGACTCGTAGTGGGAAAGTTCTTCATCCTCTTCCAGTTAGATGGGAATTTCCTTCACCAGGCTGGGTTAAAATTAACACTGATGGGGCTGCTAGGGGGTATCCTGGTCTTGCTACTTGTGGAGGTATTTTTCGTGGGAGTATGGGAGAATTTATTGGTGCTTTTTCAGGGTTTCTTGAAGTTCAAACTGCTTTGGTTGCTGAGTTTTATGGAGTTATACATGCTATGGAGGAAGCTCAAAAGATGGGACTTACTAATGTTTGGCTTGAATGTGATTCTGTCTTGGTTTGTGCTGCGTTTACTGCTAGGACTACTGTTCCGTGGATGCTTCGTAATCGATGGAATACTTGTCTTAATTTCTGTAGGACAATCAGGTTTAGGGTTACTCATATTTTTCGTGAGGGAAATGCATGTGCTGATAAGTTGGCTAATTTAGGGTTCATTCATAGACAATCATTTCATTGGTATAATAGACTTCCATCTAGTCTGTTCTTAGAATTCTTTATGAATAGGTATAGTCTACCTATGTATCGTTTTTGTTAACATGTGGGTTTTGGTCTAGTCCCCCCATATTTTTGTATTTTCTTTCTTTTTCCTTTTTTTAATAATACTTTTTTCATGTGATGGCAGATGATTGTTGTTACTTGAGATGTCAGCCTAGCTGAGATGTCAAGTTGCATAGTGATGCCTAACATGAAAATTTTCATTAAAAAAAAAAAATAAAGATCGAAATGAAACCTAGGCCTATCAATAAGTAAAAGAAAACTAGAATGAATAAAGGATAAAAAAATTATTTATTTATGCCTGTTAGCTTATACACCCAAAAAAATTTACACTGTTCGTCGCGAATGCCCTTAAATTAATTTGAACCAACACTTTGTTTTTAACAATCACTTGGGGGATTTCAGGATGAGTACTTTGCCATCGATTTTTTAGTTAAAATTTTATGCAATTTAAATATCAAAAGAACTTATCATTGGATGCCTAAAAAATCTGATGTAACTCATTATTGCTCTGATTGAATGATTCGAATTTTATCGACACGTTTTTTATTTAATTTTTCTATTGATGCAATAAATACTGAAATAAGTTTTCAAACCTTACATAAGCAGTGGAACTAAGTTGATGAGGGTCCTGTAACTTGTAATTAACTTACAAATAAGTTGATGGTTCAAGATTGACTTATTATTCAATGAATTTAACTAAAAGTTTGAATTTATTTTGTTAAAAAAAGTTTAATATAAACAAGAACAACCACAAGAAAAATTATCTTTTTAAACTCTCAAAAGGTTTTAGATTCATACTTTGCGTACATGTATTATCTTGCTTGGAAAATTTTGCTTCATATTATAATTGTTTTTTTAATCAGCATATGATTGTGTAACAAGATCAAATGCATAATTTATTTTAGTCTATTAAAATATGTATGTTTTTACAAATATGGCTTAAAAGATTTGACCGTCACGAAATATCCATTCATTTTATTTATGACAATGCAAGTAGGTTAGTAAAAACAAGTCTTACTTGAAAATATAATGGAATTAATAAATAAACCATATTAATTACTATATATATATATTGTTTTACAAAAAAAAATCATTTATTTAGATTTTTTTTCAGATCAATTTGGATTTAAACACTCTTAGATTTCATTGTGCATGATTTTAGCTAGTAATGGTTATGATTTTTCATATTTAAACACTTTTCAGAAAGGAAAAAAAAGTAATTAGTTATTATCCTAAATTGATTATCCAATAAATATCAAACTTGGTGAGAGTTTTTTCTTAACGTGACGTGTCTTCCAGTTTTGTATTAAAAAAACTCTCACAACATGTAGGAGTCCCATTGTATAAAAAATTACACTACTAGCTCTTAGTAAATTACATTATTTACATCTTTTAAATTTCTTACAACACTTTTCTAAACAAAACATTTGTATATAATTAAATTATATAAAAGTAAGCACTTTAAGAGTAAAAATAGCTGATGTTAATGTGGCAACCCCTAAAAGCTCAATTACGATTCTCGCTCTCTATCGTCAGTTCCTAAGAGGGCAACAAAAAAAAAATCCGAAATCCGAATTGGGGAGCAAACCAAACCAAACTAAACTAACTCCTCATAAAAATAAAATTCAGGGTGGTGTCGTGTTTCTTGCCTGGTTTGGTCCGGTTCCACCAATCCAGGTTTAACGTTTACACCTGCATGAACGATCCACGCCGATGATGGAATAGAGTTGCAACCATCGTTTCCATCACATAGCACAAACACCAATCCAAAACCGTTTGTTGTTAGTTTCTGGCGTACAGGAAAACGGAAGAAAGCAAACCTTTTATTCACCTTTTTGGCTCCTCGATCATCACACCACAACTCAAAATCTTTTCCTGTACGCCCCATCCTGTTATCTTCCACTTCTCATTCGATTCCCTGCTTCAACCATGCACACCCGTGCCAGTCTCTTGCTGCTCTTTTGTTTCCCCGTTTTGTTAAACGCCGCACCCTCCTCCGACAATGCTGCCGGCGACTCCTTCTTGCTGGGATGTGGGTTGGCCAAAGAAGGTGGCAAAGACAGCGACGGAAGACAATGGACCCCCGACGATAAGTACCTCTCAGAGACCAATTCCCTCACGTTCAAAGCCTCTTTCCAAGACCCTTCGCTTTTGTCCGAGGTTCCATACATGACAGCACGAATTTTCACAGCCGAAGCATCCTACAAGTTCCCCATTCAAGGCGACAAACGTTACTGGCTCAGGCTCCATTTCTACCCCTCCGTTTACAACACCTACGACCCCGTTAACTCTTACTTCTCCGTCACGGCAAACGGCCTCAAGCTTCTCTCCAACTTCAGCGCCTCCATCACGTGCCAAGCTCTCTCACAAGCCTATCTCGACCGCGAGTATTCCCTTGCGCCTTTGGATTCCGACACTCTCACCGTCACCTTCACGCCCTCTGACAAGCACGATGGAGCTTTTGCTTTTCTTAATGGGATTCAGCTCATCCAAATGCCTGACTTCTTTGACGAGGCTCCCTTGGTGGGTTTCGATGACCAAACCATGGATACCAAGACTATGCATTTTCAGACCATGTTCAGGTTAAACGTTGGAGGACAATACATACCTCCAAATGAAGATTCTGGTCTGACCAGAATGTGGTACGATGACAGGCCTTATATTTATGGTTCTGCCACTGGTGTCACCAACCAAGCTACCAAGGAAGAAAAAATTGACTACAAAACCCTGCCAAAGTCCATTGCTCCTCTCAATGTCTACTCCAGTTCTCGATCCATGGGAGGCGATAAGAATGTCAACATGGGCTATAATCTTACGTGGATATTCCAAGTTGATCCGGATTCTATGTATCTTGCCCGGTTGCATTTCTGCGAATATCACTATTCCAGATTGAATCAGATTGCTTTCAAAATCTACATCAACAACCTCACAGCGGAGACTAGTGCTGATGTGCTTGGGTGGTCAGGAGGTAAAGGAGTGCCAACTTACAAGGATTATGTAATATATGTGAAAGATGAGCCAGGTGATGATAAACTCTGGCTTGCTTTGCACCCTGCACCTGAAACAAAGCCAGAATTTTATGATGCGTTACTCAATGGGGTGGAGGTGTTCAAGGTCAATGACACAGATCTCTCTGGTGCTAATCCTCAGCCTTCTGACATGCTGGTTAATCATGAGCGCAAGGAAAAGGCTTTCCAAAGCAAACATGGGATTAGTAGGACTTTTTTTATTAGCAGTGCTGCTGGGGGTGCTGCAGGTTTTGCCTTGGTGGCTGCAATAATTGGTGTTGCTCACCATAACAGAAAGAGAGTTCCGGGATCATACACCCCCTCGTCCAGCTGGCTGCCTCTTTATGGCCATTCCCACACAGCAGGCACCAAATCCTCAAGATCAGGGAAGAGTGTGGGCACTTCCAACCTATCTGCCATGGCTCAAGGACTGTGCCGCTATTTCTCCTTACAAGAGATGAAGCACGCAACTAAGAGTTTCGACGAGTCTAACGTGATAGGGGTGGGAGGGTTCGGAAAGGTTTATAAGGGTGTTATTGATAATGGGTTCAAAGTGGCAGTTAAAAGATCGAACCCGCAATCAGAACAAGGAGTGAACGAGTTTCAGACCGAGATTGAGATGCTGTCCAAGTTGAGACACAAGCATTTGGTGTCCTTGATTGGCTTTTGCGAGGAGGAGAATGAGATGTGTCTGGTTTATGACTACATGGCTCTTGGCACCATGAGGGAACATCTTTACAAGGGAAGCAAGCCATTGGACATGCTAACATGGAAGCAAAGATTGGAGATCTGCATAGGAGCCGCAAGAGGCCTTCACTACCTTCACACGGGAGCAAAATACACCATCATTCATAGAGATGTCAAAACAACCAACATTCTCCTTGATGAAAACTGGGTTGCCAAGGTTTCAGATTTTGGACTGTCCAAAACAGGTCCAAACATGAATCAAGGTCATGTTAGTACTGTGGTGAAGGGTAGCTTTGGGTACTTGGATCCCGAATACTTCAGGAGGCAACAGTTGACTGAGAAATCTGATGTGTACTCGTTTGGAGTTGTGCTGTTTGAGGCCCTTTGTGCAAGGCCTGCTCTCAATCCTACCCTTCCGAAGGAACAGGTAAGCCTTGCGGAATGGGCAATGTACAACAAAAGAAGAGGAACACTTGAGGACATCATTGACCCCAGCATCAAAGGGAAGATCAACCCTGGAAGCTTGACCAAGTTTGCTGATGCGGCTGAGAAGTGTGTATCTGATCTTGGATTCGAACGACCCTCCATGAATGACCTCTTGTGGAATCTCGAATTCGCTCTCAACTTGGAACTAAAGTCCGATAGTTCAACTGCGCCAAGTCAGGACGAAAGTGAGTTCTCAGAAGTAACCTTGGAAAACAATGGCATGGCAGCTCATTACAAAAACCTTAGCATTGAAAATGAGAAAGGGCTTAGACAAGACTCCATTAATGATAATCCTGCTGTCGTCTTCTCGCAAATTGGCAATCCAACAGGACGATGAACATAAACCACAAATGGAAGCCAGGGTCAAGATTACATAACCAAGTTTTAGAGTACACAGTTTCATTTCTTCTTCCATTCCTTGGATTTTCTACTTCTTTCGTTTCTTCTACAGTTGTCACGTTAAATAGCTCACTAAGTCTGATTGTCTATAGCCCAATAGCAACCCGTTGTTGTATAAAAAGACAGAAAAAGCAAGGTCACCCTGCTTGTTAGGTGTAATATATAGCTGAATATGTATAATATTGTTTATAGTTCATCTGAATCAGTATTGTGTCTGCGAAGTCAGCAGTGTCAGGATTTAGACTATGTAATGTGAAGTATGATTCTGCATAGAAAGAACTTGGAATTCCTTCTTTATCTATATCACTCCATGCTGTAAATTGTGGTAGGATCATAGGTAACGTTACGTTTTCATTTATTCTATTTTGCTTTGCCTAAGTTCAACATGGTTCATGCAGCATTGTTTCTCTGAATTGTATAATTTAATATTTAATGTGCTATGTAAATGTAGAGATGAGGATACATAAGACTCTGATTGTGCTATGAATGCTTGATTTTTATATTTTTCCACAAAGATCATAATAAAGAAATCCTGTTTCTCATGCTCTGGTTTCTTGATACACATTTTTTATTTACTTTTGTGCAGTAATAACATATATTTTAAGGATGTTAACGATCTAATGTTTTTTTGACAAAATAATTTATTCCTTAATAACATGCTCAATTAAATCGTACACTATTGATAGACTAGATGAGATGACTTATTTTGTCTGAATTTTCTCTAGAAGCAGTGAACTGATTTACTCATATTTTGATTTGTTTAAATCATAATCAAGAATGGAATGCAATTTTAAGGTTTAAATTTTTAATTCACATATATTTTTGATTTAATTTAAAATCGGGTGAAAGAGTTGCAAACAGCAAACAGCAACTCGTGACAGTAACCATATAGGCCCTGTGAAGGCTAAGGTAATGCGGCCTAATCCAAAAGTTTCATAAAGATGACCAAAAAAATCTAAACTGATTATTTGCGGGTAAAGTTCACAGAAACTAAATTTCTATTTTTAATAAATACAAGCCAATAATAAGTATGATCAACTTATTAAAGAGGTGAATAGGAATATGATGGTATCCAATTCTCAAATATATGAGTGGTTTTTATTTAAATATTTTTTAAATTAAATAAGCAAAATATAATTAGTAATTGTTCCTATAGGCTATCTCACCGAATTCTCCCAAGATGTAAAGTAATTTCTCTTCTAACAAGAAAAGGTGTGAAAATCGTTTGAGTGAGAATCCACTTACCGGAGATACTATGACGCTCAAGTTAGTAAGAGAATTTAAAATGTTTATCAAAAAATGTATTATTAGTGTATTTATCTCGTTGAGGCTCCCGCATGTTTTGCATAATTTGTTGTAGCAAAGGCACGTCGCCTTCATCCTCAAGTTGCGATGTTTGTTTTGTATTGTTCATGGTCTCAATATCTCTTGTGAAAGAAACAAGACATCGCATAAACATAATAGTAGGATCAAGTTTTACTAGGCTCCACGAGGAGCACTAATGTTCTTATCGACTACTTAACATAATTTTCTCCAGATGATTGTAAAGTGATTCTCCTACCGACAAGGATCAACATGTGAAAATTTGTTATATAACTCTTTTAAAACAAATTTAGTAGTTAGTTTTGGTTCTATTTTCAAAACAAAACAGATGTGTTGTAACAAAAAGTGGATAAGCCTTCAAGGGTGTTTGAATAAAACATAATAGTTTTACTTCTATTCTACCAATATTTGTGTTGTGAAAACATACATTTGTGTGAGAGAGTGAACACCAAAGTGAAAACAGTGTGAGTTAGAGTGATCTAGAGGAAAAATGGGATTATTATTGGAATCAACCTTAACAGTGTTATTATTTTTGCTAGGTGAGATGGTGACCAATAAAGAATAAGAATCAAGGGTGGACTCTTTGGAGAAACTGGTGGCAGATTCCCAAGAAGCAATCCAAAAATCTTTACAATGTTTACAACAGGTTGTTTAAGGTTTAATTTCTTCCATGTCTGCTAGGGCATTTTACAGCAACTTCCGTCTTCTTCTTGTACAAATTAAGAACTTGTCAAGAATTCTTTTTCGATGTTTGATAGAACCCAATTCCATTTTCCATCATTTGATGGATCCGATTTTCGATATTAGAGGGCCAAAGTGGAGCAATTTTTCAAATTGTAGAACACCCCACTACAGTAAAGAGCAAGATTATTGTTGCTTTCCATGGAGGGCAAGGCTTTTGCATGACAACGTCATTACATTAAGACTTTTGATTTCCTGTTAAGAAGTGGGCTTTAAGCCTAACTCAACCTCATAAAACTGGCTCAATGAGATGAGGTTTGCACCCACTTATATACTATGAAAGGCTCTAATTTCTAGTCGATGTGGGATTTCCAACACACCCCCTCACGCCGAGCCTACCAACTCATGCGTGGAGATATATGTTATGGGTGGTTCGATAACGACCCGATGGCGGGTGGCCTGATAAACCCAACAAATACTCGCTAGGATAGGCTCGAAATGGCTCAGATACCATGTTAAGAAGTGCGCTTTATGCCTAACTCAACCTCATAAAACCGGCTCAATGAGGTGGGTTTGCACCCACTTATATACTATGAAAGACTCTAATCTCTAGTCGATGTGGGATTTCCAACACGCAAGCTTATACTACACCTCTTCCAAACCAAACTCACGCATGTCAAATATCGACCGACCCTGATTTATGGCACAAGCGCCTCGGACATCCTTCTCCGGCGTGTCTACAACTTGTATCTTCCTTACTACCTATCCCTATCAGTAAAAATCTCATTCTCATTCATAATAATTGTAGTATTTGTCCCAAAGCTAAACAGACAAGGCTACCCTTTCCTTTAAGTACAATAAAATCTCATTCTCCATTTAATCTATTGCATTGTGACATTTGGGGTCCTCATAAAACCCCAACTCATTTTGGAAAACGTTTTTTTCTCACTATAGTCGATGACTATACTAGATGTACTTGGCTATTTCTTATGAATCACAAATCTGAAACCCAACACCTCTTAGAGTCATTCATTACATTTGCACAAAATCAATTTTTGGCATCTATTAAAACCATACCATACGCGTTGACAACGGACTGAAATTTATTTCAATGTATGATTTTTTTCTCAAAAAAGGTATTGAATGTCAACGCACTTGCGTCTACACTCCTCAACAAAATGGAGTAGTAGAACACAAACATAGACATGTTTTAAACACAGCACGAGCCCTCATATTTCAGTCCAATTTACCATTAGAATTTTGGGGAGAATGCGTTTTAACCGTCACATATATCATTAATCGCTTGCCCTCACCTTTACTGAAAAATAAATCACCTTTTGAGCTACTATATAATCAACCACCTTCACTTTCTCACCTAAAAACTTTTGGTTGCCTCTGTTACGCAACTGTTGTTTCACCTAAGCAAAAATTTGATCCGCGCGCCCGACAATGCATCTTCGTTGGTTATCCTCACAGTCAAAAAGCATACAAATTATTTGATATAGATGCAGACACTTTTTTTACAAGTCGGGATGTCATCTTCCATGAAAGTGTTTTCCCATTCTGCCAACAGTCTCAGACAGAATCCTCACCTCCATTACAAGGTATTTTGCCCACTATTGACATTGACTTACCCACTCCTGTCCAACATTCACTCGATCAACCTTCTTCTCTTACTCATCACAATGCACCCATTACCAAACCTTCTCCAACCGACCTTCCTGTTCGACGATCCAGTCGCACATCAACCCCACCTTCTTGGCTTCAAGACTACGTAACGGGATCCCAAGCCAATCATTCGACCACTGCCCAAGACCGACCGAATGGAACCAGGTATCCTATGCATCATTTTCTTTCTAATTCACGGTTTTCTTCTGCACATAGTGCATATCTTGCTAACATCAGAGCCACCAAAGAACCTGACACTTATGCTCAAGCTATCCTTTATCCAAATTAGCAAAAAGCAATGGACGAAGAGAGAAACCCACTGGGCAGAAACCCATCGGATGCAAATGGGTCTATAAAATAAAGTACAACTCAGATAGTAGCGTCGACAGATATAAGGCACGCCTTGTCGCAAAGGGGTACACTTAGATTGAAGGTGTCGACTATTCTGAAACTTTTTCACCAACAGCAAAATTAACAACTTTGAGGTGTCTCCTCACCATTGCAGCCGTCAGAAATTGGTTTATTCATGAGCTAGATGTGAAAAATGCCTTCTTACATGACACAATGCATGAAATTATTTACATGGACTTGCCACCCGGGCATCATCGACAGGGGAGAACATTGTATGTCGACTCAACAAATCCCTTTATGGTCTCAAACAAGCATCTCGAACATGGTTTTCAACATTTTCTCATGTGATTAAATCTGTAGGATTTCAACCGTCCAAGACAGATTACTCTCTATTCACAAGAGAGAATAACTCATCATTTATTGCCCTTTTGATTTATGTGGATGATATTCTTTTGAAAGGAAATGATTTGACAGAAATTTAGCGTGTTAAAGATTGTCTATTACAACAATTTCACATTAAAGATCTTGGAGACCTAAAATATTTTCTAGGGATTGAATTTTCCGGTTCCAAAACTGGTATTTACATGTCCGAAAGAAAATATGCGTTTGATATTTTGCAGGATACGGGACTCACAGATGCTCGTCCAGACAAATTTCTAGGGGTGGCAAAGCGGGTTGGCCCGCCCCGCTTTGACCCGCCCCGCTTTGGCCGCAAAATGCGGGCCGGGTTGGCCCGCCCCGCAAAAATAATGCGGGCCAGTTTTCGTGACTCGCCCCGCGTGCGGGCTGACCCGCATAACTTTTACAAATAAAAAAAAATAAAAATTATATATAGATGTAATATGAGAATGGTGGAAGTTTAAGGAGGAAGGGATTAAATCTGGAGGAAGACGGCGGTGGAGGGCGACGGTCGCAGATGGTGGTGTTGGCGGTGGACGACGATGGTCGCAGTATGGTGGTGTTTGCGATGGAGAGAAGGAATCGAGAGGAAGAATGACAGCGGTTGGCGGTGGAGGACGGCGGAAACGGTGTCGTTTGCTTCGCAGTGGTAGTCGATCGCAGGTGCCGCTCGTGGTAGTCGCATATGTTGTTGGTATTTTAGGGTTTCAATTGAATGTGATTTGGGGGAAAAAAAGGCACCAGCACAGCAGCATCAACTCAACACATGCGGACCCCTAATGCACACAGAACTTCGTAAGCGGGTTGGCAGGTCAGCCCGCCCCGCCCCGTCGTAAGCCCGCACGGGCCGCGGGTTATGCGGGGCGGGCTTAAGTGGGTTGGCGGGTCAGAAAAGGGAACCCACCCCGCGTTTTTTGGTGCGGGCTGCGGGCCGGCCCGCGCGGCCCGCCCCGTTTTGCCACCCCTACAAATTTCCAATGGAACAATACCTAAAACTCACACCAGACGATGGAGAGTGAGTCGCCTGATATACCTCACAGTTACTTGGCCTGACATAACATTTTCGGTTCGGACCCTAAGTCAATATATACAGGAGGATCCATGCCGCAATTCGAGTTCTAAAGTACATCAAAGGATCATCAGGACAAGGATTGTTATTGCCATCCGAAAACAATCTGACATTGACAGCTTATTGCGACTCAGACTGGGGAGGTTGTCAGACAACTCGGAGATCAGTATCTGGGTATTGCATTTTTCTTGGTTCTTCTATTATCTCATGGAAGTCAAAAAAACAAACAAACGTATCAAGATCATCAGCGGAAGCAGAATACCGCGTGATGACCAATATTTGTTTGGAGATAGTTTGGTTGCAATATCTCTTGCAGGATTTAAAGGTGTCATGTAACTTGCCAACTCAACTTTTATGTGATAATCAAGCGACATTACATATAGTAGCAAACCCAGTATTTCATGAACGCACAAAACACATTGAGATAGACTGTCACCTTCTGCGAGAAAAATTACAAGCTGAGATAATCAGTCCTTCATGTGTACCGACACAGTATCAGCTCGCAAATATATTTTTACAAAGGCATTGGGCAAGGAACGGTTTTTGACGCTACGACACAAGTTGGGGGTTCACGATCTTCACCTACCAACTTGAGGGGAAGTATTAAGGAAATAATAATTATCAATTATCAAATTATATGCAATTATTGTATGCAATATTGTACGATATTGTACCCAATTATATGCAATTAATTTAATAATGATAGAATCTCATGATTAGTATTCCTACCTAATTAGATTGTAATTTGGAAAGTAAGAAACATCTTTTTTTTTTTTTTTTATCATTTTCTTATAGTTCCTATTTCTTTGAAACCTTATAGGAATCCTCATAACCAGAAAAAATGAATTTGAAAGACAAATAAAACAATTGTTATCAACTGGATTTATTAGAGAGAGTTCTCGTTGTTATGTTTCTCCCTTGGTTTTGGTTAAAAAGAAAGATGGTTCTTGGTGTTGTTGGACTTATTTCAGAAAACTGAATGCTATGACTATTAAAAATAAGTTTCCTACACCCTTGATTGATGATCTCTTGGATGAATTGTATGGGGCTACTTATTTTTCAAAGTTAGACGTAAGAAGTGGATACAATCGGGTTAGAATGCATCCATCAGATATTTATAAAATAACTTTTAGGACTCATAGTGGTTTGTATGAGTGGGTAATTTTGCCTTTTGGGCTTAGTAACGCCCCTGCTATATTTCAAAATCTTATGAATGATATTTTCGACCTTATTTAAGGAAATTCATATTGATTTTCTTTGATGATATATTAATTTATACTAAGACTTGGACAAACTATATTACATGCATTGACATAACTTTGACCATATTACACAATCATGTTTTATTTTTGAATAAAAAGAAATGTAGTTTCGGAAAGACACATGTATATTATTTGGAACATCAAATTTTTATGCAAGGAGTCCTTGGACTTTTTCCTTTTTTTAATATGTTTTTATTTAAATTAGTGAAATTAAAGTTATTTTTTAAAAAACTTATATTTCTCATTGCAATTAATTTAAATTTTTTTTTTAAAACTAAAATTATTTGTATTAATATTTCATTATGTAGTTTTATTTAAATTTAAGGATAAGATGAAATTTTTACTTAATTTTATAATTTAAAAATTATTTTTAAATAGCTATGAAACTTTTTAAAAAGAAATATAGAAAATATCTATTGATATGAATATATATACTCAAAAATACAAAAAGAAATTAAAGTATTTTTTACAGAAAACCTGTACCTCTAACCCATTGTAATCCAAAATAGGGATTTCACCGAACCAATGAAGTTGAATCTTAAAAATGTGTGTGCACAATTAAACGGGTTGCTAAATAATAACACTGTTTTGAATTAAGAAATTGAATTAAGAATCAGAAATAGGTGATAGTTGCAAAGCTAAGGGTAGGAGAAAACAAAAAATGAAAAAATGTTACTAAAATCCATGTAAAAATCACATGTTATTTGACAATGAAAATCACAGAAAAACACACGCACTCCCCAAAAACTAAAAGCCAATAGGTTAAGCGCTGCGGATCCATGTGCCTCCGCTGACTTAAAATAATAACCGTAGAATAGTAACGAATCCAAAGGTGTAGATTTAAACAAAGCAAAACAGAGGGGATCCGTGTGAACCTCCTTTCCACCAATCAGAGTTTACGATTTTCCTCTCTCACCACTCTATATAAATGTCTTTCCACACCCAATCTTCCCTCATCCATATTCTAGCTATCTCTTTTCACAACCGTTATTTGCTACTTCTAGAATCAGTGCAGCCATGTCCACCGCCGCGCAAACCAGAGTCAAGAAAACAGCGGCCACCAAGAAGCCCCTCTCCCATCCTACCTTTGCCGTGGTATTTTCCGATGACTTTTTCAATTCAATTCATTGCGCTCTTGTTCTATTCTAGTTTTCTTAATTGTTTGTTTGCATTTGTGTGTTGAAGATGATAACGGAGGCCATTGCGAGTCTGAAGGAGAGAACTGGGTCCAGCCAATATGCGATAACGAAATTCATTGAAGGAAAGCACAAGGAGTTGCCTCCTACCTACAAGAAACTTGTTCTCCTTCATCTCAAGAAGTCTGTTGCTGCTGGCAAGCTTGTCAAGGTCAAAAACTCCTTCAAACTTGCACCCACCAAATCTGCACCCACCAAACCTGCCCCGGTTAAGGCTACTATTGCTGTTCCTAAAAAGCCTAAGTCTGTTGCCAAACCCACCGCCAAGGCCGCCACCAAGTCCAAGGCTGCTCCTAAGAAGAAGGCTGTTGCTAAGCCCAAATCTAAGACTGCTGCTGCAGCTGCCAAGCCTGCTAAGGCAGCAGCCAAGAAGGTTGTTGCCAAGTCTGCCAAGAAGACTCCTGTAAAAGCCGTGAAGAAGGCCAAGAGTGTGGTAAAGAAACCCAAGAGTGTGAAATCTCCGGCCAAGAAGGCCAAGAAGTGAAGGAAGCAGAGTGGGGTGGATTTTGATTTGATGTTATAGTGTTATCTATTTCAGATGGATTCCTAGTATAGGTGGATATATTGTTAGGAAGAAAGAGTATTTGATGTAAATTCCTTTGTTAGAAAGAGTTCTTGTTTGCATTGAATACAGTTCTTGATTATTCACTTCTTGGTTTCTTTTATAAATTGGATTCAAATTTTCATTTTATTGTCATTGCCGTTGCTCCTTATAGAGTTTCTAGAGGTAAATTGTGTTGTGATAAGAAAATGTTTGTGAATTGAAAGAATTCTCTCAATTCATCTTATACTGTGAACATCAATTGAAAGAGTAGTTTGAAAACTCTACTATATCTATAGCAATTTGCTGCAGTTGTTATTTTTATTATTAAATGTGATCACCTTTGATTTAAGGTGTTTTGTTGTGGTAGGAAATTAATCTGGTGAGAAGTGCATGAGCTTCTGTGGTTTCTATTGAAAGTGGCTAAATTGATTAATCTGGTGAGAGACGCATGACCTTCTGAGTGCAAGGACTGAGCAATAGTATGATTTACAGACAAGTGGGCTATTGAATTTGTAGCCTATCCTGTTTACTTAGCAGTTTTGAAAATCAAATCTTTATAATTTTGATAAAGAATACAAGTTACTTAGTTTTTTTAATTCTTAATGTATCACTGTCTGGAAGTATGTTTTTTCTGTAAACTTATTTGTTTTAATGTTTTTTTTATCTATAATCCATATTAACTACTTTTTTTAATAGTCTAATATCGATTTCTAATTTGAAACTTGATGTGTTCACAAAAGAATTCTAATCAGAGCCATAATTTTATAGAATAAGCAATGATCCTATATTAATTTAAGTGTGACAAATTTACAATATGTAGTATCATGAAAGCTTAAATTTGTGCAAATAAAAAAGAGTGAAGTTATTAGTTATTCACCTTTTTTAAGGATATTCTCTCTAATAACTTGGAATAGTAATACTTATCTAAATTCAAACACGTATTTTTGTTTAATTTTTCTTCCAAATAGTACGTAGTCTCTGTTTGAAACTACAAAAGTAACAGAGTAGAACACATAAGAAGTGAAGAAGAAGAAAACAAAATGTGAAACACTGAGGCACCCCTGATGGTAGTCCTTGAGAAAGCTAATTATATTTAAAACGGGTGGACCAGTCTGTGGGGAAAATTCATACATTGGTACAAAACATATTACATCAATAACTCTCATCAGTATATAGGAAGACATAATAAGGTGTAGCAATATAAGTTACAAAACATATACACCGCAAGTCACAAGAGTCAGTCCGGGTGAAAAGAAAATTAAGCCTTTTTTGGTCTCAGCGGTCATGATTGAACTGAAATGTCTGGATTTGCGCGATCTGTGATGTTGGGAGGAGCCGTTTTTGTTTCCTTATCCACTTTGGATCGTTCTTTGGGTTTGCAAACGCCGTTGTTGTTGCTGTTGCTATTGCGTCGAATGTTGTTTTTGTGAGGGAAAGGGGCATTGGAACCACTCTTGATGTGACCTCCACCTCCTGTGCTGTGACGCGCACGACTACAAGCTTCAGGAGATGCGTTCACAGTATCCCCAAAGCTCCTTCTCCGACTTAGTTTTGGTGATTTTGGTCGAGTCAGTGGCAGCTGTAACTCACCAAACCAAACCCAATTCAAACATTTTTCCAACAAAAAGGCTCCAAATTCAAAGAAACAAAAATACTGTTATCCATCCCTTTATTTCAGAAATTCTTATTCTAGTTTAAAATTAATAGATTAGAGGTCAAATTACCTTCTTTAATTCAGTCTTAGGGGGAGGCCCTTCATAGTAGAAACTTGGTACTGGATTTGCTTTGATTACCAAATTCCTTCTCAACTGCTTGATGGCTGCTTCTTGCTCTTCCTATCATTAATAATTAATGACAAGTTATTTTACCAATTCAATTCGCAAAACGCAACATGGGAGGATAAACATAAAACAAGCTTATAAAACAAGCTTTGGTAAAAGGTATGAGGGTGATGTTTCTAGTCCGAAGAGGAACAGAAAGATAAGAATGTTTAAATAACAGTGTGTCATGCAACTACAAGATAAAAGCAGTACCTTTATCCTTGCCTCATACTCGTTTTTCTCTTCTCGGAGAGCTCGATGCTTCTCCTCCAACTTCATATAAAACTGGATGCATAAAATAACAATATCAGCATGGAACAATCCTGTGTTTTAAAATATATACAAGAGTCAACTTGTCAGTAAATCAATACCTCCCTCCGTTTCTCTGCACGTTCGGAGCATCTAAATGTAGGGGCTGAACCGAGAGTTACCTTAGATCTGGCTGTGCGCATAGACATAGCACTAGTATTTTTGGTCAAGGAACATTTGATAAAGTAACACCAGTATTGTTTGGATGGTTTCAAAATAAGAAAATAATCTCACTAAAATCCATAATGTTATAAATGTTTTAGACTCTACAAGTATGAAGTGTGACAAGCCAAAAGATTCTTCTACTGTAGGTAAAACTTGCTCTGTTAACAATAAACCATAAAAAATTCCATGTTTAGAGGATACGAGGAAGCAACAGACCAATTGTCCTCATCATCAAAGTTCTTCTTATCACGTTGCAACGGCTTGCTTGATGAAAAAGGTGAGTTTGGCTGAAAAAATGGATTTTTTTTGTTAGTTACTCAAACAAAGAAACAAACGAATACACATGTGCAACTGCAAAGCATCGCGGCCAACGTCAAAACATATAGATAGGAAGACTATTAACAAAAAACCTTAACAAATTAGCAATGCTTACAGAATAAACCATTCATGTATTTCTTTGCCATGGTATTTTGAGCTTCCAAGATCGAACAGATTTGAAATTGATCTGATACTTTTGTATGTCTCAAATTTTTAATCCCATAAATTATCTTCATTTCATGCTTTAAAAATTCCTTTGGCAAGCTTTCTTGTTTAAATGACAGAGGGTTGAGAAACTAAACCTGTCTAAGAAACATACTCGCACAAACAAAGCATGCCTTAAAAACAAAATGAAGATCCTAGTTCTGTAATTCTAAGTAAAACTGGAAACAACCTATTAATAACATATATGCATAACATTCACTAGGTTTATCACACGTCCTTGGTTAAGTTATATGAGTACGTATGAATTGAAGTGGTTCATGCTTCAACATCAACGTGTGATGGCATAACAACAAGGACCATCAATTACCTGTGAATTCTTTGATGAGATAGGTGAGTGCATGTTATCAGTGTTCGGTGACAAATTCAGACTAGTTGCATCAGGTTCAGTATCAACATTCTGTGTGTGAGATTCATGCTTTTCAGTAACCAGATCAGTTGGATGTGTAACAAAGTGACTAGTATGCTCTTTTCCAGCAGGCGGGCTAAACTCAATACTGTCACCCATTTTGAGCACTTCAGAATTCTCAATCTCCTCCTCTGGCAAGTCAGTATTACAGTTCGTTGTTTTGGCACTCAAAACAGCCATCTTCTCATTGCCTTTCTCCACAAAAGAATTACCTTTGGTATCCTTTACCTCATGGTCCTTTGCCTGAGCCTTAGCTGCTGCCATTTTAGGAGAAATGCATACATTATCATTAGAACTACCATAGGAAGCTGGTAGTACACCATTTGGCTTCTTGTCCACAACTTGCATTCCTGTAACTTCTCTCCCCATGGTGCTGCAGGATATAATTTACAGGATGAGTAACACAAGACTCAGACAAAGATTAATGTAGAAATTTCATCTATCAGCACTAAAAATTGAAGAAATACTACACAATGAAAACAGAGTTAAGCCACCCCATAAACCAAACAAAAAGTTACTTCATATGTTTAAGGTGAGTTTAGAACACTGTCCTGTAAATGAAGTTAAAAGATTAAGGGATTAGTTAAATATCCTTATACAGATTAAAGAAATAGTAAACAAAAGCTACTTCTTCTGTTATAAACAGATCCAGTAGAGCACCCAGTTCAAAAATAAAAGGTTCACATGAATAGATTCATTAGAATTAGCAATTTTGAAAATTTCATCACCCGCTCTGTAACCTCCAAATTCTGAGCTAATTATTTTCCATTTTAGAAAAGAAAAAAACTTCTCATCCTCAACGCGCTTTGACGTAGAACGAGAGAAAACGGCAAGAGGAGCCTTTTCAAGGTATGATTCTCCGGCATAACTGCATAGTTTTCAGAAGTACGCACTAAAATTTCATATAAGAAGCTAAAATGAAAATTAGAAAGCTACTCCAATATGATCTTCAAAATAAAGTGAATGAAAGATAAAAAAAAAAACAACGTTTCCCTTTGTCTGGAAGAACAGAAACAAAGTCGCAAAAGGACTAATTCGAACAAGTAAATTCACCAGTAACATGTGTGATGAGTCAGTAGAGAAACCAGAAAATTAAAGCTTTTGGAAAAGAAAAAGAAATTACATAAACCCAGCAAGTGAAGGAATCAACCGAAGAAATAACAACAGTTAAAATAAAGAAATAAATAGAAAAGGAAAAAAGGAAATCTAATTCCACTTTTGACCCAATATTCACATCCCCATTTTGAAAAGGAAAAGGCTCACAGTTGGCGGTGAAAGAAGATGAGGTTCTCAGGAGCTAGCTAGCACTGGGGAGTATCAAAATCAACGAATCAGACGAAAGATCAAAGAAAGGAAAAGCCCACATCACAAATCAAAAAAACAAGCAGAGGAGAGTGGAAATGGCAGATAAATCTGTCCACAGTAGCGCGAAGCAGAGTTAGGTGCAACAGAGATCGACACCCACATTGTAAAGCAAAAAAAAACCGTAGAACGGGAACAGAGTCAGCAAAGAATGAGAGAAATGTAGCTTACAGTTGTGGCCTGATCTCACGAGATCTCCTTCTACTTCTTCTTCCTCTTTCTTCCTTCTTTCCTCTCTCTCTTCTCTCTCTCTCTTTGCGTGTGTGTCTCTGGTTGTGTGCTTGTTTTGTTTTATTTCGTTGTGGGTGGGTGCCAAATACAAAGAAAGTCCAAAATTTATGTTTCAATAATATTCTTTTGCTTTATCAAAAACCTCCTTTCTCTTTTTTATTCTCACTCTCCTCCTGTTTGTGTTTATGTTCCTTCCATGGTTTAAGATTATTTATAGATGATCTTTTCTGGTTTTTAACGCCGATTTTTCACCGTGGCACTTTTCTCCGTTGCTTGTAGGAACCGAGCATTAACGGCGTTTAAGTGAGAGTGTGGTTAAAGTCAAATGAAAATGAAAATGTAGAGTAAAAGGAAGACGAATGATTCAGTCATCCAACAGATAAGGTATATGCTTTGGTCTTATAGATATGCCTAAATATAGCCAAACAATTATAGACTACTACACCAATTTCTCCACACAAATAATACACAACCCTTTCCTTTTTTTTCCTACATCAAAAATGCATTTTTCCACACTTAATCACCTTCATCATTTTTTTTTACTTGGGAACAAACACCTAATTACTTATATGGTTACTGTCCACTTTATCATTAGACATTGTGTTTATTAGTGAAAAAGGTACACAATCACAATTTTACATTTGATTAACATTAGTTGTTTGTGTTTTTACACAGTGTTAATAATGATGTTGTATCAACATCAGGAGGAATGAGCGTGATTATAGGATATTAATTGTAAGCAAAGAAAAAAGTAGTGGAAAAGAAGAAATGCATTTTCTGTTATAAAGTTGTTGAATAACTAATCTAGAATGTGTTTTTTAAAAAAACAAGTATACGTACTGCACTTTAATATATGAGAGAATTGTTTGTTTTCATCAGAATAAAGCATTTAATTTACATCAACTTCAATCCAGTTTTATATCATATATCATTCATTAAAGTGTGAAGTTACTTTACATGATTTCGATCATAATCCAACCTTGTTAAGAAACTTAAATAAAGATCTCATTCGGGTAATGTTAATTAGTTCTTCTATTCGTCCCAAAAGTAACAAAACTATTTAGACGTGTTAATCTCCCATGTAATAATAAACTATAATCAATTATCCTAAATCATATTTATTAGATTTTTTATTTATTTTATTAGTTCAATAGTCGTTTAGAGGTAGATGAATAATGACAATTTATATACACATTTTTTTTAATTTATCGAGATATTTTTAAAATTAAAATTGTGAAAAAACTTTGAACTCTAAAGCTAACAATATCGAATATAGTGATTGATGTTAACAATACTATTTTCAATAAATTTAATCACCATCCATCAGACAAAAAGATATTCTAAAGATAAACTTGTAAAAATATGTACTTCTAAGAACAAAAACGTAAAAATTTCGAGATTAAAACGAACAATATGTGAAATACTTGATGTGATAATTGAACATATCGATAAGTCGGAATAGTTTTTCTATTTTATTAACTTTTATGTTTTTGTTTCCATTTATGAAATTGGGTATTCTACCTCTTTCTTGAAAGTAAAGCGACAATTTGATAGTACAATGGTAATGATTAAAAGTGAGCACAATGAAGGACAGGTTTAAGCAAGAATATCTGAGTGGAATTAGAGGAGTAAGATTAGGAAGGGATAAAAAACGGAAGCTAGTGGGCACAGTAACACCACAAAAAAATCCTTCTTTTCACTTTTCCCCTCTCTTTTGTGGGGTTTTGTTTGATCTTCTTCTTCCCTCTTCACTCTTTCCAAATTTCTATTCTCCATCTTTATTTAATAACCGTGCCTGCCATTTGACCAGACATAAAGGTTAGGTCTGTCACCCAATAACTACTACTAGTTAGTGAGTAAGAATGATGCATACTCATCACCCCAACCGCTACAACCATCTTCACTCAATTCACTCTCAATATTTCCCCTCGATGCTACCGTGGAACCACATCGTAAAATCACGTTACAGATTAAATGTAACTTTCATTTCTAACTCGTGAATATTATCATTATGGCATCAAATCTCTTCCCATATGTTTCTCTGGGTGTGGACAAGGTTCAGGCTTCACAAATTTGTCTGACACATACTACCCACTTGCAACCATCATGCTCAAGATAAATTCCATGTCATTAACATGCTCTCATTTTAGTGCTATCACTTGAAAAATGCGTACGTACCAGACTTAGAAGCTATGCATAGAATCGTGACACAAATTGTGAAAGTTCTGTTTTTGATAGAAAACTGCACGTTTAACCTTCATTCCATTATATGCAGGTATGCATATGGTTGATTAATTGTTCTCGTCACAAACCCCGAGCTTCTTTCTTAAGATAAAAAGTAACATCTTGAAAGTGTATTTTTTCTTGTTAGGTAGGTGTATAATCAATCAATGATAAATGCACACCATTTTGTTTTCTTCCGGATGATTAAACGTTCAGAGATCTTTACCAAATTCATGTAAACAGAAGTTCCTAACATTTTCTTTTGTATCATGATTGTTCACAAAGCATCATCAAGACGAATGTTACTTGCCAAGAGTTTTTTTATTTTAATACACTATCAGTAGATAGGGTAACAAAAATGCCAACCAAGAAGCTTATGTTGCAAGCTATATATATATATATATATATATATATATATATATATTTATTTTTTAATACGAGCTAACTCGATAGGTAACTCACTAACTCCTTTTTTTCATCATAACATGTTCCCACACCTTCTTTATATAGTCGAGGTACAGTAGCAGGGACACCTTTTCTCTTTTTTCTCGTTTTGCTCATCTTCTATGGCGGCCATTCTCCTTTTGAATTTGAAGGTGCAAAGGAGCTAACTGTTTCAATCTGAAACTCTTCCATTTCAAATTCCCCTATTAAAAAAGGTGTAGTTTGGTAAGTAGAAACTAGCAATAACTTCATTATCAATTTATGGATCGTGTTGATTAGTAACTAAATAAAGTACTGCGACACTTGAAGGTAGATAGAAAAGCCTTTAAAAAAGAGGTTCTTTATTGGCAGTGGAGAATAAGAGAATCCGATATATTAATTGTTTGTTTTAATAATGGCATATGTTGGTAGAAAATATTATTAATCACAGATAGTATCTTGCACTGGCTTAAATTAATTGGCCAAATTATTCATCACCTATGTTCTGAGAGCTTTTACTTCGTGCCTACTTTGACATTGTTGTATACCAAAAAATTTGAAACCAATATATATGTAGCTTCTTTGTTATTGTATATGTGTGTATTATCTTTGAACAAGAGGGGTCAAAATTAGTGGTGAAGACCGAATAACTTTCTGTCAGAAATGGCTGTAGGAAGAGGCAATGAGACACTCTTCGCAGTCACTTGTCTCTAGACATTCTTTATTGATATATGATATGGTTTTGCATTTGTACGTTCTGGCATTGCTACATTTTGTTGTGGTTTGTGAACACTATTTATGGAGACTTGTGTTTTATTGTCTATCAGTTACGGGAATCTATTCTCCTCCTAATTCCCAAGTCTTCAGCAATGTACAACCTTTGACCTTTGAACATAAAGTATGCTACTGTTACTACACTATGATTTGCCAAGATTTTTGCTTTATCTTGCTGCTTATTCTTTGGTTTTGCACCGACGGGGAAAAGAAAGACTTCAAAAAGATGCTTTGTCATGTTACTTTTGTGTTTCCTCGATTATTTTAATGTTTGATACTATTACATTTCAATAATTAAATTCTGAATTAAAATCCTTTCTCAACATATCTTAATGTAATAAAGTAAGCAGTATCGTTCTATATTTTAAACTAGTTTACAAGAATTGACCATATTTAATCTCTATTTTCAATCGTGGGCAACTTTTGGGCCTCACTTGAATATTCCATTTTTTTCCTCCTTTAATATTTCCACAACCTGAAAAAAGGTGAACCTATGTAATTAAAATGAGGTTTCAAGAAGAAGGCTATGTTCTAAGGTGTCTTGTTTACTCTTTCAATTGACGTGGGTCACTTTAATTTGGCTAAAGAAGTTATCGACGCGGAGCTCTCTCTTATATCATTAAGATTTTGCTGAGGATTCTGTTTTTGTTATTATTCGAGTTATGGTGTCCACTGGTCTTTTTAGTAATTTTTTCTTCATTGACCTTAGAATTCATCATGAAATCCTCAATTCTTATCTTCTTTTCAACATTCACGTCTTCGACCTCATCCAACCTAATAAAACGTCTCAATGCTCTTGACCGGATGAATCTTCTACTATGTTACATATTTTATAGTATTATTTGGTAGTGTGACTTTAGTTTTGATGACAAATACACATCTTGGTTAGATAAGCAAGTAAAGAGGATGATGTGGGTCGCGGGACTCACACTAGTTTAAGATTGAATGTTTCCTAAATGATGGTGTCTCGACTAGCATTTAGAAGTGTGCAATTTTCATACTTACTTACATATCTTCTCTTAAAGACCTGTGTGGTATTCCGACAAAGACAAAGGAAGGATGAGCAAAAGCTTTCAGCACTCTTTTTCCTTATGTTCGAGTTTTTCTCTATATTGATATATCGCATTGCTCGAGTGTGAATCTTCCTCATGTTGGTAAGTGGGTTTACATATAGCATGTCGAGGAATTTCACGAACAGAGTCCCACTAAAAACATGTGCATGACCGCATCGAATGTAGTTCGAGAATATTGATGGATGTTTTACCATATTGAGTCATGCATCGCCAAAGTGATTTGGTATCTTCTTGTACGAAATTATGTATGGAGGGAGTAATTGGGAAAAGGATTTGAGGTGTGCATCTGGATTTGACAATCCTTCATACTTTCCAATGGTGACTTCCATTTTTAGGAAGTAGAGTCTTCATAACTTTTAGAGTGAAAGGATGGAAACCACTGAGGTTTGCCTCATTTAGCAAGGGCGTTGGAACAACCTTAAAAGGCTTTTGCTGATTATATTCTTGATATTCCTTTCGCAATGGGATCCTTAAGCCCAATTTAGAAGTCACGATACGTCATTGGTTTGGTTTACAACTTGGAATTGGTTGACAATTTGAAGTCGGTATGCTCGTATCCTTGTCGTTACCCTCTAAGACATGGTACCGCACATTGGTCGTCTCATGTCCTTAGCAAGTCATTTTTCTACTGGTGTTGGGCCAGACTCAACTACTTGCTCAGTGTGTTGGTTGTTGGCCTACATGTTCTGCTTGGATCAATATGTATTCTGGTCTTGGTTGAGTATTGTGAGTTGCTCATGGAGACATTGAAACTCAACACGATGTTGGTTTCACATGAGTTCCAAGTCCTTGTCAAATTTGCCCTATGTGCCAGCTATTGTGTTTTGGATGCTATCTTCATTCTTTTGAAAGAAACTCTCCATATGTGCTTTTAGGACACCGACAATTGAGGAGTTGATAAGTGTCTAATTTCAGTAATATTTCATATTAAAATATAGACACTTATGAGGATTTATTGCTAATTTACATATAAAATAATCCCTAATTTATGAATTTATACCTTTTTACATTTTTTATGATCTTTATTTGAATAAGAGTATTTTATTCCCAAATTTGGTGTTAATTGCAGATTTCTAAGGAAGATTGGAGATTTGGATTAAAGATGAATGAATTGAGCTAAAAAGATAAAGATAGAAGGTCCCAGAATGGAAAAGATGCAAAGAAAGATTGGGCCTTTTTTATGTTTTATCATTTAGCCCATTAGCGCGACACAATAAACAACCTAACCCTAGAAAACTAGGATAAATAGAGGGCTAGAGGCTCAACCTTAGGGTGCCAGATTGAGAGGAAAACACCATAGAGTGAATTGTAACCCAATTGGGAGAATGGAAGGTGATAGAAGTATGCGTGGCTAATTCTACCCTTTGGGATTGGGAGTAATCTGCTCAAACTCTTATGTATTGAGGTGATATTTTATATATTAATATTCAGTTCTTGATTGATTATTGGTATTGTTGTTTTACTTTTAATTCTCCGTGACAAATTGAGAATCTTAAATCTGACCGGGAGGTATTTTTAGGGTTCGGACCTAAACAACAATACTTAACATATTTGAGTGCTAGGAATAGACTTGAAATGTTAATTGCTATTAAACATCTGAGCTTCGTTCTAAGTTGTTCTTATAAGTATGTGAGGGATCGATAGTTAGGGAACATTCTTAAGGATTTTATATGCGAGGAATCGATATAAATGATTTTTATACGGGCATCAATTTCAATTAAAGAACTTAATATTAACATGCTAATCAAAATACATGAGAGTGAGAGAGATGAAACTTAATCCCAATTTTTCCAATTGAAGCAACTAATTCTTTGTTTGTTTTCTTATTGATCAGTGCCAACATAATCACTTCACACTCTTTTTTATTGTTCTGTTGTTATATTTAGCGAATATTGTACTCGATGATTCACTGTTCTTTGTGGGATCGATATTCGTCCTTACGGACAATTATTACTTCTGACAAACGCGGTGCACTTGCCGTAAAAAGTCATCAGGAGTCCATCTCAGAGTTTGGTGATGATGATTCGAAAATTCTACTTCTAATAAGTACCCTAAAATTTGTGTCTGAAAATAAATTTACACAAACCTCATAGTGGGTGACAAATGTTCTTCTCAATAAGGAGTGTGGTTCTCCCAAAATGAAAAAAAAAGAGATATTTCTATAAGTCGAGCTTGAAGATCTGAGAATTGATTACCGAACTACTAATGAAAACCCTCCATCTAAGGGGGGACAACGCAGGGAAGAATGTTACGATGTTTAAGAAGTTTTGGAAAGTTAAAGATGTATCTTATGCACTAGTTACGACTTGGAGGGTGTTGGAAGATAAGTTAGCCACTAAGACTAATCTGAAAAAGCATGGGATAACGATAGTAAACTCTATGTGTAGTCTTTGCGAGGTTAAGGAGGAGACTAGTACTCATTTGTTTTTCGAGTGTAGATTTGCATGGTTGTTGTGGAACCATTACTACGTATGGTTGGAGGTGCAGAGTGCATTTCACAATGTTCTACTGCTAAACTTCTCTCAGTTTAGGATGTGTAATGTGTCTGCTTCGGTAAATAAGGTTTGGAGAGTGATTTGGATGGCAGTAGTCAACGAGGTTTGGAAGCATAGAAACAATGTAATATTTAAAGGGGATGTAGTGAAAGTTTTTGTTTTGGTTCAATTAAAGGCTTGGACGTGGGTCGCATCCAAGTCACATTCTGCGCTTTTTTCCTTTTCTGATTGGTGTCTTGATCTTCTGGTTTGTATGATCATGATATACTCTTTTTAGATGTAGGCTTGAGCGCCTTAAGTGATTCTCTCTGGGCTCAGTTAGGAGTATTCTGCATATTTAGGAGTTTGTCTAGTAAGGGAGGTTAAAGGTTGTGTTTAGATATAATGGTTAAATCATCTCTCAAGTGGTTCATATTCAATTATTTTTTATTGCCGATAAAATAAAAAAAAACTAATGAAAACTAAGAAAAATTTACAGAAAAGTCTTTGAATTTAAGTCAATAAAAATTAAAAATTATAAAATATAAAATATAAAAAATTTATAAGATTGAATGAGACAATTGAACAAATAATTTTTATAAATCAATTAGTATTTACTCAATTTTTTATCTTTAGAAATTAAGTTTTGGTGACAAAAAGATACCGTCAGTTATTTAATATTTGAATATCAATTATCTATCCAAATTATGTCAATCAATCCACTTTATTCGAATTTTATGTAAATATCATAATGTTATTAAATATATTTCCATTTATATCACGTGTAGTAAAAATGACCACTTTATTCTCTCAGCTCCAAAAAGTGAGGCATAAACACATTTTAAATTGTTTTATTAATAAACTGAAGGCTGAAAGCCACTTGTTGTGTCCGAGGTACAAGGACTGATTTTAATTGAATTGTGTAATCGTTTTAATTGAAACATCAGTAATTAAGATCTGAAATCTGCGTACGACAATTCCAATATCTAATGCATTTAGATATCATGGCCAATACCTACATGTATTTTACTCAAGCACATATCTGATTTACTTAAATAACCGAAATGTTTTATATTTTTTTATTATAAGTTATGTTAATTTTATTTAATACCTTTATTATAAATAGTAATTAAAGATTAGTAAAACAATATTATAAGAGTCTATTATGAAAGAATACTTTTTTTTCTTAGAAAATAATATATTTTATTTTTAATGTATTTGTTATAATTGTATTCTTACGGAGAATATTTTTCACCGGTCTTTTTTTAACTCTTGACTTTCTGAGATAGAATTTACGTCTTTCAATTTTTGATTTTCAAGTATTTAGACTGTAAGTATTTTTAGGGTCTCAACAGAGTATCTACGATTATACTCGGACGTTCAAATTAGTATTAGTTCAAATTAGGAGTAAAAGTTTGGATTTAGAGTTCCATTACCTTTTGCTATCAGTGTTTTCACCTATTTCTAGTGATTGTGTTGAACCTTGGTCTCATATATATGATTAATCTAGGTTCAATGGAAGCTAGTTGTTAATTAATTGTAATTTGTCGATGTTTAACTATACAATATTTGTTAATAATGTTCTAATCTTGGAACAATGTTTTGTGGTGATTAACACACATGTGTCGAGATACGTGACATTTAAAACATATAACTGTGTGAATTAGGACTAACAAAACAAGTTTGTCGGACCCGACACATTGTTGATCCGTAAAAAACAATGGGCTGGCCCGTCAAGGTTGTGTGGGCTGAAAATAGTAATCCGCCCGTCATAGGGCGAGTTGGCCTACCAATTTTCAATTTTATTTTATTTTGTAATTATTTACTTGTTTATAACCGTTGATATCACTTTTTTGACAATAAAAATACAAGAAAGAACAATAAAATTAAATCAAATTTTAAATATTCTAATGAAAGAATGTTTAATACTTAACAAAATAAAGTAAATATCAATAATACTTTAATGAATCAAATGATGTATAAAGAAATTAATGTAAATAAAGTTCTTTATAAAACATTGATCCCCATCAATTTTTATTCCAAAAACATGATATCCATCTATAAAAGTGTCAAAAATAAAAAAGACGGACTCTCTACCGGATTGACAAGTTAGACGACCAAACCAATACAAATTAACAGATTCAAAAAGAAAACTCACCCAGTATAAATGATGATGGACCAACATACATGCCGAGATAATCTAAGAGTCTCAACATTCAGAACTTGTAAAAGTAATTTAAAATTAAAACAAACTATAAAGTTTATTATGAGCTAAAGTTATTTAAAACAACTTCAACTTAGTTACTTCTTTACCCTAAATACACAAAAATTAGCTTCCACATTTTCTTAATTTCTAAAATATAATCACTAAATTTTAAATAACCACTTATGGGCATTTTTTAATTTTTAAATAGCATTTTTTTTCCTTTATATATAACTAGAATCCTAATTAACATTCAGTATTGAACTGAATATATACCAACAACACTTTCCAAAATGAATTTCTTAGGCAACCGACTTCTTTCACTATTTTGAGTATAATTAAGTGCATACAAACGCATCATTATTCATTAATTACATACGGAACGCGTTTATGTTTTGATTGTATATATTTAATAATTAATGACATTTAAGTGTCACCCAACACGTGTAATTTTCAATCAATTTCGTATGCCTTAAGAGGCTAGTGCAGTATCCTAACCCTCCACCAAATAATGTTAGTTTCAGATTAGAGACTGTTTTTGTTATAGATTAATCATTTCAATTAAACCAATTTATATTCTCTAGATGGTTAAAGTCTCCTTTTACATATAAAAAACCTCAATATTTTATGTACACATTGCCTTTGTGCTGTGTTGACCTTTTATGTTCCAAATAAACAAACAAAAACGCAAATAGTAAGCATTATTCTGGAGGATCATCAATCCTCGTCATAACACATTTTGAAATCAAGAAATAGTATTTTTCTATTACACTTAGGATACATGTATTATACACTTCATGTCCCCAAACATGCATATTTCGAGACATGAAAGCTTAACCGATGAATGATTATACAGTTGAGAAAAATTATACAAAAATAATTCACAGGAAATAATTATATATATATATATATGTTTTATGGTAAGATGGAAGCAATCATGAACACTGATGTCTCAGCCGATCGATCAAACATCCCATAGAGAGCCATAGAGAAATAGTTTCTAACTAACTTATTAGAAAAACTTAAATTAACATCAGGTGTAGTTTTTCTAAATTGATGTATTATTTAAAAATATTGTGATATATTGTAAAGGCTATAATAAATTAGGTGTATGTTGGAAGGCTATAGGTTTGTTTTAGTTCATATATAAAGATGATATATGAATCATTTCGTATAATGAAATCAAGAGGCATTTGTACAGCTACATTTGGTAATCGTTCACAGCCAAAATTTTCATTTGACTTTTGTGGTTCATATGTTGTTTGTTGTGTTTAATTATGGTATGGTGAAAATAGTAGTTGGCATGGCAATGGTGGTGTAGTATGGTTTGTTAGAGAGATGTATTTTCATAAAGAAAAGGACTAAAGCAGATCTAGAAGTGCAAAAAGGGGGTGTGGGCTCCCTTGATTTTTAGTTTCCACCAAATTAATTGGTCCCATATCGAATAACTTGTGCACGTTTGGAAATAGACCCCCTCTCTATCCCTACACTTCTTTCTACTAACACAATTATCATTTTTTCTTTATTTTTAATTTTTTTAAAAATAAAAGTTGTTAGACATCATTATGCAACTTGACATCTCAAGTAACAACAATCATTTGTCATCACATAAAAAAAAATATTATTAAAAAATAAATAAATACAAAAATATGAAAAAACTAGATCAAAACTCATATGTTAACAAAAACGATACATAAATAATAAACAGACTATACATATTTTAAAAAAAAATTAAGAATAGACTAGATGATAACTTATTATACCAAGAAAAAAAAATTCTATGAGTAAATCATAAATTAACCAACTTATTAAGACACCCATTCTCTTGGACTTTATTTTTAAATTTTTTCTACCTATTATTTCAACCTAACAAAAGTATTAAATCTTTTTATTTTTACATTTTAATAAAGAGAAAATTGGTTGTATATTGTACCACTTATTGGAACTTAAAACCGACCATCATCTACTATAAAAAAAAGATAAATATAAATGAACATAAGTTAAATCGTATAAAAAATTAGTAATGTCAATATTATTTATGATACATATCAACCATGATTCAGCAGTAATAAAAGTTCAACAAAATCTTATAAATATACACTATAATTAAGATAAAAATACAAAATTATAATAACATTAGACTATTAAGTATTTACTTAAACATTGTAAAAAAAATTATAAATACATTTTCGTCTGATAATTAAACACAAAAAATCAAGGAAAACCTTACTCAAAAGAAAAGGAGTTAATATCTGAAATAGTGAAAGTATATTATTGTAATGTTTGATAAATTTGTTAATCTTTATAATAAGGACAAGGTTTAGCCTTTGCACCGTGGATAATTAAAAAGCAATCAAACAGTACTTTTTTTTTATTTTTCGACAGTAAAAAAAGTTAAAAGCAGAAAGAAGATGTAGGAGATAAAATTTTATTGTTGTCTTTTTGCTTGAATAAACCTCGCTTTGTTGACTTTGTTTTTAATTGTTTTCTTATTTTAACTCTTATAATGTTATACTTTATTGTTTTAGTTGTTACACTTTGTTTGGATTAAAAAAAAATTGAAAATTAGAATTAAGGTTGTTTGGATGATAAAAAAAAAGTGAAAAGTGAGAATCTTGTAATTAACTTGATGTAATAAAATACATTTTTTTATATATTTAAAAAGTAATTTGTAAAATATATATTTTTTTAAATAGTTTCATATAAAACTACTTTTTAAAATAAAAATTATAGATAAAATAAATTTTAAATTAAAATAAAAAATTATTACCAAATTTTAAAAAGTTTTATTTTAAAGCAATAATGATATACTAAAATAGATTACATTACAAAATATCAAAATTTAAATTATTTTATTTTATTTTATTTCTTATTTTAATATTTTTATTTTTATTTTTATTTTTTATATTAAAAAAGGTTTATATTTTTATATTTAATATATAATATTATAATATGTTGATAAAATATTAATAATATAATTATTATAAAAGTTCATATGTTAACGTAAATAATAATAAAATATTTTTGAATATAATCTATTAGGTTGAAAACATATTTGCGTCTATTATGTTTAATGGTTATATACGGCAGAAAGTTTATTCATAAACATTTTTTTTTTGTTTTTTTTTTGTTTTTTATTTTATTTTTCGTACTTTCGCTTCTTTTCTATATGCGTGAATAATAAATCACACGAAACACACATTGTTATGTGAGAACCTTAATAAAATTTTACATTATAATAACTAAATAAAAAAAAAATTATAGAAATCAAAATGAAAAAAATAGATATATTATAAGAATAATTTACAAATTAATAAAAACAGTATTTTTTAAAATTTTATATTTTTTATTCTATTTTAAATATTATGTTCTTCAAACACACAATATTTTTAAAATATAAAAAATATAAAAAAAAACTTTGATTTATATAATTTCTCGCTTATTAAAAATATAGTGTTATTTAAATTCATTTAGTGCTTGATTTCATCAAATAAATAATTATACGATTTTAAGATAGCTTGAATCATAATCACTAAAATAATGTCCAAATTTAAGCATAAAATATTTTTTTAAATGATAATATAAAATAGCTAGGACTTTTTTCTTGGAACCAGGAGTTCCATGTGATTGGGGTAAGTTCATTTGGTCTTCATCTATTCCGCCTTCCAAAACTCTAGTACTCTGGAAAACTTTTCATGGGCGACTTCCTACGGATAAGCATATTCAGAATAAGGGTCTGTATATATGTTCTATGTGTACGCTTTGTGAAAAGCATGAAGAATCTATTCAACATCTATTTTTTGAATGTTCTACTGCATTACATATTTGGAGTTGGGTTCGACAGATTTTTCTTACTTCTCATTTCTCTAATAAGGATGATCTTCTTTCTTTTATTAAGAGTGATGGTAGTCCTTTGGTTAAATTGATTAAGCTTGCTGTGACAACCTTTTCTATATGGATGATATGGCGTATGAGGAATTATGTTAGATTTCAGGAAAAGATTGAAGTTTCTAAGGCTATTTCGGTAATTAAAGATTTAACTTGTCTAGTGGGAAATTCGTCTAAAGCTTCAATGAAGAATGATATGTTGGATTTCAACGTGATTAAGTTTTTTGGTATTAAGACTCGTAGTGGGAAAGTTCTTCGTCCTCTTCCTGTTAGATGGGAATTTCCTTCACCAGGTTGGGTTAAAATTAACACGGATGGGGCTGCTAGGGGGTATCCTGGTCTTGCTTCTTGTGGAGGTATTTTTCGTGGGAGTATGGGAGAATTTATTGGTGCTTTTTCAGGGTTTCTTGAAGTTCAGACTGCTTTGGTTGCTGAGTTTTATGGAGTTATACATGCTATGGAGGAAGCTCAAACGATGGGACTTACAAATGTTTGGCTTGAATGTGATTCGGTCTTGGTTTGTGTTGCGTTTACTGCTAGGACTAATGTTCCGTGGATGCTTCGTAATCGATGGAATTCTTGTCTTAATTACTGTGGGACAATCAGGTTTAGGGTTACTCATATTTTTCGGGAGGGGAATGCATGTGCTGATAAGTTGGCTAATTTAGGGTTCATTCATAGAGAATCATTTCATTGGTATAATAGACTTCCATCTAGTCTGTTTTTAGAATTCTTTATGAATAGGTATAGTCTACCTATGTATCGTTTTTGTTAACATGTGGGTTTTGGTCTAGTCCCCCCATATTTTTGTATTTTCTTTCTTTTTCTTTTTTTTAATAATACTTTTTTTCATGTGATGGCAGATGATTGTTGTTACTTAAGGTGTCAGCCTTGCTGAGATGACAAGTTGCATTGTGATGCCTAACATGAGAACTTTTATAAAAAAAAATGATAATATAAAATAAAACATGGTGAAGGAGAATCATCTAGTCACTACAAATTTTTCTATCATTTGTAAAGAACAACGTAAGTTTAATTTTATTTTATTTTTTGTTAATTTTCATAAGTCGTGTATTGGGTCAAGTAAGATATGGTGTAAACAGGAAAAGAAGTCTAATTAAAGTTATAATTATATCTTCTTGAATCCAATACAACTCTAAACCATATAAGGTACATAAATAAATGTTTAAAGTGCAAATAGAAAGCATATAGTGACCACATGAATGTTCCCATGTCATTCTCTTAGTGAAGAATATTTATAACCTAAGTGTAATAATTATGACCTAAAAAACAACTATTCTACTAAAATTACATATTTGGAGTAACACAAGAGACTAAAACAAAAATTAAGTAAATAATTAAGGAAGATACATGTGGCATTCTTAATTGATGTGGTCATATGTTACAAAATTAAGGAGGAGTAATTTTAATAACACTTTCAATACTCATGAATGTCTTATTTCCCAAATTTGCAAGTATTTATGTGTTTAGAAGGGATTTTTTTTAATAGATTTTTGTAATGCGATTTACCAATATAAATATAATTTTAAAAAATTACATGTCGTATTTTAAAATAATGACTTCAAAATGAAAAAGTTTTATTTTCCAAACACGATTTTAGACTAGATAAGATGAAATCATATTTTGAAATAATGATTTTTAATTCTTTTTAGAAAAGTCATATTTTAAATACACAACTTTAATTTTATTTTATTTTTATAGAAGTTGTACTTATCAACGAGTTTTTTTTTTCAATTTTTATGCTTTCTTTTAGGTTTTATTTTTTTAGAAGTTCTTCTCTTGATACACTACTTCTTTTTTTCAAAAGTTATACTTCACTACCTCTTTATTTTTCATATTTTTTATGTTTTTAAACATATTTTTATTTTAAATTATTGTTTAATAATTTGATTAAGGGATTTTCTTTAAAAAAAAATTATGTTTTTTTAATTTTAATATGATCATGTATTTTTTATTTTGATATGTTTTTTAAGAATTTGACTAATGAATTAAAAATCATTTATATTTTAATATTTTTTTGATAATTTGATTACTAGAATTATATATGTAAATTTTACTTTTTTAAATATCTATGTAAATATTTTAAAAATAATATAATATTTTAATATTGAAATTTTTTAATTGATTATTCAGTTTCTAAAATTATATTTTGTGTACCGGTATGGGCGAGGCCGAGACCCACCTGGCTGCCCGAGGTCGAGTCTACCTGACCGAGATCAGAGGAACCTGGCGGAGACTTGAGAGATTTGGCCTAGATGACGAGATCGATGACCCACTTGGCCGAGACGACCGAGACCATGGGAATTTGGCCGATGGCCGACCCATACTAGGGGAACTTGGCCGACGACCGACCCCTATTACCGTTAACGCTCAAACCAAGATCAGTGAAGTTAATCCATCATTAAGAATTAGGTAATACAACCCTAAGCAGTATCCACTTCGATAAACGGACCCAACAAGGTAGGCCCATTAGAATAATATAAATAGCACGCATCCCAAGGAGTAAGGTATGTCATTTATTATTGTTCACCTACCTGAGAGTTGACCACCCACTTTACTGACTTGAGCGTCAGAGTGCCTTTGCAGGTACCCCACCATCCAGTGTTCACCCGAGACTGAGTGTCGAAGGAGAAGCAGGAGGACGAGAGGAGCCCCAATTCATCACCTAGCGATCTGCCCAACCGAAGGAAGGAGAAGAAGACTTCAATAGTTCTTTAGGTCTCATCTCCCTAGTAGAAACATTTTGAAACAAAAAAATTCTAAGAAAATAAATTTAAAAAATAAAATAAAAAAGTTTAGAAAAATATAAACCGTATATAAAGTACAACTTTATTAAAAATAAATAATATAAAAAAAGAAAATTGTGTATTGAAAACACAACTTTTAAAAAGGAAAAAAAAAATTATGGAAGTAGTTCTTAGCCATAGTTTCAGAATCCCGACCAGCAAGTTGGGAATAGGGGCATCCAACCTTGCCCAACCTGGACATTGTAACTCAAAGTTCTGCCTACTTGTAGGCTTAGGGTACCCTCCAAAACCTTCTTCTTTGACTCGATCTTTTATTTTAATTTTTATCTTTTTAAAATTTTATATAAACATTTTTTATTATAATTTTTTTTGAATAATTTGAGCAATATTTTTTAAAATATTTTAAATTTTTATTTAAACATATTTTATTTTGAGTTATTTTTTAATAATCTAATTAATATTTTTTTTTATAAAAATTTTTCTGTTAAGCATGATTATGCAATTTGATATTTCAGTGTTGATACATCAAGTAATAACAGTTATTTATTATTATTATTAAAAAAATAAAGTATATGACATAATAGACCAAAATCCATATATTATCAAATTAACCTGATAATCTGATTAATAAATTAAAACTAAAAATGTTGCCTTTTTTTATTTTTAATATAAATATTTTTTTTTTATTTTTTTTTATTTTTTTTGGATAATTTGATCATTAAAATTTATATTTGATTCTTATTTATTATATATATATATTAATATTCTGAAAAACAAAGATAATATTTTTATTTTAATTTATTTATCAAATAATTAAAAAACTTTTAAATAATATTTTTTGTTTATGTGAGCTAAAAAAATAAAGGTTTAATATAAAAAAAATAGTGTGAAGTTATAGTATCATATTAGTACTAATTTTCTTTCTTATCATTGACAGTGAGGGAAATATGAACATATTTATGCATGATTAATCACATGAGCATAAAATCAGGTAACATTAATAATTGAGTCAAATGAAAGAATTAAAAGTCCACCCTACTAACCACTTAAGTGTACCTTTTACCCAAAATGATTCAAGAGGAAACTTACTCTCACATTTGCAGGTCAATAAAAACACCTGTTATTTGTTTATTTTTTGCACTTCTTTTTCTTCTAATTTCTATACAAATATAATTTCATCAAAAAAAATATTCTCTACATATAAAATTAAATATTTTTGTATAAATACTAACCCAAAGTAAATATGATTTATGTGGATAAAAAATAATTTTTAAGAATTAAAAAATTCTAACTCCTTTGTGATGAAAATGCTACTAATAACTTTAGTTAGTCTGGACCACCAAATGAATGTGGAAGCGTGACCTACATGCATATTCAGTCAGCCAGAGTTGTCACAAATATTAAAATAGGCTTTGAAAATTAAGAGTGAAATTAATGCACTTGTTCCCTACAATAAATAAAAATGCACGTGTGCCTAGGATTATGAAAAGGATGGCACATCCACTCAAATGAAATTTCGATTCACTCTATTAATTAATAACAAAATTCTAATGTCATAGTAATTACTATTTCTTAATTTAAGCATGTTCTGATCATTAAAAACGTGATATAATTAAATTAAATTCTATTTATATTTTATTACTTTTATCCTTTAGAATATTCCAATTTCTAATAGAAATTAAAAAAAATGTTTTTCTATTGAATATGGTATTTCCTTTTTCTTTCATCATTTTGTTTATTTCACTGTAAAACTGCATTATAATTAAGATAAATCTAACTATCTTTTTCGCTTTTCTTTATACTACAATACATCACTTAAGATGTTCCTCTTTCTTTATTCTTGATTTTAAAGTATGTCGGATATGTGATATATATGTAAGGTACTTTGATCACAAAGTCAGAACGAGTTTAATTATTTTTTTTTTTAAAAATATTCTACTTATGTTTACTTATGTGTTAATCAAGCTATTTATTTATACTGCAAAATATTAAACCTCATAAGTTTTATTAAACTTTTACTAGTTGTATTTTTCATTTACTGAGTTTACTCTTCATATTTTTAATTTTACCTTTGAACTTTAATATGATTCATATTTTCATCATTTAGGAGATCTTGATTAGTAGGACGATTTATATACATTAATGCTTACTTATTTGATTAAATTAAAAATTTCATAAATAATTTATTCTACTAATTGTGACATAAGTTAAAAAGTGTTATATTACTTAACTAATGTTTGTCAAATGCATAGTAAAATTAGTTCAAAGTTATAATATAGTTTATACAAGTGACAAGGGTTGATAAAATTAATTAGTTGTTAAAGTATTTGATAAAAATAAAATTGACATAACGTAATTAATAAGTTCATATATTTTTTGCTTTGAAATAAAATGTTTCTTTGAACGATCATAGACTTTTTTTTTATTAAAGACATTTTTAAAGATCCAGCACTACGATTAGAAATTAAATAATAATTAATATTAATTAAAATAGTTTAAAAGGTTAAAGAAAAATGATATAAAAATGAGGTAAAAAAAAAGAAGATTGAATATTAAAATAACAATAATATATATATATATATATATATATATATATATATATATATATATATATACACACTACTGTATAGGTCGAAAGACTATCTTATTAATGTATTGTCCACGTTCGAAAGGTTAACTAAAAGGATGAATGAAAGATGGGACTAAATGGTGAAAATAAATAGGCAATTGCTTCCTGCACCATATCACTGCACCCGATCTTAGCGGAAAAGACAAAACTGTCTTTAAAAAAAATTTCTGAAATATGTGTTCCGGATATTTTTTTCCGGAACGAAATTTTATATTACGGATTTTTTTATCCGGATTGGATTTTTTATTTTTGTTTTCGGATTTTTATTTTCGAAACACAATTATTTCTTTTCTGGATTTTTTTTTTCGGAATGTATTATTTTTCAATTCTGGATTTTTTTATCCGAAATAGAATTTTAATTTTGGTTTCTGGATTTTTATTTCCGAAACTCAATAATTACTTCCGGATTTATTTTTCCAGAATATATTATTTTCAATTCCAGATTTTTATTTCCGGAATTAAGGGCATTTTTGGAAATTAAAAAAATATGTTGGGTGCAGGTTAAAAATGATTGGGTGCAGGAAGCATTTGCCAAATAAATAATATTATAATAAGTACTGTAGCAAGTTCCACAAAATTGGCCCAAAATGTTAATATGTGTGTTAATAAATATTAAGTACAAAAAGAAAAATTTAAGGCAGTTTCTTCCTGCACCCCTACGTTTTTCTTTCTGCACCCCTACAATGTTATGCAAAGACTAAACTGTCCTTATTATTTTTTAAAAACCCTAAAATGCCCCTAATTCCTAAAAACCCATATCACTTTCATTTTCTTCCTCCCAGCGCAACCACAACTCCCAGTCCAGCGCAACCACAACTCCCAGTCCAGATCTTCATTCTGTGCGATGTGATTCTAAAACTCCACATCTCTTTATGCTTTAAGGTGATATTGTCAACTTGAAGGTAAGTAAAATTTATGGTTTTTGGATCTCTACTTCTATCTTTTTTTTTGGATTTTCATTTCTACACTTCATCTATAATATATCAGATAATGCACTCTAGTAGTTTTACGGAATAAAGAATCCGTTTATGTTTTTTCACATTCTGAATTATGGAATCCGTAGAAATTTTGGATTTCTATTTCCGATAATATTCCGGATTGATGAATCCGTAGTACATTATTCAATTCCAGATTTATGAATCCGTAACACATTACTCAATTCCAGATTCATCAATTCGTAGCACATTACTCAATCTCGATCCTACTTCTCTACCTTGCTCCATACAACTATGCACAGCACCTGAGATGAATGAAGAAGATGAACAGTAGCAAAGCAAATCTAGAGCCCCTTTTCAAATAATAGATCAAGGTCAGTTTTGGAATTTTAAAAATTGTGGGGTGCAGGAAGCAAAACGTAGGGGTGCAAGAAGAAGCCAAAATTTAAATAGGTTATAAGAACAATAAGATAACACTATAAACAGGTCATCAATCTAAGAGGTATGTAGAGTGAATTTATCTGATTATTATCTAAAACTGATTCTGACTTTAGCATCGGAACGCCTTGCAGGTACACACCCATCCGTAAGGAGAGTCTGATATTAAAGATCGAGAGACTTAAACTTATCCAAGCCCATTAGGTGATTCAATCAATCATTCCGGCCAAAATACAAGTCCAATAAAAGAGCAGATAGAGTCCATCTCGAAAGCGCATACCAAAAGTCTAACTTGAAAGAAGATCGAAAAGTCAGCAACTTAAAAGAAAAATTATTATTTCTTAGCCTTTAAAGAAAAAATACACATATATATATATATATTCTTACAAACCTATAATTAAAAGTTATCATAAATTATAAGGTAGCGAAAATCTGTTTATTAAACATTTTTTTCTAAATTTTCGTCTTTATTAATTTAACTAAACCTTAAAGTTTCTGTTTTTATGAAATATCCAAAATGGAACTGAATCCAATAATTTAACCATAAATTGGGCGTATTAGTTACTAATATATCAGATGGAAAATTTTAATTTAATCAAACTCATCATAAATCGGTCCATTATTTTAGTTAATAAGAGTTAGTAAAATGTGATAAAAGCTTTCTTATTTTTACAACCTAAAAAGACTCTACATTTTTCAAGCATATATCTACTTTAATTTCCTTGTTATCCTTTTCATTGTAATGTATACAATCTTTATTATCTTTCTTTTATAAAGATTTGTACATTTTTCTATATAAATAATCTTACACACTTTCTTAATATTATTTAAATAAAACACATAATGTATTGAAAATGAAGAAGAATTTAAAAGAAATAAATAATTTAAAAAAGAAAAATAGATTGTATAAGTATATGTTTTTGAAACCAACTGAAAGGGGCAGAAGAAGCGGTCAATAGGGAGATGTAAAAGAATAAGGAGGATCGGAATAAGAGGAAGAAACTAATTTTACCGTTTACTCTGAGGAAGGCCACGTGTCCACTGGTGGAGGATTATATAAGGCAGGCTCATGCTCATTCCGCTACTTTACCGTTTTACAGACAGAGAATTACAATGGCGACCGTAGCTGCTGCTGCTCCCGTTGCAGACGAAAGCCCGAAGAAGAACCGAATTCAGGTTTCCAACACCAAGAAACCTCTTTTCTTTTACGTCAATCTCGCCAAGGTATATCTCTTCTTCTTCATTCTTCATTCTTCATTCTTCAATTCTCTTTCGTTATCATCTCTCTTTTCCAAGTTAGAAATTCGTTTTCTTATCTAACTTTTTATTATAAAAAGAGTAAGAATGAATTATATATATATATATATATATATATATTAGAATTTACATGGATGAATTAGAATTAGATTGATTGTTTCGGTTAGAACACAATATATTCATATTTGATTAAATTTGTTTCTTGATGATTTTAAATATTTTAATTAATTATTAATTTAAATACCATTACTACAGTGACGTTTGATACAATGACTTATTGTTACGATGTTTCTTGATTTCTTTTCTTTCTCTCTCTTTTCTCTTTTTATTTTTATTTTACCTTCTGTGAACCATATTAATACAGTGATATTTGTTGCAACGAATTATAATAATATTTGTTGAAGAAACAAATTGTCTCTCATTTTATATTATGTTTCTTTTACTTTCATTTTTTATTTATTTATTTTTTCTTGCTATTCTACGTATATCAAATACTAAAATTTTTCAAATATATTATTTTAAAAAATTAATTATATTTGAGTTATAATAAATTAATACTTATTGTAATAATAAAATAAATTTTAATAATATTATATTTCTTATAAAAATTATTATTATGATTAATATTTATTTATTAGTTTTTATAATAATAGTTATTATAAATAATATTATTACAATAAAATTGAAATTTTATAAACACTTCAATAGTATTCTAATTAATTTAATAGGTAATAGGTTATAAAATTATTGAAATTGTAATTCTTTATATCACAGTTATATTATAATAATATTAGTTATTATTTTTATCATGGTTATAAAATAATAATAGTAATAATAATAATATTAATAATAATAATTTCATAATTATAATAATAGTAATATTTTTAATATTAATTTTATAATTTAATTACTATAATTAACATATTATTATAAAAATGTTGATTAGATACACTGAATATTTAGAAAAAGAAACACATTTTCTATAATAGTAATATAATTATATGATATTATAATGGTTTTTATAATTATAACTATTATAACTAATATATAATTATTTTTTTAAAATAATATATTTGAAAATTTTAATATTTTGACTTTGAAAAATTAAGAAATAGAATAGAGAAAAGAAAATTTAACAAATATTAATAGCTTCTACTTCAACATAAATCACAATATATTATTCACAAGGTACATAGAAATATATATATATATATATATATATATATATATATATATATATATATATAAGTTTTACATTTGGAGATTATAAATGTTAAGAGTGCCTTAGATCTTGGAGATTATAAGTCATGAAGTGTCAGTGTCCCTTTGTTAGTGAATAACTTTCATTTATTACTAACATTATCAATGCCAATTTCAAATGGTTTTTTCTTTGCTGCAGAGGTACATACAACAGCACAATGAGGTCGAGCTTTCTGCTCTTGGAATGGGTAACTCTTTTGCACTTTGTTTCTTATGTTAATGCGTTTGGAGTTATATTTAGATCTTCTCATCTCACTATAATTGTTTAAGTCTCAAATCATGGAATGTGGCTGGTATAACGTCCAAGCATAGTGACTTTTATTTGTTGATGCGATACCACTGAAAATATGAGTTTGTACACAGTCTGTCCAACCGATTTAACATCCTCCACCAATTGAACACATAAAATGTGCCCTGCTTCATCTATTCCCACTCCAAGTCCAACTGGTATAACATTCTGCAAAAATTTGACATGTATTTGTGCAGCTATAGCTACCGTTGTCACAATTGCGGAGATTTTGAAGAACAATGGACTTGCCACTGAGAAGAGTAAGGTTTCTTCCTTATTTCTAATACTCACATTTGTATAATAGATGTAGCTACTCTAGTCAATATGAATCTTGCAATGGAACAGGAGTACTGACATCTACAGTTGGCATGAAAGATGAGAGCAAAGGTCGTCTGGTGCAGAAGGCAAAGGTGAGTTTCCCAATGAGTTTTACATTTAATTTTGCAAGGATTGTTCCCTCTGTTTTTGTGCTTTATCTCTTTTTCTTGATGTTTTAGATTGAAATTGTGCTGGGGAAATCTGAGAAGTTTGACAATCTGATGAGTTCTCCTAATAGAACTGAATCAGAATCAGCAGCTGCTGATGACAAAAAGTGACAGATATAAGACGGTCCGGTTAATGTGACACTATTGTAGTTAACCTTCTAAGTCTTTTGTACTGCTTGCATTCATAGACGTAAATAGGGGAGTTGAAAAGGATAGTAAATTTACAATGATAAGGCAGCAATATGTGGTCAAAGTTGTAGAGCACATATTTTCATTATCAATTTTGATTGTATTTCTTCACTGCACATATACGATGGTGATGGTGAGTACTTTACTGGTCACTCTTGAGCTCCGATTATCCTTTTCAGTTCATTCAACCTGCTTTCATTCTGAGGTGTTGTTGTCACGTCTCGTTACTGATTTCCACTTCATCTGCGATTTTTCTCGTCTGGTTAACAAAAATAAGCGAAACCACTCATTTAGTCATCTAGTAAACTCTACCAAAAATTGAAAATGACTTATTCAAATCTATATGCTATATGCTCCTTATAATAGACAAACACAGATTGTATTGCAATGCAGCTGAATTATCTTCACTTGCTATTGCAGTTTGCTTGTGATCCATATGTTTAATTTTCTCATTCATAAATCTACTCGTTACCATTCTGTTGAATAACACGCACACAATTCTCTGGATTAGTAACTTTAACATTGTTCATACTTACCACGCCTACCGGATTGTAGCTGTACTGTATGTAACAATCTTGAAATACTCAACTAGCATAAAGTAAAAGGGAATTTTTTTAAGACAAGAATTTTTATTGAAGAAAAAAAAAAGGAGAGAAAGCACACCTATTGTGTATATGAGCAAAATGATACATAAATGCAATTTTAAGATGAGTATATATGATCCAACTCGAATGATTGCATTGCAAATCGACTTGGATGGTTACTTTCCTGCGTATATCGTGTATACACTATATGACATCAAATACACAAGAATGATGAGTTCTGTGAACTCCTAAACTATAGGTTATTATCTATATTTTCTTCAACTAAAAGGTATGCTTTTCTTAAATCACTATTTTCAAATCCAGTGTTAGTGGGATCAGAATATATCAGTTAAAAAAGGAAATAAAAAAATGCAAGACGATCGAATTATATCCACAGTCTCATTGATGATTTGATTGATTAAGCAGTCAGGGACTTCGATGAATTTCTTATCATTTGGTTTTACTTCGTTTATTGACAAAACTGTTTTACTCTCTCTAAAGATATTACAAATACGCCTCCACATGTTGATATCATGACATGATAAACAAAGTTGTAATAAATAGATTTTTCTTTCTCAATGAAAACAAATTTCTTTTGTAGTTGAACCTTAATAATATATCCATCAGCATTATTTAGCGAATGAACTTGTGACGGCTAAAGGGCAATGAATCCAGAATAAGTCAAGTTTCTATTTTATATTACGTTTAGCACAGTCTCATTCACTCTATTTTTTATTAGCTTTCTGTCAAATATCTAAACACTTGAAAAAAATAATGGTTATAGCTCAATGAAGGAAACACCATGAAAACTCCTCTTTCTTTTTGTCCTTTAAAATAATAACTCAGTATGGTCTACAAAACAATCATAGGAAAAATTATTTAAAGTAAGCTAAGCTTTTATCATGTAGATGCATTTTATTTGATAGTGAAGCACCACAATTTGGTAGTGCAATAATCTTAAAATCTAATAAATATCAACGTGACATTGTTTACACTCCAGAATTTGTTTTTGCTTTATTAATGAAATATATTAAAAAAATTATATTTTAACTTTAAATGTAGAAATACCCGGTTCACTAAAAATAACAATATAGGGAACATAATACAAAATATGGCTACGGAAAAAAATTATATATAACAAATACTTATTTTAGTAATGCACAGTCAAAATCAATTATGATTGCAAAGTTCCTGATAGCATCATTTCTAAAAAAAATATATATATTTTGACACTCTTCAAAATTTAAACTCCTAGCTAACAACTATTTGTATTATTTTTTTATTTAATAATTTAATTAACATTTAATTAAATAATTTATTATTATATAGTTGTTAATTGAATGTAAGAGAAAATGTAGGGTATGAAAATAGTTTTTTCATTAGAAGTGTAACACAATTTATCAGTGGAGTATCATTCCACACATTACTTATTCAAATATTTTGCACCAACGTTACTTGGAAACGAAAAAGAATCTTTGAAAGTAAATAATCCTTGTGAACTAAGAGGAAAAGTAAAAGTTCCTTTTCATCCTTTAAAACTAAATGTGATATCGTGTTAAATATCCATTGGTGATAAAAATAGGTAATGCTATAAATTTGGGTTTCAAAAACCAGCAGCATACCATTTTATTGAGAGAGCGAAAGGAACATTGTTCAGAAATTGATTGAAGCAGTATTGAAGAGTAAATGACGAGGCCTTGAACGTGTCTTTTTTAGGGGGAGAGTGAGTACCTTGGAGCATCTCTACAAATGATTGGAAACATGGCATTACTGTATGCATTATTGAACGATGCCAATTATTGGAAGATGATATACACATAGAGTATCTGCTACGAATTAATTCACATTAATGTCAAGTAAATAACACAGATCATTTACTCAGTCTAAGCTATGAAGCCTAAATAAATAAGATAAAGGATTCCAGGCACATAACATAACTAAAGGTTGTCCAATTTGTTTATTCAGTAACTTAAATGGGAGCTGCACATGTGGTTCTAAAATGTCCTGTTTGATTGCAACGGCTACAGTGCACCACTCGCTTAACTCGTCCACGGTCTTCTGCACGAACTCTCTTCTTTCTTGGTCTCCCAGGGGGCCTCAGTGATTTAGGTGGATTGATAACAACTTCTATAGCTTTGTTAGCATTAACATCCCCCTCAGACGACTCCTTCCAGAGGGATTTATCAGGAATTGGATGTATGGTTTGTGAGTATGTCTTGCGGTAAGTTGCTACAGTGAAACAGCTTTCTGTGAATCTATGCACATTCTGCCTGCAGGAGAGAAGTGCTGCCACAGCATGTGCACAGGGCAAACCATAGAGCTGCCAGCCACGGCAAAGACAGCAACGGTTCCTTATATCTACTATGTTTGTTCCTTCATGAGATATTACTTCAAACTCAGCATCATTGGCGCGAAGAACCTGATATGTGCGTGCCCGATCAAGAGCTTCTGCTACGCGTCTCTCGGCGGAAGGTACGAGTATTGACGTCCACTGCATACTGGTCTCGCGGCGCTCATTAAACCAAGTCATTAGCTGCCTTCTAATACATTCCATCATTTGAATAATTGGAAGTCCAGATGCCTCCAATATCCAAGTGTTTAAAGATTCAACAATGTTTGCTGTCAAATGACCAAACCTTTGCCCCTCAAAATAAGCAGTGGCCCAGAGGCGAGGTGGGATTCTTCGAATCCAATATGCAGCATCTTGTGAAATCTCTTCAATCTCCAAAATTTTTGCTTCGAATTCAATCACAGTAAGAGCATTAGCTGCATCCCATAGAAGACTGACAAGCATGGTGTTATTAAATTCTTTACGGAAGCTATCACTCAAGTGGCGCATACAAAATCCATGGAAAGCAGTGGGAAAATTTGCTTCCACTCCATCCACAATTCCCTTCTGTCTATCAGACAAAATAGTGAGCCTTGGCATGTTTTCAGTGTGAATCTCAAGCAGGTTATGAAGTTCAGACAGAAACCACATCCAGTTATCATCATTCTCCTCATCAACAACTCCAAATGCCAAAGGAAAGAGAGCCCCATCGCCATCAAATCCAGTAGCAAGAAGCAACGTTCCAAGATACTTACTCTTTAAATACGTCCTGTCAAGCCCTAAGAGTGGCCGACAAGCATTTAAAAAGCCATATATTGATGCTTGAAAGGAAATAAAGAGACGTTGGAAGCAACAATCAGCTGGGCTTCCATAAACAGATGCAATACTTCCTGGATTAGTGCGTTTCACCTGTTCACAATAATGTGGAAGCAAGCGGTATCCTTCTTCAAAAGATCCACGCATTGCAGCCATTATACGCTCCTTACCTCTCCATGCTTGCTTGTACGACAAGGTAATACCATGAACCCTGTGAATCTCTTCCAATATTTCCTTTGGCTTGTAATTAGGATTCTCCTTCAGCCTTTGCTCCACAGAGTTAGCAACCCACTGAACAGAAGCTTGGTGATGGCCAAGATGAGAAATTCCTCCACATGAATGATGCTCATGAATTGTCCTAATAGTAAAGGTTGGAACCCCTGGGAGCTTAGCTGCGTGAATGCGCCAGGGACATCCTTCACTAGCACACTTAGCAGTAAAACGGGTTTTGTCAGATTTTATAGTCTGCATCTCAAAGTGCAGAGCAATTGCTGTATCCCTCAATGCCCTTCGGCAACTCTTGACATCAGGGAATTCTTGTCCCACTGACAATTCATAACTAGGACTTGCAGTACGAGCTTGAATTATTGGAGGTGAGGAAGCAAGCCCAAGCTGTGATTGTTGAACATCCATATCATTTGCAGAATCAATTCCCATTTCTGAGTTCTGAACCACATCCAGGGCAAGGTTCTCATCAAGTTCTTGGTTCTCTGAAACAGTCAAATCATTGTTCTCAGATAGGACTAAATCGTTCTGTCCAGGAAGTGGCAAGTCATGATCATCATGCTCGGGTTTTTGATCCATGGCTAGCTCATGCTCATGCTCATAAGTGTGATCATCACCTTCATGATCGTGGTTCTGTCCTAATCCCAATTCATGATCATGGGCATGTCCCAAGCCCAGTTCATGATCATGGGTTTGTCCCAGATCTAAATGGTGCTCATGGGCTGATCCCAGTTCTAATCCATGGTTCTGGCTGAGGCCCAAAGTGTGGTTATGGCCCAGCACCAATTGCTGATCATGACCAAGAGCCAAATTGTGACTTTGACCAAGTATCAAATCGTGGTTAGCCATCAAGATGTAAATCACTACATATAGCAACAAGCCGACAACAAGAAGAACTGCTGTTCAGCTTGATATACAAATTACTGCTTTATGGCAGATACACTGTTGCAAGATCCTACAGATGACAAAAGACAAGTCAGATAAACCACATCAATCCTTTGTCCAACATATTAAAGCTAAAAGTCCTGAAATTGTATGCATCACGGGAAAGAAACAAAGAAAATAACAGAAGATCACGTGAGTATCCTGCTAACAAAGCATACCAATAATTTCTTCTCGTTTTAACTTTTTTATCCTTTCTTGGAATGACCTGCCTCAAATACATAGTAAATGTACAATCAACCAAATCATGTCAGGTCCTAACGCCAAAACTGCAGAAAATATATAATTCAAACAAGACAGGGAACCGTTGTCCACCCTTAGCAACTTGAAGTGCCATCACACATCAAAAAACACAAATTACATGATGAAACATTCACTATTGATTTAGTGTGTGTTCGGATTCACGTTAAATCATCGAGAATAGCATTGAAATACCAGCTATCACAACTTTAGGTAAATGCTCACATGTTTCCAGAATTGATTTTGAGCTGAAAAAACTTTAGATAGCTTTGTGTTGGATAAAAAAAGTTATACTGAGTTTTACTACTAACTTGCTTCTTAATAAATAATCCAAACATAAATCACATAATTTCCAAATCAATTTTGAAAAAACAATTCTATTTTAATTTAATTTTGTAAGCACTCACCCAGAACACGCTTACAACTACATTTCCACAATTGGGAGTACAAACCCACAAATCTATCATCTATGGTCAAATAGAAATAGTATGGATATCCAGCTATCCACGACACAAACATTCCATTCATACTTCCATTAATTGAGAACCATACAGAAACACATTCAAATTACACGAACTAAATTCCTAAGCCACAGAACGAAAAATCACGCCTTTAAATTGCAGAGAACGTGTAACATTCCTGAAAAAACTAAAACCACTCACACTATCCAAGAAAATAAACTACGCGTTGAGCTTACAACTCCAATTAACTTAAGCTGGACTGCAGTAGCCCAAAAGGGGAGTAAAGGGGGGAAATGTGATGTGAAGCGGATTCACAGGTAAACTGAACTAACAAAAAAGACGAACTTTCATGAAAACACACAATCAAATCCATTACCCACAATTGAATTGACTGAAAAACAAAGGAATTCCCTGATAGCCACGATAATTGACAATAAAAAAATTCTGAATAACGATAAAATTACCTAAAAGCTTTCACCTTTCCCCAAAAGGGAGTGAACCCATGGCCTGAAGAACTGGAAAAACATAAAAGGGAGGTGGGTAGTGGTGGCAGAGGCAGTGGGGCGAGGGTTGAGAGCGGATCGAAGGGGTTTTGTGAATTGAAAAAGAAAGAAGAGAAATTTGAAAAGAGGTTGATGAAAATTGGCGGGGAAGTGGAGAAAATCGGAAATAGGAGAGGAAGGGTAAGGAGAGGAGGGGAAGATTGGGAATTAGAGGGGTAGCAGAGGCATCGCTTCTGAGGGCTGAGAAGGGAAATACAGGTTTGGGGCTATCCACAAAAAGAGGGTATTTAGGTCAAAGGAATTCAACCTCTTCTTTTTTCTCTTTCTCGGAATTACTGTTTTGCCCCACTCCACCTTAGTATTATACCACTCTCGTATCTTCGTTTCCAAATATACTTCAATCATTCCTCTGAAACTCTTCACTTAGGGTTCTGCATCAGATTTTATTTTATGTCAAACAAAATCTTCTATTCTATAAACCTAGTTTCATTCGTTGCTTTAATTAGCTTAAAATTCAACCCAACCCATTCTGTTCTTCAGTTTATCTTTTGCATCTTAAACAAATCTAATCAATATTTTCCTAATTAATGTTTTTAAGATATTACTATTCAAATTACCCTGAAAAATTATTTTGAACTCAGAGTAAACCGATTAGAATCCACAAATTTATAGCCTAAGACCGTTATTGGTTTTTTGTTGTAATAGAAATTTTATATAAAATTTAGCCTAGTTGAATTTTATTGTTTTGCCTTAAATCCATGCCAATCTTGTAAAAGTCTCTAGCTAAATAGGTTTATAAAAAAATCTACATCCTAAAAAATATTTTAGGAATGTTCTTTGTGATATATTTTTAATTTAAATAAATCAATAGATTTTATTTATTTTTTATTTTTAATCATTAATATTAGTTGGAACAGTCGGAATTTTCACTTTTATTAACAATTTTTTTTCAAATAGCATTGTTTTCAATTTTATTTCTTAATTTAACATTCCTTTGTTTTTATTTTCCTATCTAATAGTGTTTCTGGTTTTTTTTCTTAGATAACATTATTTCCACTTTTAAATATTTATAAAATTAAAATAGAAGAAAATTTGAAAATTGAAGATTAAAAATATAAAAATTTATGAAAAAATATAAATATAAAGATAATGAAATAAAATATTTAAAAGATATTGTGATGTAAGTAAGCATTATGGGTAAACCATAAACCATAATCAATGAACCCTAAATCATAAACCCTAAATCCTAACTCATTAATCCCAAATAATAAATCCCAAACCCTAACTCATGAATCGTAAATCATAAACCCTAAATTCTAAATCACAAACCATACATCATGAACCCTAAACCATGAATCATAAACTCGAAACATTAAATCCTAACCCTCAATCACAACGGTTAAACCCTATCCCTACAAACACTGGTTCTAAATCCTTACATCATAAATCCTAAACTATGAATCTTAACCCTAAACCCTAAATCCCAAATTCTAAGAAATATTATATAATCATATTTGTTATTATAATTTATCACATATATTTATATATAACTCATTATTTACATAATTTTTCAATTTAAATATATATTTTTTCTTAATTTTTATTTTAAAATTATAATTTATACATTTATTTTTTTTATTAAACCTAATAATAAATTTATTCACTTAATTTTTTTTATTATTACATACATATCTTCAATGAATAACTTAATTTTTATTTATAATTTTTAAACCATTCAATTATTATTTTTTTATAAAATATCCAAACAATCTTATTTAATTTTTACTATTACTTATTTTTTATATCTTTTTAAAATTTTTTCTATTTCAATTTTATAAATATTTAAATTCACTATAATTTTATAATTATTTAAAAGTATAAATAATGTTATATGAAGAGATATGGAAATAAAAATAAAAAAGGTGTTAGATGGAAAAATAAAACTGGAAATATAGTGTTATTTGAGGAAAAATTCCCTATTAACCTGTCAATTAAATTAAAGACTGGTTATTTTTAAATTTAAATACTTAATTATTACGCAAATATTAATAGTGTTTTTAGATTAATAGTTTTCAAAGAGTAGCTCATTTTATAAAGAATTTATATTGTTTTATAATAAACATATACTACTTGAATGAAAATATTTTAAAATTATATAATTTTAAAATTAAATTGATTATTTAAAATTACAAAATTTCATATTTTACTTTAAAAAGTAAAAATTTAAACGTTTTCGTACTTTATTCTTTTACACATATATCTTCCTTATTTTCATAATTTGACTATGATTTAGTGTTGTTAGTTGAAGTTAAAACATGGTGAATTTAACCTCCATTCCATTTACATATCAGTGACTAAACATTGTTAGCATGAGTTTCATATTGAAATTGATTATGGTTATTTTTGGCTGACATTGGTTAAGATTTTCTTAGTTAACATAAAGAGTGTTATTCCGTCGATATTAAAAATAACAATTTTGTTGTTGACATTAAATAATTTTAATTTTTAATTGAATTTAATTTTGTTTTTTTTGTGTGTATTAATATTTGTTTACCAATGTCAATTGTAATTATTTTTATTCGATATTTGAAATTATTTTTTAATCTGTATGGTTAATGTTATTTTTTTGGTTTAAAGTCTGTTAGATTTCTTTCTAATGTTGAAGGAAAACAATGTTCGAATATCTTTGACTATGATTATTTTTTTTTAATGTCAGTTAAGGAAAATTTTCATCAACATCATTCGAAATGTATATCAAACAAATAATCCTACCAAAGATGTTTAAAAAATAATTTTAACTAATGTCAGCTAAAATAATTGTAACCGGTATCAACTGAAAAATATTTCAACCAATTTTAATTGAAAAAATCTTTGTTGTTATTGGCTAACAAAATATTGGTGAACTTTGGTCGAAAAATAGCACTGGCCAATGTTAAGTGAAAATCATCACCAACTAATACTTTTAAAATTATTAAATATTGTTTAATATTAACATATTTTTTATTTAGGGATAATTGAGATACTGTATCTAGATAAGAGAATTAAAAGTCAATGAATTTGAATTCTCCTAATAAATGAAAACATTTGAAGAAAGAAACAATTTGAATTAAAACATTTTAAATAAATTTCCTATCTAAATGCATGATAAGAGGTTCCTTCAGTAGTTTGATTGGGCTTGATTGGGTATCCATCCATCTTTACTAGTCCGTGCAATATGCTCGAGCTATTGTCATCACGGGTGAAGCCTTAGTTTGTAAGTGTGGTACATAATATAATAATTTTCATGGACATTCATTAGGTCAAGTAGTGTAGAATATTAGGATCAAGTAGTTTAGGATTTTGTATTTGTATTTGAGCCTGGTGTATATCAGGGTTATATTAAGGTTATTAAGCCCGAATAGAGTTTTAAGTGGGCTTCCAAATGTCAAAGAGAAGTCCTAGGTCGATACAAGGTTGATGAGAGGTGTCTACAAACCTTATTTGTACACATGATCAAATGTGAAAACATAACTAGATAAGTCACATTTGATTCACTCATGTGCCACATTTAAAGAAAGTTTGAATTTAAATTTCCCTTTATTTTACCTTCTCATGTTTGGTTGGATCATTTAACTACAAATAAAAAGTCTACATCACTTTAATTTCACTTTTAAATGAGTATTGAAATATTGTCCAGTAATTAATTATTCCTGATTCATCTTTTAGTCTCTTAGTTTTGACTATAATCTAATGTATCTCTTAAGTTTTTGCAACTTCAATTACATATCCTGAATTGAAGAACAACATTGAAGAAAAGGAGTCTATCACTCACCACTTTTAGTCATCAACCCTCACATATATATATGTTTCATCATCATTGTATATTATTTTTATTGTAAGAATTTTTATTTAAGTGTTACTATTACCATTAATAACTCCACTTTTATCATCATCACTATTTTTATAATAATCACAGTCATTGTATCATAATTATAATCATTCTTATCATCAGCTTTGTTACCATTTCTTTTTACACTAATGTCATGATTACCCAAAAAAAAATATAATATTAAAAGTTTATTAGAAAAATATAATAAAATATTATTAAGTAACCACTTTTGTCATTAGTTAATCGTGAGTATGAAATAGGATAATAAAAGAAACAATTGATTTCAGAAACAAGAGTACATGTTATTTATTTACTTTTCTCTTTCTTAATCTTATCATTAAAAAATAAAAAAATAAAAATTAAAAATTATTATTCGTCATATTAACTAAAATATATATTATTTTAGAGACTTAAAAAAATTATTAGTATCTAATTTTTTTATAATTAATAAATAATTTTTAAATTGACATTTAATTAGCTATCAAATTTATGAGTATCTACATTTAATTAAGATATTTAAAAATTATTTATCAATAATAAAAATTAATTTATATACCAATGATTTTATTAGTTTCTAAAATATCAAATTTAGTTAATATAATAACTAATTATTTATTATTTTTAAAATTAGTTTTTATTTAATGACTTTTTATTAATGTATTAAATAATTTATTATTTTAAATAAATATTATAATTCTTTTATCAAAATAACGAGATAATTTTTAATTAGAGAAAGATGTATAATTTAATTAAATGTATGAATATACTAAATGTACTTAACCACATTATATCACTAAACCAAAACTCAAATCCTAATCTCATATTCATGAACTTACTTACAAATTCCTTATATTTTGACTAAATGTTAGATAGTTTTCTACAAATATTCCACCACTCAATGGAACAGTGAAAGACTTCACTCTACTCGTGCAAACATCTCAAGAGAATTTGAACGTAAATTACACGTATTCCACAACTTGGTCGAACAACTCAAAGATTTCAGTGTGCTGGTGCGAACACGTCCACTAATCCTGGTAAAAACAATATTTATGCTCTTTATTCCACAGTCTAAAATACTAGTTTCATTAAATTTACCAAGTGTTAAAGAGTATCAATCAGAAGAAAAGACGTGAATGGCAATGCTGTGTGAATATTTTTAACAAAACAGGGACGTTAAATAATTAAAAACCAGATTTAATGTTTTAAAAATACGATGAAACAAATGAACACAGCTAAGAGCTACCTAAGCACTGGTGTTGTATAGCGAAAGCTGGGCGGGAAGGGACGGAATCCTTCAGCCACACACCAACTGTTATTGTTATTCGCATTCTAAAAGATCAAAACTTTTCAGTTTTTGGATTTGGGAATTTATTTTAACAAGCTGAGTCACTGGTATTGGTCTTTGAATTTTTACAAAAGGAAATTTTTTCAGCAAGTGCGAATAAATTAAACTCCCATTACATCACAACTTCTTGTGATTAGGTTCTTGCTCACCAAAACGGTGTCGTCTCACCCATCACGAACCACCCCTCCCACCCTATCCGCGTCGCCCTAATCGCCGACCGGTGCCCCTGCAGGTAGGTCTACTTGAACTTCTCTGTGTCGCCGGAGATTCTCTCCGGCTTCACTTTCTCGTCTAGACCATTTTAACTTTTTTATTTTATTTTAAAAGCAGTTATCAGAACGCCCTTATTTTTTTTAAGGAACCCGCTCGGTTTTTTTTCTAAGCCAAATGGGTTTTGGTTTGTGTTTATTTATATGCATATGAAAATGTCACCCCAAGTCAAGATACAAGGACTACGAAGGTGTTTGAGGTAAAAGCTTAGGTTTGAATAAAAACTGGTTTGATTAATAAAACCAATATTCTTCCTTGCTTTTCTGTCCTTGTCATGTAAGTGGAACCGCGGTAATGTTCTTGTGTTCCTTGTTTATTGCGTTTTCATCACAGGAGCAGCTCTATTCTAGAAAATTTCAATTTGAGTTTCGCCTTGTGAAGTAAGAAAGGTTGGGTTGGGGTTGGTTGCTTCATTTTGAGATATTTTAGCATCAGGGGCATTCTGGGTCTGATTGATTACAGTGATACAATCGTTATTTTAAATTTAGGCAGTTTACCTAGTAATCCTTTATTGAAACAGTGTATATGGGGTGTGAGAAACTGGTTTTTACTTTTGATTTGACTCATCTAAAGTCAGTTCAGTAGAGTGTACTACACAGCATAAAACGTATTAATAATCACGACGTTTGAGATTGTAACTATCTTCATAGTTTGTTGTGTATGGGCCTGATTTGATCATAATTCTCAAAATTTGGAACTTCACTTTTAATTCTAGAGTACACTTTTTCATTTTGACAGAACCAAATGCCAAATAACTGTCTTTGTTTGGTACCTGTTCTAGCAAAGAAGAATAAGATCTTAAATAGAGCATTTGGTTTTAGCCAGAAACACAGAGATTTGTAGTCGAGTTTTTTTCTCCCTTTTTCTGATCTCGTATCTCCCCTTTTATGCTCTATCCATCCACCTTCCTGTATCTGGTCCTGCCTTTAATCTTTATTCACTATTAAATGTCAATTTTACTTTATAACACTCTAACCTTGCATTAAAACTATATTGAATGTGGAGGAGACATTAACAAGATTTCTCTATTAAATGTTCAGTCTTTGATCAGATATTTTCCTGAGATATGATCTTATCCTATCAAAATTGTTCCTAAACAGATCAGACCCTACCAATGACACCACAATACCTATTTTGATTTTTTTTTCCGATGTACTGACAAAACGAGTTGTCATTTTCTAGATATTTTTATTGTATAAAAACTATAAGGAACATATTACAGCAGTAAATTGGATGATTGAGTTGCTAGTTCCCCACCTAAGCTCAACGACAAAAGGGATGGTTTTACTTGGAGAATGGAATGTCTTAGTATTTATAGGGTTTATATGATTGCTGCAACAGGCAGCTTGAATTCATTGCTCTCATTTGTAGTCATATAAGATGGAAGTTTGCAAGTCTTAGGTTCCTTCCTTTTTTAGTACATATCTGCAGCTGTTGCTATTTTGTTTAATTATAGTGTTTCTGTTTATTTGCAGGTCTTAGTGACAGGGTTCAGAAGCCTTCCACTCTTGTTTGCAGATACACCTCTAATGCAGTTCGTGAGTTAACAATAGCAAGTAACGTTCTTCACTCCAATCAGTTATATTGTCTCCCTCCCCCCCATCTCTTCTATGTTTATATTCCTACAGCCATTGCTTAGCAGCATCAGCCTTCTTATTTAAGTCATAGAAGCAGATGCTGTTAGTAAATCTTAAATCTACTTTGGTGTCAAAAAGGAAATTTATGATTATATGCATTTACTTTCCTATGAGCTCTTTGTGATTTAAAATGGAATTTTGTCTTCTATATCATCGTCAACAATAGCAAATATATCCTGTTTTATTGTTAAAAAGAGAATTTATATGATTATTACAATATTATTTTGGAAGGAACCCCTTTTCAGCTTTGCCTCTAAAACCAACTGGGTTTTTGGTTTGTGTTATATATATGAAAGAATCACTTCAAGACAAGGCACACACAGAAAGGGAAAGTTTGTGGCAAAGAACCAAGATTTGAATATGCTTCACAGTGCACGCATAGTGTTGTCAGGCCACACCACCATCTCAGCTTTTTCCTTCAGACCCTCTAGTCCCTCTATTACGACAGCCTCTTCACTTGGTTTCTGCATGGAGCAATCTCCTCCTTTAAAGCTAAAGCAGCGTCACCAGCCCCATCTCGCCTGTCAAGCAACATCACGGGACGATGATGCGTCTCTAAGGTTAAATTTTGCATTTTAAATAAATGAAGATTATTTTCTGATTGTATGGATCTGTTTTTCAGCTTTCTTCAACTTTGGCAGATAAATGTAATATTCTTTAGAAGTTTCTGAAACTGAAAATGACATGAACAGCCCAAAATTTGGTATTGATGTTTGTAGGAATGATGAACAGCCTGTTCATGGACTATCTGAAGTGGTTGTTGGGGTTCTGGGAGGTGGGCAACTTGGTCGTATGATGTGTCAAGCTGCTTCTCAGATGGCCATTAAAGTAATGGTTTTAGATCCACAAGAAAATTGCCCTGCTAGTTCTCTGGCTTATCATCATATGGTTGGAAGCTTTGATGAAAGCACTAAAGTGGAGGAATTTGCCAAGAGGTTCAGCTTTTTGTGTAATTGATGTTTTGTATTTTTCATTTTCTATGTCACTTATTGGAAAGTACGATGTTCAGATGTGGAGTATTGACAGTGGAAATTGAGCATGTTGATGTTGATACATTAGAAAGACTTGAGAAACAGGGAGTTGACTGCCAGCCCAAAGCCTCTACAGTCAGAATTATTCAGGTGATTATCTTTCTGGTTTTCATGTGTAGTACTAATTGAGAAAATGAATAAGTAGATAGTTTCATTATATGCACAAAGCCTGGTCATTGTAGTAGGATATCTCCTTTTCACAAACTTGACAATTTCAACAATTTAAAGGTTAGAGTAATGCTGTTATCTGAATGGTTTCCTTGACATGATTATTCAACTTGTTATAGGATAAGTATCAGCAAAAGGTTCACTTCTCCCAGCATGGCATTCCACTTCCTGAATTTATGAAGGTTTGTACCATTTATATCTGTTAAAATAGTATTTGAAAATTCATCTTTAGGATATTAATTGAAGATAAATGAATAATATGTTTTGAACAGATAGATGATCTTGAAGGTGCTAAGAAAGTAGGGGAACTCTTTGGATATCCTCTTATGATTAAGAGTAGGAGACTAGCTTATGATGGGCGAGGAAATTTTGTTGCTAAAAGTGAAGAGGAACTTTCTTCTGCTGTGGATGGTAAGTAGGTCTTTAACAAGTGTGTTTTTTCTTTTCTTTTCTTGAGAAAGGGAAAACATGAAAAAACTCATCTGTCCTTCATTAGCCAAAAGAATAAGAAGAACATCTTTGAATTCATACCTTTTACTCTTCTTTTTTAACCTGCCTCTCCCCATCCCCCAACTTTGCAGCTCTAGGAGGATTTGATCGTGGTTTATATGCTGAAAAATGGGCGCCTTTTGTCAAGGTCAGTGTCTATATTTTTCGCTGATCATAGTGATTATTCAATCCATGATTCAATAGATATTGCTGGTGCTAAACCAATGAATGTTGAGTTTTTGTTTTTTTTTATATAGTGGTCAATTTATTAAGATCTCATCTGAAAGGATTGTTTCAATTGTTCATTATGGCTGTCAATCAAATAATATTTCCCTCTCTACTGTATTGGCCTTCGATAACAGTTTGCCTTGCATGGATGAAAATTATTGATGTAACTCATTCTAATGCTATACAATGCTCACTTCTCTTGCAAAATTCTTTTACTCTTAAATTTCCCTCCTTTGAATGAATTATGTTATAGTACTTCATGGTGTTTTCATTCAATTTACTTGTTTACTTATCTAAAGCATGCCTTTCAGCTCATGAAATAGTTTTTTATGAGTTTGTGAACCTTAAAATATTTTTCTCCCAAAATAATGGCAGGAACTAGCTGTCATTGTGGCAAGAGGGAGAGACAATTCCATTTCATGCTATCCTGTTGTTGAAACTATTCACAGGTAACTTGCAGAACACATCCATGATACATTTATTATTATGAAAGATTTTAAATCAAGTTTTCCCACAGATTAACTTAAAATATTTATGTTTGGTTGTAGGGACAATATATGCCACATAGTTAAGGCTCCTGCTAATGTGAAATGGAAGACGAGAGAGCTTGCCACAGAAGTTGCTTTCAATGCTGTTAACTCTCTGGAAGGTGCTGGTGTGTTTGCAGTTGAATTGTTCTTAACCAAGGATGGAGAGGTTGTTACTTTTTTCATGAACTTTGGACATGCCTTAATGTTTTCTTCTTGACTGCTACATTTACTTCTTTTTACTAGTAATTTTTCTGCTGTGCAAATACCTTATATTTGTTTGTTAATCCCATGATAGTGACCATGCCCATGTTTCTTCACAGATTTTATTAAATGAAGTAGCACCTAGACCTCACAATAGTGGGCATCATACAATAGAATCTTGCTATACCTCACAATATGAGCAACATTTGCGGGCTGTTGTTGGTCTTCCACTTGGTGATCCATCAATGAAAACTCCAGCTGCTATCATGTACAACATATTAGGTGAAGAAGAGGTACTCTTAGCATTAAGTATCTCTCCATTTTGCATTCTCTATCATATATATGAAATAAGGTCTTTTTTTTCTCCTATTCCTGTTGAAGTGATGCTATTATATTTGTCTGGGTTTCATTATTATAAGAATAATAATAATTGTTATTATTATTATCAGGTGCATGGTTGCAAAAGAGTTGTGATATTACTAATGAATAATTTTTTTCACATTATTATACATGAAATGAAAATGTAAATATGAATGGTTTGAAATTAAACATTTGTAAGAAAGTATGGAAGTCAAATTTGAAGAAAAATCTCCCCTGTTGTCATGAATCTGAACAGAAGTGATTGACTTTTATCATGTTATATATTTGGTTCATAGTTAGATGGTGGTTATGCATTTTAAGTCTATTGAATGCTCCCTTTAGTTCATTTAATTATTTTGAAAGGATCATTCCATTCAATTACTGTGACTCTGGCCCATTAACTTTACTGAATAATTTCAGGGGGAACTTGGTTTTCAATTAGCACATCAATTGATCAAAAGGGCACTGGCTATCCCTGGTGCTTCTGTTCATTGGTATGATAAGCCAGGTAAACTTCTTGTTAAGCAGCAATTTTAAGTTTGATCACACCCGTCTTGCTGTTTCATCACTTGTATGATCACTAAATGACACCATAATGACAATGGTCAGAAATGAGGAAGCAACGGAAGATGGGCCATATAACTATTGTTGGACCCTCCCTTAACAATATTGAAAGCAATCTTGCAATACTGGTGGAAGGGAAAAGATTACATGATAAGACTAGTGGTTAGTAACGAAGACTTTTTTCATAATTCTCTTTTTTTTTGTTAGCTATTGATCTTATGTTGCTAGACCTGTGATGATGGTTTTCATAGTAACTCATTGACTGATGCAATAATTGCACATGGTCAATGAATAGTTCATAGTTGCAGTACTGATTTTATATTTTTTATTCTATTTTTTTCTTCTTTTATTCTAAGCTAAATATTTGAGTTAGACCTAGGAATATAGTAATATTTGAAGCATGTATCAGTTTCCGAAGCATGAACTTGTTGGACATGTTTCTAACACATCCTCCAACACCTATCTGGGAAGTCCTTCTAAGAATTATCTTTTGTTGACTTGGACATTTGAGAAAATACCTCCATACAGCCAAACGATTCAAGATACTGCTGGTATTCTAAAAAACACATTTTTTTAGCATTAAGAGAAGCCAGCTTAAATTGTATGAAATATTAAAAATTAATATGTTCTTTTTTGGTGAGATTCGTTATCTTAGGAAGTCGAACATGAATTATGAAATCTTGATTATCAAACAAGATATTTGGCTACGCACAAAGAGTCCTACATTTAGACAATAGTTTTGTTTGAGTGTTCATGTTGAAGTTTGTGCTTCCATATCACTTGTAGCTATGTCTATCTTTCTCTAGTCAATCACATTAACTGCTGCCTGTCCAACCTATCAAAACATGTTTTATCTCAGAATATAGGTTGATTGTTTGCTTTATTGAACTTTGTCCTTGTCTTCTGTCTTATTGAAAGCAAAATTAATATTTTTACATAAAGTTTCGTTTCATTTGTTTGTTTAACATTTTTGGTGATTTAGTATTTTGACATTTTTCTTTTTGGATTTTCTAGCTATTGGGAGAACTCTATTATTTTGTGTCTTTATTACCTTATAATAATATGCCATCTTGTTATGACTCTGGCAAGACAAATTACTTGTTTCTTCCTCATATTTTGCTCAAAACATTGTTAGTATCTAATGAATATGGAGAATAAGTAAGATTATTGAAATTACAAATTGTATCTGTATCCATATATTGCTTTCAGTCATCCTTTCTGTGTTTTGCTATCTACTCTCTGACAAATATAAGAAAACTACCTCTAACCATTCTCTTATAATTAAGGAAACTGAAGAGGAGCACTGTATTTGAGAGGTTGAAGCTAAAATCTTGTTATTCTCATATTATTGCTTTGTTTTGTTTCATAATTGTAGTTGCTCCACGTGTGGGGATCATAATGGGTTCTGATTCAGATCTTCCTGTTATGAAAAGTGCTGCTGAAATCTTAGAGATGTTTGATGTGCCTCATGAGGTATAATTATTCTAATTTCCCTGAGGGAGTTGTTTTCTTTTCAGAATTACAAAATACCTTCAGATATATCTTTAGAATATTTGAAGTATCTTAGATGATGTCTTAGGATTATTATTCTTTTATATTTTGATTTATTTCCTTATTTTATCAGGATACTTATAATTATAGAAATATCTGATTAGAATCAGATTTATTATGATTTATAGGAATAAATATCCTATTATAGTTCATAAAATCAACTCTGTTGTGTAGTACATACAAAGTTTTTCAGTATTTCTTCCTTCTATATTTTTTTCTTTCGATATGATATTAGAGTGGTACCATTGCATGTGACATGTGTTACCACTGTTTTACTTGAGTTCCCTAAAACAAAAAAAGTGGAACTCTAATGATCACATCTTCTGTTGTATCTTACTTTCAGCATGGTTGTCACTTTTCATTGTTTTTTATTTGGTTTGCCATTTTTTATTTGTAATTGCTGTTCATTGTTGCCAACTTCTTCGTTTATACACTATGTTAGCCACCTTCCCACTGCACGTATTGCCTCCACTTTTTCTAGACCCAATGGTCCTGAATTTTCCTATATGCATTGGAAAAAAATCGGCGTAGGAAATGTTGGAGCCATTGTGCTCGGTAATAGCTGAGACCAATCCATCTGGTAAAAAGCCAGGGTTACTGCATCTGGCAAAAAGCTGGGGCCATATCTGAAGATAATTTATATTTCTAACAGTTGTGTATGGAATCTTTTATTCTTAAAGATAAATACGCTTATTAAATTTCAGGTAAGAATAGTTTCAGCGCACAGGACTCCAGAATTGATGTTTTCTTATGCCTCATCTGCTCATGAACGAGGCATACAAGTCATCATTGCTGGTGCTGGTGGTGCAGCTCATTTGCCTGGTAAATCATTTGAATTTTACTTTGTATTATTATCTTAAAGATGAGATGTCTTATTGGCATTAAGTAAGCTTCAAATCTCAGGTATGGTTGCTGCTCTTACTCCCTTGCCTGTTGTTGGCGTTCCTGTGCGTGCTTCTACCTTGGATGGACTTGATTCACTCTTGTCAATTGTCCAGGTATTTTTGTTTTTGCGTAAATATCAATGCTTACCAATTTTCCATGCTGAACATAATTCTTTGCTGTGTTCCTCGGTTGCCTTTTTCCAGTGATGAGTTAATAAGATGTAATATGATTTTGAAAGGGCATTATTGGTTCTTTTTCAGAAGCGTAAGATAAATATTGATTGAAATCTTTCTAAATGAAGACTTTTCCTTGTTGATGATTTTGGTTTTATTGCTAAGGGTTCTGGTATTTTTATGAGTGTTAATATTAAGTTAATTATTGTTTGTGAATGAGGGATTTATGAAGATACTAATCTGAAGGCAAGATTCTCAATCGCTGAACCCAGCCTTTCTTTCACCAATAAGAATTTTCCTTTGCAACTCCTTCCTGTATTCTGTGTTTTTATTTGGGATGGGGGTTGGGATTGTTGAAGGTGTTCTGTAAACATTCACATTTGTTGTCACATTCTCTTCTCAATTCTTTGGTTCAGCATTGGAGCTGGACTTGGCTTCCTTTTGGCCATCAACGAAGTTTACCCTTGTTTTGTCTTGCCTTATCCCTGCCGAGTAACCTGATATGAATTAACCAAACAAGTGAAATCATTTTCAATTACAGTTTTAAGTCAGATTTATCCTCACTTCTAGTCTAGGTAGTCAATTCAGTGTCAGTAACCACCAATTGTTTTAGGACTTGGGAAATTGAATCAGCAGTGACCTTTTTCAATTATTAAAGCTAAATTGTAACATGTAGTTGGTGTTTTGCTTTTCTAGTTTTTGATACACGGGATTAGGTAAAATTTCATGTAATTCAGTATAAAGAATAGAAATTCCAGTATTGCTAAATGGATTCATGTGATTTGATGAAAGGAGGACTGGAGCTAAATACAATTTTTAATATTTTCTTAAAACTAAAAGCATTTCTTTTAAAACAGAGCAAAAGCTCAAAAGTGCAGCTTCTATAGAAGTTGTCAAAAAGATTGAACCAAACACCACCATAGCCTTTTCTTGCTGACACATTTGTTGGCTGTGCAGATGCCGAGAGGTGTGCCAGTTGCCACTGTTGCAGTTAATAATGCAACTAATGCTGGATTGCTGGCAGTGAGGATGTTGGGTGTTGCCAACGATGATCTTCTGTCAAGGTTTTCTCTTCTCCCTCTTCCTTTATGTAAATCTAATGTATCATTTGGTGATTAAAGTAAAATTCATAATATTGTGCAGGATGAGTCAATATCAAGAAGACCAAAAAGAAGGCGTCTTGAGCAAAGGAGATAAACTAGAAAAACATGGTTGGGAATCCTACTTAAAAAATAGTTAATTGTACCCATTAATTTGGTCATTCGTTTTTAGGCTCCCATCTCATTTTTGGTCAAGTGCAAAGTTTTGGTAGAAAAGAAGTCTCATGGAGGGTGTGGTATATCAATAAGTAGATTGAGAAACATTGGAGTTAGATGTTTTGTTACCTAAATCAACAGATTTTCTATTTTCTGTTGCTAACATGCAGGAAGAAAGGAAAAGTATGTAATATGACTGAAAAGTCTTGAATTCACATCGATATTTACTGTTACCAAAATAAGTCCCTGCCAGTACCTTCAAATAGATTTGACCAGCTAAAATGTATAACTTGTATTTTATTTGGTTTGTAATGCACAATGTGCCACGCTCGTATCATTGAGAACAGAGTTTTGTTGTTTTGGTCCATAATTTGGGTGTTTCTTCCAGCACCCTATCAAAAATTCTTCATGTATCTCATCAATTTTTATCTTTTACAAAAGCTTTCCAGAACATACTTGGTGAATTGGATTGAGCATTTAGTCATTTTATCTATTTGATGGGTTCACAAAAAAACTTTGATAGGCTACAGTAAAAAAGCCTCCATAATTTTGGGTATATGATTCACAACTTTCGACTGTTTGGACATATTGGACATATTAAACGTGTATAATCTGATGTTATAAGAGTTAAATTGTAATGATTAATAATTTAAAATAATATTATAAATTAAAATTTATTTATTATAAATTTGAAATGCATTTCATTACAAAATTTAAATATAGTGTACACATGTTATTTATATATCTAAAAGTTTTTAATTATATAAAAATATTTATCAAAATCTAATAAAATACTAATTTAATGTGATTGATTTTCTTCTAGTACAGATTTATGCTCTTCATATTCTTTCTAACTAATTTTTTATTATATAAATCTTTACTATTTTATTCTTTAAAATTTTGTAAATATTTATTTCAACTCAATTAATTATTTATAATAAAAACATCATTATCATTTTTTATTTTATTAATAATTATTATAATAATTAGTTTTTTATTTTTTTTATAATCATAAACATAATCTATATGAATTCCCTTTTAAACTACTTTATTTTTACATTCATTTTACCATTTTATATTTTAGTTATTTTTCTAAACTCAATTAAACAACTTACAATAAAAAATTATTTATAATAAAACTATTATAACTATTTTTTATGGACCATTTTTTTAATTTTAATAATAATTTTTTTTACCTTCATAAGAAAAAAATTGGGCACATGTCTTCTTCCCACTGCTATTAAAGAGGGTACATTTTTATTCTAGAGTCTGAAGCAAAACATTCACCATACTACATATCAAGAGAAAACAGAGGACAAAAAAATTATTTCCATTTGTTATTTTGGATCACTGCTCCTCTCACTTTGAATGGTACAAACACAGAATCATCTGGTGTTGGGAAAATAAAATGAAACACAAAACCAGACACACTTTTATTGGAACAAATTGGATTCAGGTGTTTGATTTCGTTTGGTGTAATTTCAGTTTGTCATTCTACTTCGCATTCTCCTCTCTTGACTCTTTCATTAATGTCGATGTGCGACTCGGGTTTTTCCCGATACACTAGCCCAACGACTGCGTGGAACAACCAGCTCCGGCAGCTATCGAAGCAACGGCAATACAGAGAAGCCTTAACTCTATACCGCCATATGCTCCGTTCCTCATTCTTCCCCAACGCCTTCACTTTCCCCTTCCTTTTGAAATCTTGCGCCTTTCTCTCTCTCCCTCTCACTGTTTCTCAGCTACACGCACATGTCATTCGAACCGGGTCGCAACCCGACCCGTATACCCGCTCTTCCCTCATCAACACCTACTCTAAATGCTTCCTCCCTCACCACGCACGCAAGGTTTTCGATGAACTGCCAAATCCCACCATTTGCTACAATGCAATGATCTCCGGCTATTCCTTCAACTCCAGCCCTCTTGACGCTGTCAAATTGTTCCGTCAAATGCGGAGGGAGGAGGAGGACGGGTTGGACGTGAATGGTGACGTTAGTGTTAACGCTGTTACACTATTGAGCTTGGTTTCTGGCTGTTCAGTGGCTACCCATTTGAAAATTGGCTCGTGCCTTCATGGGTGTGTTGTTAAGTTTGGGTTTGTGACCGATTTGGCTGTGGCAAATAGTTTGGTCACCATGTATGTTAAATGTGGGGAGGTTGAAGCTGCACGTCAAGTATTTGACGAAATGTCTGTGAAGGATTTGATTACTTGGAATGCTATGGTTTCTGGGTACGCGCAGAACGGGCATGCTAGGAGTGTTTTGGAGGTTTATAATGAGATGAAGTTGAATGGGGTGAGTGCTGATGCTGTTACCCTTCTGGCGCTTCTGTCGGCTTGTGCAAACCTTGGAGCACAAGGAATTGGTCATAAGGTGGAGCGTGAGATTGAGCGGCTAGGTTTTGGTTCTAATCCGTTTTTGAGGAATGCGCTAGTGAATATGTATGCTAGGTGTGGAAACTTGACTCAGGCACGCAGGGTTTTTGATTGCTCGGGGGAGAAGAGTGTGGTTTCGTGGACGGCAATCATTGGTGGGTATGGGATCCATGGCCACGGTGCGGTTGCGATAGAGCTTTTTGATGAGATGGTTAAGTCAGGTGTTAGGCCGGATCAGACGGTATTTGTGAGTGTTCTTTCGGCGTGCAGCCATGCCGGGTTAACTGATAGGGGTTTGGAGTATTTTGAAGACATGAAGATGAAGTACGGTTTGCAGCCTGGTCCGGAGCACTATTCTTGTGTGGTGGATCTATTAGGCCGGGCAGGTAGGTTGGAGGAGGCTGTGGATCTTATAATGTCAATGAAGGTGAAACCTGATGGTGCTGTTTGGGGTGCCCTTCTTGGTGCTTGCAAGATTCATAAGAATGTGAAGATAGCTGAGTTGGCCTTTCAGCATGTTGTTGAGCTTGAACCCATGAATATAGGTTACTATGTTTTGTTGTCAAATATATACACTGATGCTAACAACTTAGAAGGGGTTTTAAGAGTTAGAGTCATGATGAGGGAAAGAAAGCTTAGGAAGGATCCTGGACACAGCTATGTGGAATATAAGGGAAAAATGCACCTTTTTCACTCGGGGGATCTGAGCCATCCCCAAAGTAAGGAAATATACAGGATGTTAGATAAATTGGAAAATCTTGTGAAGGAGATCCATCCACCAGATAAAAAATGTCAAGGAAGAAATGAAGAACTCTTAATTGGTACAGGGGTGCACAGTGAAAAATTGGCAGTTGCATTTGCTTTGTTGAACTCTAAGAGTGGAACAGAGATTACCGTCATGAAGAACTTGCGAGTGTGTGTGCATTGTCATTTGTTCATTAAGTTGGTTAGCAAGATTGTCAATCGCCAATTTATTGTTAGAGATGCCACTCGCTTTCATCATTTCAGAGATGGGGTCTGCTCGTGCAAGGACTACTGGTGAATGAGGGATTTATTAAGATACTAATTTGAAGGCAAGATTTTCAATCGCTATGCTTACACCAATAATAATTTTCCATTGCTACTCCTTCCTGTATTCTGTGTTTTTTTTGGGGTGGAGATGGAGATTATTGAATGTGTTCTGTAAACATTCAAATTTGTTGTCTCATTCTCTTATCAATTCTTTGGTTCAGCATTGGAAGCTAGACTTGGCTTCCTTTTGGCCATCAACGAACTTTACCCTTGTTTTGCCTTGCCTTATCCCTGTCGAGTAACCTGATATGAATCAACCAAACAGGTGGAATTATTTTCAATTACAGTATTAAATCAGATTTATCCTCACTTCTAGTCTAGGTAATCAATTCAGTGCCAGTGACCACCAATTGGTGTAGGACTTGGGAAATTGCATCAGCAGTGACATTTTGCAATTATTAAAGCTAATTTGTAACATGTAAATGGTTTTTGCTTTTTTAGTTTCTTTTCTTAAACGGAGGACTTGAGCTAACCTAAATACAATTTTTAAGAATTTCTTAAAACTAAAAGCACTTCTTTAAAAGAGCAAAAGCTCAAAAGTGCAGCTTCTATAGAAGTTACAAAGTCAAAAAGATTGAACCACGCACCACCATAATCTTTTCTTGCTGACACAATTGTTGGCTATGCAGATGTCGAGAGGTGTTCCAGCCACTGTTTCAGTTAATAATGCAACTAATGCTGGATTGCTGGCAGTGAGGATGTTGGATGTTGCCAACGATAATCTTTTGTCAAGGTTTCCCCTTCTGCCTTTATGTAAATCTAATGTGAAAATTGCCCTGCTAGTTCTCTGTCTTATCATCGTATGGTTGAAGCTTTGATGAAAGCACTAAAGTGGAGGAATTTGTCAAGAGGTTCAGTTTTGTTGTGTAATTGATGTTTTGGATTTGTCATTTCCTATGTTACTTATTGGAAAGTACGATGTTCAGGTGCGGAGTATTGACAGATGAAATTGAACATGTTGATGTTGATACATTGGAAAAACTTGAGAAACAGGAAGTTGTCTGCCAGCCCAAAGCCTCTACAGTCAGTTATTCGGGTGATTATTTTTCTGGTTTTCATGTGTAGTACCAATTGAGAAAACGAATAAGTAGATATTTCCATTATATGCACGAAGGCTGGTCATTGTAGTAGACTGGTCACAAACTTGACAATTTCAATAATTTTTAAGGTTAGAGTAATAATGCTGTTACCCTAATGGTTTCCTTGACATGATTATTCAACTTGTTATAGGATAAGTATCAGCAAAAGGTTCACTTCGCCCAGGATGGCATTCCACTTCCTGAATTTATGAAGGTTTGTACCATTTATCTCGGTTAAAATAGTATTTGAAAATTCATCTTTAGGATATTAACTGAAGATAAATGAATACGATGTTTTGAACAGATAGACATCTTGAAGGTGCTAATAAAGCAGGGGAACTCTTTGGATATCGTCTTATGATTAAGAGTAGGAGACTAGCTTAAGATGGGAGAGGAAATTTTGTTGCTAAAAGTGAAGAGGAACTTTCTTTTGTTCGATTCCGACCTACCTTGAATATGTCTAATCCCTTAAGAATGAGGGGTTTTTTAGTAATAATTACTATTCCGACCGACCTATCATGCAGAAGTCTTGTTGTCCACGGTTGGTACCATGATCTGAATTTTACAATTTAGAATACAAAGTTAAAATCTAAATTTTATAATTCGAAAACCATTTTCGGATTCAGAAATAACTTTTAAATGGTAGAATTTAGAATCTAATATTCCAAAATCTATAATTTATAAGTCATTAAAATGCATTTCAAATTTATAATTCGAAATGTAAATTATTTTTTGAATTCTATAATGTAAAAAACAAATTTACATTCTGAATTGTTGTAGAATTTGGAAGTGATATTAAGTGTCTATTACTCATTGCTCTCATTCAACGAAGAAGCTTATAGGAAGGAGTGTAGGACTTAGAAGTCATCTTTTATTTTATTAAGGGTAAAATAAATGTTTCACCAAAAGTAGGGAGGTGAAGAAATGATGGAGGTGCAGGAAGAAACTCCCTCCTGTTAAAAGAGTTCACCCGAGCAAACTTCTAAGCCTAATTAAGAGGCAATATAGCGGTTCTGATGCCACATGGCAAAGGTTGTGTGATCAATTTTTTGTTTTTTTATTCTATTTTAACATTGATATATTTGCCCTTCAATTAAAAAAGGTAAAAGCTATTGTCGATATATTAAGTCTGAATTGTTAACTTTTTAGAAACTAAATCATCTAGTCTTTTATATATACGATTATTTTGCATGTTGTATATCTTCCAATAATGTTCTACACATTAGGTTTGTTTTTGTCAAAAATAAATAAATTTGACATTCAATTTATTATGTATGCAAATATATATTTTTTCTTTTTAATAACTTTATATCTCCAGGATGATTGGTTTTTTCACATATGGTTCGAGTCTTATCTACTAAATATATTAACTTTAAAATCTATAAATTCTAATAATATAATTTCTTTCTTATTTTGTTAACCATACTCATACTTTTATTGCAAATCATTAATATTCCAATAAAAAAAACTTTATGGAAATAGTTTTGTTATATGGTCTTCAAATTCCAAACGATTTTTTTCTTTTTATTTTCTTTCCCTCCATCTGGTATTTATTTTGTTTAAATATAGGCATTTGTTATTGAATAGAATTACAAAATCATTAAATAAAAAGCTAGAAAAGTTGTAAAAATGATTTCTTTTGAAAGGAAATATAATATATCATTAAGCTAGAAATTTTTTAAATAATTTTATATTGTTATTTATTTTAGAAAATCAATAAAATGATAATTAATATATTTTAATAAAGGGTACTATGTGCATACGTTTTTGTATTTTTCTATTTTTTGTGTGGTAATATTTAAGAATTCTCATTCATAATCAACCTTAAAAATAAACAACCTCTCAAATGGTGCTCATCTACCCAAAAGTGGCCCGGAAACCTTATGGGCTATAACGTCATAGTATAATCTTCATGAACAGCTTCTTCCGACACCTCCATAAACTTTTAAAATATCCGAAAGTTGTTTTACATTTTGTACGCGAGTGAAAAAGAAGGTGAAGGTGCTTGGTTGGTGGTGGTAACGTGCTGGTGCGGGCACTGTTACGCTTTTCATGTGCTGGTGCGGGCAGTGTTACGCTTTTCATTCTGGTAAGCTTGGTTGGCTCGTTCTCAGTAAGTGATTCTTAAATACTATTTTCGGATTAGTTAAGTTGGATCACTGGATCACACAATCCGGTTCTTTACGCATAAAACAAGAGTGTTCCGAATTAAATAATCTGTATGTATACTCGATCTGGAATATAGCAAAATCACACTTCTGGATTGTATGATCCGGTACTAAATAAACTATGGATTACGCAATCTGAAAGTCAATATTTAACTTGAAATATGCCTTATGGATACAGAATCTGGAACTCATTTTACTATTGAAATTTGGCTTACGGATTACTGAATCTGGAAGTCATTTTGAAACAAAAATTGCAACCTTCGAATTACATAATCCAAAACTTAATTGGACAACACTACCAGATTATGTAATTCGGAGTCCTAAGTACACAACTGCCCATACTAGATTATGTAATCCAGAACTTATTTCAACCCTAAACCGGATTAGGAAATCCAACACTACTTTAAACATAAACCGGATTATGTAATCCGAAATTACTTTAAACACTAAAACCATATCAAATTACATAATTTGGTACCTATTTATGCGAAAGAACAAATGAACGCAAAAACACTTTCAAATACTTCCACATGAAAACTAGTACCAGTTGTGAATGAAGAGCGCAATGGTGAATGAAAACTTTCAGAGAAAAAGAGTTTGAAAGAAGGAGACTTTGAAAGAAGAAGAAAGCTTGAAAGGAGATGGGAAAGGGTGGGTTGTGGTGCTCGAGAGTGAGAGAGGCATAGTTGTGAAAGAGAATTACAATTAGGTTAAAGTAGGTTAGAATTATATTTTAATTTTTTAATATTTTCTACTTAAGGGTATATTAATAAATGCACTTTTAGTATGGGGTGGCGGAAGAAGTTATGGAGATGCAGGAAGAAGTTGTCATCTTCATGTCATACTACTGTTTATGCATTGGCATATCATGATTTTCACGGGGAAAAGGGCCAAAAAGCGCTTTAAGAATTTTGATCCCAAGGAAAAACAACTTTCCTACAAACGAGGAAAATGGTCAACAAGCATTCTGATTTGGCTGTTTATTCCTACACCCCCAACAAATAACTTCCTACACCCCATCATTCTAGAAAAGGACCATTTTACCATTTTAAAAATGACTTCCAGATTATCTTTCTGGAATATTTCCAGAATATACTTTTCAAAACACATTTTATGAATTTTGGATTTACCATTTGGTAAATTAAAAAAATGTGTTCCAGAAAAGATATTCCAGAATGATTTTTTTCCTTTTTCCTATTCCAGAAAAAACATTTTGCTTACGAAACTCCTATTCCAAAAATACCTTTTGCTTACAGAACCCTTATTTCAGAATAATTCAACATTATCAAAGATAATTCTGGTATTACATAAAATGTAGGGTTGTAGGAAGAAAAATGTAGGGTTCAGGAAGAAATATCCTTCTGATTTTGGGACTAAAAAGTCCCCTGCACATGAGGAAAAAGGCCTACAAGCGCTCTAGGGATTTCGATCTTAAGGATTAACAAGTCCCCAACACATAAGGAAAAGGGCTAACAAATGTTCTAGGGATTTTGATCCCAAGGATTAACAAGTATTATACACACGAGAAAAATGACCAGTTATAGGGATTATGATCATAGGGACTAACAAGTCCCCTACACATGATAAAGGCGAATAAATGCTTTAGGAATTATGATCTTAAGGACTAACAAGTCTCATACACATGAGGAAAAGGGCCAACATGAGCTTTAGGGATTTTTATCTTAAGGACTAACAAGTCCCCCACACACATGAAAAAAGGTTGAGAGTCCAAACTATTCTTGTTCCGAGGGTGAAAGAACTCAACTCGATGTAAGAACAATCACTATCAAAATTTCTATACAAAAATTAAGAAAGAAAATACAAATCCAAATTTTAACTAAAAAAACTAGTAAGAAAAAAGGAATTTTAAGGCCTAAACTTTTCTGTGGAGTTACTTGGTTGTTATATGGTGAAGCCAAAGTTCAATTTGAAGCATCTGAAGACACTGTTGAAAGCTAATGAGATGATGGAGGTAGCTAATTTTCTCGGTGTGCTCTGGAGGTATTGTTGCTGCAGATTGCATCTCTTATTGCAGCTCAATAGAGGCAGGGTGATTGCTGGTGCAGGGTGTTTAGCTCATACAGCAAACAACATATGTTTCTTTCATTTTCAGGTGTTTTTTCTTGTATTTGGTAACCCCTTAAGTGGTCTGGTTTGTGTAAAAGGGTTGGGATACCCCTCTTGTATCCCTCTTAATTTAATTTCATTCTTTGCTGATAAAAAAAAGAGAGGATGAATTGCAATTTCTAAAGGATAAAGTGCAAAAATAAAATACATAAATGTTCTAAGTTGATCATCAATAACTTTTTTGTATACAACAATTATATGATGGGTACGATTTTGATCTATCCTGAACTAAATAAGTATTATTGCTCAAGATTGAGATTTTGTATAGTTATAGATACCATTTCTAAAGCATAAAGTACAAAAACAAAATACATAAATGTTCTAAGTTGATCATTAATAATCTTTTCTTATACAACAATTGTAGTGATAGGTACGATTCCAACCTACCATAAACTGAACAAATCTTATCGCTCAATATTGAGATGTTGTATAATGACAAATACATTTTTACCTACCGTGAAGAAGTCTTATTGCTTAAGACAAAGGGGTTGTGTAGTGATTGATAAGTAGGATTCTGACCTACCTTGAAGAAGTTTTCTCACTTAAAACTAAGGAGTTGTGTAGTGATAAATATGATTTTAACCTACTTTAAAAAAGTCTTATCATCTAAAATTGAAGAGTTATATACTAATATTACAATTCTAACCTTACCATGAACTATTTTTATTATTCAAAATTGAATAATTGTGCAATTATAAGTAGATTTTTGACTTATCTAAATAAATCTTATTACTCAAAACTAATTAGAAATAATAAAATATGAATATCAATAAATAAATTAAAGTATAATTATCTTGTATAAATATACTTGAATAAGTCTTATTATTCAAAACTTATTAGGAATAAAAAGATACCAATATCAATAAATAAATTAAAATATAATTTTCTTGTATAAATATATTTAGCACAATAAAATTAGAACAAATACATAACCCGAAGCAAATAATGAAGGACATATTAAAACAAATAATCAATACTAAATAATCACTAAAATAAGGAAATAAATAATAAAATGAGATAGCATTCAGGGATGCATATCTTAACCTTAGGAAAAAAAAATTACAAATTTAAGAAAATACTTGTTTATTAATAAAACGAATAAAATTAAGACAAAATAGAACATAATTGAATGCTCTAACGAGACGATTTCCCAGTCTCTTAGTTAGAATACTCATAATTTCCGTTTAATTACCAGAACTTATGTTTAATTATTAAGTAATTGGATGAACTATTAAAGAATTTCCATTTAAGTATATCCGATGAAGTATTAACTAATTCCTAGTGGTTAATATTTCACAACTAAAAAACAAAAGAAATTGACCCTGACTTTTCTCAACCCAACTCCTACTTCTTTATTTTTCTCAAATAGTTTCTTTTTATAAGAAAATCTCACGCGGTATGACTTTCTTCTTTTCTAAAACATTGGGTTGACTTTTTTCTTTCTCCACTTTAAACAAAGGAATTTACTCTTACCATGTTTTCAAGAATTCTAATTAATTTGAATAGTCGGGTATTGAAATGAGATAAGTAGTTTAAATTTACTAGTACTTAGGGTTTATCTTGTAAAACCTACTGTACAATTTTGCTTATCATTGAATGATTTTATTAAAAATTACATATTATTAAATGCAACTATCATTAAAAGTAAATTTTATTTTATATTACGAAGGGGACTTTAACTCAATCTCATAAAACCGGTTCATGAGGTGAGGTTTGTATCCACTTATATACAATGAATTGTCCTTATAAGTCCAACAAAACATTCGTTAAGATATGTTTGAAATGACTCTGATACCATATTACGAAATGGACTTTAAGTTTAACTCAACTTCATAAAACCAGCTCGCATCCACTTATATACAATGAATTCTCATCATTTAACTAATTTATAAATTTAAGGACCGTATAAAACATTGTAAAAAAAACATAGGAACCTAAGTTTTTACATGCTTTATTGCGGAAACAAAATTATCTGAGCTGGTTGACATAGTCATGGGCGTAGGGTGACTGGTAAAGACTTGAAGCGTGATAAAGTGGGACGACAAGAAACATAACGAAAAGTGTTTGCGAAAGTAGAGATGTTGAACGTGAATAACCTTAATTATGGGTCAGAAGACTCATTCAACTAGGACTTGTCATTGCCAATTTGCAAGGAAATTTCGGAGTGTTTGAAGGTGATTAAAATATCTACACCTTCTAATTTACTCTCTTAATCTTCAAACCGCGGGGTTTTGTTTTGGTCAAAGCAAATATTCAACAAATCCTAACCTAGCTACCTAGCCACTGTGTCGTCTCCATTCACACACACAAGTATATAAACATATAATCATCATAGTCATTCATTCATTCGTCTCAAAACTCCTCTTCTTTTCAATTTCAGAAACCCTTTTAATTGTTTCATCTTGTTTCCATCTCATACAATGGGACGCTGCACGAAGATGTTGGTGTTCACAGCAATTCTGGTATTGAGTTTACAACAAACATGGGGATTTAGGCCATTGAAAGAGAAACAAGTGTGGCAGAATAAGCTGATAATACAATCACTGCAAAGAGGCCCCGTGCAAGGTTCCCAAAGAAACCCTTGTTCCACCGTTCCTGGCCGCAACCATGGACGCTGCACTTTTGAAACCAACGTTGCTCCTGCACCACCAACCTTACCACAACTTGTTACTTAGTTTGGATCATCTTCTGCTATATATATTGCTACCTCATGAGACTCTCAAAGATGTCTCTTCTTCTATATCATATTCATCTTATTCAATCAAAGGTTATATATGTATATAGATTACAGAATATATATGTAATATATGATCCATATTTTTTTTTGGTTCAACTGAAATTAAACAATTTCATTCTTTAATTTGATTATTTCTGTGTCTTTCCTCCTTTGATTCTAGCTGCTTAGTTTTTTGTGTGTATTTTTCGCTCTCTCTCTCTCTGGATTTTGAACTTTTACTGGCGATATTATATTGTCTGTGCCGTGTTCTTCATTACTTCCGCAGATCTTGCCGTCAAATTCGCTGGCTGCCATGCATGCATGACGTGTTTATTATAACATGCATAGTTTCGCCACTTTCATCAAATGTGTTGACTAGTACATAATAATAACGTGGATGACTTGTAACATAAATAGTTTTTCAAAATTATACACATCATTACATCATTTGCTTACTTTTCTTCAATAAAATTCAGCCATTAAAATATATAAGAAATTATGTTTATTATAAGTGAATTTTAAGTTAATTTAATTTTATAAAATCACTCATAATTTATTTATATATTATGAGATGTTTTTATCTTTAATAATTGATGTGGGATTTTCAACACATCCATTCACGTCCAGATTTGTCAACTCGTATTATTATATATTATATATTTATGGATGATCTGAATAAATGATAAATGACCTATAAGTTATGATAAACTTTAAATGATTATAAAATTTTAAATCTAATTTAATTTTATAAAATAACTCATAAATGAGTCACTTATATACTATGTATACTATGAATTGTTCTTATATATCTAATCTAATCAACGTGAAATCTTCAACAATGTTATGAATTATTTTAGATTATCTGATATTCTTAAAAGTGCTAAAATATTACCGTAGACAAATTCTTGACAAAAGTAGCATGATGTAAAAAAAATAAGAAATCAATTTAGTAATTAATGAATTAAATATTTTTTAGATGTTAACTTTGGTGACAAAATATTATGGAAGAATAATATGTATAGTGACATTTTAGAGGAGTGACATGGTAACTTGGGTATTGAACTCTTTTGAAAACGATGGTATATAGAGTCTCAAAGGTTATTTTTACTGAATTCTGAATTGTGGGGACACTTTGATGATGGATAGTGAAGATAGGGATGGTGTGATGAGTAGGATCAAGGTAATATGTAACATGTTGCGTTGAGACAAGGGAACTCCTCATCAGATATCAAACCCTTTTATCTATTATATAGATTTCAAAAACAAAACATGTTGCAACAGCACAATCCATTCCCTTTTTGAAAAAACAATCTCTCAACTATATTTGATTTGGGTTTGGTTATCACAAAAAGTGTTATTATTGGGTAAGAGATGATTATGCCGGTCATATTTTAGTAGTATTTGAATAGGTAGGAGTTCAATATCATTTTATTTATGTATTTGTTACTTAAGTAAATGACAATTTACACTAATTACTTTATTTAATAAATTATGTAAGAGCATCAAATATTCAGATTCAGTTTCAAAGGAATGAGGGAGTTTTATGTAAAAAATATTCTGATACTAAGTCAATCACAACATCAAATTTTATATACTGTGAGTATGATGCCAAAATTTGAGTTAAAATTCCTCCCTGCAAATGTATTTATAAATTTTCGTAGGCGGATTTTTAGCACAAATTTCTCTAGATTTTAATGTGGCACATCATAGTATCCTTCCATAAAATCTAAAATTTGAATATTTGAATATCATATATATAGTTCAAAACATTTATACAATATAATCAGATATATTATTGTGCAAGTAAATAAGAGTATTTAAATAATATAATGAAAGTTACTGCATAAGTAAATCTAATGACTACCACATCATAGATTTAATATTAATTCAATAAATTTCTCCTTATTTCACAAATTGGACCTAAACCCATCTTCTCCTTATAGAAGTTGGATGTTTGACAAATCTTGGACCAACACAAATACCAATAATTTTTATTAATCTTTAATTTAATTAATATAATAACGAATTATTTTCTGTCTCTTTTATTTAATAATTTTTTTATAAATATTATTTATATATCTAAAAGTTTCTTAATTATATAAAAACTATTTATCCAATATAATAAAATAAATGTGATTGATTTTGTTTTAGTAGAGACTCATGCTCTCCATATCCAATATAATAAAATAAATGTGATTGATTTGGCTGTGGCGAATAGTTTGGTCACTGTGTAGGTTAAATGTGGCGAGCTTGAAGTTGCATGCCAAGTGTTTGATGAAATGTTTGCGAGGGATTTGATTACTTGGAATGTTATGATTACTGGATACGCGGAAAACGGGCATGCTAGGAGTGTTTTGGAGGTTTATAGTGAGATGAAGTTGAGTGGGGCGAGTGCTGATGTTGTTACCCTTCTGGGGTTCTGTTGGCTTGTGCAAATCTTGGAGCACAAGGAATTGGTCGTGAGGTGAGCGCGAGATTGAGCGGCTAGGTTTTGGTTCTAATCCGATTTTGAGCAATGCGCTTGTGAATAGATATTCTAGGTGTGGGAACTCAGGCGCGGAGGTCCTTTTATTGCTCGGGGGAGAAGAGCGTGGTTTCGTGGACGGCAATCATTGATGGGTATGGAATCCATGGCCATGGGGCGATGGCGATAGAGCTTTTTGATGAGTTGGTTAATCCAGTGTTAGGCCGAATCAGACAGTATTTGTGAGTGTTCTTTCGGAGTGCAGCCATGCTGGGTTAACTGATAGGGGTTTGGAGTATTTTGAAGGCATGAAGTTGAAGTATGGTTTGCAGCCTGGCTATTAGGCTTGTGTGGTGGATCTATTGGGCCGGGCAGGTGGGTTGGAGGAGGCTGTGGATCTCATAATGTCAATGAAGGTGAAACCTGATGGTGCTATTTGGGGTGCCTTCTGGGTGCTTGCAAGATTCATAAGAATGTGAAGGTAGCAGAATTGGCCTTTCAGCATGTTGTTGAGTTTGAACCCATGGATATAGGTTACTATGTTTTGTTGTCGAATATATACACTGATGCTAACAACTTAGACGGGGTTCTAAGAGTTAGAGTCGTGATGAGGGAAAGATAGCTTCCAGGACACGAAAAATGCACCTTTTTCACTTGGGTCATCCCCAAAGAAAGGAAATATATAGGATGTTAGATGAATTGGAAAATCTTGTGAAGGAGATTCATCCACCAGATGAGAAATGTCAAGGAAGAAGTGAAGGACTCTTAATTGGTACAGGGGTGCACAGTTAAAAATTTGGCAATTGCATTTGCTTTGTTGAAAGAGTGGATGAGAGATTACTGTCATGAAAAACTTGCTGAATTGTCACTTTTTCATTAAGTTGATTAGCAACTCTTTCATCATTTTGGGATCTGGTCATACAAGGACTACCGGTGAAAGCAATGCAACACTATTTATGAAAAATTGCTTTGGATAGTACACAGATATGTTTGACCTCACATAGGTGATTGTTGCTGTTAGTGAGGGAGAAGGACTGAGGACAATGCATCCATGAGAAGTTCTATAAATATGCATGACACAGTCATTTAGGATAAATAACTCTGAATCCACTCAGCTTCGCAAAGGAAAATTGCAACTATGGCACGGGATGTGCAATGGTTTTTTAATTCTATATGATGAGAGTTTTATTTTGATGTGGTGAAATTTTAAAAGCAAATTCCTTAAATGAGTAAATATTTACTTTTTTTAAAAATGGATAATTTGTATATTCCATAATTTAATCAAAGTAAAATCAATTTCAGATAAAAATAAAAACTCGAATATTTCATAGACGATTTTCATCTAAAATCATATATGCAATATATGTTTTTATTTAAAAATATAATAATTTAATAAAATAAATAAAAACTCCTGTATTTCATAAGATTTGAAATATACGTTTTTAATTTAAAAAAAAAATAATCGATAGAATTAAAAAAATGAAATAAGAGAAATCGTATTTGTACCTTACGCTTTTAAGTTTTTTTTTATATATAATTAACGAAAAATAGGTTTTTATAAAATATTTTATTATTATATATAATTAAAAAATGGCTGAATTTTTATAAAATAATTTTTTAGTACATATAATTAAAAAATGTTAATTTTTATAAAATATTTTTTATTATATGACTTTTTTGCTCAACACCGTAAACAGTTTCCCTAACAATGACATCCCCTCCAATTTTGGCCACCATAGCAAATATTTGAATTGCAGCATTTGATATCCAAAATAGAAAAGTCAAAGGATGCTTTCATTCTGTTTATAGATGACTTCTACAACCCAATAAGCTTGCCTTGGATGGTATTTATGTTTAGGGTTTGTTGTTACTTAAGTGAAAATTGAGGTACTAATTGACAAAGGTGCTGCCAATTTCAAAAGTGAGCTTTCTTCCATACATTATTTAAAAATCAAAATTAAAAACAATTTAAATATACTTTATTCTCTTAATTCTCTTATATATATTTTTTAGGACAAAATTATAGCAAAGCAGCTTCAAAATATACACTCTTTCTAACAATATGAGATATGTCCAAAGATCCCACAACTTTTATTATTCATTTGAAAATTAAACTTATATATACACACTATCATTTGGTTGAAAGTAAGGATGGTGTGAGGGAGGGTGTGTTTGATTATACTTATTTCTATCCTTGAAAAGTTATTTTCATCTTCATCCTCATTGGAAATTAAATTTGTATTATATATTCTTTCTGGTCACATAGTGAGTATACTCATACCTAATTATCTTAAATATTAATTAAATAATTTTCTTAAGAAAACAAAAATTATTAAAAGAAAACATGATATTAAAAAACAATTACACATAATTGAAATTTTATGACAACTACAAGATCTATTATATTTTTAAAATGTTGAGAGGGAAAGTATCTTAGGAATTTGAGTGAACTTTGTAGATATTGAACCAGTTGAATTGGCGAGCTCAATGACATCATTATTGTAGCTTTTTCATTGTGGTGATTTCATTTTGGTGAGTCCCTTTATATAAATTGAGGTTTCTATTGTTGCAAAATTCTCTATTTATGTTTTTTTATGTTTTTTATGTTTTTTTGTGTGTGTGTTTGGATTCAGTTGTATGATGAGAAAAGAATTATTCAAATGAAACGAAATTAAGAACCAGAAAGAAAAAATATTTTATGGCTAGTGTACTCAGAAGTAAGAAATTTGTTTCTAAGGACAGATATCAAACTCAAAAGGAACAGTTGAATTCTCAAGTATAATGTTTAATAAATAGAAAATAATATGTAAAAGTTTGTTGGAAAGTTTGTTCTGTATGATGAAATTGCAATAATGTAAATCAAGCAAACTAAAATATTTGTGTGATTCCATTGAAAAAATTGGGATTGAGGTTCATCCTTCTCACTTGTTTATATTTTTACAAAAGATTATAATATCCAATCTTGATTGATATTGATGTACATATATTTATAGAAACTCCTTATCATTAAGAACAAATTATAAAGTAATTAAAATTTCAAATTTATTCTTAGCATTCAAATATGTTAAGCATTATCATTTAGGTCAAATTCTTATAAGTACCTTCCAGTCAAATCTAAGGATCAAGATCAAGATCATGAATAATTCAAGCTTTAAGAATAAAATGATAATAGCAATCATTAATCAAGAAAATATTATAGATAAATATCACCTCAATACATAAGAGTTTGAACAGATTACTCACAATCCAAAGAGCAGAATTAGCCACTCATGTTGGCCATTGCAAGCATGGAAAGCAAGAAAAGAAGATTCAGGATGTTTCTCCTTGACAACTACCTCATATAGGGTTTTCTATCTCTTTCTATTCTCCAATGATGTCTTGGGTTACACCTCACACCTTCTTTTAACCTAGTCGGGCTTGGGCTAAGTGACCTTTTGCATAAGCGAATTATTACTTACTTGAGCGAGTTTGATGAGAAACAATCCAACTTCATTGGAGTGAACTCGCCTGGGCGAGCTCCTCTAGAGTGATCATGTTTGGGTGAATTTTTAGCGAGTTTACAATGTTCCAACTTTTCCTTTTCATCTTGTTTATTTTACTTTAACCTTTTCATCTCCATTTTTCCTTAGAATCGTGAAATTAACACAAATCTGGGAATAAATTGTTCTTATTCATATTATAATTACAAAATATGTAAATAGGTTTAAATTCCTAAATTAGGGGGTTGAATTTTAGTTATTTTATCATAAATATCCATAAATTTCTATCTTTTAATATGAAATATTACTAAAATATGACACTTATCAATATGATTGTATACGAACCCATTCTCTTTTCTAAATAATACAAAATACTTTTTTCTCTTTATCTTTGTCTCTCTCCTTTGGTACTCTTACAACATTTTCTAAAATGCAATACATCCTTTAAAGAAAATCACATAAAGAAAATATGTGTAATGGAGGTTGTGATGAAAGAGGAAGTACCTTGAGGATCTGAATAAACTTGATGAATATTGAATAAGTCAAAGAGAGAACAAAAATTTGTGTAACAAAAGAAGGTTCAAATAAAATGAAACAAATAACCAAAAATAACACTAAAATTAAGTTTTCATGGTTACCTAATTAATTAATAGTGTTTTGGTAATTTAAAATTGGGACGGGGACGGGACGAGTATATACATATTTGTCATCATCCCTGCATTATCTAGTGAAATGGGTTAGATAATACTCAGAAAGGAGTTTATTTTGTCATCACTGATTAAAAGAATGGGAAGGATAAAAATAACTATTTGGTGGGAAGAATGTAAGATCCATAATATTTTAATAATAGATCTTAAAGTGAATAGGAATTGAAGTCTATGAATAGAAGATATATGTTCAAGGATGATTTGTTTTTAGTTTTAGAAAAACAATTACCAAATGAACATCTGAAACGGAAAAAAAGATTACAACACTTGAATCTTAATAATCATGAGTCTCAAATCTTACAAAAAACTTATAATCTTTCAAAATAGATTTAACACTTTTAAAATTCTAGAAAACTCTAAGAACAAAGTAAGTCACTACAAAATCAACCAAGCATCAACATCATACCCATTTATTCTAGAAATGTTTTGGCCAATTCACAATATATGGATACAATGGTTTGATTAATGGAGTAATGTATGAACCAAACAAAGAAACATTTCTAAAAACTTACAATATGATTCCGACAAAGGAAGAAAACAAGAAACATCCAAGAATCACATAAAATAGAAATGGGTTGCACACCCATTCTTGAAGAACACTTACTTGAAATGTGATAAACACCTCGTTAGAATGGGTTGATCTTCTAACTCTGATGGCCAATTGATGTAAACCTTAGAGTGTTGGAAGAATCTTGGTCTACTCAAGGAGGTGTAGAGAATGATATTTTTTTTTAAAGTATCAAAGGAAAAAGCATGTGAAACCATGGTGAGAACCAATTTCGCATTCATTCTTTCTAATGTAAAACCAAGAACAAGAAAGTAAATGAAAGTAAAAATGAATTAAGACCAGAGAATGGAATAAAAACACGCCACTTTCAATGAAGAATTAAAGGATAAGTTCGTGAAGATTTGCCACTTAAGAAAACTTCTCTAGATAAGAAACAAAGCAAGATAAAGAACTCTTGAGACTTTTGAATATAAATTCACAAAGAGATTTTCATTTAATATGGGTGAGTCTTACAAATAGAGGAGACTCCCTTTTGTAGAGAGGAAGCTTGACTTAGGAGTGGAAAAGACAATCAAAATTGAGTTAACTTTTATAATCAAGAGTTGACTCTCTTAAACATCATTATTACATGACATTCTCTTAAAATTAGGGAGTACACATGAGTAGTTTCTTGAATCTAAGAAGGTAATGACGACTATTGGAGAAATCAATATTAGACACTTATCTACTCTCCAATGGACACAAGAAAACTCTTGAAAGCTTGAAGGTCAAGTGGAAGAGTCAAACTACTCCATGTACACTTGAAAGTGGTATGTGGTAGTTTAGAAGTTCCAAAAGACACTTATAGATCCAAGTGCTTCGTCCAAACTCTCTATAGTTCAAAACATGAGTTTCCAAGTTTGTTTAAGGCCAAGAAAATACTTATGTACATGTCCTCTAATCTCCTCTTCCAAAGCTTGAAGTTTTCCTTTTGTTAGCCTTCCTTGGAATCTCTCTTGTATTTCTTCTTCTTTATTCTTCTATGTTAGCTTCTTGTGTTTACTTTCCTTAGCTTCTATTCTCTTTCTTTAACAAGTTATTTTTCATCCGTATTTATATCACATATGCCATTTTTGGGCGATCTTTCATCGGTGGTGGATCATAATTGTATCGCTTATATATATATATGTATATATATATATATGTACATATATTGATATATATGTACATATATTGATATATATGTACATATATGTTTGATCCTGGATGGATGGCCCTAATTGGATGGTGCATGACCCTTGAAGGGTGATGAAGGGATATCCAGGGTGATATCATATCCTAGGCGGTAATGTTGTTTGATCACATAGACAAGTTTTCCGGTAGTGAAAAATTGAGAAAAACTTATTTTTAACTTGTAACATATATACATCTAGTTTGGGAACATATGTTATTTATTACCTTAACATTAAAAATATTGATCAACTCAAGTTTAGTAATTTCAAAATATTTCATGTGTTATCCTCCTATGAGTTTTTGTATAATGATGATTAGAGTTTTTTTTTTATAATGATTTACACTCAATTATGATACAATATGTAAATATGTAAGCGTGAAGATTAATTGATATTCATATATATGATATACATAATAATTATCTATTATAATACAACAATTATAATAATCATATGATATTGTGTTTTTGTTTATCTTAACTTATCCTTGCATTATTGTTGATTATGTATTAACGGTAATTATGATTTGTTAATTGTATTATATTAAGTGTTCGCCGTTGTACTTTTGAAAAACTTTTTATGTGCATGCTACAATGTAGATTGTATATATTAATACATAGAAATTTTGGATTACAATGAAATATAAAATAAAAAATATGAAATAATTGTATTATATATATAATTTTCTCTAAAATTTTTAATTTTTAATTTTTTAATTTTTTAATTTTTACTTTAGTTTTTATCTAACCTATCTGGTCTGAACTTAACCAAACATAATAAATAATAAATACAGTACATTATATTAATTTTGATACATTGATAAATATATTACGCTGTGTATCAATACATCATTTCCTAATATAATTTCTTACCATCAGTATAAATTTACAACATATATATCTATAATATAATGTTCTATATTAAAAAAAGAATCCAATTCTATTAACTTTTATTTGAAGAGAGATGATGGAAAGTAAGAGAGTAAAAAACAAAAAACAGAAACATAAAATAAAAAAGTGACAATTTAAATTGTTTGAATAAAATAAATGATAGATAAATGTATTTATTTTTAACATATTTTTCTTTAATTATTTTAATATTTTAAAAATATTTAATATCATTATTATAATATAAAAAGATAAATACTAATAAAATAATTATATTATAATAGTTAGTTATATAATATAAATAATCAATAAAATATTTATGACATACTTACTAAATTACATGAAAAAATAATCAATTTAAATTTTATTCTTACCAGACTACGATCTCTTTGAGAATGATTGAGTTTTGATAGTAAAGTTGAGTTTTGATATTTATTGAGTTTTAAGTCAATAAATGTACAAGAATATTTGAATAGTAGGTAAATATAAAGTATTAAGTGAGTAAAAAAATATTAAATGATAATTATAAACTTTGTATGTAATCGTTTTTAAATTATCTATAACTATATATAAGAAGATTAATTAACTATATATAAAAAAACGATTTTTTTAAATAATTATTTTTTAGTGTATATAATTTTTTTATTCTGTCTTTATTTAATATATTTCATTATGTAGTTAAATAAAGTATTTTGTTATTTTATATAAATTATTTAAAAAATAAATTTATTTTTTAATTTTTTAAATCAATATTATAATTTTTATATTGAAAATAACTTATGTACTATTTCTTTAATTTCTTATTTTAAGACAATAAAAAAGTAGTGAGGGCATATTCTAATTTGATTTTCACACCAAATCTCACATATCAAATAAAATAACTTTTATCTCTAATCACTCTTTTCACTCAATTTCGAGAAACTCTATTATTTGGTAAGACCATTATTCTTTTGTATCTACTATCAAGTGAATTTTAACTTTAATGTGAACATCATCACACTCTTCAGTTTCAAAACTACCAGTGGAATGAGAGAAAAAAAACTTGAAGAATAAGAGAAATTTAAACTAGAGAAAAAGAAAAAAGAAGTTGATTAATCAATTCATATTTTTTTTTACATGTTATTTTTTTTTTAATTTTTCTTCCAAAATTATTTCTGTATATATCTTGAAAATTGAGTAGAAAAGAAAAATATGAATACCAATGATGAGGTATATTTTATCTTTATTGTTCTTTTAAATATGATTTATTATTGTTATAAGTCTCATATCCACGTGTAAGATGCAAGGGTTACGGTCTTATAGAACGTTGACACTTGACACCTCACATTTTTCAATCTCTCTTTCTACTGTTATAAGATACGATTTAATACAAAAAATCAATTTAAATAATTTTAAAAATATAAGAAGATTTTTTTTAAATCACTCTAATAAATTAAATATTAACCTTAAATATCAAATAAATAAAGTAATTATGAGTTATTGTTACTGTTATAAAGGATAATTATAGTGGGTTCATGTTATCTTCCAGTATTAGAAGAATATGCGATAATTTAGTTGCTCTGTGTTTATAGGACTGGGCAGTACAATTTTCTTATCGTTTTCTCTCATTTTTCCAAGATACTTTTGTAAATTGTATTTTTGTGGCCTATCATTGTCAACAAATTTCACATCTTACACCTTTCCATAGTTGAATAGAAATGATACATTATTTTCTTAACGTTTATTTATTGTCTCCTTATATTTTCTTGTAAGTTCAACTTAGACGTAGCTGTGGAGCTAGGTCATCTAAATGTTCATAGCTTCATATCTAGTACTGTGAACCTACTCCATCTAAATGTTCCATAGCCTCATAACTCAGGTAATATGTTTCCATGCCAGACAAGGACCAATTATATTTACATATTTACATTTCCTTTTATTTTATTTCCACCTCATTTTAATTTTTCTTGCTCATCAAATCACCTATTGTTTTATAAATTTTTTTTTGTCTTTTTGTAAAAAGAATTGGTACCATGTTTTCTATATAGAAAAACTTGAATTTGCAAAGAGAGAAAGAAAAAATTGAAAGTGGTATGAATGAATAGTGAGAAAAGTGTGTGGGGGCATTTGCATGAAGAATTCACATGGTGGCATTGATGGTAGGACAGTGACATAATTGAAGGGTGATTAAGGAAAAGAGGTAAAGAGTATATATATGTAATGGGTTGGGAGTGGACAGTGATGTGAGGTGGATTGCAAAACCCTATGCTATGCTATGCTATGCTACGCCTTCAACCGTCTTATCAACCCTTCCTCTCACCACCTGTCCCATCTTAACTCTTCCTTTATATAACTTTTAAACGAATTTACTACTTTATTAACCTATAAACACTTCAAATAACTTTTTCTTAAATTAATTTACAAAATATTTTTATATTAATCAAATTAATTTATAAACTAGCTTATTAATAATTTAATACATTTTATACTTTTATTGATAATTTCCGAAATTTACTAAATTCTAAATTTTAAACTCTAAATTAGTTAACAAGCATCTAATTAAATTGATGAGTGTGTTTTCTGATAGGTGTATAATTTTCAAAAAGCACTTTATTAATTAAAATATTGTCATGCAATAAAATATAATTATTTTAAGAAACATCATACTCAACAAAATTTATGAATAAATATCTCACGTCTTAAAATAAAAATGGTCCCGCGGTAAAATTAAAAAAAAAATTGTTTTAAAAAAATTTAAATTAAAAGATATCTGTTTATAATTATGATTTCATCAATATAATTTTTAAAATTATTTCATTCTAATTTTAATTATAATTTTGAGCATAATTATCAAAATAGTTTAATTCCTTTTTGAAATTAATAAAATCAGTTTTAAAATTGATAAAATTTGATGTTTTTTTCAAATAAAAATGGGAAGTCCATTTTAGAAATTGACATAATAAAATAAAAAATATAAACATGGAGTGAATTATAAGTGAAAATAGAAGGACCAAAAATCATTATTACATATATAATGAGACACAGAGGGAGAGGGTGCGTGAGGAAAGAGAAGGGGTGTAGGGTGTAAAGTAGCAGAGTGTTGAAAAGACAGTATTGGAACACAGAACATTAATCAATAGAGACACCCTAACCACCCATCATGTTTCAAGACCTGCCACCACATTTTTCATTTGACTCCATTAATCACCAGTACTATTCATTCATGTACTTCTTCTCACAATAACAACTAAACACTATTTATTTCCCTACCTATCTATTCTATCGTTCATTGATTACATTTTTTGGGTATATTCAGGGAAAAAACATCTTACTCATTTGATGCACTCTATTTATTATGGCAGAACTAGAATCTTTAGTTATTACCTACGTAACTTGTACAAGGAAAAACTATGCAAAAGATGTTGCATGTCCTTGGTGTTTATTTTGTAAGTTTGTTTTCCTTAGAAATGAAGATGATGTGATCCATTAATATTATGATTTGGGAATCTTAAGAAGTGAAAGGGAGAGAAAGAGAGAAGAAAAATGTGTCCCATGTAGATAGATAGGTGAGGAGTGTGTGCGATTGTATAAGGATAAGTGTGAAGTGAGTTTGACCTTTGTGTTCGTAATAAGGTGTCTGTCTGTTCCAAAGGACAGTTGGAAATGGACTAGACTGGACGACACTTTTTAAATAGGGCATGTGAATCTTTGGTCCCATTCCATCCAACTAACTATTCTTTTATCTCTCCACTTATCTTCTTCATCAATTAATTCATCTAATTCTTATATTAATTCACTACTTCATTCTTAACTGCAATTTCAATTATTTCATATAAAAAATACAGTTTTATTCATTTTTTTTACTAGAATATGATTGCAATTATTCATTTTAATATTTTTCATTATAAATATTCATTTTATTTAAAGATCAGTCTCTAGTGATGTGTTTAAATCGTTCATCAAAATTTCGTGGTGCATGTTAAACTATCCCTATTCTATTTAGGAGTAAAACTTCTTTGAGAGTATTCATCCCTCTAATTAAGTAAGGAAGTCAATGTTAAATTTCAAAAGAACTTCAGACCAGGGGATCTTGATCTGAAGGTGACATGGTCACAAGTTTCAAAATTCTCTTGTAGGATTTATTTTGTTAATTGAAATAGATATTATTTGATGAAAATGATTTGAAGTTTAAACAATTGGATAAGTGGTTGACTATTTAAATTGATTGTTATGTGTGTTATAAAGTTAAATCTTGGTTTGTACATGTCAAATGTGACTTTAAATGAGATATACTTTGTTCTCTACCTCAAATTCACTCAGTTTCATTTTCATGTCAAGTAGATTGAGATGCAGATGGGGTGCTCTCAGCCTCAAATCTACTCAACGTCATTTTCATGCACTCAAGCGGACCGAGATGCAACTTTTTGGGGGTACTCCCAACCTCAAATCTGCTCAGTTTCATTTCCATGCGCTCAAGCTAATTAAGATGCAATCTTTGGAGTGTTCTCTACCTCAAATAGTTTAGTGCCAACATCTTGCCCTTAACACCAATACCCTGCTTAGCACCGACACCTTGCGCTTAGCACCAACACCCTACGCTTAGCACCAACACCCTATGCTCAACGCCAATGTCTCGTGTTTAGTGGAGTCACTCTAAGTTCAACTCGTTTTCATAGCACTTGTCAGTTTCGCTCAGCTACCTTTTTGTTTCTTTCTATAGGCCATGAAACCTTGTGAAATTTTATCATTTTTTAAATTACAACTTTCTAAGGTTAATGTCTTATTCAATTCATGGAACTTAATGTTTAAAACAAGTAAATTTAACACTTATCAAAATATAAATTAAATACTAATTATATATTCAATTGATTTGTAAAATTTTAAAGGTTATGTGATTGAATTGTATGTTGATGAGTGAGATGAACTATGAATCATGTAGAAATGTAATCAAGACATAATATTTTTAGGAAAAGAAATGTTGTGTTAAGGTGGTTATGACGTGCATTCACTAGAGATATGTTTAGAATGATGTATCCTAACTCTACTAATATGTTAGAATCATATAGTTGAAGATTAATAGGTGGTGAGAGTTAAAAGGGGTTCATATAACCGAGATTGAAGTTTAAAAAAGAAATGATCAAAGCATATCATATGGATTAACCCTGTCATAGAGATGAATTGATTCATATGTTTATGTGGTTGTGAAAAGATTCTCCAACATGAGTAATATGTTGTGTGGAGAGATTTGCCACTGAAAGTAGTATGACAAGTGCAAATCTTTGAGTTTAAATCAATGCATGAGTCTTTCGATGAAAGTAGAGTCAAACATGTATGTGTGGATGTTAGTGGATTCTAGCACGAGTGATGTTGAAGATGAGATATTTGTAGACACTTGGCTATTTAGTACATGGAAACTGTTGAAATATGATGATTCTTGGGTTCGTGATTGTATTCATTAAATTTGGATGAATCACGACGATTCATATATTTGTGATTGTATTTCTTGAAATCTAAAGTTATATTGAAAGTCTTCAAAATACTAGCTTATCATGTTCTTTTGGTTTGTGGTTGTGTTTTTAAAAATTTGTGATGATTGTGTTTTACACAGAAGTACATGCTACATGTGATGAATATCAGTAGTAAGGATCTAAGGAGTTAGCATATAAAATATGGAAAATCTTTTGCCTGCATATATTTGAAAATTCCTATATAAAGGGGTAATATTTTGTAATACTATGAATATGTTGCAAATTATATGTATATACCTATATATTAAATTGGGTGATATAATTATTAAGTAAAGTAGATTAGTATATTACATTTTTTATTGTGGGCATTAGGGGTGGTAAAATGGGCTAGTCCGACCCATTTTGGCTTGACTCATCATTGGCCTGCCAAAAGCAGTGTGGGATGGCTTGGCCCGCCAAGATTATATGGGCTAAAATTGGTAACTCATCCCACCACTTTTTAGTTTTTTTTTTCTCTTTTTTGTATTTTTTTATCTATTTATTTGGTTGTAGTAGTTTATATAACTTTTTGGACTATAAAAATGAAAGGAAGAGCATGAGATTTTATATATAAAATATTGATCACCACTAATTTTAATTTTATATAAAATATTGATCACCTCCAATTTAAATTCCAAAAGTATGAGATTCCTTTTTTAAAATGTCAAAAATAAAGAAGGGTGAGTTGGTGGTCTAGCCCACCCTGCAGGGTAGGCGGATTCAAAAGTTGATTCACCTTGCCTAAATGAGGTGGGTTAGTGGGTCAATCCGCGAACCCGATCTATTTTATCATCCCTAATTTACATATGTTTTCAATACTCATAATTATATAAGAATGATACATCTATAACATTAATAAATATATTATATTGTTTGATATATATAAATTCTTGTCACTTGATCTTTGAAGTATTTTTTTTAAACTAATATAACTACCTCACAAATGTACTATTTAATAAAAAAAATTATTTATTTATTTAATAAATAAATAATTGAGTAACTTATCTTTGTTTTAAAATAACTAAAAAAATTATCTCCTTAAAAAAATGGCTATATAATATCTTATTATTTTTCTATTTTTTAAATTAATTATTCATGAAAATGATAAATTTATAAACATGATAAAATTATAAGAACAAGAAAATTATAAAATATATAAAATTATATATATATATAATAAAATATAAATATACATATAAAATTGTTGTTTTCACTGGTGTTGAGACGAAAATGGTAATTTATTTGTGTTCTTACACGATCTTTGAAGTAAATGACTCTTTTTCTTCTCCTCCTCACCGACTTCCAGTATCTTGCTGACAACTTTGGGCTTCTGGTCACTAGGCTGATTGACTTGGATTGTTTTTCAGCTAGATGGGCTTGGGCTCTCTCAACTTGGTGGACTTAGGCTTTCTCTCGGCTAAGTGAACTTGGGTTCGCTCTCGATTGAGTGGATGTACCTGCAAAGTGCTCTGATGATAAAGTCAAAATTAGTTTGATTAAGCTCTAATTGCATAAAAAACACTCAACTTTACCTCTTAATCAGATCACCTATTCATAATGCTCCTTATTGGTGTAAGGACGAGAAAAATAGTTTTAAAGTAGAAGTGGTATAATTAAAATGATACCTACATATTTTATTATTAAATTTAAAAGAGCATATAAATATAAATTTAGTTATTCAGGTTTCATTTTAAAAGAACCATCATCTCTCTAAAAACTCCATTTTCTTTTCATCTGTCTTCGATTTTGACCTCCTCGCTCATTAGTTTGACGATCGAAGTATGCCATTAGACTCCTGACAGTGAATACTACAAGTCCGATCAGAATCTCTCATATAGTAAGTTCATTTTTGTTCCCTTTTTCCTTTTTTCTCCCTTCTCTCTAAGATTTTGACCTTCTCGCTAATCAGTTTGACGATCGGAGTTTGTCATTGGACTACTGGCAGTGAACTTTACGAGATTGCCCGATCAAAATCTCAAATAGAGTAAGTTCATTCTTGGCTCCTTTTCCTTTGAGTTAGTTTTGATCTAGTTAGGTTTGTCTTTAGTTTAATCTTGCATGTGATGCTTTTATCTTCTTCATAAATAGTCTCTGTTAGCTCAGGGTCCTAATGGTATAGTTAGATTTTTTTTTATCAAGACTCTATGGTGCGGGTTAGGCTACCCTTGAGCTTTTGGTAGTTTGGAGCTCTTAGGGAGCATATGCTTAAGTTGAGGTAAGGGAAGCTAGTTTTATTTTTTAAAAATAGAACCCTAGGTTAGAAGATCTGGATGAGGGGTGACGTGATCACCAATTCCAATTTTTGATTGCAAGATTGTCTCTTTTGAAGAGTAAAGTAATATCTTGACTGAAATGGTTGATTTTGAATATTTTATATTGATTTTAAGGTGAACAAGTTGTTGAAAGTGTTTGTGAATGAGAATTGAAAGTGTTTGAATGATAATATAAATGAGTTGAACTGTTTTTAAATATTTTGTTGAATTACTTAAATGAGATGTTTGACGAGAAGTGGTTGTTTGATTTTAGATGATGATTGATTTATAGAGCATATATTTGGAACTTAGTTATGTGTTTAATTGAATTTTGAGATATATTTGGATTGTTTAGAAAGTTTAAAATATGATGTGATTGAATGGTGCATTGATGTGTTAAATGATGTATGTAATAAGGTGAAAGTGTAATCAAGACATAGTATTTTCCAGAAAGAAAATACCATGTTGAGATTGATATTAGGGTGTATTGATTTGTGAGTGTCTTGTGAATGGGATGATCCTGACTCTACTGATATAATGGAATCACATAGATGAAGTTATTCCGTTGGTGAGAGTCGAATGAGGTTCATTTGGCTGAGTCTGAGGTTTGAAAGAACTGATTAGAGCAGATCAAATGGATTTACCCTGTCATATGAGATTATGAGATATTGAGATTAATTATGCGCATGACTGTGTGGATTCATAATGACTAGTATGATATGTGCAAGTCTCTGGATGCTAATTTCAATACATGAGTCTCCTGGAAGTAAAATTGAGTGTTTGAGTATGTGAGTGAGTAGAAATTTGACAGGAATAATGTGGATGATAAATGTGATAGACACTTGATGACTTTGTGCAAATTATGAGAATTTTATGAATTACGTGTGTTTTTAAAAATCAAATTTATATTAAAATTCTCAAAAATAGCTAGCTTACCATGTGCTTTGTTTTGTGTTTGTTTTCTTTAAATTTGTGATGATCGTGTTAATTTACACAAGAGCAGATAAAATTGTAGGTGATAGAGTTCCTCAGTAAGCAGCAAGAGGAACATATGTTTTATTTTGAATGTTTTATTTGTATACTTTTGTGTATATATTAAACTCCTATGAAGAGAGATATCTTTTTTAAATACAAATATGAAAAAGTAGTATATGCTTATATGTTAATTAGATATTGCATGCATAATATATTAGCAAATATGGATAAAAATAAGAATGTTACAATTAGATTTTTACTTTTTTTTTACACCATACGATTACTAAACGTATTTTTAATATTTTAAACTTATTTATTAAATCTTGATACAATATTACAACTATATTATTATTATTTTTTATCTTTTTATAATTTTACTGACCTTTGCTATTAGTTTTTTTTTTTACTTCTCGAAGAAAGTACAATTTATAAAAATGATTTATTTAATAAATTAAATAGTTGAATAATTTGTTCTCATTTTAAAATAATTAAATAACTTTTTAAAAAACAATGGTTACATAAATTTTTAATACTATTTTTACAAAATTATATATATATATATATTATAAAAGGTAATTTTTTTCTATTTTCTAAATTAATTATTCATAAAAACAAAAAAATTATAAAATTTATAATATTTTTGGACGAGAAAATTTATTTTTATTATAATTTCCAAAGTAATTGATAAAAATGTTAAATTTTATAATATAAAAATTTACAACTAAATAACAGTATAAAAAGTTTGACACGGTCAACTTCGGATTGAATTTTGAACTGTAGAATGATTCATAATTAAACAACAATGGTAAATGAAGTTCTCTTAGATAGTTACTTAGGGGGTAGGCACGTGAATGATGAAATTCTTTGTATATTATATTATTATATAGTATTCAAAATAGTTTGCTATACCTAGAAGACATATTCCCCTATTAATGTGGTACGTTTGGTGATATTCTCCCTACAACAATAAATGAAAGAAAATAGAACAGATGACACGTGCATACACATGTTCAAAATTTAAATTCTTTGACTACCTTCTTCACAAAGTATTAGCAATGTTCTATGTTCTGTCAATTGTTATGCAGGGGTACTACAACTACTTAATTCATTTATTTACATGCAATGGTTCCAACACATTAACAAACACGAGGGGATTGTGCCAGGTAATTCATCGATATGGTAAAAGACAACTATTTAAACAAAGCAAGTTCCTCAGTATCAAATTAAAATATTAAGGTTGTTAAATTTTTACTTATAACTCTCTGCATTTGTCTCTGATTGGTTTATTCTCTTCATATATTAGAGTAATTTTCCCAAGAAAATCCTAATCACACTTCCAGTGATGCAATCCAAGCCTCTTAATCACCGCTCAAATATGTTTTTTAACCATTCACACTCAGAATCATTGAAATCTGATTATTTTACATGATCCTAAAATTTTAAATTATTAGCAGTATAATTTTATTTTTTAAGTTTTGAAAAATTAAAATATAAATAAAAATGATTAAAATGTAAGTCTAATAAAATAAAAATAAAAAAAAGTTATAGAAAATATCTTTAAAGAGGAATCTCTTACAGAACTCCAATGTCATCATCTAACATTAATAAATGTGAGACCTGCAACTCTATAACCTTTTCTCTGCAGATTGTCATGTTTATTGAAAATTGTACATCTCCATTCAAATTCCTATGTTGCCCCATGACATCACTTTTCATTTAAAATAGTGGAAAAAAAAATCTCATTTTTACTGTTTTTTCAACAAATAAATACACTAGTTATGGAATAGTAAGTGAAGATAATGGTTACTAATTTATGAATGAGAATATTTTTTTTTTTAAAAGTAAATAATTTTATCCTATATTATTAAGATTATTGCAAAATTCATTTTTTAAAATATAATTTATAAATTATAAAACGCTTATTCAATATTGTTTCAACCCTTCAAATTTAAAATACTCGTTAAACTAAAGTATTAAATAGTTGTCTACACTTAAAATAACAAATAACTACAATGAATCTAAGAGAATAACTATTTTTTCTATCTCCAAATACTTTTTATAGAAAAATTAAATTAATTGATGCTTTTAGTTTTTAATGAATATGAATTACTTTTTTTTATCTGTTTTCAAATAAAATAATATTTGTATTTATAAAATATAAAATAATTTTATAATTGATAGTGTGGAGTTATTTTTAGAATTATTTATGACTAATAATAATAATAATATTATTTGACTTTTATATGCACTGAAACAACTATTTCGGATGAAGAATCATTTTCATACCTTTTATTTTATTTTATTTTATAAAAACAAAGAAAGTAGTTTTTAAAAGGAAAATAATAGAAAACAAAATCATTCACCTTTTATTTGTTATGTATCTTAGTTTTCTCATCTTAAAACACTTTGTTGTTCAATATTCTTAATTCTCATACTTAACATCTTTAATATGTTACATCCTCTTATTTATCTATATCTAATCAGAATTTCATCATCATTCAATAATGCTTCCTAATAGCGACAAGTATGCTCAAACCAAGAATCCATTTCAGAACAAGTGACCAATCTTATGACATGGTGGAATTATTTTGTTCCTCATCAACACTAGTTTGAAAATATTCTCTTAGAAATCAGTTTTTTTTCTTTTCCCTTTTAAATAAATATAAGATGATTTTAAATGGAAAGAAATCAAACAAGTTATATAATTTGTTTCTTTAATCTTCGTTTGAATGAGAATGAGAGAAGAAAGGAAAGAAAATAAGAAAAAAACCTGAAAATGTTGTTTATATGTATAAAATTATATACATACTTAAAATTAAAAAAATAAAATAATATTTTTATTTCATAAATAACTTTATGATGAAATATAGTTATAAAAGTTCTTCAAAATAATTCAAAACCATCATTCATTTCAACAAGGTAAAAATTAACTAAACTCATCTCAACATTTACTTTGGTAACCATATCACCCTTTGACATGTTACAACCATTCCTAATCTCATTCTTTCAATAGATGAAATTCTTAAAAGGAAATGAGACCTTTAACATATCAAGTTAATTATTAGCTCATGTAATTAATTTAATTAATATATAAATATTTAGTAAATATTTAAAATAATTTTTTTACATGCTTCTTGGTAATAATACTATTGATATAATAATGTATAGCAATAGTTTAAATTAAGAAATAAAAAAATTTAAATTTATAAAAATAGATAAAATTAATTTTAACTAATACTTGTTAATTATTTTTAAAAAAAAAATCAAAATAAAAAAGCACATTCAATTGAAAAAAAAATACTATTTTTTTTATCTAAAATACACAAATATCATTTACATAATAACACTTATATAATTATGTCATTTTTATAAATTTATCAAACACTCACAATCCAACAAACCAACTTAATAACTCAAAACTTATAAATATTTTTTTTTTCAGTTAAGCTAATTTATCTATTACCAACTAGTTTCTGTCAACTATATTCTTAGGTTAAATACATGCAAAAAATTAACAAAAAGACACTGTATATTTAATTACCCTTGGCATCATGTTGTTTGAAGTGAAATAAATCTTAAACTAAAACCTCCTTACCATTAATATTTCCTTTCACTTTTAACCTTGTTTCCCAATCTATCTTAAAAGCTAAGTACAGACTTCAGTAATTGTAAAACAATATTGCATAAAGAAAGAAAAATGAAATAAATTTGAATGGTTAACATTCATAGTCATCAAAAACAACAAATAACAGAGTAGTTTGTGAAATAAAAAACACCCACACACAGTAAATATTTTTCTTTTAAGAGGGTTAAGTATACAAGCTAACTTAAACTATATAACAGTGTTTTTTAAGCATAACATAACTGTTGTATGTGTAGATGGGAGAAATATGAGAAATAAAAGGTGATAATTTTTTTTTTGATTCTCATGTATGCATTCAATAAATCTTGTATATAGTTTACTACTCATATTGTGTCCTTTAATCTTTATTTTCTTTTAATTTAACAGGCTCATGAGTAATTTAAATACTTTCAGAATAATTTATTCATTAAATTTTTAGAACCAAATAGCATAATTTTCTTTCCTTTTTGTTTCAACCATCTCTCTCGTTTGGTTGTGAAATGGTGAAAGGAAAATCAGAGTGGAATCTTGCAATTTTTAAATTATTGTTAACAGACGAGTTTTTAGGTCTTGCACTAAAACTAACTATTTTTATTAATAAAAGAGTATCGAAATATATATAAACAAAGTAATTGATTTCATAAAAACAATAAATTATTTGTGTCCCAGTATTATGATTCTTTTTCCTATATTTTTTGAAACTAAATAAACAGTGACTCCTGCAATGAAGCTTAACAAAGAAAAAACAAAATTTTGCTATGTCTTGAGAAACTTTTGACGTATTTGACTCTGTTTAGTTGCGAACAGCAGCATCTTTTATTTTCTCTCTCTGGTCCATCACGTGAGCTACTTTTTGAAGAGAGAGACAGAGAGAGAGAGGGAGAGAAAAGACACGCAGTTCCAGAGAGGGACCCTGTTGCAGAGAAGAAAGAGCCAAATCAACCAGGTTCCCTCAACCTCAACTATCTCTCTTGCAATAAATAATAATATCTTTCTCGGTGGTGTGGTAGCAACATTGTAAATGAAATTGTAATTGCAAGTGAGAGAGAAGGCAAAAGCGGGAACAGAGAAAAACACAGTCCTTTGTTTCTCTTTGCAGTTCCTTCCTCCGTTGCACTCTTCCCTTGCAGGGGTTGTTTCCCCCTTCTGCTTCAGAGAAAAAGAGAGAGAATAGATTTCAATTTCATCATCTCTTGTATATAAATAGTGAACTTAGTTACTTAGCGTGCGAGAAATGCAGCAGCACCTGATGCAGATGCAGCCCATCATGGCAGCCTACTACCCCAACAACGTCACCACTGATCACATTCAACAGGTCCTTTCCTTTCACTCTTCCATTTCCATTCTCCCTCTCTTTTCCTTCTTCTCCTTTTCTTTTCTTTTCTTTTTCTCAAGCTTCTTTCCACTTTCCCTTCACCTGTCTCTGCTCAGGGAACCTTTTCTTTTGTGTCTCTGAGCCTGTGGGTCTTACTGTGCCACTTTTAGTACTACCCCTTGCTTACTCTGTTTCTCATTATGCCTTCTTCTCTTTATTCTTTGTCACTTTCTGCTAACATCTCTGTGAGACTATCTTAACGTAATCCCCGTCTTTGTCACTTCACCTTCACCACTTTGCTTGATTCCCTCTGTTTTTATCATTTATTAAGCTTGTCTACACTCATTCTTGGGCCCCTTCTCTTTGCCTTTCATTTTAATTACTTTTCTCGACACAGTAATTGTATGTTTACACTGTTCTGGTGGCACCCCACTTTTATACCTGCTGTGTTCTTTGCCCCGTTCATGGAATATAGTGCTGAGCATGACGCTAATAGATTCTCTCATGTGTTCCTTCTGCGGTTTTGTAGATTGGTACATGCATTTGTTTGGCTTCTCTGTTTTGGTTTAGCACCTCCATGGTGATCTGTGTGTGACAATTTTGAACGGCCGGAAAATGATTACATTTATAATTTCAGTTGACAGAAGTAAAATTCACTAATGTGATATGGTATACACAACAATTGTTGTACAATGCATTTTAGAAAATACACCCTAAAATTCTCTGCATATTTTCTGAAGTTTACTATGATTAACATGAATCATATTGTGTGTTTTAAGGGAGAACAGATCAAAAAGGACTTTTTCTCTTTGTTGTTTTCCCCCCACCACCTCACATTTACTAGGCAATTTTTCCCTTGTTTTTTTTTATATTATCATCTCTCTCAAATAACAAGTTTTTGTCTCTTTTCAAGCAGTATCTGGACGAGAATAAGTCTCTGATTCTGAAGATTGTTGAAAGCCAGAATTCTGGCAAGCTGAGCGAGTGTGCTGAGTAAGAATTTGTTTAAATTGCATCATTTGAAAATTTTGATTCTCACATCTTAATTTCTTGGCAAGCATGCATCCTTCTGGTTTGGTGTCATATAATAACTTCAAGGAATAGAAACTTGAACAAGTTCTTACATCAATCCCTTTAGTGAATTTCTAACTTAGTTTTCTGGTTACTTGTTCCACTTGCAATAGCCTAGCTCCTCATAGATTAGCTTTGGGTATTAGCGCGATTAAATAGTTCATGCTAATAATGATTTATCTCAAGATTAATTTTCAAGAACTTAAAAACCTCCTACTTTCTCCTCCTAGTTTTTTGTGTGATATTTTACTTGCAGTTACAGTAGTTGTTGTTCTAAGCTACCTAACCAGTCAATATGACGACAAAAGCTATGGTGTTTGAAATTTTGAATCTATATGGAGTCTGCATTGACTACCTATCTTTTTGCAGGCTTTTTCTAAGATACGGGGTACCCCACAATACTTGAAAAAAATTGGACACCAATAGTTTAATACAATTATGAATTGAATTTGCAAACATGATAAGTTGATGCAAAAGAGTTGTCACTTTCTGTACATATATTTTACATCCCGCAAGGTCAATCTTTCGGAGAAAGGTTGTAACCTTTTGGGCAACTGCATCATTCGTTGTTTTTTTGTCATTGCAGCTGGAAGGGAACACAGGATACTCCAAGTAGATTAAACATTTTTCTTGGGGAAGGGTGGGGGTATGAAAAAGTTGCTTCAAAAAATCACATTTCTCCATGTTTGCCTTGTGATAGAAACCCGAAACAATTATTAGATTTTGCCTTTAACGTCATGGCATGGCATGGAATTCTAGTTCCTTTCCTGCTCCTTTTGCTGTGGTCCTAAATCATCATAACCTTTTGTCTTTATTTCAGGAACCAATCCAGGCTGCAGAGAAATCTCATGTACCTTGCTGCAATAGCTGATTCTCAGCCCCAACCACCTCCTATGCCTGGTCAGGTACACAATTATTTTTCAGAATATTTGATTAGCATAAGAAATCACTTTGAAAGCCTCAACATGAGACATGCTGGATACATTTTATGTGCAAAATATGGTAATGATCCAATATCATACATGACCTTCAGTTAACTTCATGTTCTTTTGGATGTCATTGCAGTATCCTCCTAGTGGAATTATGCAGCAGGGAGCACACTACATGCAGGCTCAACAAGCTCAGCAGATGTCACAACAACAGCTAATGGCTTCACGCTCCTCCCTTTTGTATGCTCAACAACCCTTCTCAGGGCTTCAACAGCAGCAAGGCTTGCACAGCCAACTTGGCATGAGCTCCAGTGGAAGCCAAGGCTTTCACATGTTGGAAAGTGAAGGCACAACTGTAGGGGGCAATGCAACTATAGGTTCTGGAGGGTTCCCTGATTTTGTACGCATTGGCAGCAGTGGCAAGCAAGATATTGGAAGCTCTGGTGAAGGCAGAGGAGGAAGCTCTAGTGGCCACTCTGGTGATGGTGGTGAGACCCTTTACCTGAAATCTGCAGCTGATGGAAACTAAACTAGCCAGGGAGAATGCTGAAGTTTTCTTGGCTTTTAGTGGTTTATTTAGTTAGGAGAATTAGGCAGTGGACATTAAGTAGGGGAAGAAGAAAAGGAAAAACTTGCTGCACTTGCTGCTAAGATATGTTGTTTGTTTATCTTGTGCTGAAGGCAAACAATCTTATCACTGCCTTAAAGTTTCTGCAGTAGTACTAGTAATGCATGCTTTATTTTCTTGTGTAAAGCTTTAATTATAAATGTCAAGGTCACAATATGGCCACTTGTTATCCAGACGGTTATGTGGCGAACCATGACAGATGTAATTTTGCCAACTTCATGGACTTTGAAGGGTCGAAGTTAAGTCACAACCTAAACCCATCATATATGCAACATGCTGTTGTGGTTCATGGTTAGTCTCACTGCCTACCAAGTACATATTTTTTTTATAATTTATAAAGTTAAAAAAACAATCAAAAGAAAATGAGTAATTATTATTTTATAATTAAGTTAAAAAATGTGATTATAAGTCGTGAAATACTGTGTAAGACATTGTTTAAAGATCCATTTTAATATTTATAATAGAGAATAAGAAAGTGATTATTATATATATTAATTTAATTGTTTTGTCTATAAAAAAATAGTTATTAAATTCATTAGTTAGAGGAGGCCACGCAGAAATGGATAAATGTATAAAGTTGAATATTATTGTGAAGATTATGGTGGTGTTAAGAAGTGACAAGTGGCAGTTGGAGTGTTTGAGCATAGGTATAAACATTTGAAAGAGAAGGGAAGGGAGTGAGAAGAAATTTCGTTAAAAAGCGAAGAGGAAGAGACACATAGTTGATTAGGAACCACGAGTTGGCGCGAAAGCAAAGGGAAGAAGAAGAAGGTGCCGAAGTTGAAGGGCGAGGCGAAGAATGTCTTCTCATGGATCCACACCCTCACCCTCACCTACATTCACTTCCACTTCTCTCTCCTTTCATTTTCCCTTCCCTCTCACTTTCACCTTCATCTTTTCTCACTTTCTTAACGCATTTCATTCAAATCGCACTGCCAGATCCCTTACTGTTATCCTTCTCTTTATGAACCACCTACTCCTCCACGCCTCCCACACCTTCCAATCGACACTGCGATAATGGTATGCTTCTAATGCAAACACTTCTCTCGCCATTTTCATTTTTCTTCTTTTTCACGTAATGCGGCTTTTCTTTCTGTTTAGTTAGTCGCCTGCACAATCAATACAGGCCTCAGGCGTTGACCTGTTTTATGTTTATAAAATAATACTATACTTGCGTACCTTATATGCGTTGGAATTGAAAATACTTACGTAACTGATGGAATGGAACTATGGACTAGATGCTTCAGAAGGTATTATGGATCATCAAACTTTGAAGTAAAGTGTTTCTATGCAATTCATACCTGTTTTATATCGTGATCCTCCTCCATGATCAGTGCACATTGGGATTTTGGATTAGTATGGGAAAAAGGATTGGACTCACTGGTAAAATCCGTAGTACAAAACTGGTATACAGTTTCTTAGGTGTTTTTTTTAGTGTTGTTTTCTTATAAGAACTGGGAGATGTTGCATTCAGATGGAGTTGGGCTACGTAGGCAGCACTGTCAGAGATATGATGCCAAATTATGAAACAAAAGTGATCAATCATGGAATGCACGCAGACAAATCTCACTTGGTTTGTTCTGTGTATGGATTGGACATGTTATCCAGATGTGTTAGAGAAGGGGATAATTTTTAACCTTTTATTTTTCTTTTTAGCAATGGGTAGAAGAAATTTTGATTTAGTTGGCATATCAAGTTTCAAATTAATATTGTGACTCGTGATTGTTTATTCTAAACATGAACTTCCACTTCTGAAAAGCATCGACTTAGACTTGTAGAATCTGATTTCTTGTAAAGCAATTTTTCGAGATTCAGAAAGAATTTCAAAATAGCTCCCAATCTATGTATAGAAACGAAACGGGTGTATTAGGAAAAAAATGATATCTTTTCATCCAGCAGCTAACTCTGATTAAACTGACTGACTTTTGTAAATGTGGTATCCACTTGGTTGTTAGGCTACTGTTTGTGAAAATTATGGTAAAACATTCTGATTTATTTTATTTGGCTGTTAGTATTACAGACTCTGTGTAACTGTTAGAAAGAAACTTGTGTTATTGGTAGACATATTTTAGTTCAGTTTGGAATTTATAGATATTTCTAGGCACACGTTATGAGAGAAATGTATATACAGTTCTTGTTAGTTTTTTTGCGGACAAGATAGTTGTAATAAAAAATTATTCCATATCTCCATCTGCAGGGGACTCCCGTGAATATTATTGTGGGTTCTCATGTCTGGATTGAAGACCCAGAGGTATCTTGGATTGATGGGCAGGTATTAAAAATCAATGGAAAGGATGCTGAAATTGAAACTACCAATGGAAAAAAGGTTTGTAGACTGTCAGAGTGCCATTTACCGGGTTCTGTTTTTTATAGTATTAGATTTTTTGCCTTTATATGCATTATATTTTGAGAAGAGGATCGGTAGGTTTATTGTTAATTTGGGTCATTGATACGTGGCTCCCTGTCTTGATAAATTAGGCTTTCATTCTAAAATCAATTCATACTGTGTAGGATAGCCAAACTTTGACATTGGCTTATTGTATGGCAATAATTAAATGAAAGCCTTTAGGGGAGGGTTTGACCTCATTTTTTTTCCTGTGTATTAATTTTCCAAAAATATATTAATTTGCCGCCTCTCTTCAATTTAGTAATTTTCACATGAGGTCCCCATTTTATTTACTTTAGTTTTGACCCTGGTATCCCTTGTGATCATCCTATATATAATTATATACAGCACCTGATGATCAACTTAAAAAAGATAAAGCACTGCTAGTCAGCTGTATCTTAGCTTCAAGTAGATCACAAAATGAGTAAAAAAGGGTAAAGAAAAAATAAAAAAGTAACAAGAGATCCATAAACAAGCCTTATTTCTTTCATTGAACTTAATTTTCCAGCTTGGGATTCAAGTCATTATTGTGATCCATCAAAAGTTGTGTTAATTAATGTTTATCATGTTGAAAATCCACCGTCAAAGTCATTGGAGTCCTGATAAATTTATTGCCATCAGTTTCTTTACTGTATTCCTGCTTTATTTTTACTGATTGAACTCTGTAGTAAAAAAATAATTATTATTTGTTGACTTCTAAAGGCATTTTACTTCATTGATGAAACACTCGCTCTTTCTCATGCTTCTATTGCTAACTGATAATCTGCAAATTTTACTGTGACTTATTTGGCCAAAGATTACATCTGAATTATTACTTGTACTTCTATTTTGCCTATTTCAAGGTTAATGCAAATTTATCAAAAATATATCCTAAGGATATGGAAGCTCCCCCTGGTGGAGTGGACGATATGACTAAACTGTCCTATTTGCATGAGCCTGGAGTCCTGCAGAACTTAAAGGCTAGATATGAATTGAATGAAATATACGTAAGGATTTCTTCCCTTTAATGTGATGAGATGACATACAGTGAAGTTTACAAGTGAAAATATTGTTTTGGCAGACTTATACTGGAAATATTCTGATTGCAATAAATCCATTCCAAAGACTACCTCATATTTATGGTGCACATATGATGCAACAATACAAGGGAGCACCATTTGGAGAATTAAGTCCTCATGTATTTGCCGTTGCTGATGTTGCATATAGGTAATCTTAAATTTTTTCTAAAGATTAAAGCTTCATTTCTATAATTGAAGCAAATATTAAATTGATGCTTTTATTAATAACAGGGCGATGATTATTGAAGGAAAGAGTAATTCAATTCTAGTCAGTGGGGAAAGTGGAGCTGGTAAAACTGAAACTACAAAAATGCTTATGCAGTACCTTGCTTTCTTAGGTGGTAGGGCTGGTACTGAAGGACGAACAGTTGAACAACAAGTTCTTGAAGTATGATTCAATTAATAACTCTCATTTTTTAAAATCTAACAGAATTCCCATTCTCATGCTCCCTCCCCCTCCCGAATAACTTTTGTTTTTCTTATCTTCTATTATGAACTCATTCAAGATTTCCATATTGACTGATTTGAGTGCAGTCAAATCCAGTTCTGGAAGCATTTGGGAATGCTAAAACTGTTAGGAATAACAATTCTAGGTGAGTCTCTCTATAGTGTGGTAAATAAAGAATTTTGTGGGTTTTATTCTCTATGACTTCTGGTATATAAATTATCTTTTTTATCAATCTTTTTGACATGTGGGCCATGAAGGATTCCTTGTGCTTCATTCGTTCTGCTTCTCTGAAATTATAGATTAACTGTGCCTCCATTTTTTTCTCATTTCATTACCTTTAGTATCACGTCATATTGCCAAAGGATTATAATTTTAAGATGCGAAGTTAGAATGATGCCTTAATCAATTTTTTGTTCAGAAAATGATTTATTTTTTGCTAATATAACCTGCTCATGATACTGAATGTGCAAGCTATTACCAAAGAGTTGGTTTCAAATTCTCCTAGTGTTAATGGTGCAGTCGTTTTGGTAAATTTGTTGAGATCCAATTTGATAAAAGTGGAAGAATATCAGGAGCAGCCATCCGAACATATCTTCTAGAGAGATCTCGTGTTTGCCAAATTAATGATCCTGAAAGGAACTACCATTGCTTTTATCTTCTTTGTGCTGCACCAAACGAGGTGGCTTTCTGTCTATCATCTACTCACTGTTGATTCTTTTAATTATGTAAAGTCATTGGAAATTCTGCTAACAGGAAATTGAGAAATACAAATTAGGAAATCCTAGATCATTTCACTACCTTAACCAGTCAAAATGCTATGAACTGGCTGACATAAGTGATGCTCGTGAATATCTTGCCACTCGGAGAGCTATGGATATTGTTGGAATAAGTCAAAAAGATCAGGTATTTCTTTAAGAATAACGAATGTAGCTTCTTTCTTGCTAGAATATAGAATGATTGTTTTCCACCTCTCTGCTTTGTCCTTTTGTCTTGTTCTCAGGAAGCCATTTTCAGAGTTGTTGCTTCAATTCTTCATATTGGTAATATTGAATTCACCAAAGGAAAAGATGTTGACTCATCGGTTCCAAAAGATGACAAAGCCAAATTCCACCTGAAAACAACTGCTGAGCTTCTCATGTACGGACACTGTTGTATCATTACTTGTGTTTTTATGGTTTATAGTTTCTTTAAGATGACTGTCAATATTGGATCAGGTGTGATGCCAATGCCTTGGAAGATGCATTATGTAAGCGTGTCATGATCACCCCTGAAGAAGTTATAAAAAGGAGCCTTGACCCCCAAAGTGCAGCAGTGAGTAGAGATGGATTGGCAAAAACAATTTATTCTCGGCTATTTGACTGGTAAGATACTGAAAATGGAAATACAGTCATTTTTAAGACCTTTGTAGAGTCTAATTAGTGAGACATACTGAATATAAGGATACATGGTTCTGGTTTTGATTCCTGGGTCATTTATGTTTTTGCTAACAGGCTGGTGGACAAGATTAATAATTCAATCGGACAAGACCCCAAATCTAAGTCTTTGATTGGGGTCCTAGATATCTATGGTTTTGAAAGTTTTAAAGCTAACAGGTAATATATAGTTTTGAAGAATAAACATATCGATCCATTAGTATGTCCAAGTGCATTACTGAAGATATTGAAAGCAACTACCTCTACTTGTTCTCAAGTTTCAATCTTTTGTAACTTATTTTCAGTTTATCATGCTCTGCAGTTTCGAGCAATTTTGCATTAATTTCACAAATGAGAAGTTGCAGCAACATTTTAATCAGGCAAACTCTAAGAACAAATTATGCACTTCAAGTTCGTTCACTATTTCTGTATCTAATATGACTATGATGATGGCTTTCAGCACGTGTTTAAAATGGAACAAGAAGAATATACGAAGGAGCAGATCAATTGGAGCTACATTGAATTTGTTGACAACCAAGATGTTTTGGACCTTATTGAGAAGGTTTTCTTTCTATCCTTATTTCCCACTTTCTTCCGGACATTGAGTATATTAACTCATTTTTAGATGGAAGCCCTCTATTTAATTGTTCATATCATTAATGAAACTGAAAGGTAGTGTTTTTATATGCTTAATGATGATATATACAATGCTGCCTTTTTTAACTATCTAATATAGGTTCTTCCCACAGTCTATTTAGTGAGACTATACCTTTCCTATTAATAATGAATACTCGATTGATCCAAGTTGGAAAAGGTTGACAAAAATCACAGAACAGCTACATACATGTAGAAAGTAAGAGAAGCAGGAGTACAGGAACGTGTGATGAAAATAAAATTGGTTTACGAGTTTCTTTCTTGCTTCTTTGGAACTGAGCTGCGAGATCTTTGTTATATAAATTTACCTTTAAGGAATTTCTATTTCTGAGTAGTCGTCCACCAAGTTATTACTTTGAGCCCATTTTACATCCTAATTCAATCCCTAGTTAGGCTTTTCCTGCCTTTTGTTCTTATTCTATTCTTTTACATTGATTTTGCTTTTGCAGAAACCTGGAGGAATCATTGCTCTCCTCGATGAAGCTTGGTAAAATATTGTTTTTTCCTCTTGTGAACTTCTTCTTTTTCATAGTTTGCTTGATGATCTTAATTTTTAACCTTTAGTTCATAAAAGTAGACATGATCCAGTTTTTGTCTGGTTTCTTAAAATCCATAGCTCCTTGGTAAATAACATAACCTATCTCCATCATTCTTTCCTTGACCTTCTGCCTTTGTCTTTCAGCATGTTCCCAAAATCAACTCATGAAACATTTGCAAACAAGCTTTATCAAACATTTAAGAATCACAAGCGATTTATTAAGCCAAAATTGTCTCGAACAGATTTCACAATCGCTCATTATGCTGGGGAGGTATGACTAATCTCAACATTTGCTGCTGCCAAAATGAGACATCATGGTTTTTTCAAATTTACCCTCACAAATTTGCAGGTACTATACCAATCTGAACAATTCTTAGACAAAAACAAGGATTATGTGGTTCCAGAACATCAAGATTTATTGAGTGCTTCCAAATGTTCTTTTGTATCTGGCCTTTTTCCACCACTCCCAGAAGAGTCATCAAAATCTTCCAAATTTTCTTCAATTGGTTCTCGTTTTAAGGTATCATTCCTTTCCAAGTCTTGATTGTAAACTTTAGGATTTCACCTAAAAATTCAAATAATGAATATGTGAACAAGCTCCCCTCACTACCTACAAAAATTGAATTGCCTTCTTATTATCAAGAAGCTAACAAAATTCTGAATGGTGCAGCTACAACTACAAAGCCTAATGGAGACATTAAATTCTACAGAACCCCATTACATTAGATGTGTGAAACCAAACAACCTCCTGAAGCCTGCAATTTTTGAGAATGTCAATATTATGCAACAACTTCGCTGTGGTGTGAGTATACTTCTATGTATTTCCTTTATTTCATTTTTTAGAAGATGGTTTATGCAAAAGTATATTCATAATTCCTTAAAGTCTTTACCCCTTCTTCTGCAATTTGTAACTCTTGCCCTTATAGGGTGTTTTGGAGGCAATCAGAATCAGTTGTGCTGGCTACCCTACTCGCCGTGCGTTCTTTGAATTTATAAACAGATTTGGCCTCCTTGCCCCAGAGGCCATGGAAGCAAAGTAAGCATTCTTTTAGTTTATCTTATATGCCTGGGAGTAAAAGTTTGGCTTTGAATGTTAAAATATTTTGTACCAAACTTGGCCATGGTGCTAATGTCAAGTTTTTCACCTATGGGTAGCTGTGATGAAAAAACTGGTTGCCAAAAGATTCTGGAAAAGATGGGGCTTAAAGGATATCAGGTAACTTAATATATTGCACCAGAATAATTATTGTTCGTGTTCTTGTTGAGTTGTTCATACCTCTGCTGTAAATCCCTTTAGGCCCTGGGAACAACTATAACCCTTGCACATTTCAGCATTACTTTGTAACAGCTCTTTCAGACTTAACTATCTAATATCAACTGGGGGCTTGTATGGTCTCATAACTTGCGTATACGTATAATATGTATGCGCGGCTCATATTTTCACTGGTTGGCTTCAAATGTTGTAGATTGGAAAAACAAAGGTATTCTTGAGAGCAGGTCAGATGGCTGAATTAGATGCTCAGAGAGCTCAAGTACTTAGTAATGCAGCAAAAGTTATCCAACGGCGTGTGCGAACCCATCAAGCTCGCAAACATTATCTTGCATTGCGTAAGAAGACCATATACGTGCAGTCTAGGTGGAGAGGTAAATTGTTTCAATAGTGAAATAACCTGATTAATTTGTTAGTATAAATGCAGTCATGTTCATAGTATGACTTCCCTAACTAGCATAATGTATCTTAGATCTGTAGGAAACCTTATTACTTGATGTTATTCTTAAGATATATGATATATTATCTATAGGAAGACTTGCATGTAAACTCTATGAGCATTTGAGAAGGGAAGCTGCTGCTGTGAAAATACAGAAGAATATACGCAGATATGAAGCTAGGAAAGCCTATAAAGAACTTCATCTGTCCGTACTAACACTGCAACGAGCTATAAGGGCCACTGCTGCTCGCAAGGAATTCAGATTTAGGAAGCAGACTAAAGCTGCCATCCTCATTCAGGTTTGGTCAAGTACTAAATGATTTGGATCATCCTCTAGGGCAATCAGTGTTCAATAATTTTCTCTCTCAAAAATTGTAGGCTTGGTGGCGGTGTCACAGAGCTGCCTTATATTATAAGAGGCTAAAGAAAGGTGCAATAGTCACACAGTGCAGATGGAGGGGACGCATATCCAGGAGAGAACTTAGGAAACTGAAAATGGTATAGTTTTATGTCTACCATGATTCTTATAGATTAAGTAGATCCTTCAAATATATATATGACTAAAGATGTAACATGTTCATCCTACATAACTTGTGGCTCAAAAGGAAAAGGACACTATTTGTCATCAGATCAATTTGTTTAATTGTAAAGTTGAGTTTTAAATCATAGAAGTAAATACAAACAATATTTATATTTTTTATTTATCATAATCATTGTCACCCTTTTGAAGAGAAAAACAACATAAGAACAAAAAAATCTCTTGTGATCTACCAAGATTGAAAATTGGCTCTAACTTTTTACTTGTGATTATAGAAGACATAAAATTGTCCCCTTTTTATTTTGATTTCATAAACCACTATGTTTGAGATCTCACCTCGACTGTAGATAAAGACATTTTATAGTATATAAGTAGGTGCAAACCTCACCTTATAAGCCGATTTTATAAGGTTGAGTTAGGTTTAAAGTCCACTTCTTAATATGATATTAGAGTCTATCCTAGCGAAAGTTTGTTGGACTTATCAGATCACCCGTTATCGGGCCACTATTGAACCATCCATAATATATAGTCTCACGCACGAGTTAGCAGGCCTCGGCATGAGGGAGATGTATTTGAGATCCCACACTAGAGATAAGAACATTTCATAGTATATAAGTGAGTGAAAATCTCACCTTATAAGCCAATTTAATAAAGTTGAGTTAGACTTAAAGTCCACTTCTTAATAAATCTGAATTGAGAGTTGTGTGATATTTTTGTTTCTTTCCTTTTTAGTGATATGGAGGATTAAATCTAAGACTAACCCTACCTTGATCCAACTGATTAAGTTGCTTGTACTTGACTAATTTGTAATATAAGTAGCATAAACCTCACTTTTTCAATATTGTTTTCTGGTTTCATTATATCTTTATATTTTCTTCTCTCTAAGTTGACATTTGTTTCCATTTGCTATAGGCGGCAAAAGAAACTGGTGCCCTACAAGAAGCAAAGGATAAACTTGAAAAACGAGTGGAGGAACTAACTTGGCGTCTTCAACTAGAAAAGGGTTTAAAGGTAAGATACATGTTCTGTGGATAGATAGAATTTGGAAGGATTTTTTGTTCCAATGATCTCTTGTACAAATAAGAAATAGAAAACTGTTAAAAGGAAAAAAATTGCAAGTTACTGAGTACCCTTAGAACTGGTAAGGCATCAAGTAAGCCATGTTGAATCATGTGCAGACCAATTTGGAAGAATCCAAAGCTCAGGAGATAGCAAAATTGCAGAATTCATTGCAGGAGATGCAGAGCAAATTTGAAGAAACTAATGCTCTGCTCATCAAAGAGCGAGAGAATGTAAAGAAAGTTGTCGAAGAAGCACCTCCTGTCGTTCAAGAAACACAGGTTATTGTTGAAGATACACAGAAAATTGAGACATTGACAGCAGAAATTGAGAGCCTAAAGGTAAGAAAGCTCAGTCATAGGAGATCAAATCTCCTATTAGGTAAACCTTATTTCAAGGATGCATCACTTTCTATACAAAATGCTTCATTTAAAGTTTAAAGCTTTTATTTCTAACATTACTTTTTTCAGTGATATATAGGTTATATCATTCTTAGAATGGTACATTAATTTTTTAGCCTTTTTTTCTTCATTGGTTAGTTGGTAAAGGAAAAAAAAAACATCAGATCTGGAGTTTGGTATATCTGATTGAGAACCATGAATTTTCATTCTCTTGAAATTAGCAATATTATCAAATTTATTCATTATTAAAGAAAAATATAGTTAATGGTAGTTGATAGAGATGTTCTTCCCACACAAAATGTCCTTTGATGTGTGCACATTGAACTAAACTTACGTCAATTATGAATGATTGTGAAGAATGAGGGTGGCAAGGAGCTTCCATACCATGTTTAAATGTACTAAATGTCAAGGATGATTGTACTAAAACTTACGAGTACATTTCATGTTATGGAGCTTCCATACCAAGTCTAAATGTCAAGAACAAATCATTTAAAAAATTAAGAGGTTAGGTGGAGGCACTTGGCAATAGATTATATCTCTACTGTAATAACTTGTATTAGAATTATATATTTTGATTGGATGGATTTATAAGAGTGCAAAAATGATGTAACTGAAATGTTTATGTTTCTGAATGTCTTTGGATAAGTTTATTAAAAACTGATGATGGAGCATAATTTTCTCCTAAGCTTTTGGGTGATATACCAATGTTTTTGTAGCAGCATATAGTGGTTATCTCATCTTAAGTGATTTGTCTTGGTTTTAACTTCACACAGACTTCACTTGAGTCAGAGAAACAGAAAGCTGATGACTATGAAAGAAAATACAATGAAGCCCAAGTTTGTAGTGAAGAAGGAGGTAAAAAAGTAGAAGACATGGAGAAGAAGGGTCGTCTGCTTCAAGAATCATTGACTAGGTAACATAAATGATGAATAATCTAATGTAATTGTTTTCCAGAAATAATCAATGATGTCTTTCAAAGGAGAACCTTGCCTCACTGTTAAGGTTGTTAGCTGTGACCAAGATCACTAGTACAAATCTTGGATAGAGTCTCTGCTTATGGGGTAAGGCTGTGTACATTTACTATCCCAGACCCTACTAGGTGGTGGGAGCCTTGTCCATTGGGTCACCCTTTAATCAGTGATGATCTGCCTTGAAAATATGGGATGACCTGTCTAAACTTGTGTGCCAAAATTCTTTGTTTTAGACACTTTCTTTCATGTGAAATGTTCCACAATATCATTGGCTAGCTGTTCAAAAAGTTATCTTTCTTTTATCTTTCCTTGATATCTCTGAATAATTTATATCTAATTTCAAAATTTCATCATATCATGCCTACTCTTAATTAACTGAAATCTCATAATTCTATTATTAGGCTAGAAGAGAAGATTACTAATTTAGAATCAGAGAATCAGGTACTACGTCAACAAGCTGTGTCCATGACACCTAACAAGTTCTTTTCAGGACGTTCAAGATCAATCATCCAGGTAATCCCCCAATAATGAATATTATATGCATGGAAACAATAATAAGCTGGACATTGATTTAAAGGAGTTTCTTGTCTGTCTATATAGAGAACTGAAAGTGGTCATATTGTACCAGAAGCAAAGACACCTGTGGTAAATACATCAATTATAAATTTGTTATTTCTTTTGGGTATGTCTATATGGATTTGACTTTTTCTTGGCCACCTAATAGTCTAATCAGGAAATGCATAGCACATCAATGCACCGGAGGGAACCCTCTGACGGTTTGGATGATAAGCCACAAAAGTCACTAAATGAGAAACAACAGGAGAATCAAGAGTTACTCATCAGATGTATTGCACAACATCTAGGCTTTGCTGGGAACAGATCAATTGCTGCTTGTATCATATACAAATGCCTCTTGCACTGGCGATCATTTGAAGTTGAGCGTACTAGTGTTTTTGATCGTATCATCCAAACTATTGGCCATGCAATTGAGGTGTGAAAAATGCAACTTCCACATGCTAGTGCCCTCTTTTTCTTGTTCCTCTTAGGTTAACACTTTCAAGGTGCTGATATATTTCATTCGAATTTCAGACCCAGGATAATAATGATGTCTTGGCTTATTGGTTATCCAATGCCTCTACACTTCTCTTGTTACTCCAGCGTACACTGAAGGCTAGTGGTGCTGCTGGAATGGCTCCGCAACGCCGTCGTTCTTCATCAGCAACCTTGTTTGGGAGGATGACTCAAGTAAGCATTGCTTCTGATTCAACGAACTACTTTCCAATGCAAAACTTTTATCCTTCAGGTAAGCATAGTTCCCTCTTTCCAGAGTTTCCGTGGAACTCCAGCTGGAGTAAATCTTTCCCTAGTCAACGGCAGCGCAAGCAGAGGAGTAGATACACTAAGACAAGTTGAAGCCAAGTACCCTGCTCTGCTATTCAAACAGCAGCTTACAGCATATGTGGAAAAGATATATGGAATGATTCGTGATAATTTGAAGAAAGAAATTTCTCCCTTGCTCGGATTATGCATCCAGGTATGACAAATTATTCTTTAATCTGTAGATTCTACAAACTGGTCTATAATGCAGGCTTTAAAATGATAAAAAAAAATTCCAATTTATACATTTCACATTTCCTTGGAATATCATTCATGTAAAAAATCACTTTTGGTATGTGACGAGATAGGCACCAAGAACATCCAGAGCAAGCCTTGTTAAGGGATCATCACGTTCTGTTGCAAACACTGAAGCCCAGCGCGCCTTGATTGCTCACTGGCAGGGGATAGTGAAGAGCCTAGGAATCTTTCTCAATACTCTGAAAGCTAATCATGTTAGTATAATCACTTTTGGAAGCATTCTTTCTGTGTTTTTGCCTCATAGCAATATGTGCCAATAATACTTCTTGCACTTTACATATATTTTTGGTACCCTTAAATATAGTGTAATAAAATCATGTATACCTCTTTGAATTTAATAAATTTACATGACCTCCCTTATTGTTTGCTCAAGTTACATATATTTTCTTTGTTTTTTATTTTAAGTAAAGGGAGATTTATATGAATAATTAAATATGAACAGGTTCTTATAAATTATTTAGCAAAAAGGTTGGTCTTCATAATTTGGTCTCAGACACGTCTGCATAATATATTCTTCTAACATTATTTTATTTGCCTTTCTTTGGCTAGTTGTTATATTTTCATTTATTTAGTGTTGTAATTTCTCCAACTTCGGCTTAATTTTGGCAGGTTCCTCCCTTTTTAGTTCGTAAGGTGTTCACGCAAATTTTTTCTTTCATCAATGTACAATTATTCAACAGGTTGGTTTGTTCTGCATTTCTAACATCCCGTTTTAAGGGATATCTTCTGTTATGTAAATCGGAATTCTCATTTTAATCATCTCACTTTTTTTGGTTAGTCTTCTTTTACGACGGGAGTGCTGCTCATTTAGCAATGGAGAATATGTCAAAGCTGGTCTGGCTGAATTGGAGCATTGGTGTTATAAGGCAACAGATGAGGTGCATTAACTTTGCACTGCTGTTCTCTTCAGTTCTTTGAACTACATGTACTAACATCTTCCACCCTCCAAAAAAAAAATTCAGTATGCAGGTTCTGCCTGGGATGAGCTCAAACATATTAGACAAGCTATTGGATTTCTGGTATCGGTCTATTTTTAGCTACCTACCATCTGGCTCTCTTTTTTGCAAAATGTCATAGGATAAATATGATGAACTGATTTTTCCTTTGTTTTAGGTCATTCATCAGAAACCAAAGAAAACATTGGATGAAATAAGCCATGACCTGTGCCCAGTAAGTAGAAAAATATTTATCATTGAAAGTTCACTTTATGGCATAGTTACCATTATCGGTGCCTGTGTACAGGTCCTTAGTATACAGCAACTATATCGGATAAGCACCATGTACTGGGATGACAAATATGGAACGCATAGTGTGTCCTCTGATGTAAGTTTTTACAGAAAAGTTTTGCTTAAACTCTTTAAAATCATCCCTGTTAGAAAGCAGTACGATAATTTCAAATTCAAGATGAACAGAAAAACCATGCTGAGCTTTGCGGTATTAATGTTTTCATCTAGGTCATATCCAACATGAGAGTATTGATGACTGAAGATTCAAATAATGCAGTTAGTAATTCTTTCCTGTTGGATGATGATTCAAGGTCAGTCAGATATCATTAGTTCGTGTGATAATTGTTGAGCTTTTCCTATTTTTAATATTCTTGCAAAATATCACTCACTTTTTATTGGCGTAAATTCTTACTGATTAGTTTAACCATGATGCACGACAAACTAAATACAGAAAAATATAGAAGTGAGTTAAGCTTGTGACAGTCCTGAAGCTTTCAATTTTTGATCCCTGACTTTAATTCTTCTCAAATCTCAAATTTGTGACCCCTGACTTTACCAGAATAACACGCACACGCTTATACGGAATATAGACAATTTTTCCATGTTACTATAAAAGCTACTAAGCTTATAATCACTTGCATTCAACTGAACCCTAAAAGCTACCAAGCTTATAATAGGATTTTTTTAAGGCAAGAATGTCATGTTTTAGTGAATTTACTGGTGCTTACAAACAATTTGGACGAGGGAGCTTCTGAAAAATTATAGTTGTGTACGCTGATTTTTTATGTGAAGTTTAAAATTGAATTTACATTTATTTTATATTCTACTCTTGTTTTTGTTGAAAAGTTTATCCAAATTGACTTGAATACTAGTTTGAGAAGCCTGTATTCTTAATATACCCTTTTAAAAATATGTATCGTGACAATGTATCATTAACCATATGAAACCATGTATTTTGTGCAGCATTCCGTTTTCTGTTGATGACATATCGAAATCAATGGAACAGATAGATATTGCAGATATAGAGCCCCCTCCTCTAATTCGTGAAAACTCTGGCTTTAGCTTTTTGTTGCCGCGCCCAGATTGAGAGCTTTTGGTGAGATTTTGATCCACCGGTATTCTTACCCACCTCTATGGAGTTACCAAGTCACATCAGTTAGATGCTATCATGGTTGTGCTTGAACTGTTGACTTTGGTTGTCAGAACAAGTCATTGTATTAAATCTCAGGGATGGATGACAAAATAGATTATCACGTCGTGCAAGTGGATTTTTGGGCTGAGTAAAATGAATAATACTGTAATAGCCTTTTTCGATGAAGTTTTCCTCTTCATTTTTTTATCAATGTTTTTACTTCTGAGCACTTTGTTTTGCTTGGAATAAGATTTTGTATCTAGAAAGAAGTATAGGAATTTTACCTAATTATGGTAGTGAATGAAGTCCATGACCATGGCTTAGAATATGTGGCAGCAAAAGTTCATTTTTTATTTGGACATGTTCCGTCGTACATTCATTGCTTTCGGTTTGCTATTTTATCCTATCACGACAAGTTCTCGAATAATAAATCCACCTCCGACGGTTTATTTACTAATTACTATCTCACCTTTTCATGGAACGGGATCTCTTATAATCGCCAAAATATATGCTAAATTTGTAAACAAAACATCTGTTGGATTTTTACGAGGACAAATGCCAGTCTCAACCACGTGTTTGATCAACATTTACTATTTGTTGCATTCTTGCAAGGGAAAATACAGATGAGATTCGGCACAATAAGTTATGATCAAATTATACAAGAAATAAAAAATATTACCTTCAATTAAAAAATTATATTTATGTGACTCTTCTTTTTTATATTATATTCATTTATTTATCCTCAGTGTGAGACTCAAACTTGTTTCGGGAATCAAAGAAAGTTAACCAATGAATTGATTGATTGTTGTTAGATTCTTAGGTAAATAAGAGTAAGGAATTAACTTGGCTTGTGGAACATCAAAAACTAAATATATAATTATATGTATGTGCAAGAGGTGCAGGTTAGTATTCAAGTTCAATTCAATCTCAAATGTTGTATATCCTTTCTATATAAGTTTTAATTAAGGACTAATTAACTATATCTACGTATTTGCTAGTTCTTGAGGATATGACAACTCACTTTTTAACTATACTACACTTGACTCGTCCACTTTGCAAGAGAAATCATGAAGAACCTTTATAATTATATTAGATTTGTTGAAACCTTCATCACTTTCGTATATTCTCAAACAATATACTTTTTTATGAATTGTTGCTTGATGTTAATGTGCTTCTTTCTTATGAGTGCTATATTGAAATTATGGTAGTGGTCATTTTCTAAACAGGTATTCATTCAACAGAAATTTGAATTACAGTGGTAAGGAAATAAAGTACAGTCAAAACTTTATAGCTGAGAAAGTTAGAAAACATCCCACATTTACAAACACTAAGAAGCAGTCTGACTTGTATGATTAGTAATATTGCATGAAAATCTATGCTGCCTGCACCCTTCAAGTCATGATGAAGCAGAGAAAAAGACACCAAATTAAACAAACAAACTGAATTAATTAAACAAAAGTGCGAGATTTGATGATGTATCCCTTTACTTTTCTCTTTCTGTTTTTGCTCTTCTATTTGTGTTACATTTAAAGTGACAGGTTCCTCGTGTCCTTAGCCATGAAAACAGTATCTATATGGGTTTGCATTTCTGTCTGATGTTTTCTTCTAATCTTGGTGCTGCAGACAAGTACAAATTAGCAGAAGAAAAATATAGCGTAAGTTGTGTTTGGAATAATAATGCATTTGCTTACCAAGTCCATTAGCCTCAGATGTCCTCATTATTCTTAGCCTCCTCACCGAGCTGAGGAACATCCTGATTGCAAATTGACAAAGCAAGATAGATAAATATGAAAGAACAGAAACACAGGATCCTTGTTTTCAGTGAGATAGTAAAAATAAAAGCTAACATAAAACTACAATTATGAAATATTTTTGCAGATTTGAAACAAAAAAGGATAATTCCAGATTTTTGGGGAAAGCAGTTAATACTTAACTAGAATAGGTCTAGGGAAGCTTATCAGACTTTAACTGACTTTCTCTATTTAAGACAAAAAAGGCTGAAGAAGGCGGGATTTTTAACATCCTGGTGCAATTTCACTTGTTAAATTACCAAAATGAATAATTTTTTTAAAAATTACTAAAATGGACAAGTCGTGCCAACGTGACACTACTCCAGTGTATTTGAACTGAAATCGTGCCAAAATGGTACGACTTCAATACATATTTCAACTAAAGTCGTGTCACTTTGACACGACTTATCCATTTTGATAATTTTTTAAAATCTTACCCATTTCAATAATTACCTTGTGAAATAACACCATAATAGTAAAAATCCGAAGGCAAGTGTATTCGACAACATTTCCTCGCATTTATAATTATTAAGTTAAAGTCCTAATAAGACATCACACCGTTTTTAAAGACCTTTTCATTGGTTATACTGTTGAACTAGAATATATTTACATATTATATCACCAGTTTGACCTTAGTAAACCAATAACCACAAACATGAACAAGGCCTTTCAGCAGTGCAATGAACAGTCCAATTATAGAAACATTGCTTACTAGAACATAGATAAAATCTGATAATTACCTGACCAAAACATTATATGTACTATTTGAAAACACAGTAATAACATCATGCTAAAAGAAAATTTGATATTTGTGGACCAAATACTTACCCCCAAGGAACATCTCCAACAAGCATCCAATCTCCTTCCTTGTCTTCGTAAGTGAGCACAAACTTGGAAGATCCATCCAACAATTTTGAATGCATTTCTCCTCCAATAATAATTCCATGATCCTCACCATTTGCTCCTATTGAAAATGATGTCAATACCCTTAGGGGAAAGAAGTAATATAAAACGATGAAAGTTTTTAAATGGTATCATCCATCTCGAAAAAAATACTGAAGAGAGTAGTAGAAAAAATGACATGCAAGAATTATTTTAAAGATGAAATCTTAGCATCAAGTTGTGGTATGTTTGTTTACACTTTCTCTAATGTCACTGTTTGGGAGAAGAAAAGAAAAATTGCTTCATACAAAAAACTCCTAAAAATATCTTGAAACTGCAGTTGAGGTAATCCTAAACAAGTTGTTGTTTGGTGGTTTCTTGTCTTTTTCAAGTTTTGTATAATTTTATAGCTAATATTGAGATATGCCTGAAGAAAAGGACTACGAAAAAGAAATCTAGTAATAATATGAGCAGGGGAGATGAGAAAGGAAGGGTATTATTTCAACCCTTATTCTTACAATGCATTCTGCAAAAAGTATCCCACATATGCTTCTTAGTTTTTTAATTTTTCACCAACTTCAGAATATAAAATTGAGTTATTCACAAGATAGGCCTACAACTTAGTCGATAAAAGAGGAAGCACTAAGTTACTATTAAGCCATATTTAAAACAGACAACATATTCATCATGCAGATAAAATCTCAGTGATCATAAAAACATGTCAGGATACCCTTAAAGCCTGAAGGAGACACATTCTCTTTATTATGAGTATAATGACCAACAACTAGTAAACTCACCTTTGCAAGTGGTGACTGTAGTTGATTCGTTAAACATATCCTCCAACGTTTGTGCTAAGGTTTCATAGGAACTATGAGCGCTCAAATCAACCTTCCTCCCAATAGGTATCCCATCCATATTTACCTTGATGAACAAGGAACTCCTGAGCTGTCTTTTTTCTTTGGCATTAATGTTATAATCATTGCCATTGTCAGCACTCTTCCTTACCACAGTATTATTGCCCTTACTCTTCTCAGTCACTGAGTCGAATACTTCTGTTGATTTTGCATGGATATTGCAGCTATTCACTCTATATGTCCGAAGTGGAGGCCATCCAACTACTTGACTGTCCGGTAAATTCAATCACAACACAAATGATAATCCCATCAGTGAAAGAACTGGAAAAATATTGGTAAATATTTTATCTTTGTTTCAAGAAACGGACAGAAAAACCATGGATTACTTGTTGAGAAAAAGTAAATGCAAACCAATTATTTTATAAATAGTAAAAAGGGGTTACAATTTAAAAGCAAACAAATCATTCTCCAACTAATCTATACTGCTGCTAATCAACAACTCTGTACACTTTCATACTCTATATGGGTAATTCCAACTCCATAAGATCAGCATCTGCTTTATTTTGATCCAACAAATAAGCTATTAAGATGTCAACATGACCCACAGAGCAGAAAAAACATACCACAGTTTTCTACGCATGCTGAACTACGTACTGCAGTTGGGGGCAGCACATAATCCAATTTTACCACATATTAAAAATCGCACATACAATTTTAAAGAAGTTAAAAGTATACTCTTAATAAAAATATAACTTTAATACCCTTCATCTCCCCCTGCTGATCCTAACTCTGATCTGATTAAAACTTTCCTTAATTTCTTTTATGTCGCTGGATCTATCTATAAGGAAACACTTGAGCAAGCATTATTTTGAACTTTTTAGATTTTATATAATGGAATTGGATTAAAGAATCAACTACCGAAGATGTCAATAACATTTAGTTTCAGTTAAAGGAAAATCATAGCAATCTTGCTCTTCAGAGTTCACAAGAATGAAAGACTTCCAACGTTGAGAATTTATGGTATAAAATTTCTCACATCTAAGCTACCTAGTGAATCTAGATCATCATAAACATAAAAACACTCACTTCTAAATACCACCACCATTTATCTTCACCTCACTATTTATCTCAAACGGAAAAATTGTTTTAAAAGGTAACCTCATACTAAGATATTAATATTAAAAAAAAGTAAAATTAATACAATAAAAAACACCAAGTAAACTTCTAATCCATTAACTCCTTAAATCGTTAAGTCTTTGAACTTTCCAAACTCAGTCTAACACATCAAATTCCTTCGGCTAAGTAACACCAGGTGATCCATATATATATTCACAAATTAAAAGGAGTGAATTTAGACAGCAGCACAAAACCCAGCATACATAGTTCCACGACACACAAAAATTCAACAAGATCGAACCAAAAATGATTGAGGTAACCAATTCAATTTCAAAGCAAGACAACAAAGATAGGTAAAGTGAATTAAGAATAAGATATATATATTTACCTGGGACGATTATTTGCAACAAGAGATTCAGCAGCTCTCTTGGTGCCAGCAGTGATGTTGGGAGAAGAAGAGGAAGAAGAGGAAGGTGATGGTGTTGCTGAAGAAGGAAAAGCCTTGGCAGTGAAAATCCTAGCATAAGGAGAAGGAGCATGAGCATGGACATGGTGGTGAGACTTAGAAGGAGGGCCAGAGATGCTCAACCCAAGACCCAATTCGATCTCAGACTCTTCTGGGCAAGAAGAGTCCTCCGAAGACAGCACCAAGTTGTCATCTTTAGACACAGTTGACATCGACCCAACACTAGCACAACCACTCAGAACCAAACAATCTGTCTTTTTGGGAAATTGAGGAAGAACAGGCCAAAGGGTGAATGAATTTGAAGGGAGTTGAGTTTTTGGAGAAGAAGAAAAGTATAATAAACGGTTAGGTGGGAATGTTGATGGAAATGAGAGAGAGTGTGTGTGTCGGAGAGAGAGAGAAAGGGGAAAGGGCATTAGGCAGTGTGGGCCCACATGTCTGGTCTGGTTTGTGCGGTTCCTCCATCGATGTTCTGCTTTAACTTCATTGTACTTTTATTATCATTATTATATGTATTATATTTTTTCCATCTTCTTTCTAGATTCTCTATCAAATTTTTCTTTGTCTACACTCTACACTCTGGCAAGAATCAAACACATTTGCACAATTCTAATTGGACGCAACACATTCATCACATCTCATTTTCTCACCTCCCTCCAATTGTATCGTATCGTGACATGCACTAAACCACACACCATAGGATTCGGAAACCACATTTTTTTCTTTGCTGAAAGTCGCAAACCACATGTTCATAGTACTCTCTTTTCATTTATTAGACTTGTCTGCTATAAATGGTTTTTTTTTTTTTTTATGTTGAAGCATTTTTTACTTTTCAGAATAAATTCAATTATTAAGGTTATACTTTTTAGTTTGGTTCATTGACTATAAAGAAATTCATCACATTACAATTATTTCTACTATTTTTTATATTTTTTCTATTTGCACACGTTTTTTTTTTAAATTAAAAATTTATACATTAAAAAATAATTTGTTGGTTGTCACGTTTTAATATTTACTGAGTATTTTCAATTTATTTAGTAAGAAATTTGAGTCTCAAACCGAATATATGATTGCCCGATCTGGAATTAATTAGTTTAGCAGACATGTTGGAATTATTTGTTTGACCAAATAAAAAAAACTTACAATCTTTTTTTGTAGAAAAAGAAAATTAGTCTCCCAAATAAGCTTGATTCAAAGACCCGCACACACATGTTGACTGTCTGCATTTCGTAGAATATATGCTTCTTTCATATAACTACACTCTGTAGTCAATAAATACTTTTGAATTTATAAATTATATTTTAATATTTATGACAATTAATGTGTACTGTAATATGTTATTATTTTTAACTGTAGAAGATTCACACTAAATTTCGTTTCAAAATTTAAAAATCACACATTTTATGAAGTAAGTTTGGGTTGAACTCATGTTACCATCTCTTGTTAAAAAATTAAGTTAAATTATTCAGTTACATTAAAAAGTATAAGAGGGTGTATTAGTAACAGATTTAAATCAGATTTAAATTTTCAACATAATATATATATATATATGAAAATAATTTTTTATTATAACTCGTTAAAATTGAGGTCTACAACTAAAATATTTAAGTAAAAGTGAAGAGAAATGGATAAATGAGGAAGTAAATTATCCTAATAGTATATATAAGATATAAGGTTTAGAATTTATTATATATACATTTTTTTATGAGTCGGAAAGGAGTTGGTCTTGTTATGAAGATTTTTGTTATATCAGTTTTGCTCGTTGATTTTTTTTTTCAATCTTGATTATTGGTTTCGATAGGAATAAAATTACTCGTAAAAGATCATTCAGTCAATTAGTTTTTGATATATAATGATTATTTGTGGCTGAGGATGATAAATATTATTAAATGTGTATATTTGTCTTTTTTAAGTGTGTATTTATAGGATTAGAGAGATTTCTGAGTTGTGGATCATGATGTTATACATGAATTATTAAGTTAATTATGGGATTAAGGTAAGATTACGTACGCTTAGATTTTGTGTAATTAGTTAGTTTAAACATGTGACCTGACCTCCGAAAAAGTTTGTGAAGTTATGTTTCGGTGGTGTTTGTCGATAGGTAGTCTAATTATGTAAGGTTTAAAAGTTAATCAAATTACATATTTATAAGTATAAATTTAATTAATTTAACTATTAAATTTTGTATTTTTATTAATATAATGTAATGGGTAAAAATTAGTCCAATTTCATTTTAAATACTTTTATTATAACTAATTCAACTATATTAAAATATTAAAAGTGAAAATTAGTTATATATATATATATATATATATATATATATTAATCTATAATACTAATTGCACCACTTCTTAAATTATAATTCTCAAATTAAAACACTTATAATTCATATTATAATTTTATACAACCATCACATATTTAAAATATTTATCAAATAAAATGGAAAATACTTCAAATATTTTATCTAAAAATATTTATAGTGTCATATGAAATTTCTCTATATTATTTTTAAAATAATACGACCATTTTTATCATCATATCCATTATTATATTTACCACAATCATAACATCGCCATCTTTATAATTATAATAATTAATATTAATAACATAAATAATAATAATTATCTTAATATAATTACCACTGAAGGAGCTTTGTTAAGTGTTAGGAGACTTTGGTCCCTCCAAAATTTTGTTGCATATATATAAATTAATAAAAATAGAAATATTAGTATATTTTATATATTTGACACTTTAAAATTTAATTAAATCTATTTTAATATGTAAAATATTTCAAGAAAATCTACCACTAATTATCATTATAACTATTTTAATAATAATAATAATAATATATCAATAGTAATAATAATAAAGATAATCATAATATTTTAAAAAAGTATTAATCAAAACAGTTATAGTAATAAAGATCAAAATAGTGATAGATTACCAATAATTTGAAATAAAAGTCACATTTATAATATTTTAGTATCATTCGTGATCAAACTAATTTTAATGATGATAAAATTGACACATTATATAATCTTGTTAGTTTTATTCACAACATGCGTCAAAACATAGGAAATGTTTTGAGAAGTTAATCAATTGTTATGCATTAGTTAAGGTTTAACTTATTTTATTGAATAAATTATGGATATTTAATATACTTATTTATTTTAATTTGCATGTTTTATTTGTTTCATGAAAGCATAAGAAAAATAATAAAAAATCAGATGAAATATCCATTTTGCCCTTCATTTTATAGGTTCACATGTCATTAAATTCTCATAACAAAATGTCAATATCTTCACATTGTAGTTATTGTGTACTTTCCACCCACTGCCATTCTCATTCATGAGTGAAGCCAGTGGTGTTTGTACTCTATTTAACTTTTTTTATAGTAAAATAATAAACAAAATATAATTAATAATTTAAATTTTGGATCTTTTTTAGAACAATTTATTTTGAAATATAATTTTCTTCTTCTATTAATTTTTTATCATAATTTCTCATGTTAATTTAAAATTTATTTTAATTTTAATATGTATTATTTAAAATTATTTTGTATATAACTTTATACTATCAAATTACAACTAATATCAAAGAATTTGTTGAGAAAAAGTGCTACTCGTAATTTTGATTGCGTTGAAAAAAATTAAGTATAAAACATGATTATGTTTTGTTTCTAAGACAATGACTTTAGTTCAACAAACACACACATGGAATGCTCGTTACTTTTGTCTTTCAAGAAGATTCGTTCAAACACTAGTCACATCAATGATTTCTTGGAGGAATAGTTAAAGTTGTTTTCTTCAGAAAACTCCCTAACATGGACATATGTTAGCCAAATTATCTGCCTTGTAAGGTATGCACTTTTACCATATTTTGGTGCAAAATGTTATTCAATATGGGAAGATAAGTACTACCAACTATCAAGGATATTGCATGAAAAAGAAATATGGAGTTAATGTTGCATGGAGTGTCTTTAATGAATACTTCACAAACAAGCTCATGAAACGCAAGAAAGACATTCAAGTGAGTTTAAATTTCTAAAACGTCATAAATGATTTTTGTGACGACTACCTTCTTCACTGCCTATAGAAAGACATCGATCAAGAGGAAAGACAAGCTTGATGAAGTAGCACATTGCTAAAACTTTGTAAAAAAACTTCTATGCCCCAAAAAACTTCATACAAAATAATGTAAGTATTATCATAGTGAACTAAAAGAGTGCAGAGACCTCATATACACCGAAAGATGTTGTTCCAAGTGACCTAGTAATCCATTGGAGCACTAATCAGATAATTTACCTATCTTAGTTAGGAGTGGTATGTCTGGCAAATAATATGATCTATTTTAGTTAGGAGTGGTCACATCCATAGAATACTCAAGTTTAGCTATAAGTGGCTATGTCCAAAGAATAAATATTCAGTTTAATAGGAAGGGTTGAGTTCAAAGAATAATAGGTTTAGCTAGGATTTGATGAGTCCAACGATACTTAAGGGGTTAGTCAATAATGACTACGATCCTATACAATACTCAAGGGGTTAACCAATAGTGACACGAGCCCAGAGAATACTCGCATTGTGCTTCATGACATTATTTTGCTTAGTGAAATTTAATTTGTTGATTGAGAACTGAATATAATACACGAAGTCATGTGTATAAAAATTACTATGTATTTTTTTGTTTACATTTATTTCTTTCACTTTGCATGTTATTATTGTCTATACTACTTCAAGAGTGGGACTCATTTTAAAAACTAAGTTTTAAGAAATCCTTTTTAAACAAGTGAATTCATTAAAAGAAAAGTTACGTCTAACATATCTCATCAAGTGTCATACCTAAGAAAATCCTCAATAGATAGCCTGACCTATAATACTCAAAAAAAACATCAAGTGTCATACCTAAGAAAATCCTCAATAGATAGCCTGACCTATAATACTCAAAAAAAAATTCTGATAATTTTATGATGTTTCGGTTTGTAAATCTTTGCTCCTAAATCCAAGAAAGACATTTTAGTTTTCAAATTCCTAATTACATAATTTAGTAGTAATTGTGTGATAAGGAGAATAAAATTCTATTATTAGGAATGATACAACAATAGAATGAATCGTCCTACGTTTATCCAATAGTCATATTGTCCAAATTTAATACATGATGGCATATAGTAAGAAGAAAAAGTATTAAGAGTTACACATGACTTATCATATAAATATATCTTTCGTGCAGTTCTAATAGTTGATTTTTTAATTAAAATTTGCAGATTTTAGTGGTATAAGAATATCGTTCATAGAATTTATAAAAAATATTTTTAATTATATTTTTTTAAGTGTAGGTAGGTCTATATAGCTCACAAATTTTGTAGGAAGGTGCAAATTATGAGTGAATTTTCTTAATGTATATTTATGCAGATACGCGTTTAAATGGGCAGACTAAATCGCATATCTAACTATAATAGTAACTACTCGAATATTTCTTAACATTTAATTATATTTTATTATTAATACGACAATATTTTAGTTACTTTCTTAATAAATTTATAAAATAATTATTTTATCACGTGAATCAAATTACTGATAGAATTCTCACTTTTTTTTTCTTTATTTTGACAAAAAACAACTTTCATTTTCCAAATCCATTTATTATTATTTGGTTTATTTAACTTTCTTAAAGGACACGATGTATTGTGTGGGTAGTCTGAAGCATTTGCAGGTAAGTTTAGTTGATGTTCTTGTATATATTTTGTAAATTGAATACTCTTAAATGAAATGAAATATAATCTGTTAAATTGAAGTATAATCTCCCACATTTCATCTTTTACAGGAGATTACAAATGAAACGTAATCTCTTGAAAAAATTACATAAGTAGAGATGGTTGAGGTGAAGTAATCACTAATTGGGCTGAACTGACTAGCTGTGTAGCACAAATACAGATACGGACACTGACACGATATGGATACGGACACGGAGATACGTATAATCTCTAAAATGTAGGACACGGGGACACGAATCTATATATTATATAATTTTGAATTATATAAATTAAAAATAAATATTTATGTGCAAAATTATGTTTCAGATTCTTTTGGGAGCAGAAATATATTTTCATGATTGGTTCAAAAGAATTTGTTCCTTATTTTTATAATCATAATAAAATTGTATATAATAAATTTGAGTTTTTAGAAAATTATTGTATTTATACCTTTTAAAATTATGTTAGAACCGTGTTAAAATTTTCAAAAATTTAACAAATATTTTTTGAATTAAACACTTTACTGATAAGTGTCGTATGAGTGTCGACACCAATACGTGTGTCCGACGGATACACCCATTTAAGATAAATGTCTGAACCTCATAGCTGAATACTATATTTTAGTGAGTGATTTTAATTATTATGTATTTTCTTTAATTTCTATTTTAAAAAAATTTATATTTATAATAAAATTGTAACAAACATACTTAATTAGTTGTCTGGGAATATAAATTACAAATTTGTAATCAAACCACCACGTTAAATCTTATAAATCTTATGTTATTTATTTTTGGATTCATAATCCTGTGTTGCTTCCCTTCCGTCCTATATTAGTAAGACACGCGATACAAGCATGCGTGATATGAAAACCCTAGTTAGTAATTAACTCGTAGAATCACCTTGAGAAAAAGGTAAAATAAATGGTTTTACCGGCAGCGCGAGCTAGGAGACGAGAGGAGAAGTTACGAGAAGAAAAATTGGAAGTTAGAGTTAGAAGAAGTTAAGAAAAGGCGAAAAAGAAGGAAGAGTGTGGTAGGACCCAGAAATGCGTTCCAAACGACAAGGCGACAAAGGTGGGACCGGACATCGCAGGGCTCGGGAAAAGGAAAATAAGGTGTCGTTTAATGGAGAGATGTGGTGGGGAATGGCGACAGCCTACCACACATCACTCTCACCATTTCACCCATCCTTATTCCTATTCCTATTCCTTCCAAAATCAACTCTTTTTTCTTTTCTTTTCTTTTTTATTCGTTCAGACATGGATCCATGTAGTTTTTTTATCCAAACCCAAATTTGTTGGTCTTGTGAGAAGACAGAAACACGTAAACGTTTGGTAGCGATGGTCCTATGTGTGTGAGTGCAACCTTAGCTTGCAGTGGCCAGACACTGAATAAATGTTGCCAAATTCATCCTGCTCCTTTCTTTCATAACACCACCTTTTTCTTACTGCTTTTCATTTTTGCTTTTCCCTTTCAAACAATTTTCTCCTTTACCTACTGCTTTTTCCCACTTCTCCCCCACCTGTCCACTCATTTTCCCTTTTACTTATCAATTAACCTATCTTTTATGGACAAAACAAAACAACTTATATATTCATTTTTTTCAAACATCTCATAATCCTTTTTATGTTAAAGGTCTTGCAACATATCATCATATATCATTTTATTTCACTTTAACCCGTCTCATCACATTATTTTTTAGGTTTTGTTTCAAAATAAAGGTATTATGAGATTCGTTGCATTAAAAAAAAATTCTTATTTTTAAGACTTTCTCTATTCTCATCTTTCTTATCATACTTGTATTAGATTAAATTGAGAAAGAAAATCATTATAAAAGAGTGGGATTGACATCACTTATTTTTACTGATTATATAATTTAATAAATCATTTATTCTCCTAATAAAAAGAAATTGTCAAACACATTAATATTTTCTTCAATTTCTCCACACGTGTTTAGAAATTATGATAAAAGTGACTACGGATTCGACCAGTCCTATCCGATTGTTATAGACTTGTGGTATATAATTTTTTTTAAGAAGTAGATGAATATATGACCTTATATTAGGAAGAGAAACAACTAATGCTTCGAGTATGAAGTAATTAAATAGAATAAGATACTATCATTTCACACACAAAAATTACAAAAGTAAAAAAATTTAAGATTCATAACACTATATATTGGCATATCTGATGCACCAAATCTTGATTTTTATAAGGGATACTGGTAAACATAAAAGTTCAACTTGTAAAAAAATATAAAGTAATTATTTTGGACTTGAACTTAGATTATGTGTTAAGCTTATTTTCATGATTAGTGTATTGCACTAATTATAATAGAGTGTAAATAGAAGAAAAAAAAAGAGTTTAGCTAGAGTTACAATTGAGTATCCTTGGACCCAATGCAACTCTAGATCATCTAGAATACACAAATAAATTACTAGAGTGCAAATAGAAAATATAGAGTGACAAGGAAGACATGAAAGTCCATATGTCATCCTCTAAATGGAGATGATTCTCTCTAATGCTAAAACACCACTTGTCTTCATGGGAATGAAGATGATTATCTCCAATTAGAGGACGACACATGTCACCTCTAATTTGAGAGAATTTGCTCCAATGAAAGGAAATTAATTGTCATCATGGGAGTGAAGAGTTTTTAGGGTTAAAATTTACACCTTGTTGCCCTTAACACTATAAATACAAGTGCTAACTCTATTGTAAATAAGTTATTGACTAAAGAAATAAAATGTTGCACAAGTTTGTGTACAATTGGTCTTCTTTGCTCACTCTTTATTAACACTAGTTTTGTGTCTAGCTTAGAAATTACTTAGGAGTTGGTCTCACCTCTTCTAAGACTCTATATTCACCTACCATCTTCATATTCTCCATTCAATTTTCTTCATCCATTTAACCCACACAAGACATCCATCAAACTGCAACATCTCAAAACTTACAAAGAGTTGCATGGACTAAACATAGAATTACATCTTAATATCAAATTGTAACCATAAAAGCCCAACTCAATGAAACTTGTTTGATATCACTTCTTTTGCTTTTAAAAGAGCTTTTCCTTTGTTGAATGACTCACATTCCTCCCTTTCCAAGTATTCTCCTCTCTTCACCTGAGCACACAAAACCTTAACTTGACTTTCGTCTTCCTTCTTGCAACTTCCTCTCTCTTTGAGGGTGTATTGTTGTTTAACTCATTTATGCTTCCAAATAATTCATCATTTTCTAAAAGCAACAAAATGATAGTTCAAATCATTTATTAGAATATTGGTTGAATTGTAGAACACATATCTTAGGAGCAAAATTACACTACACCATTTTTTACTTTAGACAACAACTAAAAAATGTTGTCTAAAGTAAAAAATATGTTACCTTAACTTTAGGCAATAATTTTTCAGCCATGAGCTTAGGTTATATGCTCCAGTTTTTTTCTATGGTCACGCCTGCTTTTAAAATTGTTGTCTTAGAATAGTAGAATATGCAACACTTTTATGTTAAACTCATGTCCCATGAGTAAACATAAAACCTACAACTGCTACAACAAACAAATTTTGTTATTGTCAGAATAAGATTATTACTGTTATTATGATTATTATTATTTTTATTATGATTATTATTAATATGGTTGTTGTTATTGATAGTAATAATATTATCATTGTTGTTATTATTATTGTTATTGTTATTATTATTATAGTGATTCATAAGCAACATTTACAAAACTGTTGCATTTTTCACTTTTATACCACATTTATATACATGTGGCCACTTTTAGTCCAAAGTTTATTGTTTAGTCGATATATTCTAAAGGCAACACTTAAAAAATGTGTTTTGTAAAATTGTTGTCTTTTCTATGTGTTAGTCAATGATTATATAAGTGGGATATAGTTCAGTGTGACTACGTCTTCGTGTCTACGTATATGATATATTAAAGTTAACAAGTAATAAATGCTATCTAAATTCATAATTTAAAATACGTGACCTAAAATGTTGTTTAAAGCACCCACGTTTTAAAAAGCATTGCCTGAAGTAACCATATTTTAAAAAACGTTGCTTGAAGTATCCACATTTTAAAAAGCGTTGTGTGAAGTACCCGCATTTTAATAAGTGTTGTCTATAATTGTCCATATTTTATAACCTATTTCTTGAAATAAATAGACATTCTTTTCCCTCATATACTCTGAGTTAAAGATAAATAAACTTTATTATATAGCCAACAATTAAAAAACGTTGTTTGTTTCTATTTTAGAGAACACTTTTTAAACAGTTGATGTGACCTAAAGTCAATAATGATGTAGTGAGATAATAGTTTTTGTTTCTATGTTATCTTCTCATAAAATGAAAATTTTCCCACTAATAACAATTATTTACCAGAATGAGAGAAGACTACACGTGGACGTATAATAGAACAAGCTTTTGCATTTTTTTTTGGAATTTCATCGAGTCTCTTAACACTCTTCAATACTCATAGGGAAGTTCAACCATCATTGAAATTTACTTTAGTTTCTCCCATTATAATAAAAAGAAGCAATGTTAAGATGATATATCAGGAAAAATTTGAACCTTTAGTTGAAGGAGTGAATCTCATTGTTACATGTTGAGGACAAACCCTAGAGCTTTTGGAAATTGAAGGTGGACATTATCTTTTCTCTTATGCTCTCAAATACAAAAATTTTGTGTTTAAAGACAATTCAAGAAAAGGAATTTACAAGAGTAAGAGATAAACATAAAACCAAATCAAACTCTATGTACAAGAATTTACCTTCAAAGTATGGTAACTCAATGAACTTGAAAACATCCAAGATCCACGGTTGTTTGTCGAATCAAGTTTAATATGGATGGATTGTGTCAAATAGTCTTGACGTATTAAATGAAAATTTCTATTTATTTATTTATTATTGTTAACTATTTTGTTATTTCTTTTAATATTACTTTTAATTATTTATAAGCACAAAACCTAATAAAATATTAATTATATAGAAAATAAAGATTAAAAATAATATAGTAAAAACATAAATATTAATTAAATGTTTACCACATAAATGTAATATAATATATAATATAAATATTTAAAATTGTTCTCGACGGCTAACCTGGATTGGACTTTGGTGGTGGACTTCATACTGACTTTCCTTTTTTGTTGTTGCTGCCTTGTGATGCTAATAATTCATAGTGAGAGGAGTTCCACCTGTTGACAAGACTACAACGATCAAGTTAGTGAAAACATATAACTATGAGTATCTAAATAAGTGTATGTGTATGTGTATGAATGTAGTATCACAAAATTGAACTTCCCTTTGTTCAAGGTCTTGAGGCCCTTTTTATATCATTTGTATATCTCCTTTCAGGAGTTAATAAACATAAAGACATTTTGTTAATATACCCCATTTATTTTAGGGGTGCAGATAGAACATTATCTCTAACTGTTTATTTCCATAAAATCTCAAAGTAAATATTTGTGTCTAGTTCATTCAGTTTTTTATTTTAGGGAAATTTCTTCCCGCACCCCTACATTTTTCTTCCTGCACCCCCCACAATGTTATGCAAAGACCAAACTGTCCCTATTATTTTTCAAAAACCCTAAAATGCACTTGAACTATATTTATTTTTTTTGCATTCTGGATTATGAAATCCAGAAAAAATTTAAGATTGACACTTTCGGTAAAATTTCGGATCCACCAATCCGTAATTCAAAATATGCATTTCACATTCAAAAATTCATCATTTAAAAAAAGCATTCTGGATTCACCAATCCGTAACAGAAATATGCATTCTAGATTTAGAAATCCATAGTTAAAAAAAAAATTCCGGATCCACCAATTCGTAACAAAATTAGGCTTCCAGATTCAACAATCCGGAAATCAATAATTTATGCAAAATTTGCTTTCAGAATACCCCCTCATTCGGAAAAAAAAAATGATTCAGTTCCGGTTTGATGAATCTATAGCACACCCCCAAATCTCGATTTTCGATAACCACGATACCCTTTTTCAAATAAAAGGTCAAGGCCAGTTTCGGGATTTAGAAAATTGTGGGGGTGCAGGAAGAAAAACGTAAGGGTGCAGGAAGAAGAAGCCTTATTTTAGTTACCTTATCAAAATACCTTGTCAACTGTTTGGATCGACTACTTGATGCGTCATTGGACTTATTACTGTTTTTGGGCCAAGCTAAGCATTCTGCCTTTATAAACTTTGCGAGTCAAGATAGTGTGCTTAAGTGCTCGGGTCGGGCCCCAAGCACGTCTGACCAGTACAAAAACATAACAATTTTTTTAAACATCTGACAACTTCTATACTATTATCTCATAATTTGTTTATGTGCTTAAAGTTTTTGTCATCATAAAAAAAGGGGAAATTGTTAAAACCCAAAACGGTCCAATCCTCAAAGCTTACTAGTCATTCTAACACAAGTAGATCATCTATGATTTTTTTACGGTAACAAACATTATAAATGTATTATCTATTTGAATGTGAATGAATTATCTGAACATTTTAACATGTGATTTGTGACAGTTGAAGGATTCACAAAACTATTTAGTGATATTAGCAAGTCTCAAGATAGAGAGTGTTATAAACTATATGTGTTATGAACTTGAATTTAATTTATAATCAAGTTGAAATGATCATATGTTATCTAGATAAAACACAAGTATTTCAAACATTATTTTCTCTATAATATATATGTTTGGAAACGTTTTATGACAAACAAACTCATATATAATCATTCAATTAAGATAACAAATAAATCAATATGCAAATCTTATTTGAATAGTTTAAATAAGGCAAAAACACTTTAAATATTCAAATAAAAACTTTTCATATCCAACATCTAAGCCAACATAGATGAACATTCTCATTGAAGTTCACGTAAATATCAAATCTTATCTAAATCAAAGTTACAATGGTCATCTTCCAAGCCTTTACAAAAGATTCAAGATGAAGATGAAGGACACAACAATTATCTTATACAACTCTTTCAATCTTATAAGTGATCTTATAATGTTATTCGTGGGTGAGAGATAACATTTGTAATTTTTTACATTGTGAAGTATACCTAATAGATTGTAATTGTGTTATATCTGAGAGTGTGTTTTCTTTTCGTTGGAGAGGACTGAATCTCATAGAAAGGTTAAGACGGTATAACCAAAAAGTGGTTTGTGTACTTGTTTGTAACCAAGAGGTCAGTGTACTTATTTGTAATCATTTGATTGTCTATTGAAGCCTCTTAAGTTGTATGCTTAAGGGATAATAAACGTAGTCCATGAGTTTGGATAAACAATATAAGGTTTCTTGTATTGGTTGTTCTACTTGTTCCCCAAATGATTTAGTCTAATTTTTTGCAAAAATAAAAATTAGGTTTTATTCAACCTCTTTATAGAGTCACTAATTTCAACAAAAGATATCAAAATACTAAAGTTATACCCAATATTAATTATTAATGATGAAAATCTAATGAAAGTTTGTAAATTTGTAGAAAAAACATACCAAGAATTTAAAGTGAAGATATTAAATGAGTTAAACCACGGAACAATTTGATAATCAAAGGATTATATGAAACAAATGTGTTTGATCACTTTATTAATTACTTTGTATGATACATGTAATTGTATTTTATTTATTTAGTTTTTATAAACTCAGGTGTTTAAAGAATTATAATTCCTTTATATATATTGTATTTTTTATTTTAAGTGACCGATTGTTACAAATTTAGTTTTAATAGTGGTTGCAAAGACTATAAGTTGTATTTATGAATTTAGTATATAAATAAATACATGTAAAAATATAATATTTTCTGTCTCTATAAGATTTGTTTAGTTAATTTATAAGAATTATAAAACGTTGAATTGGGTTACCATAAATTTGTTAATACTTTATATTATATTTTAATTATCTTTTAAATTATTAAAACTCGTCTAAAAAGTATATGAATTGTCTTACAAATTGTATGTAAAGAAAAAAAGGCTTCACTTACTTTTTTATTCTAAATACGTTTTCTTATTTTGTAAATTTATTGATACAATTTTTTCTCTATTAAAATTGAAAATATGTTGTCACTAAAAAGATTTTGATTGACTATATTTTTTTATTACACAAGAAAAATATAGGGTATGATATTAAAGAAAAAAAAAATAGTATATAGATATTTTAGTTTTAGAAGAAGAATAACACACAACTTCTTATATAGGCAATAGGGTATAAGAAGGGTATAAGAAAGGAATAGTAGCGGCAAACGAGTGTTTCAGAAATAGGGTGTGAGAACAAATTTGCGAACCCTAATTCCTTCGTTTCCTTTTTCCATGGCGTCCCAAGGCAGAAGAGGTGGAGTATCGCTTCCTGACAGGCCCAGCAATTCCAGCTCCGTCCTCGCCAAGATCTCGCGCTCCTCCATCGTCGTCCGTGGTAAGGAGGCCGCCGGTGACGCTGCTTTCGTGGCGAAGAAGCTCCTCCGGAGCACCGGCAAGGCGGCGTGGATCGCTGGCACCACCTTCCTCGTCCTCGTCGTTCCCCTCATTGTGGAGATGGACCGCGAACAGCAGCTCAACGACCTCGAGCTCCAGCAGGCCAGCCTCCTTGGCACCCCTGCCCCCAAATAAAACGAGGTTTTCTCAGATCCGCTTCTTCCTTTTGAAACCACTCGCTGCAAGTGCTTATGCTTCTAGGGTTTCCGCTTCCAATAATTTTACCTTTCTAGATTTGATAAAAGAAAACACTTCATGTGAGAAGTTTTGTGTATTCTTACGGTTGATACTGTTATTAGTTGTTAAAACGCGGGTCGCAGAGTGTAATTTACCTGCTGTTTTTAGTAGAATGGTTCTGTTTCAGTATGCATTGAGCTGATGCTGCGTTATTTTTTTCTGTGATGAACTTGAGAAGGGCTTCCTGTGCTGAATATAATTATATTTGGGTAGAATTTAGATCGCATTTCACAGGTTTAGGCTTAGACTAGTCTTATTTTTCACTTTTTTTTGGGGGTATTGTTTTTGAAACACGCTTCTGTAGTTTATGATATGATTGTGCTTGTTCTCGTACTTTTTTGAAACTTTCAAGAGTAGTTTTGGCTGCAAATGCTTCTCATTTGGGGATTAATATGGAAAGGGAAGGTGCTCGGAGACATGAGGAGCTTGAATTATTCTGTTGATTGTGGGCGCTGTTAAATTCTTTCACTTTACACAACAAAACATAAACCAAGGGGGTGGGTTGAGTCAAATCAATAACGTGAAGTTATAATCAGTTGGAAACGGAGGGACAACACTATAATTACTGAATGCTTATTGTTTAATTTGACCAACGCTGTGCCTGCACATGCTATCATCTTTGGTGGCTTCTTAGCATCTTGGTGAGTTCCTCTAAACCTAGCAAGTAGAAGCACCCTAGTATCGGATCTAGCTCTAGTAACCTTGGCTACCTCTCAGATAAGGTGGTTCTACCTTTTCTTATTTGGATTGGGTGGTTCTGTTTTTAGGGTATGGTTGAGCACAAGCTAGAAGTGCATTTGAAAGCTTCTCCATTGGAAATATAGAGCTTTTTCCAGTAGGGAAGTTTTTTCAAAAGCATTTATAGTTTTGTATCCAAACAGGCTCTTAGTATTTTATGTCTTTGTGACATGATCCTAATTCTAGTTTCGTTTTCGTTTAATTTTCATTTCTTTTTTCATCTATAAATCTTTCATGATGTCCTGTCAAATTCAATCTGCTTCCTCTGATTCAATGAAGCTCTGCCATATACTGTTCTGTCACATCATTCCTCTCTGGAGTCTCGTTGCTACCCAAACCGATTGCCTTTTTGTCACCGGGAGGCTCTTGTCCAGTATATCCGTAGTACGCGGTTTGATTGATGCATTCTGATGGCCCATTTGGTTGTGACTAGCACTTCTAAGTGCCAACTAGCAGACGCTGATGGTGCATTGGTTGATGAATTTTTATTCTTGTTCACCTGCGTTTATTCCTGTTGATTCATATGTTTTGAAATATGAGAAAATTGGTGGAGAGAGGAAGCCTTATGCTTCCTCCTGCAGTGTGGAAAATAACCCATGGTTGGAGCTTTGACAGAATATGGCTCTGCTGTTTTCTAAGACCAACTTGATCTCTCATGTAATGGAATAACGTTAAGCAGAATTTATTAGTTTATCATCGCCAGTGCCCCGTGTCTGTTTGTTTGCAACTTTTTCTTACACTGTCACAATTTCTCTCACTCCCACTCTCTAAACTATTATGAAATAGTGGTAAAAAAACTATTGTAGTTCTTTTGGAAATATAAGTGATTTTAAAACTACATATGAAGACAGCTCTTTGCGTAACAACAGTAGATGAATCCCATGAGACGATTCTAGCGAAGTGAAGAATTAAGATAGGCAACGTATAACATTCTAATTGGAAATCTTAAGTCACAGAGGAAAGGGATACGTTGTTTGGAAAGAGATTTTCTTTTTTAAAATGAAATAGTTTAAATTTTAAAAAAGAAAATTGATTACTTAAAAGTTAGAAAAATTTAAACTTCATTTAAAAGTTAGAAAATTTTCATATACTTCCTTCTTTTGTATTTATGTTTCTTTCTTTAATATTTTCTTTCCAGTTCAATCTGGATTGGGACATTGTGATTTAGCTTTAATTGAGATGTTATAAACTTATCTTTAGTTGAAATGTTATTGGTTTGAAGCACGTTTTTTTATTCATGTCGATGAGATTTTGTTTATATAAAGTGTGGTTATTTATTGGTTGTTATTGTTAATGGTTTTATTTCTCCATTAAAGTTTTCTTTTATTAATATTGATATTTTTTTTTATCGAAACTAATGAAACTATTTATAGATTGATATAAGTTAGAAATTTGTAATTGATATTTCGAAGTTGTTCTTTTGTTCTTTTTTTTATTTAATTGGCATAAGTTTTTTCATAAGATCTTTTCTAGTTAGAATGTGTAGTACTTTTCACACTATTTTTTAATGACTACACTATTTATAAAAGCAAATTTGGAAAGTGGTTGTAAGAAACATCATTTTCCAACTATTTAACTCAATCGAAAGAATGTGTTTTCAATATGTTCCACTGCCAAATATTATAATTAGACAGTGTAATTTTTATATTAATTTGTTTATCATATTTTGCCTCTTTGTATTTCATTTGGGCGGGGAGATGCATGTAATGTAATACTTCAACAAAGGTACTAAACTCATAGTCCCTTCTCTCACCTAATGTAATTTCTATTACCCATCAAGGATCTATTTGTCTACTTTTTCTGAAAATTGTTTTTCTTGTTTTAAAAATAAATAAATTCTTTAATACGAGTAGTTTATTATCATCCATATTTTTTTTTATTAGTACCCATCTTCATCAATTCCTAGTCTCTGATTTGGGAATTGCTTTATGCACTCCCTCAATTTGGACCTGCACCCCCTTAAATTTCGAAAACTATTTTACCTTTTTTATAAAGTGACTTTCAGATCATTTGTTCTAGAAATTTTTCCAAAATAAATTCCTAAAATTCATGAAATACATTGTAAAAAAACTTTCCGAAAAATATTTTTAGAATAAACTTTTCAAAACGTATATAATTTTCAGATTATATTTTTTAACACATTTCATGAATAAGTTTTTCAACTATATATTTTCAACTAAAGTTCTTGAATAAGTTTTTAGAACACACTTCATGTGTTTCAGAAAGATTACATGTCACAGAAATTTAAAAAAAAAATAAAACGGTTTTCTTCTTCTAAGTATTGTGTGAGCTACTCTGATACTAGCAGTGACCGCAATGGTGATGACAGCAGTGATGGGTGCATTGAAGGAGAAATTAACGGGACAATTTGATCATTTCACCTAATTATGAGGGTGCATATCCAATTTCAGTGGGGCAGAAAGGAATTTCCCTCCAATTTTTGTAGAGAAATATTATAAAAATCCAGGATGCAGTAAATTTCCCTCAAATTCAACAATTTAAATTACATTTTTTATTTTGTATTCGAAAAGTGTACTATTTGTTAATTTCACAATTCAAAAATCTAAAACATAAAACATTTTAATGAAGTGTACGATAAGATTATGGGGGTAAAAAAAGAAATACCTTCAAATTATTATTGACATCATACATAAACAAATGTGTGGGGTGTTACATTTTTGGGGACAAAAGGAAAAGCAAAAGGTGAAAAATGGCCCCCAAATGCAAGATTGATTACAACTTTTAAGATAAGTAAGAACAAAAATGCAATTATGCAACAATAAAAGCTTCACTATAAGCTTCTACCTAAAGTATTCTTACTACATTTGCCAATATACACGTAAAAAAAGTAAAAGAAAAATTGTGCACTGGTATATTATCAAGTACCGATATATTGACAGTATTAAATTACAATTAAAAAGAAAAATATTTTTTAGAAATAATTTAAAAATTGTATTAATTAAATTGTAGTTATAAACTTGTATCTTTCAAAATTTACGGTTGTTATAATAATATTTTTCTATAATATCATCAAAAAATAATTCCAACCTACTACAATCACTTCAATAGGTCATTTACTTTACACAGTTAATTATTATTTTTTAAAGTATGACTATAGAATGTGATAAAGAATTAGAGATAAACATTCTATCAAATTCAATTTTAAAATCTTTAACTCCAACAAGGTACTATAGTTTTTTTACCTAAATAAAACAGCACCTAGGAACATGTGTCCCACATTTCACTTTCTAAGATTCAGCCATCTCAGAAGCACATCAATTATGGAAAACCAAAAATACAGTGTGATAACTATGGCTTAATTTATCACATTCGAATCCTAACTTTAATGAGTCTTCAAGTATATTCATCTAAGATGTTATATACTTGAATGTAGATAACTCTATATGAACCACCTAGGTATGCATGATATATAAAAGACCAATTTGTCAATACTTTTCACCTTTTTTCTTCAGCAATGACTTGAGAAATAACAAACAAGCAATTAAGAAACCCAAAGCTGCAAACCCTCCCACTGCAAGAGCTACAGTCTTCTGTGTCTCTTGTTGCCCCAGTGATCCTGATCCAATCAAACACATAAGGTTTATTATTATTAGAGTCTTGTGTCTTGAGACATGCACACAACAACAACCATAGGGTGCAAATCTCAAGCAAAACACACCTCTCCTACTACTAAGATCCATTGAACTCCTTCATCAACCCCACTTCTAAATTCACTTATGAAATTAGGCTCATTTTTTCAAACTAAGAACTTGTATCAATTCTCAACAAAGATGACATTATATATCACACACCTTTTTCACCAGATAAAGAAAAACATGTATACTACTTTGCTAAAATCCCTATAAGCTCATTGTGATTTAGCCAAGAAAGCAAGACTGAAAACTGGCATGCATCTTTTAATAATCTCACTGTGAGTAATACTAAGTAGGAAATTGCACCAAATAAGGAAAAGAAGATATTTTCTGTGCTACTCTACCTGCAGAAGATGACCTTCCTTCCTTAGGATAAAAGCTGTAGCTAATGAAGCATTTGTGTAGATAAATTTGTGCAGAAATAGGGTCACCACACTCAGCTTTGGCTTGATCCTCAGCACTCTTCAGACAATCCCCACAATCATCTTTGGCCAAATCACCCTCACACTGGCCCAACACATAGAGAGACTGATAGCTCCCTGTGTAAAACAAGTTTCCAGCATTTTTCACACCACTTTCCACCATACCAAATGCAGAGTCCCTTCTCTCGTCAAACCCATCATCAGAACTATCTTTCTTGGAACCACAAACCTTGTAAAGCAATTGAGTCTCAGGCACCTGCGTGAATCCAACAATTTCATACCTCAGGTAGCATCCAGAAAGCTGAACACGCGAAGCTACCACCTTGCCACACAAGTTTTCAAGCATCTCAGGAATCTTGCTCACGCAGTCGCAGCAAGCAGTGTTTGAGAGGTCCCCTCGGCATTGATACAGACCCATGATCACATTCTGGCCTTCTCCAGAGGTTGTGGTGAAGAAGGCCTTTTTTTCAGATTGTGACACCAAAAAATCCAAGAGGGATTTCAGGTTCCGTGAGTATATCCCAGTTGGGTCCTGTAGTTTCTGCTCTGCACAGCCCTTGAAAACCAAGTTTGTTTCCTCTGCATCTGACATGGGAAGATGAAGGAACCAGAAAACAGTAAAGAAAAAAAGAAAGGGTAGAGAGGAACTTTTTCCGATCATACCCATTTGAGAGATTAAACAAAGTGAAGTTCTTTCTTTTATTTTTTGGTGTGTGGATCTATATCTCACAAGTCACATCGTCCAAGGTTGTTTTTGTGTTTCACACTTTTACATGTTACCATTAATGTTAGGCATTGTTGTTCATCTTGAAGTGATGAATCAAAGGTTAATTAAACAGTAACTGGAAGTGGTTTATTCTGTTTCAAGCTATTTTAATGTGATTGCATGAAAATTTTGACTGGAGCGTGTGAAGAAAAAACTGTTGAATGCATTGACTGAACCTGAACTTATGATACTAATAACTTGAGTCACAGGAAGACCGTGTTCAAGCTTGCCACCGATTCTTAACTTATGACATATTATATTAATATATATATATATATATATATATAATATAATATAATATTACTTTTGAAAACAGTGAAAAACAACTGTTTACAACCTGAAACAATTTGACATATCAGAATTCATTCTAACTTTAGAATAATTTAATTTAAGATAATTATTAATAAAGTTAATGGTTTTATTATATTAATTTATCATTGAATGATAAAGGAAAAGAAAATATAAAACTATTAGCAAATAACGTTGCAGACGTTTCAATGTATGTAAAAGAAAAATGAGAAAGCCAAATCGTGTAAGTACAAGATAAATTATATCTTAATACGAAGTATAATTTTTTTTTTTTAAATGTAATCATGTCCTACTATATATGTTATCAAAACTATTTTTCCACTCAAAAATATATATGGGAATTTACCATATTTAAAAAGCATTATGTAACCCAAACTAAAGTAATTAAAACAAGTAACCGTAGCTGTATTCATTAAAATATCTTTGATTTTTGTGAAAGTTTAGTACATATAATAAATTATAGTCACGGTAAAAAAAATATAGTCATCTAAGTTTGTACAAATTCTGATAAAAAAAATAGAGGGTTTGTAGCATGCTATCAATTATTTGTTGAATGAATCTACTTGTTTAGATCGATTTTATTTTCTATCATGTAAATAAATCTCAATTAATTAGATAACAAAATTCAAAAACTTTTTGGATAAAAATCTTAAATGAATTAGTTACGTAATTGGGCAATAAATCAGAAATATATTTTTACTATACTGTAAAATTCAAATTTTGATACATTAAAGTTTTAAATCATATTATAATTAATAATGTTGAGGGTAAATACGAAACTGCATTAAAAGAATATTTGTGTATAGTAAAATTTTTATTTTAGAAGTATTTTAATTTACGTAGAAGAATAATTAAAAATTTTAAATTTTATCTAGAAAATTAATTTTATAAATATTTTAAAAGCATGATGTAAGCAAAAAAAAAAAAATCTTTAATATAATTAATGTAAACTTTGGAGTTTGGTTTAACTTGTTTTTTTTTTCTTTACATTGTAAGTCAAAATATGAATATACGTAAATTGAACACATACAATTATGTTCACAAATAGATCTTATCATATCATGATTCTCACACAAAACATACAATGAAGAAGGAATAAGCACTTACCTTGATCCATGAGTGATCCTAATTGAGCAGTTACTTTATCTCCTTTATTTCAATCTATCTCTTAGCAATTCCGTACTTGTCACACACTTTCGTGATGGTTAACAGTGAGACAACTATTATTTGCAGAGACAGAACCCTATAGCCTTTAGTACCCAATCTCCATCAGATGTAGGTTTTCTTTAGGTATATCATCATATATATATTTCTCACATTAACCAATGGGCCTTTAATTCTATTATTATTATTAAATCATATTTGGGCCCAAAGCCCAAACTCTAAGTCATGTGAGTCACTTTATAGAAATTAATATACATAATTTCTTACATTTTCTCCCACTTGACTCATATGAGTTATAATACTTTCATGATTTAATAATTACATAAATGCGCATTTAAAAGGCCTTACATAAATTGGTTCTATCATTATTCATAATCAAGAATACAGAAATAATAAGAGTCATGGCGGTTACATGTCATTTGAATCAACACATTTCCTTCCATGTACTACTATATCATTCTTTCTCCTTAATATGACTTTATAGTGAGAAATTCATAATAGGTTCAAACATAATGTCATTGTCATCAATAACAACATAATTTGTTTTCCACACCATAATAACATAATTTGCATGCATATACATAAAGTAGAAAAACAACATAAATTTCAGAAACTTTATTTATCAATGAGCTTAGAGTGTCAAATAAGCATTAACAACATTCATAATTCACTAGTAGACATAATGCCCATATTTACAACATGACCAGTAAATGTTTTGGGCGGTAACCCTTTTGTTAAAGGGTCAGCAATCATAAGATCAGTGCTAATATGTTCTATTGACACTTTATGTTTCTGAACTTCTTCTTTAACGGCAAAGTATTTCAATTCCATATGTTTAGCACCTTTGGAATACTCGTCGTTTTTAGAAAAGAAGACTGTTGCAGAATTATCACAATAAATTTTCAGCGGCTTGGCAATACTGTCAACAATTCCAAGTCCTGAAATAAAATTCCGCAACCAATTAGCCTGAACTGTGGCCTCAAAGCATGCCACAAATTCAGCCTCCATAGTGGACGCAGCGATGACTGACTGCTTCGCACTTTTCCATGAAATCGCTCCTCCGGCTAAAAGATACACATAACCAAATGTAGACTTTCGTGTATCCACACAGCCAGCAAAATCTGAATATGTATATCCAATCACCTCAAGGTGATCAGATCTTGTATAAGTAAGCATGTGATCCTTCGCTCCTTGCAAGTATCTTAAAACTTTCTTTGCAGCTTTCCAATGATCCAATCCTGGATTACTCTGGTATCTACCAAGCATACCAACTGCAAAACTAATATCTGGTCGTGTACAAGTTTGAGCATACATTAAACTCCCAACAATAGATGCATAAGGTATATTCTCCATCTGTTTCCGTTCCAAGTCATTTTTGGACATTGCATGAGACTAAATTTGTCTCCTTTCTGTATTGGAACAGGAGATGTCGAACATTTATCCATTCTGAATCTCTCTAAAACTTTATTAATATATGCTTTCTAAGACAAACCTAACAGTCCTTGTGATCTGTCACGGAATATTTCAATTCCTATCACATAGTATGCCTCACCCATATCTTTCATATCGAAGTTATTAGAGAGAAACTTCTTAGTCTCACTTAATAGACCAAGATCATTAGTTGCAAGCAAGATATCATCAACATATAGAATCAGGAATATAAACTTGCTCCCACCGATCTTCAGGTATATACACCGATCAACGATGTTTTCCTTAAACCCAAAGGACACAATAGTATCATTGAACTTAAGATACCATTGCCTAGAAGCCTGTTTAAGCCCGTATATTGATTTCTTAAGTTTACACACCATGTGTTCCTTTCCTTCTTCAATGAACCCCACTGGTTGGTCCATATAAACATCCTCTTCTAAATCCCCATTCAGAAAAGCAGTTTTGACATCCATCTAATGCAACTCAAGATCATAATGAGTTACTAATGCCATGATAATTCTAAAGGAATCTTTCTTAGAAACAAGTGAAAATGTTTCCTTATAATCAATGTCATCCTTTTGAGTAAAACCTTTGGCAACAAGTCGGGCCTTGTAACGTTCGATATTGCCATGAGAGTCACGTTTAGTCTTAAAGACCCATTTACACCCGACTCTCTTGCATCCTTCTGGCAATTCTATAAGGTCCCATACATCATTCTGTGCCATTGATTTAAGCTCATCTTTCATGGCATCTAACCACTTATCAGAATTATCATCATTGACGGCGTCTGAAAATGAAACTGGATCATTATCAATACTTAAGTCATTTTCTGACTCTTGTATATAAACCACATAATCATTCGAAACAGCAGACTTTCTTTCTCTTTGAGATCTTCTTAATACTATTTCTTGTGGTTGTTCTACTACAGGTTCATTGTTTTCTTCATGATCATTAATTTGTTGTTCTTATTCATTGTTGAGTGGTTCAACTACATTAGAAACAACAATACTTGAAGTAAAGGTACTAGTTAAAGGAACTTGTACTCTAACTTCCTTAATCTCCACATTTTGTGAAGTATTACTCCCACTGGTTTCACCATTTTCAATGAACCTTGCATTTCCAGATTCAACAATTTTTGTGCTATGGGTAGGACAGTAAAACATATACCCTTTTGACTTTGCTGGATAACCAATGAAATATCCACTGATTGTTCTTGCATCCAATTTCTTCTCTTGCGGATTGTATATTCTGATTTCTGCCTGAAATCCCCAAACATGCAGATGTCTCAAATTGGGTTTCCTTCCTGTCCACAATTCAAAAGGTGTCTTTTGAACTGCCTTACTAGGAACCCTGTTCAACAGATACATGACAGTTTTTAAAGCATACATCCACAATGAAACAGGTACAGTTGACTTACTTAACATGCTCCTAACCATATCCATTAAGGTTCGATTACGCCTTTCTGAAACACCATTTTGTTGTGGTGTACCTGACATTGTGTATTGAACACAAATACCACGTCTCTCAAGGAACTTAGCAAATGGACCAGGGTGTTGTCCACTTTCATCATACTTTCCATAATATTCACCACTTCTATCTGACCTGACAATTTTCTCATTTATGTCTAATTGCCTTTCCACTTCATTTATATAAACTTCCAAGGCATTCACCGCTTGCGATTTTTCATGCAGTAAATAGACATAACCATAACGTGAAAAATCATCAATAAAGGTGATAAAATACCTTTCTTTATTGAAAGAACTTGCATCAAAAGGTCCACATATATCTGTGTGTATAATTTCGAGAAGCTGAGTACTTCTTGTGACTCTTTTCTTTGTGTGTTTTGTTTGTTTGCCTTTAATACAATCCACACAAACATTCAGATCAGTAAAATCCAAACTTGAAAGTATTTCATTCTTTACTAATCTTTCCATCCTTTCTTTGGAAATATGCCCCAAACGTTTGTGCCACAAGAAAGCAGAACATTCATTCAATAAACTACGTTATGATGCGAGGTCATAAGAGTTTCAGCATATAGTTTATTGAGATTCAATCTATATAATCCATCATAAAGAGTACCAGATCCAATAGACTTAAGTCTTGCCGCAATATTAGTCATTTCAATGACATGTTCGTGCATAGTACGAGAACCATCAAATTCCATAGTGGTTAATATACTCATTAATGTCCCAACAAGAGACTTATCAGTAGTTTGGGAGCGCTCTTCCACAAATTTCATAAATTCTTTTGCACCATCAGTTTTGGAAAGAGCAGACTTAATATTACTTGCTATGCTCATTCGCATAAAGATACAGGAACAATACTTGATCACACATGCTTAACGTTAATACTTTGAGTCATGAACTAAACATACTATACAGATTCAGAAAACATTCTATGTATACTATTATTCTCCTTTGGGAGATTCATTAATACACAAAACATAATGATGCTAATGGTATTAACTTTATTTGGCAAGATGTATGCATTAACTAGAAACACTTGTTATCTTTGGATATACAAGCAAAACTAATAACACATACTCACCACCAACAATCATATTCATTAATTATAAGGACAACTAATCAACCTTTGGGTGATCCATAATGCCCTATAATAATGAATTTCCATTTACTCATATATATAAATAATTTAGCATCCATTCTATAGGTAATTGGAATAAAATTTATCAGTAATCTGGAATTAAATAAAACTTAAAGATTTGATCACTTTGGTGATTACAAATCTATCATACAAATAATTCCATAAATATTATCATTAATTGAAATAAAATTTCATCATCCATAATTTGGAATTAAATAAAACATAAAGATTTGATCATTTTGGTGATTACTAATCTATCATACAAATAATTCCATAAATAATATCATTAATTGAAATAAAATTTCATCCATAATTTGGAATTAAATAAAACTTAAAGATTTGATCACTTTGGTGATTACAAATCTATCATACAAATAATTCCATAAATAATACCATTATATGAAATAAAATTTCATCCATAATTTGAAATTAAATAAAACTTAAAGATTTGATCACTTTGGTGATTACAAATCTATCATATAATTCCAAAATTTCAATTTAAAATTAAATACATAAAACGGAAATATAATTTTCCATTCCTCACTTTCAATCAATTAATTAAACTTTAATTTAATGAACATAATCATTAAAACTTTAATTTAATGCAAATTAAATTACATTTTAAAAAAATAATACATAAACAAAAAAATTAATTTTCCGTTACTCACTTTTCATTAATTAATTAAACTTTAATTTAAATGTAAATTGCTTTACATTATGACATAATAAAATTTCATTAAAACTTTAATTAAACTTTAATTTAATTTAAATAAAATTACATTATAACATAACAAAATTTCTTTAAAATTACATTACAAATATAATAAAAATAAATAAATTTGACGTAAAGTTGAATTAAAAAAAATTGGGACCAAAATGCTACTCCACATTATTCACAATAAAATGCAGCCAATGACTTAAGGTGCACATGAATTAACATAAATTATTAATTAAATTCAATAGGTGCAGGAATGAATTTAAGCTTTAATCTAAGGTGCAGGAAACGCATCATGCAATTGAAGGCAAGGTTTATGCATTAGCGTAAAGGGTTCACTTCTTTCACATCGTAAAACCTTTTGAATCCACAAGCGTTTACACTGTTAATGACGTGGATCCATAAACCCTAATTTTAAAATTAGGGTTCTTTAATTGGGATTAATTAAAATTAGGGTTCTTTAATTTTGATGGTTTAGGACAATTAGGGAACTATTATAGATGAATGAAAACCTTAATTTATAAACCCTAATTTTAAATTAGGGTTCTTAAATTGGGAATAATTTTTTTTTAAAATTAGGGTTTTTCAAATCTTGGAAAAACATTAATGGAGAATCACAAAAAATGAGCAACAAGGCTCTGATACCACATGTAAGTCAAAACATGAATATACGTAAATTGAAAACATACAATTATGTTCACAAATTGATCTTATCATATCATGATTCTCACACAAAACATACAATGAAGAAGGAATAGGCACTTACCTTAATCTATGAGTGATCCTAATTGAGCAGTTACTTTATCTCCTTTATCTCAATCTATCTCTTAGCAATTCCATACTTGTCACACACTTTCGTGATGGTTAACAGTGAGACAACTATTATTTGCAGAGACAAAACCCTATAGCATTTAGTACCCAATCTCCATCAGATGTAGGTTTTCATTAGGTATATCATCATATATATATATATTTCTCACATTAACCAATGGGCCTTTAATTCTATTATTATTATTAAATCATATTTGGGCCCAAAGCCCAAACTCTAAGTCATGTGAGTCACTTTATAGAAATTAATATACATAATTTCTTACATACATAACTTCTCTTCTCCTAAGTCTCTCCATCTCTCAACAATCTTATCTTTTATTCTAAATATTTAATTTACGTAGAAGAATAATTAAATTTTTAAACTTTTATCTATGAATTTAATTTTTGAAATATTTTACAAGCATGATGTAAGCAAAAAAAAATTCTTTGATATAATTAATGTAAATTTTTGGAGTTTGGTTTAACTTTTTTTTTTGTTAAATATATTTTCGTTCCTTCACGCGAAATTGGTTTTTGTTGTTAGTCCAAACTTTAGATCTCATGTATACTTATAGTAAAGAAACTATTGGAATACGTTATTCCTAATCTTTTTACATGGCAATCGAATTTTCAGTATAAACTAGGATATTAAAATATTTCATGTTGACTCATCGTATACGTAGATATTATAATCATATAATATAGTTCATGCTAAAATTTGTTTGTTAGGGACAAAAACAAATTTCGCGTTATAGTATAAGAACGAAAAATATATTTAACCTGCTTTTTTTTCTTTAACTTCTTGTAAGTCTCTCCATCTCTCTCAACAATCTTATCTTTTTTTCTAAAATCCTTTATTATATTTCTCATATTTTTTAAAGAACATATCCTATTAATTTGAAAATTATTGTTCTCGTTTATCCTTTTATTTGTATCTTTATTACTTTGATGATTTTCTCTAAGTTTCTAAACGTGTCGATGCATTTTACATTTCCTTTTGTTATTCTTTAGAACACAAACACAAACAATTTAAACTTAAGAGAAACTATTTGGTAGTTGATTTTGAATTATGATATATATATGGTAACTTCATACCTTAATGTCTTAACTCATCATAATTCGTTGTCAATTTATGGCAAAGATTATACAAAAAAGGGGTTTATGTTTGAGTTTTTTATCATGTGTGAAAATCAAGTCAACTACAAAAAGAAGTGAGAGTTAAGTTATGTATTAAAAAAATCAAGAAATTTGCAAAACTTCACCTTATAAATGCAAACATTTGAAGTTTATACTTGACAAACTCATTGTTATTTTTTTTTTTGTAAGAGAGACATTATTTGATGAAGAACATCATATTGCAACTTCAAGTTTGATAGATGTGTTGCCAAAAACGTTGTTCAAAACTTTTTTTCGCAAAAGTCTCCACTTTGGGTTAGATGCAAATTAATAACATACAATATAAAAAGATAAGAGATTAAAGAGATTTACACACATTATTTTTATATTAGTTTGTTTGATAACTCAAACTACGTCCAGATCATAATAAACATGATTAAGGTTTCACTAATGCAGACTCACACTGCAAGTTACAAAACAAGTATTATGTGGACCCAACAATTATTTACTAAACATATGCATTATTTGAAATACGGTCACTCTTACTTAAGACTGAGTATTCTTTGGAACATAATCGCTCATGGCTAAGATCGATTAATATTTGGAATGTAGTCATTTATGGCTAAGATTGAGTATAAACACAACCACTCTTGTCTAAGACCGAGTATTCTTTGGACCACATTCAATATTGGCTAAACTTGAGTATTGTTTTGAAACGCAACCACTCCTAGATAAATATGAGTATTTTTTTGGCAATAATCACTCTTGGCTAAAGCAATTTGATTACATAAGGTTGTGATCTAAATGACCGTGAGTTTTGCTCACTGAAGAGAGTTGATGTCTTAAGATAAATACAATATTGAACATACTCTTTTATATAGCTATGAAAAGAAGCAATGTTCTTCCTTGCAAATACAAGCCTAAGAATTGCATGAAATTACAAGAGCTTGTTCTCATTCTTATTGAAAATGTTTCATCAACATTTTTTTTTTCACAAAGATCTTCATAAAGAATTGAGGAGAAAATAGTCACTATAAATTTCTTTTGAGTTGTAAGGAGGTTTACGGACCTTTCTTTTTCGTTGGCATTCGTTTGACCACGTCTGGAACTTAGAGACGCATTAAATGCTTTGGACTTAACATTAAATGCATCTTACTCCTTTACACAACTCTTCTGATACATGACATGGATTATTAGGCCTATACAATAAGCTTCTTTTTTCTTTAGCATAACACATAAGTTAAAATAAAGTTGACTAACTCCGTAACACTGACATTCTGCCTTTTTAGAAAAAATGTTTGTATGGATCAACATTAAGCATACTTTCCAAGAGATCTTGATGTTGGCATAACATAGTGTGCTCTTCTTGGAAAAATGAAGAAATGAACAATCCATACACAAAGAGAATAAGTGTTTATAAGTTTGACTATACCATGAAATGCTGAAGGTGTGTGTCTTTCATGAGTTGTATACTTATCATTTATCTAATAAAAAACTTATCAAAAAAAATATACACACTTGTATTTGTTTAAGTAAAAGCTTGTCAAACGAAGCACACTTGCATTTTTTAGGTTAAACAAGACGCTTGCGTTTGACGAAACTTGATGCTTATAAAGATATATTCTACACTTTGTTTTTAAAGCACAAAATTAAAACCAAACAAATGATTTAGATCCCTTTTGTTCTAACATCAACTAAGGGTGGTGAATAAAAGTTATGAAAAATAGTGGAGTCGCTGCCATAGGTTATTATGAAAAACTATGGAAAAATCGAAAGAAAAGTTTTGCAAAATCGAATTTAGGGTGCAAAAGTCTATTACATGTAAGGAATGTGTTAGCAGCTTACAACATTTGTCTTATGACGATACCTTTAATTAAATATGCAAAACGAATATGGTTTTCAATATTGTTTAGTTTCCCCCAAAAAAAATGAAACATAAATGCTTATGAAAAAAAACAAAGAAAATATTTATAGAATTTTTTATTTCGACCCAATAAGGATTGGCCTTTTTCCTACGTATTTCAATTCATAATGGAAAATGAATGATTACTTAATTCTAAAGGTCAAAGCTATTTTTTTGTGTTGATATATTTTTTTTTATAAGATAATGTGAGTAACTATGCTTAATAGTCATAAAAATTATACATTAAGAAAAATAATGTAAACTATTAATCAATACTATTGAGCGTGAATTTTTTTTGGAGAAAACAAAAAAAGTCTAACAAAAATAAAATAGAAATTTTGATATTTTAAAAAATTATAATAAAAAATACACTTTTAAAGATTTATATTTTTCAATTATTTATTTAATTCTTATTATTTTAAAAAAACATTATTATTGTTTATTTTCTTTTTCTTTGAAAACAAATTTTATTTATCCAAATGAAATTAGGAGTTGATAGTTCCATGAATACTAGGATTCTCTTTGTCTTGTTGGATATTTCACCAATGCAATAAAAGTTAAGTGATGAGGTTTGTTTATGGCAAACTACATGTTAAATTTTTCTACCAATGTGTCAAAATTAATGTATAATCAATATATAAATACATAGATAACCATGTCAACCAACTCAATAACATCATTTGAGAGACATGGGAATACACTATTGTAATGTAAAGACTAACTTGGGGATGCACACATCTATATGCTCCTCATAGTCAATAATTTATTCATAATGGTTTATTGCAGTCTTTTTCAACTTGGATGGAAGATAATTTTCATAATCTCATCCATAAAGGGGTATCATTAATATTATGCTTTAATCGTTTGATTATCATTCTCCTTTGTGTTTAGGGGTGGTGTTAGTTGCGAATAACATGAAGCTTTTAGTTCCTCCTCCCTTAGGTGTTCAATGTTGGTCCCATGTGAGGTTTACATGTTTTATTCCAACTTTCTCCTTATACGGGTGTTTTCTTGCCTTAACGTGTCTATCTTTTCAGTACTTTGTTTATTCGGTTCAATTAACTTTTTTTTAGTTCGACAAGTAATGTCACTTACATGATTCTCTCGTGCTTTGAGTTAGGGGTGACAACGTGGGCTGGCCTGCAACGCATAGACTCGCCCCGCGTTTGACCCGCAAAAAGAGGATCGGGTTGGCCTGCGTCCGCATAAGAAGTGCATGCTCATTTCACAGGTTCGCTCCGCATAAGACGTAAGCCGCATGTCTGCGGGCCAACCCACATTTTTTTTAAAAAAATTAAAATTTTATTAATTATAAAAAAACTTATTCCTACTACTGAAAAATTAAAATTGCATCCCTGTTTCAATTCATTCAATTAAGATAAAAATATGAATTCAATTATGAGGATTGTTAAAAGGTTTGACTAAAAATAATTAGAGTTTTTTTTGCATATATTTTTTCTATATATGTATGTAAATGTATAAGAGTATCTTATTAAAGTTTTGCCACAAAATAATTTAATGAAGATAACTATTTTTTTAACTATCTTATTGATTTTTCTTCTTTATATTATTTTTTTATTAACACATTTTAAATATAATATTTTACTTAAAACTAAATCCACGGTCACTCTTAATATTAACTCCCTTAGATTATTAAAATAAAACATTTCTTTTTTTAGTACATTAAATTCAATTTTTTTAAAATAAAATAAAATTAAGATCACATTGCAATAATGGATGAGAAATAAGATTTTTTTTAGAATAAAATTTTATTTTTTATTTATGCAGGCCAGTGGACCAACCCGCCCCGTCTCGCTGTTGGCCCGCATGGGTTGCGGGTTATGTGGGACAAGCCTAAACAAGTCATCAGGCTAGATTAGTGAGTCTGTCCCATGTTTTTTTGTAGTGAGCTGCGAACCAGCCCACATAACCTGTCCCGTATTCTCATCCTACTTTGAGTGACTGATATTATTTACTATATTTCTTATTGATATCATATGGTTTATAGTTTAATTTGCCTTCAGTGCCAATTACTTTTATATGAAGTAAGATGATTTTGATAAATTAACACCTTTTTATTTTATAATTTTTGTTTCCTCTTTTATTGTTCGAGATGTTCTCTCTTTCTTTTGTCTATGGGTATGTTTGCAAAACTATCCAAACACTTAAATTAATATTAAAGCTACTTTAAATTCAAAAAATAAATAAATATGTAATAAAAAATAAATTACAAGTCACACTAATATATAGTTAGCGTTAATATAATGATTATATATAAAGAAACTCCAAACTAGATAATTAACATAATTAAAAGTTTATAATTGTTCTGACCTTAAGTTTATTGAGATGACATCATTAGGGTTACCATATCTGAGGTATTGTTGCTTTGAAGCTAGGAACTCCCTCACGGTTTTAGTCATTAAAAGGCGTCTTAGAGGGTTAAGGGAGAAAAGTGTATTTAAATTGTTTTTGACATCAACTCCTAAGCGATGTGTGACTATTGAACGTACCACAACAAACCCCCCAATCGATGGCTAAGCGAACAAGAGTTTGTCTTTGAAACCACTTTTCCATTCTCACCAGCGGCCATGTTAATGTTTTGACCCTAAGTCTGTTGAGATAACATTACTAGAGTTCATCATCGCATCCGAGGTATTGTTCGCTCTGGAGCTTAGAGTTTCATCATGATTTTGTCATTAGAAAACGCATCACAGGGTTAAGGGAGAAATATGTATTTAAATTGTCTTTGACCTCGTTTCCTAAGTGATGTGAGACAATTGAGCTTACTGAAACAAGCCCCCGAGTAATGTTCTAACCTCAAGTTTGTTGAGATAACATCAGTAGGGTCAATCATCACATTTGAGTTATTGTCCGCTTTGAAGCTCAAAGTTCCATCACAATTTTGTCCTTAAAAGGTGTTTCTGAGGGTCAAGAGAGAAAGATGTATTTACATTGTCCTTGACCTCGATTCCTAAGCGATGTAAGACAATTGAGCCCTCCTCAGTCGAGGGCTAACATTCATTTTTTAAACCACTTTTCCATCCCCATAAAAGACACCCCAATGTTCCAAACTCAAGTTCGTTCATAAGAATGGTCAATCATCGCATTCGAGATGTTGTCTTTTTTCCTTAAAATACACATAAAAAAGTGTGTATATAAATTATCATTGATCTCGACTTCTAAATAATGTGAGAACCGGTAAAATAATGAATTATATTTTTTATTTGTAAAATATTTTTAATATATTAAGTATCGCATAATGTGTTATTATGTACTTAAAAAGGAATACTAAAAGCTGAAATATTGGATGAATAATATAAAACTTATTTTATTACTCAAGAAATATATAAATATGTTTACAATATCACATTTTTGTATTTTTTCATTGGTCATACATTTAAACCGGTTAAACTAACTTTCATCATTCAGAACACGAATAATAGGTGATTACAAACTTTATTGAAAAAGACTCTTCAGTGTGCGAATTTAAAAAAAATCAAAGAAAAGTTAAAAAATCACCGCTATTAAATTGTTTAAAACCTTTTTATATTTACATGACTATATTATATATTAACTAATACACATATAAAAATATATAATATTAATCAACCGTACATCGCACCCATTTAAAATATAGTTTTAAATTTTGTTTATTAATGCAAACTTTACTTTCTTAAATTACATACATTAAAACTATAAAATCATCTGATGTTAAAAAGAATGAAGTTGATACAAATTAAAAAAATTAAATGAAGAACTTACTTTAATAATTTTAAAAAAATTAAACGATGCAACTGAATTTTGTAAACAAGAGATTTATTTTTTTTGAAAAAATTAACCTTAGATATTTTACCCAATATTTGAAAAGATTCCTGTGACCAAAATACTGAGAAATACTGAGAAATAATAAAAGAGAAAAGAATGGTGAAACTTAGTAGAGTTAACTGAGGAGCCCTATTTGTTCTCTTCCTTCTTCCTCACCAAAATCAAAATATTATGATCAGCATTTGTGAATGCATATATAACCTTTCACCTTCCTTTTTCAATTTTCTTTTCTCTAATCTTTAATCAACCTTTTCTGATTCCCTCACTTTTTACTTCAGACCCATTCTCTCACTCAAATTCGTCACTGGAGGAGGTTTCGATTATCTTTTCTCTCTCAGTTGAGTTATTCTTGAAATTTCCTCTTCACCATTTTTCTCCCTTTTGTTTTTTCGGTGAAAAGAATGTTGTTTGTGTTTCGAAACGGTTTTGTGTCGCTTTCATGTTTTGATTGTTGGAGTGAGCTCTTAAGTTTCGGCTTGTAAGATTATCAACGTCTGCTGTGTGCGAATACTCTGTTGCATGTTCTTTTGGAGGTTTTAGTTAGGGTTTTATTGTGACCGCATGTGTAATGTACATGGTGTTTTTTCAAAATTTAACTCAGGTTTTCAGTGGGTTTCTGTGTTCCTTCACTCATCTTATTGCACTTAAACTTGTGTTCGCTGTCCTTTTTCCTCCCCTCATTTTGCCTGAGGAGCACGCATTATGTTCATTCTCTCTCTCTCTCTTTGAATTTCAAGAATAGAGTTGAAAGATTACGGAGATGGGGAAGTTGAAAAGTTCACTTGACTCATTGATTCCTTAGGTATTTTATTGTAAGCACAGGAACCTAGAAATGTTCATATTCTAATGCATACTGTAGTCTTTCTTATTGGTATGGAAAGTTGTATTTCTATATCAGGATTGACAGTTTTCTTATCATTTAGTTTCCTTTCGTAATTGTTGTCTGGATTTTTACTAATGTACCTAATTCTTTTAATTATTGAAAAGCTGAATAGCTAATATTTCAGTGTTCTCCGAGCCTCTTCTTTCGAAGTCACTGCCAAAAGAATGTTTTGATCAAATAGCTTAATTTCTCATAAATTATGTTTGTATTTCCCTGTTCAGAAATCTTTGAAATTGGGAATCTGTGGGAAAAGTAATTGCTAGCTGATTATAAATGGCACCCAATAAAAGAGTGGTAGCGGCCTATCGTGCAATGGGAAGTCTTGGAATTGATGAATCGAAAGTGAAATCAGCGTTAAAGAAACTCCTGAAAGTGTTTGATAAAAACTGGGAACTTATCGAGGCAGAGAACTATAGAGTTCTAGCAGATGCTATATTTGAGGAGGACGATAATACGGTGTGTTTCCCATTTTATGTGTTGTCTCTTTACACATGTGCATGCATGTTCTGTTTCTTCTGCATGCTTACTTCCAGTGTTGGATCCAGGTGCCCAAACTGAAAAAGAAAATCCAGTCTGACGATGTACACAGCACTTGTCATTCTTTGCCTTCCTTTTCAAACAACCAGGAAGATGAGACAGAGAGTGAAGAGGCTCAAATGCATAATGAAAGAGCACAACCTTTAAAAAGGCTGCGATTAAGAGACCAAGAGAGTCAGCCTTTGCATCCTCTGACTAACAGTGCCACCAGCCCTCCTTCAAAAAGGCCTAAATTAGAAGATAATGCATTACACCAGGGTTCTTTTGGGAAGAAACCTCAAAACAAACCAGAGTCATCTGATGGGAACCCAAGGATTGAAGCACCGTCACTTCGACTACCAGATGACATTGTTGACAAGGGAAAGCAGCCTGCATCAACCCAAGTTTTGCAAAGAGGAAGAAAACTTACATCTGGAAGATCGTCCCCATCCACACCATCTAAAGAACCAACAGTTGAATCGGGGAAGTTTCTGTTGCCAAACAACATGATGCCTCGTACTCAGGCACTTATCATACCCAAGGATGAGCCTATTGATGAAGTGCCTGATTATGAAATGCCCATTGCAGTGATTCCTCCTGGTATTGGATGGATTATTCCCCTCATTGATGTTTTATTCTTTTGTGTATAGTGGCATGGCACATTTTTGGAACTGCTATGTTTGGATTATAGTTTGCAAAACGTGGCTTTACTCGTCTGACACAATTTTTTTTCCTCATTTCCATAGCCCAAAAACATTTTCAAACACAATCTAACCATGGTTTGCCAAACATGTTAGTTGTGGTTGAAACTGTGTCTGCACTCACCAAATCTCAAGGTTTGGGGTTTGCAAACTACAACCAAGCATGGTGCAGTATTAGTATTGTGTATTAGAGGAAAATTGTTTTCTTACTTAAGTACTGGAAAAATCTTTAATGCTACCATACCATCCATCACAAGAATATAGAAGACAATTTGCAAATTTGTTTTGGTGTTTGCATAATTGCAATTTGCATTACATTTGTTTTCAGTTCAACTGATAGAAGTCAGCCATTGGCCACTCTATATGCTCTAACTGGCATAAACAATATCAAGTATTTTCTGTTTGATGTGCTTCTAGATCCTATTTTTCTGTACACATACATAACCAGGGTTATTTCTGCCTCAAATATTTTTTTAATAATTATGTTGTCATTTCTTAATTATTATGTTGCCAATTAACATTCATTATGTAAGAGGTTGTTTAATTGTTTTTCTTCCTCTCAGAACCATCAAGCGTAAGGGACTCGTCATTGAAGAATGGTGTAGCTGGAAAGCATGTTAGCCATGTTACTGTTACATCATCAGAATGCAGAGATGGAGTCAGAGATGAAGATGCTAGTCCTACCTCAAATGAAGAAGCCACTTGTAATGTAGAGATAGCCTCATCAACTCTTGGAGAGGTAAAACTATCTTTGAGCTGCAGCTCAGCACTTTGGGGATCAAAATTTCACATGCCTAGACGAGATGAAATTATAGAAATGATGGAGGAGAAATGCCTGTTTTCATATAAAATCGCTGACCCAAATTTCTCTGTTATGAAACTGTTGAGGGATCTATGCGATTGCATGTTGGAATTCGGAAACAACTCTAATAATGATCCAGAAGAAAGTTCTATACTAAGATCTAATGTTGATGTGTCGAAGGAATCACAGGAACCTGGCACACTGGATGTGGTTAGAAACAAAGATTTGGATATGCTTTCTGATGTTTCAAATGGACCCATCAATGTTAGTCCTTCTGCTGCAGTGGCTTCTCCCCAAAGTTTCCTTCTTCTTGCTGACCTGAATGGTGTGAATGATGCTGTCTTGGATTCCAAGATGGACCAAACAACAAATGATTTTTCACAATGTAATGTCAGGAAGGAGCTGGAATGTCCTATCTCTCCCAATTCACATAGTTTAGTGATTGTTCCACAGGATCAGCTAACAGCTGATGATATAAGGTCTTTTTATGATATTAGTGACCTTACAAAAGGAGAAGAAAATGTTGAAATTCCTTGGGTGAATGAATATACTAATGATTTCCCACCATCTTTTAACTACATACCCCAAAACCTTGTGTTCCAAGATGCTTATGTTAACATTTCTCTATCACGTGTTGGCAGTGAGGACTGTTGTTCAACTTGTGCGGGAAATTGTGTCTTGTCCATACCCTGTGCTTGTGCAAATAAAACTGGTGGTGAATTTGCATATGGTTCTCGAGGCCTACTGAAGGAACAATTCTTGAACAGTTGCATTGCCATTAGTCGCAATCCTCAAAAACATTTCTTTTATTGCAAAAATTGTCCACTTGATAGAATTAAGAATGATGGTGGTTTAGAACCTTGTAAAGGACACTTAAAAAGGAAGTTTATTAAAGAATGCTGGAGCAAATGTGGCTGTGGGAAACATTGTGGAAATCGGGTTATCCAGCGAGGAATGACTTGCAAATTGCAGGTGAGTGTTTAAGTAATCCTTTCACTTGTAAACAAATGGTTTTTTCTTGCATGTCGATGGACAATTTATTTTCTTAATTTATATCTTTTTTGGGTGTTGTGAAACTGTTTTGTCTAATAAATCTATGGAGCATAGGTGTTTTTCACTTCAGAAGGTAAAGGATGGGGTCTTCGTACCTTAGAGGACCTGCCTAAAGGTGCATTTGTATGTGAGTTTGTTGGAGAAATTTTATCCATTAAAGAGTTGTACGAGAGGAACATGAAATGCACTGGAGAAGGGAAACATACATACCCAGTACTACTGGATGCAAATTGGGATTCAGGACATGTGAATAACAAAGAAGCTCTATGCTTGGATGCAGCTTCCTTTGGCAATATTGCTAGGTTCATCAATCACAGGTATTGAAACCCTACTGCTCTAACTTTGGTCACCATGTGTTAAGCAGATAAACTTTCCTCTTTATAACATGTCTATGAAAATGTCAGTTTTTTCTCAGTAAAATTTCTTATTACTATATTTCTATTGACATTACTTGATCGTGCTGTTTATTAATAATAAATAATTAATGCTGAGAAAAACTAAAGACAAATATTCATTTATATAGTTGTTCGATTTATTATTTGTATAGGCAAATATATTTACATTCATTTTTGAAATCTGATTCTTCATTAAAGGAATATGCAACCTAATCATAATAAGACAATTGTTGTTGGTGGTTGGCTTTCAACTTTGCATTCTCAGAAGCAAATAAAACCATTATCAGGAAAATGTTATCAAATATGGTTATTATTTACGGTTTATATAACAAGACAAATAACTAGAGTTTCATTTTGATGCATGTAGTTCACTTTGGGGTATATGTCATCAAATTTAACTATTTATGGTTTATATGAACAAGATAAGTAACGTGAATTTCACTTTAATACATGTAGGTCACATTGTTTGTAACGCATGCCCTTCTAATTATCCATGGGGAAAACATTTTTTCAAATAATTGTTATGAATAAGAAATATTTCTGTGTAGATAAAATGTGCAAATAGAAAAGCTCAAACATAATTAGGTTAGAGTGGTCAAATAATTTAATCCAAGTACTGAATATGAAGATAGTTTGATACTTGTCATTATGTTCTTTGTAGTTTCAACTTTCATTAAAGAGTGTCTAAGCACACATTTGACACATTATTTGGAAATTGAAAATTTAGAAAATTTAGAAAAATTATAGTAATCATATTTCATTTTTTCAGATGTTTTGATGCAAACTTGGTTGAGATCCCAGTTGAAGTTGAGGATCCTGGCCATTATTACTATCATGTGAGAAGTTATTAAATCTCTCAGTTCCATCTGTAGTTTTTAGTAGCTTTTTTTGTGGTATGGTGGACTACTGAATATCTTTCTTACCGATGTTTTTGTGTTAAAATGGCAGTTTGCTTTTTTCACTTCTAGAAAAATATCAGCACATGAGGAGCTAACATGGGTGAGTAAGTTTGTTAATGTAATATAAATATCTTCAATTCTTTGTGATGCATATTAATTGCCCTTTTTTGACTAGGAAGCATGATAACAATGACTATCAAAGTCGAGATAGATAATTTTTTATATATTCATGGTAGACATTTTTTGGTAGTTTTGTAGGTACTGGCTTAACCAATGCCATGCAATATAATGTTTGGTAAATGGTTATGTAAATATCTTTAACTTTGTTGGGCTTGTTAGTGTCTCAGTTCAAGCGAATTAGCATCAGCCATCAAGGTTTGGATAATTTGATTTATTCATTGCAGAAATTATTTGGTACTTGTTTATGGCTATTGAATTAATTGGGTAGTTGGCAGGCAGACCATTGAGAATGGTTATACTGATCTGTGTTTTCTCATTTTCTAGAGTTCACTATATGCAAAATCATTTAATTAATCTTGGAATCAATTTTTCTCTGTAAAAGCTAATGTGTTTCTGCAGGATTATGGCATTGACTTTGATGATCATGATCATCCTCTCAAGCTGTTCCAGTGCAGTTGTGGCAGTAAATTCTGCAGGCATATGAAGAGGTCAAACAGTAAGTGTATTCTGCAGCTATTGTGTCACTCATCTGCAAATTTCTTTACACTTTCCAACACCAAAAATGTGTCTTTTATCTTTTATTTATGCTCCCTAATTTGTTGCAGTATTTTTTTTGTACAGTCTATTTCATGTTTCAGCGCCATAAGCCAGCCTATAATGATAATTATAAAATATGGAGCTCCTTTCTGTTTTGGTCTGGGGTTTTGTTGGATAGTTGCTATTCTTCTTTCAGTACATCTGTATCTGATCTTGGTCATTTAATATGGAACCATATTACTGTTACTACAACTACCACCACAACCATCCCTCCTTTTTACTCACCTTCCCTCAGTCACCCTATACACAAACCAAAAATCAACATTTTTTTATGGTACTAACCCCTTAGATTGGCTATTCCAGGCTGATCATTTTTTCCAATTTTATAATATTCTCAGGGACTTTGGTTTAAATTTGGTTGCTTTCTATATGAGGTGATTCCCTCTATTGGTTAAAGTGGATGTATCAAAATCACCAACTCAGTGACCGAGTCTCATTTGGTCGAGCCTTTAAACTTTGTTTTGGCCCTTCTACATATGTCAACCATCTGGCTGAGTTATTTAAACTTCGTCAAACGGCATAGTCATTGGCTACCCCAACTGTCCCAACACCTATTACCCCCACCACATCCTCCTCTTTCCACCCCATCGCAACTAATTGCATCCCTTCCTAATCCAATAAAAAAACTTACCTCAACCCAACTCCAAGAGCGTGGAGATGCTGGATTGTGCTACAACTATGATGACAATTTTCTCCAGGTCACAATTGCACAACCATTCATTTTCTCCTTTTGTTGAGTGAAGACACCTCATCATAATACCCTACAGAAACTTCCCCAAACACTTTCCCTAACTTAGAGACAAATGACCTTACTCACATTCACCTCTCTTTCCAAGCTCTACCAGGCACTCCTTCCGCCCATACTTTTAAATTTGAAGGCCACATTGCTCATCTTCTAGTTCCTATCTTATTAGACACAAACAATTTACATAACATATTGCAACCTTGTCTAGCCCTTCACCTCCAACTTTGCACCATTCCTATCACACCTTTCTTAGTCACAGTTGGAAATGGAGATCGAAACCAATGTTCTTTCCTTTGTCCTAATGTTTTGGTTTCTATACAAAAACATGATTTCTCCATTCTACCCCTCAACTTTCTTTCAAATATTTCCCCAATTACCCTCCACAACCATGCTTCCCCCACCTATATTTCCCACCTTTACACACCAATGTCGTAGTTTCTATGCATCTTCTTACGTTTCAACAAAACCTCTCTCCTACCCATCCTCAAAACCCTACCCACCAATTGGATATTTACACACAACTAAAAACATACCACAGTTTTTGCCCTTCCTCATGGATTACCACCTCACCGACCTCATAATCATATTCCCCTTCTTCCCTAAGCTATCCTAGTCAACATCGAACCCTACTGCTACCCACATGCTCATAACACAAACTATGACCTCCCTTATTTGGGAAATGGCAGAAGAAAGCATCATCCGCCCCAACAATAGTCCTTTCTCATCTCCTGTCATCTTAATAAAAAAATGGCACTTGGCATTTTTGTGTGGACTTCAGGGCACTAAACACAATCACAATAAAGGATCAATTTCCTATTCTCACAATTAATGAATTATTGGATGAATTAACGGTTGCCGAAGTGTTTAAGCTAGATCTCCGATCAGGGTACCACTAGATAAGAGTAGACCCCAGGGATTGCCACAAAACAACCTTTAGAATATTTGATAGGCATTATGAGTTTCTAGTTATGCCCTTCTTATTTACATTATGCACCCTCCACCTTTCAAGCAGTCATGAATGACCCTTTAAGACCACATGTACGCCACTTTGTCCTAGTTTTTTTTTTTTTACATTCTCATCTGCAACTAGTCTATGCCGAACACATCCAGCACCTAACTCATTCTCCAATTGCTAGAGACTTAAGGTATCTAAATGTGTTTTTTCAACCACCAGGTTTCTTATTTGGTCCATCTTATTCAAGAAGGCACGACCACCCCAAACCCAGACAAAATACATGCCATTATGCTTTGGCCCAGGCCCACATCCCTCACCAGTCTACTTGCATTTTTGGGTATCATGGGATTCTACACAAAATTCATTCGCTGATTTACTAAAATTACCAAAGTTCATACCTTTTTACAATTAAAGAAAAATTTCTTTTGTAGCAACTTTATGCTGGGTTATATTGCTGCTGATTTCAAAACAACATTTTAAACAACAGTTTGATTCGAGCATTATGCAAAACTCGTTTCTGAGGGGCCATAACGATGAATTATTTTGGATGCATGTTAATGGTAGAAAACTATGTAGCGAGAATGGGGGGCTTTTTTGTGGCTACGCATTTTGTTTATTCAAATATTTGAGGTATTTGGTATGAGCTTTAGTTGCTATTGTAACTTGTAATGTCGGTAATGAATTCCTTTCTTTTTTGTATGTAGGATCTAACATATCTGCGTCAATTTCCGAATGACAAGTCCTTTCTCCGTAGAGCCAATTTTGATGTCTCACCGCCCTTCGACGAGTTGTGGTGCCTTTTTTTGGTTAGTGGATGGAGACCTTTTGTACAGATCTTTGAAAACTATTATGGGCATTCATGGCCTACGAAAGTAAAGGGTTGTCGTTCATTTTGGGACTTATTTTGATAAACTTATTACGAGGTGTTCAAACTTCGAAAAGACAAAAATCGCTGTTAGCGAAAACAAAAAGGTTAGGCAGTAGTGAAGGTGAATATGTAGTTTATACTGTAGCGCATAGAGGGCTTGTTAATATTAACGTAGTATGTGTTGGAATTCCGTGTTATGAAATATTTATTAGAATTATATGCCTTTTGTTTGAAGTTATTATTCTTACTATTTTGTTAAAAACACTTTATTTATCTGATATCTTTACACTATCATTTTTATCTCTTTTTAGTATAGAAGGTCATACAAATGTACTGCACGCCTATTACGTTGTATCGGTGAGCAAAATATTGTTAGTGTACTTGAAAGACGGGTTGGTTTTTTTATCTAAATTAATTAACCGGGATTTTAATTTCAATTTAAATAATTATATGCAGTGTAATTTCTGTATATAGTTTTTGTAATGGTAGTGTTGCTAACAGTTGACGATCTTTGATAAGGTAAACTGTTTGGGCGTTTTAATTAAATTTATTAGTTGTTTTAATACTACTGGTTAATCTTTTTGACGACGTAATTGATATGCGATGTATATGGGATATTCTTGTTGTATTCTCCCGCAGTAGAAGATAGCAGAGGTTTTGACCGGGGACTTAGAGAATCATGGATGACACTGTAAGCTGAATGGATTTATATAGCATTAGAAACTAATTTGGAGCTGCATAGCAAGTGCAATATAACATTCTAGTAGAAGTGCTATACTGTTGCATTAATCGAAAGAAACATTTCTGTTGTTTAACTAATAGAAATGATGGGTGATTTTGGTTTTGCTCTGGGTGGTGGTGATTGGGGTTTCACTGATGTCTATTTTACAAATACCGGTGTTGCTGATGACAGTGATTCCCTTCCGTGAGGCCTGCAAAGGATTTGGTGCTCGGAAGTAGAAGGCATGACCGGTCTAATGCTCCCTGGGTTCAGAGGAAAAAGGACTTTGTAGTAACCATCCATAATTTCTGTAAAATTGCAAGTAGCTGCCACCTTCGGAATCTGTCAATGGTTATTCAGCACGAGATTACAATCAACATTACCCAACCGAAAGACAATCGAAAATCCTTAAAATGAACACGTTATTGCATGCATGTACCTGATAAATGTCACGCATGTAGGCATGTAGATTGGTATACTCACAGAGCTTCTTCTTGGTGCATTTAAACAAAACATTATACGCAAGATCAAACCGAATGAGAGTAGTAAACAGACATATATCCACAAGGGTCAATTGATCTCCACACAAGTAACGGGAATTAGCCAAGTGACCCTCCAACTCGTCCAGTGTACAAAACAACTCATTCACCGATCTATCATACGCTTCTTGGCTCTGCGCAAATCCACACCTGCAAATCCAAAAATTCTAGATTCAACACACCAGTAAAAATTGTGATCTCAACTCTCAATTCTGAAATCCCCACTCACCTATAAACCCCGTTATTCACATTGGGATATATGATTCGATACCATTCCTCAATCTGTTCCTTCAATTGAGGGGGCGAGAGATCCATTTCTGGGTTCCCTGCCACGCTATTCAACCCGGAATTTAACAACTGAATAATATCGTAGCTCTCGTTGCAGACAACGTCCTTCGAACCCTTATCCCACAACATCGGCACTGTCGATCTCCCATCATACCCACCTCTCCGAAGCCCATAAACTTCCTTCAATGTTTTGCACCCGTTCGCCTTATCCAAACTCGGCCCAATCGAACCCGAATCAGCCCCACCCACCCGTTTGAACTCCCACGACCCGTCCATCCCCGGCGACGCAACCGACACGGCCACGGCCTCTTCCAACCCCTTCAGCGCCCGCACTATGAGAGTCCGGTGGGCCCACGGGCACGCCAGGCCCACGTACAGGTGGAGGCTGCCCGGAGAAACAGGGCCCAGGAATCGGAATTTGGAAGCGGGCCTCGAATACCCGCCGGAGGAGTCGGAGGGAGCGAGCTGGGACATCATGAGCCCCCACGTGGAGTTCCAGGCGGTGCGCACGGTGGCCACGAGGATCCCCGGCGGAAGAGACTGGCCCCAAAGCAATTTTGTTACCGAATTGAGCAACGATGAAGATGTGAACTTTGAATTGGTGTTGTCGTTGTTAAATGACATCCTTAGGCTTCCACGGATATCGTGGCGGGAAGGTCCGCGCGGAAGATTCACCAGGAGAAGGGAAGAAGCAGAACAACAACTAGTGCACGACGACATCGTTTTCGAACAAGGTCCTTACGAATGCAGATGTTTTTAATATTTTTTTTTTCATTTTTTTCTCAGAATAAATTCCAGCTCTTCAATGTGTTCTCGAAGTTGATTTTTATAAATGTTAAAATTTTGACATTTTAAAATTTAGTTTTACCACCCTCAACTTTTTTAAAGGGAATGATTTTTGTAGTTCATATTTTCACTAAAATGAGAACACACCTTTTAGTATTTTTTTTTTTGCTAAAATATGTTTCTTTCTAAAATGATATTTAAAAAAAAATAATGGGATTGTCGCATTTGATAATCTTGTTTTTTTTATTTAAAAAATCTTTATAGTTCCTATATTTTACAGATTTGCCTTTTTTTTCTTCTATAAGTTTATTTTAACTGTTTTAGTCTCCAAAATATTGTTTTGTACTTTTGCATACAGCAACAGCTGTTAAAATTGTTTTAAATATTGTTCTAATAATTTTAAAAAATATATCATTATTAAAATAAATTTTGAAATTTAGATTCTAAGATATTTTTTTTTAAATATTTAAGAAAACCACAATATAAAGGAGAAAAATAGAGTAAAAAACAACTGCGAAAAGAAAACCGTGTTCGGAGTGTTTTTTTGAGCCCAACATGACAAAGCCCAGCCCATTCAAAACCTAAAACCCTATTCGTGTCACACATATATATAGAGGGATACATAGGTTTGAGAAGCCATTGAGAGAGAGATGTCGAAGAGAGGGCGCGGAGGATCAGCGGGGAACAAGTTCCGCATGTCACTGGGTCTCCCAGTGGCGGCGACGGTGAACTGCGCTGACAACACGGGAGCGAAGAACCTGTACATCATCTCCGTGAAAGGGATCAAGGGTCGTTTGAATCGTCTTCCTTCGGCATGTGTTGGCGATATGGTCATGGCCACCGTGAAGAAGGGGAAGCCCGATCTCAGGAAGAAGGTGCTGCCAGCTGTCATCGTTCGCCAGCGCAAGCCTTGGCGCCGAAAGGACGGCGTTTTCATGTACTTTGAAGGTACATTTATTTCTACCACTCTCCCTATTGATCTTTATTTCCTCTGTTTTTTATAATTCTGTTTTGTTATGTGTTGCTTCTGCATTTATATTACGTTGAGTGCCCCTTTATTCGATTGGGCTTTCTCACTGCGAAGCATATAGTTGTGAAATTGCCAGTTTTAAACAACATGACGTGTTCTTTTTCTTTGCATAGTGTTACCTGTCTGCTGGTAAATCCCTTCATTTAACCCTAAATTTGTACTTTTTTTTATGATGGGTAGTTAGTTCCTAGATACAGTGAATATTTGGATGTACCTCTTGTTGTGGAGTTCCCATTGCAATGACTTATTGGTTTAGGGTTTATGGGAAAGTTATTTCTCATGTTTTTTTTTCTTACACTTTTTGCTTTAACTGGGTAATCTGTGCTTATTTATTCTTCATTTTATGTTTCTGCAGATAATGCTGGTGTTATTGTCAATCCTAAGGGGGAAATGAAAGGTATATTTTCTTCTTTTTCTGTTATGTTTGTATGATAACAAAATGCACTGCATGTTTAGGCTGTTATGAGCATGCTTCCACTTATATGATTTGGTTCAAAAGGAGATAAAGCCACATGTGATATTTGCCTTCATTTTTTTCTTTAGACCTTAGTTGTTGCTTGTACTTTTAGTAATTTTGTTTTCACTTTTGAAATTTTAGGTTCCGCTATCACTGGTCCAATAGGAAAGGAATGTGCTGATCTTTGGCCAAGGATTGCTAGTGCCGCAAATGCTATCGTTTAAGTTGGAATTCCTATTAAGTCAACTTTTTTTCCTCATTGTAGAACTTAAATTTGCCTCAGATTTTGTTTTAGCTTCAAATTGGATTCCAAGTGATACAGTGTTTTTTTATCCTTTCGTAACTTATCAGCAAGAAACCTTTTGAATAGACGAGATTAATTGGTAGTTGAGAATTTTGTTATTGTTTATTGACCCACTTTTAATGTGTTTTATCTGTTGCTTGCGTGACCTGTTGTTTGTGCTTCAATTTGTCATTGTTTTGATTTAGTTTTTGTTACAGAAAGAAAAATTATTGAAATTAATTCAAAATTTGGTACGATGCCAGACACACATTGAGAAATTTGTTGTGTCAATTTCTAATTTCACGTACAGTTCATGTTTGGGTATGAATTGTTAGTTCTTAATTGAATAATGTAGTTGTTTAGTATAGAAGAAGGGTGGAAGTGGTAGTTGAGGCTAATTGAGATAGGATAATATGTGTGATTAGACAAATATTCTTATAATTTATGATATAGGATTAAATAGGTTGCATAGATGGATTATGATTGGCGATGTGAAAGTTGTTTGTAGTAAAAATTTTGTTTATTAGTTTAGGTCTGTATGTGGTTTGATATAAAATTCATTAAAATATCCTAAACTGGAACTCGTCCTTATACTATACATATTTCTTTTTAGTATGTATAAATCTTTTTAAATGTCTAAGAGTTTTCACATTCAGCAATAGATAGCTTAAACCTATCTGAAGAATAAGTCCTCATTTACTTTAATGCTATTTAGATTTGTAAGGGTAGTGATTTTGTGGGAATTAGGTAGGTCAAATACCTATCTATATTTATATATTTTTGTATTATGTCCTCTATTTTAATTAATATTTTTGAAATATTTTATTTTATCTCTTGGTTCCTTAATTTAATTTTAATCGTAATAACTAACATGTTTTCTATTTCGTAATAAGGTGTAATTAATAGAATTAAACTAATGTTCATCATTTAAAAATGTGATGTTGTCTGGTTTATCGGGTGAGACTTGAGTAGTGTTTAGAAATCTCAAACTTATTTTGGTCTGTTTTTTTTTAAAGTGGCATTCTCTAATATTCATTCATCAATATTAATATTGAAAGATGGCATTAATAATTTCATTTATTTTAAATTTAAACAAAATGAGAAATTTTTTAAAATCCCTTTTATCATTCAAAATATTATTTTAAAAGAAAGCAAGAAGGGATTTAATTATTTCATGTAAACTTGATGAAATATGAATTATTGCGTTCCAAGGGGAGGATTTGGGTAATCAATGGACTATTCGAAAGATGGCAGAAGCAGCAAATGAATGTGTATAATCAATGACTCTTAGTTATAATTTTCTCTTTCATCCTCTTTTCTTATTTTCCCTTACTCTTATGCATTCTATTATGACATTTAAATTCATCAGTATCTTTCAAATAGTTTTTAACCTTGCATATCTTAAATAAATTACTTTAAACTATAAAATATACACAATTAATGTAAAAAATAACAAAAAGAATAATTTTGAATAACATTTAAAACATAAATGAAGAAATTGGCAGGATTTGCTTAAAACATACAAGAACCAAAACTCTTTATTTTGAAAACAATCCTATTGAACTTTATTGTTCATTGGTATTTTAGTCTATGAAACGTGCATGATAAATATCTATTTTATATAACTAAAATGTATTATAAATAAATACTTTTAAATATATGAATTATTATATTAGTTAAAAGTTATAATAAATAAACATTTAAAATTTTTGAATTATATTTTGATGCATGGTAAAACATTTATATTATGACATAAATTTATGTTTGACTATTTATATATATATATATAGTATATAGTGTTGTATTAAATCTTTATGTTGATATAATAAAAAATATATTTAATCGGATTTGATTAAATAGATTGGTTTTGGAATTTTCTTTTAGTAAAAGTTGTATTTTTTTAATAATATTTGTTTAAAAATAAACTATATTATTTAACATTAAAATATTAATATTTATTTAATAAAATAAAAGGAAAAATTGAATAATATATTATTATTATTTTATTGACATTAATATCATTTAATAATCTAAATCACAAGTCGAGTTAAATCTCATATTCAAACTGGAAAGACTGAATTAAGTTGGATTTGATTTATGAAAAAAAGAACTCAATCCAATTTATTTAGGTTAGATTGAATTATTGAATTATCCGACTCCAATTTCACACAACCAGAAGTTTGGAAGAGTATAGTTTAATATTTTTTTTACTATTCTCTTTTCATACATTAATTATTTTACTACCATTTAAAAAAAAATAATAATTACAAACGAATTTAATATTATTAACTATTTTTTTAATAAATATGAATTAAGTATTGGTATCTTATAGACTGTATAAATATATAATTTGACAGTTTTTTATATTTCTCTTTCTTCTTTCTTTTATTTTAAAAAATAGTTGAATCTATCATTTTCTTTTCCATCTGTGCCAAGTTTAGTTTGCTGCTACTTTTGGGCCTTTTTCCCTTCTTGAAATAAAAAATGTGATTTCTTCCGTTTTTTTCATTGTACTCTATACTTTAAAAAATATTTAAAATATTCTTTAATATTCTTTATTAAAAATTAATTTTAATTTTAGATTGTAAAATCTACTTTTTTTTTTTGGATTATTTCAAATTATAAAATCTGAAATATAAATTTTATATTTTAAATTTAATATCTGAAATATAAAATTTATATTTTAAATTATACAACATTGAAATACAAAAATTTGTAGTTTAAATTCTACAATCCAATTTGCATTTTAAATTGTAGAATCTGAAATACATTAGATTCTAAAATTGAAAGTGAATATTTTTAGTATTTTTAAAAAATTCAAAGTGGATATTTTTAGTATTTTTAAAAGTATGGGTGCATGAAAAAATTATGGAGGTGCATGAAGAAATCGCCTCAAAACCAAGAAAGAAAAACTATATCCTTTCATTTGTTGGCTCCTTTAATAGAGTATTTGGTAAGTCACTTCACAACCTCACGGAATTTGTGGCCTCCATTAAACTACTATCTCATCCAAATCTCTAAACTCCAATATAAAATACGAGAACAAAAAAAAAATACTATTTTTCCTTTTCTCATACAGAACAATAGACCCTGTTTATCTCATTTTTTTTCATAAAAATATAGGAATCTACTTAACACAAATGTGTATACCTATAACTATAACAAAGTATAGGAGTGAAGTGTACAGATTCGGTAGAGTTGAATTAGACTTAATTTTAATTTGTAAGGTAACTATTTCCATATTTGTTAAAGAATTTCCTAGAATTGTGTTAACTTTTGTGAAACTGTGACATGTGAAAACTTTCATTGGTTCTGCTTCGGTAGCTTCATCACACATACTTCAAGCATTCATTTTTCTTTAGCATCAATTAGGCCATTTTACACCCTTACCATATTAGCTGGCAAGAAGATGGATTTGATTGAATGCATGTTAAGTTTTAAGTATTATCTCTTATTCATTTGAAGTACCTATTGTTAAGATTTGTTTGAGCATATAATGTGATAGATTTTTCCTTCAATTCCATTTCACATCAGCATGTTGGTGAGTTTTACTTCAACAAGAGGCAAGGTAAAACAAACCCTTTAGTTAGTATTTTGTAGCACTGTTCATCAATCTCAATCTGATTGCATTGCTTAACTAAGATTCTAACAAACTCCTTCCATTTTGTACCTATCACTAAGTTATATCTGCCATAACTACTTTTGATTCTGAAAGTCTACATCACTGATATAGTAACTTGAACGATCTCTGCCACAACAAATGAAAGAACTTTGGAGTAAATGGTGATATGTTATAGTTTATGAATATAGGAAGGAAATTTGACAACCAGAAAGAACTTTGGAGTAACCTTATCACATGTATGCTTGTGGCTAACATTAACATGGTCTGAATACAAACTGTATGTGGAACTTTGACGAATTATCCACATGAATGTTATTATTCTCTGCTTTCAAACTTTCACTTTTGATAAAGGTTTGAATTCTAAAAGCTAAAGTAGGATTTAATTTCTGAATAAAAAATGGATGAGGATATGAACGTAGGAATATCTTTTCTATGCTTTATTTTGGCAAGACACACGTAAATTACAGTCAAGTTTTCCTTGTTATACCTTTTGATGCGTGTAAGCATGTCAGCATGATATGATCTGTCCCTCAAATGTGAGTTGGAATTCATTCGGGACTATTTTATTTGCGGTGTGGACGTGTGGTGATGCATGCTTTTTGAAGAAAGAAGAAAAAGGGTTGCCAAATTCTGATCTGGTTACGTAGGAATTGCGTGTAGCTTTTTGGTGTCTGAGGAGTGAGAACCGACCTGATTCTAGTACACCATCGTAGAACCATCCTAGGAAACTTTGCCAAAATCTTAGAGTAAAACACAAGATAATCACAATGATGCATCTGAACAACTCATCACAAGATTGTTCTTTAAAAGGTGATTTGGAGCCTTGAACACACCCCATTGATGTTACATCACTAATAGGGACACCCTTTAATCCATTCACCATGCTGGGACCACTATGACTGTGGAAAAGTAGAAAAAGTAAAGTTTGATGACTGTTCATGATAATGTTTTCCATCCACCACACATCACAAAGTGGCACTTCCTGATTGCCTTATGAACACTTAAAAGCCTCATCTGTCATGCTTCCTCCTCCCACTCTACCACCCTTCCACTCTTCCACTCTTCCATTCCATTTCAATTTGCAAATACAAGAACTTCTCCCTTCACACACCACACATCTAACAAGAGCTTGGTGAGAATGAAGGTCTCAAGAGTGTATAGCTTTCAAAGGGATCAGTTCATGAAGTTTCATTGGAAAACAAGAGTGACCTCTTCAGTTACACTTGGTAGTGTCCAAAGAAGAGCACCACTTGGGTGTTTCCCTCCATCATGCATTTTCAGGCAAGTATTTTACAAGTTGAAGAATCGGTTGAAGCAAGCTTTGGTTTGGAAAAGGACCAGTCCACAGTATAGCTATGATTTTCGCAGCTATTCTCTCAACTTTGATGATGGCCTTTCAAATGAACATATGCCACCTCGTTTTTGTTGATCATGATTTTTAACTTTCTCTTCTCTGAGTAATGAATAAATTGATCTGTAAAAGTTTGTTGTTATTCTATATATATAGATAAAATACTCCTCAAATTGCATATTTGTAAATTGACTCTTCAGATACTTGTGATCCAAATCCAAGCATTATTTTTCTTTAGCCATGGTTGAAACTTGTAATAGCTATTGTATCATCATGGAGCTTCTTCATCTTCATTCAGTCTCTGGCATTGTGAAGTTATGTAACTATTCTCAATAGATTATATAAATTGACATGCTTTTCTGGCTAGTATGCTTAAACAATTTCTAAAATTGATGCTTTTTGCAATGATTTGTTTGTTCTTGTGTGTGGTGGATTGAGGAGTGTTAGGAGACCACAATCTGTGCCACTGATGACGGCCATAAATTCTTATTAGATTGATTCAACGAACCACCGTTTTAATTTGTTATATACTTTATACTATTGTTATATTGGTTTTTAAATTTAATTTTTAAAATTCTAATTCATCACTTACATTAATTCAAATAAAAAAACAATTACGTGATTTAAATGACCAAATTAATAATCTAAAAATTAGAATGATAACAAACAATTAAATTCAAAGAATCAGAAAATGAAACAATTGAATTTTTTAAAAAATTATTTGATTTTTTTTAATTTTCAAATAATGGTATATATCTAAAGCATCAGAGAAACTTATTTTTCAGATGACTTTAGATAGAATAAATAATTTCAACAGTTAGGTGAAAACTAATTGAGAATATTTTAAACACATTATAATTTGTAACATATAGAAAGTTGACTTTTTGTTTCCTATTTTCAGATAATATAAACGATGAAATGTGTTTTGTTCAATCATTTTCTTAATTAAAATTAATGAAATGTTAGTATGTTTAATGTACGAATAAATTTAGAGTAATAACACACGAAAGAAAAAGAAAAAAATGATGAAAATTAAAGAAAAAAAAAGGAATATATTAGGTACCAACCAGCATAACGTTTTGGCATTTTTTTGTAATTGTGTGGACTAATTATTTAAAAAAGGACTAAAGAGGTTGAGTGTCATTAGTAAAACTTTGTGGTTACGCCATTAAAAGGGAGCATCACAGTAAGTACTTTATGTTTATACGGTTATAGTATATGCAATGACTATGATCAATAATTCTGAAGGATTTATCACAAAAGAAAATTTCTGAAACATTAATACATAAAATAATTAAATGTAAAATGATAATTAGGTGTAGCCTATTAAGGTGTGCAGGTCAATTGCTTCGAATTGTAATTAGAAACTAATTCAAACAATACTAAACTAAAAGATATTTTTATTAGGTTTGGTTTCAATTTAATATAAAATTTAAATCAAACTAAAAATTCAATTTGAATTAATTTTATGATTTTTTTTATCATAAAATTGTTAAATATTTTCATAAAAAGTTGTAAAATTATCAAATAAATAAATATTGTGTAATTAATCTTTTTAACAATTCTCATATCTCACTACAAGAAAATCATGAAATAGAAATCAATTTTTAAAGACAAAAAATAATTAGTTGCTATAGTAACTAAATCATAGACTCTGTCAGAAACTAAACAAATTTTAGTTTTTAAATTAGTTTTATTATTGTTAAATGGTTTTTAAATTAATGTCTAATTAGCAAAGGATTTTGCTACCAATTATTTAGATTCTAAATTTGGTAGAAAAACTTGATGGCTAATTAAACACCAATTTAAAAACTAAATATTTTTAGTCTCTAAAATGATATATAATTTAATCACTATTTTATATATATATATAAATCACATAGTTTTACTGTTAGAAACTATATTAAATACAAATTTATTATCATATTTTGATAATTCTAAATATATTATAAGTATAACATAATAAAATCCTAAAACAAATTTCAATAGACACTATGTATATGTTTTAGTAGTGGCTAATTAACTCTAAATATATAATATTATATTTCAGCATAATAAGGGTTTAGTTTGATTCTTAATTTGAAATCCAAAACCTAAATCGAATTTATTGGTAGAGAATTTTTTTAAAAATGTTAAATTTTATTCGATTTTGACACTCTTAGTTCCCGCATGTAAACATAACTCAAGATTATGATTTATATGTGGAAAAAATTGATTTTCTTAAGATGTGGTTTGATTACCAAATTGTTGCTTTTATTTCACTCATTATTATATAAATTGTTAATATTATTTATCCTAATTATTTCTTATTTTCACATTTCTCGTATTAAATATAACCATGTCAAACAACGAAAACATTTTTAGATCAACACAAAACAATGAGAAAGCTAAAAGTTATAAAATACGAATCTCCAACTATTGTTATAATGAAAAACTACAAATTCTTCCATTCTTGTATATTCCAATATAACGTCAACATTATTTAAAAATAAAATTAAGATCATAATACTAAGTAATTCAAATATAAGCCATAACTCATTATATATTATCATCATTTTAAAAGTATAAAACAGGTATTTATATAATTAAGTAACAACATAATATAACAAAAAGATAATATAAAAATATGTAATATACGTGGGACGAGACATATATTTCATACTATAATGGCTGTTTATGGTAAAATTAGATAAAAAAAAGGTACCTTGAAGTTGAAAATTAATTGAAAAATAATTAAACTAAAGTCTTTCGGTAAAACTAATGGTCAACTAGTTAAAAGTTGTAAAATGGTGATAAAGGTCTAATTTATTATTAAATCAAATTTTAATATTAGGTAATTAGATATTTTATTATTTTTTATTTTTAATTCATTTTAATTTTTATGTAAATTAAATTTCAAGTAATGTTTGTGTACAAATTATTCTTCGTTAAAATTTAAAAGTAATAATTTTTTTAATAAAAATGTTTCATTAAAATAAAAAATAAAAAATTGAATAATTAACACAAAAAAACAAAAGTGATACAAACCAATAATTCAAAAAAATAGTAAAAAAATAATGCAAGAATAGTAGTCATAAAAAATCAAAGTTTTCTATTATTATTTTAAAGAGTAAAATTGATAAAATATATAAAGTTTATTTTGATAAATGATTTTGAATGTAATTTCAAGAGATTTTTTTTTAAAGAACTATTTTCCAAACATAAATGAAATAGTTTTATCACAATTTCATCTCTTAATAAATGAATTGTTTTGTCAAAACACTATATCTATATCTATTTTTATTAAAATTTCTAGATAAATACAATCTTATTGAATATTTTTGTTGATACCACATTTTTTTTGTGATCTAATACTTTTCGTTAAACACTAAATAGCTGATTTGCATCAAAACCTATTTCTTGTATTTTAACTGATATTTATTTTAAAAAAATATTGATCCATAGTCTTGTTAGTTTATCTCGTACTATTGCTATTTACTTCAAATATATATATATATATATATATATATATATATATATATACTTTTGAAATAATATATTAACGTAATATATAACATACAACGAAAAAAAGATATATATATTTTTTTCATTTTTCCATTGTATTTATTACGTTCATATATTAGCCATTTTAATAATTTGACCTATGCTCCAAAGTTTATAGACATGGTCCTATTGGCCTTTTTATCCTTTTCACATTATTGAGGCCACTTGTGCGACAAAAGAATCTTGCTAAATATTTAGGTTATTTTTTTATGAACTTATTTCTTAGGCAACTTGAAGCCGTGATTTGAAAACTGGTTAGGATCCAATGACAAAAAACTAAGGTCCCCACAAAAATTATATTTACAAGTTTTATGTTTGATATATTATGGTATGGCTTTTAGTGGTTCATTATTTATATCTAACTTTCATTTCCACCTGAAAATTGTTTCAATAATTTTAGTAAAGATCTGGTCTTTGTACTTTGGCTTGATGTTTTAAGTTTAAAAATGCAAACCCAAATCCAGAATTTTATTCTCCTAAATAGCAACCAAATATTCATTACCCGTTGGATCTTGCTTAAATTTGGTCAATAGGTGTGTGATTATTGGCTTTCAATGTTGATGGATAATTACATGTATGGAGTGTGAGATAAGAGCTATCATGTATGTACAAAGTAGCTTTGTATAAAACAAAATTATAAGAAAATATACTAAAAAAAATAAAAAAAATATAAGAGACTCAATATATTCCTAATCTCCTTTCCTAGTTCATTAATATATTTTTGTATTGTGAAAATCAAATTCATAAAATGACATCTTATGTTGAAAACAACATCTAACATTAAATAGGTTGAATTCCATCTTGTTTCTAACATTCAAGGAAATATAATTCTTATATTCAATGTTTTATTTTTCAATACACTCTTTGAATTTCATACATCTAGAAGGAGATATAATATATTTCACTATAACACGAATTTTTAAACACAAAGTTGTCAATCTCTTTTAGCCTACCACTCACAATTAAGTTTACAATATGTGCACAACAACCCATACAAATATAGTCATAATTCAAAAACAAAGTTATTCTAAGATAATAGTTTTTTCTTTAAGTGTTTCACTCTTGTTTCATTTGATGTAATATTATTTGTCGTTAAGGTCAAAACATGATTCAACCTCATTCATGCAAACATGACTCAACAAATTTTGTCATCATTTCTCCTATATGACTTATTAGTAATCATTAAAATGCAATAAAGAAAATTGTAGCTTGAGCAACGCACAACTATGTAAAATGATATTCTCATATGATGAGGGATGAAGATGAAACTTCTAGTTTTTCAACTATACATCATTTACATTTTTAATGCAAAATTGGACACTAAAACCAAAAATGTATTTCAGGTATAACTTAGATCCTAAAATCTTGAAAAATGAAGTCCTACCACTCCTCAATAAAATGTCTATGATGCTAGGAGATTTCTAAAGGACCCTGTTTTACCACCTCGAGAAGATCATTATGTCTCTACACATCCTTATCAATATGCACAAGAGAATTCCAACCTTAATCAAACCATATTCTTATTTTTTATCCTTCGATGATGAATGTATATTTGGTAAGATTGTGCATAGAAAAAATAAAAAACTAGAAAACATGAATACAACACATAAGGATACCTTATGACAAATACAAAGTACACCATATTTTAAAAGTAATAAGATAACACATTACATCAGACATATGAAATCGATATAAATTTAACATAAAATCAAAATAAATGCATGAAATATAATAGTTATGGACATCAATTGATTGTGATCAAATGTTAACATTTACTATGCAATTTTAATTTCCTATGTATGAATACCTAGATAATGACAACTTAAAAGACATATTGTACCGGAAAGACAACAATAGGCTAATTTAATGGAAGAAATGATTCTAAATATCTGTTGAGATTGCAACTTCACTCTTTTTTATTCAACAAAACAAGCCAAAACCTATTGTGAATTGTACCTCAAACCATCCAACATTCTCATGAATAGGAATTACATGAGTAAAATTAGTGATGCTGGTCTTACATATTTAGTCCCTCTTTTTGTTGTTGACAATATGTCACAATATTGCACGACTTTTTTTACTATTGGAAATCAAATATTAATATCAAACACATATTAACATTAAAGAAACGAGAACAAGAAACAAAGTATGAAGAAGATGATGGATACCATTCAGTCATAACATTCACATAACAAGGAGGTTGAAAACCTAAAATTTTGTTCAAGAACTTACTAGCAGAAATTATCCTAGTTGGATTTTTGTCTCTCCTTTGTGGGTCCAATAAAGATGACAAATGTACATAATAGAGTAGAATAAGATTTATTTGAACTTGTAATTGCTAAATAATTTGGGCTTAGAAAATGGGCTAGATATAGTAGGTTTTGGGCTTAATTTGAGTATATTGTAGATTAGGGTTTCTAGACCTATCCAGGATTTCAATTGAGCTTCTCTTGGCCCAAGAGAAACTCTAGATCGGGCCTAGATTCACCTTGTGCGCCAAACATGTTTCACATGTCTAATCACATGGCAAGTGTGATTAGCTTAGGTGCCTAGTTTGAATTCAAAATTCCATTTGTTTCATGAATTGGTCGAATTTGTTACCTATAAATAAATGTGCTAGATTATGTAATTTTTAGCTTGAATGAGAGAAAATTTATGTTCTTTATGTTGTCTAAATTAAGTCATAAACACTTGTCTTGAGCTTTTTCTAGGATAGTCTTCTAGATAGTCTGAACCTGAACTTTTCCCTAGTAAATAGACTCGACTTTTCACTAAGCATTCTCCCGCTTTCATTTTACGAATTCAGAACTCTTCTCTAATTCTACCTAGCTTCGACACTCTTTCACCAATCCATCATCCATCAAAAATCAAGAAACTACATTAGGAGAAGGACATAAAAAAAAGCATTAAAAAATTGATATTTATGGTTCACAATTGAATTTACCTCTCTGTCATAAAATTAAAGTTTATCACATTGAAATTTAAGGATCAACAACAAAGAAGGAAAAGAGAAGAGAATTAAGATATGTTTTTTTTATTTCTTTTTGAACTGAATGTAATTTAGATTGAAAATTCAGATTTTTTATAATTTTTAAAATTTAAATAAAAAAATCAAAATTCAAATTTAAGTAAATGAATTTTCAGTGAAACAAGTGAAAAAGTGTACCAGTTTGATACAGATATTTTTTTTTTTACCGATACTTAAATAGTAGGCTCAAAATATATTAAGCTATTTTGATACACAATTATCTAGAACCACATACCAAAACAACAATTTCAAGTAAAATAAGTCACACTAGAATGTGGTTGAACAAACTCTTTTATTATATCCTCAAATAAATAAAAAAATTTATAAATGAAAATTAAGTAATATTGAATGAAAAATTCCAGTTGTTTCCACAAGCCCATTTGTCAATCGTTCTTGCCCTCTTCAATTCCTTCTTAATTTTTAACAATTATTAGAAAAAAGTCATCGGACAGAGAGGTTGGAATGGAACCTAGAAGTAGTTTAAACAAAGAGGACATAGAAAACAATGATGTTTAAGTAGTATTTTATTGCATAATACAAACTTAATAATTTAATAAATGCAAAGTCGCTTTCCCATCACTCTAATCAACAATGATTAACATTCCAAATTGAAAGCAAAATTAATCCGAATTTGCTACTTAAGGTTTTGTTTTATGAGGTTAGAAAATGGCACTAGTTTAGGGATTTTGTTTTATTGGAGCTTCTAAACTTTACATTGAATTGTCACACCAATACATCTTTTCTCTTAGTGCACACCCATTACAAACCACCGGATATTACATAGAATTTCTTCTATCAACACAAAATATGCCATTTAAAAAAGTCACCTCCTTTCTTTTTACCATTGCATATTCTTAATTCAGTTCCAATCAAAATAATAACTGCAACTTTGTATTATAATTTAAATAAAGTATTTATATCCCATTACTGTCATGTATAACAAATTCAGTTTAATCCAATGAGCAAAACGTTTAAATTTATGATATATTTAAAATTATTTTTGAATTGAAAAATATATAACAATATGCGAATATTCTTGTTTAAAAAGAAAACAAAAACAAATTCGAATTCTTGAGACGCCGCGTAAGGGTAAAAAGATTTATTTTTATTTGTTATAATGTGATTTTTTTTACCTTTTAAGAAAAAACATGCCACAGCAAAACGGTTAAAGTAGAAAACAACGCAAGATCCAATTCATATAAAAAATATTCGAAATTGCATGCAGGTTCAGGAAGCGCAGAGAGTCCACGCTATCGAGATTGTCGACACGCGAGTGAGTGTGGCGCGTGTATAAGGCTTTTATTTGTACACAGCAATAGCAATAGCAATAGCACAGTGAGAAGACATAGCGCACTCGTTTAGTTGATCACCGTTCACCTGCCGGTGACGGGATTCAAAAACAGCCGCCTCTCTCTATTTCTCTCCCTCTGACCAGAATCTGTTCCATTCGTCTTCTCTGGTTTTGATTCCAATTCGCTGGGGTAAGAATTCGATACACCGTTTTTCTTCGTGCAGGGGAATTTCGGGGTATCTGATCTCATTATGTTTTGCTTCATTTTCACGTTTTTTGTTGCGTTACTTCACTCCACTTTGCATCGCATTGTCTAACTCCACTTCCCTCCCAATTCCGATCCTACGCTGGTTTTCCTACCGCCTCTGTTTCTCTCTTTCTCGCTCTTTCTTTTAATTATTTTTAACTTTTCAAGTTTGTTGTTAATTTAATCAATTTGCATGCCTATTCGTGTGAGTCTGATTTGCTTTCGTCCTTTTTTTAAGTGTTGTTTGCTGCGTGAAAGTGTTTGATAATCGGTTTATGCTTTTCTCTTTGATGTATTGGATTGGTATCATTCCTCTCTGAACTCTAAACTTCATAGAAATAATAGAGAAAGAAACTGAAAACGTTTAGTGGTTAAAGCACTCATACTCCAGTTATATTTCATTTAGAGAGACATGTAACCACTCTTCTTCTCATGTTTGGTTTGTAAATCCAAGCTATTGTAAAAAAAAGAATCCTTATCTTTACAAATAGAAGGAAAGATGGTTATGAATATAAGGAAACTATGCTTGGTCTGTACTTTAGCCTATGATAGACTTGTGTCACAGAAAATTTTATGTTGAAAAATGAAAGATTGGGGATGAGAATTTAAGTCTGTATTTGAGGCTGTTGTCTGTAGTTGGACTGCATGTCTTTTTTTAGTATGTATTGTGTAAATTGAGAGAAAGGTAGCAATGCTATGGTTGCATAATGACCACAAGAGCTGGTTTCCATATTGAGAGGAGCCTGTGGGTCATTGGTTTATCTTCTGGTATCTAGGCGCCTGAAATCTCTTCATAATTTCATTTCTCTAATTGGACAGGGCAAACTATAAGGTGAGGCAGGAGATAACTTGATTATCAGTTTCTCTTGCTACTGTAAATGAAATAAATACCTGACTAACTTACTTATCAATCAAACAAGAATGGTTTTGAATTGGGGATGGAGAGATAGAGAGGAAGTGGTCGTTCATTCTGAACCTAAATCACAGTGAACTATGAACTATTATAGGAATTAACTTGATATCTTGCTTTAGAACTTTGAGGTTTGTGATCATCTGCAATTATGATTTCATTTAGTACGTTTCTATTTTTTACTTGTTTTCAGGATTGGGCATGCTTTTTATCTAGTCTGTCTTTGATGATGAGGTTTTATAATCTTCAGAAGTTCTTACTAGTGAGTTGCTTTCTTTATTGAGTAACTTTTTGTATTACAGATTAGAGTACTTTTTCCTTTCACAGATCTGAAGATTGATGACAAATAGTCTGTTTTGGGTATCAAAAATCAAGTTGAGTGGTATTTTGCTGGTGAGCATTATGGGGGAAAATGCAGGGTTTAAAATTTTATATATTGACTGAAAACTGATATTTTTATCCTTTTAATCAACAATGAAGGAAAATAATGGAAGCACATCCTACTTTTTCCATTGAAAGATCAAAGCAACTCAATAACATGGGGATGTCTGGAGCACTTTCTTCATCTTTGTCAGTCCTTCCAATACCCTCAGAAGACATGTATCTCAGGCTGCCTGAATCACAGTTGGATATAGTAGAACAAGACCTTGTGACAAGACCTTTTACTCATTCAAGTTATTTGAATTCCAATGGAGTAGTTGGGCATATTTTTTCGTCTTCCCCTGGATATTCAACTGATCTTCATCACTCATCTCTTTCACCCGATGAAAAACACTCTACTAATGCTCATTTTATTTCACAATCATCAACCAACATTTCCCAATTCCCTTTATCATACTCTTCAAATACTGGACCACCAAATTCAGCAACACCAAGCCACTTTTCCAAAGGAAACAGTGCTTCCTGGCATACAGGTTCCCTGCCGAATTTTCTAGATTTTCCTGCACATGACTCAATTGATGATAATAGGGTAGAAAGTAGTGCTTGCCCTATAATGGCATCCGAGGAGTATGGTAAGCAAAATGATTGGCAGGAGTGGGCTGAGCGGCTAATCAGTGATGATGACACTTTGACTTCTAATTGGGATGACCTTCTTACTGACAATATTCAAGACATTGAGCCGAAGGTGAACTATTTCATAACTCAGATCAATATTAGCTTTCAGAGGAAACTGATAGGTAATTTATTCAAGGAATGTGTTCGGATCTCATTTTGTGGCTTTAGGTGCCATTTCAGGTTGCAAAACCACTTTCACAGTTTCCAGGACATCAATGCCAAGGTCAACAACAACTTCCTGCTTCCTTTGTAGACAATTGCATTGGCCTCTCTTGCTCAGCAAATTCAACTCCAGCCAAGTCACGAATGCGTTGGACACCAGAACTTCACGAGGCATTTGTAGAGGCTGTCAACCAACTTGGGGGAAGTGAAAGTACTATAATCTATTTTTCTCTGTTTGGTAAGTCCTTAGCCTTACTTTGCTAACCTTCGTTCTCATTTTTTTTTCCCGTTTTTCTGTCTTTTATCTGCAGGAGCTACTCCAAAGGGTGTGCTGAAGCTCATGAAAGTTGAAGGATTAACTATATATCATGTGAAAAGCCATTTGCAGGTATGTGCACTCTGCTTTTAACTCCTTTGTTTGTTTGGTAGCATCTGTGCTTTTACTGAAACAGATTTGGTTTGAGATGAAGAAATACAGGACAGCTAGATATAGGCCGGAGTCATCTGAAGGTACATAAATTATGTCTCGTATAATATGCAATATTTATCAGCATGCATTAATTATAATTATCTGTTTTGTTCGAGTAAGTATTTCTTTGATGCCACTATAAAATAAAACCAATCTTTCACTGCAACATTTATTGTAGGATTAAAAGCTCATCAAGTAGATCAGTCTTGATTGGAAACTAGGTTATTAAATACCTATTAATGCATAATATCCTGTGCCAATGGTTAGATTAATGCAAATCACCTTGAATGCCAAACTATTGAATCGTGTAAAGCACTTAATATCTTAAACTGATGTTAATGAATTTATGATTTTGAGTTAGATATGCACTTGGATTCTTTTCCTATACTATCCCTGTATTAGTTGTGAAGTGCTTAACATTGGTATTTTTTTTAGAATGCAGAAACTTCAGATCTGAATTTATTTGAATATACAAATAAAATTAAGATTTAAATAACTTCTTGGTCTTTATATTATACTCCCTTTATTCTTGAATATAGGCAAAAAAACCTCACGGATGTTGTCTCATATATAAGCAAATTTTAATTATTTTCACCCTATTTTAATGAGGTTTTTCCTAAAAAACCCTTCCTTTAATTGAGATTTTATTTCCAGTGACTTGTTTATTCTTGATATCAAGTTCCAATGAAAAATAGTTTTGGAAAGTTTATTTTTTTATTTAGAATTGGTGCATTTAAATAATTCTAACTAACTTTCTTAATTGGCATAAATTAGTGTTTTGCTAATATTCAAGAGGAGGAAGTATGTTTTTTTTTTTATCCTCAAAACTATTTTTTTCTGTTTGCATCCGTATTAAAATAAAGGTTTCATTTTAGTCCGTGAAGTTCTGGTCATTAGTCATGATGATGCGGCTAACAAATTGAATAAGCAGTTTAATTTCTAATGGCAAGAACTAAAACGAAAGCCTTCTCATTTGGAAGGAACCTATATCAAAAGTTTATGATTGCACATATACTGGAACCATAAGTTAAGAGACTAAAATTGAAAAAAAGAATTATCAGGGACACAAACAGCAAAAGAAAAAGAGGACTAAAATGAAACGGTGCATATATTATAAGGACTAAAAACTTGTATAAGTCTAAAATTATTTTGAGTGCATGAAAATAAGAGGACGGAACAATTTTTAACTAATCTAAGCCTCTTGGATATTTCCCAATTCTCTCTCTGTGTCTCTCCCCATGAACCACCTTCTGTTTCCAGAAACCTACGCTTGTTCAAGAAACTCAAAAATCGCCTACTAACGTGTCTGAGAAATTGACCTAGACCACAGTGATTGTTGTATAGAACTGGTGTGTCATGAGTCAATTCCTTGAAACTAGAGCCACAATCCTCTGTGCTGTAAGCTGATCAAAAGTTCCCTTTTTGATTATGGCAGGAGTTACGGAGAAAAAAGGAAGTTCCATTGAGGAGATGTCATCTCTAGATTTAAAAACGTAAGTATGCTATTTACTGCTTTTTAAATAATTTATGTTATACAGTCTTACCATAAACGTTGATACATCAAATTGATAGACAGAAGTTCATTCTTTAACATGACTTTGCTGGTGCAAATGTTACATCCTCAGAAGAATTTAAATGGATTATGTTGCACGTCATGTATGGTATATGGAATGCGCTGTTAAGTTCGTTTCTTCAGATGGCAATTATTGTTCAGTATCTTACCACTTAACCTGAGCTGAGTATAAGGATTAGAATAGAAGAGGCTTTGTTACTGTATCTTCGAATAGAAGCTACGACAAGGTCCAAAAAGTATTAGTATTTGGAGCAACAAGTGGCTTAGAATTTTCAGTGACCAGGATTAAGGCCACAATAAGGCCAATATATGGTTCCATGTAAAATTTTTGGTAATATTTCAGAAACAGTAACTATTATGCTGACTTTACTTTTCTATTACTGACAGTGGTATCGAGATTACTGAAGCTCTACGACTACAAATGGAGGTTCAGAAGCGGCTCCATGAACAGCTTGAGGTGTGAACTTCATTCCTCTAGAATTTATTTCTAACATATATAAATGAATTTAATTGTATTACAAGGGTGGTTCAAATTCAGCTTGAAAGATTTATTTCTATAGGAATCACTATTTTTGAAACTATATCGGTCATTGATCCTAGGCACAATTAACTAATCATGAACCGTGGTCAAAACTTTCATATGCTCACACACGCCGAGTGAGAGATTAAAGCTGTTAAAACAATTCGTGAAGATCATGTAAACATGACTCCTATAAGCTCATTAAAGTTTACTTAATATTAAAAAGGTATTAATAATATAACAATACTAATACATAATTCAACATCTCAATTCCATTATTAAAAAAATAACAAATTAATAAAGTATCATAGTTTTGTAGTACATTACAGTCAAATTACACCCAAATCATGCATAAACAAACATAATATAATATAAAATTAAAATAATATAAGCATATCACTGATGTAATTAAAGACAAATTAGATATCACTAATATAATATATGAAAATAAAATCACAAAATATAAAAATGCGAGTCTGGAAGTCAGGTTGCTGAGAGCAAATATTCACTAAATGACAACATCACAGTATAGAAACTAAAACACTAACTCACAAAAAGTAGAGACTTGAATGGAACTAGGAAGTAGAATGGGTGCCGCTGGTTGTTATTGTCTCGCTGCCTTCCACAGGTCTTGCTGAACTCAGTCACCAAGAGGAAAAACGCATAGAGCAGACGAGAAAGGATGAAAATCGGGAGACTCCAAAAAAAGTTTGATTGCGAGAATAGAATACAAGAGAAGCCTTGAATATTTGTTTTAATAAAAAAAGGACTCAAAATGTCCCTATGCAGTTCGCTGTGAACAAAAAATCCTTCACCCGGTGAAACTCACGAACTTGTCTAAGAACTCGTGAGTTTTGGTCGACTCTACCGATTTCGCTCGAGGACTCAAAAACCAAGTTTGCTGGTGGGTTAATCAGGTTTGCATAATATTAGCACCTAAACTCCTACATCTATTTAAAGTCTATAACTTAGACTTAGAAGACAACTCTCACTTGATTAATGTCACAAGGCAATTGATGTCACCTACGATATCTAATTGTCCTATTGGGAATGAAACTCATCCTTAGTTTTGATATCAATTATTGGATCGAACATTTATCACTAGACCTAAAGTTATTGATAGTCAACATACAGCTCTTTAATTGAGAGCCTAATAACTTGAGTCCTACAATTCGATTGACTTGATCCACCTAACGCTCATTAATCTCATATCACTTAGGAGTTGAGGCCAAAAGTAATTTAAATATATTTTTCTCAACCTTCTAAGGTGGCCTTTAAAGACAAACCGTAATGCAGTTTCGAGTTCCAAAGCGGATAATACCTCTAATGTAGTGATTGACCCTAACAATGCAATCTTAACGGATTTGAAGTTGGAATATTGATGTCATCTATGAGAATGAAAAAGAGGTTCAAAAAACAAACTCTTATTCTCTAGGAGTAATGGAAAAGTGGTTTAAAAAAAGAACCATCATTCCCCTTAACCCTCCACTAGGGGAATTGTTCCAACAAACTCAATAGTCTCACATTGTTTAGGAGACAAGGCCATTTATGGACAAAACTGTGACAAAGCTCTGAGCTCTAGAGCATAGAATATCTCAGATGCAGTGATTGACCCTAACGATGTTATATCTACTAATTTGAGGTTGAAACATTATAAAAAAGTGTTTCTAAAGACAAACTCTTGTTCCCTTTATCCCTTGACTTGGTGGTTTGTTCCAGTATGCTCAATTGTCTCATATTACTTAGGAGTTGAGGTTGAAGACAATTTAAATACATATTCCTCATTTAACCCTTCACGATGCTTTTAAGGAAAAAATCATAACGGAACTCCAAATTTCAAAACTTCAAAACGGACAATAACTTATATACGGTGATTGACCCTAACAATATCATCTTAACGTACTTGAGGTCATATATATAACATTTATATTATGTCAATTTTGATTATATCAATGAAGTTTTAGATAATTTTAGCTTAATATAAGATTTTGTAAATAAAATCTATATATGATAACTTTCAATCCAGTGGTAGATTTTGAGATAAAATTATTCAGTAAAAAACTATTGAATTGTTCAAGAGTTGGTGTAATTTTTTTAAAGTAATTCTTAGGCCAATTACAAATGTTAGTAAAGAAGATAAACGCAAGTTCAAGTTACCGGGGGTAGCTTCTTCATGAGCCTAGAGATAATTTCTCTTCAGGTACACCTTTGCCCTTACCTTCTCAAGGTGCAGGAATTGTTTGCCGACGAAAGCCGTTGGGCTACCTGTGCTATGCGATGCTGAAATTACCCTATGAGCTGTATCTCTCATGCTACTATTAGATTTTTTAGCCTATTGGGCACCCTGTCCATAATATCTTCAGCATTTGCTAATGGTTTACTGTATTAAATAGTACCTCCTAAGTGTACTAGTCCATCAGATATGTTATATTAATGTGTCTCTCTCATAGCACTTAAAATTAGAACAGTAGCACATAATTTTCAACTACAGGTCTTCTAGATATCTTCTTAGTACAGTAGCAGTGAGTAATTTTCTGTTGTGTCTCTCATCATTAATATTTAAATTTTGTGGGTTTACGTTAACTTTGATTGAGTTTGCAAACTTTCTGTGAAAATCAATTTCCAATATGTGGTATCTTAGCAAAAATTTTGTTACTTCAAACTCAGGTTTACTTAAAAAATAAATTCTATAGATCACATTGATCCTAAATCGCGTTTACTTTTCTAGTATAGTCATGTAGGACATGATAAAATGCATTTAGTGTTCTTGACTGTTAGTTTGTAGAAAGTTGCACTTAATTAATTGTAGCCTTGGTAATAGTCTTCACTGAGTCTGTTAGGAGACTGTATCTTATGCGGATCCTGTTATAGACGAGATGGATCATATGCAGAAACCGTACACTACTTCTTACCCTTAAGAAAGCTATTTTCATTCCCTAAATTCTCTCTCTAAAAGATTGTTGAGATACATATAATTAAAATATTCTGTTTGGATTATTGAAATTTAATACATAAAAGAGTTATTGAACGGAGTATCTTCATCATAAGTATATAACATCAACTCCATACACAAAAGCTAAGAAAGGGGCACGCCGTCTTACTTGCATATGCATTTGCTACACAATGTTTTTGGTACCGGTAATTATTTTTAAAATAAAATTCCAAACTGCTTATCAATTTTTTACTGGCTTGGCCTGTTGGGAATTCAGTTTTGTGGCTTGATTGGAGGACCAATATCAGAACAATCACTGGTTTTCCAATCCAACTAGCCGGTTTGATTTGGTATTTTCAACCATGCTTGCAATTGCCATGATTATAGAAGTTCATGTTTTATAGCACATGGGATCTGTGAATAATTTTTTACATGTAATTGAAGTCGACTAGAAGTGAAGTTTGGGTGTTTGTAAGCTAGGTGAAAGACATTGAAGGGGTGTAAGTATTCTCTAGAGAAATAATTTAATATTGTTTATTATTCATCTTGTTCCCTGTATTTTAATTCATATTTTATTAATTTATCTTAGAATAAATTATAATTCATTTACTGGTCATGCTCAGTCTTATATCTTTGACTTGTTGAAGATACAAATTGTAGTTCCAAGATTTACAGCAATTTCTCATGAATGTTGTGTTATGTCGTTCTCATATCTCTTTCGTTGTTCTAATTTCGATCTTCTCCTCCCCTTCTTTTTTCTGTCAGATTCAAAGAAATCTACAGTTGCGAATAGAAGAACAAGGAAGGTACCTCCAGATGATGTTTGAGAAGCAATGTAAATCTGGAACGGAAACGTTGAAGGCATCATCATCTACCATTGAGACTCAATCTGGAGTATCTTCAAATGCCACGAGAGATTTCCCGGTCAAAAGTGTTTTGGAAGCATCACAAGGACCTGATCAAGCTAACGGCAGTACCCCAGTTGAGGAAGGCTCACTGGAAAAGGTTGGGAATCCTGATTCTCCCAAAACTCAACATGCTATTGCTAGTGGTGATAGTGCACAAGCCCCAAAACGTCAAAGAACAGAGTAAGACATGAATGTGCCGAATCACAGGATCAAAACATGATGGGTCGAGCTCGTAAGTTATGAGTATCTTCTGTCTTATTGTGATGAATGAGTGCAATGCACATTTAGCAGAAGATCTTCAATTGCTTGAAAGGCTTAGGTCAAGTTTTGCCGTTAGAAATCCTTCTTGGTAGATAGTTTGTAAATATCAGTATCACTGTAAGCCATACTACAGCTTGCGCATACTCTATATCCCTAGAATGCGGAACCCTTCATGCGCCCCCTCCCCCCAGAAGAATAAAAACAAATAATGAGTCAAAGTTAACGAGCTTTCATGTGGGAGATTCAATTGGTCGCTCGTTTTTTCCTCTTTCCTGCATCTCTAATGTGAAAAAATGTAATACAAACACCTTTTTAGTTCATAGATACTAAAATTTAATAGAGAGAGATTAAAAGTAATAAACTTAAATTATTTTAGTCGTTTAATTTGATAAAATTGTTTTTTAGTCCGTACGAAAAAATTGTAAGAATTAGTCTTCTGAAAAATATAATATTTTTTTAGTATTTTAAAAATTCCACTTAAATTAATCATAAAACAGGTGTTGATCCTTTTCAGTCTACTCTATTAGTATTATTGCTTAGGTAAGATAAAACTTCTAATCGATTGTCCAGAAGTTGAAGAAGTATTTCAAATTTAATATTATAGATTTTTACATTAAGAATACCTCCCACCATCTCTTGTTTTAAGTTTTCAAGTGTATGTAGTTTGTGCATTAATGTTTCTCTCAATTTAGTATATAGAACTAATGTAGAGAAATAGAACACAAGAATTTATGTGACTTCTAGTTACTTGTCACTAACTATTTGAGTATTGTTTGAAATATAAGTACTCCTAATTAAAATTGAGTATTATTTGGACGCATCTACTCTTGGTTAATATTGAGTATTTTTTGGACACAATTACTCTTAATAAAATTGAGTATTTTTTATATGTAATTACCATCCATAGTTAAAATTAAGTATTCTTTAGATGCAACAACATTAAGTTAAATCAAGTATTCTTTGTGCACTCATGACTAATAACGAAGTATTCTTTGCTAGTCACTCCTAGCTAAGATAGATAAATTGTTTGATTAGTGATCCAGAGATCATAAGGTTGTTTACTAGGGATTGATAACATCTTTTGACGTATACAATATTATGCTCCCACTTCTAGTTTTGTTCTAAACGAAGTTTTTAAGAGCATACAAGTTTAAGCAACATTTTAGCACAATGCAGAGTAATTTGTTGTATTCTTTTTCTTAGTGAAATCTTCAAAAAGGCGTTGAACAATATAATCGTTGCAAATTTGTTTCTAATCATTGAGCAACGTCAGCTTACTTGAATGTTGTTCGTTCGTTTGATGAAATTGGTTGTGAATGATGCATTAAATGCACTTCATGCAACATAAATTATTATTTTTCTTATTTACGTAACAATTTAGTGGCATAATGAACTTATCAACTTATCTCTCTTTGGATAATGTGTATTTGCTTGATTTTGTATAAAACACAAAGTCGTACGAAACAAATAATCTTTCCAAAATTGACAACACTAGTATAAGAATTTTTTTGAAGAAAAACAACTTTACCTCTTCATCCAAGATATCATTGATGTGACTTGTGCTTGAATCTTATTGGAAGATGAAAGTAATGAATATTCTCTATAACATAGAATTCGTGTAGCATGAGGTTAGCTTAATTTTATGTTTGTGGCGTTGGAGCATATCCATGCTATATCAAGCGAAAAAGAAGACAACATAAAGTTGCATTGTCGGATAGAAAAAATAGTTCTCCTTACATGATTTGTTTGTTGACCTGAAGCTACTATTTTACAAATGAAGCATAACAATGTTTTTGTATATAATTGTTTTCAGCACTTAGGCTTCGTTTGCTTCTGGGTGATCATTGTTCACCCGGACGGAATGACGAGAATTACTCTTGTTTGTATCTACCAATTTCAGAGGAATAGGAAGCGTGGAAAGTTAAAATTTTGTAAAAAACTTTCTTCACTCTTTAGCTCAGAATTGCGTAGAAACGCAAGAGAACCCTAATTTTATATAACAAATTACGTAATTATCCTTTACTTAATTAAAATAATTAAATAATTGTATTAAATAATAATAATTTTATTTGAATCAAATATTTAATAATATCATTAATAAAAATAATTAAAAATAATAAAAATAAATATAATTTTTTACATAGAAAATAAATTTATATAATAATAATAATATTAATTATAAAAAAGATAGAAATAAATAAATTAATTTTGTTTTATTATTATTATTCAAATAGTTTGAAAGATTTGGATAAATTTGTAAATTTATATTTTATACCTTTTAAATATTTTTTTTTTCACAACTATCACATCACTCACAAATTTCAATAAATTTTCTTCACAAATCCATTCTAATATACTCAAATCCAAACAACCTCACTTTCTTCATACTTTGTTCTCAAATCATGTCCTCAATCCAAACACACTATTAATCAAAATCATGGATGTTGGAATTTTTCCTAACAGGATATGACTTTACTGTTTTATTACTTGGAGAGACTTTGTGTATAATTAGTCTAGAAACGTTGTGTATTCAGTGTTTAATCTTAAGGAGAGATGAACAAATAATTTGGAAAAGCTTCTTGTATACTCTTGAGTTAAAAGTAACAAAGAACCATACTTGTAATTCTTTGCAACATGTAAAAGAGAATTGACTATAGCTCAATTTGGGTGAACTAGTATAAACTAAGTGTTCACTATACTACTTGAGTCATCTTCTTTTTTCTATTCTTACAAAGACACTAACGACAAACTTTTAAAATGGTTTCAAAACTCTATTAAGACGATCATTTCTAAAGTTAACAATTTCTTGTAAATTTTTTTACTCATTTCTCATACTCGATACTTATGTATATAGAATTGATCCAACTTTAATATATATATAAAATTAAGTTTTGTCATCATGTAAATTTCATTTTTTAATCAAATGTATGACCTTATCTCACAAAATTTCGATAACATTTCATATTAGTCTCAAGTTATAGGAAATTAAAGTGGTGACATGAAATAAGCCAAAATCAAATACACATATAAAGATTAACACAAAATACAATAAATCAAAATTTCATGAAATATAAGAAATGAAGATTAAGACATACATACTATACATATTAATGAACTGTTAAAAATATTCAATCTTTCCAAATGGTCTAACTGAATAATTTACTATTTATTACCATAATTTTAAGTACTCTCCTATTTTATCGTTACTTTTGTATAAGAGTTGGAACATGAAATGTTCTCTTTTAATTTAATTATTTTATTTTTTATTGAAAAAATAAATCTTGTCGTCTTGTATTAAGGAAATAATAATTATCAAATTATATGCAATTATTGTATGCAATATTTGACGATATTGTACCCAATTATATGCAATTAATTTAATAATTATAGAATCTCATGATTAGTATCCTACCTAATTAGATTGTAATTTGGGAGAGAGGAACTCCCTATATATTTATTATACATTGAGTGATGTAATATACACATAAGAGAATAAGAAACCTCTCTTCTTCTCACCATTTTTTATCATTTTCTTATATGGTATTAAAGCACCGATCTTGGTGTCCTGACCGCCTCTCCATTTTTATCCCCTAAATAAAAATCATATATGGCAAAGAAGGCACCAGTAACGAGTCCGATAGAAACCTCGTACAACGCTTCAGTGCCGAGCAAATTCAGCAATTGGCAAGGACTATTTACTCGCTCAACAATAACGGTAAAAGTGACACGTTTGTTAGCTCTGCAGGTCTGCTTGCCCATAACTCCTCTTCTAATTCTGCTTTTACGAAACCATGGATTTTGGATAGCGGAGCAACCCATCACATTGCATCTGATTCACAATTTTTCACACACACTTCATCATCATTTATTTCAAATGTTAATCTGCCTACAGGCTCAACTGCATTCAATGACAAAATCACTCTCAAATATGTTCTTTGTGTTCCTTCTTTTAATTTAAATCTCATGTCCATTAGTAAGATAACCAGTTCACTAAATTGTTGTGTCGTTTTTACTCCACATGGTTGCGTTTTACAGGACTTGGCTACGGGGAGGATGATTGGCTCGGGTAAACAACACGCAGGCTTATACTACATGTCCCCTCTTCCAAACCAAGCCCACGCATCTCAAATATCGACCGATCCTGATTTATGGCACAAGCGCCTTGGACATCCTTCTCCAGCGTGTCTACAACTTGTATCTTCCCTACTACCTATCCCTATCAGTAAAAATCTCATTCTCATTCATAATCATTGTAGTATTTGTCCCAAAGCTAAACAGACAAGGCTACCATTTCCTTTAAGCACAATAAAATCTCATTCTCCATTTAATCTATTGCATTGTGACATTTGGGGTCATCATAAAACCCTAACTCATTTTGGAAAACGTTTTTTTCTCACTATAGTCAATGATTATACTAGATGCACTTGGCTATTTCTTATGAATCACACAAATCTGAAACCCAACATCTCTTAGAGTCATTCATTACATTTGCACAAAATCAATTTCAGGCTTCTATTAAAACCATCCGCGTTGACAACGGACTGGAATTCATTTCAATGTATGATTTTTTTCTCAAAAAATGTATTGAATGTCAACGCACTTGCGTTTACACTCCTCAACAAAATGGAGTAGTAGAACGCAAACATAGACATGTTTTAAACACAGCACGAGCCCTCCTATTTCAGTCCAATTTACCATTAGAATTTTGGGGAGAATGTGTTTTAACCGCCACATATATCATTAATCGCTTGGCATCACCTTTACTAAAAAATAAATCACCTTTTGAGCTACTATATAATCAACCACCTTCACTTTCTCACCTAAAAACTTTTGGTTGCCTCTGTTACGCAACTGTTGTTTCACCTAAGCAAAAATTTGATCCGCGTGCCCGACAATGCATCTTCATTGGTTATCCTCACAGTAAAAAAGCATACAAATTATTTGATATAGATGCAGGCACTTTTTTTACAAGTCGGGATGTCATCTTCCATGAAAGTGTTTTCCCATTCTGCCAACAGTCACAGACCCAATCCTCACCTCCATTACAAGGTATTCTGCCCACTATTGACATTGACTTACCCACTCCTGTCCAACATTCACTTGATCAACCTTCTTCTCTTACTCATCACAATGCACCTGAACCTCCATCAAACCAACCTTTTTCTCCTACTCATCACAATACACCTGAACCTTCATCAAACCAACTCTCTTCTCCTACTCGTCACAATGCACCTGAACCTCCATCAAACCAACATTCTTCTCCTACTCGTCATAATACACCTGAACCTCCAGTAGACCAACCTTGTTCTCCCATGCCAAGAAGTTTAGCACCCATTACCAAACCTTTTCTAACCGACCTTCCTGTTCGACGATCCAGTCGCACATCAACTCAACCTTCCTGGCTTCAAGACTACGTAACGGGATCCCAAGCCAATCATTCGACCACTGCCCAAGACCGACCGAATGGAACCAGGTATCCTATGCATCATTTTCTTTCTAATTCACGATTTTTTTCTACACATAGTGCATATCTTGCTAACATCACAGCCACCAAAGAACCTCACACTTATGCTCAAGCTATCCTTGATCCAAATTGGCAAAAAGCAATGGACGAAGAGCTTTCCGCCTTGCAGCTAAATCAAACGTGGACCTTGACACCGTTACCTGCTGGACAGAAACCCATCGGATGCAAATGGGTCTATAAAATAAAGTACAACTCAGATGGTAGCGTCGACAGATATAAGGCGCGCCTTGTCGCAAAGGGGTACACTCAGATTGAAGGTGTCGACTTTCTGAAACTTTTTCACCAACAGCAAAATTAACAACTTTGAGGTGTCTCCTCACCATTGCAGCAGCCAGAAATTGGTTTACTCACCAGCTAGATGTGCAAAATGCCTTCTTACATGGCACATTGCATGAAATTATTTACATGGACTTGCCACCCAGACATCATCGACAGGGGAGAACATTGTATGTCGACTCAACAAATCCCTTTATGGTCTCAAACAAGCATATCGAACATGGTTTTCAACATTTTCTCATGTGATTAAATCTGTAGGATTTCAACAGTCTAAGACAGATTACTCTCTATTCACAAGACAGAATAACTCATCATTTACTGCCCTTTTGATTTATGTGGATGATATTCTTTTGACAGGAAATGATTTGACAGAAATTCAGCGTGTTAAAGATTGTTTATTACAATAATTTCGCATTAAAGATCTTGGAGACCTAAAATATTTTCTAGGGATTGAATTTTCCCGTTCCAAAGCTGGTATTTACATGTCCCAAAGAAAATATGCGCTTGATATTTTGCAGGATACGGGACTCGCAGGTGCTCGTCCAGACAAATTTCCAATGGAACAATACCTAAAACTCACACCAGACGATGGAGAGTTATTAAAGGATCCAGTAAAATACATGTGACTCGTGGGACGACTGATATACCTCACGGTTACTCAGCCTGACATAGCATCTTCGGTTCGGACCCTAAGTCAATATATACAGGATCCACGGAAACTTCATTGGGATGCCGCAATTCGAGTCCTAAAGTACATCAAAGGATCACCAGGACAAGGATTGCTATTGCCATCCGAAAATAATCTGACATTGACAGCTTATTGTGACTCAGACTGGGGAGGTTGTCAGACAACTCGGAGATCAGTATCTGGATATTGCATTTTTCTTGGTTCCTCTATTATCTCATGGAAGTCAAAAAAACAGACAAACGTATCAAGATCATAGTTTGGTTGCGATATCTGTTGCAGAATTTAAAGGTGCCATGTAACTTGCTAGCTCAACTTTTCTGTGACAATCAGGCGGCATTACATATAGCAGCAAACCCAGTATTTCATGAATGCACAAAACACATTGAGATAGACTGTCACATTGTGCGAGAAAAATTACAAGCTGGGATAATCAGTCCTTCATATGTACCAACACAGTATCAGCTCGCAGATATTTTTACGAAGGCATTGAGCAAGGAACGATTTTTTACGCTACGACACAAGTTGGGGGTTCTTGATCTTCACCTACCAACTTGAGGGGAGTATTAAGGAAATAATAATTATCAAATTATATGCAATTATTGTATGCAATATTTGACGATATTGTATCCAATTATATGCAATTAATTTAATAATTATAGAATCTCATGATTAGTATATTATCTAATTAGATTGTAATTTGGAGAGAGAAACTCCCTTATATATTTCCTATCACTCATGAGTGATGTAATAAGAGAATAAAAAACATCTCTTCTTCTTACCATTTTTTATCATTTTCTTATATCTTGTTTTATATAAACCAATAGATTAAATTGGTGAGAGTAGATAAATATTTGTAATGAAATATCAATGAGAACTTACTCAACGCAATATAATACTTAAATTATTTAATTAATAGTTTTATTTAATATAAAATAAAATTATTGTTATTATTATTATTACATCAAATTATTAAAATAATATTTTGATTTTCATATATATTAATATAAAATAAGAATATTATTATTACTATATTATCATAAATTATTAATAATAATAATAAAATTATTAATATTATTATTATAATTATAATTATTATCATAATTATTTTTAACATTATAATTATTATTACATCAAATTATTAAATTAATACTTTTATTTTATTACATATTAATATATATAAATTAAAATTGTTAATATCACTATTATCATAAATTATTATTAATAAGAATTTTTTTAATATTATTATTATTATTATATTTATTATCATAAATATATTTATTGTTATTATCATAATTATTATTATCATCATCATTATTAATATTATTATTATTACAAATTATTAAATTAATATTTTCATTTTAATATATATTAATATAAAATAAAATTATTACTATTACTATTATCATAAATTATTATTATTAATAATAAAATTATTAATATTATCATAAATATTTTTAATAATATTATTATTATTATTACATCAACTTATTAAATTAATATTTCCATTTTATTGTATATTTATATAAAATAAATTATTAGTATTATTATTATTATAAAAAATTAAAAAAATTATTTGATTTAAGACAAACACATATAGCTCATCAGTTTCATCATAAAACATGTTTGACAAAGCTTTTCAAATATAAGGGAAGTGAATAAGCGAAGATACTTCTCATGATTTCTGGCTTCATAAACATCTGTAACCATCTTTTCACTTTTTGATTTTTAGCATATTATTTTTCATATCCTCATATTCTTCTGTTGGGAAGCTTCACCTTCTACCATGTATGACAATTTTTCCCTCCATGCAATGTGCATCTCCAATTCATGAAGGTTGACCATCGTTTGTGACTCTGTGACCATATATATATATTTTTTTAGAAATGTTACTTATATGCCTTTTAATATATTTTTAAATACATTACAAATTATAAAATTTTGATTCTCAATTTTTGTTAATAATATTTTTATAAAATATATATGTGTGAGGGCAGGGGTGGTTAAAGACTTATTTCAGAAGTTAAATGCGTGGTATCTAGTTATATCGTACAATGTTTTTTTTCTCTCTAAATCAAACATGGATTCATTTCCATATATGCAAATTAAATCCTCAGACAGTTCACAATCAATCACAACCAGTTGTGCTGGTATACAAGAATCAATGAGTGAGAAATGTCTGGTAATTAAGACATAAACTGTGGTGCTCAAGTCTCATCATGTCGAGAACCTCAGAGATTTGGTTCTGTTCTGAGCATACACCAATGTTTGGTATTGTACCATGATAAGGTGGGGACGTGACGCTCCAACCTGAATTTGCATGAACACTATTCCTTCTTCTATCCAATAAAAATTTAGGAAAGACAACTTTAAGGGCAAGCAATGTAGAAAATGAAAACAACTATATATGTATCTTGTGTTCAAACTCTTGATATTTTATTCTCAACTCACCAATTCCTCTCTTACAACATAGACTCAAACCACACACACACACACGTACGACTTCTCAACTCGCTCTTTGACAGATACTCCTCTCCTAATTCAAACACTTGCAGTTGATATCTTACTGTCAAGTCACCACCCAACTCGATTCTTCTGCACATATAAATACCGTATGTTCTTCTATTTTCCTCTCACCTTCTTTAGAATCTTGATTAATTTCACACCACAATGTTTGAGTTTCTTGGCATCTATATGTATCATACATATGAACTAGCTGGTAGCTTATTCACTGGATCTGACTCCCGAAATGAATCCCATTTCCCAGAAGATTGTGGTGGTTGATGAGGTATACATGTTGAGACCCTCCTTTTACTTTTCTTGGTTTGGTTCAAAACTCCAATATTGATGTTGTTATTTGTTATATCTATGGTGGTACACTTCGATTTTTAAATTCTTGACACAAAATGGTTGTTTTTTAGTTTCTCATTAGTCATTCTCGTACCAGCATTGGATCGAAGGAAGATGTAGTGTGCATTTTCTTGTTGACCCTAATGGACTTTATTTCGGGAGTGAGAGCCAGTGATTATGCCATTGCAGCTCCTCATGCAAAAGCCTCTGCTACAAACGGACTTGGAAATTTAATGGTAAGCTTAAGTACAAATGCTTTATTTTATTTTTTTGTATGAATGCGTGGGTGAATAGATTTTGGATTGCATGGGTAGAAGGAAGAGAGAGACAAGTAGAAAAAAAAATAAAAATACAAGAAGAGGAAATAAGTGATAGATGTAAGGAAAAGAAAATATAAGTTTGGGTAACTATAGATTACTCTCCTTTTCAATTTATAACTCATAAATTATTATTTTATTATAATATTTTTTTATTTGTTTTTATTATTATAATAGAATATTTTATTATGAAAAGCAATTATCAAGTGAATGTATATAAAAATAGCAGTGTCAAAGAAAAAAATATATACCAATATCAAAGTATCATTGTCCAAAATAATATTAATCAATATTTTTTCTTAACTATGTTTTTTAAAGAAAAAAGAGAGGAAAATCATATATATGTGATGCGTTAAAATAATAAATAAAGATAGATTAAAAAAAGCATAATATGAAATTTTAAATAAAGATATATTTTTCAATTATAGCATTAAACGATTAACAAAAGGAAAAGAGTAAATTAGGTTTTGTCAATGAAAAAAATCATGAGAGCTGATTAACAAGGTGGCTATTAGCAACTTGTCCTGTATTAAGTAGTCCTTATGCTAATTATGTGGTAATAATTGTAATTTAAGACTCAAAATCATTAACTAGTTAATTATAATATATGTAGTATAGAGGAAGGAGGGTAATAATATTTTCTTCTCCTCTACACAGATAAGGCTTTTCTTGATTAAAAAAGCATTAATTAAATAACAAATTGTTCTCATGTTATTTAAGATATTATTATTAAGATTAATATTTGTTTTTCCTTTCACATTAAGTTTCTTATTTTCATTTTTTTTTCTTATTTGAAATCATAAAGTCCTATTTCAAGTAAAATCACTTTCAAATCTCATCTTTCATTCATATCTCAGCATAAGAGTTTCAACTTTTCAATCTCTCTCATTTTAAAGATATCCACTTTTTGATAAAAATACAAATGAGAAGTGTTTATATATATATGGACAACCTCGTATTAAATCAAGCTCACAATATTATATAACATATTTTGCATGTTATGCTACATATGAAGGTCTTATTTTAAGCATATAAATGTAAAATGACATTATTTCTTAATATGTGAAGATAATGAACATACATTATAAATATCGTTTACAGTAAAACTGTATATTAACATTTTTAAATATCAAACACTAATCATAAATTTATGCCTTTTTAAATGATTTGGCGTGCACACCACACAGTCACTGAATTAAAATGTGCATTATTAGAAACTACTTATAAATCATGTTAATTACTAGAGATGATTCTTTATGTATTAAGAAATTTTCATGGGTAGATACAGATATAAAAATTAAAATCAAAATTAGAAAGTTGTATTAAAATATTATTTGACGTACATATTTTAGTATACAAATTAAAACAATCAAACTTCTATGATTTTGAGTACGAAAGATAAAGAAATAAATGAATTTACTTTAATTGATGGAACACTTCACCTGGTCAATCTCAAAAAGTAAATTAATTTGTGGGAAGAAAAAGATTAACCCAGGTTTATCTGACGTACGTGTTACTTAATTATCTTTTTTATGTTTAATATGACACTTTATCTGCAATAATAATAATCTTCTACTTAAATGCCTATTATCAAGGTTAGGTCTAATTAATTATTGCTCAGAACTCATTATCTCTACCACACTTCTACATTGATCAGGTCCAAATTCTATTAATCAGAAAACAATTGTAAGGTCGATTCACAATATTCAAAAGGTTATTCCTTAATTATTAAATTATCATACTAGTAACTACCAAGCCTTCACTGCTTCTATACCTCATACCTTTGTAAGTCAATTTGTTCAACCTAAAAGTAATTTGGTTATAACATTTTTTGCACTTATTTTTTTCCTCTAAACTTTACTTTTTTATTTATACAATTATTATAAATTTTTAAACCTGTTTTAAGTTGAAAAAAACATAATAAAAAATTTGTATAAATAATATGAAGATAAGAAAAGTTTAGCATATGCTTTTAATTACAATAGTAACACTAAATTACATGAGTGTTTTTTTACAGAAATTATATAAGTGTTTAAAAAAGGCATCAAATATTGGTTAATTCATAAACTGGTTTAACTAATACGAGAATATATATATATATATATATATATATATATATATATATTATATTTCAAACAATACAAAAGGATTTTTTTAAAGATGGAAACCGCATGCAGAGCTTTTAAATAAGGCATCAGTGCTAGTAAAAGATGTTTTCTTTTTAATTTTATTATAAAATATATATTTCTTATCAATTAACAAAACCTTCATTTAAATTTTTAGAACTGCAAGTAAAATAATTAAAATAAAATCTCTTTTAGAATAGAAAATAAAATAGAATAAAAATACAGTAATGTATGTGTAAAAATAAAATAAAATAAATTGTACAATTCAAAATATATAAAAAAAAATCACAAATATTAACTTTTTAGAATTGAGAAAGTATCTGGATTTCACATTCTATGATTAAAAAATTAAGAAGGGTAATTTTAGTATTTTTTAAAGTAAGGGAGTGCATGAGAAAAAAAGGGGTGCAGAAAGAATTTTCCCGTTAAAGAAACTTGTTTATTGATAATGGGCCTAGGTTTTACCTAGTTGGGCTTTGAGTTTGAGCTAACAACTAGACCTACATCTTCATATGTTCTTCTGTCACTCCATACAAAACATGAAAATATTTTTTTATCCTTCTTGTGTCATTGTCATATTTTGGATTACATAATCCGAAAATTAATCTCGAATTTGAAAATAGCTTATGGATTATATAATTCAGAATATATTTTAAAAAAATGGTATTCTGGATTATATAATATGAATGTCTAGATTTGAGAGTAAATTCTGGATTATGTAATTCAGACATACATTTGAAAAAAAAAAACTTCCAGATTACATAATCTAAAAGCTAATTTAAACTTCTAGATTATGTAATCCAGAAACTAATCATACATATGAAAATATACATATGAAAATAAGCTTTTAGAAAAAGACTTTCAGATTATATAATCTGAAATATTAGATTGAGACATTTTTGGGTAGGAGAAAAACAAATGAAGCATAACAATTGTTGAATAACAAAAAAAAGTGACGGTGACCATTAGAATTAGATGCAGGAGTAGACGCATAAAAAAAATCCACGAGATTGTTACCCTTATATTAGTAAGGTGATGTAATATGGAGCCGTTAAAATTTCCGAAAATGTGTATGGGTTCTAATACTTTATTATTAATCTATTTCATACATGTCCATATGCATTAGTTTTCAAATAATAATAACAATAATATCACACTTCTTGTTTAGGGCATAATACGCTTTGATAGAAACAAATATGCAAAGAGAAGTTTTGAGAAGAAACTGATTTTATTCATGTCAAAGTTCTTATCAATACATGCTTGTAGTTATAAGAAGATTGTACAATGTAACAAAAAGTTGTTACGACTTACAATGATTAATTCTTTAAGAAGGGATTGTATTTAGAGAACACATTTCAACATGTTAAGTATATCACAAATATATTTTTTAGATTGAGAAAAAAAGAAGAAGAAAAGCATTGGAGAGATATTTAAACTTAATACCCAATAAATATTAAAGATCACCAACTTGCTTGAGAGCAAAAAATCAGAATGTAATTGAGATATTACATATTGTAATAATGTTGAAGAAAAGCATCTCAGATTATACACAATGACTGGGTTTCCTTTCCGTTCTATCCTAAAAAATGTTTTGCATTATTTTACCTTTCTAACTACTAACTTAAACATTCTAAAAAATAACATGTAATATAGTAGAAAAATTCTTAACACTATTTAATTACACAAACTCCCACAAAATTTTATATTTTCATAAAACTAACTTTTCTTTAAATTTATTTACAATAAACTTCCATATTTCCATTCTTCTTATGTGTTCCAAAATACTTAAACACGAAGTATGACATAAAATGATTTATAATTTTTCAAACACTTTTATCTTTTCCCTATCTAATCCAAACCCTAAAAATATACTTTTATTATACACAATCTATTTTTATTATACACTACCATAAAATCATTAAATAAAAACTAATTTTAAAGACAAAAATAATTAATTTTCATAATAACTAAATTAGATACCAATTTAAAAACTATTTATCAATAATATAAATAAATTTAGAAACCAATAAATTTTTTAGTATTTAAAATTAGTTTTAATTTAATGATTTTTTTTAATGATAATTAATTTTCAATCATAACGTCATCCCAAAATTTCTCATAACTCCGCAAATTGTTTCTTAAACTAACAAATGATAATAAATGCTAAACTCAAACAACTGAAATAATACGTAAATTATTAATAGATAAAATTATTTTTCTTACTTAATATGTAATTCTATACTTTTTAATGTTATTAAATATTTTTGATTAGGCTCACTTTTAGTTTTCTTGCTTTTATTACTGTTACTACTATTCAATATTATAATTATTATTAATCTATGTTAAAATTAAAAGGAAAAGCAATTCATGGAAATACATGTGATAAATCAGAGATATGCATTTTTTTCTTATTTTCTTTTTCAATAAATTAAGTGTTTTAAAACCAACTAAATACATTAAAAAGAAAAAAAAAAGGAAAAAAAATCAAAATTCACGTAAATGACAAACTTTTTAAAAAAAGTATCTTTTAATAATCTATTAAAAAATGGAAATATTCGAACAAAATTTAATGCACAATATCACGGATTAAATAATAAATAATCAGTTATGTGGTCATTAATCAACGTTTTATGCACTTTTGAAATTTGACTTTCTTTCAAATTATTATTCATTAAAAAAATCTAATGACAAAAAAATTAGGACATTAAAAGAAGAACACTACAATTATGCACAACATATAAACAACAATCAGGCCATGTTCAAAACTAAATATATTAGAAATCTGGAATCTATGGACATAATAAATCATGTTTTTGAAATTCTCATGTTACAAAGAACCCTTGGTAGTGCCATGAAATTCATACTTCACTTATTAATAGGAAACATAGTAATGCCTCTAACACGTTCAAATGAAAGGGAGACAATACTGGTTAATATAATATAATTAACTGATTAATTTAAAATAAAGGATATTATTTTTCTCTTGATAGTCGATCCATAAATTTTCGAGACAATTATACAAGTATTTTTTTTTTCTTCTAAAAATATTTATTATACATTTTTTTTTTTTTATCTCTCCTCGTATCATACATTTTATAAGTTTATTTTTTTTTCTGTATCTAGATTTAGATGGAAGGTAAATCAAAATTTAGAATTTTCACCTAGGGTCGAACTTTTACACAGAGAGATACAAATACACAACGGGACATTTCACCCATCATTGTTAAGCCTTATAGTGGAGAACAATTGATTGCTAAATATTTTAATATCATACACATTTCAAAGTTTCTTGTTTTGACTAATGTGTTATATCTACTAAATTTCAAATTTAATTTGATCTTTATTTTCAAATTAACTAATTCCACACATTAATAAGTGTCTGATACACTGGACCTCACCACTAAGAGGATGATTGGTATAATTAATATTGAAGCAGGTATGTACAAATCTAAGTCAACCTCTAACCTTCCCAATACATCTCTTGTTATATTAAATCCCTTCAATTATGTCAATTCTTTTAATAAAGTGCTCATTAATATATGGCTATGCAAATTAGGACATTTATCTAATGAAAGCATGTTAGTCATGAAACAACATTATTCCACTTTCAATTTTTCCAGAGATATTGTTTGTGATGCTTGTCAAAGTTAACAAAAGAAATTGATTTTTCTCATTATAAATCTCTTTCTCCTTTTATATTAACATGTGTTGATATTTGGAATCCTTGATTGTACATCTATACATGGTCATAACTAATGTATTACTATTGTTACTGCTCATATTAGATTTTTTGGGTTTTCCCAATGTATTCTAAAATTAAAATACACCCTCTTTTGGAAGGAATTGTTAATTTTGTTGAAAGATAATTTGATGCAAAAATCAAAATTATTTGATAAGATAATAGTGTGGAATTTACCTGAGTCATTTGTTTTTCAATATAGTAGTATTATACATCAAACTACATGCGTTGAAACCCCTCAACAAAAAAAGGAAGCATAAACATTTATTCAATATGACTTTATCTCTCTTATTTTAATCTAACCTTCCCAACCTTTTTTGGTCTTATGCTTTAATCCATGTTGCTAATAAACTTTATTCCCACATCTTTTCTGAAAAGTGTTTTCTTCATGGTGATCTCACAAAAGAGGTGTATATGGTTTTGCCTTTGGGTGTGCAATATATCAGATATGGTCAAGTCTATAAGTTACAACGCTCTTTTTATGGTTGAAGCAGGTCAACTTTCAATGGTATGCTCAATTATCAACCTTTCTTATAATTCTTGGTTTCAAACAATCCTTTGTTGACTACTCTCTTTACTTTGAAAAATGAGACTTCCTTCACTGCCTTATTGGTTTATGTTAAGGATATTGTTCTCATTGAAAATGATTTATCTATCATTTCTTACATTAAAAACATATTGGATGCCAGTTTTAAGATAAAAGATCTTGGTGATCTAAGATATTTATTTGGTTTTGAGGTTGCATGTGGAACTTATGGTATCAATATTTGTAAAAAAAAAAATGCTTTAGATCTTCTCTATGATACTAATATGTTGAATTCTAAATCTTTTTCTACTCTTTTTTTATTGCACCAAATTGCATCAATCTTTCGAGCCTTTGTTTTATAACTTATAGGTGTCTTCATATAGACATTTGATTGGTAGGTTGGTATATCTTATAAATACCAAACTTGATATTACTTTTGTCGTTCAACACTCGAGTCAATCCATTTTTCATCTCACTATAATCATTACACAACTCTTTATTGTATCCTTCGTTACATTAAAGTTGTTCATGGACTTTCCTTCTATTAGTGAACTTCAACTCAAAGCTTTTAGCAATTTTGTTTGGGTTAGTTGTATTGATACTAGTAAATTCATAATTGGGTTCTCTTTCTAACTTGGTTCTTCTCTTATACCCTAGAAATCTAAGAAGCAAGCCAAGTTTTGCGAAGTTCTTTTGAGACTGACTATCGTGCTCTTAATGGTGTCACTTGTGAGATTCAATGACTCACATATTTGCTTCATAACTTTGGTATTTCTCCTAAACCTACCTTGATGTTATGTGACAATAAACTTATTCTTCACATTCCTATCTTTCATGAGAGAACCAAATATATTGAGATTAATTGTCACTTGACTCGTGATAAATTACTTTCTAGATTGATTAAGCTTTCCTCTATTAATTCAACACAACAACTTGTCAATGTCTACACAAAAGTATTAACTCCACTTACTTTTCATTTTTTTATTCCAAATTTAGGCATGAGTGGATATTCATTCCTCGACTTCATAGAGATATTAGTTTTATCTCTATTGTTAGTTAAAATAAATTTTATCATAAATCACTTGGTATTAGTCTTATTTCTAGTTAATATATATTAGTCTTATCTCTATTGTTAGTTAAAATAATTTTTATTATAAATTAGTACTATTACTATAAATTAGTCAGTATTAGTTTCATCTCTATTTTTAGTTATAATTAATTTTATTATAAATCGGTTAGTCTGATATAATTAATTTATATATATTTAACTTGTAACAAATGTGTAAGTGAATAATAATATTTGAAATATTATTCTTTTATTTTTGTATATTTTTTTCTTTCCCGGATTTTAGATATGGTATGCTATGAATTTTATAAGAAAAAATAGGAAAAATTATATATAAAATTTTGAAGTTAATTATATAGAGGAACAGTAATTAAAATGTAGGGTGAAAATACCTTTCCAAACGTAATGGTTTATTAGTTGGCTAGTCTCAAACTTATGTATAAATAGTTTAATTTTTTTGTCCTGCTGTTACTAAATAAAGCAATTTACGCTTATAAAATAAAATAACTAAAAAGTATATCTTTCGTTTATTGGCGGCAAGAATAATAAACATGAAATAAGATCTAATGTTTTATCAGTAACAAGTTGAAATAAAAATTACAAACCGAAAGGAATTTTCTGAGAAAAGTTAGCAAATTATGAGAAGAAAACGAAAAGGACGTAAACAGATAGATCCCTTTGTTCATAGAAAGTATTATGAATAAAAGATGTCAAAATTATGATGTGCCAACTTAATCAAAATTGACGTAACAATCTGATACGAAAAGGTGCAAATGCAAAGAATTGTTCACAAAAACATGCCTATCCTTTATATTACTAGATCTCTTGCGTGGAGAGTAATGTTTCCATCAACTACTAATTCGACACAAAAATTAGGAACTAGTTTAGAAATATACACATCAGCTTTTGATTTACAGAAAATCTACCACTATGGGATCAGCAATCAACATAGATGTAATGTAAAAAGACAGTTTTTTATTTAGCTAAAACCTTGAAACAGTGTTTCCCAACACAGTTGGAGGTCGTGTGCCCAAAATTTCATCATCAAGAGTAAGATTTTCAGTTTGTGTTTCGTTTTAAAATAATTAGCATGTTGTGAACCACAGACAATGCAAAAGAGACGTCTTTCTAAATTTATTTTATTTATGCATATCTTAGTCTAATACTCTCAGATAGCTTATTAACTTAGACAAAGCCAATTTAAATACATATTATTTTCTCAATCTTCAAGTTTTTTTTAGATAAAACTGAAACTTCAAGTTCCTTATATGTTAATTTACCCTAGTGATGTCAACTGTGAAGAAAAATGAAAAACGTATTCATTGACAAATAGAAGTCAATTTAAATACATATTCCTCTCTCCCTTTATGAACCTTCAAGTTATCTTGTAAAGACAAAACTGAAGTTTCGAGCCATCTGAAGCTTCAAGTACTTTAGATAGAAGAGATTAGGTACTATTTGCATGGGCATGCATGCATGCAGAAGTAGCATCTAACAGTAAGCAAGTGAAGTTATGATGATTGAGAAAATGAAGTAATTGTCGACTCAAAATCAAATTCACGACTTGCCAACTCTGAGGGTGATGGTTACATTCAAATAGCGCTTATCCTTCTTCCTTTATCATCACTCTTAACCTTCCATTTCTTATATTAGCAATACCCTTCTGCTCTCTCCGCAATCCACGCTTGCTAGTTGCAATGGTCATGAGCGCAGCCTCAGCCACTGGCTCTCACTCCCGAAATGGATTCCGTTTCTCGGACCAGGTATTCACTTTGCTCATTCAACAATTTTCTCCACCTTATTTTGCTTGCTTCTCCAAGTATAATTGTTTTGTACTCAACATTATGATACATATAATTGGATTTTGAGTGCAGAGGTTCTGTTGTGTCTTTTTTTGCAGCAGAATGGAGACTACAATCAACACAACGATGGTCAAGCATTCTCTGTGGCCGGAAGTGGTGATCATGAACGCCTTTTTTTCTATTAATTTAACTTTGGAAATTGGAAACAAACTCTACTCCTTAGTAGCTAATTAGGCTCCATCACAATGCTTTTCCTATCTCTGATCTTTCTGTTAATTTACACACTTTTTTTCTGAGTTGGTGTTATGTTCTGTAGAGGATTTTGAAGCGCAGAAAGCATTCTACAGCAATGAAGAGAAACGGAAAGATAAGAGAAATTTAATGAGCAATGATCAAGAAGATGAAAATCTGTAAGTTTGTCTTCTCTTACATCATTAATGAATTAAAGAACTCATAATCTATGTAGACATAAATTTATATATACTGTTAGTATAAAATGTTATCCAATTGATTAATGAATTGTTGATGTAGAAAAGTGATCGAATTTTTTATTTTGGATGTTCATGTAAACAAATTTAACGCTAACAATGGATATATGAAACTATTTTTCTCTATCTTTGACCTTTATTGAATGTAAGAATAAAAAAATTTACTTTGTCAATAAAACAGAAATCATTCTGGATATAACTTCTAAAATACTCATAACAAACTATGATTACATAACAGTATAAAAAAACTTTCCGCTGTAAATGTTTTCTAATTAAATTCTGTTGTTGTGACAACAATAATGAGTAATATTTGGAGGTGTTGCACCTTGCAGTTTGGCTGAGGCAAGGCAACCATTGTGGCGCAAGGTTCCAATAGCTTCAAGCCTAATCAACCCATATCGCATAGTCATACTCTTGCGTCTCGTTATTTTAGTTTTCTTCTTCCACTTGCGCATCACAACTCCAGTGCATGATGCTCTTGCCTTATGGATAATCTCTGTAGTCTGTGAAATCTGGCTTGCATTATCTTGGATAGTTGACCAACTTCCCAAGTGGTTTCCTGTTACTCGTGAAACTTACCTTGAACGTTTGTCCTTAAGGTTTGAGCGTGAAGAGGTGCCAAACCTTCTAGCCCCAGTTGATATCTTTGTAACCACTGCGGACCCTTTTAAGGAACCACCTATTATAACCGCAAATACGGTTTTATCAGTCTTGTCTGTTGATTACCCTGTTGAGAAGGTTACCTGCTATGTCTCAGATGACAGTGCTTCAATGCTTCTCTTTGATACCTTGTCAGAAACTGCTGAGTTTGCTAGAATATGGGTTCCTTTTTGTAAAATGTATAACATTGAGACAAGGGCACCTGAGTTTTATTTCTCTGAGAAACTTGATTACTTGAAAGATAAGGTGCACCCCACATTTGTTAAGGATCGCAGGGCTATGAAGGTGAGGATTACATAACTAAACCATGAAAGTTGCTTTTGATGTTTTTTTTATGTTGTTCTACTGCCCATGTGAGACTTGAGGCACTTTCCTTTGCGCTTTTGCAGAGAGAGTACGAAGAATTCAAGGTGAAAATTAATGTACTGGTTGCAAAGGCTCTGAAAAAACCAGAAGAAGGGTGGGTGATGCAAGATGGAAACCCATGGCCTGGGAGCAACATGGATGATCATCCAGGAATAATTCAGGTTTGGCGATTGCATTCTTCAGTTGTTTCTTGTTTTATGTGCGTTTAGATTTTGTGTCTATAACAAATGTTAATTTTTATTGATTTACGTCCGCTAAATAAAAATGTTAATTTTCAGTATGAAAAATATTAATTCTTTCTTCAGAAGTTTGGATACTAACAAAACAAGAACTCAAAAACTGAATCCATGGACTTAACTTTGCAGGTACGTCTAGGAAGCACTGGTGCACTGGACAAGGAAGGCAAGGAACTGCCACGGCTTGTGTATGTTTCCAGGGAAAAACGTCCTGGATATCAACACCACAGAAAAGCTGGTGCCATGAATACTCTGGTAAGTAGCTTAAAGCCTAAAACTTCAAATATGTATTTTAATTCCATCGATTTATAAGAAGATGATATCAGCAAAACTGTCTATAATCTTTGCACTGTTCTATTTTCTCAAAAGGTTCGAGTTTCTGCTGTGCTTAGCAATGCACCTTTTGCATTAAATCTGGATTGTGACCAATACATCAATAACAGCAAGGTTCTTAGGGAGTCTATGTGCTTTTTAATGGACCCCCAACTTGGAAAGAAGTTCTGTTATGTCCAATTTCCAAAAAGGTTTGATGGCATCGATTGCAATGACAGATATGCTAATCATAATACAGTGTTCTTTGATGTAAGGGATATTTTTCTAAACTTTTACACAAATTGCAATTTCATTAACTGATCTTTACTCCTTTTAATGTTGCTTTCTTTGTATCATAGATCAACATGAAATGCCTTGATGGGATTCAAGGTCCTCTTTATGTTGGTACTGGATGTGTGTTCAACAGGCAAGCATTATATGGCTTTGATCCACTTTCTGATAAAAGGCCAAAGATGAAGAGTTGTTGCTGGCCTTCATCTAGCAGCTGTTGTTCTAGTGACTCTGAGTCTTCATCTGATGACGAGTCTGATCAAGAGCTTGTAGACTTTGATGACGAAGAGGAAGAGGAAGAGGAATTATCCTTCATGTCCCTGAAAAGTTTAGAGAAACGATTTGGACAATCACCGGTTTTCATTGCTTCTGTTTTGATGGAAGATGGTGGACTTCCCAAAGGCACAAACACCCGAGTGCTGATTAAGGAAGCAATTCATGTTATAAGCTGTGACTATGAAGAGAAAACTGAATGGGGAAAAGAGGTAACCCAGTTATTACAAATGAGCTATTTCCCTTTTGCATTCTGTACACAGAAGTCCTTGAAATGGAAACTGTTTTATAGATTTGTAGTTAGAAGGGCTCCAGCGCCCATCAAGAAACAATAATGCATTTTTTTAATCAGACATTTATTTCCCTTATGAAAGCAGTTACTAAGAATTTCATGACTGCTAAGGAATGAAGTCATCTTGACATTTTTTTTTCTGCAGATTGGGTGGCTATATGGCTCAGTCACAGAAGACATCTTAACTGGGTTTAACATGCATTGTAGAGGATGGAAATCAGTGTACTGCATGCCAAAGAAAGCAGCTTTTAAGGGATCTGCTCCTATAAATCTATCCGATCGATTGCACCAAGTTCTGAAATGGGCTTCGGGTTCTACTGAGATTTTCTTTAGTGGCTATTGCCCTTTGTGGTACGACTATAGTGGAAAGCTGAAATGGCTACAGAGGTTGGCTTACACTAATTCAATCGTTTATCCATTCACTTCCATCCCCCTGCTGATCTACTGTACAATTCCAGCTGTCTGTCTTCTGACTGGAAAGTTCATCCTCCCTACTGTAGGTGCATTTATATTCAATTAACTTGTATACCGCATGCCTTTGCTTTCCTCATTAACATAAGAATGCTAGTAACACACACTAGCTAGCAGAGGCACTCTCTCAAATATTGGAAATTACAAATTCATGAACGGAATTCATTGAATAAGGCTCACTAAATTTTTTAATTTTCAAAAATTTTAATTCAATAAAAGAGTGTTCAAAAGAATAAGATTATTGCTACTTCTTAACATTATATACTAGCAGTCTAGTACTACAATCACTTAACTTGATCCCGTTGAGGAAGAATTTTAAATGATTTTGGCTAGAGAGAACAACCACGTGATTGAATTTGGTTTTTATTAAATGGAAAATTTTATCAGAACCAATGGTGATTTCTTGTGATTACTTAGTACTATTTCTTTAGAAAGAAGGGAAAACAACGTTATTCACAATATCGTCTCACTAAAGTTCTCTTTTGTGCAGCTGTCAAACCTTGCTAGCATTTGGTTAATGGCCTTGTTTATCTCCATCATCTTAACATGCGTGCTAGAGCTTCGTTGGAGTGGGGTTAGCATTCAGGACTGGTGGCGCAATGAGCAATTCTGGGTCATTGGGGGTGTATCTGCACACCTTTTTGCTGTATTTCAAGGACTTCTTAAAGTTGGTGGAGTAAACACTAATTTCTCTGTGAGAGCAAAATCAGCACATGATACTTCATTTGCACAATTCTATCTCTTCAAGTGGACTGCTCTTCTTATCCCACCAACAAGTCTTGTGATCTTAAATATGGTGGGAATTGTGGCTGGAATCTCTGACGCCATTAACAATGGCTATGACTCATGGGGACCTTTCTTTGGGAAGCTTTTCTTCTCCTTGTGGGTCATTGTGCACTTGTATCCTTTCCTCAAAGGGCTAATGGGAAAGCAAAACAGAACCCCTACCATTGTAATCCTCTGGTCAATACTTGTAGCCATAATCTTTTCAATGATTTGGGTGCGAATTGATATTTTCTTGCCCAAGCAGACAGGTCCAGCACTCAGACAGTGTGGGATAAGATGCTAAGGTGGTGGTGTGTAAATGGAGACGATCATGGGCATCTTTCTTCCTGTTGGAGTATTAACTTCTATAAGAAAGTGAACAAGTGTCTTTATAACCTTAAAGACCACTAGTTGTGCTATTATGAGTGCAATAGAGCAACAGATTGTGTATCCTTTACAGCTTGGATAGAGATTTATGGTGCAAGTTTCATCGGTTCAGAACAAAAGAATGTATATGATATCGTATGATTTATTTGACGTCATGGAAACACGAAATATGATCTCACCAAGAGACTACACAGAAATTATTGCTATTACTCGTTATAAGCTGCACTAGAGCTGCGAATAACATGATGAACATTACAGCCAAGTACGAATTATAATACAAAATTAAACACTTGACACTCTATAACATATTTATAAAAGAATAAATAAAATACATTCCCTGCACAATTCACTCGCTTCCCCACACCACACACTATATCAAGCTTGTCTAAAATACACGAGGAACATAAGAAGCAGCACCTCTATTCAAAGCTTTCTCTAATCTTGTCTCAAAAGGGGTTGAGTGCCAATTCACTCTCTTATCCTGCACAACCACACCAGTGTATGTCCAAATCAGAATTCACCCTCAACTAATGAGTAATAACATCTCTTAAAATTCACCTCATCTTTACCTCTCTGTACTTGCTTGTTGAGTTCGGAATTCCTTTGAAGGAAGAGACTGAGCCAGAACCTTCTGCAGAGCCTGCAACATTCCAGTAGGTCCCAACAGTGCCAATAATAGGCATCTCATCTGGACTCCTACTGGGTGACTTCCTTGGAGAAGAAGTAGCCGAAAATTGTTTGATCTCTTCCAATGTCAATGCACCTAAAATTGGCCTATCTTCATGACTGAACACAGAATATGGACTTTGTGGGGTGCTCCTGTCAGGGGTACCAGCAAATAAAGCCACTGAGCTAGCCTTGTTAACAGGTGTAGTTTCTGGTGAGACCAACCAATTTGACAGGCTGGCATCAACAGGGATCTCCTGGTTCAACTTCTTTGGTGTGTCACTTTCTGATTTCAAGCTGAAAGGTGATTCTTTGACACCCCCAAACTCGTTCTCTTTCTGAGGTCTTAATGGTGTTTTATTAGCCTTGACAACTTTCCACTGAGTGAGATTCTCCACTGGGTTCAGTACAGGATGCACATAAACACTTCTGTCTCTAGCACTGGGGTTGGACTCGATTGACTTCACGTCAACCTCTTCAACAAACACATGATCAGCAGCAGTAGTTGCCACCATGCCATCTTCTCCAAAGTCCCTCCCCAATTCTTTGCACTCTTCTCTGATGACATCGTCATCTTCATCACCAAGATCACTGTCCCCATAATCAATCTCTTCCTCCTCATCCTCACTGTCCCGGCAATTCTGGTACCTATGGTTGGGTGGGTAAGACCCCGTTGAAGTCACACAACTATTATCTTCAGAGGAAGATAACTTTGATTGAACCAAAGCTTCCTCCTTTCCACCATCCTCACTCTTGCTCTCTCCAACTTCATTCACCAAACTACGTTCATAGGTCTTCAAGTTGGAATCAAATGTCACTTTCTTTCTGCTACTTACACTTAATCGCTCCTCACTTTTCTCCCTGCATCAACCAAAGAGGTAGCAAACAACATTTCTCTTTACCAAAAAGCTTCAAAAATAAAATGTAACCAATGAAATAGAAGTTCATTAGATTACTTACTGGAGTTGCGGTATAGGGTTAACGGCATTTTTGGGGCAATCCTGAACCAAAGTTACACTAGGTTGCTCTTGCTTGCCATTGGTACAACCATTTCTCTGAAAAAAAAAAGGATAAAAAAGAAATCAACTTAGCTCTGTTCACTGCTGAGAAAAACAAGAAAAGGGGTTAAGGAAATGAAAGAAAATATCAGATTTTTATAAAAAAAAAAACTGAAAAAGAGAATCTTGGGGTTGTTGTTGAGAAGGGAAGAGGGGATTGAAAAGTGTCTTACAAGAACCTTGCGCTTGTTCTTTGGGTGTTTGGAGGAACCAAAACAACCAAAAAAGCAACCCATTCAAAGGAAAAACGTGGGGAAGAAGGGTAGAGGGATGGCAATGAGTGGAAGTGGTGGCATGAAATACATGTATAGAGTGTGTTAAGGGAAAGAAGAAAGAAAAGGAAAGTGGAAGAGCGTGTTGAGAGCCTCAGAAACGGTCAACAAACCTGAAACAAAGCTTCTTTTTCCCTTTCACCAAAATTGTATTTTATTTGAAAAAGTGGAAACTAACCGTTACATAGATGGTACCCTGCAAATTGCAGTTTCCTTCTTCTATTGCTTCTTTGAAAAGGGGAATTAATTATTCACCATTTTTGGTTCATTGCTTTCTTTCAATTCAATAATGAATCGTGTTAAATGCTAATCTTCCCATTATTGCATCAGAGATTCAAATTAATTTGAAATTCCCTCCTTCAGTATGACAGTGTTGGCGTGCTAAATTACTTGTTCTGTTAACTTAATTCAAATAAAATTACATAATTAAATATTACTCTAAATAAATTTAATCTTTATAAAAAAAAATAAGTTGTATCAGAAAATATAAATTTCAAAATAATTTCAATTCTATAGATCTAAATATAAATATATAAATCAAATTCTAAACAATTATTTAGATTTAAAAAAATATTCAAATAAAATTTATTAATCATAATGTAGGTTAGATACACAATACTCTTATCCACCTTATCAATAACACAAGCATCTAAAATAAATATATTCTTTATCAACAAATATTCATTCAAAATGTTCTTGTCATTATATATATTAGACACAAATTTCCACGGTATAGAATTATTTTGGCATCCTAATAAAAGACTCAACTAATAATGTTCCAAATGCGTTTTATTGATTTTGGCATTTTGTGATCAAAATCTGTATTCCCTTTTATTAGTTTTTAATTTGTTTGGGCACCTATCAGGTAATTTAATGATAAAATTTATTGTTTACAATCCACAAGCAATTAATTGCTTTTGATAGTTTAGAAAATTTGAGGTTCTTGGGATAAAACCCAAATAAAATAGTTTTTCATTTTAATAAAATACTGACTTGATTTCTTCTAAATTTGCTAAGTTTGCCTTTTTTTTCTTGTTTTGGATTTTGGTAAATTTTTTTATTTCTATTTTAATTCCAACCAAATACTGAAATTTGTTTAAGTGATATGTCACTCGTTAATAAGAATAAAAAAAAATATTGTGAATTTCAGTTATGACATGTGAAAAACGTATACAGATATTTTAATGACTTATTTGTTAATTGAATATCATTGTATCTATGTTCATATATAACCGCGGCATATTATTAGTTATTTTTATTTAAATATTTTTATAATTAAGTTATCAAAGTTAATTTATTGATAGAAAAATATCAATAATTCAATAATTATTTAGAATAAATTTTTATAAATATACTTTTTATGTAGACTTGTATAATCGAAGTTCTTTTCGAAAGGAGATTAATTTTATATAAATTTATATTTTGTGTATAACTTATCTGAATTTATTTAAAAGGAGTAATTTTATTTTTATTAATATTTTATGATAATTTTATTTGAACTATATTTTAAGATAGAAATATATATTTGAGTTTATATTTTAAAATAAGAATTTTAAACAATCTTGTTTAGAATTTATAATAAGAATAAGAAAGCATCATAAAGAGATTTATGGGTTAAAAATAATTGAAGAGTTGTTGTCAAGTGACCATGTTATTCATTGGATGGAAGCGATAATTTTTATTATAATTTCATGAATTTGTGAAAGTTTACAACATTTTTTTCTATAAAAATATTAGAAAGGATTTGTTTTCCCTCATCTTATAAGTAAGGTTGTGAAAAAGTATCTACCTCTTTATTGAAGTTAATAAAATTAGGTAGCCTAAATCAAAGCATAAAATTAAAATTGAGTAAAATTATAATTATAAATTACATAAATGTTGATCATTCGTGTGATCTTGATTTGGTTTCCTTGGATTCGTCATTTTTTTTGTATCAGTTGCCTCTTTCAAAATCAGTATCCATTCTCTAATTGCAAAGGGCTGATAGAAAGTGTTCTTAAATTTGAAGTGTCTGCAGCATCAGCATAAACTCCCTTCAGTAATGATCCCCTCTTCAGGGCTAAATACTATGACTGGTGAAGCTGTTTTTGCATCAACAGTACCTTCTGTTTCGTGTTTGGCAACCTCATCTTTCTCTGCATCTGCATTATTCTCTGAAGAATTTGTATCATCTTCCTCGGAAAAATCACTGCCATATGAGGATTGATTGATTTGGTTCTCATGCTCATGTGACTCCTCTGTGATGGCAACTACAGGCTCCTCTGGATGCAAACTTGCTTTCTCAATCTCCAACAGCTTTTGAATTGTTTTAGTAGCAGCATCTATTGCCCAATCATCATCACCATCATCTAAATCTCTAAAAAAGTACACCAGACCACCATCAGGAGATATCTCTATATTAGGCAATGTTTAAAACTTTGGTTGCCTTTAATATCATGACAAACCATTATAGAGAATATATATGTAAATATATTATAAAGATGGGAATAATTGCAAACTATATGATCATGAAAGGAGGTTCTTTATGAAGAACAAAAGAGAGAAAAATAATGGAACAAATGATGCGAATTCAGATGAACTGATGCAAATGTAATCATACAAGAGAACTTAAAGGGACTGTGTGGTTATGAATGTGCATTTTGTGAAAGAAATGTGTGGCATGTGTGGTTAGATAGTTTTGAGTTCTGAGCTTTGATCAATAGAGAACACTGAATTTCTCAAGCACTATAACCAATAATGCATTACTTGAAAGGGTCTATTCCGGCTGAATTGAAGGTTGATTTCATGAGAGTAAGAAGGAGCAAAGGATCGTTGGAGAAATATCCTCCATACATTCCAATTTCCACCAAGAATTGCACGTCCAAAAGAAACTGCTCAATGAAAAAAGAAAATGGATAAGAACCACTTTACATAACTAAAATTGTGATAATAGTCTCCTTGTTGTCATGCTTTGTAACCTCATACATTATTTTTTCCAACTAATCTCATTCCAGCAAACAATATAGTCTCAAAAATGGGTTTGTTTTTGGGTTAATATCATAGTGTCAAGATGAGATTTACTGACTGCTATAAAAAGACCCTTGTTAGTTGATTTTGCCTACTGGAGGTTAAGAAAGAAAATGTTTCAAGATTTTTCACCATTTAAAATTTGAACTCACTTACCTAGACACCAGACTTAAACTACATCAAACTTTCTTTAAAAAAATGAACATTTCTATTAAGCCTAACATCTGAAGTCAATTGATTTTAGAATTTTGTGATTAAGAATGTAGGGATATTGTTGTATATTACATCAAAGGTGTTAACAACCCAAGAAGCTAGTGTCTTCCAGAAATGTTTGTGAATTTTGGGTACAAGACAGGGACAGACACTGACATGGAAATAATCAAAATTTAAATAGGAACTAGATCATCGGTTTTAGAAGGACTTTGCAGTAAATAGGAATAGCAGCCACATTGGTAAAAAAGAGCAAATTAGCGGCGGTGATGCTTTTACTCTTTCAGCATAGACATACAAAGAATAAATAGAAGGAAAGGAAATAAAAACCTGTTTGGCTTCATCGGGTTTTGAGCTCACATTCTCTTCTTTAGTTGCAAGGATCTCTTTGTTTTCGGAAACCCAAATAAACATAGACTCCATTAATTCTCTCAGTAATCCCATCAACCAATTCACTTCAAACACACCCTCTTTCTCAAGTTGTTCTATTTTCCTCAATTCTAGAAATAAAACCTATACAAGACAGTGACAAAAAATTTAATCAAAATAAAAATCTTGCATAAACATATTGGCATGCAAAAATAGATAAGAAATACTAATCCATAGCTATGTACACCCTTTTTTCTAGTTGTAGTACCTTCCAAAAATTAAGAAGTGCTGCATACTAAGATAAGTCTTGAAAAAATCATTGCGTTCATATATCATAACAATCAATAGTCTTTAAGTGGTTATTTGTCAAAATAATACCTGAAATATACCAGAGGGCATTGAATTGTGGATGGTGTTAGCTTCCAACTGGCCATTGCAATGACTATCTGAAAACATTTCATGTCTATGGTAAGTACCCAATACTCTGAGAATTAATTGCTGGCAGAACACGTTTCTCAACTTATTGGAACCCTCTTCAATAAACAATAGGAAATCATTAAGTCCTTGGAGCTGATGAACAATTGATAGGTTTTTCAAGACTTGTAGTTCTGCCTGATCAGTGCAGGTAAAGATATTTTTTACCATGATAGAGAGAAACCGCACTAACGTTGATAAATTGGCCAGAATAGAAACCTGTTGTGGTAGTGACTCAGCTAACTTCATTCTTGGACTACCTTGTTCAGTTGAACTTGTTTCATAAGCAAGGGCTCTTTCAAGTATAGCAATATACTCCGTGAAGAGATTAGTGATTCCACTAATGACTAAACTCCCCATTTGAAGGGAAACCAAGGGAGAAATATCTTCTACTATGGCCTGATTATAAACAAATAATAACAAATTAAACAATAATATTAACAATATTACCTAGTCATCTTTTGCAATTTACTTTACATCATATAGCAATCTAATAATATATAGAACATACCTGCAATAATGTCAGAACCTTTCGGCCACTGGTAGTTAGCAAGCAATAGTCATGTTGTTCCCCAGCAGCTAGAGTTGAAGATCCAGCTCCAACAAAGACTCCAGACACAAGATACTTCTCTAAAATCCAAGGATCGCTTGCTGAGAAGATTGCAATCACTTTCCTAAAATGCTTTATATGCGTGTTTAAAATCTCTTCCACGCAGGGAGAGAGATGCTTCACTAAGTATGGCTGCAACACTAATTTCTGATTTTCTAATAAAGAACAATAAATGACAGCAAACTTGACTGCTTTTATGGCAGATGACAATCCTCCACTTATTGCTGAGGTGCCTTTAATGTATTTATCAAAACAAACGATAAATGACTTTGTTTCTTGATAAGCCCAAAGCATGAGTTCTGAGGTATATGGAGAAGTCTCTCCACACAACATCACAAAGCTCCTTGCTGCTTGTGAAATGATTGAGAACACAAACCTTGCAAGTTCCCTTATATATATCTCACTACTTGAAGATAATTTTGCCCACTGTAAATGATCTCTTCCAGTCACAATACGCAAATGGTAATGCTTAAACAATAGATCAATAGCAAGTTGACTATCACCAAGTCTGCAAAGTTTAGCTAGTGCGCTTTGAAGTTCTGGTCCTGCTGTTCTTTTATTCTCAGCTATTTGTGCCAACTGTTGTATAAGCATGGACTTCCTCTCAGAAATTACAGATTCATACAAAATCATCTCACTATGGGAACAATCTTGCAATAGAAGGCTTTGATAATGTTCCTCTGCAGATTCTAGAAAGTGCAGGGCTTCATCTATCTTTTTTTCTGACATGCGAATATCTAAATTCTCTAAACACTCACTGACAAGAGCTTCCAATTCTCTGGGGAAAGATGGGACAACATTTATATGATCTTCGAAGGTTATATCTATGGACAATATCTTTGGATATATTCGATCTATAAGATCCTTTACTCGTTTCTTATGAGATACAAAATGGTTTTCCATTTGCACAAACTCATTTTCCACTTCTCTAGCTTCCTCCAGTACTCTACACAGAGAGAGCAAAACACCATCACCGCCTCAATATTATTTCCCAGTCAACAATCTATAGAATAACTATTTAACATAAACTATCCTTCTTGTTGTTAACATCTCTTAATATTGTACACAAACAAAAAAGAAGCTTGAAAATTTGTTCAGTAAGATTGCATTGTTGTCACTCTTTACACTCCATTCAAATGAAATTCCTTATGCAATAAAAAATGTTGATTTGACAAAAAAAAATGCACCCTCTCTTTAGTTCTCACACGTGATTACGGAATTCAATTAATACATGATAAACATTTGGAAGGAAAAAGTTGGAGATTTTAATTACCTAAGGAAAGTGGAATACTTAGCAAAGATGTTTCTCTGTAAATCTTCATTAGCTGCTTCCTTTAGCTCCAGAAGTTCATCACACAAATGCTTAATGCCCTAAATCAATAATCGAATGACCAATAAGGCAAACTAAACCCGAAAGAAACCTACGCGTGCGTTCCATTATTTTGTTCCAGTTATTTAACAATGTTGTTGGTTGAATAATTATGAAAATAAAATTTCCATAAATAAAAGGTGAACACGAAATTGAAGAAAATACTCTTGCAGTTATGGATTCAATTTGAAGGTCAGCGTGAGTATGAGTGACGGACGGTGAGGAGGCGGAACCGACGTCGGAGTTGGAATCCGACGAGTTTTGAGATTCCGGGAGTGAGTGGTCTCTGAAGCGGAACTTAGGAGGAGGCGTGGAAGAAGATTCCATTTCCATGCAAAAATCAATTAAAAAAAAAGGAATTTGGCGATGGTGTTAATTGAATTATATAGCTTAGTGTGTTTTTGTCGCTTAGGCTTCGGTAATTCCGATTCAAACTCTGTCCTTCGTATAGTCGTTAAGCACTACGATGTGTTCGTAAAATCGAACTTATTTGTTTCATTCTTATCTTCAATTCAACAAACAAACAAACAAACGTTTTCTTTTTTATATTTGCTGCCTTAGCCAGCTGAGCCTCTCTTCCCAAGTATTATTCACACAAACTCTACTGTCTGTGACCGGCCACCGTACACTCCACAACAAGCTTTTATTCAATTCGAAATAATCATTGAAATATTATGAGTTTTTAGTAAACGGTACCCAACGGTAAAACAAAGGATTCTTAGACCTGAGAAAATAAAATGACCGGAACAAGATTCATTAAACTCATATACACATTTATCGATGTTCATTTAAGAAAAAGGTTAATTTTGTCATAAAAGGTAATATATATATATATATATATATATATATATATATATATATATATATATATATATATATACTAGGCTCGACACTTTAACGTATCGGTGTCGACACTTGTAGGATTTATCGGTGAAGTATTTAATTCAAAAAATATTTGTTGGATTTTTGAAGATTCTACACGGTTCTAACACAATTTTAAATGGTATAAATATAATAATTTTTTAAAAACTCAAATTTATTGTATAAATTTTTATTATGATAGTAAAATAATGAACAAATTCTTTTGAACCAGTCATGAAAAATATTTTCATGCTCCTAAAAGAATCTGAAACATACTTTTGCACATAAATATTTAATTTCAATTTATATCTAATATATAGATTCGTATTCTCGTGTTCTACATTTTAGAGATTTTACTTATCTCTGTGTCCGTATCCGTCTTGTGTCAGTGTCCTACATACCAAAATTTTTTTTATACAACTATATTACAACTCCCAATACTACCATTTTAACATTTTTTTGTATATTATTTAATTACAAATTTATCTTTTATTATATATATTTATTTCTAAATCTATCACATCAAGAAAGTTATATATAACTTTTGTAGTTGTCAAACTATCATTTTTCCATAAAAAAAAACTATTAAAACTAAATTCAAATAACTAAATTTTTAAATATATTTTATTTTTTTCATCCACAATATTGAAATTTTAGTCATCAAACGAACTACCCTTAATTATTGTATTGGACCACCTGAACTACATGCATAAATGGTCCACCATAGTCTGGGTATTTTATTAATCCAGTTGTATTTTTCATTCACCATGTTTTAGAAAATTTCCCGTTTTTTATCACTTTTGATAATTTTTCAAATTTTTAATATTTTTATTTCTTGCAAATCTTAGTTTTTGGTAATTTTCTATCAAAACTTATGCAACCAAATGGACCAAAGTATTGATGAGCTTCATCATCACCCATTTCTATGTTATGACTTTGGTGGAAACAATATCTTTTATATTATTTTCTTGTTCCTTTTTCTCTTTGTTTCCTTTCTCATCCAAACAAATATATCAGTTACATATTATAATAACATCAATAAAGTAATAATAATAAAAATATAATAATCTAAAGTCATTAGCTAAAGCCTTATAATTTCTCCATGATAATCATTTATTATTTACTTATCTTATGGTTCATGTCACACTCATTCGAATTATTTGTCTCAAAATTCATTTTCTTTTGAAATTGAAGTGTAGAAAAAAGATACTGCAGAAAGAGACAATAGACCAAATCTGATAAAAGTTTATTAGATAATTATGACTCATAATCAAATAATTCTGTTAATCCAACACCTCATTCACGCCTAGTGCGCAAGATCGTGTCAACCATCATAATCTAAGCACCTTCAATGACCTTAAAATAAATTATCTAGCATCAAACCTCTTCCTTTGGACACCTTTCGGTTAAATTGCTGATTAATCAAACAGTTCAAAATTCGTTCTCATACTGGTTACTGTGTTAAGATAGTGCTTATATTATAAAACTTAATCATCAAACATTTGAAAGAGAAAGATGTTGGAGATTCCAAATCCAATTAAGATGTTAGATTTAAAATTTACTTATTTAATAAAAAAAAATGGTGTATATTTCTCCTACTTCCGTGGCTAAACAGGAATTAATATAGTAGGTAGCTTAAGTAAACTGAATCGGGTGAATATGCTTCATTTTCCATTTATTACTTTCTGAATTGACAACTAAAGAACACAAGTGAAAATTATATATGAATACATGAATCATTGCAATTGCATCACAAAACTGCTTGGAGAGTTTGTCATCTTTTTTTGTTTAGTATATTACTATAATTTCTTTTGGACTAGCTCTCCACACCATGATCAATGCATCTCTCTTAGCTATCCTGAGACAGAAGGATAATCTCTAAAGAAAGACATGCTGGCTCTCTTGCTTCCACCAGAAGACCAACCTGTATAGAATGAGTCATCTGAAAGGTTCAACAGGTTCAGATTCTTCAAGAACATGTGCAGCTTGAAAACATTCTGCAGCTTCAGCTAAGGATGATGCTGTGCCCTCAGCTTTGTGAAGAAGGGCAAGATTATACCAAGCAGAAGCATTGAATCTGTCCTGCTGTAGCGCGTCCATCAGAAAGCTTTTAACTGTTGGATTTGAGTGACTACTACATCGTTTAAGAACTACAGCACTGGAGACTAAGCTAAGGACGTGGCCAGGATCAATGTCCAAAGCATCACCAAAAGATTTTAGAGCCTCTTTGTAATGGCCCTTTGCTTCGTACATTATGCCTGTGAAATTTAACAAACAAACAACCCACAAGTCTGAGAGAGAGATTTTCAGTGCTCATTCTCAATTTTAGCACTTTTACTATAATTGTGCAGCCTGATTCAACTTTATCTGCTGAAACCATGAAAATTCCTTCCTGAACCACACTATATGTATACCATGTCATGCAACATATGTTTTGATTTCTGAAGCTGCTATACAATGTACTTTGAGAAATATATTTAATTATTCACATTGACATAGTTAGCTTCTTGTCATTATTGGAGTATCTTAGATCTATTTCATTGTTTCATGTTTTATTTGAATAATGCCTCTGGGGTCTAATCCAATCTCTGATCTCTAGACACCTAAATGCAACAACATATTGCATAGATGCAAACAATGATTACTCTAAATAAACAATATTCTCTGTATCAAATAATATCTGGCAGTTATTAAAACCTGTGGCGTACTTCTTTTCTATCTCAGGAGAAACTTTAAATGGAAAGAGAATGAAACTCAGAAATAAAGTCAGATAATATTACCTATTGCATGATATCTAGATGCTGAGAGTGGTTTGATGGCCTTGGATTTTGAAAGACACACCTCTGCGTCATGCCACTGTAAAAGACTGATATACACATACGTAATATCATGCCATATTTCCACTTCCAAGTTCCTAGCACGATCTCTATTGTCCTGTCGTGTGGTAGGGAAAAAAGGTAAGCAGCTAGAAGCAATTATGTCTTATTGCACAAGTAAAATTAAAAAAAAAATGAAAAAGTCAAAGACAAATAATACGAATAAAATGCATCCAGATGCAATGATGTTTACCTTGGAGCAAGATTTAATTTTTGAATTTCCAAATACAAGTAGGTAGCCATTTTAAACTTAACATTAATGATAATTTCATATGCCTAAATCCTATTGCCTTACATGAACATCATTAACTTCAATTCATTCATAAAAAATGCTTTGACATTTAACCTGAGAATCGAGCAGGTATAATCAACAATACATTTTTTTTATAAAATAGAACATCCTGATAAATTGCACCCAGGACATGAGTAGTAGTCCTAGAAAGCAACTATCTATGGACATTCTTTCACCAAATAGTTTGACGATCAGCAGAAGACCATAAAGAAAGAAAAAAAATAAGATGTATTCAGTAATAAACATGTTCAACAAATCCTCATGCTTTATTTATTTAAGGCCTAAGGTATTTATATTTCAGCAATATGGTATATCCAGTATGAGTTAAAAATGCTTTTATACCAAATCGAGTTGGTCAAACTAACGCCGTAACTAATAATACTCTTTAAAAGCTTGAAGCTTGAATCAGTAGAGAATGGGGTTTTAGTATCTTATTAATCCTATTGCTTTCCAATCCAAGAAGATTTGACTACTTCTTCAGGCACAATGTGAGGACTGTTTGAGTTCCAAAAGATGAGGTAGAGATACACTAGAATGATACATAGTAGATTTGAAAATATGACACCTTCAAGAATGTAAAGCCCTTATAAACCTAACACCCTCTTGAAAGGGATGCTATTCAATTAAATGAATTCCTTATTCAAGGAGGTAGGTAATATCTGGCTGGCATAGAGGAAAAAAGCTTCAGTTTTTTCATAATACAAGCAAAACTCTTCTTCTGAGGAACTCTATGCATTCTACCTTCTCAAACCAAATATATGATGTTCAAATCCTCACTATTACCGTTCCTATTAATATCTCACTTTCTCAGGTACAGACTAGCAGGACCGTTTCCTTGTTCTTAACTACAAACCCATGATGATCATAGGTTTCATGAAAAATCTTATAAATTCTAAAGTTCACGGAAACCACACCCATCCAATTCTAACAGTAAAAATAACAAGAATAGAGGCCAATGATTCAAAAATATTCTATCAGCATAAGTTATATTACAATTCACAACAACAAACCTTATATAGCTTCTTTCCAGAACCAAAACCTTTACTCTGAATTTGAAGAACAGCAAGAAGCTGAGTATATGTCTCAATGGCATTCCTTAACTTGCCCTGTGCAATTTGAAGTTTAGCTTTTGTTCGCAACAAATCACCCTGATCCCATTTTCCAGTTTGATCCAAAGCAGAATCAATGATAGATTCGGCATCCAAAAACTGTTTCTGAGCAGACAATATCCGGGCTAACAACAACCATCCTTTAATATTAGTACCAGCTTCCAGTTTTATACAGCATTTTGCATACTGAAGTGCGGCATCCAACTTCCTTTGTTCTGCATATTCTAGACTGAGATGATATAGTACAAGGGGGTTTCTCGTTCTGGCAGCAGTTTCTAGGGCATGAAGTGCCTCAGATTGTCTCTTAAACATCTCAGAATCAGAAATAGCCAATTTTGACTGTGCTGAAAGTGAGACACCAAGAAAGAAATTGGCATGATCTTCTAGCTGATCACATCTGCCGTCCAAGTTCTGAAGCACTCGCTTGGCGAAGGTTACTCCTTCTTCAGCAAGAGAACAGTTCTCACAACAAATCTTAGAAGCCAATAACAAACCAGGAGCATGGTCTTGGTTCTCTCTACTACTCAACAACTTTCTGAGAAAATCCAGTGCTACCAGATCCTTACCTGCTCCATAATAACAAAGAGCTAGAGCATAGTACCTTTCACTTCTATGAATTGTCCGTGGAAGCAATTCTTCCAATTGATTGGCTAAAGCTGTCAAATCTCCAGAAACTGAGAGAGCAAATGAGAGGTGGTCTAAAATTGAAGGATCCCACTCAATTCTATTTAGAGTAACTTTTCTTAACAAAATCATTAAGATAAGTATAGCCTCTTCTATGTTGTTTCTAGGTACAAATGAGCCATCCATTTGGGAACGGAGATTAGGCGGTGTGGCTTCTCCTCCACTGTAAAGAAGAAAAACAACAAATTCTTTCTGAATCTTTGCTATAGTCTCTGCATCAAGATTCCATTGATGAAGTAGTGCTCGCCGGTAAGACAAAATAGCTTCACGTGGACAATCAGCAAGTTTCCATAAGTCTGGAAGCAGCTCAACTGCCTTGTTCAGGGTCTCCTGTAATTTACATTCAGCACCGAAGTTATCAGGCAAGCCTTCAGGCAATGAAGACTCCACTATATCCAAAATAACTTTGCAAGATTGGGCAGCCTCTGCAAGAATGATTGAAAGATACATTAGAATAGAATATGCTTTCACTTCCCATAGAGTTTCATTGATTCTAAAACTACCCAACTTCAAAAAAAAACTCATCCTTTCATCAGACAATTTCTGCCAAAGTGTAAATATTGTGGTTACTAGACTCTCAAGTTAATGTAGTTCTCAAGTAAAAAAAAATATTTTGAATAACACAATTATCAGGCCAAGTAACACAGTATATCAGGGGGACATTATGCTGATTGAAAAGGTTTTACTATTGTGTAGATTAATATGCAATAAAAGCCCACAAGTCCCTTGGAGTAAAAAAAAAAAACTCTATGAAGGATGAATCACAAAACCAGCGGGGATACCTTTAAACCTTTCAAGAATCTGCAAAGATTTTGCTTTGAGGAAGACAGATTCCAATAATAAGCCAACAGAATGTATTGACATTTGCGGTTCAGCATGATTTTGAGAATGTCTCTTGCGGCGTTCTCTGCTTCTGGAAAGGGCAATTTTAATCTTAGGAGTCACAACACCTATGTCTATGCCCTCAAAGACATGTAAAGCAGCTACTATATTTCCTTTCTGATATTCATATCTTCCTAGCAAAGCTCTAGCTTCCTGCACATTACAAACATTTTTTCTTTAAATAATAATGGTAACCATATTCACTAATTTTAAATAAGAAACACACAAGCACAGCACAATTCACACACAATTGCAGAATTATTAACTCAAATCCTAAAGTCCCAAAAAATTGTATTGATTAAACTCAATAAATTGACCATCACACAAACTACTTATAATAGTCATGGTTTCACTGAAGTATAGAAAATTAGAAAACAATTCCTTGGTCCTAAGTTCAATTAGGACAAAGGATTCTGTCAAATAATAAAAAAGATAGATGCTGACTTTCCAGCACAACTACAAGCATGGACAGAAGTCTGAAATTAGTCTAAACATCCACAAGTAACTCACCAAGAACAAATCAATCAGCCTGTAATCATAACAAATTTAAAAAGTATGTATATACACACTCACTTTATCTAGGGCCTAGCGTAAATAAGAAAGAACAAATCATATCTGATTATTCAGTGTAACAACAAAAGGTAAGGATGATGAAATCAACCTCATAGTTCAAGACACCACTCTCACGTAAGGATGATTCAGCTTCTTCTATGTTCCCAGTGTCCTGCTTCTTATCAATGTGTTCAGCTAAGCAAGAGTGTTCACTAGCTGAAAAGTCCTTGGTTGCACTTGCAAGAGATCCAGATGAAGGAAACACTTCATCAGCTCCTCCAAACGACTCTCCTGACCGTAGACACTTCATTATCTTCCTGCAAACTTCTCCTAGCTTCACCTTCCCTCCTCTCTTTAATCTTGTTTCCCATACTGCTCCTCTTCACTCAAAACTCTGCAAACCAGCAATGTCACACATAATTCAAAACTCAGACATCACAAAAACAACCATTTCAGAACTCAATGCTCTCGGTTCATGCAAGTAGATTAAGCAAAATATAGAGCACCACAGATTTGGAATTTCCAACCAAAGTGATCCTAGTGAATAGGCTCTGATATGCAGTGGAATCGATATCCCATAACAGGAAACAAACCCACCACAAACCCCTTAATTTGAAAGTAATTAGAACTAAAGTATACCCTTTAAGTCAACAGCACAAACCCCACCAGTAAGAAGTAAAATTTGAGTCAAACGCATTCAGATTCCTCATCCGCGTTCTGTTGTATTGGTGTAAACCCCTTTAAAAAAAATTAAACCACACGCCAAATAAAACTGGGAAAAAAAAAGGATAGCAGAACCAGCATCACAAAATTGAAACCGACCCACAGTGCCTCAGCACCTACAAAATTCAGAAGAAAGCAGAAAAAAGGCAAAACATTTCCACAAAATAATGCTAGTGAGGTAAGCTGAAAAAAAGGTTTGAACTTGAACCGTAGAAACCAGTATAGTACACGAGTAAAACTCTCACCGTTTGAATGTGAGGCAAGAAAAGCAGAGGGTACAAACAGCGACACCCATTACTGAATTTGAGCAATCAAATCAAAGGCACCTTTGAATCAACGAAAGCAAAAAAGTAAGGCATCCAAAGAGAACCTTTGGTTGTGTTGTTTTTCTACTGCTGCTTCTTTTTTGTTTTCTTTTTTTCCCTTTTGTTGCGTGTGATGATATTTACAGGAAGTGAAATTGAAATGGAAACAGAAGAGAATAAGAATGGAATTGGAACAGAAGAGGAAGGAAGAAGATCTGACAAGAACAAGAATAAAAGGAAGCAGAAAAAAGAGAAGATGAATGGTATGGGTGGCTGTGGTTAATGTTACTGTTATGGGACCCACTCAATGTTTTATTACCGGTGTAACAGCGGAGAGGACAACTCTGTACTATGCACTTCTTTACCTTAATTATTTCAAAAATAAGACGTGTGCAATTTAACAAAAAATATTCTTCAAATGCTTTTTAAATATTAATAATACACTTGCTTTTTAAAATTATTATTAGCTTTTACACGTTACAAATATATATTATTCATTTAAATCTTTTTACTACTAATGTCAGTAAAAATTATGAAAGATACAAATCTGTAATGATCTCAATGTTCATTTAATATTTCTTAGTTGTATACTCTTTAATAAATTTTGACCAATTATAGAAATTGTTATTTGCACTTTTTTAAGGGTATAATGTCTGTGTAAAATTGAAAATATATTAAATATAATTTTAATTTTATATTATTGTCTCTTTTAAATTTAAAATATTTATTAGATTTTGTTAGTATTATGATAAAGAAAAATATAACAAAGATGATAGTTTAAATGTATTCATTTATATTTAAAATTGATTTTGATTAGATAATTAAATTATATTATATCTAGATTGTCATTTTCGTAAATGCTTTATTCGCTATCAACAAATATCTAAAGACATATTTAAGTTTTTAAAAAGTAAAATTAATACAAAAAAATTAGAGGCTTATTCAGTATTTTAGGATATTTATGCAAAACGTGTTTTAATATTTGTTTTTTACATGTACAAATTGCTTCTATATAAACCAGAGGAAATATGATATTAATTTGTAAGTTTAATAAATTTATTTTAATAAAATATTTGTATTATTACTTTTTATATTTGATATGTAATGTATAATTTGAATGAAAACATAAGTTAAAAATGCATATTAAAATGTAAAGAATGATAATGTTTATTTTGGTAGTTGCAAAGTGGGAAAAGGTTTGAATGTGTTGAGCTGGTTTCCATTAAACCGTGGTCAACTACACTTCACACACACCTTCCATCACACTCCTCAATTTATTACAATACAATTATAATAAATTCATCACTTTTTTTATTCAACTCATTCAAATTGCATTAAACCATTTTTTTTATTGCTCAAATTGTTTTTATCAATTTAATCTCTAAATTTATTATACTGGTTTGAAATAACGTTGTTACACATGCTATTAATATATATTTTTGTGAAACAACAAATATATTTAAAATCTCAATAATATAAGTATTACCCTAAAAGTATAAGTACTGTAGAGGATTCCTCTTCTATTGTCTTGTTTTTCTGTGGATTTGGTACGATTCCTGAGAGCGAGAGGGGTATATCTGTAAAAATGTTTATAGACACTTAAGTTAGTTTATGTGTATTTTTAATTAATAAATATTATTAAATATAATCTTATATCTGTGAAAGATTAACTAATTTATCAAGTTATCATGAGTTTTTTATACATGAATTGGATTGGTATGATTTACATGTCCTAATAATAATTATTATTGTTTAATTTGTTTGATTAGTAAAATTATCATTTATTGTTTTAAATTCTTAACATGTTGATATGATTTGCATGTGCTACAAATTATTATTGCTTAATTTATTTGATTAATAAATTTATTAATTATTATTTTAGATTCGTGTATTTAAATATGTGATTAGAAATAAATTTTAAGTCTAATTTAATTTTTAAAAAATTAATTTATAAATTAAAATTTATATTTATTTTTAATTTACATCATATTTCTCACGCCGATTTTTATCGACTCGTGCTTAATACTAAATATATATAAGTAGTCTGAAAACGTGTAATTTGATAAATTTAATAAAATATTTTTATCTAATATTATATTAAAAAATAAATTTTATATAAGTATACTTTAGGGTAAAAAAAATATAAAAATTGGTATTATTTTATTAGTCAAATTTTCCTAAGTTTAGAATCATAGGAGCATAACTTTAACTTTTTAGGAAAGTTTGTCTAACATGGGTATATTATACCCAAAAGATGCTACATGGTAAAAATAGAACAAAGTTGAAAATATACTATAATAGCCACCACTTATTTTCAATTGATTAGATGTTAGATGCCATGATTAAACTAATACCATTCTTCAAAAACAAAACACAAATTAACACATGTAATCGAGGGAGAGAAAGTTAATACACGTGCATCCAATTCCAACCATAAACTCTAATAAATTATAATATCAATTTTAAATTTGTTCTTTAATATATAGTAAAACTTATTAAATTTAATAAGGTCTATTATCGGTAACTTTTTACACACTATTAATTTAATTTTATAACATCACACGTTTTCAAATTAATCTTATGCACATGTTTAAGTAACATAAGTACAAGATTGCATATGAAAGGACATTGATTTGTCACATTGAAAGATAATGATGACGATGATCAAGTGTGTGATGGGATTTTAGTTAGAAAATTAAATTGAGTTAAAGCTAAAAAAAATTTAAAAAAATATTGTAAAATTAAATTAAATTAAAATTTATAATAAATTTTATTATTAACTCTACTGAAGAAAAAAGGGTCCAAGATTGACACATGAATGAAAACTGAAAAAAATAGTTTAGTATTTCAAATAAAAATTCAAACTTACCCTAAATGACCAATAGCTTTTGGCTTTGGCGCAATTAATAAGTGGCTACTTTTTCATAATTCACATTAGATTTATCAATAATCATCTTAGAAAACTTTTAAAATAAAAAAGAAAGTGAGAGAGATTCTGATGTGAATTTTGAATTTGGTCACGTGATATCTGTGCTGGTCAAAATAAAATATCTAAGTCCATGGTTTCTTATGCAGCCACTGCCTCACTTTATTATAAAAATAATTTCCAGAAAAGTTAATTAAATCACAAAGTTATAAACTATAGAAAATAAAATTAATATAATGGTAGTAGCATTTTAAGGATATAAAACTAACTTTTCCTCCATTACTTGGTATGTTCTAATTACTTTATGACACATTTTTTCAAAAATAATAGATTTAATTTGAAAATTATAATTATATTGTGTTTTAATATAATATTAGATCATTCATTGATGATAGATTATAAAGTTAGTTGGATTTGGATGGGTTAGGGTTAGAATTATGATATAGTATATTAATTAGTAACATAGTGAGAGAGTTACTAGGTGGAGAAATAGGGTAGGGTACCCATAATTATTGGGCCATGTAGGGTACTCATATATTCTCTCTCCTCTTTGAAGATGATTCATGCACATTGACCAAAAATGAAGAAAGAAGAAGATAAAAAACAAGATGACACATGCATTCCTATCAGAAAAAAAAGAGTTCATTTATTTGTTTATTTAAATACAATTACTTAAATATGCAATAAGTTTTTTAATAAAGGTTTAAATACATTTTAAATATTTCTTTATAAATATAGACTTGTTTAGGTTTTGCTCTTTATATCTTTAGATTACATTCTTACCATTACCTATGAATAATTTAAATTTAATATAAAATATTTAAGGTAATACAAACTATTTTCAATTAAAATAAATATATTTTTATGCTATATTTCAAATAAGTCATATATTTATTATTTCCTATAAATAAACAACTATTTATAATTTATTTAAAAAATATTATAAACAATGGTTTTTATATTATTTTTTCATAAAAGATTAAATAATGTATTGCCTTTATTTTTTATTTTTCACAACATAATAAATTATATATATATATATATATATATATTCCGTTTTATATGCAAAGAGAAAGCATTAGTAACATGTTATTTTATATGTAAATTTTTTTTTTATCTTTATGAGAATAAAAAAGCTAATAATTGTTAATTTATATTACATATAACTTTCAATGTCATAAAAATAACTTTTAAAAAAATGAAAGGCGTTTAATAATTTTTTTTTTAATCTTTGAATATAAATAACCGATGTGAAATATTAAAAAATAATTATATTACAGTCAAGTAAAAATCATACTAAAAATAATATATCCTTGTTGATGATTTATTATAAATTATAAAAGTAAATTATATGTAATTATCATATTTTTTATAAAATAATAAATATATCATTCAACTATAATCTTACTCTATTAAATAAAAATTAACTTTAAAGATAAAATATAATTCATTATTTGATTAAATTAAATATTATTTTATTAAAAAAAAATATTAGTATCGAGAGTATTTTCTGTTAGTATAAATTTATAAATTAATTTTTAAATTAATATCTAATAAACTATCAATTTTATAATTTAAATAAATTAGTAGCTAAAATATTGGTAGTTAATTATATATAATTTAAAATTAGTTTGTAAATTTTTATTAATTAGAAAAATTACTTTAATGCCAATAATGTTTTAATCTATAAAATAAAATCTAATTTAGTCAATATAATAAATAATTATTTTTGTTTTTAAAATTACTTTTTATTTAACAATTATATTGCAGTGTTAAAATTAGTTAAATCATCTTATATTTAAATATTACTTTACTACTTTAAATTTTTTATTAATATTTTAATCTGAAAAACAGTCTAACTATTTTAAATTTAGATATTATTATAATATTTAAATTATTATAAAATAAAGATATTCTTAAAATAATAAATGTATCACCTAGCTTAATTACATTCTTAAAAATGGTGAAATTGTCTTAAATTTAAATATTTTTTTGCATCATTTTAATAATTTTGATTAATATTTCCTTCTTGAAAATAGTCAAATTATTTTAAATTTTAATCATTTTTCTAAATTAATAGTTATTTTGGATGACTAGTACAAATCAGACTTATTTCACATTTAATTTTAAAAATATAGAAGCATGGAAAATTTTGTGAGTGATGGTCAAATCTTAATATATATAAAACAATTGTTTATACTCTCTCCTATATTAGTATTTATATGTTATATACATATACAATTCTTTTCAAGTTATTTTCATAACTATCTTTACGAAAACTCTTTGGACGAAACTTATTTATTTTAAATTATTCTAATCCATACATATATATACCATTTTTGATTTGTTTCTACAAAAAGTTTGATTGTTTATCTAATATTCAACCCACTTCCAACGTGTTCCTATATAATATATGAAAAAATAACAAAATTAACAATGTTTATTTTATTATTCTTAGATGCATCCTAAATAACTTGTTTATATAAAAAAAATAAAAATACTAATGATAAGTACGCAATCTCATAATTGATATTAAAATCAAACTCACGAGTTTAATTCACAAAATAACATTTAATGTTTAACAAAGTTTAACTCATAAAATAACATTTGGTGAAGAAAAAGTTGCTGGAAGATGCATAAATTATCATGTGTTGATCATGTCACAACACTTAGTTGTAATGTTTTAAAACTCCCATTAAATTAAATTTAAGATCATGAGTATTATTTTTCACTATCCTAACTTTCATAAATAAAGTAGTTTGAAAATTATAAATAAGATTGGAATCATAAATTAGTCTAACTTAATATGTTACAAATTATATATAAGAACAAATCCTCCAACGGTTTAACAAAATTTCAGCACTTTGATAAATTTGATGTTTGTTCCACCTTCACTGGGATTAACATCTCTTTTCTTGAAGAAGTTTAGTTGAGATATTTTCATTTCACAAAAGTTCCTTTATCCCTTTTGAGGTGTCATTTTTCTAACACGTGAGTTAGTTAACTTTGAGGTAACAATTCTGGTATGTATTTTTTTTTATATATCTTTTCAGCATAACAAACCACAAACAAACAGTCCCTTAAGTATGAATGTGCTTTTCTGTTGCTTGTAGAAGATGTTCAATGATTTCATTCTGCAGTGTATGTATATAATTGTTATGCAGTATGCATGTATATCCTTATGATGTTGAATGTATGCATATATCATCCATAGTTTGGTTCTTCATGCGATAACATGCATAGTGTACACATAAAATTTACATTACTTATTATCATCACCAAAATTATACGACTCGTCCAAATTTTAACATATATGTTATAACGTAATTGAATTTAAAAATTAACAAAAATATAATTGGAATTGGTTTATCATATTTACTATATTAGTAGTGTACTATATTTTTTTTAAAATAACATATTTAGTATCTTGTCTCTTTATAGTAAAAGTTTTCTATTTACCATCTTAGTCATTAACCTAACAAAATCATACATCATAATATAGTATTACATATAATTAATCATTTGCTAATTTTATTTGTTTAATTTAATTATATTTATATATGCATGAGATTTCTTAATATTTTTTAATGCAACAATGTAGTCTTTTCTGTTTAATTATGAATAATTCTACTAATAAACAATTGTTGTCATTTTTTATTTCTATATAGTGGTGAATTTATAACGACTATTTTTCATTAAAAAAATATAATACAATCTCTCAAGGATTTTCAAATAGTTAATATTTTTTGGAAAAAATAATTACAGAAATTAAAAACATAAATGTAAATAGCAACAAAAGATTCAACAAAAAAGAAGAAGTTAGAAGTGTCTTAAAAAGAATAACTATAATAGGAACAAAATTTGAATACAATATAAACTCTACAAATTTATGAAAATTAGGTTTTGAACTATTGATGGCATAATTCAAGATTGGTTTGCATAAAAGATTAGATCTAAACTTTGATGTGATTATTTTACTAAAAAAACTGATTCATCAAAGGGATAACCTTATTAACATTTGTTTTGTCCATTAGGAAGGAGTAAGTAGTGATCACTTTCCAAAATATTAATAACAAATTCTAATCACTTTGATCAAACAACATGAGTCTATCATTATTTACATAAACTCAAATTAGGATTTTATTAACATTTCAACCTAATTATGCATTCTATACTGGTTAAAGAAGTTGACTATCAAAATCATATACCATAAGTCAAAAGCCTCATACAGGTAATGCTTCATATTTAAGCTCTATTTTTTAATCCTAGTCGTACCATCAACATGTTAATTTGTGTTTTAATAAGCATTTAGATTACTTTCAGAAAGAAAACTATGTTTAAAAGATGTTTATCATGTTATTTTAGAATTTTCATTAAATTTAGTTTCTAAGGGTTTTTTGGGTGAACGAAATTTGTATGGCTACGCGTCTAGTGCTGAATAGTATTTTACTTAAACGTGTTTAGATAGTTGATTAAAAGTTATATTCAAACATACGATTTGCTTATTTCAGAGTTATTAGATAAACTTTATTTTAATTTATTTAATGTAAAATTGTAAACAAAACTAAAATATATATTTAAATTAGTTATAATTAAAAAAGAAGTACTTTAGAATGAATATTACGCTAAGACAGATTAACATGGCAAAACAAGAAAACAGGATTTCTTTTAATAAAACAGAAATTTATACATAGATAACCTATTGCAGGAAAGTGAAACAGGGTAACATATAAAAATCATACCCGCTGAATAAAAGTTTCAGAGTTTGATCAGCATAAAAGCAAAATCTCTCCAGCATCTGAACTTTGGGCATGATACATAGTCCGAAACAGTGCAGCCAACCAATTTAGATAAACCTTTGCATCATCACCAAATTATCTGCTACTTTAAATTCATCAGCTTCATGGGAAACAATCATATCCACCAGCCTTTGCCTGAAATCCAAGGATTTAAACTAAAAAAAATAATAAAACACTTATGGAAGTTCATGACATTAGTTACTAACAGTCTCGTGGCAAACTCTGGGATTAAATCACAGGATAATAGCCCCCAAAACTCAATTACCAGTTCCCTTAAATTCTGAGAGAGGAGAAAAGATAGAACAGAAGTGACTATCTGTGATTCAGTATGCTATTTGCTGAATATTCTGCGTGCCATGATAGTGGATGAACCAGGAAGTGCTGGTCTATGGTCATTACCTGCAGAAGGGATAAAATTATGCCAAGTCCTTGAGTTCCATGCTCTAGGTTCTACAGTTCCAGATCCCACCTTTGAATAAGAGTACATAAGTTTCACTATTCATCTGAAAAATAAAAAACTAACACAACAGAAAATAGTGCTAAGAAATGACTCCACCAGCCATCATAACAAGAGACAACTGACAAGTAAAGAAGCCGAATTCCTGTGCGGGGCAGTATATAAACAGATCAAAATGACCTGTATGTAATAAAAAATCAAAATAATCTGCATGCCTCCCGAACTGAAAACTGCCACAACAAAATTTTGAAGGTTTAAATCAGTCAAAATTTGTCCAGTTTTATTTGAACCTAAGTGTGATAATGAATACAGATCTCTCTGCATTTCCAACATTCTATCTAATCAACAGAAAGAAGGGTTTTATAAGATAGTCACCGAAATAAAACTAGGGTTGTTCAAGTAAGATAGATTATACGCTTCACCAAACAAGGTTAATAGACGTGATATGATAACTTCTCGATTATCTGTCTGAAGCAATATTTTGAGGGAATTCATTTTCCAGACCCTATTATTCATATGTCACTCAGCATGCATCTTCTGCACAGAGTAGCACGAAATCCAACCAACCAGAGAGGTTTATCTTCTCCTCATCACTAGTGGTGAACGATTTTTTTTTTTAATCTAAACATTCAAACGAATAAAACTTGAATCCAGAACGGTTGGTTTTACTGCAAAATCAATCAGTGAGTGAGCAAAACAAGTAATTTCAAATGAGAAAACTCTTTACCTTCTCGTGTCTCATGCAATTCAATTGAATAGCAATTACATTCTTGAGACCCGGACCCAACCAATCAATCAAACCATTCTAACAATTCATCAATTAACAAAAAATTAATAAAATAACAAAACAATTAGTCACCCTCCTTCCGTTGAACCAATCGCCGTCCGCCGCCGCCGCGGCGGAAGGGAGAGCAAATGCAATCTGAACCAATCCTCGGCGCCATGAAAAGCTTAAAAGGGGGAAAATTTTCATCTTCACTTTGGGCAGATAATAATAAAACGGGAGGGTAATTGAGTAATTTAGGTCAAAATGTGGCAGTTTAGTAATAAGCGGAAGTTCAGAAGGGCAATTAGAGAGAAGCATCCCTATAAATAACGAGGTCCCTTCCGCGCAGCGCATTCTCTTCTTCTCACACTTTTCTCTTACAATCTCTCTCTCTATCTCTATTCTCTTTCTCTCTCTTCTTCTCTATTCTCTCTCTACCTCATCTCTTATTTTGTTTTTATTAAATCTTTGATAATTGCCAGATTCCGGCCACAAGTTTCTGTCCTCCCTCTCTCTCTCCCATCACATCGTCTTCACCATAGCGTGCCCCATCCGTTTCGTGTCAATTTACCCTTTTACCCCTCTAGTTTCCGTATTTACCATTTTACCCCTCACTTTTCACCCGAAGATAGATAACATAATTACCGTTCTTTTTCATTATTTGAAAACAAAACTATTTGTGTCAGTTTTGTTTCGAGGGTGGTTTGGTAGTGACGTGGCATGCGGATAGAGAGCCATGAATACCAAAACGATGCGTCTCCCCCCTCGTCGTGTGTTGACACCTACCAATAAGCGCAAAGAGAGAGATGACCCATTTGACAGGCCCAAGCCCATACCCCCACCACCCACCACCAAAATACTCAAGCCCGATAGGCCCGTCGAGCCGATCACCGCCACCAGCAAAGCCGCCTTCGAGGAGCCCAAGCCCTCCAACCAACTCTTAGCGGGCTACCTGGCCCACGAGTTCCTCACCAAGGGGACCCTACTAGGCCAGCCGTGGGCCCCACCCAAAGGAAAGTCGACGGAGGACGGCGACGAGGAAGCAGAACCCACGGCGGCCGCGCCGTGCCAGAGGACGGAGGAGGAGCGGGAAAGGTACGCCGAAGTGGCGAGTTTGTTGAAGGGTGGTGGGACCCAGCTCCCCGGCGTGGTGAACCCCACCCAACTCGCCCGTTTCTTGCACTTGTGATCTAACGCAAAAAAAAAAAACCACTGGGAGAGTCCTTTAGGACACGTGGAACGATCCCATTCGCTCTCCCTCGTTTTGTTCCTCTCGAGACAAAACGAAATCGGGGAGAGAAATTTCTCCCTCCATCACTCTTTCTTTTTTTTCTTTTTTCCTCTTTTTTAATCTGAGACAGATGGAAAAGGAAAATTTTCTGATGCATGCAACTTGTATGTATGTCATCCTCTTGATGTATGCGTTCTCATGCAAAATACATGCTTTTCATTTCAACCATTTCTTTTGTTTCCTCTGTTTTATTACTACTCCCTCTGCTGAACAAATCTTCATGTTTATCTAATTATCTTACTTTCGTTTCATTAGATTATTGTTATAAGTAAAATTAATTAGACTCTGTTTAGCCATTGCTGATTCATAGTTGATTGAAGTAACGCGCGTGCCACATTTTTAACGCCCATATATAATGCTTCTAATAACGAAGAAAAACATGCTTATGGAGTTTCTGTTATGTCTCATTTAAATGTGCAAGAAAGATTATGGGTTTGTGGGGTTTTATTCTTGAATTGTTTCTCGCACTTACACAAAGATTGTTTCATCATTATTAGTATGATGGTAAAATCATAATGGCTTTGGTGCATTGGTAATTTCAAGTGCTTACGTGTTAGTTATGCTTTCCAATTTTCTTATCTTCTCATTCTTGATTTTTATAACTGCTTTTCACTGATACTTAATTCTTACCCCCATTCAATCTGTTCTGTATATGTGCTACAAACAAGTTTGTGTTTGATTTGGATAAACTCAACTCAATCTCCAAATCTAATTTCAACCAAATTGAATGCATTGAATTCTGAAACTACTAAATCAGTTTTGTTGTTCTTCCCCAGTTAGATTAGGGTTTAGACAAATTCCATTTGCTATAAACTAATTTTTAATTCAAGCCTTTACATAATATAAATCTGACTTGAACTGAAGTTCTTTTTGTTCATAGTAATTGGTTTGAACTGGTGCAGAATTATTTTTAAATGGGTTCTGTGATAAAAGAAGAACGAGATCGCTTTTAAAATAAATTTAGCTTTGAAAACCCAGTAATTGTTTCAATTTTATAACTACACTTTAGTTTTTTGTTATAATTTTGAATAAATTAAATCTCTTTCACACCCTTGAAAAGACGAGCATATTTTCTTATCTTAATTCTTATTACAATTAGAGTTGAATAGCTATTCACTGTTAGTATTAAAAAAAATACAAGGTTTATCAACAAGAAAATCACGTTTCAATGTGACTTTTAACATAATTATTATACAAATTATCAAATAAAAGCCATTAATTAGCACTGTTGAACATAAACTAGGGTATTTTGGAATTTTCTCTATGTTGTCTTTGAGATATGAGAAGATTCTTTCCTTGTCTTCTTATTTTTTATTTTTCATTTTTTTAAACTTTTAATATAGTTGCTTAGGTTAATTTTGAATTTTTTTATATGGATTTGATCTAGTCTTCCAATTTCTTTTTAGTTTTATACTAAATTTCATATCATAGAAAACGTTGTATAACACGAGTTTTATATTAGAAAAAAATAAGTCATTAATTAATCATATATAATAAATCATAATTGGATAATATCTAAACGATTATTATACTATCCTAGGTTTCATGAAAGATCTTTTATCAATTTTGCTAATAATTATATTTATGGTAGTGATCTGAAAAACTAATTTATATTATTCCAATTAAGAATATAAAGATGGATAAAAAAAGAATACAAGAGTATAAAAAAACACTTTTCGAGTCCCCTTTAAGTTTTATATTTTGTCTAAAAAGAAAAAGAAAATGTGTATTTAATACAATGAAAAAAGATTATGTAAAAAAGTGTATGTAATAAAGTTTGAGAAACAAAAATATGTAAAATATATATATATATATACATATATATATACATATATATATATACACATATATATTGGTTCATCTTCAATTATTGAGACCAGAACCTGTTCTTAGAATCACCAAGTTTCAGTGTTATAATTGTGTTAGTTGTATCTTTTTCTAAATTATTACTAGTTTGACCAAATTGTTCTTCTGCATTCAACATTTTACATAGAAATAGGAATTGAAACTCTAGTTTAATCACTGAACTGTTAATTCTATACAGAAATACGATGGTGCATTGTGAAGAATTTGATTAATTTGGAGCTTTTGAGACATTTATACAATTCGTTTCTTAATTATTGTAATTTTAACCTTATATTGTGAAGCTATAACTGGATTTGTGTTCATTAGTGATTAGTCATGAAAGGTTTCTTCATTTTTTGCAATGGATATTTGTATTTGATGGAACATTTCCAATCTAAAATAAGATAAAGTTATAACGGTCGTATATGCATCACTATCCTATAAATATAATAAATGCTTTTGGATTCTGTTACAAAAAAAATGCTACGGATTCAAATAGGTAAATTAATGCAATAATAGGTAGCCAAAAGAAGGTACAAGAATAATTAAACAACTGTTTTCTTTTTACGCGAATTTTAAAAAGAAATTCGTATTGAACGTGTTTCTCGTTTCTCGTTTTTCGCTTTCTCTTATCTTCTTCTCCTTCTCTTACAAATAATACTTGGTCATTATTAAAAGTGCCCTAACAAATTTTTTGACATGTTTTTCAGCAAAAACAGATTGAGGATTCATTTTCCAATTTTAGAAAAATACCTTTGCATTGATTTTTTAAAATGAAGATGAAAATAATAAGATAAAAATGAAGTTGGTTTACTCATAAGAAAACGTAAAATTTTGTCATGTAACTTTTCAATTGTTTTTTTATTATTATATCCTTCATCTTCTCCATTTTTATTTTATTTTTATTTTGTTTCTATATTTATACATGTTTTATAAATTTGAAGGCTAGGTTAATTATCGATTCATTCAATATATTTGATCCTGCCTGTTGACCAAAACGTTGGAACTTGCCTCGTCAAACTTGGATCGACGTGTGCACCGCTTCAACCTCCGTCCTCCGCCAAGATCCACCTCAAGAACCTGCAAAAGAACAGAGCGGTGCCGCTGCGGCCGATCGCACTCCAACGCCCAAGTCAGTGACCGAACCACCAAATACTAGGAACAACACTCAAGAACTCTCAAAGAGCCGTGCAATGTTCTCTCTCACAGTATACTCTAGAAACTCGCAAGCGTAAAGAAGACAATCTGAACGTGCGTACCTCAAAAGTTCGTTGGGAAACCCTTATATACCTGGCCACTTTCTCTCTCCTGGCAGTTACAGACCTGGACATGTGGCTCACATCCAACTGTACACGTGCCATCATCTAGAGCCTCCTTGACTTGGGCGCTGCTTCTAACTCTCATTTGGCTAAGTTACTTATGCATGGTATTGCCCAGTGCATCGTTGTCCTGGAGTGCGATCTCTACTGGGATTGGCGAGTTAGGGTGCCTTCTTATACACCTTCCCTGTGGTCTCGCCGGCCGCCTTCATAATCTGTACCACCTTCATCTTCGGCGATGTGCTTGCTCCGGCGATCTCTAATCACTTGGTCGCCTGAGTTCATATCTGGCAACTTCGTCCTCAACTTGGTGACCGCCGGTTCTGGTGTGCTGGAGATCGGAGCACGCCAACTTAATAACTGGCGACTACACGAGCCCCCCGATCTCCTTCCCTTCTGCCAACCTGGCGTCCTCTCAACACGCCTATACAATAGCTTGATGCCACGTCATTACTTCCGACTACCAGGGCGGTACAATATTTATACTTTTTGAAAAGTTCAAAAGAGAATTAAACGACTCCTTCGATGAGATTTTAAATAAATTGGAGCTTGCATTTATTGCATTTGTAGCTGTATGGATATTGGGGACTGAGTAATGTTGATCCACGTCGATACAAGGTGTCTACTTCACTTTCGGTTGTCCTATTCTTCAAGTCTCCTACTTCCTCGCGTGCCTCGGTCGGCCGGCGGGGTACCTGCGATTGTGCTCCGACGCTCAAGTCAGCGATCTTTTCAAGTGAGAACTCTTGATGGTATGAAAAACGTACCTTTTTTCCTTTTTCCCTTCCCTTTTGTAAGTTCACCTGGGCTTGGGCCAATGGGGCCAAGCGGTTGATGGCTCGCGACGTGTTTTGTGGTCCCTGGGTCGTGTTAGATGGTTTCCTGGGATCTAGGGGGTGTTCCCGAAAATCCAGGGAGTGCTCACGTGTGTTTGCTGCTCAGCGGGAATTGTAACCGTTAATTCCACGTGTAACCATGTTCCTCGCTTAATTAAATAATTAAATTCGAACCACTCGGTCGTCCGGTGTCGACCGATACACTTGCCCCCCAGGCTCGAGGTCGTGGAAGGACGAAGAGTCGTATAAGACGCAGGGGGTTTTCGAGACAATGCTTGATAGCTGACACCATTAAATGCGTGGCAAAGATGTGACGCATGGCAGAGCTGCCGTTTGGGGATGCTGTCACATCTAGATGGATTGAACGATGAGGATTATGTGTCGTTTCATATGCCAAGTGTGTTTGATCGTTAGATTAGATTCGATCTAACGATGCTAGACGAATGTAGGGGTTTTGCTTCCCACCTCTTTGCCTATAAATAGCGCGTCATTTGCAAAGTTGAGGGTTTTTCCGTTTCTCTTGCTCTGAGTTTCGCATTGCTTGTTTCGTTTGCCAAGTGCTGAGTTTGTTGCCGGTGTCCTCTTCTTCATTCAAGGTTAGTCATGCCTTCCTCTGAGGGGTCTTCGAGTGTTGTAGGTTCGTCTTTGACTCGCGATGCGAGTCAGGCATCGGACGACCCAAGTTACGATTGGGTCGATCCTGCCGTCCTTCGAATTCCCAGTAAAATAAAGTCCTCTGATAAATTAGATGAATTTCTTGCTGCCCATAAAAACTTTCTAACACCAGATTGTCCGGCCGAGGCGCTATATGTCGATATATGTGGTATAACCGACCGTGTGTGTCACGGCCGGGAGAATGCTCCGCACGACTTTTTCTTTGTGTATAGCACTTTGTTTTCCCATTTGCATGTAAGTTTACCTTTTGATGATTTTACCATGAGTATCCTTCGGATTCTCAACGTCGCACCGACACAATTGCACCCTAACTCATGGGCCATTTTACAAGCCTTTCGAGTTATTTGTCAGATATTTGGCCTTACGCCGACCACCGAATCATTTTTGTATTATTACAACACTTACCCGAGTACCCCAGTAGGTTGGTTGTCGTTGTCTAGTCGTCCGGGGAATGTACGTTTTGCTGCTTTTACTACTTCTTATAAGAACTTTAAGGACTACTTTTTTAAAGTGTTTGTCGAACCGGACGGCCAGGATCTATTCTATAACGCCGATGGGAGCACAAAATTTCCATTCCATTGGACGGAGAATCCTACCTCCCTTGACCATCGGTTTTGGGAATCTTTGTCTCCCATCGACCAAGAAATTTTGATGGTTGTGAATCAACTACCGTGTAGACTTCCTACGCGGGAACTGATAGCCCTTTATGGGTCGTCCAAGCAGTGGGCGGACCTAAATGGTGAGCACCTTCTTCTTGTGGTCGTTCGATTAACAGCGTATTTGTTTCTTACCTTTGTGTTTATTTTGCATATATTGTTGTGAGCATGGATCCAAGTTTGAAAAAGTACATGAATAGTTTGAAAATGCAGGCTAATAAGAGTAAGATAGCCACCATCGCTGGGATTGTCCCGCGTTCGACCAAGCAGGAGGTCGTTCCGGTGGAGGCTGTTCCTGCTCCTGCCCAAGGTAAGAAGAGGGGGCGGCCTGCTAAAGTGCCTCGTACGGAAGCTCAATCTTCGTCGGGCAGTCCTGTTAGCTTGTTGGTGTCATCCGTCAGGGTGGCCCCTACAATGCAGTTTGACTTGCGTGAGGATGAGGAAATTTTTGCCAATATTCCTACTTTGGATATGGTCGAAGAGACGGTCGAGCTACAATGTCGTGCGGCCGTGGCGACCAGGGCCCTTGGGGACGAGTTAAGGAGAGTGAAGACGGTATCGATTCCTAAATTGAAGTCTCAGCTTAGTGAACCGACTGTCTCACTGAAGGATGCTTTGAAGGTCGTGGATGAGGCCCGGACTGATGCTCAATTGGCCAGGAAAGAGCAAGAGGCTTTAAAGATTACTCTAAATGAAGTAGTGGCCGGGCGAGCGGATGCCATTAAGGAGCAGGAAAGACTGGCTGCGGAGAAGGAATCGCTGACTGCTCAAATTGAACAACTTCAAGGGTTTATGTTGAGTATCAACGAGCAGTCCTTCAGGCAGGGGGTTCGGCAGGTCGCCTTTTTCCACGGGGTGCCGGATGACGACGAGCGATATGATTCAAATATGGACGTCGTAGATGGTCAGCTGATGCCACTCGAGGACGAAGAGGCCGAAGAGAATGAACAAACTGCTGATCCAATGGCTGAGGCGTCTCAGGGAGATGGTGTTGTACGACCGGAGGAGTCTACCAATCCTGACACTATTAACATTGTTTGAATATATTATTACCTGGACCCGGGATGTGGGCAAAGGACAAGTTCGTTTGAACATCTTTTATTGTTTGACCATCGTTTCGTATTGTTAATGTTAGTACGGATTTATGTTAAAAAAATGTTTCTGTCGTTAGGTAAATAGTATATGTATAACGAACGGTTTCTTAATAGCGGATTATTGATTTCTGACCGAAAATTTGATAAATAACGTCCGTTATAGTATGTATAACTAGTCATATGTTCTGACCGAACGAAATGTTAATTAATAATTGAATTATTAATTTTTGGCTAAAGTTGGTAGATAACGTTTGAGTTATAACTCAACCTTAGTTATATATTCCTATCAAACGAACGCTTAATTGATTCGAATAACGTTTGTTAAAATTCAGATAACCCTAGTTACATGTTTCGACTGATTGATTCAGATAATGTTTAAATTATAATTCAGATAATCCTAGTTATATGTTCCGGCCGAACGAACGATTAATTGAATCAAATAACGTTTGTTATAATTCAGATAACCTTAGTTACATGTTCCGACCGAACGGTTAATTGATTCAGATAACTTTTTAAGTTATAATTCAGATAACCTTAGTTATATGTTCCGACCGAACGAACGGTTAATTGATTCAGATAACTTTTTAAGTTATAATTCAGATAACCTTAATTACATGTTCCGACCGAACGAACGGTTAATTGATTCAGATAACTTTTTAAGTTATAATTCAGATAACCTTAGTTACATGTTCCGACCGAACGAACGGTTAATTAATAACTAATAATTGTTAATTTCTGACCAAAGTTGGTAATTTAAAGTGTCTCGTTAAAACCTTCTTGGTAGAAAACCCTCCTTAGGGATAAAACAACCGAGCGAGGAAATAGTGCACTGAGTTCATTCATCAACTGTAATAGAATTTGAGATGCGTGGCATTCCACGTTCTCGGTATAAATTTTCCTGACAAATATTCTAAGTAATATGCTCCTCCTGTTGCTGTGTCGGAAATGCGGAATGGTCCTTCCCAGTTACTTGAAAACTTTCCGCCGTCCTTCCGAGCGTCGCTACGCATGCGCCAAACTAAATCTCCCTTCTGATAGTTTCGTGGTTTCACTTTCGAGTTATATCTTTGCGCTGCCCGTATTTTGCATGCTTCTTCTCTTATCCTGCATTTGTCTCTTAATTCATTGATCAGGTCAAGGCCGACTAGTAGACTTTCTTTGTTCAAATCTAAGTCTAATGTCTGTCGGCGTAGTGAAGGTTCGCCGATCTCGACCGGAATCATGGCTTTTGTGCCGTACGTCAGGCTGTAAGGCGTTTCCTGAGTCGTTGACTGGGGGGTACAACGATAGGCCCATAGAACTTCTAACAATTCTTCAGTCCAATTTCCCTTGGACGGGCTGAGTCTCTTCTTCAATTCATTGAGAATAACTTTGTTGGCGGCTTTCGCCTGACCGTTGGTTTGAGGGTGTTCGACCGAACTTGTGATGTGTCTGATGTGGAGTTTCTCATAGAATTCAGCTAGCCCTCGGTCGGTGAATTGTCGACCGTTATCTGTGATAATGATCTGAGGTAGGCCGAACCTGCAGACAATGTTTTCCATACAAAGCTTTGTACGTTACGGGCGGTGATGGCTGTTAATGGTTCGGCCTCAATCCATTTGGTAAAAAAATCTATGCCAACCAATACGAACTTGCATTGTCCTTTTCCGGGTGTGAAAGGTCCGATAATATCCATTCCCCACTTCACAAATGGCCAGGGGGATAGGATGTAGTGCAGGTGTTCTGGTTTTTGGTGCGACAAGGTGCCCAACTCCTGACACTTCACACACTTTTGAACATATTCGGTGCAGTCTCTCTGTACGGTCGGCCAGTAGTATCCAGCTCTTAAAATTTTGGCGGACATAGTCCGTGCTCCTGAATGGGTTCCGCATATCCCCTCGTGTAACTCAGTCATTACATAGGTGACCTGTTCTGGACTAAGGCATTTTAGGAGGGGACGGGAGTACCCTCTCCTATAGAGATCTTGGCCAATTAGTATGTATCGGGCGGCTTGTAGTTTCATTGTCTTCTCCAAGTGTGGATCGCATACACCATCAGTCAGATATTGTTTTATGGGAGTCATCCAATTGGGTTGAGTGTCGGTCGCCATGCATTCTTCGGTACCAACACTTGGTTTAGCGAGGGTCACGTGTATGGTCGACCGGTGGATACCTTTCTTTTTTAAGGTAGCTAATCTTGATAGAGCGTCCGCCCTAGTGTTATTTTCCCTCCGTACGTGTTGGAATGAGATTTCTTTGAACCTGTTTAGAAGATTTTTCACAAAATGAAAATACTGCTGGAGTAATGTTTCTCTTACCTCATACTCCCCTGTGAGTTGTCCGACGACTAGACGGGAGTCGCTCTTACAAATTATATTTGTTATCTCTAACTCGATCGCCAGATGTATACCTGCGATTATAGCTTCATATTTGGCCTGATTATTGGAAGTTTTAAATTCAAACTTCATGGCTTGTTCGATAACAATCTCTCCTGGTCCTTCAAGTACAACTCCTGTCCCGGACGAACGACTGTTCGATGACCCATCTACGTATAATGTCCATCTGGGAGTTTCTTCGGTCGGATAGGGAGTGATTTCTGCTGTGAAGTCAGCAAGGGCTTGGGACTTGATGGCCCCCCTGGGTTGGTATTCGATATGGAATTCTGACAGTTCGACTGCCCAACCTATCATTCGTCCGGCCAGGTCAGGCTTGGTGAGAATCTTCATAATGGGATAGTTAGTCTTAACTATAACCTTGTGATTCTGGAAGTACATCTGCATCCGTCGTGCGGTAATGACTAAAGCTAAGGCAACTTTTTCGACCATTTGGTATCGGGTCTCCGTGTCGTGTAAGACTCGGCTGACGAAATATACCGGTCGTTCTTCCGCTTCAATTTCTTGTACTAGAACGGAACTCACTGCTTCATTGGAGACAGCGAGGTAGACCACAATGGGTTCTCGTGCGTTCGGTTTCTGGATGACCGGTGGGGATGACAGAAATGTTTTTAGCTGTTGGAAATTTTGTTCGCATTCATCTGTCCATTCAAACTTAGTCGTTTTCTTCAAAAGTTTTATAATGGGTCTTGTTCGTTCGGCAAGCTTAGGTACGAACCGAGATAACGATGTAAGACGACCGACTAGTCTCTGAATCTCTTTGAGTCCGTTGAGACTTCTCATTTCAGTGATTGCCTTGCATTTTTCTGGATTAGCCTCTATGCCTCGATGGGTGAGCATGAAGCCTAAGAACTTCCCACCTTCCACGCCGAACGCGCACTTTTCCGGGTTCAAACGCATGCGGTATTGACGCAAGGCTTGGAAAACTTCTTTTAAGTCAGAAATATGTTGTTCGCAAGAATCTGATTTGACGACGATGTCGTCAACATATACCTCCACGTTCCGACCGATCATGTTGTGGAATACGTGATCCATAAGTCACTGGTACGTGACTCCGGCATTCTTGAGACCGAACGGCATGACTTCATAGAAAAAATTATCAGAATCCGTTCTAAACGCGATTTTCTCTCGATCACGGTGGTACATTTGTATTTGGTTATAATCCGAATAAGCATCAAGGAAACTGAGGATTTGATGACCGGCTGCACCGTCGACCAGTCGGTCGATTGTAGGTAAGGGATACGAGTCCTTTGGGCATGCTTTGTTAAGGTCTGTATAATCTACACACATTCTCCATTTTCCATTCGCCTTTTTTACCATCACCACATTGGCTAACCACGTTGTGTAGTGGGCCTTTTGAATAAAACCAGCTTGAACTAGCTTGTCTGTTTCCTCCCATGCGGCTTTACGTCGCTCTTCACCTAGTTTCCTTTTCTTTTGAGCGATCGGCCTGGCTTCTTTATAGACAGATAACCGATGGGTGATAACATCTGATCTTACCCCTGGCATGTCTGCGGCGGTCCAAGCAAAAAGGTCAACATTTTTTGTTAACGTCTTACCGATCGCCTCTCGGTCGTCTGGCTTGAGAGATGTCCCCATGTGTGTCTTACGATCTTTGTCACGGAGGAATATGGGTTGAAGATCTTCCCCTGCTTCCATCCGGGTATCATCCAGCCAAGGATCTAGATCAACTAAAGCGACTAAGTGTCTTCTAGATTCTCTTCCTTTAGAACTTCTTTCTGGTGAACGGCCTCTTCGTTCTGCGGTTCGGTCGGCCGACGTAGTATAGAGCCTTCGGGTTGGTTCTACCTTTAGGCTAGCTACATAGCACTCTCGTGCTATCTTCTGATCTACATGTACGGTTGCTATATCTCTATTGACCGAGGGGAACTTCATAGCTAAATGGGGGGTTGAGACAATGGCTTTCAGCCTATTGATAGATGGACGACCGAGCAAAATATTGTACGATGTGTTGGCGTTAACGAGTAAGTATCGTATGTTGAAGGTCTTACTGAGGTAGTCATCGCCGAATGTAGTGTATAGATCGATAAATCCTCTTGTATCTACTATTTCTCCTGAGAAACCCACTATCTGCTTGTTGTAGGGTTGTATCTCTGCCTCTGAGATCTTCATCTTCTTAAATGTTTCCCAGTAAAGGATGTCGACCGAGCTACCATGATCTACTAAAACTTTTGCGATTGCGAATTTATCTATCTCCACAATTATTACCATGGGGTCATCCTGAGATGGATCAATTGATGTGAAATCTTCGTCAGTGAAAGTGATTGGTGGTATGTGCAGTCGGCGTTGTGTGGAGGTCGAATGAACGGATTGAACTGCTCTTAAATGTTTCTTCCTTGCTGAATTAGAACATCCTCCACCTGCAAAACCACTTGCAATGTAGTTAATTTCTTGAGGGGGCTGGCCGAGTGATACCGGTCCAGCGATTGTATTGATGACCGCGCGAACTTTCTGTTTAGTTCGGCTCCTACGCTCAGGGCTTTCGCTTTTAGGTCTCGTTCGTCGAACCAGACTTTCGCTTCTTTTCCTTCTGTTTGAATGATAGTGATTGTCGCGGGTTCGGTCGTCTCTTCGTCCTGCACGTTCTCGGGGATCATGATCACGCTGGGGTGACTTGGATATAGTAACAGTAGCTTTTACGAACTTACGGAGGTGACCGGCCTGGACAAGCTCTTCAATTTTATCTTTTAGTGTTTGGCATCCTTCGGTCGTGTGACTGTAGTTACGATGGTACTGGCAACGTTTATTGATATCGGCATTGGGAGGGGTTTGTGACTGCTTTAGTGCCGGAATCAATTCAATCTGTAGTGCTTCGTCTAGAACTTTCCCCCTGTTGGGGCGATGGCGATCTCGATCGGTCGGCACTATAGGGGGACGAATCCCTTTGCCCCTGTCCGTGTTCTCTACATGTGTCTTTCGATGATAATCAATGTGTTCTTCTATCTGCATGAACTTTGTCGCTCTTGTTCTTAATTCATCCATATTACACGGGGGGCCGTTTGATAAGACTTTTAGTGAACCTTCCAGGTAGTATGGCTGAGACCAAATGATGCATGGCTATTTCTGGATTAAGGTTACGAATGCTCATACACACTTTGCTAAATCTGTTCATGAATGTTCTTAAAGATTCTCCCCTTTCTTGTTTGACATTAAGGAGGGACATGGAGGATGTCCGATGAGGTCTACTTGTGGCATATTGTGTGGTGAATTTCAATTCCAAAGCGTCGAAGCTTATAATGGAATTGGGTGGAAGGTCAGAGAACCATCCAAGGGGGCCTTCCCTGAGAGAGGTGGGGAAGACTTTACACCACACCGTCCGATCAGTTGTGTAAAGGGTCATTTGAGTTCTAAATATATTCAGATGTTCGTCTGGGTCTGTGGATCCATCGTAAAGATTTATCGTTAGGCCTCTCCACTTGTCAGGGAGAGGAGTGGCTATGATATCATCAGTGAACGGATGGCCTCTCGGGTTTGCTACCCTGTTTGGGGTTACCTGCTTCACACTCTGATGGGTGTGCTGAACGAGTGATGTGGGAGGTATAGTTTGGGCTATTGTTTGGGCTATTGTCTTCGTTCCTGACTGGAGTGGTGGTGGAGAAGGCGCACGCGAATGTCCTTCACGCTCAGATTGCTCGAGTCTTTCCATCAATCTTTTGTTCTGCTCTTTCAGTTGAGCTATCTCTTCCGCATGCCGCTGGCGTTCCTCTTCCTGTCTTTTCTTCTCTTCATCTTGACGTAGTTGATCAATGACTCCCTTCTGGAGCAACTCCTGCATTTGAATCTGGAGGGTTTGGAGTATCGTCCTATGTTCTTCCGTGGCAGTATCATTGTTGTTGTTCGCCGTTGAACCCATCCTCGAGCGTTGGTACCTCTAGGTCTGGGAATAGTGATTACTCGGTCCCACGGTGGGCGCCAATTGTACCTATATGGATATTGGGGACTGAGTAATGTTGATCCACGTCGATACAAAGTGTCTACTTCACTTTCGGTTGTCCTATTCTTCAAGTCTCCTACTTCCTCGCGTGCCTCGGTCGGCCGGCGGGGGTACCTGCGATTGTGCTCCGACGCTCAAGTCAGCGATCTTTTCAAGTGAGAAGAACTCTTGATGGTATGAAAAACGTACATTTTTTCCTTTTTCCCTTCCCAAGTTCACCTGGGCTTGGGCCATTGGGGCCAAGCAGTTGATGGCTCGCGACGTGTTTTGTGGTCCCTGGGTCGTGTTAGATGTTTTCCTGAGATCTAGGGGGTGTTCCCGAAAATCCAGGGAGTGCTCACGTGTGTTTGCTGCTCAATGGGAATTGTAACCGTTAATTCCACATGTAACCACGTTCCTCGCTTAATTAAATAATTAAATTCGAACCACTCGGTCGTCCGATGCCGACCGGTACAACATTAATTCAGAATACAATGATCTAAATAAAATGCAGTTTGTATCAATTATTTATTTTATGAATATACACAGTAATGGTGTTTTTGAAGTTAAGATTGAAAAATACATATAGAGAGGGGTGAAAACACGAATGATATAAAAAAATCTTCTAATAGTGTTTTAAGATTAAAAAATATAGAAGAGAACTTATTTTTATTGAGATGCACAAAAAAATGTTTCACTTTATTTTCACATATTGTTCTTTGGTGGATAGAAAAATAAATATTTTATTATAAAGAGAGAAAACAAGTTATTATATGATGAAAAAAAATGTTTTATTTCAAATATGAAAGATACTATTATGAATGATTATCTTCATAGAAAGAACGTAAAAAATTATGATAAAACTATTATTAGAAAAAATTATTTATTAAAAATTATAAAATTAATGTTTTTATTAATTTTGTACTCAAAATATAAATGTGACATATTAAAAACTAGAGAGTAATTTTTAAAATATAAATATATGTGTTTTTCTATTAAAGTTATCTTTTAATTAAAATGTATAATATTACTATATTATTTTTTATTTCTCTCTTTTAATTAAATATATTTCCTAAAAACCATCCATTTATATACTATAAATCGGCCTTATGCTATAGGCTTAACACAAACTCTTCATAGTATAGACTTTAAATAATTATGATATCATCTTAATGAGTGAATTTTGAATCCAATTTAACTTTGCAAAATAAGTTTGTAAGGTAAGGTTTGCATTCACTTATATAATATGAATCAACTTTATCAATAACAAAATCTAGTAATATCATTGTATCCGTTAATGCCAAAGAAGATGTTGCTCCTTTTGAGTTTAAACCACTCAATTCTAACATTCGGATTTCTTAAGAACAGTACAACAATTTAATGAATTTCATTAAACAATCATCTTCTCAAACAATTGTTTTGAATGATATAAATACATCTCAAATCAATTCAGCCAAAGTAAGTTTTCTATAAGGATAAAATTGATTCGAGTATGGACAAACCTAATCCATCTAAGTTTACGCATTTGTTTCCTTATATTTTTTTTACAATGATATTTATGTGCCTACACTTGTTAATGATCTTATTCCTTTAGTTTAAATGCACTGACATCCATTACCCATGCTAAAGCTTCCTCTAATCAATTACATTTAACTGATACTAATGTCTTACGACACCAACCTTATGATCCACAACCTCCACTTGTTCAAGTTTCTACTCGTCTCAAACAACAATGTGGATACTTGAATGACTGTCAAACTATTCTCTTCTCTTCAAAAGTTGTTATCAATCATTTCTCATGTACTAAATATCCTATTAAAAAATATCTCTCTTATCATAATTTTTCTTCTACATATTCTTCTTTTGGTTATAATATTTTTCTCTATCCAAGAATCTAAATAATTTAAAGAGGTGATAAAACATTATTATTGGAAAAAACTATGCAGTGTGAACTTGATGCTCTTAAGTCTAATGGAATTTGCTCTTTGGTGGATTTGCCCCCTAAAAAACATTATATTGAGTGTAAATGGACTTTTAAAGCTAAGCATAAATCACACAACGTCAGACTCTAATACAATATAACTATGTTCATATATGTCTATGACATTATGTTAGCCCATAAAATCTTCACGAAATCTAGCATGTCACTTCTTCTATGAAATCATCTTAATAAGTGAACTTTAAGCTTAACTCAATTTTATAAAATCAATTTATAAAACAAGATTTGCATTCATATATATAAATCAACTTTATTTCTATCAAAATGAGATTTTCAACATCAATTTTTTTATATTTTTACCTCTTTCTTTCTTCTTTTCATTTAAGAAATAGGCTTACGTATATAATTTTCATTTTTAAACGTGATGACAATAATATCTTAAATTTTCAACGTCTCAAAATGCAAAATTTCAACCACTTTATTCTCGTTTAGTTACTTAGACATTTGAGCATTCTTTAAATTGTATAAAAAATTTAGAACCATGTTCAATTTTTCAAATATTGGTTCACATCCCTTATTTATTTTTGTCAAAGAGAGGCACACAAACTTCTTTTTTAACTCTGTACACATGGTTCTTAATAAGGCAAATACAGTTCATGGATGCAAAACTATTTATCGTGCTACCATATTTTCAATACTTACTTTTATTCACACTAAATGCTTCTTATTTCTTTTGGTTACCCTCATTTCACTTTTAAGTTATTGTCTGTGTTGATTTTTGGAGGAGAAAATGCTATTCATGTAATTTTTTTTATGTTCACCAATATTATAAATTAGAACGAAGAAGTGTGATTTTTATTAGAAAGATCTTGAAGGCTGTTACAATTTTGCCATAATTATTCTATATTTTGTTTTCTGCTATACTCATCTTCCTACTATTATCACTGATGCTAAAAAACTTCTCAGCATAAAACATGTAAGAGTAACTTTTGCATTAGCTCTTGTAAACTAATGCGTGACGTGTGTAACACACATGTCCAAACATGTTTTATATGACATAATAATAGACTCGCCTATAAATAAACAAAGACAAAACTAATAGGTGCTTTTAAGTATTCATAATATTCTCTTTCTATTACAATAATAAAAAATTATTAATAACGAATAAAGGTTAGGTTTTATTTATTTCATTTATTTAAATAAATAGTGAGGAGTTAGGCACCAATAGTTATATTTTGAGAATATTTTTATCTTTTTTTCGACTATGACTTCTCTTGTACTTTATCTAAATAACTTTTGTTTTTACTTTAATGTTTTTTTCACTTTCTTTCTCCTTGTCTAGAAGAAGGATCAGCAATTTGTTAATTATTATATTTGATAAAAAAAGATTGTGTATTTTAAAGCCCCCACTCCCTCTCTAACATAATGATAAGTCAAATCGTTTTTTTTTCTCATTGGTGTAACTGAAACCTACCTAAATGTTGTCTAACTTTCCTCGTGAATAATGTTGGTATATTTAAAGATACCAAGTTCAAGTCCCACATCATTCAAAATCTGGAATATTTTATAATGAGGATAAGTTTAAATTGTTAATTAGAGGCTGCTATATATGATGAACAATTTTTTAACGAAGAGGGAATAAATATTAATATTGGGTTGAAAGAGACTGCCACAAATTGTTAGTTTTTGGTATGAATTTGTGCACTCTCTCTTGTTACCTTTGTTATTTGAAGTGATATGTTTGGTGTGAGTTGAATTGTACGTGACACATCGACATCGATATTGGAACAATTTTATTGTACTTTCTGAACTGATTTTATGGAATTGTGTTAAACTTAAAATCCATATATTATTTATAATATGAATCGGTTTTATGGAGTTTAGATAGAATTAAAATTCAGACAATTTTTTGTTTGTGGTATTAAGGCATGCACCATGTCATTGTCACCTTCCTTTTCTCATAATGATACCCCTCATTTACTGTATCATGCACATTCTGAAGGGTAGATGAGTTGGTTCAGATCAGAGCAAATTTGTCCCAATGATATTTCATAAAGCTTTTAGCCTTTTTTCTATTGTTTCTTCTTCAGGAAAATGACCTGGTGCCATAATTCATTCATTATAGTTTTTAACCAAGTGTAGCTGTAAATGATTGTGATGAATTTTTGGTTTCTCTTTCGTAATTAAGAGACTGTGATTTTCATATGGTCTGTCCTTTTGAAAATGTATTAGCACACCACTCTTAATTTAGTCACTAATATCCCTTTCAACCACCCATCAAAACCCTTCTCAACATTATTTGCAGAGACATGAGCTTTATGCTTCAAATCATAGGTTTTTTTCTTTTTTCATCTCCATTATTACTAACCACTTCCTCGTACTAACAAAACAATAGAGATAATTCCTTTTAGAAAGTTTATTTTCTGAAAAACTTGTTTTAAAAGTTTCATTATAGAAGGTATCATAAGCTTGTTCTGAAAATTTTGTTTTGAAAGATTCTTCTAAAATGTAATTCATGTGTTTTATAAAGCTTTTCTGAAAATTCTATTGGAAAAAACTTATTTTAGAAATTGTATTCCAGATATCTTTTTTAAACATGATATTCTATAATATCTCCAAAACAGGTAATTTGGATGTCACTTTTACAAAGAGTTAAATAGTTTATTTAAAAATTGTGGAGATACAGTTAGAAGTTCTAGAGGTGCAGAAAGAAAAGGTTTGAATGGCTTTGGCCTTTGGGCCTTCAGCCCACACTATTGACCTCTCTCCCCTCTAAATATTCTAGCAACATCTATACATGATAGTAGTATACTTAACATATTATGATAATTAAATTTAAAACTAAATTTTTTAAGTGGAACTCCTTAAATATAATTCTATTTTTCAGTAATTTTTATTTAATTATAAAACTTATATTAAAAAAAGTATGTTATCAACATTGTCTCTAAGAAAACTCACTCGTGTTTTACTGTTTGTTGAAGGTTTCTCAAAAATTTTATTTTGTTTCTCTCATTCTTACTGGACATGTTGATGACTTCATAATATATAATTTAAATTAAAAATTAATCGTAGTTACACTGTTATTTTATTATGATTTATGTTCGAATGAGTTAAGAATATGTCTAGATATTTTTTAATTTTATGTTTAAATATTTTTAGGTTATATTTAAATACTTTTAATGTTATTTTAGATTATCTAAAAGTGAAACTTCCATTTATTGAAGAAAAAATATTTTAATAAGATATTATTTCTAAATACAAAATGTGGTTAAATATTGACAAAGACATTGTTAAATACAACACTTGAAAAGTCGTACCCAGTAAACAAAATAATCATATATGTTGAATATAGTAATAATAATAATATAAAGTCTTAATCACACACAATTAAACAAATATGTGTTATATTTATGCATTCAATTTTTATATAATATATTAAATAAACTTGTAGATATGTATATTTTAATAATTTCTCTTATCTGTTGCCAAAATAATTTTAACAATCTTAAGATAGACATGCATGGAAGGTCTACTTCACGATGTTGGAGCAAATTTTCCTATAACAACATGTTCCTCTCCATATAGACCCCATGACATTCTTTATTGGACATGATCATGGTGGACCACTAATAAGCCGAAATGAACTTAATTACAACTATTAACTTCATTTCAATCTAAAAATACAAACTTAATAACAATTAAAATTTTAATATTAGAAAGAAAAGTTCTAATGATTGAAAACTTACATTATTCTCTCTTATTGGGTTTTTTTTTTCTTTTAAACTGAGGAAATCCAAATCTGAAATATTTTTTTATAAGATACTTGAAATCATGAGAGAAAAATCAAAACAAAATCCTATAATAGAGAAATCAAACACAAAATAGAGAAAAAAATTGTGACGCGATAAGAGACTTCACGACAGGTAATCTGGTTACTTATTTATAAGAGACTCGTATTTTCAAACTTGATTACATGTAATATGTTAACTTATTTATAGTGTAAGAGGTTGAATATTTTGGAGTCAAAATTTAAAAATTCAAAATAAAACTCTCTAATGAGAAGGTGTCATGTGGATTCATACTTTTCATGTGAAACTCACTTTCTATGTCAAATCCTCTCTACTCATAAGCTTTCATGTGGACGTCATATGCTTCATGTCAAGCTGAATTTTGTCTCGTATTATATCTTAGATGTTATAGGGTTATATTGGGCTCAAAGATGCTCAATTGTAACTCTAACTACTCACTTTCAACCCTAATAATACCTATTATAATATTGGCCCAAATACAAGTCCTAAAACCTATGATACTTGGTCCAATATTTAGGCACAATTACAAAAAATAAATCATATTCTAATTATTTACAACTAGATGAAGGCCTAGAAAATATAGAAGAGTTTCTCTCTACCAGTCTTAGTTGAATTTCACTCTTTTTGAATTGTTCTAACCCACGCTCTAGTTGATGTTTGGATGACTTGAAGGTCTTCTTCAATATGTTTTATATTTTCCTTCATCATAGAGTTGTTCTCTTTAGTGGACCTACAAAAGATAAACAAAAAAATCCAATTAGGCCCATATTTGCAAGTAAGTCCATAAATAGACTATGGGTCTTATGCAATCTGGGTTTGCATTTTCAGTTGTAGATCTTATCTTTCATTGTTTTTATTTTATTTGAATTTCTTCAACAAAAGGTGATTGATAGCGGAAGCTCTGAGAATTGTAGAAATTTTGAAAGAAATGAAATTTTTGTCGGTGAATCTAAATGAGGTTAGACCAACATTTAGTCTCTAAAGTGAGGTTGAGCCAATACTATTAAGAAAAGTCTAGAAAATTGTCCAACAAGAAAATAACTTTAAACAAGTAAAAGTGTCTTACACAAAATTGGACATCATTTCTGATCCTGCCGGCAACTTGAACGTGGGTGAGTCGCTTCGTAACACTTTTCTGTCCTGTCTTCGCGACTGTGTCTCCTGAAGAATCACCTTCTGAACTCTTTCTCTCTCAGATGTCTTCAAAATGTGACCTGCAAAATACACAGACGGCGCCTCTAGCGGCCGTTTGCACTCCGACGATCAAGTTAGTTCAACAGAACCACCAGAAACTGGAAACTTAGTAAAATGTGTGTGTGAGAAAAAACTTGCACTCTGTTTCTCTTCTATCCCCCTCACTCTCCCTCTGATTCTTCCTTTTATCTCTCTTTCCCTGCTTCTGGGCATAACAGAATTCTGTTATGCTTTTCTGGCATGTGTCAGAACCCTGTCGTGCTTTTCAGAGAAAGCGTACCTTCAGAATCAGCAATGGGGAGCGTGAGAGTCTGCGCATGTCTGCGCTTGGCTGCGCCTGTCTGTACCTTTAGCGGTACGGAGTGCTCTTTTGTCTGGACCGCGCCCCTCTCAGATGGTGACACGTGGAGGCCTGCAACTCACATCTAACCACACGCGTGTCACTTACTGGAAGGGCTCTAGCGCCTCTCTTTGTCTGCCTAAGTTACGCCCTTGCGGAGTAACTTAGGATGCTTCTCTTATCTGGGTAAATTGCATACTCTTATGAGAGCGTCGGGTGTGGCTGGTTTAGGCGCACTCACCAAACGTTACTCTCTGCGTAGGCGACTTACCCTTCAGGATGACACGCACGTAATGGGTCGAGGGAATCACCAATCACCGACTGGCCTACTAGCTCCCTCAGGCCACTCTCGTGCATGATTCCTTGAGGTGTGCTCATGCGAGGTCCATGCGTAACGCTCTCGCTGGGAACCTTAGTCCCAGTTTAACTACGTGTAGCACGAGACCCCGATGACAATACACCCGATGACTGATCAGTGTTTATTTGCTACTCGCGCTCTGCCTCCAGGCGCGAGTCTGGGTACTGGTCTGCTGGTGGTCACTTGGCTACTGACCACCGATCACCATTCTGGGTGATCTACCCCCCGACCTCTCTGCCGCCTGATCTGTCGGTGGTAACTTGGTTACTGACCACCGATCACCTCTCTTGGCGATCGTCCCCTTACCTCTCTGCCACCTGGTCCACGTGTCACCCTGCGAGTGGTCCACGTGGTTCTCTGATGCTGACGTCATCGACTACCGATGACCGATCGGATCAATTTCATTACTCAAATCAAAGTTAAAAATCATGTACAAAAGACTCTTATTTATAGGTGAAAGTCTCTCAAATGAGAGTGTGACAAGTGTCACCACATTATTAGTGTAAATTCTCTTCATTGGGAGAGTGACAAGTGGCATGTCTTATTGGAGTAAAATTCTCTCCATTGAGAAGAGGACACGTGGACCTTCTTGTCTTCTTTGCCTACATTTCATTTGTACCCCTCTTTTACTACTTTACACTATACTTTCTTTTCTATTTATATCTTACTTTACTTTGGCCTAAAATATAATGCCCAATACTTTCTAACTACTCTATACAATATTTACAAGACTAAGAAGAATAAAAAAAAATTTACAATTTTTTCATTAAGACTCAATCTTCGTCTAACTTCTTAGTAAAAATTTTTGAGACTGGATGATTTTTATAAATACAAAAATAAAAATCTAAATAAAGAAAGGATTTTAGAATTTGTGAGAAGAATATAATGTCCTTAAGATTGATACATGCATTGTGTAACGAGTGAGTCATGCATAGTATGTTGTGTGTGCCACATATAATTAATATAACATATTACATCTATGTAATATTACTTGTTTTAACAAACTATTAGTTTTTTTAAAAAATAAAATACGAGTTTTTATATTTGGTTTTTAATCTAAGTAACACCTCACAAAAAATTAATTTATGTTTCCTTTATTTATATATTACGTAGATATAGATGAGTTTAGAGTTGTGTATTTTTTGCCTTTACCAATATTTTATTTTTTGTGATGTGACTTTTATGAGCTTCTAAGACATGTATTGACTCCTTCAAATATGTTTAATTTACATATGTCACCTTTATTTTAACTTTCCTTCTTCATAAAAATGAAAGTTTTATGAACTTTCTTAACAAATCAACACAAAATAGTTGTAGCAGATACAAATATGATTTTCAAGGTCGTCCTCTCCCTTTTTTCCTTCACAATACCATAAATACGCAAACAAATGATAATATTTATATTAAATAACACTTTACAATACCATAAAGATGCAAATAAAGGATAATATTTATATTAAATAAAACTTTCATTTTTTTAGTATAAAATAAACACTTATCTCTTTATGTTTTTAATAGACGAGACTCCTTATGTTTTTAATATAGTGACAATCACTTCCATTTTTGAATATCTAAATTTTAATTTTTAATTTTTATATTTTAGTTGATATAATTTTTAAATAAAATAAATAAACAAGTATCACTTTATTAAAAAATAATCATAAGTTAACCTCATTTATTATAAATATAATAAAATTGAGTATTTATTTAAAAAAATCTAAATATTATTTTATTTAAAAAATAAAAATGAGTATTTTTTAAAAAAAATTAAAAAGGATGTGAATGTTATTTCATTAAAAATATAATGTATATTTTAAAATACATCGATATAAATATTTGGGACATTTTTTTTGTGGTGATATATATATATATATATATATTCATTAAAATTTTACTCTTTATTAAATTAAATAATTTTATTTAATGCCCTTTACTTCATATCTTTTCTTTCTTAAAAAAAAGATAGTTTTTCAACTTTCATCTTTATGAAATTATTTATTTTCTATTTTTTTAGAATTATATATACACTGACCACTTATATGTTTGCCCTATTTGTTCTAATTTGTAATAATTTGGTTGTAATTTATGGTAAAAACCATAGTATTCTTAGACCACTAATAAAAGTACATGTGTTACAGTGGCTATATTTTTATTATATTAAAATAATATAATTTTTGAAAATATAAAAAAAAATATAAAAGTAAAAGTTGAATAATAATATAATTATTTTTAATTAAAAATTATACTATTAGATAATAATTATTTTAATTTAATAGAGAGTAAAATTGTATACAAAATAATAATTAACCATATTTTGTTTGTTTTCAATTATACATGATATACTGTACTTCTACTGTATTTGAGTTAGGCTATTAAACATTATTACACAGAAGAAAAACAATAGGTTTAAACATATGGTATTTGGAATTTTTATTTTTCTTTTTTTTAAACAAAAAAAAAATTGCTAGGGTCTTGGAGTCTGCCACAGACTGCGCAGTGTTTGAACATTGAAGGGAGCATAAGAGGCAGAGGTTTTCTCACTGTTCAAACGAATCCAATTCCATTTGATCGTTCCACTCTCCGATCTGCAAATTCGCAACAACAATGGTGAGGGGATTGCTTAACAAACTCGTCTCTCGCTCCCTCTCGGTTGCCGGAAAATGGCAGCACCACCAACTCCGCCGCCTCAACATCCACGAGTATCAGGTCTATCTCCTTTATCCTTCCTCATCGTCATCGATATATTATTATGATTTACAAATCAATTCCGACCTTCACGGAATCTGTTCCCAGAGATGCCTCTCACCGAATCTGTTCTTTTCGTGCCTTTGTTTTAATAATCGATGATTAATAGTTTCTATAGAAAATGAATATGAAGTTTCTTCAATATATAATTTGTGAAATTGTGGATGTTTATTTCTCGAACCTCTTTGATTTATTGATCGAGCGAGCATCGCTTTTAATGACTATTGAATTTTCATAAAACTAGGGCGCTGAGTTGATGGGTAAACACGGTGTGAATGTTCCAAGGGGCGTGGCTGTTTCCTCTGTTGAAGAGGCCAGAAAGGCCATTAAGGACTTTTTTCCTAATGAAAAGGAGGTAATCCATGTCACATCTTGATGCTCTCAGAAAAATTCTGTGTTTCTATTAATTCTTTCCTTTAGGAACAATAGAAACCTTAGTTCTGCAAGTTTTCTTTTGTGTAATAATGTCGTGGCTGGGTTCGATTGCATGTGACTATGATGACGAACGGTGTAAATGGGATTATTGTGCAGTTGGTAGTTAAGAGTCAAATTTTAGCCGGTGGAAGAGGCTTGGGAACATTTAAAAGCGGCCTTCAGGGAGGAGTGCACATTGTTAAGACTGACCAGGTTGAAGACTTAGCTGGTAATGCATGTCTCCCCCTTTATTCCTCTAATTGCAATTTCCTTGTTCTCATTATATGTTTTTTGGCTTTCAATACAAAACTATGCCCTATGAAGTAACGTGCTCATATGCATTGATTTATTAAATTGAATTCATATTGGATATAGTACTTTATAATACGATTTTCAGTGATATTTTTTCTTAGTACTATTATTATTTCATTGCTGTCACTGTCATTATTCTTATTATTTCAGGGAAGATGCTTGGACAGATACTAGTTACCAAACAAACTGGTCCTCAGGGCAAGATAGTTAGCAAGGTTTGAAATTATTCAACCATTCTCCATGCAAATATGCTAGCATTTTTAGTTTGTATGTATATGCCAGGAATTTTCATTTCTAGAAATTGAACATTTGGTCTGGCAATGTATGTACCTTCACAGGGGTATAATGCGTGAGTACTTATTGTTTGTTTTCTTTATGGAAAAAATAGCAAACCTCTTTTGAGCCTCCAATGGGTGTTGTTTCTGTAATACGTTCAGAGATAATTTGGTGCTTCCAATTATTAGTTCAGTTACTTCACAGTTGTAGTCCGGTTTTATGTAGGTTGATTTCAACACATGAACTGGTGTAGTCTGACAGTTGAACTGATGAACCCCTGTTACTTTTAGTCCTTGAACTGGTTAACTGAACATTCTTCCTCTCAAAAGATTTCTATTTATTCTTACTTAAGCTATTAATTAATAACCAATTGTGCTAACCACTTGTTCCATTTGATTCCTAACCTGCTGTATTGATAATGAAAGTAAATTTCATGTGAATAATACCCAATTGGGTATTCAAATACCTTATGCAATGCTCATAGTTTCTTTATTTTGAAAATTGGATGCACAATGGCCATGGCTATTTTGTTTTATTTTGGGTATCATTCAATTCATTTATATAGAAATATTCACTAAAAGGGGGTTTTTTGTTTAACTTTGCATTTTCCATGTTCCACAGGTTTACTTGTGCGAAAAGCTTTCTCTTGTAAATGAGATGTACTTTGCTATAACCCTGGATCGTACAACTGCTGGTCCAGTAAGTTTTCTATTTCAATATGTTATCTTTGATTTGCTTTATATATACAAAGTTAAATTCTTATTACCAATAAACTGTTATATTGCTTAATGCAATTATTATTTTTTTGTTTTGTTTTTTGTTTTGTAGATTATAATTGCTTGTAGCAAAGGAGGAACCAGCATTGAAGATCTTGCAGAGAAATTTCCTGACATGATTATAAAGGTTTGTGATCCATGGTTCTTCTGTGATGGTATAATTTTTTGCCTGAGCAGTCTTCTTTGCAAGACACACCTGATGCACTCTTTCTTTCTAGTAGGTACCTATCGATGTTTTTGAAGGAATTACTGATGAAAATGCTGCAAAGGTTGTTGATGGTTTGGCTCCCAAAGGAGCTGATAGAAATAAGTCAATCGAACAAGTGAAGAATTTGTATAAACTTTTTGTTGATTGTGACTGCACTCTTTTGGAAGTAAGCATAAGCAAGTTTTAGTTGTCTGACTTTATACAAGTTTATTTTATGAAGAATGTCTCAAAAAATTGATTATTTTGAACAGATCAATCCCATAGCAGAGACAGCTGATAACCAGTTGGTGGCTGCTGATGCTAAGTTGAATTTTGACGATAATGCTGCATATCGTCAAAAACATATATTTGCTCTCCGAGATACAACACAAGAGGACCCTCGAGAGGTTTACTTCTTATTTTGTTTGTGTTTTACCTTACATGGGAATGGAGCATATGATGCCTAGACCCACACCTTCTTTGCCACTTGGCTTAGGGGGATTCAACCCAGCTGAGAATTTCCTCAAGAATTAGGTGTAATGTGTTTTTGGGTTAGATCCAGAACTTATTTTAAGTAAGCCCGACTTGGCATGATGCCATAGTAAGCGTTTTTTGTAATTAGTGACAACTAAGAAAGGGCTCGACTTCAAATAATACCTTTTACATAACATGATAATATATTTATATTGATATGCTTTGTTTTGTAATATATATTGTGTAACATTCCTTAGCTTTACTTTCCTACTTCTAAATTTTAAGACATAGATATGCAATAGCAACATTCTTAATATTCAATTTTTTATGTTTTGTCTTAATAGGTTGGGCAGGTTATTAATTGGGCTGGTCCTGTGTTCAGGTCAAAAAATTGGCCTGACCGTATGTTGGGTGGGTTCATGTTAAGAAACCAAATTCAGCCTGTCCCATATACACGTCAGCCTTATTCATGTAGCTACACATTTCTTTCGTGGCACTGTTCTGCTTTTGATATGTATGTGGAGCTTAAGTTTATGACATACTTATGGTAAGACAGTGAGATTGTTAGGATGGTTTAGGAAGGTCCAGAAATGCCATAAAACCTAAATGGTTAAAGGAATTTATTAGATGGGGTTAAGACATTAGAATATTAGGATATTGTTTTAATGTTATTTAGTTTTGTTTAAATTCACTAAATGATGATACCTGTAGGGTCATTATTCAATTGTTGGCACCTTTTAGGTTATATGTAGTACACCTCCTCCTTACTTATTATCACGAAGGGAAAATATGAATCCTTATTTTATTATGTCTATAACTTTATTGGTAGTCTTCATGGTATTTGCAGTAGGTAGTTCCTTTTTCTTCCTAGCAACGATTCCATATGGCAATGCCAAATTTCACATGATCTATCTATTTGTGACTGGTTATCAAGCCCTTATATCCTTGAATCTACATTCTTTATTGCGTGTAATGTTGTGGCTTTTATCTTTGAGCAGGTGACTGCTGCAAAGGCAGACTTAAATTATATTGGGTTAGATGGAGAAATTGGCTGCATGGTGAATGGAGCAGGGTTGGCGATGGCCACAATGGATATAATTAAATTGCATGGGGGTACTCCTGCCAATTTTCTGGATGTTGGTGGGAATGCCTCTGAAGGCCAGGTAAGGTCTTGAAGTTGGTATTACTATTAACCATCATGATCAACATAATTGTTCTTATGTCCTTTATCAGATCAATTTGTAATCTATTGGTGCATTAACCTAGACTATACTCCAAAAAGACAATTAAAAATATTGTTTAATATGAATAATCTCTGTCTTATGATTTTTTGTTCATATTTGATGCAATTATGTAATTCAGGTGATTGAGGCATTTAAAATATTGACTGCTGATGACAAAGTGAAGGCAATTTTGGTTAATATTTTTGGTGGTATAATGAAGTGTGATGTTATAGCAAGTGGAATAGTGAATGCTGCAAAAGAGGTTAGTAAGGCTATGACTATATCGATGCCCTCTCCCTCTCTTTCCAAAAAAAAAAAAAAAAAACAAACAAAAAAACTTGCCTTTAAAAACCAGTTTTGTTCCTCTTCCTTCTGTGCTACCATATAATGAGAACGAAGAGGGTTATTTATCTGTTCAGATTAACTTTTTAATCTTATCCTCATTAGCTCTTTAGACTATGGTTTTATTTGGATCTTTTTGATATTGAAAGACTAAGATGAAGCCAAGAAAATGTAGATTCTTTATATTTGGCGCCTTATAAGTTATAACATTTCAATTTTTGTCTATGATGTTGATGTAAATTGTGGATATTGCAAGTTTTGAAATAAAATTTGACATAAAGAACCAATATCATTGTTCTCGTTCTCTTTTTATTTGAAAAAGATTTGGGATTGAACATGACACCTATTTTATCCTGATATTATAATAGCATTAACTTTTCTTGCCATTGTTCTCAAGGTTGCACTGAAAGTACCAGTAATTGTTCGTCTGGAAGGCACCAATGTTGATCAAGGAAAAAGAATTTTGAAGGTAAATGTTAGATTTATTAATTATAATATAATGAAAAGTGTTATTGAAGAGTTGCTTAGTATGTTTTTTATTATCAATGGAACAGGAAAGTGGTATGGCATTAATAACGGCGGAAGATTTAGATGATGCTGCCCAAAAAGCAGTAAAAGCTGCTTACAAATGAAGAGTTACTTCTCAGATTTAAAATTCGGTTTAGTTATAACATTATTTTTCGTGTTAAAACATATTGATGAGAAAGGGATTGATGCAAGAAGTCTTACTGAAGCTGCAGTGCTTATCAAAGCGTTTCCAATAAGTTAGTGATTTCCAACTTGAAGGTCGTTTGGGTTGGTGCACGTGGTTTGCTCTTTGGCTTCTCTCACAATTCAAGATACTGCTCCCTTCCTTTTTGGTTTTTCCCGGTTGAATTCCCTTAACTCTATATTATGCAAATAACATGGAAATACTTGTTTATTTATCTATTAGACATGGATATTCCTTTAAGAGGCCAAAACCTGTTTCTAAATTGAGGTTATTCAATTTTGAATGTTTGATGACAAATGTTTTTCTTGTATTCTGTTGGCTCAAAATTAAATCAGCTGAAATAAAAAAAAGGGAAAAGTGGTTGTAGTAACATAAAATGTGACTAATTCAATATGATTTTAATTAGGTTGATTAACCGGATTGACTAATTGAAAAAAGGAATATTTGAAAATTTAAAATAGAAACTAGAAAAATTAGAAAAATGACTTTTTCTTTTTTTTAGTAAAATTAAAATATGTAATGCAGCAAATAGATAACACCAACTAATTAAATCAGAATAATAAATAATACCCCCATCTGTTATTGCAATTAGAAAATGAATAATTATTTAAAATAATGAGATGAACATGTTGACAAAGAAAAATGAAATATAAATGAAGTAGATTGGATTAAATGGATTTATGGATCAATCCCAATTTGTTTATACCCTGTAATGGATTTATGACTAATTTGTTCAAAAATTGACGATGAAAACTAATTAGTTTAATAAACTTATATCATATTCACCTGTAAGCATTTGTCCTGACAAGATTTCTAACTTAACATAATATTCATATCTTCATAATCTAAAATTTAATAAAAAATTCTATTTATAATAAAAGCACATGACACAGCAGTTAAAATAACTTAAAATCCAAACTACACTTCTTAATTTCTTGATCAATTAGGTTGTTAACCTTCTACCTCCGTTAGTAATGAAAAAGCTTGAACACAAATAGCGAAAACACAGATGAGAGAAGAAAGAGGAACTTTTTTTCCTTGGATCCAGAAAGGACAGAACAAAAAACTTAAAACCTTCAAAAATTTGTTTCACGATGAATTAGCATATTCGTAATTGTCAATTCTTTTAGAATTTCTAATATACTTCTAACTTAAAATATTACCCAACAAATAAGATTTTACTCTCGATGGAGTTTAAAATGTGAAATATCTTAGATTAGTAAAGGTATGTCTAGGAATGCATAGTAACACGGCTCTAACCCAACTTCAAGGTTGGCATTAATTGTTTAAACCAACAAATTTAACATTACAAAATTTGTAAAAAAATGGTTAACTTTTTTTTAACATACAAATAATATAAAAACAGGAAATCTACAAGTGAAGTTATAGAGGTTGTTCAGAGAGAGGCGAAAAAGTTGTTTGAAAAAAGATTTGAGAAAACAAAAGATTTTGGGGTTTGACTTGGTGAGGTGGAGTTTAAATGTCTATCTGTGGAAGATAATCTTAGTCTTATTGCTGACTTTTCTGAGGAAGAGATACGGGAAGCGATTTGGCAGTGTGAAGGGAATAAAAGCTCAGGACCGGATGACTATAATTTTAACTTTATCAAGAAGAGTTGGGATATTATGAAAGGTGAGGTTGTAGCAGCGGTGAAGCTTTTTCAGGTCTCGGGTTATATACTGAAAGGGTGTAATGCATCCTTTATAGCCTTAGTTCCTAAAGTGAGGGACCCTTTAAAGCTTGAGCAATATAGGCCTATTTCTCTAGTGGGGGCTATGTACAAAATTATCTCAAAGGTCCTATCATGTAGAATTAAGAAGGTCTTACCATCTGTTATCGATGAAAGTCAATCAGCTTTTTTGAAGGACATAGGGATATTAGATAGTGTCCTCATTGCAAATGAGGTGGTGGAGGATTTCAGGAGGAATGGGAGAAAAGGGTTGTGTTTGAAGGTGGATTATGAGAAGGCGTATGATTCAGTGAGATGGGAATTCTTATATCATATTATGCAAAGGATGGGGTTCCATAGTAGGTGGATTAATTGGGTTAGAGCATGTTTGGAATCAGCATCGATATCAGTGTTGGTTAATGGTAGTCCTACGGAGGAATTTTGTCCTTCGAGAGGGTTGAGGCAGGGTGACCCGTTAGTGTCGTTCCTTTTCTTAGTGGTAGCTGAAGGCTTAGCAGGGTTAGTAAGACAAGCTTTAAAAGCTAATCTGCTATCAGGTGTGAAGATTGGAAGGAATGAAGTAGAAGTGTGCTTGCTACAATTCGCGGATGATACCTTGTTCATGTGTGAAGACTCTTTTCATAATGTGGTAACCATCAAGGCCATTCTCAGGGGTTATGAGCTTGCCTCAGGTCTGAAGATCAACTTCAATAAGTCAAATCTAACTGGCATGAATGTGGAAAGTAGGACCCTTGCGCGTATGCAAACACTCTGAATTGTAATTTGATGAAAGTTCCTTTTAAATATCTAGGCCTGGAAGTGGGAGGTAATCCGAGGAAGAAGATCTTTTGGGAGCCAATCCTAGACAAACTAAAGGCCAGGCTTAGTGTGTGGAGGGGAAGATTTCTGTCTTTGGCAGGTAGAATATGTCTAATAAAGTCGGTATTTACAGCGCTACCACTTTTCTATCTATCCTTCTTCAAGATCCCTGAGTCTGTTTGCAAAAGTATTATCAGTATTTAAAGGAGGTTTCTTTGGGGGTGGGGGAAGGAGAACAAACCTATTCTGTGGGTGAGTTGGGAGAATTTATGTAAACCTAAACAGGAGGGAGGCTTGGGGATTAAGGATATTCGTAAGTTCAATGTTGCTTTATTAGCTAAGTGGAAATGGCGTTTTGTAAGCGAAGAGGTAGGGAAATGGAAAGATCTGTTAGTGTCGAAATATGGCATGGAAGGAGACAACCTAAGGGTCCATGTTAAACACCAATCTTGGTGGTGGAGGGACGTATCACAGGTGTGTGGTGAGGGAGGAGGGGTAGGTTGGTTTTCAAAGGCTTTGAGATGGAAATTAGGAATAGGAGATAAAGCCAGATTCTGGGAGGATGGATGGATTGACAACTGTAACCTCAAAACTCTTTATCCAAGGTTGTACTCTTTATCCCTGGACCATGGTCTAAAAGTGGGAGAGGTAGGGGGAAGGGAAGAGTCGGTTTGGTGTTGGCGTCTAAGGTGGAGACGGGAGAGGTTCGTATGAGAATCTCAATTGGAGGAGGAATTGTATTCCTTTATATCGAGGATCCCCCTTTATAAGGAGGCCAAGGACGTTCAGGAATGGGGGTATGAAGATCCCAGGTTGTTCTCTGTGAAGTCTGCTTATGATTTACTTGCTAATTACGCCAGTGGGCACAATGATCTCTTCACTTGTTTGTGGAAGGTCAAAACTTTACCTAATGTGTTGACTACAACTTGGAGGGTGTTATTGGATAGAGTTCCTACTAGATTATGTCTGAGTCGGAGAGGGGTTGCTCTTGACTCTACATTATGTGGTATGTGTCAAGCTGCGGATGAATCTAGTCAACATCTGTTCTTAGAGTGCAAACATTCCCAGAGCGTTTGGTCATTGTGTTTTAGATGGATTGACATCCAAGGTGTCCAGCATAATGATTTGAAACGTCACTTTGAGAGTTTCCATCTAGTTCAGGTTAGTAACAATCAAAACCTGGTATGGAAAGGGCTATGGGCAGCGGTAATTTAGAGTATCTGGGAACAAAAGAATAATGTTATTTTCAAGCAAGGAATAGTTGATGTTGAAGAGGTCTTTCAAAAAGCACAACTCAAATCTTGGTTGTGGTTAAAACACAAGGTACCCTATTATAACTATTCTTTTGTAGATTGGGTTCTGAACCCCCTTCCCTGCATTAGAAGCCTTAGATAATTTTATTAATGGGTGGTAGGCTGTATGGCCTTGTCTTGAGGTGAGGAAGGGGTGGTAACCAATGGGAAGCTATGTTGGAAGCTCTGAAGGGTCTGTTAACAAGCTGTTGCAGCAAATAGGCTGCCTAGTTATGGTCTATTTGGTGCTCAGGACAGTAGAGTGAAAGTGTCGTCTGCTGTGGGGGCCAAAGTTGGTGTTATGAAGTAGGCTGATGGTGCTGTGGTGGAGTTATCTCTCTTTGTTGGTTACGGGTGGAGTAGGTTCATGGCATTCCTGCAGCATTTAAGGGAGTTTGACACTCTTATTCGGTATATGGTTACTTATGTATGTGCTGATAAATCTTTTTCTGCATTGCTGGTGATGTTTGTGTCAACCCCAGACTAGCAGTAACTGAAGCATCTCGCTATCAGCTACAATGTACTATAAGTTCTAAAGTTTTCAAGGTTGTGATCTTTGAAAGGAAGGGTGGTAGATGCATTTGATATCTAGTTCTTCTTTAATCTCCCCTGTTGCCTAGTTGGAATAGACATGATGTCTTGTGATGCTGCAAAATAGGGAAGTTGCTTTTGACCTCATGCTTGGTGGCACTGTTGTAATGACTATGTTTAGCTCTAAAGAAAGAGGATCAGGTTGGTTCGGCTTAGTTGTTGACCATGAGAAGTAGTGGTTTGGGTTTGTGCAGTTACTTTATGTATGCTGGAGTGGAATTTCTCTTTAAAGGTTGGTGATAGAGGGGTGGAACTTCTCTAGCAGCTTTACTAGTCCCTCTTTTGCTTTTTGGGGAAGTACGTGGTATGCGGTTGTGAAGGCTTGGGATTTGGGGCTGTTGATATTGTCATAAGGAAAAACAACAGCTGATCAGTTTCTTTGTGGATGGGCTTGTTCTGTTGCAGTTTCTTTTCCTTTTCTTTAGCTTTGTCTTGAGGCAACCTTAATCTTAGCTTTTTTGCTTGTTCTCCTGCTGTATTACCGTGGCATTGTGGTTGCATATATATACATCTTTTATAAGGTTCCTTGGGGCACATGGGCTCCTCTTAAGTGCTGTTTTTTGAACCATTATGCGGGAGTGTATACTGATATGGAGTGGAATAACAAGCTGAAACACAGGAGTCTTGGATGTGAATAGCCCGGTCCGTTAGGCTTATGTGCAGCAACTAGAGTCAAGTAGTCTAAAGCTCAAACATCTTGAACAAGACCTTTAAAGAGCCGCTCTCAGGGAGTGTTTATGGGGTGTGGTGGAGCTGGCGGAAGTATAAGTTCTGGAGCTGCAATGTTTGACATGGAATATGCATTTGTCAACCTTGAAGGATTTGTTGGCCAGGCTGTTAATTTGAGAGAACAAACCCTTCACCAGTTATGTCGATTACTGTCATTTCGACAAGCAGCAAGATGTTTTGTTGTGAGTGGAGAGTATTATGGCCGTCTAAGTGCTTTAAGTTCTCTCTGGGCACCAAGACCACGAGGGTAAGATTTTCTCTTGCTTTTAAGGTTCAATACTGTATATATATATTCTTTGGCTTGGATGGAGCTGGAATGATGGTGTAATATGCTGCTTGGCAAAGTAATTGCTGCATTTTGCTGCCACAAAATCTTTTTTATTCATTTTAAGCTTTCTATGATGCTGGTGCTCTCTTCGAAGGCTGCTCCATGTGGCTCTAGTTACACACTTTGCTCCTCCAACAGGTTGTACTGCAGATTGGGGGTAGGTGTTAGCTTTGTGCTGATATAGGTATATGAAATCAACTTTGGGTTTGTAATGATGTAGATTAAGCCATATAATGGTTGGTACTCTAAGCTATAAGGAGGAGTAACATTGTGATTTTTGTACAAGGGTTGGGATACCTCTGAAGTATCTCTCTTAATTTAATTTATTCATTGCTGATAAAAAAAAATTATACAAAAGTTTCTTTATGAAAGTCTTTCTGACGAGATGTAAGAGCCAATGTATCTCAATAACATGAGCTAATGTTGTAACTAATATTGAATTTTAAAAGTTGAAGTTTAGTTTAATATAACTATGTTTTTTTTATATATATATATATATATTAAATTAAATTAATAAAAATAAGTTAATTACTTTTCATTTTTTAAATTTAAACAATGCAAAATTTACCTGTTTTTACTCTTCTTTCTTCCCATCTCTTTTTTTTTTCTTTTCTTGTCCAGTCAGTCTTCATACATACTCCTAGGTTTCTCATTAAAAGTAAATTATATCCTAATACATGGAAACTAATAATTTCTTCAAAGAAGGGCTAGGGAATTTGTAAGATTAAAACTCTTGAATTAGTTCGCAGAAAAGTGGATGTTGAGGATTATAAAAAAATGTGCTAAGTGGAAGAATATTATTAACTTAATAATATTTATTCTATCTTAATATGATATTAGTCATTTACTATAGTTGATTAGATTTATTAGACCACCCAATATAAATCACTTATAATATAAATGGATGCAAATCGATTGAATTAAACATAAAATTTATTTTTTAATACTAATATATAAAGACTAGATAATAATAGAGATTTGAGATAATAAGTAATTTGACAACTTTATTAGATTATGCAGAGTATCTATATGATGTAGATTGAAAAATATAATTTAAGTGGAGTATAACTGTATTATTACTTTTTTTTACGTAAGATAATTGTAAAATGGAGGCAATTCCCATGAATTTAGGAATGAGGAATATCCAATCATCTATTTTCCATTCATGTGGACTTATATTTTTTTACAAATGACCTGTTAAAGGGTTTTAAATTTAGCATTTTCAAATTGTTTCCCTTAATTTTGCTTTATATTACTTCTCATCGTAACACCTCAAATTTCGAAAAGCTTCTGGCCTTGATTGTGTGGAAAAACCAACCAACCAACAATTCAAGGAAATCAAAGATGGACATTCTTTTAACAGAAATGTTAGTTAGACTCAGCCCTTTTCTCACCATTCCCATCTTCGTCACACTTTTGTCAAAAACTGCCTCAAGTTTTTGAACCATAACCTTTCTCTCTCTTCAAACGCAAAAAAAAAAAAAAAAACCAAGTAGAAACCCAATTTGCACACACTAAGAAGAAAAACAAAACACAGATACCTTGAAGCATCCTTTGACGGGTTCTCATGGGATGATGTCTTCAATTCCAGCATACACGCATCGTTGAATGTTCAACAAAGAAAGTTGTTGCGTCGTGGACCTATCTCGAAATCAATGTTGGTTTCTCATCTTCCAGATTTGACTTGAGGTTAACCAATCACAACCACATCATTGAAAATTTCCAAAAGAGAATTCAAACGCATCAAATTTTGCTGAGTTGAGCATGTCCGGCGGCAAGGTGAAGGGCATTCTGAAAGGCTTTAGATACTTTACTCAAATATTTGGTAAGCAATTCAATTTCTAATGCTTTTTGTTAGCATAATTTTTTTTTTCTTGATGTTAATTTTTTTTAAAAAAACGTGACATGACAGAGGGTGAAAAAGAACAAGAAATTCAGATCGGATTTCCCACAGATGTAAAACACGTGGCTCATATAGGGTGGGATGGACCCTCTGTAAATTCTCCCAGCTGGGTAATTCTCAATTTTCTTAATGACTTTTGTTAATTGTTAATCATCAATATTTGATCTTGCAAGTGTTACCTAAAGAGAAATGGCTTTGCGTTTACGCTTATGTTGATTTTCAGATGAACGAATTTAAAACTTCTCCAGGTGTAGATGTTCAAAATAAAGGACAAGAGAATGGAGTGAAACGTGTACCCGAAGGTACATTTTTTTTATTAATTTAGTTTATTATTATTAGAATTTAAATGGGTAAAAATGTTTGAACATAGAACCAAAGAGAAGAAGTAGTCGAGATTCAGCAGATTTACCGAAGGCGTCTAAAAGACAATCAACGGGTCTGACGGATTCTCCCGTAAGAGAAAAGACAACCAAACCGCGAACAAGGAAATCTTCCAACAAGCCCAAAGAAGAGCCCCACCCGACCCGAATACCCGAATATTCGGATCCATATCCCCTACCTTCCACCCTACCCTCACCGGATAATAATATTCCTAAAAAGACCCGTCGCCACAAACCAAAGGACACTTCTAGTGGCGTCCCATCCAAATTAAGATCCAAAGCCCAACTTACTTCCGATTCCGGATCCCCGGCCCAACCCAAGCCCAGGAACACCCCAGTCACCACCTTTGATCAAGCTGAACATGATCTTTTGCTGTAATATTGCTCTATTTTTACCCTATTAGTTTAGTCTTCTGTACAGATAACTCTTGAAACTAGAACAACACACTTCCTTCCCCCATTTTAATATTTATCATTATTATTATTATTATTATTATTTCTGTTGTTTCTTCATTTCGTATTTTATATAGAAAGTATTGTATTATCACCCACTGCTCATATGTAATTACGCACCAATCAGTCAACTTGTTCATTCTGGTTTCAATACTTTTTCTTCTTCTTGAGATTAATATCAACATTTTCGTTTCAAACGTGGTGGAAGGAAATCCCGTTATCGTGTTGGTGTTTCATCGAAGAATAAAATCAAATGTAACATAAAAAACGAAGAGAAATTTGACTTTTTGTGAAAAATAAATCATATTCGTGGTAGTGTTTATAGTCGATTGTTTTGTTTAAATACATTGATAATCATTAAGTAAGTATTTATATAAAAAAAGTTAGCTGTAAATTCATTTTTACAGTTGGCGTAATCATAACATAAAAGGCAAAGAAAGTAAAGGTGTGCAGATTCATTTTTCTTAGCATATGGACACAGGACATAATAAATGAGATGGGAATAATATGGGTTAGCATGCATGCATTGTCAATTCAATTATTGTCATCTATATTGCTTCTTGCTTCTGTCAGTGTCACTGCAAATCATACAATTTATAGCTCCCTGCTCCAATGTTAAGAATCAATTATTACACACTATACCCTTTTCTTTACCACTCCTTCCTCATCTCGTGCAAACTATTATTGGAAACCATATTCAACATATATAGCTACACATGCGCCAAGAACACTACATTTTTTACATGATGTGAAAACTAATATGCATGTAATTATTAGAAGAGACTAGCATAATTATAAGAACACAGAAATAAGAAAGAAATAAAGTGAAGGGAAACTCCAATACACCAAATGTTAACAACAGTGTAATGGTTTAAATAGGTAAGCATAAAATAAATAATTTATATATCCAACTTTGAGTTATAAGAAAGTAATGAGCAACTGCCCTCCAATCACCCTCATTACCACTTTACAATGTTAATTTAAAAAGGTTTCCAGGTCAGAAATAAACATGTCTTTTTGTTGTTTAGTGGTCAAAAAGAAGTTTCTCCTTAAGTCTAAGAGACAAAAAAGACAAAACCTATTCTCTACACTTAAGAACCAACCAAAGCATCCTCAAAATCCCGTGAAGACAACCACCCCAGCAGCGACAGAAGCAAGACGAACCAGCAAGGCAAGAGAATCAAACCGCAGCAGAGAAGAAGCCCTACTGAAAACGACAGCATCAGGAACATCAGTTTTCTTGCAGGCTTCGAGTTGACCCAACCCATCACCACCACCACCACCACCACTTTCACACCCTCTTTTATTGTCCAAACAGAGCCCTCTGTTGCCTGCCACCTTCAGCTTCAGCTTTTGACCTACTCTTCTTGACAATCTCACCCTCCCACTTAAATTGTTGTTCTCCAAGTTGATCTCACCACCATACTCCAAAAGCCCAAAGGGCACAGGCCCTTCAAGGCTATTGTTATCAAGCCCAAGATAAGACAAATTTTTCAAATATACCCCCATTGAAACAGGGATGCTCCCCACCAGCCCCATCTCTGAAAGCCCCAATCTTTCAACACCCCCCAGATTTTCCCATATTTCCGGAATCACCCCGGAGAGAGAATTCCCACTCAGATACACTTCCTTCAACGTGGGGACCTCCCCTACAAACAAAGGCACACCGAAACTGCCGAAACGGTTGAAGCTTAAATCCAAAAACTCCAAACTTTGCAACCCTCTTAAACTCTCAGGGATTCTGCAACCAAAAGCGTTGAAGCTCAAATCAAGCTTCAAAAGGCGAGAGAGATTCCCAAGCGACTCGGGTAAACAAGCTTCAAACTTGTTCCCACTGAGATCAAGAACTTTGAGTTTGTCCAGGAGCCCCAAGCTGGAAGGAATTTCACCGCTAAGGTTGTTTCTGGATAAAGTAACCTCTTCCAAGTTGAGGAAGGCACCAATCTGAGAAGGAACCTCGCCGTGAAAAGCGTTTCCGATCAAAATAAGTCTACGGAGAGAGGTGAGGTTTTGAACGAGAGGAGCGAGAGGTGAAATGAAAGAAGGGTTGTTGATGAAAACGAGTTCCTGGAGGGAGGAAGGTAAAGAGAGGGATGAAGAGAGAGAAAGAGGGGTGTGGTTGAAGCAATTGTAGAAAAAGAGTTTGCGAAGGTAGGGGAAGGAGGCGAAGAGATGAAAGTTGAGGGTGGCGTTAGAGGAGCAGGGAGGGTTGGGGGTTTCGTCGGAAACGTAGCCGAAGCTGAGTTGGACGATGTGGGGCGTTTGGTTTAGCTGCGTTGGGTAGTCGCAAACGACGCCGTGTGGGGCGGAGAGGCAGAAGTCGTCGGGGAAGAGGGTGCGCCAGGGAATGGTGGGGTTGAGGGAGTGGAGAATCTGGTAAAGAGATTGTTGTTCGGAGGAGTCCAAAGGAGGTTGCTGGTGGGAGAGAGAGAAGAGGGTGGTTGTGAGGAGAAGAGAAAGGAGTATGGACAAGACAGCCATTTGTTGGTAGGAATGTTTTGTTTTGTTTTGTTTTGAGGTTGTTGGTTTAGTATTAGTATGTGGAATGGGAGAGTGAGGTTGCAGAAGAGAGGAGGCAGAGAGGAAAAAGACGAGAGAAAAAGAGACAGAAACCTGCTGAGGAAAGAGGCGACAGTGGTGCGCCGCACTCGCCGACTTCATGTGTCGTGTTGTAGAAAGCGACTTGTAACGCCGTCTACCTACACTCTTTTTCCATTTCTATCCTTCTACACACTGTTACACTTTTACCAATATTACAAATACTATCCCTTCTTTCTAATTTTGGTTTCTAATTGTACCTAAAACCCAAAACCGATACACATTTTTCAAAATCTCTTCACTCTTTCCTTATTCCCCTGTCTTTCTCATTCCTTTGGTTTCCAACACTCAACTCTGCAACAACCACCTACTGATTAATTATTTTATATTATTGTAACATTTTAATCCTTTCTTATTCTTCGCACTTTATTTTCTTTCATTCCAAAACAAATAACATTTTTAAGGACCACTATCTTAGTGCTAATATTTTCTTAATTATTATTTTATATTACTGTTCTATAATAAGTTACGCTTTTTAAAAGTAAAGACTTTTAATTCAAGAAATCTTCATTTCTAACACCCCATTACAATAAAAATTATACTAATTTCTATCCAAACTTTTAAGTTTTTCAAAATATTTCTAATACATGATTATAATTTATAGAAATACAAATATTTACATATTCATAGTTCAAAATAAAACTCTGAAACCTCTAAGGTTCTCCTGCACTTGTATGGTCATCTGCTCGTGTACATAGTACAGTCATAACAGTTGAAACACAACAAGAAAAACAAGAGTAAGCTAGTGAAAATATAATTTTATAATATACACTCTTAACTCCAAAGAGAAAACCAGATTACATGATCAATTTATTAAATTATTCAATTTTCTTTAAATCTCAATAATAAACAATCACATAGATCTCACATGGATTTACACATCCAAAATATTCAACAAACAACGTCTTCCGGAAGACCGTATTAAGTCAGTCCTACCAGAGACTAACACCTAATCTAAAGATTACCAGCGAATCCAACAAAAAGGATCAGAGTAAGTTCAATACAACTCAACTCGTGCATCTCATATGTCATGGTGTGCATGAACTCCCCCATCAACTTCTCACCACCTGATATCTTAATCTATGTGACTTAGATCATCAGTGAACCCGAAAATCTCTGTTACCACATAGACATCAATACTTAATACACAACAAACATCAGTCCATACATTATTCCAAATGTATGAATTTAATTTCATACCATTCCGTCATACAATATCATTCAAAAAGTGATCCGCAATATTCAAAAGTCTATTTGACATAAAAAAAAATAACACTTTAATACTAAATCATTAAAACCTAATATTTCCACAAATTTAAATAATATATAAACAAACAACCCAATATATATAAACACACAACATCCTGCAAGAGAAATTGAATATTGGGACCACGTCCCTTCCGCATTCAGATCTTCTATCCTAGGGTGTTATTAAAAATTAAATTTAGCTTTCTTTACCTTAATTGCTTACTTTCCAAACAACTTCTAGCAATTTGGATAAGTTTCAAGATTTACGAGCCCTAATGCAAGTTATCCAAACATAACAAAAATTCAGTATATAGTAAAATAAATTGAGAGGATTAAACTTCTCAACTAATACCACCAATATTAATGACTAAATTCTAAGAAAAAACATAAAACAAAGGATATCTAGAGTAAAAATGAACTTACTCTGTTTAAAAAATTTGATCAGATATAAATGTTCATTAACTCCTCAGTTACAATGTGGTATGATCAGATTCTAAAATAAATGAAGATTAAGAGAAAGAGAAAGAAGAGAACATGGAGAGATAAAGAAAAAAAATGAAAGGGACTAGTTCGGGGTTGCGGCGAGGTTGTATTGGTTTTTAAAAAAAAAACACGCTCTTACAATACCCATCCCAATTATTATTAAAATAAATAATTCATTTTAATATTATATATATATATATATTTTAATTTGGTTTTATTTATAATTAATATGAAATCTCTAATATATTTAAAGAATGAATATCCGCATTGTAAAAGGTTAAAGAGGATTATTTTTTTCAATAAAAATATTTAATATTTTATACATTCAAGTACATTTGTAAATGTGTAAATATTAATAAAGATGGTAAACTAAAATAAATATATAGATATAACAAATAAATACTGTGAATTAAGATTAACATTAAATTTGAATTTATAAATAAAGTTTTAATAATAATGTTTAATACTTTATTACCCTTAAAAAGTATAAATATAATATGTTAAAGATTTCTTTTCAAACCAACACGTCTCCTTCCACAATCAACCCGTGATTAATACTTTCACCAATTACAAAAATCTATGTTTTGTTTGGACTGTAGCATGAATTTTAGGTAGTAAAAAAAGGATAAATTTAAAAAGGAAAGTAGGATTGTTTAAATTAAGGAAAAAAATGAAAAATGAAATAAAAATTTGTGAGATGAATTGTAAATTTTGAAAATATACATAAATAAATTTTAACTAAAAATAAAAATAATTATAAAACCTTAATCAATAAATAAAATAACAATTTAAAATAAAAGTATATTAAAATAAATTATCAAAATTTATTTAAGTATGCTTTTTTTTCACTTTCTTCACATTTCTTTACCTTCCAACTTTCCATCGTTGACAAAAAAACACCCTTACTTATGAAATTCTATACATAACAAAAGAAAAGTACAATAACATAAATATTGAAAATAAGGTTATTATTGAGATAGAAGTATAATATAAAAAAATTGAAAGAAAATAAATTAAATAAATATGCAAACGATTTTTTATATTAGACATTTAATAAGTTATTTTTAACGTTTGACTTAAGATAGTGATTTTATATGTAATAATTTATAAATATTCTATAAGAAAATTAAACTAAAATAATGATTACCTAATAGTTTAGAAAATGATTTTAAATACAATAGGGTATAAGGAAAAAATATTTTGACATGAACTTACTACTACAACATAAAATTAAAAATATTGTCCACCAATGAAGTAGAAAAACCTTTCCCCAAGTCCTCCCGCATCACAAATTAACCTTTATTATATTAAACTAATAAATAATGTTAAACATTTCACATCATGTAGAGTATTTACGTCTTTTGATATTCATTGTGGATACTATCTTTGAATGACAAAAAGATAGTTCATATTCACGTAAAATGATAACAAAATCTATATCCACATATATTTGTGAGTAAAATTTGCAATAGATATATGAATATTCTTAATGGATATCCGTAATAATTGAATACAATAATTTTAATTATTAGTTTATTGATGAGATGAGTATGAGGATTGTGGTATCCAATTTATAAATATTTGTTATTAATTAATTATTGTTAGTAAATTTTATTTAAGTATTTTTTTTAAAAAATAATTAATCAAAATAAATTTATTAATAAGATAAATATTAACATTGAAGAATTGTTTAGAATTTGATTTTATATATCTAAATTTTTTTATTTAGACTTATAGAATTGAAGTTGTTTTTAAAAATATTATTTTTTAAAACTCATTTGTTTTTAGAAATAGAAAATTCATTTACATTAATATTTTAATTTGTAATTTTATTTAAACTATATATATATATATATATTATGTCATAATATGGAAGATTTTATTGGTACTTATATTCATGCGATGGTTTCCTCTGAGGAGAATATGATGTTGATTAAATGTTCTGATTTTTCTAAAATCAAGAATGCTGTTTTTAATCTTAACGGTAATAGTGCTCTTGGTCCTGATGGTTTTGGTGGTGTTTTCTATCATTCTTGCTGGGAAATTATTGGGACAGATGTTTGTAATGCTGTTCAACAATTCTTTAAACAAAATTGGGTTCTCCCTGGAATAAACAGTAATGTGGTATCTCTTATTCCTAAGATTCAGGGTCCTGATTCTATTAAAGATTACAGGCCAATTGTTGTTGCTAATTTCAAATTTAAAATTATTTCCAAGATACTGGCGGATAGGCTTGCTCTTGTGGCTGCTAGAATCATTTCTCCTAATCAATATGGGTTTGTGCAGGGTAGACAGATTCATGATTGCATTGGTATTGTTTCTGAAGCTATTAACATGCTTTCTAAAAAGGTTAGAGGAGGTAATGTGGCTTACAAAGTTGATATTCATAAAACTTTTGACACTCTGAGTTGGAAGTTCTTATTATTAGTTTTGAAACGTTTTGGTTTTCACCCATCATTTGTCAGTTGGATTAGTACAATTCTTCGTTCAGCTATGTTTTCTATCAGAATAAGTGGTAGTTTGGTGGGTTTCTTTCCCTGCAGTCGAGGTGTAAGATAAGGTGATCCATTGTCTCCTTTACTTTTTTGTCTTGCAGAGGAAGTTCTTAGTAGAGGTATCTCTAAGCTTGTGAAAGATAAGAAGATTTTAAATATGGCTAGTCCGAAAGGTTATCTCACTCCCTCTTATATTTTGTATGTTGATGACATTTTTATTTTTTGTAGGGGGATATTAAGTCTCTTCGAAATTTGAGTACTTTTCTTAAAATATATGGTGATTTTTCTGGTCAATATATTAATAACTCTAAAAGTAGTTTCTTCACCATGGATAATTCTCCAAAATTTGTCACCAAAATTCAAAATATTCTTTCTTGTAGTCATGGTTGTTTGCCTTTCAATTATTTAGGAGTGTCTATCTTTGTTGGTGCTCCAAAGTGTCGATTTCTTCAACCTTTGGTTGATAAAGTCAAATTGAAGCTAGCATCTTGGAAAGGTAAATCTCTTAGCATGATGGGTTGGATCCAACTGGTCAATACAGTGATTACTGGATTTCTAGCTTATAGTTTTAATATGTATAAATGGCCTGTTTCACTTATTAAGCAAGTTGAGCAGTGGTGCCGAAATTTTATTTGGACTGGTGATATTATGAAAAAAGGTATAGCTACCGTTAATTGGGCGAAAATTTGTTCACCTCTTGAAGATGGAGGCTTGAATATTATTAATCTTCATCATGAAAATAATGCATATCTTCTTAAGCTTGCTTGGAACTTTGCTTATAGCAACAAACCTTGGTCTTTACTCTTGAAAGCCAGAGTTCTTAAATCAAAATACGAGTTTAGAATGGTTTATAGATCCTCCTCTCTTTGGCTTGGAATTAAACAATTTTATTCTATCATACTTGATTATACTTCTTGGACTGTTGGTACAGGTTCTTTTATTAATTTCTGGAATGATAAATGGTGTTCTACTACTTCTTTAACAAATATTGCAGGGTTATCTGATGGGGCTAGTATTCCGGATACAGTCTCTCAATTTTGGTCAGGTTATGATTGGAATATTCCCTTATCTTTACAACAGATGTCGCATTTTTTTAATCATATCATGGTTAGAGAGGAACAAGATATTCCTAATTGGATTCTAGATGAGTCTGGTCGTTTCACTCTTAAGTCGGCTAGGGCCTTTTTCTTGGAACCAGGAGTTCCATGTGGTTGGGGTAAGTTCATTTGGTCTTCATCTATTTCGCCTTCCAAAACTCTAGTACTCTGGAAAAATTTTCATGGGCGACTTCCTACAAATCTGCATATTCAGAATAAGGGTTTGCAATATATGTTCTATGTGTACGCTTTGTGAAAAGCATGAAGAATCTATTCAACATCTATTTTTTGAATGTTCTAATGCATTACATATTTGGAGTTGGGTTCGACAAGTTTTTCTTACTTCTCATTTCTCTAATAAAGATGATGGTAGTCCTTTAGTTAAATTGATTAAGCTTGCTGTGACAACCTTTTCTATATGGATGATATGGCGTATGAGGAATTATGCTAGATTTCAGGATAAGATTGAGGTTTCTAAGGCTATTTCGGTAATTAAAGATTTAACTTGTCTAGTGAGAAATTCGTCTAAAGCTTCAATGAAGAATGATATGTTGGATTTCAACGTGATTAAGTTTTTTGGTATTAACACTCGTAGTGGGAAAGTTCTTTGTCCTCTTCCTGTTAGATGGGAATTTCCTTCACCAGGATGGGTTAAAATTAACACTGATGGGGCTACTAGGGGGTATCCCGATCTTGCTACTTGTGGAGGTATTTTTCGTGGGAGTATGGGAGAATTTATTGGTGCTTTTTCAGGGTTTCTTGAAGTTCAGATTGCTTTGGTTGCTGAGTTTTATGGAGTTATACATGCTATGGAGGAAGCTCAAAAGATGGGACTTACTAATGTTTGGCTTGAATGTGATCTGTCTTGGTTTGTGCTGCGTTTACTACTAGGACTAATGTTCCGTGGATGCTTCGTAATATAGACTTCCATCTAGTCTGTTCATTTATAGAGAATCATTTTATTGGTATAATAGACTTCCATCTAGTCTGTTCTTAGAATTCTTTATGAATAGGTATAGTATACCTATGTATCGTTTTTGTTAACATGTGGGTTTTGGTCTAGTCCCCCATATTTTTGTTTTGTTATTTTTTTTTTTTAATAATACTTTTTTCATGTGATGACAGATGATTGTTGTTACTTGAGGTGTCAACCTAGATGAGATGTCAAGTTGCATAATGATAACATGAAAACTTTTATAAAAAAATAAAAATAAAAATAAAAATAACCAAACCAAAATCTTGTTAAAAAAACTATTACAATTGTATTGTTTCAAATGCTAATTAATATAATATGCGACACAGTTACACATTTAGTTTTCTTCGTTACATAATAATCGATATAATATCTATATTTTATATTACAAAATTGTAATATTTTATTTTATAAAGGTTTTCACTCAATCGACATAATATCTATTTGTAAAATGCTGACTTACCACTAGTGAAGATGTAAATATAACTACAAATATTAGTTTAAAAGTTTCCAACTTAATTTAAATGGTCTGCTTCTAAGCTTTATAGCTCATCTCATTACGGATTAAATACCAACTTTTTGCAATTCATATAGTTTATTGTATACATAACACACCAATTAATCATCTTTAAAGGTTCAATATATTATTTATGTAGGACTTTTTTTTTCCAAATTGTGTTTAAATTATTTTCTTAAAAAATCTTCACCTTACCAAGTTCCCCAACCGTTACAAATGCATTCAACTCATCTACAAATGAATCTAAGTATAATCTCTCCTTGCATTATTTCAACCAAAAATGGTTTTCATAAAAATAAAATAAAATAAAATAAATATATATATATATATATAAATATATCACTACAAGAAAATTATTAAATTGCAACTAATTTTAGAGATCAAAATAATTAGTTACTATTAAACTAAATTAAAGTTCAGTTTAGAAATTAAAAAAATTATTGATATCTAAAGTAGTTTTTAATATTAATAAAAATTTATAAAATAGTTTTTAAACGAGGTCAATTTAAAATTTAAAATATTAGTAACTAAAATGTTGATAACTAATTTAAATACTAATTAAAAATTATTTTATAATTTTTTATTAATAATATAAACTATATTAGATATAAATAATTTTTTAGTTTTTAAAATTATATCTAATTTATTTAGTTGCTATTTGATAAATTTATTGTAATGTATACTGACTACATGAATATATTTTCACTACAAAAATATTGATAATTAGCTATCAAATAATAGGATCTTTTACATAACGAAAGCAGACTATAATTTAAAATTAGAATAAAAAAATAGTAAAACTAAATATATTAAAGTTAGAATCGGTTAGATAGCATTAATCTTATTTAATTTTATTATTTATATTTATTTAAATTAGCATAATCAATACTAATATAATTTATTTTAACATATTAATTTAATATTTATTTTAATATTTATATTTACTCAAGATAGTAAAAATTTAGTTAATTCTAATATAGCTTATTTTTTATTATTCAAGTTAATACCAATGTAGTGGATATTAATCTTATTTTATTTGAATATGTATTTTAAATTAACGTCAACACCAATATAATTTTAATATTTATTTAAAAACTCACATTTAAACATGTGTGAAAGTTGTTTACTACAAAACTGTAAATTCAACTCAATCAATTAGTATCCTAAACTTCCACTTCAATTTTGAATATACATTGTGTTCCTTTATAATGTTACTTATAAAAAAACTAAACTTATTACCTATAGTTTATATAGAAATGACATTCATTTTTGCTCGCATTCAAACTCCATTAAATCACCCATCATATATGCTTCCCTTTATTTTTTTTAAAATATATCAATAAATTAATTACACCTTTAGAAATATTTAACAAAATAAAATATTACAATATACAACTCACTAAAATGGACCTAGTTGTAGAGAATTTAGATAATTTACATCATATCCTAAGTTCAAACTTCATTTCAACAAATAATTCCACCAAATAAATGGATTTTGTATCTGAAGTTGAGGTTTTCTTGTTCTCTAGATCTTGCAACATCGACATAGAAATATTTTTCAAAGCATAAGATTAGAAAAGAGCAAAGCAAGGAACTGCTAGCCATCAGTGGGAGAAGAAAAACAAAAATGAAAGAAAGAAAACAATGGTCTGTGAAGAGCAAGTGAAACCTCAGAAGATCGGGTAACCACAGCAGCCATCATATAGTTACAGAAAATCTACTGTTATCTCTGTCATGCCTTCTTGGCCTGCATGAGAAAAACAATAAAATGATTATTTATGAACCTTCTCCCTCCAATGTATACCCATTAAGACAAAGAATGGAGCTTGCCTTGCTCAGGTATTTTTTCTGAATTTTCAGTGCTTCAGTGCATGCCTTTTTAGCATCAAGATTTGAGGTGATGTCACCCAAGATCTGAAGAGATAGTTTCATGTGAGATACATGCAGAAACATATGCAACAACATTATGCATGGATCCATAAGGGAGATGGAATAAGAGAGAAGAACCTTGACAACATCATCGACACCCTTGGCTTCGTTTAAAATCCGCCTATTCTTGATCTCAAGAACACTTGCAACAAGAAAAACAGCTAGTGCACAATTTTCCTCTGTACTGCCAGTCTTCACATTTTTTCTCTCAAATTTTCCATATTGCTTCAAAACTTTGTCATTTACTGCTGAGGGTCCTTTTGATTTAGAATCTGGATCCTCATAATTAATGAAGATATTTGGGTTGTATTCCATGCCCCACATCAACTGGAAACAATCTATATTATGTCTCAAGTTCTCAACAATGAGCTATAATGCGAAGTACTCTATCACATCAAGAAATGCTGAGGAACCAGAAAATGGTAGCTCTCTCATCTCAAACTTTTAAAAATGCATTTGTTGAGAAAAGTTATATTGTTGTTTGAATCATCCTTACCTCCCAAAGATATAAAGTATCTGCAAAAGAAAATTCTCTTCGGAAAAGAACCATAAGCATGCGAAATGCAAAGAGATACTCTCCTCCATCTAAATCCTCTGCAAAATAAAAAGTGAAATTGAAATGAAAGGTTCTTTCACATCGATGTATAGAAGAATGATTCATCATGCAATTTCTCCCTTCATGAGAGGTCCCCTTAACTACCGTTGACCATGAATTTTAATAACAATCAGACATATCTTTTACAATTTTCTTTTCTTAAGAAATCTCAGAATATCATTGTCAAAGAAAGAAATATTTCCACAAACATATACCATCTTAAACTGAAAAGATTTTGGACGTATTTGACGCTGAATCTGGTTTAAATATGAAGATAGAAGAATCTGAGTTATGAAATGAAACTATAACTCAGCATATTAGAAGCTTCCCAAACAAGTTTCACGTACCGAGGTGATGATGAAGCTTAGGATCCACTGTTTTTATTATCTGTGAGAGTGTAGCTAACTGAGATTGGACCCCCATTGAACTTGCACTGCACCTGAAGTTCTCTCTCTAATATGAAAACAAAAGCACGAATGTAATTGCAATTGAAAAATAAATTATTGAAATCACACGAAAACAAAATTAACAGCAAGAGATAGAATATGCCTAAATATTATCCAACTGAATCAGAAGCATTTCTTTATTTGAACTAGCTACAGTTATATGTTCAACTGCAGTATAGTCAATTGGATTTCCACATGTGAGAAAGGACTGGTACAACACTAATAAAATAAGGAATAAACCACTGTTTTTTCTTGAGGAATCAGTTCCAACCCCAACAGTAGTGTAGTCCGTGTTCCGAGACTTAGCATACAACTCTTTGTGCAACAAAAGATTTCAGGAAGTATCGAAATCATGTTATGTGAAACGAATAGAACAGGAACGAAGTTAGAGAAATTTCATCCTTTTCTAGTCTCAACTCACCAACTATAAGTAAAAGTACCGAATAAGTTGTGAGAATAGCATCCCTGAATATTGGCAAGCACAACAATGTAGCAATATCAAAGCATGGAAAGAACAGTCTGTCCGATGGACAATTAAGCATGTGTTCTAACTTTTTTCAAGGCAGTATCCACTAGATTGTAGTTTCTTATTATCGTTATCCATCCAAGAAATACATAGAATTATCACTTTTAGGCAAATTTGTAGTAGCATTATGTCTGTCTTACCATCCTTCGCATTGCACGGTCAAAGCACCAGTAGCAATCTGCTTCATTCTCAATAAGAATAATTATAGGTGAGCAAATATCATTCATTCCTGCAAAGAAAACAACCCTTTGAGAATGTCTAAAACTTCTGAAAGCCGTTTCAGTTCAACATCTAAAAATTGAGAACTACAACAATTCACCTTGTACATAACCAATATCATTATCCAACCAAGCATAAACTGATAGCACATCCCAAAGTTTTGCTTGATTATCTTCACTCTCATAAAAGACAAGTGCTCGATCTGTTCGAACAACATCCAGGCCTACATTGCAAAAATAATCGATTGCTACCAATGTTGATTGTTAGAACAATTAATTATAAATAAACCACAAGAAAACAATTTTTAAGAAAAAATAACATGACCTTGTTCTGTGAACACCACGGAACATATGCCATTGACATCACAAGCTCAAGGCACATTTATGCTTGCCATCCAAAATTTTCAGGTTGCTATTCCATTTTAATGACTTCCAAATTTGTTAATTAGCTACACTTATGGAAGTATAAACTGTATGTTCAGGATATTTGTCTTCTAAGGATTTAAAATTTACTTGCAAACTAATTGAGTGAAAAGTACTGATAATATTGTGGCCTTACACCCACAAAAAAGAACACAACCCAGCTTCTATATCATTGATCTATGAGACAATCTGTAAGTACAAGAAGAGATCTCACTTTTCATGAATCCTCAAATTTATGATACTAGCTTTTCAGTTAAATGAAGTCCAAGAAGCAAAACTTTTGAACAAAAATAAAACTGAACAGAATGGAAAAAACATACAGTACTTTTGCAGAAGCATTTACATACCGATCTGATGTAATAACTGCAACCATTGCACAACTTTCTTGTCTGAAGTGTGGACAGCTACCAAAGAAGGATCTATTGGCCGACCTTCATCATCAATGAGGGGTGTAGTAACAAATTTTCCACTACCAATGACTGGGACCATCTTTTGACATTCAGCTTTCCACATATCATACTCCCCCCTGAGTAATAAATTTACAAAACATGTCACTCTGTTTATTTTCAATCAATACAAAGAAGTCGCCCAGTCTCCAGTTACTATAGTCTAGATTATTTAGGAGATAAAGCAAACAGAACTAATCTTCTTGTTCATTTATTACGAGGCCCCAGCCAGAGATTAATAGGAAGGATGGCATCCAAGAGTTAACAATTTTGGTCTCACAATTTTGATTAGAATAAACTATGAAGATTTGACCATCAACTATATACAGAAGTGCTGTAATAGCAATGGTCACAGTAGAAGGAATAGTGGTGATAAATGAAAACAAATTGATAGGAAGCAGGTAGTCTATGTAGCACGATTCGGACATGTCACAAACATGTGGACATGGCAAAAAAGAAAACTTAAGATACAGGTGCCACACACACACACACATGGAGACATGGCAGCAAGGAATGCTGACGTTGTTCTTGGGTCACAACTGAGAGTAGCATTCATAGCCTTGGCTGAGACAATGTCTTTTGTGCCATACTGCTCGACAGTTCTTGTAAGCAGGAGTCAGCAAGAAAGCACTGCAGGCAGTGGCAATTGGAGTGTGGAGGAATTCAAGGATGATGGCTAAGTATAGTCCGCTTATTTGATTTGTTTTAATTCCCAAATATGTTAGCTACAAAAAAAGTGATAACATGATCCCTTTTCACAAGTTAAACAAGACAAAGTGAAAAGTACACCAATAACATCAATTGTCTTAGAAGCAACAGCAATTGCATTCCTAATGAACAAAGGCCTGAATTTAGAAGAAGATCACAGATTTTATAGAAAAACATTTAAATCAAAATATACCTCCTGCGTTGCTTGAGCTCATTCCGTTCTTCAAGTGAACTGTTAGGATCATAGCAACCTAGCAAGAACTCCCACACTTCCCCTTTGATTGAAGGATGGACACCCTAAATAATTTATAGAAATAAGTACAGACACAAAACAGAAGGAACAAAACTTGAACAATTATATGATACCGAATTTACTTTTTCAAGGTACATCGCATGAAAATTATAAAGCACATGAAATGGTCATCACAAATCATCATCTTTTGGTGTGTCTTTTATAGAGTGTCTCAAAGGCATGTGAAGATTAGGAAGGGAGTGTCATCAACCAACTCTCTCAAGCTTATGCTCATATGTATACAACACATTAACGATTTTATACTTTGATATAACACTTCTAATCGTTTTATTCTCAAGCAAGAGCCTTTGGGGCTTGAAGCATAGAAAATGCATTGACCAGATAAATGAATGATGACAACAAGGATAGAACTATCGCCATTAGCCATTTAGGTTCTAAGTATTTCAAAAGGTTAAAAGTTCCAGTAGTTTGATTTTAGCTGTTTTCAAGCCTTTACGAATCACCTTGTGTGCCTTTAGCTTATGAACAAATTAGCAAGAGGCGTGTGCTCGCACACATGAGATCACACCAAGTTGGCTCGGGGCAGTGTAAATCTGTCGATTTGCTCCTCTACCCTGTTCCTTGTTCCCATGATAATGGGCTTTGCTAACCTTTATTGTATTCACTAATTTTTAAAAATTAATTTGAAGTTAAATTTTTTTTTTAAAAAAAACAAACTTTTTTTTGGTATAGTTTATTTGACTGTGGACTTGGTGGCCGGAGGTAGTTTTAAAACGTTAAAAAATCTCATCTAAAACAGTCTTATTAAATTATAAATTTTAGTCATTGATCATCAGAAAAACCCTAATTTTTCAAAATATATATACACATACACACACATATCTCCCTCTTCCCTTCTTCTCTCTGAGTAGTTCCTAGGTCCAAAATAAAAACTCATACTATTTCATGGCCTCAACATGGGATGAGATGAGCATATTAAGTCTTAGGGACTTGTGCATGACACATATAAAACATTGAAGACTGTACGAAGTCACATTCTCAAGATTATTTTGTTTTCTTACCAATTGAGTTTGTGCATGCGTGAAGGTTTGCCATGAATGATATTGGCCTACCTACCACAGCAACATTCATCATGCCATAAACTGACTCTCAACAATGTTTAAACTGTTTAGTTAAGATTTAAGACATATATTAATGGTTTTATGCCTTTGTAACACTTCTAACCAAAAAGTTAGGATCTTGAGAGGAGTCTGACACCAATGAACTATGAACAAACCCACACAAGAGATCAAGATACCATTTACAACCCAAAATCTTAAGGCAATAAGTTTGTGGGTATTTTTTCTTTATCTATTACTCTTCTTATCTATTTTACAAAGCGTGGCACTCAAACGCACACTTACTCCAACAAAAAGTTACATATTATTGGTACAGTCTACGAACTATAGGGAACGGATCATGTAATTGAACTAGTGTTTTCAGAGTGATTGCAAATCCGAAAACAAATGGAGACACAAACACAGAGTGCAAGTAAACAACAAAAGTTACCCCACGCTGAATTCGTCGTAGCACTTTTGCAATGTCTAAGTGACCATCTTCAGAGAATGATGCTTGCCATCTTCTTTGACTTAGAGTTTTGCCAGCCTGTGAAAACAGAAATTGCAGTGTGTAAATCGCAAGATTTTTATATATAGCAAAATTCCTAAAAGACCATCTATGTGGTATGCGAAGAAGAAACATAAGCACAAATTTCAATCTTGCACTTGTATGAATGAGTTACTCATCACATTCAAAGGGGTACCACCAAGTGCACAATCATTCCAAATAAAAGTAATTGAATTGGTGTGCATTAGTGATCAAAATAAAACGACGATGCAATAGGAAGTGTGACAAGAAGCATTGGTTGAGAAGCAAAAGCTCACCCTTGGTTTAAAACGAGGGGCGGGAACATCACCTTGGCATTCTGCTCTAATGGGGTAGAAGGCATTCAACTCAGTAGTTCCAGAACTCTTCATAAGAAACCTACACAGTCCCCCACAACCAATCATCCGCTAACGCCAACCTCTTCAATTCAAACAACCCCCTTAGTAGAGACCCATCACAGCATCAATTTTTGCTCATTGAAGAAACTCTACCCGTCAAACAAAATTTACTTTTTTTTCTTCGTCGAAGGAAAAAACACAAAAGGATCAAATCCACTTGCTACGGGATCTATCGACAAAAACAACCAAGTCAGGTTCCTTAAACTTGCCAAATTGTCGGAAAAAACAAAAAACCAAAAAAAACACAAAGACACAAAGATACGTATCAAATCGTTTATTGGTAATCCTGATAACGAGAAAAACGTGATCTTAATCGGATTCGTTGTGAAAAACCCAGTTGGGAAAACGTTTGTGACGCAAGCACAAAATCTGGGGCGAGGAAAAGGAAGTACCTTGGCAAGATTTGGTAAGTGATCTATTAACGCGATGAGGTGAAGGTTGTGGAAGGAAGGTGGGAGAGATGGAATTGAAAGAAAGGGAGCAAAATTGGAGAATGGAATGTGTCGCAGGAAACGAAGGAGAGAGAAAGATGGAAGGCAATGAGTGTTGAATAGGATAATTGAACCAATGACCAATGATTGTTTACGAGGAAAGGGAAGAGAAGACTATTTATGTGCATGCTCTGTTCTCAACGGTTATTTATTTGGATATTTTGACCTTTGTAAACACACCAAATTCATTAATATCAAGGTATATTTGGAACATTTCTGTTCCACATTGCTACTTCCATTATTTTCAATTTTTCATGGACCCTTTAACCATCATCACAAAAAGGAAATATTTTACTAATTTGGTATTTTTTAAATTGAATTGGAGTTTGAATTATATTTCAAGTTAAAAGTAAATGTATCAAAAGCCATTGGTATTGTTTATGTTTCTTCAAAATAAACATAAATGTCATGTTAATTGGCGGTAAATCCACAACATGAATTGATTCATAAAATGTTTGTTCTGAATTGTTTAAATAAAAAATGTTTAATACAATAATTTTTTTAATTAGTTTTTTTATGTAAAAATAACAAAAACAAGAAGTTTAAATTTTCAATGTAGATTTTGTCATTTTCTCTTTATTTAAGTCACCATGAAAACCTTAGAAATGTAATTGTGATCTTGCTTTTATTTTAAAAAAAATTAAACATATATCTACTCCTTCATGTTTTTATTAGATTCAATAGGGGTCATAAATGAAAATTTGAGTCTGAAGTTGAAGATAGTTTACATAAATGTTGGATTGAAAAACAGTGACTTGGGTGTATTATTTTAAGCATATTATTCGAATGGTAGGTATTTAAACAAAATGAGATCAATGTCAGAATTTTAATTATGTAATTATCTATAACTTTTACGAGAATAAAACTTAAATTAACATGTAAATTGTCTGATGTAAAAAAACACATTAAATATAAATAAGTTTAAAGGCCAGTGTTGAGTAATATTATTTCAATGCGCGTACTTCAGCCAATTTTAAATAAAAAATAATTAGTGTTAATGTGAATTTAAGAATTGAAAATCAATTTGGTTCGTAAAGGATTAAGACCTACTTTATTTTTTTTTGCAATTAAGTTCCTTAAAAAAAATCTCATTTAACATATTAGTTATTTTGTTAGGAAAATTAGAATCATATGTTTACTATTACATTAATTATTGGGTATAAACTCTTATGTAACATTTAATATTTAAGTTCTTTAGTCAATAACCTGAAGCAAGTGTGAGGTATAGAGTTTCATTTGAGACCTTGAAAAAGTTTCAATTTAGCATTTAAGTTTTTTTTTACAATATTGACTTCTACTTCAATAACCTATCTGTGTACAAAACACTTATAATTTAAAAGGATGTGTTATTTGATAAAGACTTAGTTTCTTATTTTTATAATACAATCGTTTCATAAGTGGGTGTTGGATTTTTGGTTGCCGCTCTCATAAGAATCATTAAAGAAATTAATTTGTCATATTTTAAAGGTGATAATGTTCTAATGGAAAATAACGCTACATGCAAGATGATTGATTAGGTTTTATTCATATATGGATGCATGAATAATTCATACATTGACCAATGTTCGAAACGTTCCAAAGTTGAAGAAAAATATTATATCTATTAGAGTCTTGGATATGAAGGGTTTAGATGTCATGTTGAGGATGAAGTAATGTGAATCCATGAGAGGGGTGATGGTGTTGTGATGTAGGGAATTCTTTTTTCTTTATGGATTTTTTGAATTGCATCTAAAGCTGAAACCATCTCGTTTGTCACCTTGGTGTTTAGTGCTCTATGACACATGTATTTAGGTTACATGAGTACTTGTAACAAGGGTTACTAGGTAACTAGTAGAAGGTGATTTTTTTGTTTTTTTTTTTTTTTTGAATTGTGAGTTTAGGAAGTACCATAGGCATAACTTTTCAATAGGATTGTAGAGGATGAAAGTCACGTTTTGGGGTTTGAAACTTGTATCATTGGAGTTGTAAAGTATTTTATTTTTATGATCAATGATCATTCAATGTTTACTTGGGGGTGTTATGGTGAAATAGAAATAAAAAAAAGCATATGATGAGTTTAAGTATTGGACATTCTTAATACTTAACCATATTAGGAAAAATGTCAAGCTTTTAAGGACAGACAATGATATGAAGTTATTCTCTAAAAAGTTTAACAACTTCTATAGAGTAAGGCATTTTATTGTTCATGATACTACACAACACAATAAAGTTCTTGAAAGGATGAACAAAACTTATTAAAGAGAAAAAGGAGCATGTTGCCACATTCTAGTTTGGATATGAACACGTGTTATCTAGTGAATCATTCTCCTTCTACGACCATTCAGTTCAAAAGTCTAGTGAGATCTAGACGTGTAAGCTTGCTAACAACTTAAAGTTGAAAGTGTTTGGGTACTATGTAGGTGAAGGTAGGCTTGAACCCACGGAGTATTCACTGGCTATGGGAGAGGAGTGAAAGATTTTAGAGTATATGTCTGAGAAACAAGTGATTGTTAGTAGAGACATTATGTTTGATTAAGTCTTTATGATTCATAGACAATATTAAGAAGCACTGTGTGAAATGACTGGAGAGTCGAAAAGAATTGGGAACAAGTGGAGTTTTATTTGAATGAATCATTTTATTGACATGTGGCATCCATAGAGGATACACCTAATCATCTAGTTTAACAACACTTGTTTGACCCTCAAACTTCTGTTCTAAGGTTCCAATGGCAACAACAACTAGAGATTAGTTTGATGTCCTTTTGCCCTATGCATTGGTCATAGTGGAGAAGGTGAAGTCGTTTAAGCCAACTACATTTCATGAGATAGTCACTTGTTTGAGGGCGACAATTCAATTATGGTCATGCATGAAGCGATGGAATCTTTGTAGAAGAATGAGACTTGGGAGTTGTTGAAGTTTTCTAAGGGCTAAATTAAGAAGATCACTTTTGACGTGTTTATTAAAGCATCTACATAAGAGTTTGTGAGGTTCAAGGCTTGGAGCCAAGGTCTATAGTCAAAAGAAAGAAGTGGATTACAATGAATTTTTTTTTTCTTTGATAGTCAAACAACCTTCTATTAGGATCTTGCTTGCTCTTTAATAGTAAGCCAAGATATGGAGCTTGAACAAATCCATAGTGATCTTTTTGCATGGCTAGTTGGAGGAAGATATTTTGATGCATAAACCGAAAGTTTTTGAGGTAGCTAGTAAGGAAAAATATGTTTGTAAATTGAAGACGTTGTTGTATAAACATAAAAATCTCTTAGAGAGTGATATAAGATGTTTGGTCAATTCATTATCTCGTAGGGGCACAATAGAGATCTTTATAATCCATGTGTTTATATAATAAGGTTGAGAATGTTGAGTTTGTTTTGAAACTATAGATACATGACATGTTGATAGCCTCTCATGATAAGATTGAGATCAGAAGGTTAAAGATACTACTCTTTAGTGAATTTGAGGTAAAGGATATGGGAAAAATGAGAAGATGTTACAGATAAATATCAAGAGGGATCAAGCCCAAAAGAAGCTATTTCTTCGCTAGAAGAAATACATTCAAAAGGTGTTGAGACATTTTGGGATGCAATGTGCTAAAGTCGTGAACACACCTCTGACAATTGGCATATGTCTTTTTGAGATCAATTCTACTTAAGTCGATGAGGAGAATATGTTCCTTGCTCAAACAGTTAGTCTAGAGAGTAGATATGTAAAAAAAAAAACCTAGGAAGTAACATTAACAACTTGTGAAGCAGATTCTAAGATACCCAAAGGGAACCAAGGACATTGAAACTATTTTCAAGGGTGATTCATAGTGTACTTTGGTAAGGTTATCACATTCTAACTTTGTTGTGGATATGACAACTACATTGTCCATAACAGATTATGCTTTCATAATTGACATGTCATTGATTAATTGGAAAGTTATTCCCCCACCAATAGCATTCTTGTCAACCATGTTAGCAGAAGCGACTAAGCAGGGTACACGGTTGAAGGGTTTAATGGGCAATATAGGATTTTCTAAGGGGAAGATGACCATCTTCTAGGATAGGCTAAGACAATTTTTTTGACTAAAGATCATATACAACATGGTAGGAAAAAACATATTGATGTCAAATATCACTTCCTTTGTATTAAAGAGAGGATACATGTGAAAAAAAATCGAAACTAAAGAGAATTCAACAAATGTCTTTATAAAACTATTTCCTAAGAACAAGTTCATGCATTGCTTGTACTTGTTGAACATAGATTTTGGTAATAGTTGTAGAAAGAGGTTGTGGTCCAATGTGGAATTTTTTATATCTTAGTGCATTAAACATTTTTAGGGTAACGATTTGGTTGTGATGTGATCCTAAAAAAATTGAGTTTTCACCTCAAGGAAAGCTTATAACAAATGTCACTAAAAGACAAGATGAAAAATATAAATTTTGTAAAAGTATAGAAAATAAATTGCATAATAAATATTGTGTGAATATTGACATTACTTGGCTAAATGTGCATTCAACTTGTACATATAAAGGGTTAGCTAGTCTTAAGGTAGAATAATGAAGGAGTGACATCCAAACATTCATAGGGTTTCTTTAGAGAAAGGAATCAAAGTCTCACATCCCTCTTCACCTTGGTCAACTCAAAATCAAAGGCCTATATAAAGAAACTCAAGTGAGTGTTATAACACAACTTTATTAGAATTCAATATATGAGTGTTTGAGTTTGAGAAAAGTGTGATTTTTTTTCTCTCTAGATAATTTCTAGTACTTTCTCAATGTTCAAGTGACGTCATTCTCCCTTATGTTCTCTAGATGGTACTTTTTAGCTTATCCAAGTAGGAGCTAGGACTTTCTTGATCTTTTAGTGGTTTTCTTTATCTTATTCAAGGTGGAAGGCCTTGAGAAGATCACATTCATCTTTTTCTGACTTCAAGTAGAAGACACCCTTTTTAGTAAGTGCTTCATTTCCTTTCTTATTCAATTCTTTTATCCATTCTCATTTTTTCGTTTCTTTTCTCTAAAAAATAATACAACATAACCCTTTTCTTGTTGAAGCTCTCATTCGACCACTAACATACACCAAATCGAAAACCAAGAACCAACCAAATCCTCCAAGAAACCAAACAAGATAGTTTGTGGTTATCCACCTTTTAACCCACTAAAACACCACCAAATTTAAGAAACCTACACCATTCTCTCCCTCATACATTTTGCAACAAACCCAACCATCAAAGAATCCAATCTTGAACCTAATACACCTTAGCCTATATTGATCATAGCTTCCGCAAATCTTTACCAATTGTTAGTTCCAAGAATCATCCATGATTCTTCCAAGATATATCTTAAACATTACCTAACCTTTTAGACACCCTTATCCTTCCATAAGCACACAAACCACAACCTACCCAAGCTAAGAACCACTTAAGAAGTCATCTAATCAATCCAAACTAAGTGATTATTCTTTTATCTTTCTTATCTTTTTGTGTTGAATTGTGTAGCATGCAAGTGGAAAGATCTGGAACCTCATCATATTGTAGGCGTCTTGTGAGTAGATAATTTAATGACAAATTATAGATCATCTGGTGAACTAGTAACCATTGTAAATTGTTTATTTGTTAGTTAGGATTTTATTTTTCATTTTTACCTCACTAGTTGTTTTGTGTCCCTTTTTCAAGGATGGGTTGTACACCAAAATAAGATATGAGATTCAACTTACGCTTATCTTGGGTAATGCACAAGATGATTTATTCTTTTTTATATTTATGTTGCTCTTTTATCTTGTCTTTATTAGGCTTGATTTGTAGTTAGCTTTCCATAGTATTTTTAGAACTATCAAAACAAACTATTCAACCTCACCCACCACGAATTAGTGAGTTTATAAAAAAATTCAAATTTTTAGTTTTTCTTTTTTATAATTTTTTTTCTTAATATGATAATTAAAATCAAATTCCAAATTACAGGAATAATCATGAAATAAAATTATCATATTAATATGCACATAATGACAATGACATATATATATATATATATATATATTAAATATCATATTAATATGTATTTGACAGTTTTGAATTTATTTTGGCATATTATTTAAACAACTTATACATCTTGTACTTCAAAATTTTAATATTTTCTTTACATGTAGAATGATCTGTCTTTAAATAACAAAATTGAATGGCTCTAAAATTTATCCATGGATCAAGAATAACATCAATATCAAGAATGTCACAATAATGATCTCAATACTAACTAAACTTGATCATCATACTCAATGTCATATCTTTAATTGTCGGATCATCACCTTATACAACAAAGAAGTGGTGAGGGAGAGGGAGAGTAAGAGAGAAGAACGAGAACTTGTGAGTCGTGCATATTTTCTTCACCCCATTTTTTTTAATTATATTGGACTATTTTGTGTATTTTGTTTAGGTTTTTTAACATGTTGTAAGTATAGTTTATCGTACTATCTTATATTATAAAAATAGTTTAATTACCTTTTTGGTTCCTACATTTAGGGTCAATATTGAATTTACTACGATTGTTTAAAAAAAATCAATTTGGTCCCTTCTGTTCAATTTCCACCAACAACAATTGATGATTTGGCACACACAATGTCATTGGTATGCAAAATGTGGATTGTGTAGTTAGAACACATGGTATGTCCACGTAGGCACCTACATTTAGGGTTTTATCTTCTTCGCACTTGGGGTTGTGGTGGGGGAATGGGTCAGGGGTGGTGGCGACGGGTTTAGGGTTTTATCTTCCTCCCATTTAACCTTCATTTTCCATCTCAAATTTACCATGGAACCCTGATTCAGTTAACCCTTTTGTGCGTCGCAATAAGTAAGCTTTGTTGGGTTTTTTGAAAAGGATTGCGTTTCCAAATGGACACTGTCAATCCCTTTGATTTGTTGGATTTAATTACCTTTGAGCTCCAAATATACCATTTTAGCATTATCCAACAATTAAATTACTCTATGAGAAATCATTAGGTTCACATATGATCTTAAAAGGTCAAAAGTATAACATTAAATCTCGCACACCTAACATAAAAGTTCACATTAGGATCTTGATTGTGTTGTCGATCCTGTCAGAACAAACGGACTATGATATATAATTTATATGATAACTTATTGTACATTGTATATCTAATCGATTATGTTATAGAATTATATATATAATCGATTATATTTTATACATAGTCAATTATTTATATAAATTTTATAATATCTTATTATAATAATAATATCATAAATATATTTATAATAATAGAAAATATTATTATTAATAGCAATATAAATATTAAAATAATAATAATATTTAAAATTAATATATAAAATTATAAAATTAATAATATTATTATTAATTAAAATAAAATTTTAAAATAATGATAATAAATATAAATTAAAAACTTAATAATAATTAAATATATTTATTAAATAATAATAGTTTTATTTGTATAAAATATTTAATAATATTTTAAATAAAAATAAATAATAATAATTAATAAAAATAAAAATAAGTATAATTATTTATATAATTATTTATATAAAAATTATATAATAATATTTTTATTATTAATTATAAAAAATATGTAAATAAATAATTTTTTTATTATTTAAAAAAAAATTGAAAAACAAGGATAAATTTGTAAACTTAATTTTACACCTAAAAAATTGAAAATTCTTCACAAACATCATATCACTCACAAATTTCAATAAATTTTTCTCACAAATCTAGTTTAACATTCTCCAATTCAAACAACACACACTTTCTTCATATTTTTCTCCTAAATCATTTTAAATTCACTTCTCTAATTTCACTCTCTAATTCAAACAAAGGATAAAAGTTCGACAAATAGTTCCTTTACCGCATAAAAAATATACTTAAGTCAAGAAAACTAAAAGGAATTAAATGCATATTTACTTTCTACATCTTCGAAAAATGTATATTTACTTTAAAAAGGTTTATATAAATTAAATTCCTTTACAATAATATTTATAACAGAATACTTGCACTGAAAAATAACTAAAACATATTCATAATCTTTTACAATATAATTGACTTTAAAAAATGATAAAAGTTCTTTATGGACTTGTCTTTTTACGTCTAAAATCTTCAAATTACTTTTTCCGTGATTGCACATTCAGGTTATTATACACATATTAAGAACAATAATAAAGACATCACTTGCTGAAGTCATTTAACTAAAACAATTTTACCCTTTTCATAGATATATTACTTTGAATAACAAAAAGAAAATAATTAATTTAAGAATATATGAGGAAAATATATAAATGTTTTATTAAAAAGTGAGAACATAAGTCAAATCAAAACTTTTATAGAATTATGTTGGAGTGGAGAGAGTAATAATTAGTAATAGTAGTAATAGAAAATAACCTAGAGAACCAAGTTGAAGAATAAATAAAGTACGTAATTAGCTAAAACTCATTTATTTGTGTGGAGTTTATGCAATCAGAGATTTGCATTTCCTCTTATTTCTTACTCTTGTGTTACTGTTGGCATGAGTAAGGTATGTAATACTGCTCCAGTTTTCCTTTAGCTTAAGTTAAAATGATGTTAAAAATAGAAATGAGTAGCTGGTGAATAATTCCATTCTTAAGGGCAGTGTTAATATGTAACATAGGAGCAGTGTTAATATGTAACATAGAGGCAGCGTTGGAGCTCATTGTTAAGAAACAATAACATGGTCTCATCTAGTACAGTAATTAAATATAAGAAAGAATCTTAGTTGAATTCTCTTCTGGACGTTACAGTGGCTGAGAAACCTTTTGAAGCAATTCTGGGGGTAGAAAAAAAGTCCACCTTGGTCCAAAACTGGTACAAGGAGATGAAGTCATTATGACTTCCGTTCTTTGGTTTCTTGCATCTCAGGTGTGTCATACAGAAATGGAAACAAAAGGACACACCCTTCACTTAATTACTTCCTGATGTTGAGGAGCTCAAAGCTCCTCAGAGTATCATCACGGTGGCCTCTGGCGGAGGAACCGCGTGCATGATTTGCTTGTTTGGTGTCGTAGGCCGGTTGAACTCTATGAACACCAGATGGACGGCTCCCAGTTATGGTTGGCCTGCCAGTATGGTCACCTGAGGAAACTGGCTTGTTTGATGTGATCATGGCTCTTCTAGAACTGCTGCCATATCGACCACTATTGTGCTGTCCATAGTGCTGTCAATAATAACAGAATCAATAATATAATAACAGAATAATATAAACTATAGGCTAAGCCCATTACATTCAACACTCATCATATTCTGCACAAATTTTAAGAAGAAAATTGAGATTTTTTTTAATTATAATAATTTAAACTGGAAACAGGAAGTGAAATAAGTTGTCAAACAATACTCTAATATTCTCATATGAAAAGCATCAAATGGTGGTTAATATACTATTGTTAGATAAACAATATTACCAAATCCTTTTGCATCGGTACATCTTCAAAACTCCTCTGTTTGATGTGATCAACATGAGGACTTGAACCTGCAGGATTCCTCCTGGAGAATGCTTCAACTGCACCAGAGAATTTCTCTCGAATGTCTTTCCCAACTGAAAGAAATTGAATGACCCAAAATGGAATTTGAGAACATTGAACTAGTTTAAATATTGATGTGCACCATGAAAAGGATAATTATAGCTGACTGCTTTCATATAACGATTTTGAGCCACAGCATATATTAAATTTAAAAGTTTGACCGCCCAAGTTCAGGCTCATTAGGACTCAAAACTTCTGTATCTTATTCAGCTGAAAGAGAATGAACCTGAGATTTTTTCTGGCTTTTGTACATGTGGACTTGCTTGCATAGCTGCCTTGCCAGTGACATGCTGCTATTACAACAACAGTAAGTGACCAACAACAGAAAACATAACCAAAATTTGCAAGCACAAACGTACTAACCCGCCCTCTTGAGCTGCTACTGATCTGTGGATACTTTAACATAGTCCAGTCAAAAATGTAGTCAAACTGATAGCCTATATAAACAATGACAAGATCAATTTACAACCACTAAATACACTAAAAGTTTCTAGTAAAACATACAGCATTCATTGTCCCATATATTTTGGGGACATACTGATGAAAACCATCCGGGCTAGGATAGCATCACATACCTTCTCTAATAAACAGGTCTCGGAAAAGTCTCTTTAAATATGAATAATCTGGTTTGTCCTCAAATTGCAATGATCGGCAATAGTGGAAGTATGATACAAATTCAGTGGGATAAGATTTGCAAAGCACCTGTTTATACAAGCACATTATTCAACAGGATCAATAAAATCAAAAAAGGATGAGACAGAAGAGGAATATTTACGGGTTATGCAAGTGCCTACTGTTGAAAGCAAGGATTAATATAGGGTTAAGAATAAAAAAGTGGACATCAACCCGAGGGCATTTGGTCATCTAAGTATTTAATAGAAATAGAATACTTTGTTCAAAATGCCCAAACTATTGTGAAGCTGGCTTCAAGCCTGGCCTTTCCTATAAGCCTCAATGGCATCAGAATATCTAACCTAACATAGTATCAAGTCAAGATCCAGAGTTACTTTCTCCCGAAAACCTGACAGATCCAGATAGTCATAATACCTCTATGGGAGTGGACACCTTTGTCTCACTGATTTTATCATATTTTTGTTTTTTGGTGCCAGCCTTAAGTCCTTGCCAGGGAAGACTGAAAAAGGAAAATGTAAGAAAGAAATCTGATGGTAAGAAAATTATGTAATAACATCAAACCTCTTAAAGTCAAAAGGTAGAAGCATTTCTCAATTATCTAACCTTCCTCTTAAGAAATACATGAGCACATAACCAAGAGATTCCAGATCATCCCTTCTGCTTTGTTCTACCAGTTAAATAAATATAATTAGCTTATACAAAACATTCAAGTCTAAAAATAATGTAATGATTTACCACTAATCTTTTGTTGTCAGCAGAAAAAAATCAGCACAAAATATTACTCACCAATTCCAATATGAGTATTGACACTTGCATAGCGTGCTGTACCTGTAAGGTTCTTGTTTTCCCTATACACGGAAAATACATACAATTATTACAACAACTGATTGAGATCGAGGAGGATATATTTCAAACAACAGAACTCCAATACTGTGAGTTGGGTTTGGGTGGGTATCACATATTATTCTACCAGTGGTAATTTGGTGGAGCAAGTTCAATGATAATAATAATTAGTATTATTAAGGTACAAAAGTAACACTTTCATTTAAGTGCAGAGTTTCCAATAGAAGACAGCAGAAATGCATAACAACCTAGCAAAGTGATCAAATGCATACAAACAAAGAGGGGAAGATCAGTGCAATTATTAATATAGGCTAGGTTTGCTTAAGTGTTGATGTTTGACAAAATATTGCACCCTCCTTAAATAATGACACCGAACCAACCTGTATGGTATGTGCCTATGAGTCTGAAGATCCCTATACTTTTTTGCAAGGCCATAATCAATGGCATACACCTGAAATAACACACAGAAGGACGTATAATTAAAAAAACTGAAATTTGAACATGTAACTAAGTTATTTCTTATCAAAATAAGTCAAACATTTTATTTTAGTTGGACAACACAATTGGATTCTATTATAACATAGATTGGAATTAAAAGATGGGTAAAACAAGTCATGTATAACATCCATAAGTTAAAAGAATGAAAGAATGTTACAAACCCATAAAAGGGATATGAGAATTGAGAGAAACAAAAGAAAGGAACAAACTTGTTGAATGACTAAGAATATCCTCTTCACAAAGGATTTCCCATTTCATACTAACTCTATAATTTTTTTAATGAATACTTCCATATCCTCGTTGCCCCTATTTATCTGACCAATGGCCAAACCGCAAGATGTGATTATGTTATCCCCAGTAGGTGCTCCTCCTACTTTATTCAATGTAATATTCATAATCTTATATATTTTCTTGAATCATTCTTTTTGTTGGCACTTTATTACCCAATGTAGACTGTGCTGTAAATTTTCCTTTTGAGCTTGAGACACCTTTCAATCAGAAAAAAGATGCACGTCTATTTACTCCACTTCACTTTTGTTAAAGCCAGTTGTTGAAGATTAGAAAAGAAGTTATTCTTGTATAAAATATTCTAGTGATTATTTTTTAGAGATTTTAAAAAAGAAATCTAATTTATTTTGTTTACAATCATAAGAATAAAAATTCTTTAAGAACTGCAGTTGATTTTACAAGAAGCTATTCAAAGCAGCTTCTGATTTTAATCATATTTAATATTCTTTTCAACTTCTGGTAATATTTTTAAAAGCTTACACAAACACCTGAAACTAAAATAAGCAATTATTTATTAAAAAGATGTCACTCTTTAACAAAAAGAAGCTATAACAAATGAGCCCTTAATCATAAACCATGTGATTCTAAAGCTTCTCCCAACAACTTGAGTTTACCATTTGTTCTTTCTAAACATGATTTCAATTTATTCTTTCTAAACACTATTTCACTATGACGATATCATCTACAAAAAGCATATATCGAGGCATTGGCTCTTGGATAATAAGAGCTTTCAATAACAAAGCATATATTGAGGTATTGGCCCTTGGATGTACTCAACAAGAACTTTCAATAACAAGGCATAAACATTACAGCTCAAAAATGACCCTGCCATGTTTTTGAACTTTGAACACCAGTTTTAACATCCATCATACATATCCTTGAAAGCTCAAATCAAACATATGAAACACGATTCAACAAACTCTTCTCTAAGTCAAAGTCTTCCAGAAGACTTGTTTTACCCTATCATAAGCTTTTTCTAGGCCAATGAAAATTATATGTAGGAATGTAGGTTGTTTAGGTTCTTCTATTCCTCTTCATTAAACATCACAAAATAGATATACTGCTTCAACATTAGATAAGGGAATAGAAAAGAAAGAAAAAAAATAAGCAAACAAAAATCAGAAGAATTTATCTTCAACAATAACATACTTGATTTGCTTTCCGTCCTAAACCCATTAAGAAATTGTCGGGCTTGATGTCACGGTGAAGGAAACCTCTTGAATGCATATATTCAACTCTGTTAATCTGAAAAGAAAAAGAAAAACATTAAACAAATAACACATTAGTATAACTTTTTAAAGTACCTTCTTGGGAAAAAAAATTGCCATACAGACTTACTAACTGATCAGCAAGCATTAACACAGTCTTCAGTGTGAACTTCCGGTTACAATAATTGAATAAATCTTCCAGACTTGGTCCAAGAAGGTCAATAACCATGACATTGTAGTCTCCCTCAGTTCCAAACCACTTGAGGTGGGGAATCCCCGCTTCATAAAGGAGGCATATTCAATTACTCAAACATAAAATGTTGATTGTTTTCTATCATGTATTTTCAATATTTTGTTTAGAAGGCAAGGTTTGAGACTAATAGTTCTTTCTGATTTCATTTCTCGACTAGAAGATCCAGTGTACCAATCATGTCAACAGGATTAAAGAAAACAGCGAGAAATATATCATATAAGTAAATATAAACATTATGACACATTTAATTAGATAATACTTTTAGTATCCTAGATATTAAAAAGAAAGAGCGATGTAGACTTACTTCCTCCTTGAAGAAGCATATACAGTTTTGACTCATAGTGAAGCTGTGGATGCCTGGTCTTCACAGGCTCCTGGAATTTTTTGAGAGAACAAGATGGCATTGTTAGAAATTTGAAATGTAGAATATCATGAGTAATTAATACCATTAACTAGTAACAAAAAAATTATCTCCAAAACCAGTAAAATATGAAGAGGAGACCAGTATAAACTATGTTGTAAAAATATGAAGCAAAGTGAGTATCCAGCAGCTGCAAGACAAAGTGCAAAGAAAACAATATGACACTCCACATGTCACTTCAAGCATAAGAACAGATCATCCACTTATTGTTCAAAAGTTAATCCTCAACAGCAAGAGACCAACAGCAAGACATGACATTTCTTTTATTATTTACTTCAATCATAAATCATTACTCATGTCAAATTCCATCTATCGTTGTTGGTTGTTGGAACTCCCGTAGCATCAACAAAAAATTCAGGACATTTCACATCCAAAGTGACAATGTCTACTGCATAGAATAACAAAGGACCCCATAGAACGTAGAAGTAAACCAGATTAAAACAAGGTGATGATTAACATCATTATGCATATTTAAGATAATATAGTATAAATACAATCTGAACCACCAGAAAGAAAAACACAAATATATCAAGCGATCTCCAGAAATTCATGAAAGATTTCAATATAAAAAAAAAAAAAAGTGTGGCGTATCCAGACAGACAGAAAAATGGTCAAAAGCTTCAAGAAAATTAACATACCAGCTTAACAGCCACCTCCTCTCCAGTTTGTATATTAACACCTAACATAAGACAGAATATAACTTAACATTTTTTACAGCAACAAAAACGCAAAACGATACAATAAAAGGCATATAAACAAAACAAAAAGGGAAAAGAAACATGAGCATACCTAAATAGAGCTCCCCAAAAGACCCACTCCCAATTTTCCTTCCCAATTTAAACTTGCCACCAATCACATGCTCCATAATGAAACGACCTTCAACACACCTCCAACCAGCAGCAGCTGCAATGATCTTTTATTCTGCTCAGATTCGTGCCCAATTCAAAGTGATTGTGACAATCCCAAACAGAGAGGAAAAAAAACACTCCACACCCACAGATTCACCTGAGTCAACAAAATATCCTAACTTTCTTCAAAGACCCACCCAAATCCAATGAGATTTCGCAGCCAAGTCAAATTAGTACCAATTCAGGGTATCCGGGACAAAAGGGTACACAAAAACCGAATCAAATTGAAGAAATTTACACCACCACCTTTAATGAGGATGAAATTGTTATCAAGAACACAACACCGCTTCCTCCAGCTACATTCCTTCACCCCAAATCAATCACCCCAAGAAAGCACGAATTGAGGCCGCAATTTCAGAAAAATAGGACCCCATTGACTCAATAAAAACAGAATCCTTGACGTACAGGAACCCCAAAAGGGGCCAAAAAATGAACTTTTTCGCCAAACGGGTTGGGAAAGCAAAAGGGGAGGAGGAGCCTGTGAAAGATCAGAGAGGAAGAGACAAAAATGGTTCCACAAATAAGAAAGCAAGGAGATGAAGGGAGGAAGCTGGTGTGGTTTGGTGCGAGGAGAGAGAAAGATGAGAGAGAGAGAATGAAGATGAAGAATGTGAACGGAAAAAACCAAGCATGAGGATTATAGGAATCCTGTTTCCTTTTTTTGGTTGGATTTTTATTTTTTATTTTTTATTTTTAAATGAATTCAATTTTACCTGAAGTTTTTAGACTTATTGTTATTTTTTTAAAATTGTTTTTAAATAATCTGATTTTTTTTTTTTACTGAGTTTGTTTTTTTTGTCTGTTGACAAAAAATCAGAAAAAGAGACGTAAGGTTACCCGATTCCTGCTCTGTCTGCCCCATGTTTGTGCTGCCAAAAAAAACAGTTTTTCTTAATTTCTTTACATATTTTTTATTTTTTCTGTTATTTTTCTCATTCTTGTCTTTTTCTGTTATTTTTCTTTCATTTTTTTTTCCTTTTCTATGTCTGCGTACATTGCTACGGAATAAGGTCAATTATGATAGTCTTTTTACTTGGCAAAACATTTGGTGGCTATTGCTCCTTTTAATAATTGGAGAAACTTATAGAATTAGTTAGGTTTAAGTAACTTTATAATTAATAGTAGTTTCTTTTACTTTTCCACTTTATATTTCTTTCTCTATAATACATTATAGTTTCTGTTGCAGTGCTGTTGCATTCCTCCCTCAAATAGAAATAAACTAAAAGAATCAAATACAAATTTATAGGGACAGAAGCTTGGTGAATTAAATAAAACAAATGCACTGACGAAGGAAAAAAAATAAAATAAATCTACCATGAATAAATCAATTACAAATTTTTTTTTAATAATAATTATACTAATAATAAAAATATGACCAAGAGAGATTCAGTGTTGTATTTTACTATTTCTAGCTCAATTTTCACTTAAAATTAAAAGAATATTAAATTAACAAGATATAATAAATAATATATTATAAAATAGAAAATAAATGAATAAAAGATAATAGAGATGAACAGTAGAAGAAAGAAAAATGATATAAGAATGAATATCTCTTCTATTATATATTAAAATCAAAACAAATAGTATGAGAATATATAAAACAGTACACTCATTCTAGGTCTAGCTAAAGATAAAGAATCAATTAATAAATACTAAAATCAACAAAAACAAAAATAAAAATTATTCACATTTATAAAAAGAAATAACTAAGAATTAAAAAAGAGACAATTAATATTAATATTAATATCCTTATGTAACTAACTCTTTATTATTGCACAAGATAAATAATACAAATTTTATTAACTATTTATTTTATCTGTTATATTATAATCAACAAAATATTTTTATAATTTACGAAAAAAATAAACACAAAACAATACAAAATAGATCGTCCACTAATTATGAGAAGAGGAAGAGATAACACTACAATACACACTACACTTCAATTTATGATAATTATCTTGACAATATATAAAGTATTTTTTTTACATATTTGGTTTTTCAATTTTATTCTTTATAATATTGAAATATAATAAATTTGATAGTTAGTTATTTTAAATTAAAAAAATGAATTTAAAAATTTAAAAAAAATGAATTTGAAAAAAAAAACCATCACACTTTAAATTAGAGATTTTTTTAATGTGTAATTTATTATTATAAAATTATCAGACTTTAAATTAGTATTTTTACTTTTAAAATGTGTAAATAAAAATATATAATAAATTTTGTAATCAGATTTGTGAATTTATATCATATATTAATTCAATAAAATTATAATTATTACAAAGATTTTAGTTACCAATTAATTAGATTCTAAATTTAATAATTGACAGTTAATTAGATACCCATTTAGAAATTATATATTAATATTTAATTAATTAGAAGGTTTTAACTACCAATTAATTAGATTCTAAATTTGATAGTTAAAATATTAATAATTAATTAGATATCAATTTAAAAACTATATATCAATAATAATTTTTATAATATTTAAAATAATATTTAATTTAATCAATATATCAACTAATTTTTTTTATCTAAAATTAGTTTATATTTAATGACTTTTTTTATAATGTAAATTATAATCAATATTTTGTTTCACCGTTAGAAAAATAATATTTTATGCAAGAGAGATATATAAAATTTATCTTAGAGTGCACATTATATTTCGATCTTATTATTCATAATGGCTATATTTGCTTTATAACTTGAAGTATCATTACATGATTCCTACCAAGCTGTGTGATTAAGGTTTATTTTTGTATATATAAGAAAATAAATTTTGCCACCGTTAAATATATGTTATAAGTTATTTTACTCTCCATTAGTGCATTAATTATAGTATTTGAAAGTTTAATTTTCAATAAATTTAGCTTAATTATTCATTTATTCTCTACAGTATTTTTTTAAAACTATTTTACCTTTCCATTTTCTATAATTTTTCATTTTGATTTTGATTTTTGTAATGTTTTAGTAAATTACAAAATATATTAGGGACAATTGAAAGAGAAAGGATGAAAAGAAATTCATCCATATATCACAGATTATATTTTTTTAAGTCATACTTAATTTATAATTTTGTAATTATAAGAAAAATATAAAGTGAAATAAGTAATAATATTATTTTTAATAACAAATAGTGAAATAAGAAGTAGAATGATAAAAGTAATTCTTGTATCATTTAGATATATTTTAATATCAAAATTTAAAATAAACAGTACATAAGTTATTAAAAAAAAGTTAGATATTAATTTCTTAATTCATCCTTAACTCTTTGTTTTATATAAAAAAAATATATATCTTTTGCATTTTCTCTACAATAAAATGAAACCATATTCTAAATGTGGATTTTTTTTATCGCTTAAACATTAAATAAGATGAGAAACTCAATTGATATGACTTTTGATCAAAGTATTATATGTTAAATGTTTAAACATGATGAGAAGACAACTAACATGTCTCATGAATTAATAATATTGGATGATATATAATTTGAACGCTTCAAAATTGAGTAAACATGTATATTTAAAATTTATTTTTGAAATATGCTTGGATTGAATATAGTATAACCATTATATTCAATCTCCGTTACTCAAAAAGTTAGTTACATTTTAAAATACTTATTTCAAATTAAACATAGTTTATGAAGAATAATATAAATACTTGTTAAATATGTTATATAATTATTATTTAATATATTTTTATACAACTTTTTTTTGTCTTTTTTTATATGTCTTATTTATCATTATAATATTTCTAGTACGATTCTATTTTAAAAATTACAGATAATAAAAACTAAAAATATTTAATAAATAATTTATAACTTAATTTATTTTTAGGATTATAATATTTCTATTTTAAATATAGTTTAACAATAATAAATTGATAATGAAAACCAAAATAAAAATTAAAAATCAAGTTATATAATTTATTATTTAATATTTTTTCATACAATCACTTTTATCTTTAATTAATCTCATTTTTCCCAATTTTCTTGCCATCATTTTTACCATCACTCGTTTATATATAATATTTTAGTAACACCATATTTATATATTAGTTAATACACCAGAGCCGTTAACACAAAACCGTTAGTATTTTGTTTTATAACTTCCAGTAATTATAATTTTATTATATATATTATTAAACTAAATCAAAATGATTAAGATCACTACAATCTTGTGCAATTACCTTCAATCAGTTTCTACAATCATGTTATCAGGAATTCTACTCAATTATCAGTCTCTATCCTTGATGGAAAAAATTACAATCGGTGGTGTGTGCATATAGAGTTTTGTTTGATTATCATGAGTTATGGGATGTTGTTAAGAGTGGAGTGTCTGCATTAGTTGCTAATGCATTTGAGGTGCAACGAGTAGCGCATCGTGATAAAAAAGAAGGACAATAAGGCTTTCTATCTCATCCATCAAGGGATGAATGACAAGACGTTTGAGATTGTTGATATGAACTGCTGCAGATGGAAACCACAGAGATTGTTGATGTCTATATAAATAAAGTTTTTGCCTTAACAAATCAGATGAAAACCAATGGTAAAACACACTCGGAGCAGGCAAAGGTGGAGAAGATTTTGAGATCTTTAACTCCCAGATTTGAACATGTTGTTGCCGCAATTGAAGAGGTCAATGACAATAATATTAAAAAACCAATTGAACAGACTTTATAAACATGGTACTTATTGTAGTAAAGGTCGTGGTGGCTAGAATCATGGAGGCCTTAAGCAAAACAACATTGGTTCCAATCACAATCCAAGTTCAAATAACTCTTGGCGCGGAGGATGAGGAGACATGTATAATAAATCAAATGTGGAGTGTTATAACTGCCATAAACGTGACCATTATGGAAATGAGTGCAGATCAAAACGTGATAATCATTTTGTCAATTGTGCTAAAGAAGATAGTAATCACGAACAAGAGGAAGACAGAGTCACTCGTGAAGCACCTGCAGTTCAACCTGAAGCTGTAATTCAACCTGAAGTTGCAGCTCCAATTGCAACTATGATGGAGCGACCAAGAAGGCATCAACGACAACCTGTACACCTTCAAGATTGCGAAGTAAATCTTGATGATGAAGTTGTTGACAATGGAGATTTAGTTCACTTTGCTTTTCTTGCAGATTCAGAACCCGTGAGACTTGCAGATGTCATTTAACACCCAAAATGGAAAGAGTCTATGAATGAAGAATTGATGGCGATTGAGAAAAACAATACATGGCAGCTCACTGATCTTCCAAAAGGACACAAAGCAATTGATATGAAGTGGGTGTACAAGATTAAAGTGAAAGCAAATGGTGAGATTGATAGATACAAGGCAAGGTTGGTGGCAAAGGGATTTGAGCAAAGAGAAGGCTATGATTACGGAGAAATATTTATCCTGTAGCTCGAATGGAAACAGTGAGATTAATCATTGCTTTAGCTGCACAAAGGCAATGTAAAATTCACCAAATGGACGTCAAGTCTGCATTTCTAAATGGCCCACTTGATGAAGAGGTTTATGTAAAGCAGCCGCCAGGTTTCATACAATCTGGCAAAGAGGAGAAGGTGTACAGACTAACTAAGGCTTTATATGGTCTTAAATAGACACCAAGAGCTTGGAACAAAAGGATTGATTCATTTCTTCATGCCACTGGATTCAAAAAAATGAGCATCAGATCATGGTCTTTATGTAAAGACTAATGATTATGGAGATTTTCTAATTTTATGTCTTTATGTTGATGATGTGATTTTTACAGGAAGTAATCTCAAAATGATTGGTGATTTCAAGCATATCATGATTGGTGATTTCAAGCATATCATGATGAAGGAATTTGAGATGACTGATCTCGGTATTATGTTCTACTTTTTGGGCATTGAAGTCATCTAAGGAGACGATGGACTCTTCATTCATCAGAGGAAATTTGTTGATGAGTTTTTAAAGAAGTTTAAGATGGAGGATTCAAACCCAGTTAAGACTCCAATTGAAGCTGGAATTAAGCTCACGAAGGAAGGTGATGGGCAAACTGTAGATGCAACATACTTTAAGCAGATTGTTGGGAGCCTTAGATATCTCATGTGTACTAGACCCGACATATGTTATGTTGTGGGATTGGTCAGTCGATACATGGAGTTACCGACAAGTTCATTTACAAGTTGTAAATAGAATTATGCGTTACATCAAAGGTACTACAAATTTTGGTCTATTTTACTCTTCATCTAAAAAGATTGAGATCGTCGGATACTCAGACAGTTATTGGGGTGGAGATTGAGACGAGAGGAAGAGCACTAGTGGTAATTGTTTTATGATCGGAAAGACGGTTTGCTTGTGGTCATCAAAGAAACAGTCAATTGTTGCATTATCTACTTGTGAAGTTGAGTATGTAGCAGCAACAACAAGTGCTTGTTAATCAATTTGGTTTAGCAATATCATGACTCAAATTGGTTTTAATCTAGATGTTCCAATTAAGATTTATGTTGACAATGTCTCTGCAATTAATCTTGCAAAGAATCCGTTTTTTCATAAAAGAAGTAAACACATTGATATTCGATATCACTTACTGCGAGACCAAGTTGGGAAGAACATGATCAAATTGGAATACTACAAATCAGAAGATCAGATTGCAAGATTGCAGATATTTTCACTGAGCGAAGATCGATGCTTTCATCAAGTTAAGAGATATGTTGGACATGAAGGTTGTTCCAAATCAGAATTAAGGAAGGATGTTGGTTATTAATTCTGATTTTATTACCCTTAAACTATTCCTATTTTATAGCTTTCAGTAATTGTAATTTTATTATATATATTATTGAAGTAAATCAAAATGAGTAAGACCAGCTCAACAGTTTTGCAATTTGTGCAATTACCTTCAATCAGTTTCTACAACTTTTTGTCTTCTCTTATTTTTTTTTTCTTCAATTAATTCCTAAGTTTAATATTATAGAAGTACAATAAATTATATAAATCAGTGTAATAAAAAAACAAAATAAGGTAAAAATAAATACTATATTTAAAATGTTTTAAATTTGGACTACATAAATTTATAAATTAGATTTAATATTAAATAAATACTTTTGAAATGCAATTAAGTCATGAAATGATGTTTATAAATCTAAAGTAGTTTCCTATGATGACTATGACTTAAATAAGCCAAATGAATTTGTAGGCACATTTTCTCCACTTTTATTATTTTTCTAAATTAAAATCACAGAAAAATCTATAATCTACATAAACGTCACATTAACATTAAAATGCCTCATCAAAGTCATCATGTCATATCATAAAAAAAGCCATTTCATTATTTCCATGGTACACCACATATAGTTTTTCTTTTTCACAATTACATGTTTCGCCGTCTAATACATGTGTTGTTCGTGCCGACAACTTTTTTTTTTCTCCTTATATTTTTTTTTCAAAAGAATATAATAATATTTTTTTAAAATATAATAATGTATTAAGAATTTGATTTAAGTTTATTTTATTTGTAAGACTCATTTATTTATTATAAAACATTATTATCTTTTAATTTGTGTATGATTATATATTTAAGGGTCACTTGATAAAGAATGAATTTAAACTTAATTTAATTTTACAAAATCAACTTTGTAACATGTTATATTCAACTATATCATATTTATGAAGAATGAATAATTTTTAAAAAAAAATTCTTGTATAATAAGTATTTTTTTGACCAAAGTTGTAGACAAATATATAAATTATTGTATAAGTTTGTTCATTATAAAGATGTGGTACTTAGAGACAAAATTTTGATGACAAAATACTTAATTGGGTTTTCAATGAAAGAACACGCAAATACACAATTTTCAATCTAAAACAAAGAAAAAGTTGTTGTGATGAAGAGATGAAGGAAAAATTGAGCGGACAAGAATTTATGATAAAGGAGAAATAGTCTTTAGTGAAAGCAAACACATATATACATCACCTGTAATGAAGTATTAATTTAACAAATTCTAATGAAATGAAAAATTCATTTCAAACTAAATTATAAATTTTTATGTAAAAAGTAATAAATCATCATAAAAACACCTTCATATAAAATTTTAGAAATTTTAAAATTCAATATACTGTTTGATACGAAGTTTAAGAAAATTATAAGATTTTAACGAAACCAACTACAATAAAGTTCATGGAGTTTTTTTTTATCGGCCAAGAAAAAAAAGTTTATGGAGATAATCTACAAAACTGTTTATTGTGGTTTATGAATAAGTTTTTTTATTATTAAATCACAATAAGTTTTTATTGTGGTTTATGAATGAGTTTTTTTAATCAAAGACCACAATAAATGTATTGTTGAAATAGTTTATATTAAATTAAAATAAATATCAATTATGCATTTTATTTCTATTTTAATTATTCTTTCTCCTTCCTAGTGTTTCAATGTGTCCGGTGAACAACATTTAATTGTAAATTGTAATTCACCATTTAATGGAATAGAAAATAAATTTTGTGCTATGGAAAACTTTAATGAAGTAATCTACCATAAACTGATGGATGGGGAGAATATGTAACAACTTATTTTGATTCACACAAAAAAAAGTGTTTTGTTGTAAAAAAAAATTCACAACAATAGCTGATAATTGTTTATACATTGACTATTTTTATTAATATATATATATATATAATATTTTGGAAAAAAAATATTTAACAACAATATTACTAGAAAGTAAAAACTAATTTTAGAAACTAAAAATAATTAATTATTATATTAATTAAATTAAATATTATTTTAGAGACTAAAACAATTATTTGTATCTAAATTAGTTTTTATTAATATTTTTTAAATTAATATCTAATTAGTTATCAAAATTTTAATTACTAATTATTTAAATTCTAAAGTTGTTAGCTAAAACTTTAATTGCTAATTAGATACTAATTTAAAAATTATTTATTAATTATATAAATTAATTTAAATATTAATATTTTTTAATCTTTAAAATAATATATAATTTAGTTAATATAATAACTAATTATTTTTTGTTTTTAAGATTGATATCTATTTTCTTTAGTGAAAATGTTGTAGAAGAAATCATGTTTAGAACTAATAAATAAGTGAGACTCTCACTTCATATTCCATTTAGAAGGTGTAATTCATTAATTTAAAAAATAAATTTCATATGCACAAAAGTATAATTAATAAATATATGAGATTGTCATTATACTTTATGCAAGCCTATATTTATATCCTAAGAAAAATGCTCTTTTAGAACTTCAAAGTCCAAAAATAAGAACTCCAAAGTCCAAAATAAGAACTCCAAAGTCTAAATAAGTTAGAGGTTGAAGTTTTTTTAAAATAAAAGCTTTCATGTTAAGTATTACGGTGTAATTTAAGATCTCAATTAGGCTGACACTTTAAGTAACAACAATAATTTGTCATCACATAAAAAAGTATTACTTAAAAAAAATAAATAAAGAAAATAAAAAAAAATACGGGGAATAGACCAAAACTCATATGTTAACAAAAACGAAACAATACTACATAGGTAGACTATACATATTCATAAAAATTCTAAAAACAGACAAGATGGAAGCTTATTATACCAATGAAAAGATTCTCTATAAAAAAATTCTAAATTAGCCAACTTATCAGCACCCCTTCACGAAAAATATGAGTAACTCTAAACCTAATTTTCCCATAGTAATTAAGACAAACATTCCATCGATCGCGAAGCATCCAAGGAACATTTGTCCTAGCAATAAACGCAACGCAAACCAAAGCAGAATCACATTCCAGCCAAACATTAGTAAGCTCCAACTTATCAGCAACCAGAGCAGTCCTAACTTCAAGAAACGCAGAAAAAACTTCAATAAATTCTCTCATACTCCCACGAAAAATACTTCCACAAGTAGCAAGACTAGAATATCCCTTAGCAACCCCATTAGTGTTAATTTTAATCTAGCCTAGTGAAGGAAACTCCCATCTAACAGGAAGAGGGTTAATACCAAAAAATTTGGGCACATTGAAATCGAACATATCATTCTTCATTGAAGTTTTAGACGAATTATGCAGTAGACAAGTTAAATATTTAATAACCAAAATAGCCCTAGAAACCTCAATCTTATCCTGAAAACGAGCATAATTCCTCATACGTCATATCATCCAAATAGAAAAAGTTATCACAACTAGCTTAATCAATTTAACCAACAGACTACCATCACTCTTAATAAAAGAAAGAAAATCATCCTTATTAGAGAAATGATAAGTAGGAAAAATGTGTCGAACCCAACTTCAAATACGCAAAGCACTAGCACATTCAAAAAATAAATGTTGAATAGATTCTTCGTGCTTTTCACAAAGCGTACACATAGAACAAATATGCATACCTTTATTTTGAATATGTTAATCCATACGAAGCCACCCATGAAAATTTTTCCAAAGAACAAGAGTTTTGGAAGGCGAGATATATGAAGACCAAATAAATTTACCCCAACCACAGTAAACCCTTGGATCCAATAAAAAAGTCCTAGGTGATTTAAGAGTGAGACGACCAGACTCATCTAGAATCCAATTAGGAATATCCTGTTCTGCCCTAACCATGATATGACTAAAAAGATGAGGCATCTGCTGTAAAGACAATGAAATATTCCAATCACCACCTGTCCAAAACTGAGAGACTGTATCCGGAATACTAGCATCATCAAATGATAATCCTGCAATATTGAAGTTTAGGACTTCGTAATTTATCATAATGATCGAATATTTCTTAGACACCTCCTAATAGAAATTGAAGTTTATATTAAGAAAATAATGATTATTAAATTATACGCAATTATTGTACGTTATTATACTACGCAGATAGAATCCCATTATTAATGGATCACTACATAATTAGCTTGTAATTTGTAGAGAGAAAGTCTTCATACATTTGTATATATTTACTACACACAAGAATAAAATCATCTCAATTTTATCTGGCATCTCTGACAGCCCTCTCCATCTTTATCCTTTAAATAAATAAGAGATAATGTCTGGCAAAGAAAGCACCAGTAACGAGTCTGATGGAAACCTAGTACAAGGTTTTACCAGAGACCAAATTCAGCAATTGACAAAGGTTGTGTAGTGCTTAACAATAATGTGGTAAAAGTGAGATGTTTATAAACACTGCAGGTTTGTTTGCCCATAACTCGTCTATTAATTCTGCTTTTACGAAACTATGGATTTTAGATAGTGGATCAATCAATCACATTGCATCTGATTCACAATTTTTCACACACACACTTCATCATCATTTATTCCAAATGTTAATCTGCCCACAGACTCAATTGCGCCCATCTCATCTATGAGCACAATTAAATTCAATGACAATGTCATTCTCAAAGATGTTCTTTGCATTCCTTCTTTTAATTTAAATCTCATTTTTGTTGGTAAGGTAACCAATTCACTAAATTATTGTTTTTTTTTTCACATGGTTGCGTTTTGCAGGACTTGGCTACGGGAGGATGATTGGCTCGAGAAACAACATGTGGCCTATACTACATGTCCCATCTTCCAAACCAAGCCCACGCATCTCAAATTTTGACCGACCCTGATTTATGGCACAAACGCCTTGGGCATCTTCTTCGGCGTGAAAATCTCATTCTTATTCATAATACTTGTATTGTCCAAAGCTAAACAGACAAGGCTACCCTTCTCTTTAAGCACAATAAAATCTCATTCTCCATTTAATCTATTGCATTGTGAGATTTGGGGTCCTCATAAAATCCCAACTCATTTTGGAAAACGTTTTTTATACTAAATGTTATTTCTTATGAATCATAAGTCTGAAACACAACATCTCTCAGAATTATTCATTACATTTTGCACAAAATCAATTTCAGACATCTATTAAAACCATTCGCATTAATGGATTGGAATTTATTTCAATGCGTAATTTTTTTTCTCAAAAAAGGTATTGAAGGTCAACGCACTTGAGTCTACACTCCTCAACAAAATGGAGTAGTAGAACGCAAACATAGACACATTTTAAACACATCACGAACCTCTTATTTCAATCTCATTTACCATTATAATTTTGGGAAATGCGTTTTAACCGTCACATATATCATTAATCGCTTGTCATCATCTTTACTACAAATAAATCACCTTTTGAGATGCTATATAATCGCCCACCTTTACTTTCTCACCTAAAAACTTTTGGTTTTCTCTATTTCACCTAAGCAAAAATTTGATCCGCACACTCTCAATAAAAAATGATACAAATTATTTGGTATAGATGCAAACACTTTTTTACTAGTCACCTTAGATGAAAGTTTTTCCCATTTTGTCAACCGTCTTAGACGCAATCCTCACCTCCATTACAATATATTTTGCACGCTATTGACATTGACTTACCCACTCCAATACAACATTCACTCAATCCACCATTTTCTCCTACTCGTCACAATGCACCTGAACCTCCAGCAGACCAACCTTCTTCTCTTACGCAAAGAAGTCTAGCACCCATTACTGAACCTTCTCCAGTTGACCTTCCTGTTCGACAATCTAGTCACATCAATCTCACCTTCCTGGTTTCAAGACTACGTAACGGGATCCCAAGCCAATCATTCGACCACTACCCAAGACCGGTCGAATGTAACCAGGTATCCCATGCATCATTTTCTTTCTAATTCACAATTTTCTTTTACACATAGTGCATATCTGACTAACATCACAACCACCAAGCTATCCTTGATCCAAATTGACAAAAAGAAATGGACGAAGAGCTTTCCGCCGTGCAGCTAAATCAAACGTGGACCTGACAACGTTACTCATTGAGCAAAAAGCTCATTAGATGCAAATGAGTCTATAAAATAAAGTACAACTCAGATGGCAACTAAGGCTCGTCTTGTCACAAATGGTACACTCATTCTCTTTCACGTTTTTTTTCTTCTATAAACTATTTTTAGTTTTTTTTTTTTTTCTTTTTCAATATGACCAAACCATTATTTGACTTCTTATATTTATTATGATGGGTGGATCCACTTCCACGCTGTTGTCCGATAGAAGAAAATTATAGTAAAATATATTTTCGGAATTAAAAAATTAGCCTTAATTTTATATTTTCTCTTAACTTTTTTACTACTGGATACTCAGATTAAAAAATCCTCTTATTTAAAAAAATGTAATTTATATATTACTAATTTTCGAACTTTGGAATTAATTTTGAGATCATTGAAAGACCAATTTTATTTTATTTTTAATCTTTTACATTTTACAATTTTTTAATGAAATTTTAATATTACCAATTTTAGTATATGAATTTTTAAATTATACTCTTCTTATTCGCTGTGTAATTTATTAACCATGTAATAATGGGTTTCCAATTTATTAGTTTGTATAATATCAAGTATGAAATATGTCTTACATTTTAAATTATATATTTTATTAAATTGGTATGTAATAACTTGAGAATTTTTTTTATTTATATATGAAAAAAATTCATATGTAATATTTTTACATATAATTTTTTTTATGTAATCTCTTTTTATTTGTATATAAATATCTATGTAACACTTTATTTTATATATGAATTCAGATTTGTATGTAATAACTAATATGTAAATAAATATTTTTTTTTATGAATTCAGATCGGTAGGTAATAATTAATATGTAAATAGATAAAAAAAATTTATATGGTTTAGAACTTTGTTATAAAATACTACCAGAAATATACTAATGACAATTGTTCACGAATATGTGGATGAAAAACATGAATTGTGGAGATATATTTTTATGATATCAAAGGTTGATTTGAGACACATGAATCAGTGGGTGAAAACTAAACAATGGAACACTATTGTATGTTGTTTTCATAAATTAAATATTAGTACGTGACACCTACAGTTAATAATGTAGGGTTAAAAATGAAGGCATGGAATGTGTTTCATCCCTATAAATTGTTCCACTGCAGTACACATTTTCAGCAAAACATGCATCACCAATTCTTATAAAGGTTGGGCAAAATTTTAATAGGTCCAACAATATTAATGAAGTTCATACACCTGTTGTCATCACCTTACTTGCCTGAAACGAAGATAAGTAATTGCTTATAGGTTTGTGAAACAAAAGCAAATGAAACTTGAGAATCTTTTGTTTTGTTGTGCAGCTTCCCAAATTAATTTGTTTATCCTAGTAGAGAGGCATGGGCATGTGCATGTCTAAGTTTAAACAACATTTGGGACCACATAAAGAGAAAAAAAAATGAAGTATAGTAGCATTCAATGAGAGCCAAGAAAATAGGAAGTAGAAAGATTCCCTCCTGAGGCCAAAAAATGAAAGAAAAAACAGACAAACTATAGATTTCAAGGGAGCAAAATATGAACATGAATACATGTATGGCTAAAGAACTGTTTATCCTAAAATGTTCCAATCAATCTTCTCAATATAGAGCTCAATTCTGAAGCTGCTACTACTTTAAAAGTATGAACACTTAAGAGCCATTAAAAGGCTATAGGAACCTTATTGATGAAGGGAGCAAGCTAGTTAGAAGTACAGCAGGTCCATGCAGAAGCCGTGTACAAACTTGTATCCTTCCAACCAAGCCTTAATGTGCCATCAACTTGTGCAAGGCTATACCCATAAGCTGGTGAAAACATGTTCAATATCAACTGAGCTTGAGCCATTGAATTGGCACTCATTGGAACCTGTGCAAAACAGTGCCTAGCAAGTTCGGTTCTCCACTGCCTAAACTTGTCTTCACCATTCCTCTTAGGGCCTCCTATGGCCAACACATTGTTGATCTCCCTGGAGAGAAGGCCATGCTCCACTCGGTGCCTGTTTGAATCATCAAAGTGCAAGTATGCTCCAAGAGAATCAAAAAGGGTGGAGTAGTAGTGCAAGGAGGCCACAAAACGGTCCAAGAAAGAGCCTCCATGGTTCACATCCTGCTCTACCAAGGTAATGATTCTTGGGTTCAACTCCTGAAGGAGCCTCAGTGTTTTCCAATCAGGTCCAGTTGCATCGTAGAGTGAATGCTGCAACCAATGCACTGCCACTGCCTCGCCAGGCTTTACATGCAACATGGACACATCAATCACTTCCCCAAACTTGCTTGCAATGGGGTGGAACTTGAATGACATGCCAAGCCTTCTTGCAAAGTTTGAGAGTTGTTTACCAGTTTCAACAAGGAGTTCCATTGAGGTTCCCAAACATGTCATCGTGACCTGTGGTGGACCCTCCATTCTGGTGGCTAATATGTGGAAAAAAGGCGGCCATTGCAGCCCTTGCATGATGTCCAAGTCAATGATGTGAATACTGTCACAATGGTTCACTGCCTCAAGGATTGCCTGGTTGGAAGTGAAGTGAGCAAATTTTATGAAAGGGGAAACGTTGTTGAACACTTGGAATGCCGAGTTAATGCTCTTGTGATCAACCAAAGGAGAACACACCCCAAGCCAAGAATTCATCACCCTCCCAGTCATGGCCTTGGCAAAATAAGCAACAACACGTTCAGCACATGACGCTTTGTAGGGTGAGGCCACTTGTGTTAGCTCTAGTAACATCCTATGAGCCTCACCCAGGTTCTCAACTGAAATTGCCACTGCACACTCCATTAGAAGGGTTATCAGGCTCAACCCTTGATCACAAACATTGTAGCTATCATCTAAACCCGAGTGAAGATTGAAGTTCGGGGGGTCGTTGGTGATGGCCTCAAATTGTCTAAAACATGAAGCTTTTCTTTGAGTGAAGTTGGGCAAAAGTGAGGGAACAAAGTTGTGATGGGAAACCCTTGCTGTGTTATTAGCCATCAAGCTATCAGAACTGGTTTCTGGTAAGTCTTCAACAAGGTGTTTGGTGATGTCACCAATGTGTTCCTCCATCCAATCAGAGAGTTCATTCTGCCCCAAGTTTAGGCAGTGGTTTTCTGTTGCTGGTTTTGGATATAGGTTTGATGGAGTTGGACTTGGAGCTGAAAATGGCAGGGAAGTAATATTTGAGTAGTGATCCCATGTTTCATGCATGTGTGGACGAATCATGTTTGGATTATGATTTGCATGAACCAGCTCGAATCCCACTTTCATCGTAGAAGGATGAAATAATGCAAGAAATGTAAGTAACTATTATGAGATAGGGAAAAGAAAATAAGTAGCAAAAGGGAGGAGAAGGTGTAAAGGGGGCTTTGAAGAATAGGCTTTGTGCGACTTTTAAAGGCAAAGTTTGAAGAATAAGGTAGTATTGTCAATGCCATTGCCAATTCCAGGGAATGGCCGGCATAATAAAGACACTAAGAAAAAGATAAGTGACTAGAAGCTAATCATTACACGTCGATTTGGCAGTGATTTTACTATTATAGTAATGAGGTTAAATGTTTCTAAGCTTTCAGTTACATGGTTTAACTTTGAGCTATTTTTCAAAGTTGATGTGAATAGCTAGGAGAGGGATGGTTTTGTTTGTGGTGACCATGGTGATGGAGAAGCAGCAACTACCCTGTTTAAATAATAATATATGATTCATGTTTTTCACTTGTTTATCTTAATGCTCTCTGACTTCGCAAAGCCACTCAGGAATTCCAATAATCAAAATCCCAGGTCACAGATTACGTTGGTTATTAGGAATGAAATGGAAATTATTGTTCATACACTACACATATATATCATATCAGTTCAATGAGTTTGCAAAGTGCATATTAAATTTAGATAATCAACTAACAATTATCCTTACAAATATAGTTTAACATTTATTACATACTATTATCATATACACTTGTTAGATTGAGATTTACTAAGTATAATTTCATAAAACTTTAGAGATAATTAGTACACTTTTCTCTTTACTTTTTAATATATAAACTGAAAAGGTTAAAAAAAACACCCTTTTCCCTTGAACACCTTCTTTAGTTAGCAATGTCTTTTTACTTGAACACTTTTCAATCTTCAAAAGTTACATCCCTCCCATGTAGATATTTATTTAGTAGCATATAAAAGTAGGTTAACCCCTTCCCTTTGATTATTAACTGATAATAACATATTAGTTGAGTAATTAGTGAACCACCTTTTAAATGAAAGTGAGGTTTATGTTAGTTTATTAAGGGTGTATGGGTATGGAAGGACCGTCCCAATTATTTTACCATGCTACAATGACAGTTTAATATAGAAAAATCATTGATGTCTAATTCTGATTAGAATGCAAGTCTTGTGATTAATAAAGAACATGAAGTTAATGAAGTTAAATAACATGATTCAAACGACACGGCAGATGAAAAATAATGGTATCAGTATCTGTGGGCTGTTTCATGGTGTTTTTGTGACATAATTATTAAGTGAGTTTGACTTTTTCCTCATTAAGGTTGCTTCATAGGGAATGGGTTAATGGGGTTGGCTATGCTATAGAATGCTATTATTTTATATTTAGAAGAAAGTAAAGAAATAAAGCATGGAACCATTCCAATACCTTAAAAAAAAAGTGAATGTCACACTGTAAATGTGTGAAGAAATCAAATGTTGGGACTAAAGGAGGCACTCAAAATGGGTTGATTCTATGTATAAACACTCTCTACACAAGGTTAGTTACTTTAGGACAAATTATCCTTTAAAGAAGATTATAAACCTAAATTATAAAATTAGATATGTTTATGGATAAATTTTATATAATTTTTAATTAATTTTAAACTTTTATGATATTTATTTATATGTTAATTGTTTTAGTGATAACAAATATACCATTTATCAATATTAATATATTAAATTATATATATAAACATATTCTGAAATAAATATTTTTAATTGAGTCTTTCTAAATTTTTTTATTTATTGAATATTTGAAATTTTTATATTTTCTAATTGAGATATTGTTTTTAATTTTTTCATTAATACAGTGATGTGGATGTTATCTTGTAGTGTCATTTTAATGTAGAACAATAAATAAATTTTATTGTTTTCATTGAAATGTGTTGAATAATAAAGAATTATTGTCATGATATTTATGGTAATGCTACAATTTCTTGATTGACTTAATTGGTGAAATGAGAGTTATGAAGGAAGAGAACAACCTTATTATCCAATATGTTTGATATCTTCAATAAAAATAATAAAAATCAATTATTTCATTAAATGTTAATTTTTTTAACAAATTCTGACAAGTAAGTGAGATTATAAACAATCTAATTAATAAAAAAGATAAAATTTCAATTGAAAAATATACAATTTTTTTAAATACTCATAACAAACAAAATTAATAGAAAGTCAATTAAAAATTTCCAAATTTATAAATAATTAAAACATAATTAAATTTAGATTATATAATAAATAATGTTATTAATCACCGAAGGATTTTTAATCCTTGATATTAACTATCCATAAATATTTGAAATGAACAAATACATGGACAGGCTAGAAGGTTCTACCTGTCAAAAAAATCTATGAACTATTTCATCCTACAAAGTGAGGAGGAGCCATTGTGCACTGCACTTATAAAAGCAAACCTAGATTATATAATATAAAAAGTATCTAAATATTAATGATAATAAATTTATTTTATATCTTTGTAAATATTTTAGATAAGTATAAATAAAAAATGAGACATTTTTATCTAATTATATTAAAAAAATATAAAGTCATGGTTTAGAAATTGTTTGACATAATAAAATAATAAAATCATGTTTTACCAAAAAAATGTAAAAAAAAAATTTAAGAAATATTTTAAAGTAAGGCATATGTCATCTCTCAAATCTCCACAGAATAATCGAATAAGTTTTCCTGGTAATGGTCCTGCACCAATCAATCATAACAGTCTAGTATATTTGGCAGCAACTGCTTCAAGTTAGTGCGATTTTTATAGGAATACAACAATATTTAACTTTTTTTTCCTCCCTAGAATTTCTGCTGTAAATTCTTGATCAACTAATCTATTGCAAGTTTGACTTAAATTTTGCCTGATTTCAATATTAAAAAAAATAATTATTTTGTAAGTAGGAATATATACACCAAGTTAACAACAAAAACAAAATATACAGACTATGATAAGTGAAAACAAGTGCATCTTTGGTATGATTAAAACTGGAATTTCAAGGTTGATATTTTTAAGCTGAAAAATATGAGATTTTATTTTCGGGGGACATAAACAATCATGTCAACTTCTAAAAGATAGTGATCACCAAATCCAACACTCTTATAAAAATACACATTAGTTTCTGTTTTTTTTTTAATAAAATAAAACAATGTTAGTATGCACAAAGCACAAAGTAAGAAAGATGAATTTAAATTTTCACGTGATGCATGAAGCATGTTAGAATCGAGGGTAAAAGCAAAGCACAAAGTAAGAGATACAGAAGAATTTTTCACATTATATGTAATAAACATTGTGAATGTAAGTAATTAATAACTCCTAAAAATACAGTATCATGTTAACTTTGTTAAATATTACAGAAGAATTCATAGTGTGCAGAAAAAAGTAACTCAAAGCTATACCAATCCAATAATAATAGGAAAAGTAATTCTCCAATTATAAAGTGTAAGCCATGAAGTAGACATAACCTCTGAGGAATCTCGTCCAATATAATCATCAATAAACGAACCATAACACTTACAAATTCATGATATTTAAAAAAAAAATCCAAACAGGTCTTGTTCTTATATATTAAATAACTTGTCAATCATTAAACTCCAATGTTACAGGGATAAATGGTTTGCTATCATTAATGTAAAAGAGAACGCGAATATACATGGTATGTGTAACAAGGGACATGGTGAGCAGTAAGAGATTTACAAAATCAATAGTTGCGGGCCACTGACGAGACTGGTCCAAGTCATTAGTGTAATGATGAACAAATCCAAACGCATCAAGAGTGAAATTTTAAAGGTGGAAATGATTAAAATGCTACGAGTTATGATTCCTACTGTCAGACTGGATAGATCACGCGAGAAGCTTGTTATGACCTGGGAGGAAGATTCTTGTCTCTACGAGATATCTCTAACTGGGGTGGCAAGAGCTTTAAAAAGCTTCCTTGAGAAGATGTATCAGACAACTCTTGCTCTGGTGTTTCTGAATCACAATCAATCATGTCAGCCAGTTTTATCACTTCAAAAGATTTATGGTTACATTACATGTAAGAAACACAGTATAGGTACAAAGAGAAACACAAACTAAAAGAAAACAGCTTGAAGGAATATAATGAATGGTCCCAAAGCAAGAGAAAGCCTACCGAAAAGTGACTTGATGGTTGGCCTCTTTGGTTTGGACTGTTTCTTCTTCAGTTCAGCTGTGCGGCAAGAGGAAACCAAAGTCAACGCAAAAGAACAAAACACACGACCTTCCAGAACATTAAATGTAAATATAATCATCACAAAGACAAACACAAAAATTCAAAGATTTTTGCCTTTCAACATAACCCCACAAGTTTATGTTTCCTGCCAGAAAAAAACATGTCACCTCGTTGATGTGAAACTGAGGTTTTATATATCCTTCCAATAATATCTGGGCCTTCCACCCTAAGAAGATGGAAAGAATCATATGCCAGATCTAATCATCTGGACCAAGTTTAGCACATAATCTATTGATTAAAGAACTCTTAATACACATTAAATTCCCTCAAGGAAATTAACCAAAGGAATAATGCTTAAGATTGTTATTATTTGTTCATGTAATAACCACTTACTGACTTAAACAATCACTTTTAATTAATGTATCTCTTGGGCCTTTAACCCCTGTTCACAAGAAGAAGAGGAGGAGTAAAACGAAGGAAGATGGGCTGAGACTAAATGGGCTAAAAGCATGGAAATGCAAAATGTGCGATATGCATAACAAAATGTCCACATGGCAAGAGGACATTAGAGTGGAATACTGTCATGAGATACGAGGGAGTAGCAAAAGGGCGTGACAGAAGTTGGGTGAGGTATTGGTAGGCATTTGCCTTGGGGACAGAGGTTGCATCCTGCAGCTCTGGATGTTATCTTCTTTTCTGCATTGCTATTTTCCGTTTTTCCTGGTTTCTTTTTCTAAGTAATTGTTCTCCTACAACAATATCATCTATTTCCTTTCATATACTACCAGTTTCTATCAGTATCTAAGATGGAAACATATACACAAATAGAACTCCTAAACCATAATTCTCTCGAAATGGTTTTGAATATCCGAATATTCCCTCTTATAATAAAATATATCTAACATAACAAGCATAATAGCTATGAGTCATGACATGGCCAAAATAGAATCCCCAACAAACATAAATTTGAAGCAGTGAAAAGCAAAAACAAGAGATGTACCCATCCCAGGAACTTGATAATCGTTGACAATTTCAAAGTTCTTGTATGTGTATCCAACAAAATTTAAGTCCTTAGATGAAAGCATCTGCAAAGACAAAGGAAATAGATAGGGTGACAGATGTCAGGTATATAAGGCAGCAAGAAAAAATATTAAAAAAGTTGTGACAGATGTCAGGTAAAAAGAATAAAACAACCAACAATTGTAACTTGTGAGACACCCATTGGTCATTGCTAATACCAAGCAAGTATAAGCAAGTTAAACACTGGTAAGTTTTTTATAAGGGTTAACAAGAATGCCTTAAGTATAAATTAATACAATTCAGACTCAAGATGATATAAACAACCCTATATCATGAAAGTTATTGCTAACCTAGTGCTGACGTTTTGGCAAAGCCTTAATTAGGGTTTGTAAAGCAGGATGGGCCACGCAGGGTGGGCTGTCTATTCCAATCAGCTAGCCCACTTAGATCCATCCCGCATAACCCGCGGCTCGCACGGGCCAAGTGCGGGCCGAGACGAGGTGACCCGCATAACTTAAAAATATAGAAATTTCCTTTTGTACCCCCATATTTACTTCATGCTAAAAAAATTTAAAATTATCCATTTCAAATTCTACAATCTGGAATATTTGTATTCTAGATTGTGTAATCTGGAATATTGTACAATCCAAAACACAAATTTTAACTTCCAGATTCTATAACTCTTGGAAGTCTCTGAATTCCACATTCTGGAATTTGTACTCATATCTTATTCCGCATGTGTCGTGAGAAAATGTGAGACAATTTACCTACTTCATCTAAATAAAAAAATTATTAAATTTATTCCAAATTTATATTTAATTTTTTTTCATTAATTTCTATAAAAAGTATTTCCTATGCAGGTTGGCGCCAACCCTCATGTAGGAAGAGTCAGCCTGCATTGTCATCCATAGCCTTAATACACATATCAACATGAGCCATAAGTTAGGTTTCCTAAAAATTCAGGGAAAGTGTGTTCTTGTTTGAAAAATAGTTAGATGTAGGAAGTAGAAGCCAAAACATTATTAGTTTAAAGAAGATAAGTAATTCAAAAGGTATAAACCAAACAATGATGACTAACTGATTTTACCTACAACCACGGTCCTGCCTATGGTTTATACCATCTCAACAACTAACACAACTCATGACGAATAAAAGATATACCAGCAGTCTACTCATAAATCACATCCATGCAGAGCAATTAAAATAAAAGAATTCAAAGTATAAAATAATTATGACTAACTAATTTTCTTTGTACTTCCCTATACTACCGGGGGTGACACAAGCTCTATAGATAACTTGGTAACAATTTCCCACAGAGAAGCAAACGCCAAATATTACCTTCCTCCATGGACCAGATCTTGATGATGATTGACTTTGGCTGTCAGACTACAATTGCAAAAGAGAAAGTGAGAATTAGTGGAATAAGGCACTTCTAACTACAAGCTACACAAAGCGAGAATGTAAGAGACTCAAATACCTCATCAAACTTTTCAAAATTTTGAGTGTCCAACTCATCATTGACCTCAGGAATAAATGCAGCTTCCATATGATACAGCTTATCCCATTCAACACCTTTGAAGAAAGGATGAGCCTAAAGAAGAATACGGCAAAAAGGTAAAATCCATACCAAAAAGTATAATACAGCAAACAAATGAATTTAGAAAATGACAGAGCATACAGCACCTTTATTTCATCTGCACCATTTGACCCCAGCCTATGACTGACATTACACAAAAGCTTACTAATAAGATCTTTAGCTTCTGGGGACAGCCTAGCTTCTTCAGGAAATTTCAAGTAAGCTTTCCAATTTACTATCTGCACAAAAGATAAACCAAGATTAACATTCTCCATAAAATTTAGAAAAAGTTATACACAATGTTAACAGGATTTTGGTACTATAGAGTGTAGGTTGCACTATACTGTGGATCATGTTAGAAAACTTTTTTATGGAAATTGAGAGGAAAAAAAAAGTTACTTTAATGCTTGACTGAAAAAGTGAATAAATCAAGAAAGATCTCTCCGCTAACCAAGCTCCAGCTTTGTTCTAGCACATTTTCATGCCACTCCTTTCTACCTCTCCAGTTTTAAGCTAAATGCATATGCTTCCAACCCCTCTAATTAACCGTGTGTTTGGTTATCAGTTCAAACCATCCAAACAAATGTTCAATGCCAATGATACAAAATGTTTCTTCTTCGTTTCATGCTTTGGAAAGTGTGAATTACCATTTGCAATGATGAAAACAGGTTCCCGAACACACTCTAATTATCTATACTAACAGATTACCATTGATAAGAAAATCAAAAGAATTAGCTTCTGAAATCCAGGCATGGCTATCAGATTGCCTGTACTTCATAAAAAAATTAAGAATGCATTCTAAATATCAATAATGAACCACTCTGAACTTATAGAAAGTTTACTCTTTACAAAGTGAATGTCAAACGAGCATAGTCAAAAGAAACATTTCTTTCAAAAAGATTACCTTCCTACAAGTCAACATTGGATCATCAGAATAAAAAGGTGGATATCCCACCAACATTTCATACATAATAGCTCCGAGTGACCACCTGTGAATTTTGTAAAAACCATCATTGCATCAAAATAAAATATGTAACCCAGAACTTATATTCATAAATTCCACATAAATGAAGCAGAACCTAACATCCTTTTAGAACATTTGAAAAGGCACTAATAATAAAAAATATCCCAGATTGCATCCCAGTAAGAAATTTGAATGCCAAACTACATTGAAACTTGAAAATTATTGAAAGATCACCAGAAATGAATGAAATGACAAACTCAAATGTTATGATATACATACATCGTAGCATGAAGAAATTAATATTTGATAACATGCCAACATTCACACACATAAAACTCACCAATCACATTCCATCGCATAACCTTTCTTCAAAAGAACTTCTGGAGCAATATAATCGGGTGTACCAACTGTGGAATAAGCCTGCAAGGGTTTATACATTCAAAAATTACAAGCACACAAAAAAGATGCATAACAAGGCCATCTTAAACCATTAGTTTAATGGAGACACTTTTTTTATTTTTTTCATTTCAGGTTGGGTGAGCAGATAGGGGTTTGATATGTACAAATTATCATAACTTTTAACATTTCACTGCATAACAAGGAAAACACAACATCAAGTTTTACAATTGCATACACTGTCATAGCAAATAAAGGAATTAAAAATAATAGCCTTATAGCAGCGAACTTACAAGTGTTCTCCTGTTCATTTGCCAGTGTTGAAGTTGTTCTTGTTGTGAACGTTTAGGAGCTGTCCGCTCATCATTTTGTGTAGTTCCATTCACATTCTGACCCACAGAAAAATCCTTTTCTTCAAGTGTATTGCAATCTAATGGTTTACAAAGTCCAAAATCTGACAATTTCAAGTGCCCGTATCTTTCAAGTAATAAATTGTCCGGCTTGATATCCCTGTAACACAAAATATTGAAGAGACAGACTTATACTATTTATTAACCGATGAAATTTGCTTTAGTTTCAAACATAAACACTAACAAATAAATGTGGCTTCATACATCAACAGTTTTCACAATTAGATCATTTTAAAATTATTTTGATAGCAATTAGTAAGACTCACAATTGTAACAGTATATTCTGGAAATTAGCTCAGTTATATCAGCATCAATTAAAAGATAACCCTGCATAAAAATGTTCAATGTGGAAACCAAGGAAATAGGACTTCCCTGGAAGTAAATGAACAAGTATATTCATACCTGTGTATATAATTGTGTTTATGTATAGATTCAATAGCCAGAACAGTTTCTCCTACATAAAATCTTGCTTCATCTTCAGTCAAGGTATCCTTCCTCATTAGTAGAGTCATCATATCCCCACCCGGTAGATACTCCATAATAAGATACAAATATTCAGCATCCTGGAAAGAACAATAAAGTTTGACTATGCAATTGCTGTCAACCTCTGCAAGGAGATTCCTTTCAGCTTTAACATGCTCAACCTGAAAAAATAACAAATGGGAATAACTATGAGGACCTTATTGACCATAGGCATTTAAACTACTAATTTCTGGATAACATAATCTAGCTTGACCAATGATTGTAAACCTGGCCTCTGCGAAGCATCTCTGATTTTTTTAGCTTCTTCATTGCATACACATGACCACTAGTCTTCTCCCTACAGACTCTGACCTGGAAAAATTCAATTTTCAGAGGGAAAAGTGGGAGAGGAGATCATTGGATAATTCTGCACCCTTTTACACAAGAAATCCAAAAATGAATCTGTAGTTCCCGAAAGAGTAGGTGCTTCAGCACATAAAATCTTCAACTTATTTCTTTTTTAAGATAGAAATCAGTCTTTTATAGGTTGAAAATCATTGCTAATATTTTATGGAAATCAGATTTTTTTATATCTTTTAAGATAGAAATCAGCACATACATTGATCAGAAGTTTGAGGAAGAAAGTAAAGTCAATCATATCACGATAATCATATACATACCTCTCCAAATGCTCCTTTTCCAATCATTGTTAATAACTCAAAATCATCAACACCCATCTTATGCCTCTGAAGGCGCATATATTCAGTTTCCTTTTTCTCTAAAAATTTAAGCAGGTTGTTTTGATCCTCCTCAGAGACATCGGCATCAGCCAACTTCTTTTCCAAGATGGTTCGACTGTAATAAGTAAGTGAGGTGTTACAAAAGTTGATCATATGTTTTCCAATGCAACTAATACAGTTCACATTAACATTCAAGCAAATTACAGTTTCAGCAATATTAACATGAACCTCAACATAAAGAGAACAGAGGAATCCATCTCCCACAATAGTACATTTCTGATCAACTAAATTATGAGACCTTTATAGCTACCACACTAGAAGAGTTTGTTATATGGGCCAATGACCTTGAGTCTCATCAAATCTTTCCAATTTTTTTAGCTGTACAATGGTCACACTAAGGTTAGATCCTACGATCTCATGCATACTTACTACGCAATCCTCATTGCTAGGCCAACCCTAGTGGGTCATTAAACTTTCCAGTTAAGAACATAGAAGAGAGATATCTTCCAACCCAGTAGATGCAAGTGCACATACAAGCTTCATAAAAAAACAAAACAAGTAACCCGTTTTTTATATGAATAGTCCGCCAAACTTCACAAAAACATTAAAACCTCCAGGCGGAAATAATAACAATGCCAAATTTGAGTTAAAAATACAAATGTTTTCGTAAGGCTGAACTCAATGAGATATAAACCAACTTCAATTTTCAATCACAACTCCTTTCGAAAGTTCATCCTGTATTCTTGGATAATCCCGCCTAAAACCAGAACAGCCATGTGCCAAATTTAACTATCTTTCAGTATGAGTCGTATCTATGTAGTGATGGAAAACTACCACGGCATTACTAAAAACATATACTAGAAGATTTACAGAACTAGAGTCCAACATGATGAAAACAAATACCAACAGAGAAACACTCTATCTAACAAAACTTATAACACTTTAGAATCAATCGACCGGATCAGTTATAGAAAGCTGATATAGAAGCACCCTTATAGATTGACGCAAGACAACTCTGGCCTCAAGAAAATTACTGGAAGACCTTAAAAGAAAAGAGAGGAATCCCACAAAAATGTACCCAAAAAGCTATACCCAAGTGGTTTGAAAACAAACAAGTGTCAACACTTGATGTTTCCGGATACATAAAACACTATCAGAATCAGCGATTAACTGAATCATACCGCTCCTTCCTCTCCTGAAGGTTCTTCATTTGCTCCTTGTAATGGTTTTCAATGTACTGCTTTGCTGCGGCCACCTTCTGTTTCGTGACACTAGAAAGCACTGCTTCATCCACCGCCGCATTCAAATCCTCGTTTTCTCCATTACTATCCTCCTCCTTTTTCTTCGCAGCAGCCCTGGTTCTATCTCGAGGCTGGAACTTCTGAAGCCAACTCCTTGCAGAATCCATTTCCTCGCCTCAACGCTAAACAATCAACCTTCTAACCATTCCCGACACCTCATTCCAAACCCCTGAAAGAATAAACACAAAAACCCAATTTTAAGAAATCTTTATCAATAGGAACACAACTCCCTACAATTTTCACACACAAAAAAAGGTAACATATTTAGTCTCATTTTCCTGCACTTTCTATTTTCGCCGACAAATATTTACGTTTTTCCCACACCAAAAAAAAAAAGCTCACTGAAAAAGAAAAAAAAAATGAAAGATTTACTTCCGGACACCTCAATTGCTCGATTTCAAGCGTTTCCAGGGCAAAACAGTAAAATCGATGCCCTGAAGTAACAGAAGCAAAAAGGATTTTAGGGTTTAGGAACGGCACGAAGAAGAAATCAGAATGTAGAAGAATTGAGGTTCTAGAAAGGAGCTGAGGATTCGTATTACCGCGTTATGAAAAAAAGTTGGTCTTATTTAGATCCGACGAAACCCTAAAGAGAGGGAGAGAGTAGCAAATTGGTTGTGCAATGGCAACGACAATGGCCAATGACTTCAGTGAAGAAACACTGAAAGAGATCAATTTTGCGCGTTATTCAGTGTTTCAAGCTGTCTTTCTCTCTGTGTGTATCTATCATGATTCCTACATGACATGGCGTTCACCTTTTCTGCCAAATTTGAAACCAAATCTTCTTCTTTTTTTTATTTATTTTTAAAAATAAAAATAATATCGAAAATTGCACAAAAAAGGGCAATTTTAGCATTTAAAAATTAGTTACTTTGGATCCCGCGAGAAACCGGTTTCGATTTCAGTGTTGTCCCTTTTTTTACTGAAAATAATTTTGTCTCTTTTGAAAAAATAATATTCAAATCGTTTTGGGTAACTTTAAAAATTGTTGTGTAGCCACCACCACTGCCGCCGCCGGTGGCCGGCCTGAATTTTGGAAGCATTAGCAGTGTTGTTTTATTTACAAAGTTTTGAGAAACAAGAATTGAATATTCTATTATAATATAAATAATAATTTATGAAGGTGTGAGTTGAATGTTATTTTGAAATTGGAGTGTCAAGCTTCCAATCATATATTTAGGATCAAATTTTGTCTTGATGTCTTTATATGAAACAAGATGAAAGAAAAAATAGGAAAATGTGAGAAGAAATTATTGAATAAGTTATGAATGATTTATTTAATTAATATATGTATTTTGATTGGTTGAAATTGACTGGAAAAGTAGGAGTCAATTATTCAAACCTACCTGCAACACTTCTACCATCTTCTTCTAAAGGTTTTATTGCACTTTAAAGGCAAAATGTGTCAAAAAGAAAATTCAAATGTAATTTTAGGATCTAAATGAATGGAAAAAATGTAAAATTTTGAAGGTTGAGCAAAAAGTGAAATTAGGTTATTTTTATTTTAGGAATCAATTTGACTTACCATTATAATTTAAAGAACTAAATTGATTAATGATTTATAATTTCATTTATCATGTTTCCATTCTTATTTAGTTTAGAGACTAATTTAACCCTATAAATATAATTTTTTTAATCTAAAATTTGAATTTTATATATATATATATATATATATATATATATATATATAATTTTGGTAGTGTTGTCCTTGTCCCTTAATTTGAAATAATATATATATATATATAATATCATTAAAAAAATCATTCAATAGTAATAATATTATTTTAGAAATTATACAAATTATGTAAAGTAGTTTAGGAGGTTGAATGTTCTTTCTGCATTAATATACGTTCAAATATAATGTTTTAATAGTTATTTATTGTTGGTAAATTAATTAATTTCTATATGAAATTATTAACTCTTTAAATAATTATGCTTATGATGACATTTTAATTAATTATTCAAGTTTAAACATCAATGCTTACAAATTAAAATCAAAACGCGTGATTTTTTTTTTCTTTTTATATTCGGAAACGTAACTCTACTTAGGTAGGGAAGGTCATATATGCCTATAGATGTATGCTAAGTTTGAAATGATTTTGTTCCTTCTTTTATTAAGAAAAAAAAATTGCTAACACTTTACCAAAAATATCACTTAATAAATATGGACATATTTTGTTTTTAATATAATAACAAATTATAATATTAATATAACAACTCTAATTCTGTTAATTTTATTTAAACTCTACTAATGATTAATGATCTCAGTAAATTTGGGTTTGATTCCTGCAGAAAAATTAAATTACTTTTACTAATGACTAATGATTAATGATTAATACAAGTAAGACGTATTTAGTTTTAGTAATTGTACTTTTTTTATTAAAAGAAAAACTAATTTTAATAGATAATTAATATTAAATGAAATACTAAAATATTTTAAATCTACTAAGCAACAAATAAAAAGTTAAAGATTTCCTTCAAAATTAATTGTATAAGATGAATATTTTCTCTATCAAACATGACAATTACAAAATCATATATTGAATTACCTTAACTATTAATAAATAATAAATTTTAAACACACTTATAAAATTAATTTTTTGTACTAATATTATGATATTTTATTATACTAAAAATAAAATATAAGAGTTATTTTACTGAATTCTATTTACCTATTGTAGAATTTATTTAGTTATTAGAATTTGTGTGTGGGGTTATATTAGTTACCCCAAAAAAACGTTAAATTGGAAGCTTTTGGCATGTACAAATAAACTTTGTTTGGACCGCAAATTTTCCAAACCTAACCAAACGTATAAGAAAAAAAGAAAGAATAGTTAATTTATCTCAACTTTATTTTTTTTAATCAGAAAAAAATATAATTAAAATCTTACATGGATATCACTGTGATTTGAATATTTCGTGTGAACAAAGATGGTAAAAGATCATAGGTAAATTGTTTGGTGCTTTAAATAATCGTCAATGAAAAATAAAATCCTTGTTAAAAAAAATTGTAATATATTATAGTTGTTCAGACTAGTATGATACTACACTATCAATAAGTGAGGTGCTACGTATATTTTTGTAGTGTAAATATTAAAGTAATTGTAAAATATTTCATATGAAATATTTCAGTGTCATATTATTTATATTTGTATGATATTTTTATTATTAGTGTTTAAAATCACAACTATTGTTATTAGAAATGTGTTGTCTGGGTGAGGTTTTTGATATTTTTTAGTGTAAACGATCTTAGTTGATCTCCAGATAATTTGGGAGAAATTCATCTGATAAAGACTTTTCGATGTTTAAATAAGTAAGAGGACGGACACTGATGGTGATAGATGCACAAAGTATGTAAATTAAGAGTATATAATATAAAGAACTGTACTTCCTTAAAAGTTAGTATTTATAGATATTTTTACGACCTTGAATTGATTGTATGATAGTCATATAAACTATGAGTATATGGTTTAATTCATAATTGTCATTGACTCAATTATGAGATATACACTTACGCATAGGTTTTCTGTCTTTATGACTAATAAGTACATTAACTATATATTATTAGGTTATTTATGAATCTATACAACAATTTATTTGTTCGTATTCTAAGCTTGCGGTATCTACATAATCTAAATATTAATATTCTCTATGATCTTACATATGTAAGGAGTGACATGAGAAATCAAGAATCCCAAAGATTAATGATAATATCACAAGATGTACATGTGATTTAGTAATAAATACTAGGTAAGGATAAATGTGAAACATTTTAATATTTTTGTCTTCAAGAATGATCTTCATAGTTTTCGACTATAAAGATAATTAGTTTTCAGTAAAAAAGAAGAAGAGATCATGTCTGAGTTCTATATTACGATATTTTATAATGCTTAAAAATATATGAAAAATATTTAAAACCATAAATAATCATTAAAAGGTTTTAAGATATGAAAGAAAATACTCATAATTTTACTTAAGCTATGAATTATTCAACATTTTTTTGTTTTTGTTTTTGTTTTTTGATGTAAATAATCCCTATGCTTCATCATCTTCCATTAAACATCATGTAAGAGTTTTAAACAGCATGATCAATTCCTTTAATGCACCCTCTTTTATATTCTCCTCACATATAAGTAACACATCCCTTTCTTTTCAAAAGAGAAATACTAAATATCATGAAAACTCATTGGAGGAAACTCTTGATGAATTATTTGGATCATTTCCATCAAAAGTTTATTTTTATTTCTACTCATTAATTTTCCAATTATATGAAGGCTTTTTATTGTGACTAATTAATGTGGTGATTTTTCATGCTATTTAGTAATCCTCTTTTTTAAATTTAAAAGTTGCAAACCCAATAAAAACACTTGTTTTGAGATAATCCTCTATTTATCTCTTAATTTAAGAAAATAATGATATCATCAATACATTTACTGTGATAACCCTAAAGAAAAAAAAAATATTTTCTAAATTTTACTCTCATGCATTTAAGTGATAGAAAATAAATAAATAAAATATTTTTAGTGTGTTTTTATTAAGAAAATAATGTGCCCATTTTATAGAGGCAAATTTTAGCGATACCATAAACTACAAGAAAATCATGAAATAGAAACCAATTTTAGAAAAAATAATAATTAGTTGCTATATTGACTAAATTAGAGACCATTTTAAAGACTAAAAAAAATTGATTTCTAAATTAGTTTTTATTATTGTTAATAGTTTCTAAATTGGTATCTAATTAACTATCAAAATTTTAACTACCAATTATTTAAATTCTAAATTTAGTAGTAAAAACTTTGGTAGCTAATTAGATACCAATTTAGAAACTATCTAACAATAATATAAACTAATTTAGAAATCAAAAGTTTTTTTAATTTTTAAAATGGTCTCTAATTTAGTTATTATAACAACTAATTATTTTTTTGTCTCTAAAATTGGTTTCTATTATATGATTTTCTTGTAGTGATATCAAATTTTCAATTCCGATTTTCACTCAATCTTATTGAAAGTGACAAAAATAACCTTAATAAAAGGAGGGTGTGGATAAAATAATATATTTTCAAAACTATTTATTTGAAATATTTAGAACACATTTTTTAATAGATTTTTTTTTTCTATAACACATTTTTTAATTTTGAATTTTTTTTCAGAATGTATTTTCAGATTTTGTATTATAATTTTTTTTTTCAAAATACATTTCCAGATTTGAGTTTTGGGAACACATTTTTGAATTTTGGAAAAAAAATTCTGGAATGTATTGTGTTCCATATTTTTTTTTTTCTAAAATGTATATTTTATGTTTTGGATTTATTTTTCAAAATGAAATTTTGATTTTTGAATTATATTTTTTTAATACTGGATTTCAAATCCAGAATAGAAGATAATTTTAAAAAATTTGAAAAATAATAAGATGGAGGTTTAAATTGATATGGTGCAGGAAGAAGTTGGCTTTGTAGAAAGGAAGGAAAATAAGAGGCACAGAAAGAATAGGATTTGGGTATAATATAATATGCTGCAACATTCAATTTGGCTTTAGAGGTTTTGTTTGAGGAAGGATTAGAGGTGTCACTTTGTTGGTTTTGTATGAGATTGAATATCTGTTTGGGTGGCAAAGTGCGCAGGCCTGACGTTTTCAACCTGTTGACTCGTATTAGTTCGTCTCACATAACCTGTGGTCTGTGTGAGCCAGCAGTGGAGCAGGGCGAGCTGGCCTGTTAGTTCGCAAAAATAAAAAAATTAATTGACTTGACAACAATGATTTAGTGGAGGGTGACAACTTTGAGTGAAAGAAAATTAGGTTTTTCCTCAAAACACAACGCAGTTACCTTGTTAAAAAAACGCACACAACACACGACACACTATCCTTTGCAGTGCCGCTGCTTGGTCCGCTTGCGACTCCGCGTGGCTTCGCTTGCAACTGTCGCGCGCTACTACCGCTCCGCTACTACCTCCACTCCTCCTCTACATTCAAAAAAAAAAAAGCGAACCAGACCACAAGCCCGCGGGCCAACTTGCACGCGGAGCGGGTCATGAAAACCAGCCCGCATTTTGTATGCGGGGCGGACCAACCCGACCCGCATTTTGCGTGTCTAAGCGAGATGAACCGGCCCACTTTGTCACCCCTAAATATCTGTATTAGTTTAGGTAAGTTTTTTTTATCATTGTTGTAGGTTATATGTTTGGGTAGGTCTGGTTTATCTCAGGATTGAAACATTTTAAGTGTTTCTGTTAATTTTGTTTTTTTATTATTGATAAAAAATACTTAAAACAATTTTTTTTTCTAATATTAGACTTTCATATTTTTTAAGTTAAATTTTTTTATTAAATTAAATGTTCATCTCATTTTTTATTTTTCATATTTTTTTATTAGATCATTATATAGATGACATAAAATAATATCTAAATTGTAGTTATTTCTATTTGTCAAAGTATGTTGGAGAATAATTTTCATGTTTTATTTATGGAAGGAATGTAGTAAAAAGACTTTTTTTTTCATCTACTAAATAAGTGGGCTTTATATTTTAAAGATGAAGATCACATTGATGATATAATTTCTAAACGAAGTATTACACCATGGATGTTCACATCTTGGATGGAATGTAACAAAAAATTTCAAGAGGTTAGAGATCTAACATGAGTAAGTTTTTTCAAAGATTGTTTGTGTGAAAAAAAAGATGTTGGAAACCTACGAGAAAAGGAAATATCATTGGATAGCTAATTTAGGTACCACCGAGTACTTTGGAGAACTTTTATATTAAGGATGCTATCATTTGTAAAATGACCTTTGTCATATCTATACGACAAACATGATTTGCATAAGAATAACTAATTGGGATATCACTAAGTACTTTGAAGAACTTTTCTATAAACAAAGAATGCTAACAACTGTAAAATGACCTTTGTCATATCGACATAAATGTTCATAACATAATACATTCCACATTTAAAGAAACATGATTTACATATTCCACATTTAGATAAGCATGATTTTGCACAAGGGTTTATAGCAAACGATACATACAAAAATATGTAGAAGCTATTAAAGAAGCAAATGATTGGGGTTCAAGACATTATATAAGAAAATTGTGTATAACTATAATTTTATCTAATTTTATAAATAAACCAAAAGATATGTGGAAGAGGACTTGAGAATGAATTTCAAATGAAATTTTATATGCCAAAAGAAAAAAAAAGTGAGAATACCCGAAGTACAATAAATTTATATTCTATAATATATAGTCAAAAGTCTATCCATCTATGTCTTATCATAATGGTTTTATTACAACATATTTAGGAAAGAGGTTGATATATGCAGAACTTGATTATAGCATAATATACCAACATCATTAGCTCAAGTGAAACTTTAATCCCCTTACAATAATATATTTTTTTGAATTATATGTATACATGATCACTAAGAAAATTATTTGTATTAGACTAATCTAATATGATTTTACATCTTATAAATTTTATGGATGAACGGATTTTTTTTTATAAAATAATTTAGACTGTCAACAAGAAAGAGAAGTTATGTTCTTTTTATTTGTTATAACGGATCGATGAAAAACATCTACTACAATCATGAAATAGAAACCAATTTTATAAATAAAAAAATAATAAGTTGTTATAGTGATTAAATTAGAGACCATTTTAGAAATTAAAAAAAAATGTTTCTAAATTAGTTTCTATTATTGTTAAATAGTTTCTAAATTGGTATCTAATTAGCTACCAAAGTTTTAACTACCAATTATTATTTAGATTCTAAGTTTAGTAGAAAAACCTTACTTGCTGCTAATTAGATATCAATTTAGAAACTATTTAACAATAATAGAAACTAATAGTATCTAATTTAGTCACTATAACAACTAATTATTTTTTGTCTCTAAAACTAAAATTGGTTTCTATTTCATTATTTTTTTTTTTGTAGTGATGAAGTGGAAATCCAAGTGGAAGAGATTAATATCAATTTACAATCTCAATAGAAAATTGTTTAAATTGTGGTATCAAGTGGAATCACACATTTCTTGTTACTAGGAAGAAGAACAACACACTCAAACTTTAAGATTCCAAAACTCACACCAGATAATTAAGTTTGTAACACTCAACAAGGAGGTGAAGTTTCTGGATTATTACAATATATTGAGTTTATTATTTGGAATTAAACACCAGTGACATAATTTTTTTTTTTTAAGCATTAGACAAAACTTTGAATGACATGATGAGAAAGAAAGAAAAAACTTAACTCTGAACCTGGTGGAAAAGTAATAGTTTTGAAAGGTGATTTTAGGCATATCCTAATTGTAATTCTTGGAGGAAGCATATTGAACATTGTTATGAAACAATTAGTGCTTCCTATCATTGGAAACATTGTTTGCTGATACAAAAAAAATCATTGGAAATATTACAACATATTAAATTTGACAAGAGAAATTCAAGAATTCTTTGAATGGATGATCAAAATTGGAGATGATAAATCATCTAAACCTAATGATGGATTAGATTAATTGAAATACAGATCCCACAAAAAAATTTATGAGTTTAATCTTTCTCTTTAGCTTTAATACTAGTTTCTTAGTTTTAAAGTTTACCTAGCTCTTGCTTCTTATCAATAAGCTACTCTAAAATACCTAAACACTACAATTGCAGCTATGATTGATGATATTGAACACAACATATACTCATAGAACCTAAAGTATACCAACAACTATATATTACCCTATAAGTTTCATAATTTTACTCTAGGAAATAATAATATAAACTAAATAATATTCTAAATACTATTTTTAATATTTTGAGATCATCGAATAAAACCTTAAGCCGCTTGGACCTCTTGAGGCCATCCTATCATCTTTCCTCTTAAACTTGTGACAAGGAAGTACTACGTAGAAGTCTGTAACAGCTTAAAAAATAAAGCATCATGCTAGCAAAAGTATTTATCCTTAGTAAGTAGCCTTCATTTATGGTGTGACAACGGAATACAAGTTATCAGCCAACCCATGATTCCATGGTGCTTCCAAATATTATAAAACTTCGATTCAGGCTAGTTTACAAGTATAGATACTCCAGAACAAATGTTGAAAATATAAGCAACCACAAGCATAAAAGAATGAATTACTTGTATTTTTTACTCAAATTATTTTCACATGAAATTGTCATAAAGACTATCGATAGTACGCCATGTGTCTGGATGAAAAGAATGGATTACTAGCAAAAGTCTTTTGGACAGGGTTCTTTTTTACAACCTTTGTTTCAGCACGGAGCCAGGCCTCAACAACAGACAGCAGATTAATTGAAGATTTCAACTCATTGACATCTGATATCTTTTCTGCTCTTCTCAGTTCACCATCTTGTATGTATGCCAAATGAGTTGCCCATGTCTCTAGTCCATCAAAAATATGAGTTGCATATACGATTGTAGCTTCTCTCTACAAAAAGAAAAATAAAATAATATAAGCATTGTTTTTTACCCCAAGATTCCAGCCTTTGCAAAATGGGTATTTATCACCTTTCTTTAAGAGATAATAATCTATCCAGTATACTTCGTCGCTTGTAGGAATAGAAGATCAAATTCATATCATTATATTTTAATATGATTATCAATTTAATAAGGACCAGTTATCATCTAATGCACATTGGGGCCATCCTCGTTACGTTTTCTCATTTGCATATCTAGTGTGTTTAAGCAGGTATATAGACAGAGCATGCAAATACCTGTTCACATTCTTCCCTAAAGAAGTCCAATAAATCCATCCGAGTAACAACATCCAGATCAACAGTGACCTCATCAAGCAAGAGAACCTGAAGTGTCAATCAAGGGTTCTAGTTATATAATTCGGTTTGATTTGACCTGTTGAAGTACATAGACAAAATAATACCTTATATGGATAAAGAAGACCGAGACAGATTTGCACTCGACGCCGCTGCCCATCAGATACCTTGTGCATTCGCCACTGCAGATCGATATCAAGCAGCTCAATTAACTTGTCTCTCCGATCTGGGTCAGCACCCTCAACTGATAAAAGTAGAGAACACCATAGTTCTATAATACATCAGGGCCAGATAACATTTGAATTTGAATTGTTAATTATCATATAGAAGCTCTAATGCAACATTACAGAAGCCAGATGCAGACATGAGATGATGATTAGCTTTTCTCTTGATATTTACAAATAAAAAAATGGAGAAACAAATAATTTTGGCAATAAAGACAACTCCATCTAAAAACCCACCTCCAAAGATCATATGTTCAGCAGAGAAGTCTCCTTGAAGCGGAATTTCTCCCTGAATATATTAGCAACTACATAAGTGCTGGTAATGAAATTAATCAAAGCTTAAAAAAAAAAAGATTGATTTAGGTTCAATTCTTCTGTAAACGCACCACCCAAAGTTATACGAAGAAAAATCAGTAACACAACAATTGTGTCAAAAGAAAACTATTAGAGAACTGGGGCCATGAAGTGGGTTACTGTGAATTGTAATTCATGAACATCAGGCTCTTGTTAGGACCAAAAGCCCACATTATGGACCAGGTTGACAAGACATGGCTGTTTAGAAGAAATCTAACTGTAGTTAATAGTTCAGGCCAAAGAGAACACAAAGGCTGTGCGACTAATCTATACTACAAGAGAGGCCTACGACATACTCAAGCTTCCTAATTTAAAGGAACATATTATAAACAGATAAAATCTATGAGTGAACTTAGGTCACAAGATTATATTTTTCTTAATTCACACAATACCATTTACAAGCACCTATTCTAGTCTATGAAGAAAGAAAACCACTCGACTTTAGATGATTTACACCTTATTATTATAGATAAACAACATGATAGAAGAGAGGACGGTAAAACCTATTCTCCTACCAAACTCACTACATTAGTATTCCAGAAAAAACAGTCACCAAGAAGGAAAGGAAACTTGACACTGGCTTAAAACAAAGTTGAAAGTAGAAGAGTGTTAGCAACACAGTCTCCAATAGATGTCTTTTAACACACTGCAATTCGTTATTAGTTAAAATATATTGAAACTTACAAAATCAAGAAAAAAAAATCATTTAACAAAAAGTAAAACTCGCAAAAATTGTGATTTCTAATAAATTTTAGCTAATAATAGAGAGTACATTCAATAGAGTGTATAGAATGGAACTCACAGAAAATTGTGAATTTCTAATACGTCTTAGCTAATAATGGAAAGTGCATTCAAAAGGAGTGTATAAAGAGAGTGTTGCTAGCATCTCTCTTGAAAGTATCTTCCATAGCAAAAAGGGCAAACACTGGCTCACAGCAAACCTTGTAAGTAGCTCACAAGATAAGCAGGAAATACATCCGCACAGTCACCAAGAAACAACACTAGGCAGTTAAAACCTTCTAAAGAAAATTCGAAGACTACACAAAGGAGTTCCATAAGTTCGGGTGCGATATTCAGAAGCTTATATAGTTTCTCCATTAAACAATCCAAACAGACTAGCACAAAATTCACGGCATTATGCTCAAAGATAATTATATCTATAAGTGAACGAATGGTGATTAACAAACTGTAAACGCAAGAAAAATGGAAAGTTTACTCCAATTCATAACCACATCCAAAAATCATGAAGAAAACAATATATATATTAATAAAAAAAAACTTACAGCGGAGCCAACGTTTTTGCTCCAGGATCCGCCCAAATAAGCGAGATCTCCGCTACAGACGAGTTGAGTGTCGTGAAAAGCGGAACCATTCAACACGCGCACAACGTCTCTTCCTCCAACCATATGCTTCCCCGCTAGAATCTTCAGCAAAGTCGTCTTACCTGCACAAACGCAATTAACGAATTGAAATCCTTGCACGTGTAACAATAATAATAACAGTAACAATGAATGCGAAGTTGAATCGTTAGGTTACCGGATCCGTTGGCACCGACGAGGAGGCACCGCGATCCAGGCTCGACGTTGAGTTTGAAGTCGAGAAAGAGCGGCGGCTGTTGCGCTTCGTAGGAAAATTGCATCCCGCGAACGCGAATTCCAAGGGAATCTTCATCTGCTGCCGCCATTGTTAGCGAGTACTCCGCCATTGAAGAGAGAGAGGTATTCATACTCTCTTGGGTTCCAATTCAGCGCCAATAGAAAACATACACGTCATCAGTGCCTGTGTGAAGAAACGACGAACACGTCGTCACTTCCACCTACCGCTTTTCGGTGCTTAATGGAACTACGCATCGTTCAACCGGTCTCAGTCGAACTCCGTGAGTATTTCTTCTAACTATAGTCTTCATATTTAATAAAAATAGTGATATCTAAATATTTAGTCTAATGATAATTTGATTTACATTAGACACTTTATAAAGCTGCCAACAGTAACAACATTAGACACTTTTTAAATCTCCTTTTGTTATTTGTTAAATTTTATTAGAAACTATAAAATTAAGTGGGAGATTCATTAAATAAAAGAAAGTAATAGAATTTCTTAAAATTTATAATGTTTAATAAATTTTAATCAATACTAAAATATTTTAGATAATGTATTATTAATATTCTCTTTCCTATGTATTATCGTTATAAAAAATGTATCCGTAAAATTGTTAATTCACCTTTTGCTTGATCTAATACTAGTAGAAAGACATGTTTTCTGTAATCTAAACAATCGAATTTTAAAAAAATAAAAATAAAAAATGATTTAAAAATTTAAAATACATGTGTATTAGTTATTTTAAATGCAAAAAATTATGCAATTATAATTAGAAAGAATAATTGTACAGTCTTTTATTAAGTAAAAAATATTTTTATTTATTAAAAATAAATTATTTAGTTATAAATTACAATGTAAATAATTACATGGAATGTATCCTTTTATTAAAGGATAAATATTTCAAACAAAATATAACATTAAAGGTGGTATTAAAAAAATTGTCTCCTTTTACATAATGACATAAATATTTTATTGATAAAAAAACTCATTTTTTTTAGAAAAATCTTATTCCTTACTACTTTCTAATATTTTTTTATATTTCATAGTATTTTTTTTTTTATCTCTTTTCTTGGTACAATTATTTTTTATCTAGACTAGTAGTATCATAAAAATATCTTAGCAATTGCCCAAAATTAAAGGGAAATAAAAAAAAAACAAAAAAACAAAAAAATTATTTATGTACACAAAGTGTTAGGTATTGATAATCACATAAGGGTTTGAAGGAGAAGAGAGGGTTTTAGACTTGTCAAAAGAATTGTTAAATGAATTCTGATTAAACAACACAAGTGTAATCTTGCGCAAGAAGCAAGACGACGATTCGTCCCTGCGTTAAGACGTGGCATCACCACAGGGGGGGAAATAGGGGGTTGAAACGGAAACAAAACTCCACGAAGGTCTCACCCACTCTTCTCTCCGAAACGGGAATTGTAGAAGATGAAGAAGCTTCTTTCATTTGAATCGGAATCGTCGAACAGAAATTGAACGCTCTTGAGTTTCGGTTAAAATTTTCAACGTTTTCTGTTTTGGCAGCTAGGTCACGATGATAACCCCGAGAATTCGCTAACGTTTAAACAATTCGATGGAGGAAGAGGAGGATCGAATTTTGCTCTCTAGTTTGGGCGTAAAGTCTGCCAATCCAGAAGACATTGAACGCGACGTTTTGGAAAAGGTATATATAATCAGTTTCTGCCTCTTCACCTTTTTTATTTGTTATCTGCATTTTAGTTTGAGTTTCACTGCTTCTATTTCCTTTGAAATTGATGTGCAAGTTTAATTTAGAACTCGGTGTTGAAATTAATAGCCACGTGATGTTCACTTGAAACAAAACCTTACGATTTGACGGTAGAAGATGTTTAACTTGTAGGCTACTAAGAATGATTCAGTGACCGTTACTGAAGGTGAAGGTAGTGCCAAGGAAGAACGTTCTGATTTAACTGAAAATGTCGATCCATCGGCTAATGCTAGAGCTGAACTTCATCAGAAGCTGAGAGCTGTTCAATTTGAAATTGATGCGGTTGCCTCCACAGTTGAGCGGTTGAGAAATGTGGAAAATAATGAAGAATGTTGTGATGCTGGTGAAGACGGCTTGGTGCCAGGGACTGCTGAGGGTGATTCCTCCAACAATTCAAACCTTCAATGTGTTCTTGCTGCAGATAGGTTGAGGAGTCTGAAGAAGACGAAAGCTCAACTAGAGAAAAATCTTGTTAATTTGTCCAAGGATGATGCTTCCAAAAGTGTTGAGGATGAACAATTGATCTTAAGTTTAGTTAGGGAAGAACGTAAGCCCAAGAGGAAGGTTGAAGAAGACAAAAGCAAGGGAAAACGACTTAAGAAAGTTTCGTTTGATGATGATGTTGATTTTGATACTGTTCTAGATGCAGCCTCTGCCGGCTTTGTTGAAACAGTGAGTTTTACTTTTAATAATCTTATATTTTTTGTCCTGGTTTGTTATTTTTTTGGTCCAAAAGAATTGGTGGTTAAAAGTAGAGAACTCGTTTTCTATTAAGTACTAAGAGAGTACCAAATTTTAAGGATATAATACTTGGTGGAGGTAGAAACAGAGAACTCATTTTCTACTACTTCATATGATTTAGGAAAGGGATGAACTGGTGAGGAAAGGAATTTTAACCCCTTTTCATAAGTTAAAGGGCTTTGAGCGCCGTTTTCATCAACTAGAAACATCAACTAGTCATAATGCTGATGAGGAAGAAACTGATGGTGATCTTGCTGCTGCCAGCGTTGAAAGAGCTGCCAAATCCATGTATGAGGCCGCAAGATCTCGCCCAACCACCAAGCTGCTTGAGCCTCAAGATGCCCCAAAGCTTGATGCACCCACTTTTCCATTTCGAAGGCTCAAGAAACCGCTACAATCTTCCAAACCTCTAGATAGAGAGGTGGAGCTAAATAAAGATTCGAAAAGGAAAAAGAGGAGACCCGCGCCTGGTAGGAAGTGGACCAAGCGTGTTTCTTGTGAGGATACACGTCTGGAAGAAAGTGGTATGCTTAAAATGTAACATTCTTATTGAAAAAATGGATTGAATTCTTATTTACCTGGACAACAATAGAAAGGTAAAAGATAATATGAAAAATTAAGTCAATATGTGCTCTTATAACTTCATTAAGTTTCCTATATAGTAGTAAAGATGCAAGCCCCATGATGTATTCAAATTCTCAGAGGAGCCAAAAAATATTTTGATTTTACATATAACTTCATATTAAGTTTTGACAATGTGTTTGTTAGAGATGCCAATATGGAGGAATCATTCAAACTTGTTGCATTGGGTTATATTTTAAAAATTTTAACATGAATATATCTTTTGTTATTATTGTTATTTGCTATCCAGCATTTAATTATATGCAAATGGTGACGTGCCTTTGTTTTTAGTGCTACAAGTGTTTGTTGCTTGCAGTTTTAAAATGCCTGATTTTCACTCTAAATTTTTGCCGAGTAAGAGTGTATGTGAATAGGTAAGTTATGTGTTGATAATGGATTATTCATTGACTTATACATTCAACTTTTTTCCTAGATCAGTATTCCCTTTTCAAAATATTCTGAAAAAAAAAATCTGATCAAATAAAGCATGTGCATTGGCCATCTGTTAATGTGAGGAAATATTATGTGATGCATCATAAACTGGTTCCACTTTTATTTCACTCTAGAATTTTGGTTTGCAATAGAATTATATACAATTCTGTTTTTGTTCATAACATAATTCAATTTTTTGATATTTTTAAGCAGAAAACGCAGATGGTTGCTTGGATACTTCCAGTTTTGAAAATTTAGAAGAACAAGACATTGAATTTGATGATCATGAATCTTCGTATGTAACATTAGAAGGTGGGCTGAAAATCCCTGATAAGATATTTGAAGCTCTGTTTGACTATCAAAAGGTTGGTGTTCAGTGGCTGTGGGAATTGCATTGCCAAAGAGCTGGTGGAATTATTGGTGATGAGATGGGACTTGGTAAAACTGTCCAGGTCTTATCGTTTCTTGGTGCATTGCACTTTAGTGGCATGTACAAACCCAGCATTATTGTCTGCCCTGTTACACTCTTGCGACAGTGGAAAAGGGAAGCTAACAAGTGGTACCCAAAATTCCATGTAGAGCTTTTACACGATTCGGCTCACGATTGTGCTCCTAGAAAGAAGCAAGCTAAATCCGAAGAAACAGACTGTGAAAGCAATAGTTCAAGTGACAATGATTATGAGAAAAGTGTCCCATCTAGAAACACAAAAAAATGGGAATCCCTGATAAATCGTGTCATGAGGTCAGAGTCTGGATTACTTATCACCACTTTTGAGCAGCTCAGAATATTGGGGGATCAGTTGCTTGACATTGAATGGGGTTATGCAGTTCTTGATGAAGGGCATAAAATAAGGAATCCAAATGCTGAAGTTACCCTTGTTTGCAAGCAGCTACAAACTGTACATCGTATCATAATGACTGGTGCACCTATTCAGAATAAGCTGACTGAACTGTGGTCATTGTTTGATTTTGTTTTTCCTGGAAAATTGGGTGTTTTGCCTGTATTTGAAGTTGAATTTGCAGTTCCTATATCAGTTGGCGGATATGCAAATGCTTCACCTTTGCAAGTATCCACGGCATACAGGTGGGTCAATATTTTTTTTTTGTTGGGGCAAAGGGTAAATTTGGTTTCTATGGTTCCTGCCATTAACCAAAGTTATAAAAGTGTTAAATGTTTTTTATTTAAGTTGACCCCCTACCGGCATTTCAGACAAATGTATAGCACTGTTGTAATCTGGCTGACAATAATAGGGACCATTTCATAAACATTTTTTTATGTAACAACTAAAATGTAGAGTTTTTTTTTTTTAATGTAGGGACCAAAATAACAAATGGTGTCAAATATAGAGACCAAATATTTAATTTAACCATTAAAACAAAGCTTTTACTGGTGCAATTTTCCTCCCTGATTATTGAATTCCATTACCAATTTTAATAACAGTGCCAGAAGGGGAAATTGCTCACTGATAGATTTATGGGTGTACCCGAATACATCCAATTGAATTGAGGGTATGTTCAAGGTTGCCAGTTTTCGTATCCTTTTTATTATCAGTAGAAAGTTTACCAATGTTTTATGAAGTGGGAGAAGAACAATTCGAAATTTATCCAAGTAGTATTTCATATAGCACCTTAATTTGGTGAATACATGGTTAAAATATGGATGTCTTTTGTTCATAAACTGGAAATGTTTTTTCCAGGAATTTCTAAATTGTAATTCTTCAAACATAAAATTTAAGGGACTGTATTGTTTTAATAATAAGTTACAACAGGTAACCAATCCTGATCCTTTGATGTAGTGGGAATATGAAGCAAAAGAAGTCTTTGATGAATATCTTTAATTAGATTGTTTGTTTATTTCATTTAGGGATATTGAAGTAGTTGACTTTCAAGGTAAACCTAAAATACCAAATAATATTAATATAGCTGTCATTTTTAGGTGTGCTGTGGTGCTACGTGATTTAATCATGCCTTATCTTCTCCGACGAATGAAGGCTGATGTGAATGCCCAACTTCCAAAGAAGACGGAGCATGTTCTATTTTGCAGCCTTACACCAGAACAAATATCTGCTTACAGAGCATTTTTAGCTAGCACTGATGTGGAGCAAATATTGGATGGACACAGGAATTCTCTTTATGGAATTGATGTGATGCGCAAGATCTGTAACCACCCTGATCTACTTGAAAGGGATCATGCCTTCAGTGATCCAGATTACGGAAATCCAGAACGTAGTGGGAAAATGAAAGTTGTAGCTCAAGTGCTTAATGTTTGGAAGGAACAGGGTCACCGGGTTCTCCTTTTTACTCAAACCCAACAAATGCTTGACATTTTTGAGAATTTTTTGACAACTTCTGGTCACATTTATCGGAGAATGGATGGTCTCACTCCTGTAAAACAGAGAATGGCCTTAATGGACGAATTTAATGCCTCAAGTGAAATATTTATTTTCATTTTAACGACCAAAGTTGGGGGTTTGGGGACCAATCTTACAGGTGCAGATAGGGTGATTATCTTTGACCCTGACTGGAATCCTTCAACTGATATGCAGGTAAGTTTGTACTGAATACATCCTTTTGTGGAAGTTTTTTGAAATTTGACTGACAAACTTCCCTTCCACCATGTTCACTTAGCCACTTGGTTATATAAATCATAGGAAGACAACAAAAGTTGGGTTTAGATATTTTATGGCATGGGGATTGAAATAACACGGGGGAGGGAAATTAGGAATGAAGGGGTGTAGAAAGGGGAAGCATACAGTGGATTCTTTCATCATATCATTCTTCCATCCTTAACCATCTATCTAACTAAACAAATTAGTTTTTGGAGTAAATCGTGTCTGACGTTTATGTTTGTGAAATTGTTTCTTTTTTCTCATTATCATGGATGATATTGTTCTGGTTCCAAATTTAAATCCTAAAATGTTTAGTAATAAGATACTCATTTCTTTTAACAGGCCAGAGAGCGAGCTTGGCGTATTGGTCAGAAGCGGGATGTAACAGTGTATAGGTTGATAACACGTGGAACTATAGAGGAGAAAGTGTATCACCGTCAGATTTACAAACATTTTCTTACGAATAAGATATTGAAGAATCCACAGCAGAAAAGGTTCTTTAAAGCCCGGGATATGAAAGATCTTTTCATACTTAATGTGGATGGAGAAACTGGGTCAACTGAAACGTCTAATATTTTTAGTCAAATATCTGAAGAAATAAATGTCATTGGGACTCAGAAAAAAAATAAGGATGAGTATGAACATAGCCAAACTGCCAAACTGGATTCTGAAGATGTTGCAGTTAGTAATGATGACAAGTCAGGGGGAGGATCTTTGGAGAGAAAGGGGAAAGAGAAGGTTGAACCTAAGAATGGGATTGATGATGAAACAAATATTTTGAAAAGCCTTTTTGATGCCAATGGGATACATGTAAGTTTCTTCTCTGCGTACGAGTGTTTCAGTGTACGTCCAATTTTATCATGCATCATTATGTTTATTTGACTAATTCTATGAAAACTACACCCTGTTCCACGAGTAAACTTCAAGAACTAAGATAATTATGAACAAAGCAAGCATACTATATGTTTTGATTTTGTACTATACTTATTACATTTACCATGCTGAGGCTCAGGCTACTATAGAATGTGATATTGCCATATTAGCCTGTTTCATTTATGGAGTGATGCTTTTTATCTTCTAGTACTTCATTTTTCTGTGTTTTCTTTGTAATAAACCCGTTCTATGATGGTAGAGTGCCATGAACCATGATTTGATCATGAATGCCCATGATGAGGAGAAGATGAGACTTGACGAGCAAGCATCCCAGGTTGCACGAAGAGCTGCAGAAGCTTTACGTCAGTCACGAATTCTCAGAAGCCATGATAGTGTATCTGTTCCCACGTGGACAGGAAGGTCTGGAACTGCTGGTGCACCATCATCTGTTCGGCGGAAGTTTGGTTCAACTATGAATCCCCTGTTGGTAAATAAAAGCAAGGTATCTGACGAACTACCCAGCAAGGGAGCTACGAAGTTAAATGGATTCGCTGCTGGGGCATCTTCTGGTAAAGCATTATCTTCTGTCGAACTATTAGCTAAAATTAGAGGTAACCAAGAGAAAGCCATTGGTGCCGGGCTTGAACATCAGTCTGGTACGTTTTCAAGTTCCTCGAGTCAAGCAAGATCTATAGATGTGAGATCCTCGAGGGCTACTGCAACTTCATCTGGATTACAACCTGAAGTATTGATTCGGAAAATCTGCACTTTTATACAACAGCGAGGGGGTAGTTCTGATTCAGCCAGCATTGTTGAGTACTTCAGGAAACTTATTCCCTCAGAAGATCTTGCCCTGTTCAAGAATCTGTTAAAGGAAATTGCGACTCTGCATAAAGGATCAAATGGATCCTATTGGGTTCTGAAACCAGAATATCAATTCTGATAAAAGAGTGGCAATAGGAGTAAGTTATTTGCCAATATTTGAATGCAGACTGCACAGTGGAGTCATTCATGTCGATGGAATATTCATTTAATGGTTTAATCTGAACAGAAGACTCTGAAGCATGCTTCTTTGTGCTGTCACGCTTTGTTTTTTGTACTGATCTTACTTTTTGTGGGATACAGTCAAAAAGAATACCTGTAGAGCTCATTGTTGGGTTCTTAGCTCAATTTTGTATACTGAAAAGGGAAAAATAGGTTCACTTAGCAATTTTGTAAAGCCGCATTATTATTTCAAATTTTATTCATTTGGTTCTCAAAGTAAAGAAAGCCATGTAGAGACAATTCCTTTAATATCAACTACCATTCCTTTTGATCTTTACTATTGGTTTATCCAATGTAAAGTAATTCCTCCAGATATATTTTCTGTTTCAAAGGAATTTCTTCATAGAGAGGAATGTGTTACTTCGTATAGAGGTAATATAAAAACATTACTCTTGTTTTTTTATGGAGAATGGCATTTCTCTCGACCATCACAATTGTTTCCATGACATCAGTTAGTAAATTTCTGCATGACCCAATTATAAGTAAAATTAATTACTTTTGCCCTTATTAAGAATAAAATTAATTATTTTCACGTTTATTGACAATTGTACTTAAGTTATGTAAGGTTTTGTATTTATAAAATGAAGGTCTAATTTTTTTAAAACTACCTTCAAATTTATTTATTGAGAATGATACCAAATTTTAAATATAAGTATATTTTCAAAATAATAACATCACATAAGGTTTAGAGAAATGAATTTTGTTTATATTTGGTCTTTCTATTTTTAAAAGGATCATTTGTCTTTTAATTTGATATCTTTTCTGTATTACATTTTTTAAAAATTAATATTTCAAGGAATTGAAATTTAAAATTTCACTGTTGTTCAATTTATTAATTTTTATTTAACATTTTCGCTTTTTTTCAAAATTTCAAAATTTATATAATTTTATCTAAACATACTTACTACTTATAACGATATGAATCTTACAAAAATAAAATATAATATACTACCTTATTAAAATTAATTAATTATTGTTATTAGAGTATATGTTTTCATCAATATTAACGTAAGATAAACTGAAACTAATATAGTGTACCTTTCATGTATATAAAAAAATAAATATTAATACTATTCTTTTACGTTTTAAAACTAGTATTGTATAATATTATAATCTCGTAATTATGTATCTAAAGTAAATTTAAAAATTGTAATTTGTACTTATATAAAAAAACGAAAAATACTATTAAATTATTATAGTGACGGTTTTGAAATTGCCGGTATATGGAATGTACTCTGATATTTTAAGAAAATAAAGAACCGAATCATACCATTTAAAAATACAGACAAAAAATGCAAATTTAACCTTGATTTTTGTTACAATAACCTTAATTTAGATGGGGGGAAAAACATGAAAGTTTTTAGAAAATTCAGGAACTACACTAAACCATTTAAAAAATCAAATTCAACTTCATGAAAATAGATATATAAAAAAACTAATTTAACCTTGATTTTATTAAAAACTAAGTGTTCGTATGAATTTTTATAGATACACATGATAAAATAATTTTTTTATTAACTATTTTGTTAGTTTCAATAAGAACTTGCTTTTAATTTACCCAAGTTAATTTATTTATAATATAAACTTATTTCAACTTTTTTTGTTTTCTCTCTTGAGTATAATAAAGAGTTTAACCCATCATTTTCTAAATCATAATTTATAGCCTCAATAAATTGTAATGCCAAGTTGGGAGTTTTTGAATTTAGTGCAATCGTCCATGTAGAGAGCTACACAGGCAAAAAGCTGTTGGCCCTGTTGCACAAGTAACAAGTGTAACATATAGCAGCTGTTAAAAATGGATATTGTCAAGCAACACAACAAAAGTATATACCTATTTCAAGCATTTGGTATTCGGTTGACGGATGATACATGCATGACATTCGTAACACTCCCTTTGACATAAAATCACAAGCACAACTTAATCAAGAAAGATTCTTCTGGGGATACTGATTGGGGGTAATTCTTTTATAGAGATATGAGAAAACTGTTATTACAAACAAAGAAAAACATAAATATTTCCAGCATATTCTCAAGAGATCGATTTACTTGGTACTTGGCGCTAAATTCACTTAGGACACCTCTTTCTGCACAGATTCTTCCATTGTTGCTTTTCTCAATATAAAGAACCAAAAAAATCAGAGAATAATAAAAGCCTCGTTGTTAAAATGCTCATATATGTAATCAGAAGGCTGCCCATCCTGAAGCTCCCGAGGTGTTTGTTGAGGGAAGATTTTTCTGTAAATGCAAACAACCAAGAAATGTGAATGTTATTCATAACAGAGAAAACCTCTTGGTTAAACTGGGATGCTCCAGAATATAACCAAGAAAATTGCTCGTTTTTTATGTAGGAATCTAAAACTAAAAAATAAACGAATATACCAGGATTGTTATACAGAACTAATACAGTTAGTATTCTAACTGAATTAACTAAATGCAGTAGCACCTTTATGCGGTTATGCCTTGTGATCAAGGGAACGGTTACTTCAGATTTGGAGATACAACATCAAGAATGCAATGATGAAAAAGTTAGGTTAATCAATCCTATTAAAATTAGATGGATAAAGCATATAAGCTCCACAGAATGATCTCGTCTGAACAATCTATAGGAAACGATGTTGCTGTAAAATCGTGCAATGCAATAACTATTAAACCAAAAAAATTCAATTACATGAACCAATAACATTCAAAAAGGAAAATACCAAGTGAACGAGCTGGACTGGCATACCTGTAGTTGAGAAAGAACTGATAAAGTGTCAGGGGAATGTTTCACACTTTCATATGTCCCTTCGGGATCAGTAGCGTGACCTGTGGAAGCAATCCGAGCAGCAACAGGATCATTTGGTGGGGGTGGAAGAGGAGACCTGATTTTCCCAATCCCACTTGGTGGGGGAGCAAGGCTCAAGGTTTTTGGCTTTGGTGTTGTAGCATGCCCACCGGTTAAGCCAGCAGCTGAAAGCATGCCAGTTCCCCCAGGTACCTTGTGCTTCACATTAATCCTAATGGTTTCCCCGTCCTACAGGCCAAATAACAAACACAGCCTTGAGAACAAAGGAAAAGTCACGATCCACAGGGTAATAAAAACACACTGTTAAGATAAGAGAAAGTAAATTCATCAAAACTTTGAAGAATTGCGAAACAAAAACACATGTAGAAACTTATCTATAAACATGTACAGCAGAAGAAAACAAGAACATAGAATGTATTCAACTTCTTCGTAAGCTAAAATCAACTCAAGTACGATAGCTTTCTGAAGAAATTAAATGAAAAGAACATCTATCAAAATTAAGTGCATACATTGATCTTAGCTTAAGTCACAAGCTCAAATCAATTTTGGTTTCTATAAATTAATTCAAACTGACCCTAATTCTTGATCACAACATAAATATCATACAGTAGATACCAAAGAATATAAGCACAGCACAAACATCATCTCAGTGATCCACTTAGCCACAGCATTGAATCATGCTTGATTCACTAAAACTCAACAAGTAGACCAATAAAAAAATTACACTTCATCTATCCATCTCAAAATAAACTAATTCATGATGATCAGGATCGCGAATTACAGTTCCATTACTAAATCGAAACAAGCAGAGTGTAGAAATCGTGAGCGATGTAAATACCTTAAGCCTGTGATTGACAGCGGGGTGAATGTCGATCTGAGACTCTTCGGCGGCGGCAGAGTCGCCTGATTCCTTCTCGTGTTCGCGGCGGACGTACTTCTCGTGATCGGAGAGCGCGACGTTGAAGTCGAAGGCCTCGTTCCTCTCATTGAACCCTAGCCCGATGAAGGCGTGCTTGCCGCGACCGTCCTCGATCTTGAGGACGAAGTAGCGCGACGAGTCGAGGACCGGCTCCACCGCGCTCTCGCGCTGGCCAGGGAACACGAAGCACGCGGCGAAGAGGTCACCGGAGTTCGGATCCTCAAGGCGGATCTCGCAGCGGTCCCGACGAGATACAACGCGGATCCGCCCCGACCAGATCTTGTCGGACTGGAGCCACTCGCCACACTTGTAGCCGCCGGAGGTGGTGCGCGGCGGGATCTTGTAGACGGAGACCTCACGCACCACAAGGAGCGTGTGCTCGAAGGCCTCCTCCTCCTCCACCTCGAACGACATCGTTTTCGTGGAGGGAATTTGATTGGAGTTTGAGTTTGAGAGAAATTTAACGATAATTTGAGTTTGCAAATTGCGAATTGCGAATTGCGATTTGAGGAGAAAATAAGAGTGCGGTGTTGCGTCTGTGTCTGGCAAGGTCAACTGTTTGGGGAGATGCAGTATCGTAATCTCTTCTCTTCCTTCTTCCTATTACCAATGTGTGCCTTCTTTCTTTTCTTCTTTTGTTACTCTTCAATCCATTTTTTCTTTTCTTTTCTTTTAAGACAGCACCATTTCTTAAATTTGTATTTAATACTTAACTCTTCCATCTTTTATCATAATAATACAGCATTATGGTGTGGTTAAATTGATTTTTGAGAAATGAGAAATCCCAGTGATTTGGATATTGTACGATGCTTAGTGCCATTCATTCATTCATTCACAAAGGTGCCGGCTACCAAGTAGGAAAAGGACCGCACACGATACCAAAATATTTGTTTTATCTTCACATCGGATCACATCTTTTTTCATCTTTCAAACTCATTTTCTTCACAAACCCAATCCGTTAGGTTAAAACCATGAGTGGATCAAGACATCACTACTTCTATTTTTTTAAATCCTAATACTTTTTTATCTCAACTAAAATCATCATAAATTTTTTAAATCTAGTAAATAAATAAACTATAAATATAATATTATCTAAGTGAAAATATAAGGTTACTAGTATTAGAAATAATACATTGTTTATTATTTATTACTTCTTCATAACTTGTTTTAATTTTTTTCAAATAATAGATAAGTTATCTCAAATTTTCATGTATAATATTCTATCCAATAATCATCAAGACTTGTTCTTGCACGTCTACGAGCAAGACATTTACTCACCCCTCAAATTTATAAAAGTTAAAAATCTAAATATTTTTTCTCAATTGAAGTAAGAAAAATCCACAGCCCAAGAGTTGAACCGGATTTCAACAGTAAAATTTAGGGTTTTGGGTTTTTTTACTATCTTTTATAACTCCATTATTTATTATTATAATTATTATTATTATTATAATTATAATAACTATTATTATTATAAATATAATTATTACTACTATTATTATAAATATTATTACTATTATTATTATATTATTGCTATAATTATTATTATTATATTATTGTTATAATTATAGTAGTTATTATTATTATTATTATTGTGTTATTATTATTATTGTATTATGATGTAATTAAATTTTATCAATATTCAACTTCGGAGAGACGTAGAAGGAATCTTCACAAGTTGATTTTATCATCTTTTTAAAATAAGATAGTAATTTCAAGGTATACAATTTCACCTATAAAATATGTTTCACTCTATGAGGAGATTCTCTTATTTTCACATTTTTAAGCTCGTGATGAGATTAAGTAAACAACATGATTTTTTATTATATATTTTAATTAATATCAATTATTTGGATATATTTTGAAAACTTTGATATTAAATTTAAAAAAATTCTTTTGAATTTATTTTTTATCTTCAATCAATTTTAGGTTGGATATTTGGGTAAAGTTTATGCTTTTCTTCATGATTTTAATGAGTTAATGTCCATTGTCTTCATCCTTTCTCAATAACTAAAACAATTATAAAAAAATGTTGTTGGTCTTACATGAACTTTCTCGTGATTATTTACATGTTTGTTATTAGATTTAGGATATTTCGAGTTGTGTCTACCTTTAATTCCACTTGTTTCATCCTATTGTGTGTCGGGTAAGTCAACCTCTAAAATACTTTCTTTCATCACCTCTTATGAGTCTTATGCATTGGTATTTCATCATGATGACCGCAATCGTCCTCGCAAGTTAGTCAAATGGTATCACAAATGCGAACATTTTCACAACTTCAATCACAAAATTGACAATGTCCTACATTACATGGTTGTCCTCATCGATATGCTACAATTGTCTAAGCTACTCCCTCACTAATTTGGGTCTCACTTCATCTTATACTACAAAACAACTTGCTATCTTCAACAAATTTATCATCGTCAAAACTATAGTTCAACTATTTTTATTGTACACACATGTACATCATTTTTTGCCTTCAATCACTCCAACTCTCTTGACCCATTAATATCTTTCTCGTTCTTTTAACAAAAAAATGATTTTTTATGGCACTCTTCATTAAACCTCATGTGCTTATATACCTTAGTAAAATGGGGTGGTTGAACACAAGAATAAACCTCGTTGAAACAACTCACAAATTGAATATGTGGTGAGGTTCCTTAATGTTTTTGGGGGTGATGTTGTTCATGTTATCTCATTAATTGCATGTCACCTTTAGTTTTAAATAAATAAATAAAATCTTCATTCTATTTTATTTCCATGTTACGAAGTGGACTTTAAGTCTAACTCAACCCCATAAAATCGGCTCAATGAGGTGAGTTTTGCACCCACTTATATATAATGAATTGTCATCATCTCTAGTCGATGTGAGATCTCCATCACCTTTAATCATAGTTTTATTGGACTACAATTTTATATAAATCCACAATTTTAAATAAGATTTATCTAATTGAGTTTATTTTTGCCTTAAATTATATTTTACTATTAATGTTGTGTTTTCGATCATAGTACACAATCTAACTCAACTGAAGACGATTTAGTGCTAACATACTAACATAGAGTATACGGTCTAACGACACATATACCAAGACCAAAATGAAGAAACCACCTCAACGCATCAAGTTTAATAAAGAGGAAGGTGTAAAAAAGTTTGATACGAATAACATAAACTCGAGCGGACCTAATGAAGCAAAAGTCCAAATTACTTATTGAATCAAAATAAAAAATAAAATTTGAGTAAAAGAATAAGATAATAAAATCTCCAAAATTTTAGAATTTTGAAAAAAAAAAAAACAAAGAAATGAAGTTTCCGATAAAATAAAAAAAAAATAAAAAATTTATAGAATTTAAAATACAATTTTGTTGAAAATTTATTGTTTCAATATGTTGTAATAAAAGTTTTGGGAAAAAAAATTGGAAAGGAAAAAATGTAAAATCAGAAATTACAGTGGAGTAAATGGAAGTTTTAAACCCCAAAAATTGTAAATTTAATGTGCGAAAATTAATTAGTCCTAGTCCAGTAAGCCATGGACAATGGTATATAAGCCGTTCCATAAACATTAGAGAGAGTCTTCCCCTCCCCTTTGAACTGTGGCTACTCTCTCTTAATCCGATCCATTGCTGTTACAGGCATGGCCACACAAGTGACACCAGTAGCAGCATTTCTTCTGCTTCTTCTTATTCTCCCTTTCTCCACTTCTATCTCTCACTCTCACCGATCCGCTGCCATCAACCTCTTCGCTACCTCTCCCGCAAGGTCAAAACATGAACCCTAATTAAACTCTCTCGCATTGCGTTCTTCTTCGCCGATTCCGTCAAATCTGTTTAATTTTCCTAAATAAATTAAAAACGCTCTGTTTCGTTGTGATCGACGGACGTGAACGGATAATTAGATTTGTGTTGCTTTCTTGAGATTTTAAAACGTTATGCGCAACTGAACTCAACGATTTTTTTTTCAATCTTTGATCTGTTACCAGCTTAGAAGACGCTTACGAGGCGCTTAGAGTGTTTGAGATTATCGGATTCGAAGAGAAGAAGACTCACGTGAGCGGGGACACGTGTCAGAAAGTGTTGGAAAATCTAAACTCGGCTTCCCCTCTCAAGGATTTGTTCTATGCCTTGAAAGTTAACGCCATTTTAAAATGCGATGTTAATAGGGAGGCTTTAAAGGTACCTTTATATTTCTGCGTGGTTGGGCATTCGTTGTCATCATTATAATTTGATTGCTGTTTTAGTGTCACTGCTTGTGAAATTTCTGTTGGTGTGCTGGAAATTGATGCTAGTTTTTTATTTTAATATTTTGAATAGGATATTGCTTCAAGACTTAAGGCTACTGTTCATGATGCGAGCACTTTGCTTGACATATACTACTCGATTGGAGGCTTGGTTCTTATAAAGGTAGTTCTCTGGCTGCTGCTTTACACTGTGATCTCTGAGGTCTATATTACAGGGTTTTTTTTATTGGATTCCTTAGGGAGTATTGGCGCATTAATGAAGTTTATTTCCTATTCATCCTTTCTGTATGGTTTTTGAATATGCCTAATTTTTTTTATCTTATGTTATGTTTTAAGTAGTGGATGCGGTATTTTGTTTAAGAAAATGAAAACTGTGATTTGTGGATTGCAAACGTTATAATAATTTGTATGATGGTGCTTATCTGCTTTTGTATGCTCCTTCTTTGTACACAGGATCAGGATTCCAATGTTGATCCGTATCTTGCTCATGTTGATGGGGTTTTTCAATCAATCAAGGTTTGTGTTATTTTGTTTTTTCTATTAAATAAGATAAGATGAGCACTAGATTTGTTTTATGGTAACTACTAATTTGACCTCATCTGATATGGATGATAGGAGATGATACAGGCTTCCATATGAGATCATCACCTTACATATTAGTTTCGCCTGTATGCTACATCAATTAATATTGTTGTAACATTTCCAATGTGATTTGCACATTTATTTTGTCTTTCATTGTGGGCAGGCTCTTAGTCAAAGTGATGGAAGATGGCGCTATAGTTCTGATAATCCGGAGTCCAGTACCTTTGCTGCTGGTAATAATTTTCTGTGAAATGTATTTGTTAGAATCATGTGCGGTTTATGTATCATATTTTGAATGAGTTCATGTATCACATGTTAAACTACATTTAGTATTATAGGAAATAGTATTTAGGGAGTTGCATTCATTTACTCACAGCCTTGGAATTAGTAGCAATTTTGCACAGTGGAAGACCAAATCCCGTCTTCATTCTCTAGATTCTATTTAAAATACTCCCTTCTCCATTTAACAACTGTATCTTTATTTAATCTTCCCCTGAACCCCACAGTACTGATACTTGATTTATCCCTTATATGCTATTATGCCCGATATTTTCTTTGCTGAAGCTAGTATCATGAGATCCTTGGGAATATTGCTGTAGTTTATCCATGCTAACAATTTATCTCATAATATATTTCACAGGATTAGCAATTGAAGCACTTGCAGGAGTGATTTCACTAGCATCTTCCGAAATTGATCAGTCTAAGGTAAAGTTATGGATCATTATATCATTATGTTTGTAATAGGTTTCATACATTGTCCCGAAATTCATGCATGCAACATTATTTGCATTATAACTAATTAATATGTTGAGGGGCATTGCACGAAACTGAAGTTAAACTTGCTAGTGTTGCGCCTGCATTTAGCTGATAATCTATTTTAGCCTTTGTTTGTTATTTTCTAGCTTTTATGCCTGTTGCTAACATAATTTGTTTTGGCTCTTCTATCAATTTCTCATGTTAGCTCCATATTGGCAGGTCAATATAGTGAAAAAGGACATAGTAAAGCTTTTTGATTTCATTGAGAAATATGGTATGTGTAGCTTTGCTTTTGCTTCATTTAAAATGATTTCTGTTGATGTTCATTTTAAATGTATAATTCCCTGGCATGGGTTGGCAATTCATGGCACCCTTGGTCTCAATTTATAGAATTTGTTCTTTTGTAAGTGGTGTATGCCAAATTTATCCTTATGTTAGTGCTTTTGTGTTTTGTCAGATTTTGTTTATTATTTGGTCTTTTTTTGCTGCTTCTATTTTGGGCTTAACAATTAATCAAGTTGCACTCACCTGCTTAAGAGCCGATGTATCATAATCTTGCAAACACTATGGATGTAAGCTTTCCTTAGAAGAAACTTCTAGAATTGAGGGTTTCTGTTGAGTTATCTATTTCTGTCAATGGCTTGTGATGAGGCCTCCGTATTATCAATAAATTCAGTGTCCTACATTTTTAAAATAAGTAGCCCGAAGAGAGTAGATGTATCTCTTCAAAATGCTTGAATCTTGAAGACCTGTTTCTTGTGACAATCAAATTCTACATATATCTATGTAGGGTTGTGATTGTTGTTGCATGTTTGCTTCAGTGCATCTTTGTTCTGCAGAGTAGTATTTTCCATCAAATGATATAATTTGCTTGAAGCTTGTCTTTTTTATCCAGTCCCCCTTTTCTGGGTATTGCATTTGCATCACCGCACCACTCTTTATTCATTGTACTTCATATTAGACTTAGATGAACCTGTTGTCAATTTTCAGATGATGGAACCTTTTATTTTGATGAAAAATTTGTTGGTGGAGATGAGCAACGGGGTTCTCTTGCCGCAACTTCTTCAGTTGTTAGAGGGTTTACTGCATTTGCTGCTGTAACTTCTGGAGAAATAAATGTATGTAGATTGTAATGAAATTGCTTGTATTTTTTTTTTCAATCTGTTTCTGGAATTTATTGCTTATGGGCTTTGCATTTTCCAGCTTCCAGGGGATAAAATATTGGGTTTGGCAAAATTTTTCTTGGGCATTGGAATCCCAGGAGATGCCAAGGACTTCTTCAATCAAGTTGAGTCGTTAGCTTTTCTAGAGACCAACAGGCAAGTGTTTTCTTAGAGCAATCTTATTTTAAATGGCATCTTTATGGAGACATTTCCTTTTTATTTTTTCTTTATTGATATCTTGACCTCATCATGTTCAGTTACAATGTGTAACTTGGATTTCTTATGGTGTAGGATTTCCATTCCATTGATATTGTCACTCCCCGAAACAGTTTATTCATTGACCAAGAAAGGCCAGCTTAAGGTATGTAACTAAGTAGTGTGTAGAATCCTTATTTTGTTAATATTATAATTTTTAATTAGTTTTTTCATAGAGATTGTATTGTATTATATAGTGAACAGTTGACTGGGTAATCCCAATGCCTTATCATGACTGTTGACATTTTTGTCTGACAATAGGATAGTAGAAATACAGGGTGTATAATAATGACCTAGTAGCTTTTTGATTGTAGTCCATTTTTGAGTCTCAGCTGTTCTGCAAGCCTCTTGTTCTCCGTGCTGTTAATGATTCTAACCTCTGAAAAAATTAGCAAAGCAGTTCATAGTTCTTATTAGGTTTCCTTTTTCTCTATATAATAATTGTTATTATTATTAGCCATTAATTTTCATCTCCATTAATATCTCACCCATCCTCATTAATATTTGCTTCCCTCAGCCAAACAATTTTACTTTTTGTTGGGGTCTCTTTGCAGAATTAAATTAGCGATTGTGCAAAACTTCAGCATTTGTACACCACTTTTCAGTTTTCATTAGTGTTGTTGACTATATCTGACAGATTTCTATTAAAAAATTAATCAGGTTAAGGTGAATACAGTGCTTGGTTCAGCTGCACCACCTTTAACAGTTAAGCTTGCCCGTGCTTTTAGAACTGGTGCAAAAGATTCAGCTATTATTGACAGCAAGGTGAGTGATGAGTCAACCGCATGAGGGGTGAGGCTTGAAAATATTTTTCTCCCTGACTCAATCATTTAGTTTACTGGGGTAATTTTTTTATCTCTGGTAACTTCTACTTTACATTACACAGGAGCTCTGGTATGACCAAGAAAGTGGATTTCATGTCTTGGATGCTTTCCCTAAGAACGTGGAGGTGGGAACGTACGTGTTTGTTTTTGAGGTATTCCTGTTTATCTAATTTAGTTATTAATTTTTCATTTTAGTTACATCAAGGTATGTATATTTGTATCTACCTATCATTATAATATTTTACCCGATTTTGTAGATTGTGCTTCATGATTCTGGCAGTGAAAAAGTTTATGCAACTGGAGGACAAATTCATGTACCAATATATGTCACTGGGTTTATTAAAGTCAGCAATGCAGAAATCACTGTTGTGGACAGTGATCTTGGGCGTGCCCAATCCCAGAAAAAGTATGTAGTTTTGGTTTTGTATCCTATTTCAAGATATCTATGATGTTTAGGATCCTTTTGATTTCTGATTCGTATTTCTGTCATGTGTTTGAAGTCTGAACTGTTGCGTATGAATTCACACCTATGCTACATTTTTTATTTGGGCAATTACTTCTTACACCCAATCAAATTTGAACCTGCACTCGATTTTTATGTGAAATGACAAAGATGACCTTAAATAAAAGGGGAGGTGCGCATAAAAATACATTCCAGAACCCTCTTTCGAGAAGACTTTTCTGGATTTGGATTTCTGGGACACTTTTTTGGATTATGGAATCCTTTTTCTGGAATTTGTTTTCAGATTTTGTTATCTGGATTTTTTTTTTCCAGAATGTAGGTTGGTGGGCTAGCTCGTCGGGTCCGGGTCACTTTGCCACCCCTAATTTTTATTTATAACTTTTGTATGGATTTGATTTATTTTTTAACTTTCATTTATGTTTGACCTATCTAGGCTAGATTTGGCTGGAAATGATGCAGTTTCACTCTCAGCTAACCACTTGCAGAAGTTGAAGTTTTCTTTCCAATTGACAACACCTAATGGTCATGTTTTTAAGCCGCATCAGGTTTGTAGTTGCCTCTTGTATCTTCCAAATGGATGTATTTTCAATGCTATGTTTATGGAGGTTTTTGTTGTTTTTCAGGCATTTTTGAAGTTGAGACATGAGACAAAGATTGAACACATCTTTGTGGTTGGAAACACCGGCAAGAAGTTTGAGATAATTCTTGTTAAGTATCTCGTTACAAATTATTTTATTATGTGGGTTTTAAGGTCTTTCCTTGAGTACTTGTTAAGTTTGTTACTATTGAAGATCTTACATTGCCTAGAGATATATAAAATAAAGTATATAAGTGTAAAACTTATTTTACAAGCTAGTTTAAAACTGGAGTTAGATTTAAAGTCCACTTTCTAATAGATTGTTAAGAGTTTAAGTATAAGTTGGAGTCCCCTGTTGTGTGGAAATGAACAAGTTGAGCAACATATAAGTGAGAAAGACCCACAAATCTATTGTGATTAGATTTTGGGTTGAGGATATTATGTTCTTGTGTTGTTGGCTTGTGGTCCATTGGTGAATATCTCCCCACTGTTTCCCCCCCTCAGATTGCCCAACAAGAGTTACATTATCATCAAATATTAAATCATTGCATTCACTTAATTTGTTATGGTGTGTATATCATCCAATGTTATAATCAAGATGCAAGCATCATCAAACGGAAAAGTTTTATACTGGTTATAACATATTGCAGTTTTAATCACTTGTTAGGCAACATCAACATTTTTATCTTTTAATCTGGAATTATTGACCAGCCTTAACTGCTTTTGAGCTTGGCTGAGATACAATTGCTTATCATTTTTTGTTTTGCACTTTTAAATCGGGAATACTGAATGCTGTGACATTAATTTGATTCTCATTTTCCTCCAATGGTGTTCTCTCTCTTACATTGTTATTTTGGCATGTAGGATTTTCTTGGCTTGGTGGAGAAACTTTTTTATCTGTCAGGCAGATATGACATTGAGTTGACTGTTGGTGATGCCGTCATGGTATCTTGCACTAGTCCCCATTTTTCAATTTCCCCTTCTCCCAGTCTACTGTGAATCTGAATGAAAATGCTATATTTCAGGAGAACTCTTTCTTACGGCTACTTGGCCATCTCGATTTAAATCTTCCAGAAGCACCTGAGAAAGCAGCTCGTCCTCCATCCCCACCTGTTGACCCTTATTCAAGATATGGGCCGAAAGAAGAGATTACACATATATTCAGGGTTCATGAAAAGAGACCACCCCAGAATCTTTCTCTTATTTTCTTGGGTTTAATCCTTTTGCCAATCATTGGCTTTTTGGTTGGGGTAAGTCTCACTATAACTCCCACTACAAAGTGGCATAAATTGACTTGTTTCTATTTAAGAGAAAATACATTAGAGATAAGAATGGCAAAAATAATAGAATGGAAACAGAAAATGTGGTGTTGTTAAATGTTATTTCTTTTATGGTGGTAACAAGCGCTGGAATGAAGAAAAGTTGTCTTTTTGGAAAAAGAAAATTACGCCAACTGAATAATAGCAATAATTCTTTTGATAATCTTAGTTGTGGACAATGGAGACTCATTGAGTGGTCTATCTCATTTTATCTTTGCCGATTGAGATATGTTCCTGACTCGCAAGTGATGGTTTACAAAGGGAAAAGGGTATTCGTGGAACACTCAAAAATGTATTTCAAATTTAGAGTGTTTACTTGAGTCATGACTTTGAGGATAATTTTGTAAAATGCTATCATGTAATATACGAAAATGTTGATTAAAACTTTCACGACTTCCCATAGTTATATGTGTATGAAATTAGGCCTCTATGGGCCCCTAGTCTGATGCTTAAGGTTGCTGACGTTCAAGTTATCGTCAGTCTAAAGGCTTGGTCTACTACACGTGGCAACTATATATTGATAGGTAGATTACATTGCTTCATATGTATAGAAGGTGGGAGTCAAAGTGTAAATGATTATTTTGGCACTTACATTCAGTTTTGCACTAAAGTGTTGCTAAGCTGCTTTGTTTTCCTTTGATTACGTCTATCTTCCTTTGTGGTAGTCATTGTTTTTTACTCTCTTTTATGTCATTGGCAGTTATTGCGATTGGGAGTGAACCTAAAGAATTTCCCTGGTTCAACAGTACCAGCTACATTTGGGATCCTTTTCCATGTTGGTATTGCTGGGGTTTTGTTACTTTATGTGCTTTTCTGGTTGAAGGTACGTCCCCTCTACATTTAAGTAACATTGTTAAATAATCCAATTAAGTATGAAGTCAGGTTCTTTTGTTATGTGGTGGTATTTCATGGAGAAGGAATTTATTTTTAATCAGAAGTGTTATATCCCCTGAAAATACGCTTAACTGGTAGAGCCGATGATATTGATTCGTAGTGGTTTTCGTTGGGACTAGGTTAATGTGCATTACATTTCTCCTGGCACGGCAATATTATCTGTTTGTTCCAACTTTTCCCTCTGAAATCTTTATCTCGTTTTTGTTCGTGTGCAGCTGGACCTGTTCACTACACTCAAGGCATTTGGTCTTTTGGGAGCTATTCTGATGTTTGTGGGGCACAGAATTCTTTCTCATCTCGCTTTGACATCAGCCAAATTGAAATCTGCATAAGTTGGACGACAAATAATTTCTATTTTTAGAGACAACGAGAATGAGTTTTTCCATTAAAGGAATGGCACTAATCCAATTTTGTAGGACCATTGTTGAATTATCTAATGACAAATGACCAATTTAGAGAGGTGAATTGTATCTTTTCGAGAAAAGAACTAAATTATATTGCAAGAGAAAAGTGACTATATATATGGGTTTATCCTGGTGAACCACATTGAAAAGAAAGGATTTTTATCATCAATGATGCAATTTAGATAATTTATTACGGATATGGGATAAAAAAATAATTTATTATAAATTTGGACAAGGCGTATCTGGTCGAAATGAGTTCATATAAAAGAAGCCGTGTCAGAGTCCATACTTTTTATTCAAAAAAGTGGTTAACGAAGAAATCGTGTCATAATTATAAGATTTTAGTTGAAATCAATTTATGTAGAAGTTGTATCGTGCTTATACAATGGATTGTGATTAAAGTTAGACTTTATGTTTAATTAAAGTTGAATTATGTTAATAAAATTTTATTTAAAATTAATATAATTGAAGTTGTATTCCTCATGCATATGAAATTTATAAAAATACCATTTATCTATGACTTCAGTCATTTGAAATTTATAGTTGTGTATGTAAAACATGACTTTAACTTTTTGCTAGAAAACAAATCTCAAAAAATGTTTGTTTTTTTAAATAGAATAATTAATTAAATTCTTAAAAATATTAAAAAAATTTATAAATAAAAAAAAAAAATCTCAAAAAATGTTTGTTTTTTTAAATAGAATAATTAATTAAATTCTTAAAAATATTAAATTTTTTGATAAATTTTGTAAGAAAAAACTTCAAATGATCACCAGTCTTCATAGAGAGTTCGGCTTGAGACACTTGAAAGTTGTTTGAAATGGGTTAAAAAAATTCTGATTGTCAAATTTCAAATGAGATTGGAAATACCAAAATTTTAAAAAATAAATTATTTTCTAATAATTTTTCATATTTTTAGTATTTTTGAGACATTTTTTTTTTTATATTTTAGGTTCTAGTTTAAGTTTTCAGTTAGGATTTTAACAAATTTTTTTTATTAATCTTTCAATTAAAAAATAACTAAATATTTCTTAATTTCATAAAATTTGTCAAATTAATAATTTAATTAATTATTAATTTTTTAAAAACCTTTTTTTTTTCAAAAAACAAAATAATTTAGCAAAGCTAATGTCGTGCTTTGCATGCATGATAACTTCATTTGTATTAATATTACACGGAAGTTATGCCAACATGACACAATTTTAGTTAAATGTAAATTTCAAATTTAATCAAAGTCGTGCAAGCATCCTACACCTTCTGTACAAATTGATTTCAATTAAAGTTGTGGACTAGTGACCCAACTTCTATGTTGATCACTTTATGAGCGGAAATCATATGTTTATGTTACGACTTTTTCGCATGAAGTCATTTCACTAAGACACGACTTGTCTAACATAGATTTGTCAAACCATAAAATATATTAGAAGATTATAAAACATATTAACATATATGACAATATTACTAATTTTTTTTGGATATTACATTATGTATCCCAATTCTTCATGGCTTCTTTATAATCCTTTCCTTAGGTAAATATTACATTTTTGCCATTTCTTCTGTTTTTCTTGGGTTTATAAGTAATAAGGTCTACTAGAGGAATTTATCTCGATTAACAAAAGTGTGCTTTGATGTTCTTCAAGAAATTGGTTTATTGGCTTCAAAACCTTGTTTTACACTAATGGATCACAATCAGGATCTTCATAAAGCTTGTTGTACCTATTTTTGAAGATATTACAAAGTATAGAAGACTACCATGGCTAAACATATGGTAAGCTAAGTCAGTCACTTGAGTATCCTATTGCTATTTATTATAAAATAGCTTTTATGGCATTGAAATGCATTAGGGAAAGATCTCTTCTTTCCAACCATATCAGACTTGAAGGTTACAAGTTACACATATTCCAATTGGAGTTCTTGTATTGATTCTCAAGGTCCTCTTCTGGTTTTTGCTTCTTCTTAGCACAAGTTTTGATATCTTGGAAAAGCAAGAAAGAATCTATTGTATCCATATGATCTTTAGAAGGAGAATATAGAGCTATGACTCTAACAACTAGTAAATCTCAATGAATAATTTATCTTTTACAAAATTTTGGTACTTTATCACTTTTATGTGATAATTAATCAGTAATAGACATAACTACTAATCCTGTTTTACACGAAAGAACCAAAAAATGAATTGTCTTAAATCAGACTTCATATGACGCCTATCACCTTAAAGATCAAGTTTCTGATATCTCAGACAAAATTGTTAGTTTGTAGTCCTTTCCAAATGCATGTCACAAAATATGTTTTGTATTGAAATTTGTTACTAATTATCTTTTGTGTTACCTATTAATTACTTTCAGTTAGTCTATTCCTAATTACATTTAGTTAGTTATTATCTTTGTTTTCTTTATATTTCTATAAATAATTTGACTTCTTTATCTCTTGTAATTTTTCTAGCTCTCATTTTTTGTAACAAGAATTTCTATTCGTTCATCCCTTTTGAGATTCTTTCTTACTTCCTTATTCTACTTTTATGCATGACTGTTGTCATAAACATTAAATAGAAACAAGTAGTAATTATAAGGTTCCATATCTTAAATGCTGTACTACTAATAAGACAACTGATCAGCAGTTTCCCAAAGCAGCAGCAAAATGGATAAATAAATAAACAAATAAAACCTCATTATCCTGTAATATGTTCAAATTGATTTAGAAAAACAAAATCTTTCCTCAAATTCATCATCTAATTATCTTAATCACAACAGAAGGGTGACTAATTGTGTCCTAAATTAAATAAAATGAACCAACATGATTTGGATGATCTTTCGCTGACACTTCTACTATACTGTAGAGAATATGAATAACATATAAAAAGAGCACCTACAGCACATGAAAAGAGCTAGAAGATCAATTTTCCATGACTGTGTATTGATGAGACTTTAAACTTCAAAGTGATCATGTCACTATTCTGAAACCCGGATGCTCTCACTTGTCAGCCAAATCTTCTTCTGAATTATCAAAACTGCATCATCTTTGCCTTGGTCTAAATCTTGCTCTAGATTAGATGTGGCCACTGAAATCCAGTGCAATGCTGGCAAGAATTTCTTTATAAACAACACCACTGACCGCTTATCATGGACAATGATGAAACCTTTAGGCCTCAAGATTCTATCCATCTCAATCAATAAATCTGCTGGACTGCATTCTTTCTCAATGATATCAGAAAATATACTCCATGCATGGAGCAAGTCATAAGTTCGAGGGTAGGTCGAAAATGCTTCACACCTGTCACATCGATGACAAAACAAGGTCAAGAGAATGTAATATTGCTGACTGCAACGAGGATGTGGCTTAACTATATCACAGTAGTGCTTCCAATGTGGGTATCTTGCATTTTGACAAATAACAGCAAAGTCTTGTCTTATTAAGTGACGTCGGCTATGAAGATCTTGATTAAAGGGCGAAGTCTGAGAGAGTATTGAAAAGAATGAAGCAGTAGATTAAACAGGAATTGGTGTTGTTTTAACCTTGAGAAAGATATTTCCTTTATAAAGATAAAAGCCATACCAGTTGTGAACTGTTCCTAACAGCCCTCTATCATAGATGATTTTGAGAGTGTTTGGTCCATTTTCTGGCACCACATTCATAGTCCAAACATCTTTGTCCTTCAAAGCAGCTGCAAATGAGCCCAAATTTGCATTCATGTCCATCACATTCCGAACTGTCTCAGGCTTAATTTTATTGCCTAGCATTTTCCAGTAATTAGCAACTTCTTGGTGCCAATATTCCTGCACAAAATTAGTTTTTATAAACAATGTAATCAGACATGTGGCTACGAAGCTAACATGCTTTAAATTCTGATTTCAAGAATAATTACTTCTTTTGAGCCATTTTGCACCCATGACAATATAAATGTGACCCAATATTCCGTGCTTTGTCAAATCAAAATTAAAGAATTATTCATACTGTGTCACATTTATATTGTCTTCCTTTGGACAGAAATAGAGAGGTTCTTAAGTATTTGAAGACAGTAAAAGTGTAAAACAGGATATATTTAAATTACCATGTCCTTTTCAAACATTTCAGTAGAATAGTTGAAGTCAGCAAGACGAGGAGGTGGAGTGACCAATCGAGCTGGCCAAGGAGCCAAACCAGATCCTCTTGCTCTGTGCATCTCTGCATAGACCAGCAGAATATATGGTAATTGACTTTTCAACTTATGATAAAAGAGTCAATAAATAATAATACCACAAATTGCTGATGGAAAAGAACAAAATCATGCAACATTAATATATGCAGAAAAATGAGTTGAGTAACTTGTGTCAAATATAATGTAATCAGAAAGAACATGGACCTATCTAGAATAGCAAAAGCTATCTGATTTACCAAATCAACTACTGGATATCCATATTCACAAGACAGCCGCCCCTCAACCACTACTTTGTTTCATCTTTTATTATTCATAGTCAAATTTTTTTGAACTGTTAAAGGTCTATACTCTAGGAATATTCTTATTATCAGTTTATTTCATGGTCTTGAGATTAAAGAATAGACTAAATCACTAAATGAAATGGAGAAGATATCACTCACGATCAGAGTAACGTGTGATGCAAGATTTCATTTTAACTCCCCAAACAGCATCAGGATCATCATCAGGACTGCAGAGGGGAGGGTGAGTATCAGGCTCTCTTCTTAAGTAGCAGTCATTTGTAAGAGGCTTCACCCATATGACAGTCTGGTTCTTCTTAGCAGCAATTTTCCAACACATCAGCTCTACAAGAGCACTCATTTGTTTCCATATTCTTCGATCCTCTTCATCCTTAGCATAGGCTTCAGGAGATGAGTACGCAAAGTAGCCTCCTGGCCTGAGTAACCTATCTAGCTCAAGAAGAAGTATGCCATCTCTTTGAAGCCAGTCAATTCTACAGCGAGAACAATGGGCAAGTTCAAAAGATCTACTAGGGTAAGGGAGTCTTAATGTCCCCAAGACACCAAGATATGCCGGAATTCCTCTTTCTAAAGCAAACTGTATTTGGTTTTCATGAACATCATTTGGTGCTAATGACATTGTTATTACATCAGAAGAAAGAAGATATCCTCCAAAGCTTGCAACACCACAGCCAACATCAAAAACATTGCGAAGTCTTCCTTCATTATTTATGATATTGTTTGGAAAGTTAAGCATCTGTAAATATCAATCACAGATACTAAGTTATAACTTTTTCCAGTCATGTAAAACTTTTATGTTTTGGTGATTATTTTAGTTCTATGCCAGCCCAGACAGTAACTAGCTTACATTGGAAATTGATGCAATATATTTGTCAGCACCGGAATGGAAGTGAGTTCCTCCACCAGGAAACACTATTTTTTCACCTTTTACTACCATCCATCTCTGGTCAGATTTCTCAGTTGCAAGATGAGTATGAGGTATATTTGCTCTCCATACCTGATCTCTACTTTTGGGCCACTTGATTGGAATCTATTATCAAGAACAGCATAAGACACTCAAAGCTGTAAGCACAGAAAATTTCCGAATTTATTTAACTTTCTTAGTTATATCTAAGAGAAACAATGCTGGGGAAAAGAGCGACACCTTGTACCCTGGAGGAGGGGGAATCAAACAATTATAGCGCCTCTCAGGCATCGGGCAGTGTCGCTCGTAGTGCTCCATCAAAGTCAGATCAAGCTTCAACCTTGTTTGGTATATGAAATTTCTGTCTAAACACGGAATTAGCTCTGAGAGATGATCATCACAGACCTGAAAAAATTGAACACAAGAGTAAAATAACTTGCATCCTCAAACTAGACTCTAACATACAAGAGAACTCACTGGAATGGTCTTCGGTACATCACTGTCATCTTCTCCAAATGTCAAAGATTTGCTACCGTACTCAATAGAAGATGAACCCTTATTCCTAGAATACAGGAAAAATGAAGCCCCCACAATCATTAAAACTATCACAGTTATGACCAACCGCTTTCTCGGTTTCCCCTCTGCTCTCCCTCTGCCCATTCTTGTCACTGCATAACAATACACCATGGGTTCAACTTCAACTTGCTGATAAAAAATAGACAATATACGAGCCAAAATAACTATTCAATTTCAATCAAATAACAATATCCCATAATTATCTCACCGCAATCAGCGATTCAACGGTATCAACTCAGTTCCACAAAGCACCTAGTTGGTGCAACTAGAGCCACGAATCAATAACTGCACAGAAAGTAGAAATTGAAACCAATGAAACAGCAATCACTTACAACCATAATGACTGAAAAACTGAACCAAAATCACCAGAAGCACAATCCCTCAGAAAGTATACATCACTGTTTATCAAATTACGCATACTCAATCATTTTTTCTAAATTCTATGCAGATTTTTAAATCAAACATTAAAAAACTACAAATAAGAGCCCCCATTAATGATAACAAGAGAATAAGTTAACATATTCCAGACGAGAAAAGCAAAATCTAAGGCAAAAAGACGCACAAGCACTAGATATGGGCATGCATATGACTTGGCATCACCGACAAGCTGCCAACTCTCACTGACCCATCTCGTGAAAAGAGTTGCGAGTGAGGTGACAGATGCAGAGAGATGAAAAAGTTAGCAATTTGTGAATGTCGGAGGCAATTCAGAAAAAGGGTATGGATCTGAGGAGAGAAAACAATCACAGAAAAGGGAAAATCACAAAAAGATAGCATTTTGCACCTCAGACTCCGCGTCTCTTCACTTCAGAGAGGTTGCGTTAAACTGGGGCATCGCACAACGAACAATGCAATATCTTAATGTCGTACATGTCTTTTTATTAATCAAAATTTCGACTTTTATTTTCGTAAGTGATACACAATGACAGATTCGAGAGATTTTGAGATCCAATCCCAAGCCTTAGCCTCTGCAAATGTTTACGTGTTAATTATTGCTTCATTACTATTGGTCGATAAAAAGATTGGGAGTAGTGGAGGAGGAACATGCAACCATGAGTTTATCACTTCTAAATTTTTTAACCTTTCATCTTTCAATTTTTCTTTTAAAATATAACCTATTATTATTATTTGAGATTTGAACATTACTTAATTAAAAAAATATTGGTCAAGAATTATTCATGACCCATTTTCCTTTGTGACTGGTTTTCTTAGAAAAAGGTATTTCTGAGTTTAATAATAATTCGAACAAGTTGTTTGATTATTTTTAAGTGGGAATAATTAATATATTTAACTCTATTAAAGTAATATGTCTGTGTATTTTTTTTTTGTTATAAATTAGTTTTTTATCTATTTTTATTTAACATGGAGTTCAAACTTCACTTAACTTGGTTACTAAACAGTTTGATGATGATTGAAGTTGTAAAGCAGTTGCATGTAACATGGTTTGACTGCATGAGATAAATAACAGGGGAAGGTGGTGAGTTCACATTTTTCAATGAGTTTAAACAATTTATTTGGTCAAGGAAAATTTAGGAATAGTTCTATGTTAGTGGTGGGAACAAAATTCTTCACAATAAAAAATATTAGTATTATGTTCATGATGCCAAACTTTGTAATGGTTAGGACAAAGGAAGAAGAAAATAGTTTTAGAAGAATAAAATTACAATGAACAGTCAAATTTATTAAAGACAGTTATACACTTAAATTTGAGTTTATTCATTTTAGTGAATTTCTTCATATTCTGATTGCATTTTTCAAGTAAGGGTGAAATTTTTTGGTTCTATTAATATTTCAGTATTTTTATTTATAAGGTTTGAAAATTAGATGTTGGAAATTAATTAAATAACATACAGTACATCCGAAAAATAAAAAAATGTTAGAAAATTAAATTATTAATATAGCGTGTCTTTAATATATTTGTTTAAAATCAATTTGAAACCGATTAGGAACGGTGAAGGAAGTTGGAACTGGTAAGCACCGCGCAGTCCATGGAGAACTTTCCAGAATCTTCATCGAAAGGGACGAAGCGCCGACGAGATGAAGATTCCGATGCCGGAAACACCTTCTCTCTCGGTACGCAACGCAATCCTCTTCTATATGTTAAGCTTTTTGAAGCTCTTTGTAGATTAGACTAATCTGCGCCGCAATTTGCAGAGGACGATCTTTCATTCACCGATACGTTGGTTGCGCTTCGAATCATGCGAGCTCAGTTTCCCCTCATTAACAAGGTTAGGTTACCGTTAACCATATGCGAGCTCGGAATTTAATTTTAATTGCATTTTCCGTATGTTTGATGAAATAGTTATTCAATTCGGTTTTTAATAGTGGTGTGGTGATGCTTGTTTCCAGGGTTCGGTTGAGCCTTTTATATTGAAGTCGCAATTGTATAGCAGTGTGAAGGACAGAACGCAAGTGGATAGGGAATTAGAGGTCTGTTTGTTGAGGAATTTAGACTTAGTTTGGTAAATGTAATTCGCTACTACTCAATACTGTTTTCTCCTCTCTTACGTTATTGCTAATTTGTGTGATGGATTTATGTTGGATTAATGTGATAATACTGATTAGTTTATTTGTGGTGCAGTCTCTCAGGAGGGACAAAGTTCTGCGTCTTTTCAAATTAAATACTGGACAGGACGATCATGCCGTAATGTTTTTGGATGACTACCTGAACCAGGTTGGTTTCCTGTTTGAAACCCTCTCCCCCAGTTTACACTAGTGCGAGACTTGGCACTTTTATGTCATTCAAAAACTTTGTATTAAGAGTGTGGTTTTTATCTATCCTATTGTTGAATTATACATATTTCTTGATTAAATATAGCGTGTGTGCTTATTTTTATTTATTTGAAAAGCATATATGGCATTAGCAATAGGTTTTGGGACAAACTATCCAATAAAATGATATTTAATAATGAAGTGTGGTTTTAACTTACATTCGTGTAAAGTGTAAACTAATCCTTCTTTGTATATAGTGTGTACTTCAGTCTCAGGGATGTTTTGTTTGGCCATAATGACAAACTGTCCTATAGTATGAGACTTTTCCTTATTCTGGAATTTCTTTTTTTCCCTTTTTAGTAAAAAGAATTAAATTTCGTTGGTGCTTTTTTTTATCAACTACAATGGTGTATCTACTGACTGAGTTATGCTTGATTGTTGATGAACTGATGTCTTTATCTTGTCTAACTATTCATGCATAGATAGATCGTGCTGTGAAAAGATTGGAAGGAAAGAAAGTAGAGTATGAAGTTTTTGGGTGGTTGAAGACTCATGTTCTAGATTCAAAGCTAGAAACTGGCATTGAACATCAGGAGCTTGTGAGTGAAATACTCAAATCAGCATATTTTGTTTAATCCTTTCAACTTCTTCTATTTAACTGTCTACTCAACATTTTTAGAAGTTTATAATCTGGCAAAATGCCCTTCTTTTGGAAGAATACAAATGCATAATTTGAGAACCTGGCACACCCACATTTATAGTGATAAATATTAAATTCTAGTATTGGAACATATTATTCCTTTTTACCAGCTTTAATCTTATAGTTTGATACTTTGATTTAAAACCAAACAGGTTGGTCAATATTCATATTATCCCAGGATATTTACTAAATGGGTTTCTGTGCTGAGGATGGTTTTTTTGATGCAGTGCTCACTCTTGTCACTTGGGGGAAAGGTGAAGGACAGTCACATCTCCGTTCTAATTAATGCTGGCGTCCTTGTGAGTAAAGTGGAGTACAAAGCATTGCTCAATTTGTTAATATTCAGGCCTTTTTATGGTTATAATAATCATCACAAAATGTTAATGTTTATAAACAGAACACGAACTCTTTTAATGACAACGAAAAGAGGCAATCACAGTATTTTGATATTTTGTAAATTAATAATATTGTCTTTTTTATACCTTATGAAAAAATAAAATATGGATGCTTGGAGTTTTTTCTTCTGGATTTTCACATTTGAGATTTTAAGAGGGGGGGTCTCATCTATTCGTTATTTCTATTCAGCCAAATACTTTTAATTTCTACTTTATTTCTCATCTATTTTCACTCTAAAAACTTGTTTTAATCCAATCTATGCAACTACTTTTGCCTAATAATATGCTTATTTATTTTTCATATTATCTTTCATAAGGACATGAAAAGAAGATTGTACCCTTGTACTCACTTCTCAGCTACCTGTTTCATCTTTATTGTACATTCTTAAACCCTAGCCCTTTTCCTACTTGAATTTTTTATTTAGTTAGATATCATTGAATTTTCTTATTTCCAAGCATTCGTAGATACATTGAGAATCTTGTAACCTTTCTATATCTTAAGCTTTAATATCTGAAAAGCATAATAATCATCCCTTATATTAAACAAATTATGCTTATCCTACTAATTTTGATTGTATACAACTATGAGTAATTTTTATCGACATAATTTTCCTGATTATATGATTATTTATGTGATTCTCGTGTAGTTTTGTGCTAATTATCCCCTCTATTATCTGATTTTATCTACAATGCCTGTATGAATTGGGTGTCTCTGGGAAAACAACTTGATAAAAACATGTATATAGTAAGAGCTGAACACGATAGATTATGTTATAAATGCTTAATTTAACAAGCTTATTTTGATCAACTTCATCGTGAAGATAAGCTGAAAAAGGCCTGTTGAAGGTTATAAACCACTGTCACAAGTGTTGTTACATGTGAAACTTCTTCTTAACGTGTGTATTTCTTCCTTCCTTTCTCGTTATTAGGATTGATTAATCAAGATATCCTTAGTTTCTTTATAAATTGTAATTGGACTTCATTTGATACCCATAATTCTAGTATAGTATTTTATGACCAAGGTTGTATATAGACCCTCGTGTTACACTGGAAAGGTAATATTTCAGTGCTTTTCTTGATATTTATAAGCATAACCAAATACTCTCCATTTTCATCTTGTGTGCTTACAAGAAGATAGGCTCTGTAAAACTTCTTCCAAATGTCACTTAATATACAATTTTTTGGTTTAGTATTTGTGTATAATATTAATAATTCTGCTGCACTCTTTTCAGACTAGGCAACTTATTGATCCAAACATGTATTGGTTTGCAATTCCAAACATTGGCTCACTTCTCAAGGGTCTTGTTCAGGTATGAGCATTTAATGTTTGCCATGTGCATTTGCTTGGATGCTTTAAATATTATGTAATGTATGTTCGTGTTTGACTGGGTGCATAATATGGGTACTTCAGCTCAGCTATTACTGCTATTTGAGGTTAATCCACTACATGAAATTTGAGGGCTGTGTTCTGCGGTGAAGGCTTACATATGGCTTGGCAAGTTAGAACGTATACCAAACAGCAAGTTAACGGCTTTGTGTAACTTTTTATGAACTTTTAAGTGCAGTGGAGGTATAATGTGATATTTAGCATATATCACACTTGACTGGAAGACACATACTGTATTAGATACATTGTATCATTGCTAACTAAACCTCACGACATACCCGGATAGGACCTGGCCTCCCTCTAGGCTGACTTCCCTTCCCACTAAACTCCAATTTTCGTAGGACAATATACATTGGAAAGGTAATCAAATAAATGTCTATCCATAGATTGCGTTAGAGTAGAGACGTCTGTTAGGCTGAACTCCTGTTAAGCACCGTTTTAGGCATGGCTAAGTCCATCTTTGGAGTTTATTGCATGAGAGATATTTACTCTAGATTGAGTTATTTCTTTTGGGTTGCGGTATTATTTGGGTAGTCATTTGAAACTGACAGTGTTAAGCTCCGTTGTAGGCATGGCCAAGTCCATCTTTGAAGTCTATTGCCTGATATATAAATTCTAGAGCAGTTGTGGGATAATTTGGTGTGGATTGAGTCATTTCTTTGGCTTCAAGTATGATTTGGGTAGTCCGCTGGAACTGCGGATAGTTCATCTTAAAAAAACAAGGGATGTCCAGTTGAGGGTTTAATTTTGTGTGGATTGAGTCATTTCTTTGGGTTGGGGTATAATTTGGTTAGTCCTTTGGAACTGCAAATATTTCATCTTTAATAAAACAATAGATGTCCAAAACCTTGAGGGTTCATTTGCTGGTCAGGATATGATAGAATAACCATCCTTATCTTGTTGTAATCAAAGGTTTGGTATACCATGATATTCTTATTCTATTGTCTATTATAGCTTATTAGTGAAATATATTTCTTATTATGAGGGCAACAAGATAGGATAATCGACCTCCCTCCTATTCTTTCACCACCTTACCTCAATTACAACCATTATCATCGTCATCAACTTTGTCATTATTGTCTGTGTCATCCCATTACTGTTTCCTGTTGTTGCCACCATCACTCTCATGAGCTTTGTTGTTTTTATCATCGTCTCTACTATATCATAGCAACCACCATTAGCATGGCTCTACCATTATCACCATCTTCATCGTAAGCAACCATTATTTGTGACACCACTTTTGTTTTTATTATTGTTATTACTGGCATCATTGTTACAACAATCATCGGCTTTATTGCTGCTATTATTGTCACTGCCACCATCATTTTATTAACTACCATCATCACTATTGTCATTATTATCACTGTCATCACCACCACCATTACTGTTATTACCATCTTGTTATAACTATTGTTGTCATTATCATCATAGTTTTAACCATTGTTACCAGCATCACTAATATAACCTATTATTGTTATTCGACTTTTATCATCGTGTGCACAAATCATTGGATAGAATTAATGTTTATCTTGCTTTGTATCCTATCTTTTAATTTGACCACCAAATGGGTCTTGAAAGTTTAATAATTTTATATTTTGATCATTAGTAAACATGTTCAGCGAAATGAAATTGTTTTTACTTCGTTGTTCAGGGAAGAAAGGAAATTATCTCTCTTCTTAGCCGTCGCAGATATAAGGAGATGATGTTGGCCTCTTTGGAAAAGAAGCGTCTTCGAATGTCTCCACTTGATGTGAGATTTCATCTTCGTGATTTGATTGGTTCAGGGCATCTCAGAACTGACCAGACTCCAACTGGTTTAATCATTAGAGTCTCAAAAGATTAGAGATCCAGGAAGTCCTAGATGCGTGCATTTGTTTGTTTTCAGCATCACAACGTCCATTCTCAAAGAGATATTTTTCCTTCAAGAAAATCACGTTTGTGAAGTCTCAGAATTTGTGATTTACCGGCTTCAAATTATTTATCTACTTCTTTTGTTGTTAATTTGGGGAAGTGGTGCTTTGAACATGTAATGGCTTATATAATTTCAAATGGCTTTTATTGCCAGACAAGTACATATGACAAGCTGTTTTGTCCTGTTTAATCAAGAAAACAGGCTTAGGACATCTGGCAATCACTTCTTTCGACTATCAACTCGGACAATTGAAGTTGATGTAAGCCTCCTATTCTATTTGTCTTAATATTTCCATCTAGGATCTAGTTTTTTCCTTAACTCATATAACTTCATGATTAAGTAACATATGTTCATTTACATTGCAGGGACCTCCTTGCTGGGACCATGTGACTAGGTTTGGTCTTTTCATAGTTTCTATTTTGAATTTTCTGTATTTCTTAATTGGTAACAACATGCATTGTTTACATTAGTATTTTTCAAATAAGAAAAGACTCATGTTCGTATTTTGTACGTATCATGACATGGGCTATTTAGTTTCTAAATTGCTAGTGGGAAACTGACATGTTTGTTATTTTAAATGTAATTGGCGCGATATACACTGGATACTCAGCCCTTCCTGCAACTCAATTATCACATTGAGAGATCTTAACAATTACTTACACACTTTTTTGGACGTGTATTTAGTGAAATTCATTCAAGATCCACTAAATAATGTGAGTAGCATTCTGTATATTGCTCTGCTTATATTCCTTCTTTATCGAGTTCCATACGGAGTGTGTTAGAGAGTAATAGGGACATTATCTTGTCTACTATATAGGATTGGTCTGCCCACGTTCCGCATTACAAACACATCAGAGTTTGTGGGATTTGGTTTCCTGCATTCATTGGATGAAGATCGCATGAGTCATGTTTTATTTCGATAGATTGGACTTAAAGTACACATTTAAATTCTGAATCATTCGATCTTATTGAACGGTTATGATGTGCTGTAAATATTTGCTGCTCTAATTCATTATGTTACCGACACTGATTCCATTTCCTGTCAATGATTTTTATTGGACTTTCTGAGATTTGAGGGAGAAAATGGTATATCGGCTGATATATGAACATTTTTAACTAAAAGTAAAATTTAAAAATGTTAATAAAAATATTCAATTTATAAAATAAATGCGTATAACCAATTCAATTATGATTATATATTTATAATATGTCAATTACCAAAAGGCATGCATAGTTAGTTTAAAAAAGAACTTCAAAATTTAAGAGAAAGAAAAATGAGAATGATGTATACCTATTTTAGGACTGACATTATCTTTGTTTGGTTGTGTAGAAATGAAGTAGAGAGAAATGAAAAAGAAGAAAATAAGATAGAAGCACTAGATTTTAATGTGCTATTAGAAAATGCATTCTCTCAATTTGGAATTGGAATGAAATAAGAGGGAAGTCTCTTTTATAATGAATTAAAATAATAAAGTTATATTTATTTTTTAATTCATATAAAATTATTTTGCATTAACCCCATCAAGCAAAGAAAAGTTTTCTTTTCTATTCCTTCTCCTTTTATCTACTTAAATAATATTTTTTCTCTCTTTAATTTTATCCTTTATATTTCTTTTTATTTATATATTTCTCCATGGTTTTACTAATCCAAATAACCAAAGCGTAACTTTAGTAGACAATAAACTAATATTAGATATAGCTGAATCTCTATATTATGTAAATTACTAATTTAATGAAATTGAATGTTAAACATACTTTATTCAACATTTGAAATAAGTATGAAAGAATATACGTAAAGAAAAATAATTATTATAAGTCAATGATAATGTTCCCTTTGTACTAAAATATTCCTAATTTTTTTAATATTTATGAATATATTATTAAGTATTTCATAATGTTTTTTGAGTATATCATTTAAGGGAACCAAATCCTTAAAATTATATTATTAACTATTTCAAGACAATAATATTTGTTAGGAGATAAATTGAAATAGAAGTTTAGTATTTTATTGAAAATTCACAACATTAATTTGAATGAAACAAGTAATTTTTTTTTTTCAATTTACACGAGAATGAAAATCCAACTTACATACTATTTAATAGATAAAAATATATTTAGCAGTTATTAGTATTATTTTGACTTAGAAATGCCACAATTTTATTTTAATTCTAAATCATTACAATACAAGTGTTCAACATTCATAGTTCAGCAAGACAGAGACTGACAAACTTTCCTCTAAAAGCAAATTCTATCAAATCAACTCAGAATTTGCATCTTCTCCGGTTACTTATATCAGATAAAACAAACAAACACTAAATTTTTGTATTATATAGTAATTAAATTTAAAATTTAAAAATTAATTAATTATTATTTAATTAATTTAAATATTATTTTACAAATTAAAAAATTATTCACATTAAAGTAATTTTTATTATTAATAAAAATTTATAAATTTATAAATTAATTTTTAATTTATATTTAATATTAGTTATTAAAATTTTAATTACTAACTATTTTAAATTTTAAATTATTTTTTATAATGATTAGTTAGAATTAAAATAATTTATAACTAAAATTTTGATAACTAATATTATATACTAATTTAAAAAAATTGTTTATAATTTTTTTATTAATAATAAAAAATACTTTAAATGTTAATAATGTTTTTTTATTTTAATTCAATAAATGTAATAATTAATTATTTTTTAATTTTAAAATTAATTTTTATTTAATAACTTTTTTTATGCTGTTTGGATTGGGAAGTGGAAAGTGGAGGGTGTGAGAAAGTGGTAGTGTGATGATCTGAGAAGAGAGTATGAAGAAAATTGAGTATGTTTGGATTAGAGTATATTAGATTGGAGTTGAAAGATTTTTTTTTTGAAATATGCAAGTAATATGATGATGGTAATGATATTTTAAATTATTTTTAAAGGTATAAATTGTAAGATTATAAATTTATCTTTATATATATATAAGAAAAAAATAAAAATATTAATTAATTTGAATCATTAAAATGAATTCTCATTAATAAAAGATTCATAAAAAGTAATTCAATAAATATTTTTAATTTAAATCACTATCTCAATTCAATAGTGTAATATAAAAAATATATAATTATGTTAATTTTTCAATATTAAAATGGATATTCATTAATAAAACAAAATATTAATAATTACATTAATAAAATAATTATATTATTATTTTTATTTATAGAATTTAAATATTCTCATTAATAAAATCAAATTTGAATTACTATAATTGAAGTCTATTATTTATATTTTTAAAATTTAGATATTTAAATAAATTTTGTATTCTCATTAATAAATCAAAGTATAAATTATTATAATTGAATTCTATTATTTATAATTTTAGAATTTAAATACTTAAATGGATTTTCTATTCTTATTAATAAATTAAAATCTAAATTACTATAATATATAATTGAATTCTAAATAATATAATATAAATAAAATTACTAAAAGAATAGTCTATAATTTCAAATAATGTATTTTATTAATTCTAATTAATAAGAAAAAAAACATTTTTTTAATATTTTTAAAAATAAAATACAAATAAAATATTAAATTAGAAAAAAAAACACCTAAAAAATTAAAAGAAAAATCATAAAAAACAAAAATTGGAAAATGTGGAAAAAATATGAACATACTCGATTATGCTTTATCTTAAAAAAACAATATAATCGATTACCCACATTTTTTTTAAGAGTATAATCAATTATGCCTTCCCTTAAAAAAAAACCTAATCGATTATGTTGAATATCTGAATAGCATAATCGTTTATGCTTATTTTAGCACACATCACATAATTGATTATCCTTCTAAAAATAGAGAAAATAGAGGCTAATCGATTATTTTGTATGCTTAATCGATTATCAACTATTTTTTAGGACATAATCGATTAAGTCTTATGTGTTTTTTCATGCATAATCGATTAGGCACCATGAAAAATCTTAAAATTATTAGTTATAATTTTATTATTATTTTATAAATTAATATGAAATATTATTATTATTATTTTAATATTTATATTATTAATATTAATAATACTTTTTTAATTATAAATATATAAATATATTTATATTTTTAGGTAATAGGTATTTTTATTTTATTAAAAAATATATTTAATATTTTTTTATGATGCATATATTAAATATTTTTTTTGGATATGCACAATTTATTTGGAATAAAATTAAGTGATTCAAATTATTTTTTATTATATATTAAGGACAAAAACGTAAATTTGTACTTATTTAAACGCGTCTTTCTCTCAATGTTTCTCTTCAATAATGCAAAGTACAAAAATCTACTCATCTTTATCTTTTCGCATTCCTCCTCCTTCATACATTTGTTAATGCAAACAAGAGATGCACTCTTACATCCGTCTGCGTGAGCCGTACATCCCTAAATCCAAACGCACCGTTAGTGAAAGTATCCAAACACACGTTAGTGAAAGTATCCAAACACACCGTTAGTAAAGTAACTTAATTTGAAATTTTCAACTTTTGTTAGATTTACTTTTACTTTGTTTTTCTCTTATTCTTTGTATGCAAAATATGTCCATAGCTTACCATAGCTTAATATTAATAACAATTTGTATTCATAGATTTTGGACTAACATTTATAGAAAATATACTATAAAATTTCTGTGATGTTCAACTGTGCACCCGCAAGCATTATTCTAGATGAATAAAATATAAAAAGAAAATAAAGGAAATATTAGATATAAAAGTTATTACAATTTAAAGCAATGGTTGTTGATATGTCTGTGTACCTACAATTATCATATTTCCCAAGAAAGTTAATATAGATATCGTGTTACTGAAAGAAAGTGCCAAATTGGGCTTAGTTACAAAAAGAAAATGTTGAATTTGTATTTTCCAAGTCTCTGATGCGACGTGATGTCCTTTTAATAGAGGGCAAGGAAACTTGGCAGGAACGTTATTTATTTTGGTTATTTAATAAATAATATTTTTCTTATCATAGCTGAAATTAAACCGAAACAGAATAAACTCAAATTAGAATATGAAAGGGAATAATCAAAGTATACATAATTAACAAATTAAACTATATATACAGTACCTTTGAACAAGGTGAAGTTTTGAAGGTTTCATCAAAAGTGGCTACTACTATAATATACTCCTAAGGGTATAAGGTCAAGTGTTCTAAGTATCAGTATTCGATATCGATTTAATAAAATAAATGTATTAACTTTATATTAAGACAACACCTGTTTTGCCAATATATTTCTATCATGAAAGGAGGGGAGGGCTGGAGAAACGGCGGAAACGGAGGGCAGAGCTGGAGGAATGATGGAAACAGAGGATGCTCAGACAGGCATGGAGACCATGGAGGTGCAAATGATTGTACAACTTTCTTCTTCTCGAATTTCCCAAGCCATTACGGGGAGCTAGATATGCTCAAGGTGTTCCAAAAGTGGGCAAGAGTGAAAGAAGTCTTTATCTCACGAAGACTAAATAAATGGGGGAGGAGGTTTGGGTTTGTGAGGTTCTTTGGTGTGAGAAATGTGGGTTGTTTGGAGAGGGATCTGGACCAGCTATATGTAGGGGATCGGAAGCTCTTTGTGAATGTACCAAAATACCGTAAACAACAATATGAACCAAGAAGGATGGAGCAGAGGGTCTCGCGAGAAACAAACAGGGAGAGGAAGGACGAAACAGGGAAGCAAAATCAGCAGGATAATGAGCTTAATCGGGAACAGAGAAGGGCAGAGAAGTGGGTGGAGAAGAGTGGAAACAGGTCCTACGCTGAAATTGTAACAGCTGACTCCCAAGAACAGTGGAAAGGTCTGAGTATCAAAGTGCAACAACTTACCATGCCATGGATGGAAACAAGTGTTGTGGGGAAGCTTCGAGAAGACATGGATGTGGACCGGCTAGGGGAGGAGTTAGTGAAAGGGGGTATGAACATGGTTAAAGTGAGGCTTTTGGGGGACAACTTAGTCTTGCTTACTCCAAGTGCAGGGGAACATGGAGGACGTTATAAAGCTTAATAAGGAATGGGCTGATAGAGTCTTCGTCAGTTTTAAACCTTGGTCGAATGACATTGGCCCAAGCCATAAGACAATGTGGGTGAGGTGCTACGGGCTGCCGTTCTCTTTCTGGAGCAGGGATTGTTTCACTAAAGTAATAGGAATTATGGCCCCCTCAGCTACGCTTAAGGCTGTCGATGATTCTACCGTGTCATGGGAAATCTTAGAATATGCTCGCTTACAAGTACGTATCCTAAAACTTGGGAGTGCTAAGATGGTGAAATGTGTGCGGGTCAATAACCATCCATGCAACATTCTTATAGAGGAGGAACCCCCGGAGCTCTATGAAGATATGAATAAGGATAATCATCCCTCCTATGATTCTTCTGACAGCGTGTCATCCACAGAAACCTACATAGAAGAAACAGATTTCTCTGTGATCAACAGTGAGGAGGAGAATAGGCCCTGGGATGCGGAGGTTAGTCGTTCAAAAGTGGAGGAGGAAGGGGAAGAGAGAAAGGAAGAAGATGAACAGTGTTCACATAGGACAAAATTGCTATCTACGGGCTCTCTGTCGGAAAGTACTGGAGGACAGTGGAACGCAAAAAAAGCAATAACGAAAGCGGAAAGTAAGGGGCATAAGGGATTGGGAGGAGTTGACTTGTCCCCTGATTCTGATTTTGGGGGTGATGCAGCTTTTTTAAGGTCTTCTGAACAAGCTGACTTGGCAAAAGTGGTTGTGGACATGGAGTGTAATATCAAACCAAATGAAAATCATGGGGTGTTGGGCCTTGAGGAAGTGGAGGCCCGTGTAGCAGAGGGATGGCCCTCTTTCGTAGCCCAGAAAGTAGTGGAAGATGGTGGGTCTGTGGCCAGGGCAATGGAAGAGGATTCTCGACAAAGGGATCTTTCTAATACCACCCACATGCCGCGTGGAAGCCCCATAGGAGGAACGAGAATGGGTGGTAGCAAAGGTGAACATATGTCATTTTCAGAAGGCAGAATCCCAGGGGACCGTGAGCCATTGAGTGGTTCGTTATCCTGGTCAAGGGAGACTAACGGGGTGCAGTGTGAGAATGAAGATGGTAAAGGTGGTGGAGAGGTAGGAGGCAAGTTGCCAGGTACGCTGCTCTTACCTAATCTTGTAGGAAACGACGGGGCAAAGGTGAGAAGCAAGACTTTTTCTCCACCACGAAGGAGGAAGAAGAAAGAACTCGCAGAATTGGGTGACCCTTTCTCCCAACCGAGACGGTCGTCAAGGATGAAGGGGAGACGTAACCAGGCGGTATCATCGTCTAGCAATAGAATCGAAATATCTTTGGTTTCTATTTCCGATAAAGATATTCACAATTGCAATCTTCGTAGGCAATATCCGTGTGTCATGGAGGAACCACCCAATCTATGGGAGATTAGAAAAAAGTGTGGGCTGGCTTGTCGAGAGGATGAAGAGGAGGTAATAAAAGAATATGGAAGTATGGAAGCAAGAGACGTGGAGGTCCGAAACTGTCATAAGGAGGGTATTGAGGAAAGTATCCCATGATAATTGTGAATCTGAATATTAGAGGGTTGAGGGGAAGTACCAAAGCTAGGTACATGAGGCAAATTATAGCGTGTGAGGGAGCGAAATTTGTATGTATACAAGAAACGAAAGCTAAGGTGCTATCAGATGCTAAGTGTTATTCCGTGTGGGGGGACAACAAAATTGGATGGCTACATTATGAAGGTGTTAATGGTAGTGGAAGCTTGTTGTCGATGTGGTATAAAGAAGCTTTCAATTACATGAGTCACTTGATGGGGAAGGGTTTCATAGTAGTTTTTGGTAATTACCTCAAATTCAAGATCACTTGCGCAGTGGTAAATGTTTACGCCAACTGCAATTTGAACGACAAAAAGATGCTCTGGACGAAATTGTCTAATATCAAAGCTAACTCACAGGTTACGGTATGGTGCTTCTGTGGGGATTTTAATGCCATAAGAAGTTGTAGTGAAAGGAAAGGAAGTCAGGGCAGGGATGATCACTCAAGCGAGATTAGAGGTTTTAATACGTTCATTGATTCTAACCTCCTTCTTGATCTTCTTATTGTGGGGAAAAAATTTACATGGTTTAAATCTAATGGGTCGGCAAAGAGCAGACTTGACAAAGTGCTTGTTTCTTTGGAGTGGATGGACAAATGGCCCATGTGCAAACAGTATGTGCAACCCATGGAAGTTTCTGATCATTGTGCTATAGTGGTGAAGTCGATGGATAAAGATTGGGGCCCGAGGCCCTTTCGAACCATTGATGCCTGGCTTACAGAGAGGGGCTTCAGTGAGATGGTGAAGAATAATTGGAACTCCTACTCTGTTCAGGGGAATGCTTTAGTAAGGTTTAAAGAGAAGCTGAAGTGTCTGAAGGAGGATCTAAAAGTATGGAACATGGATGTGTTTGGCAACATTAATACAAGTAAGAGGAGGATTTTACAAGAAATTGAAGATCTTGATTGTAAAGACTGAAATAGAACCCTTACGGCAGTGGAAAGGGTGAGAAGGTGGGAACTGGTAATACGCATGAAGGAAATCGATAAAAAGTTGGACTCCCTAATATGCCAAAAAGCTAGGGCAAGATGGCTCAAGAATGGTGACTTATGTACCAGGTTCTATCATTCGACTTTGAGATGGAGAGGACTCAGAAACGAAGTAAAGGGTGTCGAGGTTGGGGGCCAATGGTGCGAGGAACCTAGTACTGTACGCTTTGAAGCAAAGAAGCTCTTTGAGAATAGATTCAAGGCAACGAGAGATCTTGGAGTAAGACTTGATGCGGTGGAGTTCAAGTCCCTTTCGGCTGAAGAGAATCTGAGTTTGATAGCCAGCTTTACGGAGAAGGAAATAAGAGACGCTGTGTGACAGTGTGAAGGTACTAAGAGCCCAGGCCCTGATGGATTCAACTTTAACTTCCTCAAGAAAAACTGGGAAGTCATGAAGGATGAAGTTGTGACAGCGATGACACTTTTTCACGATTCTGGATGTATATCGAAGGGTTGCAACGCCTCCTTTGTTGCTCTAATACCCAAAGTAAGGGACTCTTCCAAGCTTGAGCAATATAGACCAATCTCTTTAGTGGGGGCTATGTATAAGATTATAGCCAAGGTGCTGGCGGACAGGATCAAGAAAGTCCTTTCTTCTGTAATCGATGAAAGTCAATCGGCATTTATGAGGGGTAGAGGAATCCTTGACAGTGTTCTCCTGGCTAATGAGGTGGTAGAAGACCTAAGGAGAGGGGGGAGAAGTGGCTTGTGCTTAAAAGTGGACTTTGAAAAAGCTTATGACTCTGTTAGATGGGAATTCCTTTATGACATGCTACATAGGATGGGCTTCCACTGCAGGTGGATTAAGTGGATTCGTGGATGCCTACAAAGTGCAACTGTGTCAGTGCTTGTCAATGGGAGTCCAACGGAAGAGTTTAAACCATCTAGGGGTTTGAGGCAGGGTGATCCTCTTGCACCCTTCCTCTTTATTGTGGTAGCGGAAGGTCTAGCCGGACTAGTAAGGGAGGTAGTGAAGGCCAATCTGTTGACTGGCCTCAAGATAGGAAGAAAGGAGCTTGGTCTGAGCTTTCTCCAGTTTGCAGATGACACTTTGTTTCTGTGTGAGAATTCTTTCGCCGATGTGGTGACTCTGAAGGCGATCCTAAGAGGCTTTGAGCTAGCTTCAGGCCTAAAAATCAACTTTCATAAGTCAAAGCTAGCAGGTATCAACGTCCTCAGTAGAGATATTGATTGCTATACCAGGACTTTGAACTATGCTCAGATGGGAACACCGTTTAATTATCTGGGCCTTGAAGTGGGGGGTAATCCAAGGAAGAAAAAGTTCTGGGAGCCTGTTCTGAATAAATTGAAATCAAGACTGAGTGTATGGAAAAGGAGATTCTTATCTATGGCAGGTAGAATATGCCTAATCAAGTCTGTCATCACCGCAATACTACTCTGCTACCTGTCCTTGTACAAAGCACCAGAGTCGGTATGCAAAAGCATTATCAGTATCCAAAGGAGGTTCCTGTGGGGATGGGGAAAGGATAACAAACCGATTTCATGGGTCAGTTGGAAAATCATATGTAAACCGCGGGAGGAAGGAGGCCTCGGCATTCTAGACATTAGAAAGGTTAATGTGGCGCTTTTGGCTAAGTGGAAGTGGCGTTGTATATCTGAGGAGAAAGGGAAATGGAAAGAGTGCCTGAAATCAAAGTATGGTATGAAGCAGGATGTAGATCACACACCACTGAAACTCCAATCATGGTGGTGGCGAGATTTAAAGAAGGTCTGCAGGGAGGGAGAAGGTGACGGATGGTTTCAAAAAGAAGTTGGATGGAATGTAGGGTGTGGAGATAAAGCGAGATTTTGGGAGGATGTGTGAGTTGGAAATACTAATCTCAAAACCTTGTATCCTAGATTGTTCTCCTTGTCGTTGAACAAGGGCCAAAAGGTGGGTGAGGTTGGGGTATGGGAGGGATCTGTGTGGTGTTGGAAGTTAAGATGGAGACGTGATAGGTTTGAGTGGGAGGTCCCCTTGGAAACCGACTTGCGTATACATATTTCAAGGGATAGTGTAATGAAGGATGAAAAGGATAGGCAGGTGTGGAAACGTGATGAATCCGGGAGGTTTACGGTACGATCTGCTTATGAATGCATAGAAGAGATCGGAAGGGGTCCACAAATCTCGGGTTTCGGGTATCTGTGGAAGATTAAGGCATTCCCCAACGTGATGGTCACAACTTGGAGAGTACTTTGGGGGAGACTACCAACAAGAGAGGGCATGAGTAGGAGAGGGGTGATGATGAACTCGGTAGCATGCAGCCTTTGCCAGTATGAGGAGGAATCGTGTTAACATCTCTTTTTGGAGTGTGAACATGCACGGCGTGTATGGGCTTTGTGCTTTAGATGCGTAGGTATCCTGTCTGTCCAACATAATAATCTTATGACCAATTTTGAGAGCTTTCACTTGGTTCAATGCACCAATAAACAAAATCTGGTTTGGAAAGGAGTGTGGGCAACTGTAGTTCGGTGTATGTGGGAGCATAGAAACTCAGTCGTGTTTAACCAAGGAATTGTAGATGCAGAAGAAGTACTCCAAAATGCTCAGCTTAAAACATGGTTATGGATGAAACACAAGGCACACAATTTTAACTACTCCTTTGCAGACTGGATTTTAAATCCTTTGCCATGCATCAGTAGTGTCAAGTAATTGATGGTAGGTGGAGGTAGTACGTAGTTGCTATACGCAGGAGGAAGAAGGAAACAGAGATGAACTGCTGCATTTTGTCAGCAGAGGCAAATACAAAGATGATGCATTCTTAGTTAGAATTAATGACCGTGACGAGGGTGGAGGCGTCAGTGGGTTGTTGAGGGAGCTTAGCCAGGTCGGTGAGGGGTTGAAAAGGCTAAGATGCCCCCCTAATTGAGAGTTATGGTCTTGGCCCAACTACAGATTTTAATGGGGGCATATCTGATCCGATGCGGTGCTGAATCTGGAGGAAGGTATAGGGTTTTGAAGGGGGAAACGTTGCAAGAAGGGGCCATGATATGCTGTAGGTATTCACTGATGAGTGCAGATTCAAATCCAACAAGGTTTGTATGAGGCAACTTCCGCCATGTGCTAGGCTGTGTGATTCGCCGAAGTTATACAAGGTCAACATGATCGTCGGTCGATGAAACGACGATCTCCATGCGTGCGTAGTCGGTGGTCGTCGAAGTTATGCAAAGGTCAACATGACCGCCGGTCGATGAAACGGCGATCTCCATGCGTGCGTAGTCGGTGGTCGCCGAAGGTATGCAAAGGTCAACATGATCGCCGGTTGATGAAGTTGCGTTCTCCATAGGTCAACATGATCGCCGATCGATGAAGCGGCGTTCTCCATATGTGTGTAGTCGGAGGTTGCCGAAGTTATACAAGGTCAACATGATCGTCGGTCGATGAAACGGCGATCTCCATGCGTGCGTAGTCGGTGGTCGTCGAAGTTATGCAAAGGTCAACATGATCGCCAGTCGATGAAACGGTTTCTCCATATGTGTGTAGTCAGTGGTCGTTGAAGTTATGCAACGTGCATGGGTAACTCGTCGCTTGGCGAGGTGAATGTAGGTGGCCTCGGTTCTGGGTGTTTCGGTAAAGTTGAATGTTGCTGTGAGGTAACCTGTTGGTTATATTTTTGGATATCGTTTTCTCACTTTAAGGTTGTTCTGCTCCAACCATAAATGAGAGTTTCTTTTGTGGATGATATAGGAAGTCCACTTCTGGTTACTGTACATGGGTTGGGATACCCCTGAAGTATCCCTTTAATTTTATTTATTCATTGCTGATAAAAAAAAAACTTTATATTAATAATAATTAAATTGTATGCAAAATAGTAGTACGAATATTAATTATTATACACATCTTAATCTAGATTCAACATTAAAGGTATAAATAAGTGTAAAAATCAAGATAAATGTACATTATTATTATAATATTAATTGCAATTAAATATCAAATAGTCGTGAGTGTTGGAGAACTTTTGTAGGTACACTTCCGATCGAGAGTCCAAGCTAAATTCTAAAATATGAAGAAAAATGAAGAAAGCACGATTGAAAGAAAAAAAATCAATTGTTCGGACGCTAACATCTCATATTCATAGAAGATCCATTACCATTTTTAGGACAAAATAATTTTCTTATCCTGTGCTTGTATTGTTTGAAGTTCATTATCCTATAATATATACCTAATTCCTAAACCCTAAATCCTAAACATTTTAGAATACAAATCTTATCTTATAAACTCATTTTATAAGATTGAATTAAGTTTTAAAGTTTATTTATCCATTCATATTGTAATCATTAATTTGTTGTAATATCTGGTGTTTGTGAAAGATGTAATTAAAAGGAAAGAATTAATTAACGAAGATAATTAAATGGTTGAAATGAAGGTTGGAGGCATTATTGATTGTATGGAACATTCGAATATATTGTGGTGGTGTTTGTTTACACATAGCTTTACGTGAAAGTTAAGTATGCAACCAGCTTGGAGCATTAATTGCATCATATATATTAACAAACAAATGAGAGACACTATTTATATAAATGTTTTCTTTCCCTAAATGCATGTATAAACAGCGACACACATGCATTCATACAGTCACTATTATTTATTTGCTTCATCACTGGACAACTTATTAATTTGTGTTCAGTGTTCACTTTCTTCTCTCATAACAAAACAGAGTAATTCAAACTCTTCTTCTTCTTCTTCTTCTTCTTCTGCTTTGATTTTTATTTTGCATTGTAAAAGACAAATTATGTGATTTAAATCATTCAAGATACACACAAAAATAGACTGCACAAACTTAATCACCAACACCATTCATATGTCTTTGTCCTTTTGTTTTAAACACATTTCAAGACAAACAAAATTAATAGTTCTTATAGTTTAATTTAGCCCAGCTTTCGAAATTCATTTTCTAATTCATTTTCATTAAGTAAATACTTAACCTTAAATACTTAAGCAATACAGTTTTAACTTTTTTTTTCTCATCTCATTGCATTAATTTGTTTCACCCATTACTAAATATGCAAACATTAAGAAGAACTTTAATCCTTCCTTTTAGATATATAATAGGAGACAACTTTAGAAAGCATAAGGGAAAAAAACAGTCAATAATATAACAAACTAAAATTTTAAATTTTTATATGTAAAAATATTTTACTTCTTTTATAAAAGGCTTCATTACAATTTTAATCTTGATACTTTAATGTAAATACAATCTCCTACTTCTAATTGTTTGTATGCAGTTCTTATACTTTTCTAATTGTTAAAATTAATAAAGTCCAACACCAAATATTCTATCAAATAATTACTAATAATATACTAAAAATCTAACAATGTCAATGCACAGATTGATAAAGAAGAAAGTATACAAAATATTTTAATAAAATTTGAAATTTTCACAATGAAACTCTTTCTTTTAATATTTAAATATTGTATTTTGCCACATGTCACATGTTTTGTTACATTGTCATTAATTATTAGGTAAAAATTGAAAGGAGAGAAACTTCATTTTAATAATCGAAAAATAATAAAATATCAAAGTGTGGTAGTTAAATTAAAAATATAATAATTGTTATAAGAAATTATTAAATAAAAACTAATTATAGATATTAAAATAATTATTTATTATATTAAATAAATTAGATATTATATTATAAATTAAAAAAAATTATTAATATTTAAAATACTTTTTATTATTAAAAATTTGTAAAAATATTCAATTATTAACTACTAAAATTTTAATTATTAAGTACTTTATATTTTAAATTAATATTTATTAATATTTTAAAATTTAAAATATTAATATCTAAAACTTTGATAATTAATATAAATATTAATTTAAAAATATTTTTATTAATAATAAAAATTATTTTAAATATTAATAATTTTTAATTTTTAAAATAATATCTAATTCAATTAACATAATAATTAATTGTTTTTTAAATTTTTAATAATTTTATAGTGAACTAAATTATAATTAAGGTAAAAAAGATTAAAGATGTAATTAGGATCCACATTGATAAGTCATTGTTCTTTAAAGCCCTTTAATCTTCTTCTCTCTTAAACATCCCTTTTACAACGACATAAGAGAATACTCATGGGAATAAAATAGAGAGAGAGAATAAGGAAAGCAAAGAAGATAAGTACTTTTCTCTTGTCCTGTTATTTTTGTTTTTAAGTTTATGTCCCTCCAAATCACCAAATAAAAAAAAGAATATCTTATTATGTAAGATATAAGAGTTGTAATAGTTTTTTATTATTATTTTGGATTTGTCTCAATCATGGAACACACTAAAGAAGCATACAAAGCCAACACTGCACCGTATCCACAGACCTAAAAATCCGTTTGAGTGCAATTGTTTAACTGTTTTTCACAATGAGATGCTCATTTATACTATTAAATTAATTAACTAATAATTAATTAGTTATAATACTGTGCAAGTGCTGTTAGTATATTGCCGACAATATATTTGCAACATTTATTTATAAACAAACCAACCAAAATACATTTTCAATTAATGTAAATTACCCATATTTTTCTTAGCTAGAAGATTATGAGTAGAGTTGTCAAATGATAAGATCACTTTAAATTAAATTGGGATCAGTGAAGGATTGTAATGTGTACAAAAATAAATTCAAATCTTTATATCATCATTGTAAGATAAAAAGGTGTATGCACTTTTATTTATTTATTTTTATGAGGTATTTCATTTCGTAGGGGCGACTTTAATTCTAGAAAGGTTGTTTAATGCCATTCCTCTTCATAATATATATATATATATATATATATATATATTTCAAAATAAATTAAATAACAAATTTTCAAATCTTTAAGTTGACTATACATTATTATCAATGGTACTTAGTGTAATCATTATTAATCAAAGTAATATT